>NW_028262358.1:74350610-75600610 GCF_047370975.1 Nipponia nippon | reverse complement strand
CAGTGCTAGCCAATATTTACAGTACTAAAGCTATTTATGAAGAATCCAAGGGGATATGTAGTGTCAATAAATGGAGCTATACAACTGTAACTTCATACAGAAAGTAAGACGGTAACAAGTTAAATGCAAAAACCCTACTTGGACAAATGGGAATTAGTAGGAAGGTTAAAAGAAAAGAGTAAAGACTTATCTCCAAGCATTCACATAATATATATAATTATTAATAGTATTAACACTAATACATAATACTACTGAAGTGACACATACTCCTGCAGCAGTTTTTATGTAAATTCACTGGTAACAGTACTGTTCAGTAACCATGAAAACGCTGAGCTCAGAAAGCTGTTCACGGCTATAAAAGAAACCTGTAGCAGAAATAGAAATGGACATCTTTCTCATGATGTTTTGCTCTGTGTTCTTATAAATATAATTTAAAGTATTATTATTTCCATTTCATGTATCAGTGGTGTCTCGGTGACAAAATAAGAAATCTTCAATGCAGGAGTTAACTTACATTCCTCTTCCTTTGGATCGAGTTGCGTAACACTGACAGATAAGCGATCTACACGTTCTTGTAAGGAGTTGACTCTAAATGAGAAACTGTGTGCTTCATTGAAAAGTTCACCAAATATATCTTCAGCGTATTTACCTGAAATATGAAAAAAAAAAAATATTCAAGCATACCACAAGACAGCCAAATGAGTTTGCCTTGAAAAAGATTTCTATTTTAAATAAGTAAATTTGAGATGCATGAGTATCACTTGTAACAACCTGTATGTACTGAGCTCATCAAGAATGCTTCAGAAAAGTAAATAACAGTTAAATATTTAATTTGTGATTTATTTATCAGAAATGAAATTATTTAATACATTACAGGACAGACATTCAGCTGGTATAAATTGATTTAACTATGCTGATATGCAAGGAACTAGACTGATTAGTTTCTTGGATATGTATAAAAGGATGATTTCCAGCATCTGAAGCTGCTCCTGTATGAGCAATAACTAATCTTTCCAAGTGAAATTTACCTCAACATTTCTCAAAATGAAGCACAGCTTCTGCTCTTACTGTACAGCGGACCATTTAAAAACCAGAAGATCAGATATTTACATCTAGGTTAATTAGAACCAGCCTATTCAAAAATACACACTAAAATCATAAATCCCACTTTGAAGGATCAAAATTCTAGTAACTGACCAATTTATACTGAAGCAAAAGAAGAATCTCCCTTGTACACTTCAATGGATGTTACATATTTAGCCCAAAAGAGCAGGAGATTCAAGTATCATGAGAAAAGGATCAGTAACGAGTTTCTCTTCTACAGAGTACTCCATAGAGTGCTTTTAATGCCCCCCGGACTCAACTTGAGCAGTCTGCCAATGCCACTGAAAAAAACCACCAGGTTGCCTAGCAAAATTTGTAGCCACATTTCTGAAATACCACATGATAGCTTTTAAAACTTTCTACCATACTGTGCATATGTAATTTGTGTACTGTTTGTACACTTACATTGGTTTTGGCAGTATAAATCTCACAAATTTCTAACTACCTAGTTTGCACACAAGTTCTGACAGGTACAATAGGAAAGGATAGTTATGAAAATTTTGCCTTTGGTGAACAATACAACTGGAATTATACATAAAAATGAGGACATTTTTAAATAAACACATCAAAAGGACAAAAATTAAATCCCTACAGGTACTGTGGAAACTATTTAAACATACTATGTAGTCAGCATAAGGCCAGCACATACCATTTATTAAGACATAGGAAATGGCAATAGAAAACCAGCATGACTATAAGCAACAGAATACAAAAGGGAATATCAGAAGAAATGTACAGATGCAGAAAGTAGAAAGGATCATAAATTCTGGCATATTAAATATAAAACCCAAAAACTAGCCTGAGGAACAACTAGCAAACTAATAATAAATACCCCTTCAAAGACATGAGGAGCAAGAAAGCCCGCCAGGGAGTCTGTAGAGCCAACTGGTAATGAAGGTATAAAGGGGTACTCAGAGAAGACAAGACCCCTGCAGACATGCTAATTTAACTTTCCACTGGTGTTCAGTGAAAGGAACTGGAAGAGACCCTCATGCCAGAACTCTTCTTTGTGGGAGGCTCAAAGACACTGAGGGCACTATATAAAAAGTACAAAACTAAATCAACAAAACGACCAGTAAAGTATTAGAATCATAGAATTGTTTAGGTTGGAAAAGACCTTTAAGATCATCGAGTCCAACTGTTAACCTAACTCTGCCAAGTCCACCACTAAACCATGTCCCTAAACACCACATCTACACGTCTTTTAAATACCTCCAGGGATGGGGACTCAACCACTTCCCTGGGAAGCCTGTTCCAATGCTTGACAACCCTTTCAGTGAAGAAATTTTTCCTAATATCCAATCTAAACCTCCCCTGGCGCAGCTTGAGACCATTTCTTCCTGTCCTATTGCTTGTTACTTGGGAGAAGAGACCGACCCCCACCTCGCTACAACCTCCTTTCAGGTAGTTGTAGAGAGCAATAAGGTCTCTCCTCAGCCTCCTCCAGACTAAACAACCCTAGTTCCCTCAGCCACTCGTCATAAGACTTGTGCTCTAGGCCCTTCACCAGCTTCGTTGCCCTTCTTTGGACACGCTCCAGCACCTCGATGTCCTTCTTGTAGTGAGGGGCCCAAAACTGAACACAGTACTCGAGGTGCGGCCTCACCAGTGCCGAGTACAGGGGCACTATCACCTCCCTGGTCCTGCTGGCCACACTATTCCTGATACAAGCCAGGATGCTATTGGCCTTCTTGGCCACCTGGGCACACTGCTGGCTCATGTTCAGGCGGCTGTCAACCAACACCCCCAGGTCCTTCTCTGCCAGGCAGCTCTCCAGCCACTCCTCCCCCAGCCTGTAGCATTGCATGGGGTTGTTGTGACCCAAGTGCAGGACCTGGCACTGAGCCTTGTTGAACCTCATACAGCTGGCCTCAGCCCAATGATCCAGCCTGTCCAGGTCCGTCCGTAGAGCCTTCCTACCCTCCGGCAGATCAACACTCCTGCCCCAACTTGGTGTCGTCTGCAAACTTACTGAGGGTGCATTTGATCCCCTCATCCAGATCATCGATAAAGGTATTAAACAGAACTGGCCCCAACACTGAGCCCTGGGGAACACCACTTGTGACTGGCCGCCAACTGGATTTCACTCCATTCACCACCACTCTTTGGGCCCGGCCATCCAGTCAGTTTTTTACCCAGCGAAGAGTACGCTTGTCCAAGCCATGAACAGCCAGTTTCTCCAGGAGAATGCTGTGGGAAAATCGTGTCATACTCAAGTCCAAGTAGACAACATACACAGCCTTCCCCTCATCCACTAAGCGGGTCACCTTATAGAAATATTTTTTATTGTCTTTGACGGCAGTAGCCAGATTAAGTTCTAGTTGGGCTTTGGCCCTTCTAATTCTCTCCCTACATAACCACATGACATCCTTATAGTCCTCCTGAGTTGCCTGCCCCTTCTTCCAAAGATCATAAACTCTCCTTTTATTCCTGAGTTCCAGCCAAAGCTCTCTGTTCAGCCAGGCTGGTGGTCTTCTCTGCCGGCTTGTCTTTTGGCACATGGGGATGGCCTGCTCCTGCACCTTTAAGATTTCCTTCTTGAAGAATGTCCAGCCTTCCTGGACTCCTTTGCCCTTCAGGACTGCCTCCCAAAGGACTCTGTCAACCAGGCTCCTCAACAGGCCAAAGTCTGCCCTCCGGAACTCCAAGGCAGCAGTTCTGCTGACCCCCCTCCTTACTTCCCCAAAAATTGAAAACTCTATCATTTTGTGATTGCTATGCCCAAGATGGCCTCCATCACATCACCCAGCAGGCCTTCTCTGTTTGCCAACAACAGGTCCAGCGGGGCACCTTCCCTAGTTGGCTCCCTCATCAGCTGTGTCAGGCAGTTATCTTCCACACACTCCAGGAACCTCCTAGACTGTTTTCTCTCCGCTGTATTCTATTTCCAGCGGACATCTAGTAAGTTGAAGTCCCCTACAAGAACAAGGGCTAGCGATTGTGAGACATCTCCCACCTGCTTATAGAATATTTCGTCTGCCTCTTCATCCTGGTTGGGTGGTCTGTAACAGACTCCCACCCTAATATCTGCCTTGTTGGCCTTCCCCCTGATTCTTACCCATAAACACTCAATCCTATCATCACCCTCATTAAGCTTTAGACAGTCAAAACACTCCCTAACGTACAGGGCTACCCCACTGCCTCTCCTTCCCTGCCTATCCCTTCTGAAGAGTTTCTAGCCATCCACTGCAGTACTCCAGTTGTACGAGTCATCCCACCATGTTTCTGTGATGGCAACTATGTCATAGTTTTCCTGCTGCACAATGGCTTCCAGCTCCTCCTGTTTGCTGCCCATGCTGCCTGCGTTGGTGTAGATGCACTTCAGTTGGGCTATTGATCCCGCCACCTTTTTGGGGGAAGAAGCCCTAATTCCTACGTGACCATTCTCAGGCACTTCCGTGGTTTCCAACACATCCATAACCCTTGCGTCTTTGCTGCTGCATCGATCTCCATCCCCTGCCTCCACTGAGACGGTAGACCGACAGACCTCGCTAGCACCCCATCCCTCATTAGTAACAATTTGTATATCTCCTTAATACACACTGAAAGGTGGCAGGCACAACAGCAAGGTTCAAACATGTTTTCATAGAACATCTTGAAAGCTACAGGCCTGTAAGCCTGACATCCAGACAAATTAGTATAAATCATTATGAAGAACTGAATTAGCAGACACCTGGATGACTTGTTAGAGAAGAGACAACACAGCTTTGGTAAAGTGAGATGTCTGAAAGGTTTATAAGCACATGGATGGAGAGCTATGATCTAGTTAGATTTCCAAGAGAGTTTTGAAAGTCCTTAATCAAAGCTTTTCAGCAAAGCTTAACAAACGGGGCATAAAAAAGAAATGACATGGCACAGATAAATAATTCCTCAAAAGGTACAAAACAGAGGATAGGAGTAAATCATCGGTCTTCACAGCTGAGAAAGGTGAGTTTTCATAGGTTTCTGTACTGGTATCTATGCTATTCAAGATATCTGTAAATGACCTGAAAAAATGAGATTAAAGTTTGCCAACAATAGTAAATAATGGAAAAGAAATACACTGAGCATTAGTAAATACATGGAAACCCCAGCTGATTGAAGCGGCTTCCATGCTGGAAAGAGTTGGAGCCTGGGAGATTAGCAGAAGTATCGTACATGCTTGCCTTGCTCTCATTCTTGGAGCATCTGCTATTAGGCACAGTAAGAAGCAGATCAAAGGTGCAGCCATTCTTAGAACCTTTGTCTTTAAGTACCAGTCCACAGTAAAATAGGGATGGAAAGTTAGTAAAGTCTACTTAGCTGGCAACTCACCTAACATAAGACTTTCTAATATATGTCTTGAAACTCTGAAAAGTTTATGTTCTTTAACCTGTATCTGAAGCAAGAGAAATTACTTAAAAATGTGATCCACTGAGAGCAAGATTACTAAACTTTTAATATACATTTACTACAAATTTAATGTATTTCAGATAACATATTCAGATATATTATTCATTTTAATTAGACAACTCATGTAATATTCAGATATGGAAATTAAAATTAAAATCAAGTGTAAAATCTCATGTATAGAATAAAAATCAAATTGCAGGGCTCTAAAATCCAACAACTTCCCTTTTATAGGTGTATTTTAAGGCTACAGTTTGTTTTATCTATGTAATTTCATCAGGCTTACAATTCATCTGCCTCATTAATGAGCTCCAATTGCAAATAACCTGTCTCAAAAATCTTTTCATTACGTTGCACACACCACAAACATATTGCAAGGAATAATTTGCCTATGCTTATAAACACTAATGCTCAAACGGGAAATACATTAAAAACAACCTGTCGTGTTTGAAGTGGTATGCCGACCATAATGTCCCTACCTACATGCCTGTTGGCAGTCTCTTTATTAGCTTGAAGTATATTTAACTAAATGCTTTTTCAAGCACAGCAAAATGTTTGCTTTTAGTGAAACGTGCATCTTCCATTCAAAAGAATACTATGTGTGAATGTATATATGTATATAAGATTTATAATCCAGTATTTGTTTATATTGCCATCTCTGTGCGTATTCCATAGGAATATATCTTCAATTTTGAATGGATTACAAAAGATACGATTACAGGTGATAACACTGAACAAAGTGTTACAAAGACTCAAACAGATAAAATCTTATGAGAAAAAAATACATGAGTAAACAAACCTGATCTCATTCCACTTAATTTATAGGTAATATGTTAGGAGAGTAAGGAATCAAAATTAATTCCATTATATAGAATGAATATTCCAAAGTATTACTAACACTTCAGAAAATTTACATCATTATGGGGCTGCTTGATAAAAAACTCTGCTCTTGTTTCATGCAGTACAATACAGAAAATGACAGTTGACTATGACAATTAAAATAATAACGCCTTAGGATCTTGGTCACAACTGGATATGTAATACCAGTAGACCAGTGATCTTGTTTGCCTGTTAAATTAAATGACAATATAGACTTCTGCAAATAAATTACCTTAACATCTGTGAAAAGATTATTTTACTGTATTTCCAAAACTTGCTTAACTGACCAGAAATATACCAAAATTTGTCATTTTCAAAAGACAAGTAATATTCCCTCCAACATTACTAGCTGTTCTTCACAGTCCATCATACTGGCATTTATTTTTATTAACAGAGCACAAGTTTTTTTTCATTTAAATAGAACGATACATTATTATTTATTTTAAATTAAGGAATGTATTGTTCACCTTATTATTCTTTTCACAACTTACTTCTTGTCTCAAAGGGCTCTATTCACAATTAACCCTTCAGTAAGAAAGGGATACAGGAATGCAGCTCCCTCTGGTGTCAGTCAATGTCCTTTTTTGTGACAAATAACATGTTTTGGAAGTGATGTGTAGTCCTTCCTCCCCCCCGAGAACGTGTGTGTTATTTAGGTTTTTTGAACAATTCTTTTCCTGTCATTTAAAACAGACTTATGAGCTGAAAATAGAATACTAGCTAGTAGCTACTAGCTGAAAATAGAATAAAAATAATACTGCTCACTACCTTCCTCATTCTTTTTTAAATTAAGACCACCAAAGCATGTATCATCCACTCCTGTTCAGTACCGTGGCAGTAAGTGTACAATGGCTTATAAAATCTGAAAAAGCGACTGATCAGTTTTACAGTTCTCCTCTTTCACCATTTGTATCAGTTTTACAGTTCTCCTCTTCACCATTTGTTTCTCTTAACTTGTTTTATGTCCTAATTTTCTCCCATAATTTCTTAAACATTTGTCCAGCACTGGCTTCTGTGCACAATGAATAATTCCTAACTATCCAATACACTAATATGAAGGGATACTAAGGTAAAAGAAATGTTATTTTTGTCTTGTTCTGGGGGACTGGGTATATATCAGATGAACTGATGCCAACTACAATCACAACATAAGGTTCTGAATCTTATTTCAGGCTAATTAAAGAAAGCGTGGCAAAGAGATGTCTTGTAAGTCTTATATATCGTGTTGTACAAATTCCTAGAACCACACTAACATGCTGCAGGACAGGGGCATAAATCAGCAGTCCCCTCAAAACTCCAGTTCTTAAAATTCACTTGAACTATGGCATTCTCTATACTGAATCCATTAGCAAACATTAAGGAAAGGGTATTTAAATTAATCATTTTACAAGACCAGATCAGTTACCATCCGATTTAGTTACAGGCTCTCGGACAAGGAGTGGGACATGAGTCCTGAAGCAGAACCTGTGGAAGAAGCCACTTCTTTACTATCCTTTTGCATTTTTAAAGAAAAAGAGTTTCAAACCCTTCAACTGCATCTAAACCTGAAACAGCACCCCACGGATAGGTTATGGCATCAGCAGCCTCTAGGAACCATGGTCTAAATTTTAAGTAGCTATCTGAATAAATAAATCGAGCACCTACAGTGCTCAATGCCATAAAACAGCACCATTTTTGGAAGTTCAAGAGGATGACTAGTAAATCTCGGGCCAATGCAAGATGCATCAAGTGGGACAATCAAAATTAGACAATTGTTCAATGTTGCCAAAAGTATTCACCTTAATTAATTTAGCCTTAACTAATCTGTCAAACTTCTAGAGCTCAGCAGGGAGGCGGGGTTAACATGTACACAAACAAAATCTAATCCAACATTTATCATTGAAATTACACTATAAAATATTTAATATATTAAATGTCATTACATTATTAAATGCAATGTATAATGAGGTGTTATAACATTAAATTTAGTATTATTAAATCTTATTTAATATTAAAATAATAAATACGTCGATATATTGAAATATACAAACCTCAAAATACTATTACAGTTTAAAAATATGTTTGGCAATTTTTTTTTTTAAAAAGATGTAGAAATTGATAAAATATCGGAAAGAATAAGCTAAGAATTCAGTCTGTTACCCACCTATACACTATCATTCCTTGATTTCTATTATTTCAATCCCATTCACACACTAAACAACACTTTTGCCCAGTACATTTTCTAAAAAATAAAAGCATAGAACAAAAGCAGCTGTAAAACCTGTCTCATGTCCTACTGCACAATTCCTTCCCAATATACTTACACTGTGCAAAATTACATTATTCACTACTGAATAGTTCCTTCCTACACAATATATATATCAGAAAATATCCTTTCGGGATAATTAGTTACCACATAAGCTGCTAACAATATATAACCAGGGTCTCTTTAGAAAGCAAAACAAGAAAGTTATTCTAAGTCTATTAATACATTTTTCCTCCTCCGTTAATTCTGACACATAATTTAACATACTCACTGCCTGTTAATTCAGCTTCACTACATTAATTTTATTTAATTGAATGTTTTAGCAAAAATCAAGGTATATCTGAGTTTCACTTGAAACCCTAGGCTTGTTTCTCATCAGAATCATTTAAATCTCACCGCTCAGTGGCTAGGAGACAGACTAAAAGCCAGGAGACTGAACTGTCTCCCAGGCTTGGAGATAAGAACCTTGGTAGATCCTTGAGAACTTTAGTGGCTGTGGCTGAGCGAGCCCTGAAAAACAATGTACTAAATATAGTTCAGTGGTGCTAATTAGGAACATATCATTATGAAGGTGTAAAGGCAGTCCATGAGGACTGGATTTAAGGATTGTAACAGGAATACCAGAGTACTGAAGAAACAACTTGGTTCCTTTAGCCAGCAAAACTGAACCAGGCATTTATCAGACAACCTGACCAGGGTATCAAAAGTATCAAATAAACTCTGTGAAAGGCCATCTCTGGAGCAGGTCTGATGCTTCTTGTTGACATCCAAGAAGAAAAAGTCAGCCTTCAAAAATCTCCAGTCATGGAGGTCCGAGATACCATTTCTTGTCTCCCACTGAAGACACCATCAAGTAAGCTGGCTGAGATTATCCATTAGGTATTCAGAAATCTGTGAGACTGCTGAAAGCTGAACCTGATGTTGAAGGCACCAGTCCTAAAGATCATTTCAAAGGGAAGTCTTGCTCTTCCTTTCCTTTTTTAATATCACCTGAATTCACTGCTCTATGTAGGCAAGGAATTAACGACAAGTAGGACTTTTTTCTGCTAACACAGTTGTTTTCAGTGAGAAATTACTGACCATTTGCTCACCCCCCGTTATCATTCGAAGTGGACATGAAACAGCATCACATTGCCAATACTGCCACTGTGGGGAGACAACATCAAGAAATTAGACAGAAGTCTTTGAGAGGATGGGGGTCTCTGAAAAGCTGAGTCAGCCTTTAGCTTTCATCAGTTCCCTTACCCCATGTGCATAGGAACACTTTCTCTAGTGTTCCCTGGCAATTATAGTAATAACGAAGAAAGAGAGGTGACTAAGGAAGAAAATCCCCAGAGAATACTGAATATGCTTGTGAGTACAGTGAGAAGGAGGATTCCCAGGGCAGGACCTGCTGGAGGGATTCTGCTGGTTCTGAAACACTGACTGAGACCTACCTCCGATCATGCAACACGTGGGGCCCTCACCATGTGTTGAAGATGTTGTCCAGACAGGATGAAGAGAGAGAGGCTGGTCTTTGAGCTGAAGAGGCCTGGTTCTAAAGATTAGTTGCAGTCCAGACACCTTGTTGGTAAGTATTTCTGGAGAAACATTTCCCACTTACTGAATGCTAACACCTTAAGCCATGGCAAACTGAAGGTTTTCCTGAGGTGAGAAAATGTCTCTCACAAGATGAGCAGTGTTTAAAACCCTCCAGGGGATGGCATGGTAAGCAAAAAATAAGGAAGAAAAATTAAAAGCATCTGAGAGGGAAAAAAAGGGGGGAGAAATAATATGCTCGAAAGTCAGGGTTTCACTCCTGAAAACTCACAAATAAGGAAAAGAAATAACTAATTAGGAGAACATGGTAAAAATAGGAAATAGTACAAAGACAAGACAGAAAGAGGGGAAAGGCTACCGAAAGTTCAATGTTAATTGAAAATTATTTTCATTAACATAAAAGGCACTCCAGCTTAGCAAACAGAGTTATGCAGCATTCTCTTTCTTTATACAGAGGTAGAAGAAAAAAAGGGAAATGACATCTTGCTATGATTGAATAAAAGTCCTGGTCTGAATGCCTGCAATATAAATATTCATTAAAGGAACATACTCAAAAGGAGAAATGTTCTCCTTCCCAGATGGAGGTGTCAGAGACTGGGGCCTAGAACAAACCCCATCAGTTAGGTTTTATATACGGTACTGAGATTCTGTGTACAGGGAATAGCCAAATAAAAGGAAAACCAAGATTGGTCAGTAGCCGTGAATAAAATGAGGAGCCGACGTGAGAACTATTTATCCATCTTCTAACAATGGCACAGCTGCACAGTGCTCTCAGTTGTGTTTCATGTATGCTGGAATGCTATATAGCCTGACGTACACCAAGATACACCAATTCAGGCAGTACTGGAATACTAATATATCTGCACTATTGCTGAAAAAAATAGGTAAGCACTTCTCCAAAGCAGGTACAGTCAGAAAGCAAGAAATACAGGGGAGAATGGCTAGGAAACTAAAACAGCTGTTGCTGTTGTCCAGAGAGTTTCTGTTGCCACAGCACTAAGAAAAGCTGTCAGAAGACAGATACTTTTATGAAGTTAGAGAAGACTGGGAATAGACAGGGGAAAAGAAATTACTTACTGGCAATTTTGTATGTTGTATCAAGACAGACTGATGTGTTTTCATGCTCCAGGGAGAAAGGCAAGGACTCTCACTCAAAGCAGAAATAAATATTTCATCCTTTCATCTCTACTTCTTTTAAAGGTCAAAAAATTTCTCAAACTGAACAATTAGAAGCAACACATCAAATAAACTACGAAAGGACTGAGAATTTGTATGGAGACACATAGCAGCTACTGCTGACATACTGATGTAAAGCTCTTTTCGTTTTGTATTAAAACACAGGAAGCCAGAATTCCTGCCATTTAATAGGTATTGTTTCTGCAGGCATGTCCTACTTAAGACATAGTATCCAAGATCATGAAACACAGTTCTGTTCAGGTTGAAAAGACCTCCAGAAGTCCAGTTAGATCCAGTTGCTTGACTAATCCAGTCAAGTTATTAATATCTCCAAGAATGGAGATCTAACAACATACATGACAAACTCTACACTTAGCTTTCCTAAATAATGTTTTTTGGTATCATTTAAAGTACTGGAGGCTCTAATTCCATCACAGCGCTCTTTGTCCATATCATATCAGAAGAAAGGTAAAGAATGGTTGGTCTTGAGAGTCATAATGACAGGAGATTAATCCTCTGTTTGAGGGCCGGTAACTGAAAAAATCTTAGAGGCAAAAATGACTAAGTGCTAATCAGGTCAAAGACCATTCATTTAAATTTGCATAACTTTACCATCAAAAGCAAAAGCAGCTTTAGTTTAAAGGAAATGAAACCCTACCAGAACACTCGGTCTCCACTCTCAGAGTGAAGCCCCATTTCGCCTACAACTTAAAGGCTGATTCTCAAACATACACATTATCCACAGAAAACAAAAAGGGAAGGACTGCAGAGAAGCTGGTTGCCAGGGGATTGCTGCAAAACCATGCCTGCTGGCTGTGACTCACAGGCAACTACTAAAATTTATCTGCATGTCAGCAGGCCTCGCTGTATACCAGTAATGGTGACACACCAAGCGAAGACCAGTTATTTGGGTTTGAGCACGTTGAGAGACAAAATTCCTACGCCAGGACTCCCAAATCTTCTTGAATTTGTATTGCTACTAGCACAAAGAGGCAGAAAAGCTAAAAGAATCCCGGAACAAAATACTTTCACAGGTACTCATACCTTTGGAACATGATTTCCATTTTTACAGAGCAATCCTTAATGTTGCTGACAAACAAGGATTATTTTGCAAAACATGTTCTATTTAATTGTAGGAAAAAATGGTTTTTTTTGTTGAAAACATACACAGTATAAACCAAAAACTTACTTCAGTTGGTATAAACACTGCCCATAGAAAACCTACAAACACCGTGATGCTATTTGGAGGGAAGAACAAAAGACTGAAGTAACAGCTCCGGCTCATCAGTGTTTAACTTACAAAAAATTTTGAATTACCTATTCTGGGCTTGCTGTTGCAGAGTAAACTAGAGTTTACTAGACTCTGTTGCAGAGTCCCTCCTCTTTTACCTTCCCTGTCATTTCCAACATTGTGGGCTCCTCCCTATGTACGCGCGGTTCACATAGAACCACATTCCTTTTACAGAAAAGGAGTTTACATAATTACGGTTACATTCCCTTGAAAGTGTCTCTCTATCTGTGCTATACATTAGGCAAACCATATAACAAATGTGGGAGCATTCAATGGATATTCTTCAAGACTTTTTTTCTCCCTTGAGTTCTTTCTGTTCTGTTATTGCTTCATCCTGACCTCTTCCTGAACAGTTGTATACACGATATCAAGCATAAGCTCTCTATACCAAGAAAACATAGCAAAGGCAGCTGAATCTTAATAGGTAAGCACTGAGACCATGATGTTGAGTTAGAAGTTGGTGTTCTCTGAAATTGAAAAACCAAGTTATTTGGTTTTTTTTAAGGTCAAATGAAACTTCCAAAGGAAAATATAAAATGCAAATTTGGTATGCCACCTACGAAAGGAAATTCCCCTACACGGAGTATATAATCAAATAAGAATTTTTAAAACAAGCAAACTAAAATAAATGAATACAATATTAATAAGAGTGACTTGGAAGGGGAGGCTAGTACACGAGCGGCTAGTCTGAGAAGGGCTTTTGGCAGAATGAAGCAAGACCGCAGATGCTGATCATATACTGCATCCTAATCTGATATGCTCTTGGTTCACTGAAAAGAATTTAAATAATTATTTTCCTTGCTGTTGCAGTAGCTATACTAATTATGTTCATATTTATGTTCTGTAAGCATTCCTGTCTTGATTGCATAATGCAGTGTATCCTCAATTAGAGTCTTCAACCTAATAGCACCCTAACAGCTTTGAAAGGCTGCCATACAGTATACCATCAAACCAATAACTAAATCAATCTAATTAACAAGTTAGGTTAAAATCACCTATGAACCCAAGATACTGATGGAGCTGAAAGGCTTTTCACATGCTAGATGGATACACACACACATTTTAATATTCAATGTGTTGGTAGTCTTACTAATGTCCTAGTGGTTAAAAAGCACCTGTAGTATTGGAAATTCAAAATGCTATCATGCTGGTTCATCTGACAACTTTTTAAAGTTGCTGTAATTAAAAAAAAAAAAACAACCAGAAACCAGCCTTGTCAGAAAAACTCCTTCAGAGTTCTAGAACTTGAAAAGTATTCACTCCTCTCAAATGTGCCAAGGGAAAAATTGTTGACAGAAGGGAGAAGAAGGAAAAAAATCTTTAGCTGTTTGAAATAGTATGTGATAATTACATTTCTGGGTTTATTATTTTAAAAGGCAACTACTTTTTTTTTCTGAATGACCACAACATGACCAAGGGTTTAAGTTAAGAGAATTAAGCAACAATGATATATTCCTTATTATGTCAAGAATTGCTCTACGGTTAGCAATTACTGACTTCATTAACTACCAGATATCTTTTTCTGTCATGTTCCACTGGTAACAGAAATATATGGCTGAACAGTTTTAAGACATGCTGCTGGAAAAATTCCTAGCTTTCTTTCACAGAAGTCCACGCTAGTCACTAGCCACAAAAGGAGCGCATTCAAGGCTCAGAGAATTTGAAAAGGCGTTCCTACTTCAACCACAAAAACTATGACTGTAAAATATATTAGTTCTAAATGCAGCTATTAGGACAAAGTACTTACTTAGGCTACTCAGTTGTCTGATTATATTTGCCAAGGAGATATTGGTGACACATTCCAATTCATTCTTGATACCTCGGGGCAGAGCTGTGTGGCACAGGTGCCTGGGGTCTATGTTTCTTTTTACCAGCGGCATTCTGAAATCTATCAGAGGACCAGCAAACCTGTAAAGAAAGGAGACAAAACTCTGTTATAAATTTAATTATATTCTAAATTCAGATTATGTCTCAAGTTAAATCGACTAATCCTAACAAGATAAAAGTACCTCCATAGTACTGATGGAATTCATTGCTCTGTGAGTACATAAATCTTCTTTGCACAATGAAAGACTACTTCATTCTCTCTCTTTAAACCTTTACCTGACTCAGATATCAATGAAGTGACAAATAATGAAGAATGCATCTTCCCTGCAGAATATATTTAGCCACTGTTATCTTTACTTGGTTGAAACAGAGGGATTTTTTGGATAATAAAAGGCCATGGTGGTAGAGCTGAAATTTTGCTGACCTAGAATGGCATAGGGAATTAGAAGAGTCAAAGACAACTGTTAATGAAGTATTTTCCTCTCGCAGACTGCTTAGATTTCTTGTTGCCACTTTTCCTGGGAGTATATTCTTCCACTGAAGCCAGGGCTCATAGCTGAGGGACCCAGGCAGGATCCTTAAGCCTACCTGAGAAACACCTCTGTGTTTTCAGGATCTGATTAGACTTCATTCATTGCATTTTAACACCATGTCTACTGCCCTTATTTTCTTGAGAGAACAATCAAAAATATTTTATGCTTTTGAGGGATAAAAACCAATGAAAATAATTTTTCTAGTGACTGGCTTAAGGGAAAGATCATAGAATCATAGAATCGTCAAGGTTGGAAAAGACCCTTAAGATCATCGAGTCCAACCGTCAACCTATCACTGCCAAGTCCATCTATACCATGTCTCCAAGCACTGTATCTATCCGTTCTTTAAATACCTCCAGGGATGGAGACTCAACCACTTCCCTGGGCAGCCTGTTCCAATGCTTGACCACCCTCTTGGTGAAGAAGTTTTTCCTAATATCTAACCTAAACCTCCCCTGGCGCAGCTTGAGGCCGTTTCCTCTCGTCCTATCACTCGTTACTAGGGAGAAGAGACCAACCCCCACCTCGCTACAACCTCCTTTCAGGTAGTTGTAGAGAGCAATAAGGTCTCTCCTCAGCCTCCTCTTCTCCAGGCTAAACAACCCCAGCTCCCTCAGCCGCTCCTCATAAGACTTGTGCTCTAGGCCCTTCACCAACTTTGTTGCCCTCCTCTGGACACGCTCCAGCACCTCGATGTCCTTCTTGGAGTGAGGGGCCCAAAACTGAACACAGTACTCGAGGTGCGGCCTCACCAGTGCCGAGTACAGGGGCACTATCACCTCCCTGGTCCTGCTGGCCACACTTTTCCTGATACAGGCCAGGATGCTATTGGCCCTCTTGGCCACCTGCGCACACTGCTGGCTCATGTTCAGGCAGCTGTCAACCAACACCCCCAGGTCCTTTTCCACCAGGCAGCTCTCCAGCCACTCCTCCCCCAGCCTGTAGCGTTGCATGGGGTTGTTGTGACCCAAGTGCAGGACCCGGCACTGAGCCTTGTTGAACCTCATACAGTTGGCCCCGGCCCATCGGTCCAGCCTGTCCAGGTCCCTCTGTAGGGCCTTCCTGCCCTCCAGCAGATCGACACTTCCACCCAACTTGGTGTCGTCTGCAAACTTACTGAGGGTGCACTCAATCCCCTCATCTAGATCATCAGTGAAGATATTGAACAGGACCGGCCCCAACACTGAGCCCTGGGGAACACCACTTGTGACTGGCCGCCAACTGGATTTCACTCCATTCACCACCACTCTCTGGGCTCAGCCGTCCATCCAGTTTTTAACCCAGCGTAGAGTGCACCCATGCAAGCCATGAGCACCCAGCTTCTCCAGGAGAATGCTGTGGGAGAAAGTGTCAAAGGCCTTACTAAAGTCCAGGTAGACAACATCCACAGCCTTCCCCTCATCCACTAAGCGGGTCACCTTGTCATAGAAGGAGACCAGGTGAGTGAAACAGGATCTCCCTTTCATAAACCCATGCTGGCTGGGCCTGATCCCTCGGTTGTCCCGCACTTGCTGCATAATGGCACTCAAGATGACCTGCTCCATGACCTTCCCCGGCACCGAGGTCAGGCTGACAGGCCTGTTATGGATTATACAGTTCTTAAAACTTTGTAATTTAGTTTCTCAATATTAACAGTAAAAATTATGGAAGTGTGCATGGGGCAGGGGTAAATTACAAGAACAGATTTTTACTTCTGTTTTCTAGGAATATCCCAAATCTTTCTAGTCCCTAAATACCTAAGTACTAAAAAGCTAGCTGCTACATACAAGCTAAATTAAATAAAGACTGCAAATCTGAACACTGTCTCAGATAGAAGCAATGAGGAAGTGTTTATAGTTAAAGTGAGACTTTATGCCTGCTGGTACAAGACACAGATACAGCGTGAAGCAAGGGAGATGAAACGGGCCCCACCAGCAGAGCTTCTGCTGTTTTAGGAGCGCACAATCCCTCTCCCCCCCAGTGACAAGACCCTGAAGAAACCCTTAACTACAGGTTCGTTATCGCCGTTCCCCAACAGAAAATAAAGGAACCGTTCTGTCACTGTAATAGAAACACAACAAATGATACGTGAGCAATGTTCTACAGAAGCAATTAAATATTAATTCCAGAGTTAAGCCCTTTCTTGATTACTGCTTTAATGATACTGTTGTATAAACAGCACAGTAGGCAAGTCTTTTTAAAAGAGGTCCAAACAAGTATGTAAAGAAATGTTTTCACACAAAAAGTAAAAATCTATGTAGAAAAGAAACTAAAATAGTCCCTATTTCCATCTATCTAATATAGATCTGGGTTATAAAGGTTAAAAAAAATCTGTAAATAACAAGCATAAAAGCAGTTGATGGCTAATGCACTTTTGTTTTATTTTATATAATCAAGATGTTAGTAAGTGATGATATTGCTCTCCCTCCTTGATTTTACATCACTCATAAAAAAACTTGCCCAATTTATAGCATGTATAGATCATAAAGCTTCAGATGCTCAAGTGACAGATTCTTTCAAAAACTGTGTGTAATAGCAATTTAAAAAAAAAAAAAAATCTTAAAAGTAATTCCAGCCAACTGCTAGCTAGATCTTAAATAACAGCATTTGAGTGTGTACTGCCTTTTAGTGGTCTGATTTGTCTCTAGGATAGAACACTTCACAAAACAGCTGAAAAGACACAGTATTGGCCCAAACATTTTCTCCAACAGGCATAAAAAGATGCTGCATAAGCAGAGATTAAGCCTGAACTCTCTGGACCTCAAAATGCACAACTCTGAACCTGAATAAAAGGCTATTTAAGACAATAGAAATTATCTCGCTTCTCTAGAATTTGCAGAAAATCTACTCTTTGATCTTTTTTTGTCCCCTGCAACCCACAAATACCATTTTCTAATATCCAAATAACACAGTTGCAGCTGTCCTACCCAAAGATACACCATAACAAGCAACTGTAGCAGAGGAAACAGTAAGAATGGTAAAAGGTATAGTTTTAAAACAAGAATAAACTTGGAAAGGAAACAAATGACAGAAGTTATAACTGACACCTTCCAAACTATGCATCACGTTTGAAAACTATGCAAAGCCTGAACAGAGAACATTTCCCCGCTTCCCACAGAGCCAAGAACAAGGAGGCAACGAAGGAAAATATCACTCAAACATGCTTAAAACAAAGGAAAAGGCATTTCACACAATGTTTAATAGATCGTGGAACTCATTGCCACAGGATGCTGTATACAACAAAAATACCTGCCGGTAATTTGTCCACCACGGACCACATATTCTTTGCAGTTTGTTGCAACCACTAGAAGATCTTGATGATTCCTCCCCAATCGTATTTAGCGATCCCAGCACGTGGAGCCCTCGCTCATGAACCAGGTGTGCAACAGCAAACTGAACTTTACTGTACCCAAACACTTCACTCCTATAAAAGATGTCTTTCCTAATGCAGTTCTTATGAAGAAAGCTGAAAAACTTTGAAATCACTATATTTATTATGCAGCTTTAGAGCTGTGAAAGAGGAAAAAACAAAAAAGGCATTGTTACAATCTAGTATATCCTTTAGGTTAAAAGCAAAAAAAAACCACACACCCCCCGCTCCCAAACCATGTTACCCACGCCACTCGGGCAGCAAAGGAAAAATTCATTCCTAGGTCATAAAATCCTGTTACCACGTTGCTCCTAAGTAAGCCCTGGAAACTGTTCATAACCCCAACCAGCAGAAGAGAGAAGCGGCGTGTCGGCGCAGGAGAGGATCCCCAGGCTGAACGGTTACGTGACACCTCCTCAGAGGCTCGCAGCTCTCCTCGGGTCCCACAGCTCTCAGAGCTCTGCCTCTCCTCAGCCCCGCTGCTCCCCGGCTCAAAGCTCAGGGGAAGGGAAGGCAACCCTCAAACACAACTATCTCCTCTTCGCCACTGTCCCATACAAATCTTTGAGGTGATTCTTAAGAAGCGGCACTAGTTCACGCTCATGTTAACTGGAAGTGCTTTGCTCTACAGCGATCTTAAACTGAAACTTCTACAAAGAGTCGCAGAGCCACTGTTGAAAACTCTTCTCCCTCACTTCCTGTGCATCCTTTGAAGCACTCTGAATCCACTTGAGAAGCCAGCTCTAATCTTCTTTACAAACCCCTCTGCTACTTCAGTTGCACAATGGCTGGCACAACCTCATCCCCCACGCATACGCTGCGAGTATGAGTACAGAATACAAATGGGCGTACACACCGAGTATGATAAAAACATTAGAACCTCTCATGCCTTGATACATCATTTTTTAGCAATTAGGTAAAATGCTCCAGTTGCTTTTTCAATGAATTCCTATTACTTAAAGAACTGCAGAACAATGGCATTAATGAAAGTTAATTATAATCTTTTCAGAAGAACAGCCTCAATGAGATTTGACTGCACTTCTTTTCAAAAGGCAAGTTGTTTAGTATCCAGCACAGCCCCCTTCAGCTATTAGGAGGAGCCTTACAGGTGACACTCTTCTATCTCAGTCTCATACGTGGCAAACACTGCTGGCAGCAGCTGAGAAACCTGCTCCGGGGGCACCCACCCCCGTGCCCACACCGCATCCCCCGTGCCCACACCACGGCTCCCACCAGGATGGTTTCACTCTGCTGCTGGTGCTGAGAGAGGGCCCTGGGCAGCACCGGTGTAGGAAACAGCTATCATTTTCCCTTCAACATGCTCCTGTAGAAATATTTCAGAAGTGCAAGACGTGTGGAGAAATGTTATGTTACGAGAAGCCTGTGAAAAATTTGAAATGGTATGATTCAGTATGATGGCAGTAATGATTCAGGTTTTCTAGCACGTACAGTAAGACAAGTAGGAACGAAAGCACAACATTAAGGTGGGGAAAACTAACTAACCTGCCCAACAGTTTAACCAGTAATTAAACTACACTTCAGTTTTCCTTTCAGAAGACTAATGGAATTTCATGACCACGTCTTTTTTAATGAAAGTTTACTTCTGATTAGGTTACATTTTGTCCTTACTAAACTTGACATTATTTTCTTAGCATTAAAGACAGACATTCATCTATAATTTTTATATAATAAACCAATAATACAGTACCAAATGCCCTTGCTTTCATGGGGTTAAATTTAGTTCCAACCACTTCTATAGCATATCTTTATTCCTTAATATTACATACTTCTTGTAATTTTCCTTTAACAATGTGCAACAGCAATGCCTTTCATATGCCTCATTTAATTGATCACGTTCTAGCTGCCGGCAGAACAGACCACAGTCAGAAACGCAACAATCAATTTAACACTTCCCCCACCCACCCTTAGAAACAGAAATAGAATATACAATAGTTTTTATATTTGCTTATATAATAATATACTCACTGCACCTACACTATACAGACTTTGGGACAGAATGAAAGTAGCTAATAAAAATCTTCAAAGGTATTAACTGGATCTGGTAAAATCAGAATTGTATCAGTTAACAAAACAAGCTAATTCTCTTGCCAAATTTTCTTTTAATTATACCACAAGACATCATGTTATACTAGTTGCAGAAAATCCAAAGATGATGATTTTACAATGCACACTTCTACTATGAAAAGGCAATTGTGCAAAGACTTCACGCAGCTTGTTTCTCTGCAGCTCCCACTGCAAGATCAAGGTCCAGGTAAAAGCTTGAGAAAAAACAGACACCAGCAGTATGGTGTCCTTCAAGAAAGTAGGCCAATACCACCTACTGCTGCGTCAACATAACGATTTTAAACCTCTAAAGGCAATTAACACGCCTTAGAAGATACATCTTGGAACTGACAAGATGACAACTGACATCTTAAATTGACAATTCAACAGAAATCTGTTAAAATTACAGTTTTGCAATCCTTTCTGTTATGAACCATGCCACAGAGTGAAAGATCTTCTCCTTGGAACAATTCCCTCAAATCTCAGTCTTCTGCAACTTGCTCTCAAAAATTTTTCTAATTGCAGATGAATAGGAAAAGATGACCTTACTGTAACTAAAAAGCAGTGTCAAAGAAAATAAATGCAAAATATATTACTAGAAAGTGATGTTGACATCACTGCTGTTTAAGAATGAGTGCAAAATGAATTGTTTACATCTTAATACTTCCTATACAAGATTGTCTATTCAAAAAAGTTGTTACACATTTGGTCAACGTAAGGAGCAGTGATTATACAGGGTATATAAAGGAAGTTGATAATTTCTTTTTTTTTTTAAACCACAGAGTCATTAAAAAAAATATTCCTTATTTTATTTGTAGTCAAATATAAAAAATACTGTTCCTGAAGTAATACCAATAACAGTCTCTCAAACGTTCTCTTAATACTGTATTGCTGAACTGAAGATAAGATTATGCAGGGATGGATTCATATGTCAATGGGCCACTGAAGTCTCCATCTCAGTAATGTTGTACAGGAAAGTATTTGATTTGCAAGATAATAATCAACACATTTCTAACTCATAAAATTATAAAATGTATTTTAAAATGCATTTGTAATTTTTATTCTGTATTTAATATTGACTGACTTCTGTATTGTTTTAATTGTCTGTGACAATTATTATTTTCTTCCTATAGAACAATCTGTTACCATCTCAGTACATCTGTCATGTCGGATAAGCAGAAAACACACAACACAGTCACAAAAATGGGTAGGATTTGAGTTCTAAATCTCTAAGGCATAATTACAGACAGTGCTAAAAAATTACTTTTCAGCTACTACCATCCAGCCAATTGTCTCCCAGATGTGTATCATAAGACTACAATGGATGCATGCACACCTGCACACACACAGGGGCACACTCACCTTCAAAGCACATGGAAAAAACATTTGAAAATTATGGCTTTGATTACAGTTACAAACCGCAGCGACATCTACTTCCTTGCCGAAATGTCTAAGTTTCACCTTTATTCAGCTAAACAAATGAAAAAAGCAGCAGTAATTTTCTACTCTGGAAAAAAACAAGTTCATATTTTCAGCTCTATATTGGTTGTGACTATCATGAAACAGTATAATAAAAATGAAGGCAATTTTGGAAAGTTATGGGTGAGAAGAAATGAAGTGATTAATTATTTGTATGCTGACTTTTAAGAGCTTTATCTATGGTAAACTATTTTTTTCCAAAAAGTCTTAAATAGTTATTGTCACTGAGATAACGCCAGTGATGGCAGCAACAGCAGAATTCCCAGCATAGGTAACACTGCAAAATATGACCCCCTAGTAACAGCACAGCAGCACTGCTAATGCAGCAAGTACAGCTTCATTAGTAGAAACAGCAGCAGTATTTCAGGGGAGAAAGCTGACATACCAATTCGTAACTACAGGGGCTACCTCAAGTTTTAGAGGAGGCAACAGCGTATTTTCAGTAAGTGAGACACTGCAACCTGGGTCGAGTCAACGAGCTACGGGTAACAAAATTGTTGGGGAAGATCCTTAGAGCTTGACTCCAGCTACAACCTGTTGTATGGGTTTGGGCTTCCTCAGGGTCCTTACACGCTTGTCTGAAATTCCTCCCACCTGTGTTTTGTTTGCGCTGTCACTGTCCCCTCTTGTCCCAGTACGCAGATGACAGAGGCTGTCACCATCATTTATACAGTCCTTTCCTTCCCTCAAGCCCTAATGAAAGATTTCACTCTCGTCATGTGTACAGAACAAAAACCTGAGGTATCCTAAATACAAGGAGAGAATATTCAGCTCAATATTGGTTTCTTTTTCTCGATGCAGGTGCAAAATACACTAGGGTTAAATAAACAGCATGCGAATTTTGCAAATCTTGTCCCTTTTGTTAAGCAGAATTCCTATTAATGACGTGGAATTCAAACACAAACCATTCAGAGCACAGCAGCTTACAAACTGTTGATTTTCCTTCTACAAGACTAAGCTCAGCTTGATTTCACATAAGTGAAGTTTTTTCCTTTGTTTTCACCTCTGATTTTCTGGAATATAAACAAGGAATATAAACAAGTACCTACTGGGTTGTCAATTTGTTAAGCATCGATTCTTTTAACCATGTTGCTTCCTTCATTGTTCCCCACTACCGACAGCTTCCATCTTACTATGGCAAGCGTCTTTTAAATGTAGGTTGTTTATATCAAATTTAACAAACCTGCAGCAAAAACAGTGCTTTCATTTGTTATTTGACATCTCTTGCTAATAACTGTAAAAACATTTCTGTTCATCTTAAGAAAGAAACTATTTAAATCAAATTGCTCTTGCAAAAAAACCAGAAAAAACCAACAAACAATCAGGTTCAACACTACCTACCCTGAACAGTAGGACTGCTGGGGGCAATGAGGCACTTAAGCCAGCTGCATTTCTGGCTCATAGACAAAATTCAATGAACTAAGTTAGGTGTGACACTGTTTAGCATGCCTACAGCAAGAAACATTTAGACATACAAACTTTCTTCACAATAAGTATTTTATGCAAAAATGGAAATTAAAAAAGATAGTGAACTCTTTTGGTATAACAACTTACTTCCAAAATATATATATATAACATAAAAAACGCAGAACACATGAAGAATAAAATTTCCGATTCAAAAAAATCCCTAAGTACATTAAAAAAACAAAGAACAACAACACTAAAGATTTCCACATGTTAGATCAGAATTAATTGGTATTTGGTATTTTTCCCCCCCTTACAATTCTACTTCTCAGTATGTTTAAACTAAAACTTTTGTTACATATATGATGATCCAATCCCTTCATGACCTGTGATATTTTAAGTTTACAAAACAGTAAACGACCAGAAACTGAATAGAATATAATTGCATTCTTCAAATCCAAATACAAATCTTAAGAGCACAAAATAATAATCACCAACTCTTTTCCTTCCAATATTGAAACTACAGTATTATACTACAGTGAAGACTTACAAAACCAATCTTGCACATACTTCACAGAAAAGATGAGAAGCATTGTCCCCAAACAGGCACAAGCTCTAATGATGCCTTACTATGGAAAAAAAGAAGATTAATGAAATTCATCATAGGTGTCCAGATATTAATGGAGAAATATTTAAGTCATGTGGAACCACGTTGCACTTTATTGTTAGGATATTAATCAAGAAAAAAAAATAGTGACTACTTGCACTTGTATTTCTATGAAGCTTTCTGACGAAGTTGATTTAAAAAAATATAAAACATATGCACAATGTATTTGCATTATATACACGCACAGACACATACTGCTACCTCTAAATAGAAATCTTTTAAATTATTACATGTAAAATTTGAAGAAAGAGCTGCAAAATTTCTTATCAGCCTTACTAAATATCATTCAGATTACCTTGTACTCATTACTCCTAGTGAGCTCCTGTCAGGTCATTTGATTAAAAACAATTTTGGAAGTATCCTGGGTTCTAATTTAGGTACAGCCAAGAATGCTCAAATTCAGTTTTGATTACAAGTTTTCCTCTGTTCCTCAAAGGCTAAAAATGTATTAATGCATAACATACTATGTGATTTGAAATTGCTTTTTGAGACCTATGTTTTATCTGATTACATTTTTTCTCTCAGCATTAATCTAGCCTTCCTGTTAACAGTTTCTACGTATGGTGTATAACACAAAAGCCCTATGATGGATTGCAACAAAAGCTCTTTATTATAGTCTTGACAGAGACAGATAACTAATCCAGTGTTAATTTAAAATCAAAACCTTAGTACCAGAACTAAGGGTACAGCTTCTGTGGTTTTAGCGTATCTATCATAACATACTACCTTGGAAAATTTTCTACGATTTTTCTTGAAAATGTATATTCTATATATTAACAGTTACCTTTCTTACATAGTCTTTTAACAGTTCAGGATAAGACCTATTAAATGCACATGTCAATTTTATAACTTAATTTTATAAAATCTACCAAACGCACCTAAAATGAATGCCAATCTACTTCTATTGCACGGATACGACAACCTGCTTTTGAATGGACGGTATTTTGTGGCAGTAAATAATAAATATTTAAAGAAAAGGTACCTGAACTTCCCCGCTGCTAAGAAAAGTAACCGGGTGGGTACTGGGAAGAGAAGGTGTTCCACCCTGGCTACAGCACTGAACTGCTACGTCCCCCACCAGCGGTGCATCGCCAACTTCCAGAGCTCCCCACGCCGAGGGAGCCCCCGGGCTGTGGCACTATTAATCGCAGCCAACACCTCCCGCGCTGGGCTGCTTCGAAACAGGCTGGCCCTCGCACAAGGGAATTAGAATTCAACACGCAGTGCCCTGCCTTAACAACAGAGCTGTCCTTACAAAGGAAACACAGAAGCGCTCGCCCCCGGTGACCAAAGCCTGCCCTTTTTCCCCAGACACAAGTAGAGAACCCCCTGAAGGCAGAGTGATTAAGAAATAATTATTCCTTTGGTACCAAGCTACAGCTGGTAAATATTAAATTAGATGTGCCAAAAATGAAAGCAATGAGTGGCCGTGCATGGGTGAGGGAAGGAAGGAAGGGGAACACGACAGGCTGGGCCTTTCATCGTGTTGACCCTCCTGCTGAATCCGAGAAGGAAACTGGATGCTAATGAAATAATAAATAATGTCAGGAATCTACAGTAGTAATGAGACCAACGTACAGAGGGCTGTGACTAAGAAACCTCGTGCAATGCAGGAGCTACTTATGCAGTTCCCGCATATAAATCCACCAGTGATACACACTATACTAACTAGTACTCACTTACTAAACTAAATAGCAGGTGTCAACACTGACTATCAGCAGCTGTTCGTGCCTCAAAACATTGCTAGAGATTTGAAGAAGTGATGTTAGCACTGCAAGAGCCAGAGATAAGCCATGTATTTAAAAAAATGAAATTTTCACTGCACTTCATGCTAGGATACCAAATGCCTAAATGCATTTTATGCTCCGATGCCAAATCCACGAACAACAGATTAGTGGTTTTTATTTTCTTTTTCACAGTTTTAAAGGAAGAATTAAGATATACCAACTATCAAGCTGGATGTATAGATGTGTAATAATCACCTTATTATTACTAGCTGAGCTTCTCTGTAGATTAATTTTTCCCCCTTGTGAACGATAAAATTCCTCAGAAGAGGATTTGTTGCAAAAAATGTGAATGCGCATAAACAACATTTTGCCCTGTCTGCTGCCATTTATGCTACTTAACATGTTTGAACAGACATGCTGCGGGAAAAACATATTAACATTCACAGAGAAGTTGTTTACTTTTGAACAGAAACATTATTAAATATTCAACAGTCCAGAAACACTGATGACTTACATTGTTGAAGGCTAGAAACCGATCATTTAATCCTTCACTCAGTATAATGTCAAAACTCCCCACTGAAGTGAATAAAAGATTTGCTAAGTAAAGCCTGGAGGACTCAGATGTGCCTGTTTCCCACCCAGTGCAGTGCTGTTTGGGACAATAATTTTCCCAGTATTTTTGCCATTCAGTTTTCATCATTTTAGGTAGGGGTTTTTCAGTAATTTCTCAGGTAAATTCTTCTACAACCAACTACATCTCATACACAGGAAAACGTATCAATTCTCCCTCTTTCCCTCTCAGTTTTGTTCCCCTGTACTTTCAGATTACACATATTAGTTCTTATTTCTTGTTATTTGTAACCTTCAGGTATTTATTAGATGCCGTACCCTTTCTTTGCTAGCAATTCTACCAAGTTATACATTTTTTGTTTTATTTAGGAGGAAAAAAATGTATGTGTCGCTAATTCCAGTAATGTTTATTACTCTTACTCAAGTACCATCTAATTTACCAGCATTATTCTAGCACTGTGGTATCCAAAAGTGAAAACAGCACTCTGGGTGCATTTGCATTACATGAGCATACCTAAATAAGTCTAAACATCAGGATGGTGTTTAGCTGGCAACGTGCGCTTGCAGCCCAGAAAGCCAACCGCATCCTGGGCTGCATAAGGAGCAGCATGGCCAGCAGGTCGAGGGAGGTGATTCCGCCCCTCTACTCCGCTCTGGTGAGACCCCACCTGGAGTGCTGCCTTCAGCTCCAGGGCCCCCAACGCGAGAAGGACACGGACCTGCTGGAGTGAGTCCAGAGGAGGACCACGAAGACGACCAGAGGGCTGGAGCACCTCTCCTGTGAGGACACGCTGAGAGAGCTGGGGTTGTTCAGCCTGGAGAAGAGAAGGCTCCGGGGAGACCTTATAGCAGCCTTTCAATATGTAAAGGGGGCTTATAAGAAAGACGGAGAGAGACTTTTTACCAGGGCCTGTAGTGACAGGACAAGGGACGATGGTTTTAAACTGAAAGAGGGTATGTTTAGATTGGACATAAGGAAGAAATTCTTTACTATGAGAGTGGTGAGACACAGGAGCAGGTTGCCCAGAGAAGCTGAGGATGCCCCATCCCTGGAAGTGTTCAAGGTCAGTTTGGACAGGGCTTTGAGTAACGTGACCTTGCGGAAGATGTGCCTGCCTGTGGCAGGGAGGTTGGACCAGGTGATCTTTAGAGGTGCCTTCGAACCCAAATCATTCTGTTTCTATGAATTCTTTCAGTTATACCATTATTTGTTGCTATCACCTACTCTAAATTTGCACCTCCATAAATTCAATTTTGTAAGTTCATTTTTTTTTTCCTGATGAAGTTTGTAGTTTGGATGTCCTTTGAAGGTTGAGGTCTGAGGTCCAGACTCTCAAACTCTTGGTCCTTTAAGTAGCTATTCTGAAGTTAAATGAGATTCTTTGCAGGACCACATTCAGAAGTTGCAATAGGAAGTTTTTTCTATTAGCCTAATTTATATGATTTCCAAAGAATAATCAATCTTTTACAGAAAAATCGAAGAAACTACTCATGCCAATATTTATTAACAAGAAACGTGACACTATTTGCCCTTCTGTTATAACACTCTGATGAAAGATAAATAAGGCTGCATCCTTTGGCCTATAAAAGAATCAGTATTCATTTAGCAAATTTATGTAGCAAGTAGGGATTACCTGCATGAAAGTTTTAAAACCTGTTCTATTTGAATAAATTATTTCTAATATTTCATAATTTCTGCAAGCCATAATTTAAACACCTTAAAATACATCATAACGAAAAACTTATTTTCCGGGCAAAATTAGATTTCCTTGTAATTTCATAAGCAGCATTTAAAGACCTCATATTTACATATGTATTTTTCCCTGAATTTAAATACTAAAATTTATTCTAGGCAGCATTTACTTTCACTGTCCGTGTCTGAGGTTGAGAAATATTCTTGCCAGGAAAGGAATAAATATTGCAGAGAAAACTAATTTTTTTTGTGAACACTGGAACTAATTAAAGCTAGTTCTCTCAAGGCTTTTGTGTCATGGTTGATTGTGAGCTTTAACTAAAGCTGTTCCCATAATTGGAATATCTGTAAGATGCCTTTCCTCTCTGGTTTCCTGCATCTATTTACATGTAAACTAACACTGTCACCTCTCCATTGCCCATAACATTTGCAAAGACATACATTTTCATAATATGTGCAGGAGTTTAACAATCTTTCAAATACCTGTTCCCCTATGAAATTTGGCTCAAATCAGACAGCAGTTTAGAAATTATTGGAATGAAACAGGAATCACAGACAAACAGACAAAGAATGACTGCATTGACCTCCTTTTCTTGACCCCACATTTGGAAACGTGATTTTTAAAATAACTTGGTTTTGTGTTATGCTTCAAACAAAAATTATTTAAAGTTTCTAGCTTAAATAACTGGAGGCATAAACATGAAATAACATTTTCAAATTCACACGTTCTTGTACTTTCTGATTTGGGCTTGGAAATAGAAGATCCATGGGAATGAAAACTACAGTCACTAAACTGGAGACTCCAGCTCAGTTGCAAGCAGAGACAAACTATTCAATATTTGGAAGCTTTGCAAGGGAACTTATCTTCACAGGGTCAGAAGGCTGTTTTCAGTTGTGCATTCCTCTTACATCAGACTTCTTAATAAAGAGACAGTAATAAAGATACACCTACAAGGCTCATGGCATCAACATTATGAAATCACTATGACCAAAAAACCTGCATGTACATATTTATCAGGGAAAATACAGTGTTCTCAGTCTGCAGGGAAAACATCTATGGCCCTCAGGACCATTACATGTGACAATTATAACATTTTCTGTGACAAGGGAAACACTGAGTAAACACAGATCTCTCCTGGATCCTTTGAGGGAATTGAGGGACTACAGATGTGAAAAGGAAAAAAAGGGGGAAAAAGGGGGAAAAAGGGGGAAAAAAAGGGGGGAAAAAAGGGGGGAAAAAAAGGGGGGAAAAAAAGGGGGGAAAAAAAGGGGGGGGAAAAAAGGGGGGAAAAAAGGGGGGAAAAAAGGGGGGGAAAAGGGGGGGAAAAAGGGGGGAAAAAGGGGGGAAAAAGGGGGGGAAAAAGGGGGGGAAAAAGGGGGGGAAAAAGGGGGGGAAAAAGGGGGGGAAAAAGGGGGGGAAAAGGGGGAAAAAAGGGGGAAAAAGGGGGGGAAAAAGGGGGGAAAAAGGGGGGGAAAAGGGGGGGAAAAAGGGGGGAAAAAGGGGGGAAAAAGGGGGGAAAAAGGGGGGGAAAAGGGGGGAAAAAGGGGGGGAAAAAAGGGGGGGAAAAAAGGGGGGGAAAAAAGGGGGGAAAAAAGGGGAAAAAAGGGGGAAAAAAGGGGGGAAAAAAGGGGGAAAAAAAGGGGGAAAAAAGGGGGAAAAAAAGGGGGGGAAAAAGGGGGAAAAAAGGGGGGAAAAAAGGTGAATCTGTTTAGTCTCTACAATACAGCAAAAAGATTAGCCTAGCTGGCCAAGAGGAAGGGCAGACTTAGTTAGGGAGTTAATAAAGTTGCCTCCTTCTCTCTTACAAGTATTTAGCAAAGGGTAGATAGTGATTGAATAGGGATGGAGAAATGAGATTATCTTCGGCTGTCTGTACAGGGAGCTCTGAAAAGACAGCTTGGAATTGTCAGACTTTGAACTAGTACATATAATTATCAAGTAATAAAGATACCTGTTTGCTTCAGAGGTAGATAACGTAAGAACCAAGGAACTCAATAATTTCAGTAACTCCTTCTGCATTTAAGATATGTTGACTGTAGATATTCAGAGAATTTAGGACACAGTATTGGAATAAAACTGTATAAAATTCTAATTATCAAATATTGGTGCTGTCATCAGAATGTTGGTTTCAAGCCCAGAAAACGGGAGGAAATGGGCCTGGCTGGGAAGACAGCACCATAGCCACTTCAGCAGTCTGTGAGGACAGCAGTGGGAAACCACCGTACCTAGCTAAACATCTGCGTTTCCACAGAATGCACAGAAATCATAGCTGCCTATAAAGAGCAATTCAATCCATTTACATTATTATTTTTTTTTCTACCAAGGATGTATGGAACCAACAGGAAAAGGCCTCCATGTCCTTCAGATTAACTGTCTACCCTCTTTAAAGTATAGGCACCAAAGGAAGGATGGTTCTCGCCTCCTGAACAACAGCCTGCTGTTTGGAGAAATCGAAAGACTGATTAAAGCACGGAAGCCAAATTAAGAGGAATGAATTCATGCCTCCCTTATCACAGTAATCAAAAGCATTAAGACACAGAACATTTTGTGTGAAAGCACTTGAAACTGAACAAGCAAATAAGGATGCCAAATCTTATCCAGAAATTGGGATATTATCTGCAAGCGGCAGAACTCAGTTTCCAGATCTTAATCCCAGAAAATAATTATGCATTTAAAAAATATGTATTGTCATTAGATAAAGCCATCTCCAGAATTATTGATTAGAAAATTAGACATGTGTCCTTCCAGTTTAATGTCCCAGTTACTTGAAAGGCATTTTTCCTCTACTGCCTAGCCCTCTCTCCCCCAGAAGGTGGAAGACATAGGTTTAAATCACCTAGCTTGAGTGCTGCACCCGTATTTCTCAGTGCTCTAATATGGCATAACCAACTGAATGCTCTATCAGTCAGGAACAGTAACGACCATCCTCACATGAGATGAAATCAGTCACAGATCTAAGCCCCAGCTCACCTTTCCAAGCTTCTCCTAGTTATGATAGAGAATTTAGGAGGCTGTCCAGATATCTAGACAAATTAAGCACCTCTAAGCACGTGTGAGTGACTCAAATGTCTCAGCTAGACAGGGAGGAGCCTAATGTATTTATACACAGTGTTAAGCAGTCTTGGAAAAGAAAAATTTGACTATCTGAGGCATATATATTTTGAGTGGCTAAATTGCAATTTGGGTAGGATATGTCATCCTTAAACCAGAAATCTAATCCTATGCAATGCAAAGGACAACACTGAATAATCCTATTCATGAACTAAACTAATCAAGCTCCATTTTAAGTCTAGTTAAATCCTTGACCCTGATACTAAATTTAAGCACAATTCACTCCTTAGATGACAGGAGACAATATGCCAGTTCCATTCTAGATTTATGATTAATATTTTTTCCCATTCTAAAAGTGTTCTTCATTGCCCATTTTCCTGAGAAAATTCTGTCTCTCCAACTGTACTTCTGTCCTTTACTATCTTCCCAGTTTTACACAATTAAAATATATTAGAATTAAATTTCAGATAATTAAAACCAGGCAACAGCATGCCTTTCTGATGGAAGGACAAGTTGTGCAGTAAAGGAAGTTCAGAATACCTTGATTATCACATGGACTTTGGTTCAAGTCAAGAGGTTTTCTTCAAATACTGATACAGGTTATTTTATTAACTTACAGATGAGAAGACTGTCCAGGAGACTGTAACTAGTATGTAGATGAAACGCCAGTCAGGAATCCACATAATCCAGAGACACGCCTGAAAAGGACTGGATGCGGAATTTAGCATGGGATTCAGCATAGAGGCAGGCTGCTATGTGGCCCGGAATACCTAAGGAGCTCATCAGTGTATGGGAAGAGGATGTAGGGAAACACTAGGAAAAATCCATTGTACAGATCATAGCTTGGAGAAGGTAAGCACAGGTTGAAACGAAGTCCAGAATGGTTCTGCTGTTCTCCAGGGGTTTGCACAGGGGTTAGTAGACACTTTTAATATTTACTAATATCCCAAAGTGATTTGCAGGGAGCCTTTAACTAATAAAGAGAAAACAGCTATTCTTTTTACACCACTAAAGGGATACTTTATGCACAAGAACATAACAGCTCCAACAGCGCACAACGATAATGGCCAGACCTCTACTGACTGCAAGGTGTGCTCTGCCAGACAGAGGATATAGAAGTAAGCGTCCTGAAAACCAAGAGATATGGGCCAATATGTCTATTGAAGAGACAGTATCATCATGTCTTTGCATATTATCTTGAACCAGCAAATATAGGCATCCAGACTTCTCTCATCCAAGATCTCTTTCTCTTTGGCATGAGAAAATAATTGCAGTAAATTCTTTTCTTGAGATAGGAAGGATTAATTCCATCTCTCCCTGGTTAGAAAAGTAGCTCATGTTATTTCAATCTTTTGTTAAAAAAAAAAAAAATTAAAAAAAAGGTAACTGAAAAGAGATGGAGATGATAAGGCTAAGGGTTGCTAGGGAATCAGACTAGATGTAGGGGTTACTGAACAGAATGGTGTTGAATACTTCCTTTCAAGGTGAAACTGCTTCAGGCCTGATCCCAAAGAGGTGTCAGGAGGGAGAAGCTAGAGCTAAGAGGAAGCATCTCCTAAGCAAAGAGACTCCAAAAAGGATGCCAAGGTAGCCACTGAATTCTTAAGAAGAAAGTTAAAACAGCAGCCAAACAAAAAACAAACAAACAAACAAACAAACAAAAAAGTAAAAAAGTGGCACATGTCTAGATGAACAGCCATGTCAGAAAAGTCAACTGATGTTTATTGCGGGGAGTGACCTTGTGTTTGAGGAAAAGTTATTATGCAACAGCCAATTTTTGTGCTCAGTGTTCATCACACTTCTTGTGACACAAAAAGAAGGCGAAAGACAACAAGCAGACAAAACCCAGCAACTGGGAAGGAATCCCCTGACCTCCCAATTCAAGTCTCGCTGAGAACTGATTGACTTTGAGTTATATGTGAAGCCAAAGAATTTCAAGAATGGTTAGTCTTTGCTTACTGCAGTTCTCACCCATGCGAGAACAGAAGAACAGTTGCCATTTGAGCTCACTCGCTGGGTGGAGTCACTCCTACGGTGCTGTAGTCTTATGCCATAAGATTTCCTTCACACTGTGACAACTGCTTAGGCCAAAGCTTTCAAGAGGGCTGAAAACAAATGTCATTTGAGGAGCAGACTAGGGATTTGGGTAGCTACACAAGTTCTTCTAGTGTCCTTGCTTTAGTACCACCAGAGAATGAAACATACTCTACATCTCTGATTTACAGACGTCTGAGACAACCAACCTGCAGAATTTTGCAAAGCATGCCACTGAGGCTTTGAAGTCCCAGCAGAAAAGCAACTCTCTCAACTCTGGGTAACTACTGAACTGGAAAAAGTATGAGCAACCAAGAAAGTGACTCTAGGTATGGCAAGTATATTATGGCACCAAGGTCTGTAAAGCACTAAGATGGAATACTAAGAATTTTAGAGCAAGTAACAGGCCTACCAAAAGCATCATCTATATCCATTGAGCAAGAGTAACCCAAAGTTTTCCCTTCTTTGGCTTGTATATGAGAGTGTCAATCAAAATTTTTGGAAGTCAGGAAATTCCCTGCCATGCTTCTCTGCCTCTCTGCAAGCTAACAAGTCTTAGAGCTGTTTTTAATGGAATGAGGAAAGCAAAGCCATCATACTTAGCAGAAAATAGCTAAAGTATTAACAGATGCAGCTTGGTTGAGAACTTGTCCCCGAAATGCACAGTGGTATCACAATCAGAAGCAGTCTTATTTGTCCTTGATTAAAAGTCTGGCTGAAGTGAGAAAACTTTGAACAGTTAGGTCTAGGATCTAAGCCCAAAACAATGGATTTTCTCAGAAGATTACATCAAGAGCTTCTCCTTGAACCCTTCTCTTGCATCTGGCTCAAAGCATCTGCAAATGCATTTGCCAAAGACATGGTACAGACGTGGAAATGTTCGTTTCAATAATGAAATGTAGCAGTCGCTCAATGTCCCAACTTTAAAGCTCACAGACTTAGCTGAAAATTACTTCACAGCAGTAAGAATCCAACTTCTTAAAGGAAAAGGGTCAACCCTGAAGAAAACCATACCATGAGTAGAAGGTCCAGAACTGAATAGACTGGGACACACACACACAAAACCAACAAATAAACAATAAAAATTATACCACGAAAGAGAATGTAATAAACAAAAGCTAAAAAATATGCGGGAACCCCCAAAACCTAGAGTTTACTGCCTACAAATTATTCTGGCAATGTAGATAAGCATTTGAAGCTCTGACCTGGCCAGACAGTTGAGAGGAGTGAAGAGGAGTAGCCTCCGCACGGTGTCTGCAAGGGCTGACACCACCCTCAAGAGTGCTGCTGAAGATAAACACATCTTCAGTTTTGAGAACGTCGGCATATCCACAGCCTATTTTTGAAAGGGAAAGTTAAATGCCTATGGAAATATTACTTCATGTATGGTATCAGAGGTGGGAGAATTCCACTGATCAATCCCAGAAGACGAATAACAACAAAATGAGAAGTTTTCTTCCTCTTTAAAACACAACTCCTACCTAAACTGTCTGTTGTCTCATCTAAGCGATGAGTGTACAAAGGCATCACTGTGACTAGCATCTCCAGGAAAGTTTCACTAACATTCACATAAATTGGAAACATTCATACAAAGCTTAGTGGGAATATTCATACAGCAAATTCAGATAGTTGTCTGTCTTTTTGTCAGGAGAAACTAACAAAATGAAATTAATTAAAATAATATTCCTCTGTAGTAAATCATTGATTTCAATGAGACAGCACAGAATAATTTTATACCACTAAAATTCTTAGCAATTAATTTGAAATAATCTAAAAAGAAGTTAATTTTCTAGTTTTCCCAATAAATATAAGAAATACAAGCTGTAAATAAAATCCTTGCCTTACCCTATGAACCACAATGACAGATGCAATGAAAAAAACAACTGCTTGGCTTTTCTGCAAGATCTTCAACCAAAACCTTTATTAAAAGACCAGAAAATTAAATAAAGTAGGAAAGTAAAACGCTTGCACCTTAAGTGCAATCCGAAAGAAAATATTGCTGCTGACACCAACAAGTAAAAGCTAAAGCAGCCACCAAATGCCATTTGTATTACTTCCAGATCAATACTACAAAAGAAAATAGACATGGCTATGCATTTAATAGAGTAGATAAGAAGTTTCTACTAATAGTCTGGAGATACTTTGCAACATTAAGCAGGAGAGAATACTACACTGGTGACAAAACTGATACTGCTGTTTAGTCACTAAACAAACACCTATTTTTATATTTATATATAGATACAATGAAAGGTCCCGAAGATGGGATCTAAAGGCACAGATTTAAAAAATAAAACTTAACTTGGTTTGGCATAATATGATTTCTGCACATTTCTCAAAAACCATGCCAACTTTATCTATGTTTTTATAATCCATAACCTCAATTTAGTAGTGTTCCCAAAGAGCTAGACTCTCATGTGGCGAAAAATACTACCAGAATTCACACCTGAACCAATGACTAGAAAGATTAACAAAATTACCTACTCTGACTCACTGCAGCGCACAGGTTGTAGAAATCCTCCGAAATTTTTTGCACCAACACCAGAAGTTCTGCTTTGAACTACATGCATGCAAAAAGCGGACAAACCACAGAACACCTCAAATTATGGAATCAATGCATATGCTAATTTTCCAGGAAAAAAAGCCATATGCAAATGGTTATAAATAAACCTCTTGTGGTTATGTCATGTCTATATTTTCTTTTCCACTTTAAGTCCCTGGCTATAACTGAAGACTGATACCAGCTTAGATAATTAGTATTTAACTCACATGGCAACTCCTACGTGCTCCGAGTTAGTCTGTTGGTACCGAGATGATCCTTGCCATGTACGTGTTTAGATGAACTAAGGTTTAACTCACATGGCAACTCCTACGTGCTTGGAGTTATTCTATTACTGTTGAGATGATCCATTCCAATGTACATGAGTCAGGGGGAGGGAGGGGCATGGTAATCTGGGTATTAAAGCAGAAGATGTTTCAAAATCTATATCCCAATCATACACTGAGCCCACCTTCCTCCAGAGAACTAACCAGACAGAAACTAACTAAAAGGAAAACAACAGGAAGAAGAAAACCCTTCTGTTTTGCTATTAAGCTACATCACAAGTCCAAAGCATCTTCTTCCAATATCTAGTTTACATCAGGCACCACTACAGCGAGAATATTTTGCTAATATAAGAGGAAAGGAAGAAAAAAATAACAAAAAGCAACCTTGTACAAAACCTTACAGTAACACCATTAAATTATCATTGTGTAAATATTTAGACAATCTTATCCATAAATAAAAAGGCTGAAAATGATTGTCCGGCACTTGTAGTCATATAGTCATTCATAATGAAGGCTATAAGTTTACCGAGCCGTAATTATTCCCCATAAATAAATTATTCTCTACTATCACTGTAATTCAAAAATATTACTACTTATTGAAGAAAGAGAAGCATCTTGTCACATAATTAGAGAAAATAACCAAAGGATTACACAACACTTAAAGCTGTTAAACTAGTAACTTTCAGACCAAGGACAAGAAGAGGAGGTTCTTGTTCTTTGTAGACCCAGTCAACGTAACAGCACAATAAATTAAATTGAAACAAAAAAGCTTTAGGAGCAGGCTTTTGTCACGACACAAATAGATAATTTCACTCTGAAGGTACTTTGTTGAGAATGTCTCATTTAAATCTAAGCTTTCAATCACTGCTGTATTTCTTTAGTGATTTCTAATAGCCGATATTGAACGAGCAGAATGTGGAGAAAGTAAGTTTCCACAGGTCTCAGAAGCTTGCATGAGACTGATATATTTTATGTCTTCAAGAGGCCCCAGTTTCCCACCTGCCACTTCCAACTGTTCCTTCTAAACATAACTGGAAATAAGAACACCAATTTTAAAAATCCCCTTTCAGCTTCTGGTCAGGATTGCTGAAATAGTACCAAAAATACAATATTGGGCACCCCGGACACGAGGCAAGCGCAAAGAGCACGAAGCCTGCTGAGATGGGTCCACAGAGTGAGTTCCTTGGCAAGAAAGTGCTCTTACCCAGAGACTCCATCTGCACTTCACGAAGCTCTGACATCTCCTGCAAGATAAAGACACTCCACTGCAGAAAGCAGGAGAAGCTCTGCTGGGGCTTCCCAAAGGAGAGTCCCCTAGGGACAGCTGGCAGAATTTCCTGCTGCTTTGAGTCACTTTGGAGAGCCCCCAGCTGGACGGTTGGGCTCTTTAACCAGCCATGCTCAACAGAGCATCTTTCCTTTGCTTCCTAATGCCTCCAGGCTTTACGAGGGGGAGGGAGGCAGCAAAGGCATCTTCTGCCAAAGTGCTCCTCTCTTCAGCCTGCCACCCTGCAAAGGTCACTAGGGAAGATCTGTCTCTGTGTGGAACCCACCCAGGTGCTCAGGAGACTGAAGGCTGCAGCAATCCACAACGAGCAAAACCCACGAGTGCTCCTGTGGGAGTTTTAAGGGACTATAAGAACCATAAAGCTGAATACAAGAGCAGGGAAAGTTTCAGGTCATCTACAGTCCATTCTTCCATTCTAAGGAAGGACCAATTATACACAAGTTATTGCTAGCAAATGATTGGTTAACCTGTCCTTAAAAACATCTACAGATGTCTCAGAAAGTCTGGCAAACTCCCAAAGAAAGCTGTTGCAATGTTTCACAAAAACCACAGGTCACCTGCGTACTTGAGAACAGGCATCTTTCATTATACCTGGGAATAAGTCTTATTTGTCCCAAACAAAAATACTGGGCAAACACAGGAGAAAAGAAGGAGGTGTGGGGGGAGAGTTCTCACAGCAAAAATAGCTCATCTAGGGAAACAATCTAACCCCCAGGAAACTCGACCTTGGTTTTCTGCCTGTCTCAAAGCTTCAACCACACAAGCTCTGGCAAATTTAGCTTAAGCTATCAGTGGTGTTTGCTGATGTACTGAACCAAGAACAGGTGAAAAGCAGACAAACCTTCTTCTGCCCTTGCAAAGGGGCATCAGATAGGTGGGACAGACAGCAGGGAGCTGCATCCTAAACCTCCACAACAAACTCTAACAGAATTCGTTTGTCAAGAGTCTCAGTCATCTGTGTTGGGAGCATAAATGCCAGTCATTCTAGGACTTGTACTAACTCCAGGTAACTGCCAAAATGATGGCAAATCTACGGTCCTTTATCGCTTTCTTACATAAGGAAGATAGTTTATATCAAAACATTATGGTTTTATTCAACAGCTTAAAAAAAAATAAATCTCAGATACACCTAAGTCCAAGCTAAATATGACGACGTTTGTATAGTTCTGCTGTTAACCCAAACCAAACTCATTTCTCAGTCAGATCGCTGGATGGCCCATGGAATGGATAAATGGTCCCTGAGTCTTCCACCTCTCAGCTGAAATCCAGGCCAGACTGAGAGTGGCTGGCAATAACTACTATGTAATTCTTTTCAGTGACCTATGCAGAAACAAACAATTAAGCAAGTGCATAGATGATAAAGCTCCATTGCTCCAACAACTTTATCCACAACTGCCCGTATCAGAGCAGCTACACAGGGCTGAAAGAGCCCAGTGAAAACAATGGAATTATGTTTTTAGTCACAGACTAAAGACATCATTCAGAAACTCAGTTATGCTGAGTCTCTTCTACGTTGGTGCAACAACCTTAGGGCAGTGAGGATGACTACTTTAAAGAACATGTTTGCCTTCACCAACTACTATACCTCTTAAACACTTCTTATATGGAAATACCAACCTTAGCCTGGAAAAGAAAACCTGCCTGTAAAGAAAGGCAACTGGACGAATAAACTGAGCCTGTCTTTTTATAGTGAGGATTTCTGAACTTTTAACACAAGCTCTGTTTTTGAGACTGCTTCCTACATGCAAGGTTCCAGTGTTAGTTTCTAGTTGTGCACCATCCTCAGTTACCAGCATTCAGACTACGATCAGATGCTCTCTGATTTATCACTTCAAAGGTGAATGTTTTTAAAACGGCACTGTAAAGAACTGCACATAATCGTCATACTCCATACCAAGATGCATTTTATTCACCTCTGTAAACTGAAGAGAGAAAGAGACTATTGTCAAGCATAATTATGCACGGCGCCGTATCCTGTGAAGTTGGAACGTGCTTCTTTCTGACTGAACGCGCTAACACTGTCTGGCACTGCTGTCCCGGCAGCAAGGTCCTCGGCTCTCCTCCTGACATTGTAGTGAACAACCCTATCACTCAGCAGCTCTCCTGCCATTGCTGCAACAGCATCTTGAACTGTGGAGTTCAGACGAGTCTGTAAGAACCCTTGAAATGCACAGAGAGAAGAACTTTTCCTAATAATTTCCAAATAAAGAACCTCACGAGGGAGGGCAGAAAGTAAGCAGAAGTGTATTAGACTACTAATCCCCCTCTAGTTTCTCTCTCCTAGAGAAGGCCCTTGATAGTTCTTAAAATTGTAATGGGGCCAATTCCAAGTAATAAGCAATGGTGGTAAAAATATTCAAAGTATTTTTCAGGGATTAATTAAAATAATTCAAAGCAGAGAAATCAGTACACCAACAAAAGATTAAATTTTGCATCTACCTAATTATTTAAAAAACCCATATGCACTACCTGGGAGGCAAATTTCAATAGTTACAAATACTGTGTACACACAAAAATGTAGTTCTTAACTTCAACTGGTAATGCTACTGGATTCTTCTCTTACATTTTCCTGTTGAAAAGAGCAAAGAATGGGCAAATTTCACAGTAAAACTAAGAGCACGTGTTAAAGCTGTATAAATGTCCTGAGAAATTCCAGCTAAAGTTGTTACCAGGAAGTATATAAAGTAAACACTATATTTGGTATTTAATATGTTTTAAACTATCGTCTTTGGCTGGGCACATACTACATTTGCCACATTTCTGTGTTAAAGAAAGCATTTCACTTTTTTAGTATTAAAATAGACTCCTTTCAAGATGCTATATAAATTAAGCATTAAGTAGCTGCTTGTTCCTATGTGCTACAGAGGATTTCCTCATGCATTAATGGAACATATATATAAAATAAGACAATTAGAAAGTCTTGAAACAGTTTGTTACATATTTTAGCAGCTTATTTGCCGCATTCATAATTCTACTTTCAATTCCTGAAATATAAAGAAAATGGAAGGACTTCATTGTACAGCTCTGAAGGGCTGCTGAATTTCAAACAAAGAATTTGGGGGGTGGAAGGGGGAACACAGACAGTACTTACTTATGTTATTCACATTATTTAAACTGCAAGCTTCCTGGAGCTTGTTCACTGAAACGAGGATGGTTAATCTTAAGTATTCAGTAAATTCCACAGATCAGCTGAAAAGTCTTCTGAGGCACGGATTAAAGAACTTTCACCAGGCATCCCTAGTTCATGCATGGGGTAACTGCTTCAAAACACCGTGTACTAAATCTGTATAGGTAGAGAACACTCTCTACAAATCCCACTAGGATAATTCTAAATTGTTCAGGGTGTTAAATTTAGATAAAATTAACCCAAAAAAAGGCCAAATGATTTCTGTGGGTTCTCATAGTAGAACACACAGAACAAAGGGTAAAGAAGTGATCGTGAAAATTGCAAAAGTTTTCTTTTTATGCTTATTATTATTTTTACTGTGGTATCATGCTGAGACTCTATTTAGTGCTAGATGCTGAATAAAGACATTACTCCTGCTCTGAAGATCTTATTTAGTTTTACAGGTCAAATCCCAAATAACTGTGGAATCCTGACCTACTGGTACCAGGCTCACCTAATACTAGAGATCAGAAGAAGGAAATACTGATTATGTGACTTGATTGGATTTTTTTCCTAATTAAGAGAAAATGCCATTTCCTTTTTTTGAACAAAACAAATTATTTTCCTCTTAAAATGAAAGGGATATACATTTAACACAAAAATGTTTTGTCAAGTATATAATTCTAATGTTACTATTCTGGCTGATCTGTTCAGCTATTTGTTCCATTCTATTATTATGTGCTTTCAACAGAAGAGCTGGAAAAAGTACACATTAGCATATTTCTATATCACCAGCATTTCTACATTAACAGCATGTACTTATACAGCTCATACTTTTAAGTGCTATGCACTTAAGACATTTCCTTTTGTTCTTTCCCGTGACATTTTTTCTTTTCTAACTTTCATTTTATATACAATTACATTTTAAACTACGTTTTAAATGCTTAATTTTATCAAATTATTAGTGCCTATGCATTAATAAGGCAGAATACATTACTTATACCTTCAGCACTAGAACAGGAATTGAAAATTCGAAGGAGCATTTTAGATCAATTTCTTGTCCTAAATAAAAACATCAATACACCAAGTATATTGGAAACTTTGTGAAAGGAAGCCTGGGGACACAAAATATACTGATAACAGTAAACTCTGCTAAGCGTACAACAGAACTATGTATTAAAAAGAGAGTTTAAAGTCAAATCTAAGTTACAAACTACCATTGCAGTGACTAGCAGACAAGTTGCATGGATTGAAATTTCAGATAAAAATAAAAAGTTTTGCTGCATATTGCTACCCACCCAACCATGATAGTGATACCAATCACAACAGAGGCATCACCTGCTAACAGACATCAGAGATGTAGCAAAGGTACAGCATTCAATTGTATTAGACATTACGTAGAAGGAACAAGCACCATAAACGTGACATTTTTTAGATCCCACAGATTTGTTAGTATCAGAAGTTGTTTCATGGTTAGCATCACAAAACAGAAAATACAACCCATGAGATGTTTGCACTGAGGAATGCGTAGAGCCGGTCCAAGACCTCACAGTGAAAGTGCCACTGAAGCAGTGACTATAATGTACTTAAAATCAGTATCACTGCATGAGCAACAAAGGCCAAGAAAAATCACCCCAGTTGTGCTAATCTTCAGAAGGTGGAAGTATGTAAAAATGAGGACGACTGTTAAAAAAGCCAGAAGGGGCTCCTAAATCAACTGAATCCTTACAGGCAGAAGTAGAGACTACTGAAGAATATCCTATCAGAAGTGCAGTGCCAGAGTACAGAACTTACTAAAGCAAATGCTGGTACAGGGTACAGTGTAATCAGCTGACTAAACAACTAAGTCATTAAGTCACTAAGCAGAGGTTCGGTTTAAAATGAAAGTAACTATGGAAGAAGCTATGGTACAAACACACAAATTAACGTATCGCCTAGGCTCCATGGTATTCACCCAAGGGTTCTACTGAAATACAGGATGAAGCAGCCAAATGACTACAACTTCTTTGGTACCTAAACACTGGAGGTGACAAATGCAATGCCAAGCTTGGGAAACAAAAAAGTTCTAGGAAATACATTTGGGTAAGCCTGAGATCTGATAACAGAAAGTGTAATAACGGACAGAATTAGTGGACATCTCAATAAATGCAATCCATCAGTGAAGGGCCAATATAGCTTCTGTAAAGGCAAGTCCCACCTTACAAACCTGCTGAAGTTCTCTGCAGGGGTTACCATCTCATGCACAAGGGTGACCGAGCTCACACAGCCTACTCACGTTTTTAAAAAGGCTTTAAACAAAATTCCTGACTAAGGGCTTTTCAGGAAACTAAGCTGCAAAGGCATAAAAGCAAAGGTTGTGGTATGAAAAAATAACTCATTAAAATAGAGGAACCAAAGACAGGAGTTCAGACTCAGCTCTCACTGTGGAGGGAAGTCACTTGCCCAGGGAGGTGCACTGGGAACTGTCCTGTTTAACACATGCATAAGTAACATGGCAAGGGAGAAGGAGAAAGGGATGGCAGTACGTCAGCGAGGTGAGAAAATCTACCAATGGTACATACTTATTCAAGGTAGTAAGGATGAGTGCCTTAAAGAACAGCAAAAACACCTTATCAGTCTGAGTGATCAGGTAATAAAATGGCTGGTGAAATTCAATTTAGATTCATGTAAAACGATACATGTATGGAAAACTAATCCTAGCTATAAAACAAGAAGCTCTGAGTAGACCAGTAACACTAAGGAGCAGAAGACTGGGGTTATGCTAGGTAATTCCATGGAAGCATCAGCTCGGTGCTTGGCCAGACTAAAAAAGTCAATTAGGAAATTCAAGCAACATTATGAAAATTAGAAAATATTAGGAAAGGAAAAGAGTATAAAACAGAAAAAGGTCATTCTATACAATTCTATAAGCTTATGTTTGTTCCATACTTTAAATATTGCATGAAGCTTTTGCCTGTTCCTCTCAACAGAGGACACAGTAGAAGTAGCAAGGTGTCTGAGAGGGCAAGAACAACCTACGGTATGAATTGCTCCCATACAAGGAATGCTCAAATAGATTGGGACCGTTCTGTTTGCAAAAATATGAGTTTGGGAGCTAATATGACAGGGATCTACAAAATCTTTAGTGGCAGCACCTTAGATAAAGTATTCATGGTTTCTTCCAATAAAACAAACAAATGGATATCACATAAAGGTAGGAGGAGCCAGGTTCAAAGCAAACGTGTGGTAGGACTTCAAACAACGAGCAGCAGCCCCCTGGACTCGGTGCTGGCGACACTGAATGCAAGAAGCTCACATGATGAGGTCAAGGAAAAAACAGACAAGCACTTGTGAGAGATATTCACTGCAAGTACCTAAACAGACTAACCCCCACAAGTTTACAAAACCTTCAACATGAAAATGCTCAGAAGCTGAAAGAATATTAGGAAGTAGCATATGGGCTAATCCTATTCTTACTCTTCTCTAGGCATCTGCTGGTGGCTATTGTCGAGGTGAGAATACTGAGCAAGATAGTTTGGTGCAGAAGTCATTATTTGGTTAGCTATTTGGGTGCAATATTTTCTGCAGACTACTAACAAACAATTCACGTTACAAAGGCTGAGATAAGGGGGTACAATATTTAGAAGATAAGCACTCAAACTGCATTCTGCTGTCCTTGAACTCATGTTCATGCAGAAGTTCCTATCTTTAGAAGCCCAAACCCTTCTTGCAACTTAGTTGCTGAACCTATGAAAGCTAGGTAAGATTACTAGTACAGTAAATGGTTTATCTATAATCATTTATTTGAAATAATCTTTCCTCTGGATTTTAGGTATTTTCCTTTTTTTACTTCCTTTTTAAAAAACATATACATTTATTCTCATCTTTTATCAACAGAGCTATAATTTCTAAATACTTTCTGTATATTACTGTAGCACATTTGTTTGTCATGTCATGGCTGTGTTTTTCTCTTTAATTTTTCATTGGATTGCACCACTAAGTACAACATTACATAAAATTCCTGTTATCTGCTATGAAGCCCAGTCCACTTGAGACAGGTGCCTTGAATGGTTGTATTTTCCAAGTTAATATCCAGTGGTCAACAAAGGAGAAAAGGTGGTTGTTTTTTGGTTTGTTTTGTTTTTTTTTTTTTAAAAAAAAAAAAGTACTGAAGCCTAAACCATTATACTGGCACTGAAAACCTTGACATACCATTCTGTAGAAGGGAACATTTTAACCAGAACTTGAACTTCCTTCAAGTTATACACAGAAAGTCAGCTTACTTTACAGTAAACCTCTCAGATGGAAGAATTTATAGAATGCGGGTGATGTTCATCATTCCTTCTGCTACTACAGTGCTTCGGAGCCACAGCTGTAGGCCAAGGCTCTATTGTGCTGCTCTGTGCTGCCCAAACAGCAGCATACAGCCAGACTTAGGTAAGAAAGACCAATATGGACAATCCTGTCATACGATTTTTCTTTAACCAAGTTCCCTTTGACATCTACTGCAGTACTATAGAAGATAAAACTTTAATTGAAAGCTATTTCAGAGCCACATAACTTGGTATGGTTAAACACTCCTTCCAATTTCCAACCTAAATGTATTCATGCCCCACCTTACAGATATTTGTTCTTTTGCCAGAACCATCGTTTATCTTAAATAACTTCTCTTCCTTCAGTGTTTACCCTCTGATGTACTTACGGGCGGGGAGGTCACAACTCCTTTAAACTTTAACTTTGTACATCAAATAAATCACTCTCCTAGTCCTTAGCTGCATGTATTACAATCATAATATACCATTCCTGAATACAAAATTTTATGTTAGACCTTTCCAGTGCTTTGTAAAATGGTGCTATTTTATTTCTAGCTATTTCAGAAATACTTCATCTAATACACCCTAATATCAAATGTGCCTTTTACAGAATTCAGATTCATTTTTGCTTGGCAATTATCATCTGGCTCAGCTAACACTTCTCAGGTTTTCTCATGCACTCTTCTACTGATAAATGCAAAAATGTTTTTTTTTACATTTGCCCTTTCTATTACATTTCACCCTAATCAATTCAGTCTTCAGAATTATGCAATGCTTCCTCTATAATATCATGACCTTTCACTATTTGATGATGCTTTTCACTGTCTCATCTACAAATTTCATCAACATCTTCCCACTTTCTGTGTACTGATTAAGACTGCTATCTCTGAGAGACCTGCAACAGGAGACAAGAAAATAAGAGACAGAAGAACACAGACACAAATACTGGCGTTAGTATCACCTATGCCTGTTTAGGTAGGTATTCGGCAACAAATTATAAGGACAGTTTTGATGGACTACAATGAAGTACTTTTACACATATTAAATAGTGAATACCATTAACACGAGCACGACAAGCAGCACAGTTCTGTATTACTATGCATGCGAATTGCACCTGGAAAGTTTTCTTTACATACGCACGGTCCATTTTGTAATATACTGTGCACTGAAAACCTTTTAAATTTTTTTTTTCATTGCTTGTGTTTCTTTTCCACTAAAGATACACTCATTAGGAATCAAAGATAAGGCTGCTTTCAGAACATTTAAAATTAATTTTTTATATAACTGAAAAATTGAATCTTCTATCCTCTGTGTACAGAGCTATCAAAACCAACAAATATGCCCTAAGTGATCTCACTGAATTAACCATACCAGTTTTAACTGCTCTTGTTAAAGCGTATCCAATCAGATCCAAAATAAGACTCAGTGCTAAAGGCCAGAGCATAAGAAATTAGGTGGCTGGCTCTAGGGATGGAATTCACAGGCTCCATTAGGCACCTTCATTGTCTCTACGCTCTCTGTACAGCCTTAGGTGTAGAAAAATAGCGTCCACAATACTCAGTATCCTGAGTAGAGGAAATACCTACAACCACAAAAATGAAATGTGCAAGAGAAATGCGTTACTGAAATTTTACCTCTTCTATGGATTGAGATACCTAAGCTACACTTCAAGTAAGCACCTCAAATTATGTTAAACATTTCCCACATTTAGTTTCCTCAACCATATTATCTGTATCCAGACAACTGGATTAACTGATGGTATTGCTCATTTCTCACAGAACAGCCTAGGCACTAAAACGCTAAGGGGAAACACTGATTCACTAAGCGGAAACTCCCAACCTATTCAGATCCATCCTTCTCACTTTCTAGGAGAATGCCTTAAGAACCAGGATACAGGCATTGGTACCCTATATATTTCTGAAATCTGGCAAAGAAAAAAGAGCTGTGGTTTGGGTTTAACTCCCTATGTCTATGTGCATCAAATGTGCTCAGCTCATTCCTCCTGGTTTGCATGCCTGGAAGAATGCAGTAGTACGAAAAATGCAGGGTTTAGAAACCCATGGTTTCTAAACGGCTTTTGCTGGAAGTTAGACACCTAAGCGTGCTGAAGGCTACACCTCCAGGCCTGGGCTCAGCACAGTCTTCAAAGTTTATGAAAGTTTTTACTAGAAACTTTACACACTGGTGATAGTTAATTAGATTTTTCAGATTTTTCAGTTATTCAGATCACCCTCTTGACCTTGGAAATCTGAATCCCACGCAAACTCAAAGCTGGGAAGGTATTTTAGAGGAGAATAGCTGTATACATGCCTGCCCTGTTCTTATTCTTTGCCAGTGCTATAGATAGAGTATGAGATTTGTTTCCTCCATTTTGGCTTGGCTCTGCACAGCTCTTCAGCTCTTAAGCAGCCCTTCACACATTTGTGTGTTTCTGGAAATGCCACCTTTGGTTCTGTGAATTTAATTAAGTTGGATATTTTACATGTATTCTCCTAACATTAGGTTTTTTTTTTTCCCTAACGTTACTGTTACTCTACATTAACAACCTCATAATTAATGGTTTGTCTGGAGACATAATATTTTCTAGTTCAGGAAACATTTCAAGTATAAAAGACAAATCTATTTATCACCTCAAAAACTAGCTGTCATTTGCCATGATAATTAAATATATGTGTAATGCAGTGATGATAGGAAATGTCAATAATAATTTCTTCAGCACCATGTTTTCTTTAATACTCTTTTAACGTATGATGAACATACACATTTTTGAATACCTGTGCGCAATCACACACAGTCTCTAAAATTTTAAAGTGCCATTTATTTTTAATATACTTATTCTCTAATCCCCGCTGCCATAGCAGATTATCCCACTGTAAGGCATATCTCAACAAAATCAGATGCTTTCAAGGCTTCTGACAGTTTCTGTGGCTATTTCTATCTTAAGTCAAGGCTGTCCATGTATGGTATGTACAGTTGCATATAAAAAGATTTCTTCCATCCCTCTTCCTCCTCACGAAGAGAAATGTATGGAGCTTACTATCAACAGGCAAAAGCAACTTTACACCATAAAGGAATTTTTAAAGCTTATGAAAATAAATTACTGCAGGATAATAAAAGCTGTTCCATTACAACTGTAGGGCATTCTCCAGTTCTGCAACACAGAATATATATAAGCATACAGATGCAAGTGAACACACACAACACAAGCAAAACCACCTGAAGGACAAGACTTCTTGTCACAACATGGTAATACGCTTGTGAACTGAAGCCCTTAATATACAAGACAGTTTTGTAAGCCTTGTTGGTCAATTTTTTGCCACCTATACTTATACAAAATTCTAGACCTTTATGCCTACATTTGAATTCTAAAAAAACCAAAACCACACACCCCAAAACAAGCAAGCCACAAATTATTCTTCACTTTACTTCCCAAAATGCAGCTCTGTTAGCGGTTAGAAGGTTTTCTACAGGTGAGCGCCAACGCACTTTATTTACTGTTAGGCCGTAAAAATGGCTTCTATCATTCACTTTTATCACTCCGTCTAGTAACACCATTTCTTAGTGGTAGTAGTAGATTTGAAACAAACAAACAAACACAACACCAAGCAAGTGTAGATCAAGGCATAGAGAAAATATTTTTGATTTGTGACTTGCGCAGGCATACCCTGTATTTTAAGCCAGATAAATCTGGCTTAATCCTCTTGCCTGAAAAAATCTGACAGTTCTTTTCAAGCACCTTAAAAATGCAGTTTCTCTTTAATAAGCATTAGCAGTGAAAGCAGCCCTATGGAACGAACATTGCAAGCAATTTGTCTTAAATATTCACCGTATATCTACTAGATTAATGAATAGGGAATACATATTCCCATCTGATAAGCTGTTTCCACAGATAAAGTTAACACTTGTTTAGGAAGCAGTGCTACTCCTTCCACAAACATCCTGGGAGCCTTCTGTGGAGCACCTTTCCCAATCGTTCCGGCAAAGAAATGCCAGCTGACACTGAGGAGGAAAGAAAGGGAAAATGATGAAGCTCTTCCTCCCTAGAAGAAAGATCCAAGGGACACAGTTTGCCAAAGAACTGATAGTTAATTTAAGACTATGAAAGCAGCATTTGGTCAGATCTGTGAACAACTGAGAACACGGGATGATCTCATGGCTAACACAAAATGTGAATTTACCTTTACTTCAGACAAATTCAGAATCCTAAGTCAAACCATTCCAACAACATTGGGCAACATATGTATTTGGAAAGAGTTTTACAGAAATTCGGGACTCAGGCATATACCTCTGATTATCAACTAAAACCAAAAATAGAATACATACTGAACTCGTGATGATAATGTTTTTTTTCAACATAAACAATGTATCTCACACTCGATTTTGCAAGGTGCCCTTCAAGCTGCCTCCCGTGGAAGGAGTCTCTTCAAGAACAGGGACTCCCAATTAATGGCACATGTACGTCTTACAGTACCTTTAGTTCTTGAGAGCTGTACACAGTCCAACACAGCACTGAAGTTTTAGATTGTGGTTTCCATTGCCAGTGATGTACTGAACATTAAAAAAAAAAAAAAAGGCCAGCTTGGGAAACAGTATCTTATGTGGATTCTGAAAAATCATATAGAAAGATTAGTCACCCTACCTTAATTAGTTGATTATAGACAGATGAACTAACGGAAAAAGATCCACGTTTAATTTTTCTTCTTCCACGTAGATCATAATATATCTAACTATTAAAGGCCATTTCATCCTTTCCTTGGGTGATGTTACCAAGATAAAACACCATTACAAGCCAACCCTAAAGAACTGAGTTGCATTTACGTGATCTTGAAAGCAAAGAATTTGCGAAGAAAAGGAATCACTACTGTTTCTAAACCTTCCTGAAATGAAAAGGCTTGGGAAAAGTAACATTTCCTTCTCTTTGAAAATTATTCCCATCAGTAGAAGGCACCAGCACCAATGTCACACCCCAATTACTCTCTTTTGTTACTGATATGCATGCTTAGCTAAAATTTTTCTAAGACACCAGTATTTACTGGCATAACTTGGAGGGTAGGCTCACAGATTGTTTCATAGCCTAGATGCCAATTCTGCTAAACAAACAAAAAAATGCATACACACCAGAACTGTAGTCATAAATACGTACATAGAGTCCTTAGTGTTATGACTGTGATCATGTCAAGCAGCCAGATTAAAAGCATGTAAAATGATTATATTTTTTAAAAAGCCAATGAAATATACGGTTTTATAAAAGGAAGTTTAAAATGTCATAGCTAAATTAGCAGATATAAAACTGCTTTTAAAATTACTACTTAAAAAAGAACCAGTTAGAATAATAAGCTTGCCATGGGACATACCATGCAAAGACTAAAAGATGTGAAAGCTATTTGTACCTTTTTTGAAGTCATTATGCAATGCAGTTATTCAGTGTTGCAATACAGACCCCAAACTAGTCTAGGACAAGGTTATCAGCTCAATTCTATTAAGATAAAGTCATGATGAAAATCATCATAAAACAAAAATGTATAATGTACAATTTTTTAAAACCCACTCTATGAAATAAGATACATTTAGCATGTCACATAAAAATATGAGATATGTATTCCATAGAATAAATGCTGAAGTTTGCTTTTGGCACCTTTGTAGACGATTACCTACCTTTTTCTTCCTACTCTCCTTTTAGCGAAGGAGAGCTGAAGACTTCAGATAGCTAACTCAGGTATTATTTAAATATAAAAGAAAAAGAATGCACGAGATCCCAACTGTCATATTAAAATAAAACCTCATGCTCTACTACAATGTCTGAAAGGAAGCCCCTCAATTAGAAAGAAGAGATCACAGATTCCTTATCCCAAAAGCCTGTGGAAATCCCAGTCCTACAAACTGATCTAAAAAGAATGCTTTTGTAGTTCTACTCAGCCAAAATAATTTGTAGGAATGAGACCAAAAGTCAAACGGATATAAACTTATCAAAGACAGAAGGAATTAAAAAGAATTAATACCGTGGTCAAGACGGACACAGTTCTTATTTTGTACATACAAGGCATTAATGACAATGGGTTTTGTTTGGTTAAAAAAAACAACGGGTGGGGAATGATTATATTTAGGAGTCCAGAGTTCCTAGGTAGCGCTAGTTTTCCCTCTGTATCTAATTTTTACCTTCTATCTGCTAGATGAGTAGTTTGCATTTTTGCTGTATTTTATCACAATTATGACAAACCTGCACAGACAGGTTGTTGGGGGTTTCTTTGTGTGTGGTTTGTTTGGTTTTTGGGTTTTTTTTTTTGTGTGGGGGGGGTTTTGGTTTGTTTGTTTGTTTTAAAAAGCTTACACAAGCTTTTTAATATCATTATCTATTGTGCAGAACCTTTCTTTCCATTATTTTAAGGCCTTTTACAGAAAAAGTCATACACTCTCAAGATACCCAGCTCAGGATCCTGTTTCTGAGAGTGGCTACTTATGAATGACTAAGGAAACCATCTAAGAACAGTGCAAGTAAAAACACACCTCTGTTACACAGCTTAGCAACTTTTCACCACCAGCAATTTAGGTACTCCCTAAATCATAAATCGTATCCACATTTGCGATTCCTAACTGGGTATCTATCTCATAATTTTCCTAAGGCTTAGGACAAATCATGCTCTCAGAATACACATCCAGAAGCAATTAATACCAAAACTTAAGCATTACGTGAAAACCTGCTCTCTTGTTTTAAAACATTTGCATCATAATTTCATTACACTGTACACCAGCCTACTTCAGAAAGCAGCTTCTCATTCTTCAAGCTTTTGAATGTCTTTTTTCCAAGCTGAAAAATCCCAGTCCATTCAATCTTTTCTGTAGAAACTAATGGAAAGGCTGTTCAGTTCTAATAGAATTACCTTAGAAAAATTAAAAGTCAAAGGTACAATCCCATAATTGTGAAGTCTATCAATATCATGACCATTTTAATGATCACTTGAATGCACGGTGATAGGACCTAGTCAAAAACACAGAATAGCCAGGACATATAATTACATCGCATGTTCAGTCTGAAATCTGTTTTTGTTTTTTGGTTTTGTTTTTGGTTTTGTTTTTCTTTTTTTCTCTAAAATACTGTATGGTTGGGGGAGTGGGGAGGTGCTTAATGGACCATCCTCACTTCTTTACTCCATTATGCCTCAGTGAGTCTGTACATTTCTGTACATAATACATAATTTTATGAAAGCACCAGAAGCAAGATCAAATGGAAGCATGCTGTCTTTTCCACAAGTGGTCCAAACCGAATCATGGGTATTTCTTACAGGGAACAATGCCATCTTCTTCCTACTATGCATAGCTCCCAGCTGCTCATCTCTCCCTTCTTTTTCCAGTCTTTGAGCACAGTAAATTGAAAATCAGAACTGAAAGAAAACCAAAACCAACCCACAAATAAAATACCTCTCTGTAAATAAAGACAAAATCCATGTATTTCAAATCATTATGCTTCTCTAAGGATTTCCAATCCACTAAAAATGCAGCCGTTCACCTATAATTAAATAACTAATTCAGGCTGAACAGCACGGTCTTTCATTAATTGTTTCTACTATTTTGTGAGTATAAAAATCAGAAACACAACTCTCGCCTTTGGACTACGCAGGAGTTCAGCTTTTTCATAGCAGGTTACCTCCCCTTAAAAACCTTAAACCTTGTCAGTACGGGGGCACTATAAAAATTCTTCGTTTCCATATTTGCGTCTGTTTTGAAAAAACTGATTAAAAAAACCATATCTGCATGTAAATTACATACAACTATTCACATTTTATTGTGCTAAAGTATGTAAGTCCTATTCTTCCTCTGCCCTCCAATTCTACCATTGCATATAAATGCAACTGAAGTGCTTTGTGCAACTCAAAACAATAGTTTCCTTGTACATGCAATTTTGCCCACTTCAGGTCTTCAACTATGCAACAAATTTGCTGATTTTCAAAATAACTCAGACAACACTGATTTAAAAGTTAATTTAGTTTCATGGCTCCTCTGTTACTATATTTAATGAAGATGAAAGTGAAACCATTTTTACTAGAGCATAAACTATGTTTTCAAGCGCAATTGGTAAGATTCTGTTCTTTATGGCCCCAGATGATATCAAACCAGTATCTAAGTATTTTATTTGACATTATCAAAAGGGAGAGAATGTACTTACAATCTTTTTAACCAATAGTTCAGGATGTTGAGGTTTTCTTTTTTTCTTTTCAATTTTAGATTTATATAACCCATGGTTAGAATCAGAAGTATCAGAGACACCTTTCATGGGGACAGACAATGATGAGGAAAGAGGGGTGTTATTTGTTGGTGGGTGGTTGTTTGTTTGTTTTTTAAATCCAACAACTTGTGTTCATCTGTCTTGAGAATGATCAACCTGATCTGAGATCAAATTATTTAATTTTCCTTTCTCCATATCCTTATACCCATTTCTCTCTTCATCTTATTTCCTCATGTATTCTCTGCTTTATTTTTCTTTTTTTTTTTTTAGTTAAGTAACTGTCTCTCCTCTGCATTTCAATTCTGTTTTGGCAGCTTGGATCTCCGACTGTTCCTTCTTCCAGTCACCAAAAAGCTACACGTTGCTGGGTGAAGAGAATGCATTACCTCACCCAGAGTGCCAAAGGAACAGAAAAGAGGCTTAGGTCTGTGATCTGTTGTCAGGGCGTCTGCAGCCAACATTAAGACTAATACAAAAAGCAGAGAGGAAAACGGGATCATTTTTTTAAAGACACCTGTTGCTTTCCTACTGGCAACATTTTCTGTGTATACACACATAGATCTTAACTTTCTAAACCACTCAGTTTTTTCCCCTGACCCCTATCTGTTTAAACTAGCCTGACAACCTTAAGATTAGTAAACACTGTGCACAACGTAAACTGCCTGAAGTTGCATTTACTGAAGTACTTTTCGTCTTTAAATGCTCATCTTTATTGTACTGAATATACTTTATGATACCTTTTTTGTTTGCGGAAATAAAAAGATGAGTAACTACTAAATTCTTTGCAAAGAAATGGGGGGGGGGGGAGGGGAAGCAAGTCTTGAATTTAAATAACCTGACAAAATTCTACACAACTTCTGATATTTCAAATGTATTTTAACAACTGTTGCTGCCATTGCATAAAATACAGAAAATGGGCAGATAGAACTATTGACTATATTTAGAGGAACACCTGCTAACACATACAAACCCTGCTTTTCAAGTTTCCAGTCAAGCCACTGTGAATAATTGTCTGAAACTAAAGTACGCTTAGCTATAATTAGCTGTAAATGTGAAAAACATTTTTTACATCTTTTACTTCAAAACCATATATACTGATATGATAGACTTATTACAGAAGAACACGTAAATAGAGACCTACGTGCAAGTGTGTGCACAACTACACAACTAGATCACTCGGTGAAGCAAGCATAATTTCATCCGCTGCATGGTTTTATGTCAACTTCTGAAAACATCTTTCATAAGACGCACACAACCCGAAACCGCCTACCATTCCAGAAGATGATGTGCTGCAACACGATTTTCAGAGTTACCTCATTCCTCCTTCCTTCCCCCACCTCCCACCCATTTCCTAAGGGAGGAGAAGAAGAAAATACAGAACAGGACAGTGAGGACAGACTTCCATTTGATAATCAGCATTAAAAACAATCAAAACAAGCCCGCATGCTGTAACTAGCACAGGTGTGAAAAGCCGTGAAAATTTACCATTATCTAATAGTATAGCCAACGTGACACTAGCTAAAGCAAAAGCTAGTTAGCAACTAACACGAAGGGATTTGATTATTCAGTACAGTTCATTTATTGAGGAGAGCATAAAAATGGATCAGCATAGAGGTAAACTATCCTTACCCCAGTGACAACCTCTCCATGTTATTGCCGAGGAAAAGAGAGAGCAGTGGAACTTAGGTACAATTGTTGCATAAACTTACACCTGTTTTATAAAGAGAAAACAGTTACTGATCTAGAAGCAAACATAGTTACTTCAGATGTGTTGACCATAGACTTTTCATGGCTGGTTTGCAAGCACCCTGGTAAACTCGGGCTTCTTTTTAACCAGAAACATTTTCTTTTGCTGCACTGTCTCTATGTTAGACCACCTGCAGGTACAAGAGATGAAGTTGTTCTTGGCGCATGTGCGGTGGCAGGAACCCTCAGCTGCAGAAATTCGAAGCAGCAGGGACAGAAGGTAGGTCACTGCGTGCGTAATGACGGCTCCACAAAGAACTGCAGCTAGAGGAGGTTAAGTTGCTTGGATCGATTCATCATACTGACCCCATTCACAGTGATTAGCAAGAATCTTTACGCACTTTCTAAATCAAGTCACATAGAACACATAGATCTAAAATCCACAGGGAGACACATAAACACAGAGACATTTGGTTGGAGGGACCTCCAGAGGTCATCTATGCCAACCTCCCGCTCAAATGAGGATTATTACCAGCACTAAACCAGGGCAGCCTTGGCTTTGATTCATCATCGTCTACAGGCCTGAAAGGATGAAGACTAAAATCTCTCTGAGCAACCCGTTCCAGTGCTGCGCTATCCTAGAATGTTTCCAGAAAGTTTAAAAAAGTCCACGTTTGAAGTCGTAAAAGCTCAGTTCAGTAGCAAAGCAAGTCAGAAGAACTTTGTCTAATAAATCACAGAATCAACGTGGTTCAAAAGGACCTCTGAAGATCATCCAGACCAATCCCCTTCTCAAAGCAGGGTCAGCTAGAGCAGTTGCTCCAGGCCTTGTCCAGTTTTGAGTATCTCTGCAGATAGAAAGTCCACAATGTCTACACAACCTGGTCCAGTGTTTGACCAGACCCACAGAGAGAGATTTTTCTTATGTTTAAATGGAATTTCCTGTGCTTCAGTTTGTGCCCATTGCCCCTTGTCATGTCACCAGGCACCTCTGAGAAGAGCCTGGCTCCATCGTCTTTACTGCCTTCTGCCAGGCATTTATACACATTGATGAGTGATTGAAGCCTTCTCTCTTCTAGGCTAAACAACCCCAGCTCGCTGAGACTCTCCCAGTGTTACAGATGCTCCAATCCCTTAAGCATTTTTCTGGCCTTTCACTCCAGTATGTCCACATCTCTTCTATACTGGGGAACCCACAACTGGACCCAGCAGCCCAGATGTGGTCTTGCTAGTGCTGAGTAGAGGGGAATGGTCACCTCCCTTGACTCGCTGGTGACCCTCTGCCTAATGCAGTTCCAGACACTATTGTCCTTCTTTGCTGCAACAGCACCTTGCTGGCTCACATTCAGCCAGCACCCCCAGGTCCTTTTCTGCCGAGCTATTTTCCAGCCAGTCTGCTCCCAGCATGTACTGGTGCCTGGGGTTGCTCCTCCTCAGGTGCAGGACTTCGCACTTCTCTTTGTGGAACTTCATGAGGTTCCTGTCAGCCTGTCCAGGTCCCTCTGAACAGCAGCACAACCACCTGGGGTATCAGCAACTCTTCCTAGTTTTATATATTTTGTTAAGACCATCAAACATTTCTTCATGATCTTTTGAAGCAGACATATTGAAGTGTGTATGAATCACAGTGAAGAAACAAAAATAAAATATTAAGAACTAACACCGAGGCATTGGGCTGAGCTTTATGATTGTGACTTCTTTCCATCCATTAAATAAAATGCAAACAATAACCATCATTAGAAGTCACAGGTACTTTACCATATGCTTGAGTACAGAACAGAAATAGTTTTATATGTTGTATTAAACAAACCACATGATCTCTGGATTTTTTTTCTAGTGTTTATTTTTTAATAAATTGTTACAGCCTGCTGGACAGAAGTGTAAACATACTTTGATGGTTTCTCTGTTTACAAGTACAGTTGGCACTAGGCCAAAAGACAGGAACTAACAGAACTGCATCTATTTCTACATAAATTTTCATAGAATCATAGAATCGTTAAGGTTGGAAAAGACTCTTAAGATCATCGAGTCCAACCGTTAACCTATCACTGCCAAGTCCATCACTATACCATGTCCTCGATTTTGTTGTGTGGCAATCATAATATAGCTTTTGTTCTCTCTACAAATCCACCAATTGTTTCCCTGACCCAGTTAAAGATAGCGACTTTAATCTTTAAAGTCTCTAGTACTATCGACTCCAAATACCTCGATAGTCTTGTTAGATAGGAAAAGGCAAGGTACTTAAATTAACACTTCCTCAGTTGGAGGGAGTTGAAAGAGCAGAGAGAATTCTGGGAAGCTTCTTGGTTTTGGAGTATGGTTTGTATTTCTCTGCAGGTGCTCGCTGTCCCTCCCTATTCTCCTCACTGCCCCAGAAAAAAAATACAAAAAACCCAACACAGACATCAGACACACATATACTTTTACTTTATGTATTTTTAGAAAAAATAAAGACTTATTTAAAAGTAATTTTGGAGCTACTTTCTTTCTGAGCATAACACGTTCCAGCATCAAGTGCTTTGTTAAATTGAAATATGCTTGATTCTTATATTCATCTTTGCAAAGGTCAATATGCCTACAGTAATGCATATGCCCAATAGGAACACAGCAACCGGTTAAATGTTATTAAAGAATGCTTTTTAAAAGTTTTATGTTTTTAATATATGAACATCAGGCAGTATTATTAAATTCATTGATTTTCCTGTAACTATATCATGGCATTTTAGTCATTACAATATATTTAGAGACTAGATTATAGCTTTTATTATTTCTCACTGCAAACAGTTCAAAACTCTTTATCTGTATTTGCTAAGGTAAGATTAAGATAAGATCCTTGAGTCAACAAATGTACTTTGACTTTCTCTGTTTCTTCTGTTGTGTGCATCTACCATAAAACTCTCTGGTTCCTGGAATCACAGAATGGTTTGGGTTGGAAGGGACCTTTAAAGATCATCTAGTCCAACCCCCTGCCATGAGCAGGGACGTCTTTCACTAGACCGGGTTGCTCAAAGCCTCGTCCAACCTGACTCTGAACACTTCCAGGGATGGAGCAACCAAAACTTCTCCAGGCAACCTATTCCAGTGTCTCACCACCCTGTCTCACCTTACAATGTATGCATCCTCTAATTTTCACCTGGTACTTGTAAGTGGCCTACTCCTTATTCCAAAAACCTTAAAACGTGACAGGAAATGAAGGAGCCCATCTTGGAGCCAGCTGAAACTGTTTGACATGGGGGCAACTCCTCGTGCCTTCTCACAGAAGCCACCCCTGCAGCCCCCCCTCCTACCAAAACCTTGCCACATAAGCCCAGTATGATACAACAAAAATCACAATTCATTCAGATAATGATAGCGTCACAGAGGTGATACTTCAATATATACACATGCAAAGTTGTAGATGTTGTCTCTGGACACTGGAGAGAATAATGATAGCTCAAAAAAGGAATAAAATGAGATTATGAAAGAGGTGCTGGCAACAAGAGCAGGAAAAGATCTGAGATTTTTTTATCTGCCTAACAGGCAGGTTACAAGACCAGGCGAGAAGAAATAGCAGAAGAAGCAGCACACAATGAAGTTCTAATATGTGACTCAATGGAATGATAATTTTTATTAATTCCAAGATAAAAATTCAGAGCTGGTAAATTCCAATGATATCAGAAGATTCCTGATGTTAAGATAGCTCTCCCTTTTTCTCCTGAATGCCTTCAGATCGCTAAGGGCATCATGTGACGAGAAAGCATTGAGCTCCCTCATAAGAATTTTTACTGTCACCTTTGTATGTAGGCCTCCAGGACTAAGACAACTACCAAAAGGTGCAAACCCTGTTCTTTCAGTGTAGGCCAGACTCTATTTGTTCACATCTAAGGGGTGGAGAAAGGGCAGATTGTGCCAGATTACGGAATTGTTTCCTTAAAACGATGTATTTGTTTTAATTTTTCACATTTTTCCCCTCTGGGGAACCATTCCTTTCTAGTAAGTACGCTTTTCAGTAAGCGTTCTTTATACGCGCACCAATAATAATTCATTAAAATTTAAAAGAACATATAACAATAAAAAACATTAAATGGTCTGCTCTGTAAAAAGGAAGGTCAACCATTACTGCCATTTTTTTTTAAGACTGCCATTTAAAAAACAAAGATGTAAAACAAATAAATAAATAAAATAAATAAAATTATTAACTCGAAGAACTCATAATAACTTTCAACAAAACAATACATTAAGACGCTGGGCTCTTTTTAGGCTTGATTTCTCTCTTTTCATTTACTTAAAGATGAAAATTCAAAATTTGTATCCATGTTATAACTGTATTTACAACGTTCAAACTGTTACTCACGCTTTCTGAGTCACTTGTAATGCATCTACATTAGCTTTCTCACAACTGTAAGAGAAATATAGCCGCAATGCAGAAAGAATAATTTTTTTTCCTCCTTCAATTTCAAGAATGCTCAATTAAAGAACAATAAATGCATTCAGAAAGTAATCTCCATATTGAAAATCTGGATGAAAAAACAGATCAAGAATACACAAGATTTTGTAGACAAGGAGTTGTATTAGATATACAAGATTAAAGAACAGAGTATGGAACCTCACAAAGTTCAACAAGGAGAAGTGCAGAGCACCTCACATATGAGGAGAGGCTGAGAGCTGGGACTGTTCAAGCCTGCAGAAGAGAAGGCTCATGGGGATCTTATCGATGTATATAAATATCTGAAGGGAGGGTGCAAAGAGGATGGAGCCAGGCTCTTCTCAGTGGTGCCCAGTGACAGGACCAGAGGCAATGGGCACAAACTGAAACACAGGAGGTTCCCTCTGAACACCAGGAAAAACACTTTTTTACTGTGAGGGTCACCAAGCACTGGCACAGGTTGCCCAGGGAGGTTGTGGAGTCTCCATCCTTGGAGATATTCAAAAGCCGTCTGGACACAGTTCTGGGCAACTGTCTCAAGGTGGCCCTGCTTGAGCAGGGTGGTTGGGCCAGATGACTTCCAGAGGTCCCTGCCAACCTCAACTGTTCTGTGATATAATATGATCTATCATATCATAATATGGTGCTCTTCCTAATCTAAATGTATACAGGAATTTCTCATAGCAGAGTACCAAGAATATTGGAAAAGCGTTCATGTTTGAAGACACCTGAATGTGACTGTAGCATTCTTATTTATATCAAAGTGTTAAAATAAAGAAAACAATTTTAAAAGGCATCTAAACAATTACACAAGAAAAAACAAATCTGCCAAAATTTGTCACCCTCATACAGTCCAAATTTCAAGAAACTTTTATTGACATTAGAATGAAAATTAACATCTTAATTTACTACAATATTCAGAGACTTCTAATGGCATCATAATACTAACCTAATGCTCATTGAATGACTACTCTTAATAGTGCATATGCCAAACAAGTGTAGTGCATTCGTTATAATTCCACAGAAAGCCTTCAGTAAATTTTTTATGTTCCTGAAAAGCAGTTACAATGAATTTACCCAGAGAAGTGGCAGGAAGGAGATCTATGTTTGGTAATTTCAAGTAAACTTCAGTTATGCATTAGGGACATAAAAAAAAAACCCAACCCTGAGCTCACAAAACATACATAATGTGTGCACTTTTTTGTTCTATAAGCACAAATGCTCTCCGTATAAACTACACAATTTCACGTATTTGCTACAACCACAGCTTTGCAGCTCTGAATAACATCAACGATCATGGTATCTTCTGCTTGCTTAGAATTTATTACTCTAAGAATATAAATGCAGGCAGGCAGACAAATTCACTCTGTCTGCATCAGGGATATAGATGCTGCTCAAGCTCATAAATGAAGAAACTTAACAATAAGGATTAACGATACAATCCTGCAAGATGATGTAATCTTCAAATGTATTCCAATGCAAATCAAGATAAAACAATTCCTCACAAGTTTGTATTCCAAATATCAGCACGTGCACACAAAACCCCCACAAATCCCAAGTCTCTGCCCTGACCGCAAGATCACAGGCTAGAAAACAAGATTCAACATTTTTCTTGCCAAATCATTTTCCACTCAACAAATCTAGTACGTGGTTGGTTAGATCCAAACAGTAAGAGAAAACCACGACCACCAGAATACTTTCTACCTCTTTGGAACACCACCATTTCCTGAATGACATAATTCAAGATACACATGCAACCTGCCATCCCAATTCACCTGACATGAAGTCCACGCTCTTTATTTAGGACCTTTCAAACATAGTAGGGGGAAAGGGGCTGCAGATGAACCAAACTGCTCTGCAGGCGCAGTCTGCTCCTTACTGACACCTGTCTTTCACTCCCTCCATGTAAGAGGTGTACATTCACTCCTACGACAGAGTAGAGACTCCAGAAGAGAGAGAAGACGAAAACAGACTGCGGCTGCCTAACTCGTCATCAACATATTTTTGACAGTCCTCAGGAAAGAATATTGTTGGGAGCATACTACATAAATTGCTGTGGTGTCATTCCTGGATGCTGCCTTTCCAACAGACACGAGCAGGAATCTGTCGGTGCTTTTGCTGTACTGCATATGTGCAATAAGCACTGCTCCTGTCAGAAATATACAGATCACGTGTGTCCTAAAAGTGAGCATATGACAAGAAGGTGCCTGTGAGAAACATCCCCTGAATGCCTATAGTTGAAGCTATACGGCTCATATGGAAGACATGGAGAAAAGCCTATCTATGGTTAAGTTTTGAGAAAAACAGAGGTCCTTTACAGCTAAAGGAATTTGTCTTACAATTCAAAGTAAAAACTGTACTACCTTACAGAAAGAGATCACTTCTGACAATTTCATTGCTAATTTGTAGACAACCTCCCTTAAGGCTTCCGTCAGTGAGCAAACTGTCCATTAGATGCCCACTGTTGACTGGTAAAATTATTTTTTAATTTCATCAGTGAAACACCAAAGTGATGCTCCCTCCATGCTTTTCAATCTTTCTTGCCATTGAACTGTAGACTATAATAATAGAACCTGTTTCTATCAGGAAAAAAACCAAACCAAACCACAAAAACCCACAAACAAAGTAAGAGCCCCTTCCCTCAATTACAACTAAACTAGGTTGTCAAATTTCAGCTTTAATATCTAGAGTATCTTTTGAGAAATACAATGTTTGTCAGCACTGTTCTGTAACCTGGAATTGTGCAACTGTCTAAAATTAAATTTTGAAATTAAATTCCAAATGCCAAAAATTGAAAAATAGTAATTTTGAGATTAGGGCATAAGGAATCTAGGGAGTTGGCTCTTTTTCCAAGCTTCTCACATTGTGTTAATTTTAAGCAGTCCACAAAGATTTTCCATCCTTTTAGCTTTCCGATATGAAAGAAAACAGATAGTTCCCATGCTTCTCACATGTTTTACTAAATCCAATTAAGCCTTGAAGTACACAAATACCTTTAAACAAAAGATGCTGCGTAAACAGAATTCTTGGAAGACCATACGAACTGCAGAAATATTTCACAGTAAAGAAGAAACTAAACATTCAGGTTTACCGTCTTAGGGTTTTTTCTTTATAAAATATTTGTGATATAAAAGTTGCTAACATTTTCTATATCTTATTTTGAAAAGCATGTATTTCCTTCTCTATGTTAGCATAAGAAATATTCTGCTCATTTAAAAAAAAAAAAAAAACAACCTTCCATAAATATCCAGTATCTCTCTGCAGCAGTTGCTTATGCATCAAAAGCTACCCTCAAAATGATGCTGCCCACACATAATGATTACTCAATTAAACCAGAAAGAGAAACTTTAAAAGAAGGGTGAACACTATCTTTATACGAAAAGGAATTTAAAGAAAAAAAGCCCAAAGAGTTAGAGGAGGTAAAAGTAAGAAATGACACTTGTGGTCATAGCCCGAGCACTTCAGCTTCTCTTTCCTTACTGACATTCAAAGAAAACGGACTGTGGCCTATGTGCTAGGTAACAAAGAGATTAGTGCACATCGAGCTTCCAACCAAAAGGATTTTTCTTTCCAAAAGGTTTTAAGTTTCTGTGAAGAATAATTCATGACAGCAACTGGTTCGCGATCACAAAACATTGACTCAAAATTAGTCCATCTTCATGCTTTAAGCTTAGGAATTTCCTCTATTCACACATAGACGCACACCTCCCGTTGCAGTGCCCAGCTCTCACGCACTGCAGCGGCTGCTTCCTTCATGCTCCAAGACCTCAAATTCAGATGCCGTTGGCTGGCCTGATTAGCCCTACCAGCATGGCCTGCTGCTTGGGCTCACAGAGCACAGGAGAGGCCATCAGACTGCGCTGCCGCCAAAAAGGAAAACCAAAACAACAATAACGAGAAGTATTTCCCAATCTCTGCCCTTCTCCACTGCATGAGCTTTGGCGGGTTTTTTATAGCTATACCAGCTCTTCAGATGATCTCGCATTAGTCACATATGAACACCCTCTGCTCAGCTCAGTCTGCTCCTCAGTCAACCTGGAGCAGTTTGGCTCTGTTTGCATACACCACCTTAATGCTTACCTGTATATTAAAGTCTCTCTTTTTTTTTTTTTTTTTAATTTTTATTCTAAGGGTATTATACATGTATCTTACTGTTGAATCAATCTGGAGGTACTTTCATCTTTAAATAGATTTTATATTCCACATCCCTAACCCCCAAACATTAATTCATAGCAATTCCTTTCTGCGCAAAATATTGGAGACAGAAAACCACTGAAAGAATTGTATCTGCTCACACCTCTGGTTTGCTTTTGCTATGGTAATTACTATTGTTTGTATCCAACTACACACAGTAAAACTAAATCAAGACCAAATGATTAAAATTTCACGTATAACATAGCTTTCCCTATGCACAATATGAAACAATCACCTGTATCTTCAGAACAGCAAAAGACTAGTGTATTTTCCATTCGCTTGAACCTACATGGTGAAAAAACTTGTAAATTAAATTGGCATCCAGGGAATTCCCTAAACATCCAGACTAGGGATATATGTTACATTTTCTCATCTATGTACCTAATTAAAGTGCTCATCTGCTGAGATTTCAAAAGGCGGAGTTGTTTTTCTTTTTTGCCTCTTTTCTTCCCTCCACCCCCGTTTTTGTTTTAATACTCACTTTTGCTTTTCTCCTGATGCCCTTTCAGGTTTCATCAAAATGGTTTTGACTAATGAGAACATCAGTAACCGGGAAAACGCACCTTCCTCCCCTGAACTCTGAACTTTGGTGTAATATTAAATAAAAACAAAAATGGACAAACTGATCTGAAATCCCTTTACTACAGCAATATTTGATCTGTCTCAGAGATTTCCATAATTTGCTTCGGCTGCTAAGCAACAAATTAAATATGATTTGGTATATTTAAATGCATTATTCCTCCTACTGCTCTTCTGACTGAAAAAATACAGTTATAATAATGCTCCTGTCACAGAGCAATAGTGTTGAGGAAAGGTCCTGCACTTCAGCAAGTATACTAACTGTGAGCAAAAGAATACGCATTTGTTTGCCCTGCAGTAAAAAAGAGGAAATACAGAGAACACAATGTCCTACAATCTATTTCCAGAGTCACTATTGTCTGGATTGTCATGATACCTACAGGGATTACAATTTTCCCTAAATTAGCAAGCTTGTGGCAAATTAATAGGTAAGATAAACATAAGATGGGTAAGTAACTCCACCTGGGGCTCTCTGTTTGAAATCTACTAGCGTATTGGGAATTCGGCACTCCATTCCGAGACTTTACACACGTGGATGCCACATTTCCAGCTGAGAAAAACAACTGAACAAAACCAACCTTCAGTATCAATCAAAAATGCCCCCTGCCCAGAAACCAGAAGCACCACACTTCCTAGTCATCCGGTTGCAATACGTTACTACTCTACCAAAGCACACAGAGACCTAAAATTGAATGCAGATTTCAAGTAGAAGTGCAGAGAAATCACAACAGGCCTCTGTCTTCCAATTTACATGCACTACAAATTGAGAAAGACGGTTTTTCAGAATGCAAGAGACCACCCATATCTGTGCACCTTCAATTTAAAACACAAAATAAAGTACTGCCAAAGGTGGAAAATAACCTTTGAGTTTGGAGAAGGAACACCCAGCTTCCTTTCACATCCTTAAAGCAACTATGTTAAATATGAATTTAAAGCAAATAATAGCATTTGGTGTGTAGGCAGGAGGCTTGCATTGCTACTACCAGTGTTTGTTGTGTGTCTACTGAACATAAGCACTTTAGGTCTTAATCTTGCAGCCTTAATTGGTAAAACAGTAACAAAACCATCAGAATCACAGGAAAGTTATATTTGTGTACATCTTAGTATCTATTTTCCCAACAGAAATACTCTTGCATTCTTCATCTCAGTCGCATTAACTTTCTGTGCTCTCACTATTCAATTTATTTGCTATTAACTGTGTTATTACTAGAAGAACACTAGCCTGTAATAACAACTCTGTGAGGAATATTTTCTTTATTTATCCACATCACTATGATGGATGCTTTTAATTTCATCTGCAATATTAAAAACAATAAACTACTAGATTAGGTTGTCAGAAAAACTTTCAAGTTTTTTTTTCTTTTAAAATTTTAATGAACAGATTAACAAAAATTAATTCCTTCACACACAAATATATCAGACCTCGTTCTTCCACTTCCTGTTCAAATTACATCTTCAGAAGAAATACTTAAATATAAAAGTGGTAAGAAAGAGGCTTAGTTTGACCTCATTATTTATGTAAAAATAATCCCAATATTAACTGTATTAATTAAAACAAAGTATGTCAATAATTGTATTTGAAATACGTGGGTATAAAGCAGGTTTTACTGCAGATACTCACAATGTGACTATACCATTATTTTTGAAATATCTGTCCATTTTTCCTCCTTTGAAAGCTGCTGGTATTTATTCATCTATAAAACAGATTCAACACATGTAGTATATGGACGGACAGTCTACTGAGATGACATCCTTGAAAGCCAACACAGACTAATACCGTGTTAAAGGAATGGTGTCACCACTGCTAGTGCTACTACTAAGAAATTTCAGGCACGCCACTATACAACTGTTCAGTAGCAACAACTTCTCATCACTACAAAGATGATAATTAAAATACAAGTGTTCCTTTTCTCTTTAATTTACAAGTTTGGAAATTCGGCGCTTTTTCCCAAGAGAAAAATGTAAAAAAGCCCTTCTTTGGGGACTGGGCTTTCAAGGTGTTTAGAGCCATTTTTCACTTTGATGAGTCCTTGATTCCTGAGTCATCTTTAGGTTACCACAGATTGTAAGCAAAGTTGTACAGAACATCTAGCTCTGATCCTGTTTTGACATGATGGAAAAAACAAACAAACAAACAAACACCAAACAAAAAACCCAAACCAAACACAACCAAACTAATTGTCTAACAGTAAAAAGAGGGACATGGAGAAACTTGAGGAGCGAGTCATCTGAAACTGTGAAGTTCAGTCCATACAAGGAGGTAAGAGTTGCTCCACGCATCAGTACAGGCTGACAGCTGTCTGGCCGAGTGGCAGCCCTGCTGAGAAGGACCCGAGGGTTACAATGGACCCTAAGCTGAAGACACGTCAACAATGCTTTTTCATCACAAATAAGGCAAACGGCACACTGGGCTATATTAGGAAGAAAAATAAAAAAAAAAAAAACACAGAAACAAGAACAAACAGAAGAAGGGAAGTTACCATTCCCCTCTAATTCAGCACTAGTAAGGCAATACCCAGAATACTGGCTTTGGGGTTCCCATTTCAAAAAGACTATTAGGAAACTGGAGAGAGTTCCCCCGGATGGTATGGGGCTGAGAACTCACAGCCTCCAAGAAGACTGGGCAAGCAGGACTATTTCAGCAAAAGGACTCAGGAGCAATTTAGTAACAGCAAATGACAACTACTGGATGGGAGTTACAAAGACGATGGAGTCAAACTCTTCTTGGTAGTAGCAGACAGCTATAAGTGAATGGCCATAAATTGCAACTCAGAAGGTTCAGACTGGACTTCTGGAGAAAATTCCTCCATAGGAGGGTGGTGCAGGGCTGGAACTGGTCATAGAGGAGCCTGGGGAAGCTCCATCCTCGCAAGTGTTCAAGACTCATGAAGACAAAGGTACCTGGCCTGGCTTAGTCCTGGCCATAGTTCTGAGTTGAGCAGGAGTCTGGACTAGATAAAGTGAGGTTCCTAGTCATCATGTCTATAGTTTTATCTTATGAAAAGACTTTAAAACTGCTAAGGGTTTAAAAGAATAGGTGGAGGCAGATACAGAAAAACAAACCTTATTTTCCAGTGTTATGATAATTATCTAAGAATTGTAGGACTATCTCCCCTTAAAGTAATTGTATTCAATACAAAATGAAAACAGGAAGGAAGTTTGGAATTGCCACTAAAATAAAATGTGTCCCTTCACCTGAAGGGACATATAAAGAAACATATAAACAAATATATATAACATATAAAAAATGGTCTGAACTAAACCAGTCCTGATGCTATAATAAAGGATTATTTTGTGAGAAGAATGTCATGCAAGACAAACTTCCTCCCTCCTCCGTCTCCCCCATTACTTTAATTTTTTAATATAAACTATGTATTTAATTATTTTGGAAAAATAAACAATTACAGAAGTCTCTTTGACGTGGCATCAGATTACTGATAACTAACTTATGCATGCAAACTGCTTATTTGATTTTAGAACAATCTCTTCTACTGTCTTACAGAATTGACAGCATAAAATCTCATTTCATTTTAACTATCACCCTAATTGCCTCTTTTATTCCAAACTCCCTCATCCCCAAGTTCATTAATAAAGCTTCCCCATCCATAATGTCACACTTAAAATTAAGAAGTTAGTTTAAGGGATTCACAGAATAGGGTGTCTCCAGCTTGGAATAACATATTTGCCAGAATTATTTTCTTCTGAACAACAGTCCAAGTTTAAGAAGAATAAGGACCATTTACAGGTATGATTGTAGAAAGACTGTTTTAACTCTGTAGAATACTCATCATAATTATTTCTGGCAAAAGCCCAACTGATATGTGAAGTCCAATTCCAAATCTATATAGATGCCTTATTTTCTCACTCCACTAGTTTAAAATTAAGCATACTGTTATGAAAATGGAAAAGACGGCTTGTGTCTTGAAAGAGAAACCTCAGGAATTCCCTCCAGCCACCCAGCTTCCCCAATCTACTACTTCTTATAAGGAACCTGATTCTATTGAAATCAATCGCAAAGCCCCCTTGATTTCACAACTGCAGAAATAGATTTGAAGAGAATTCTTGCAAAAGTTTTGCATAAATCTCCAGTGAATACTTAGGTAATAATCTGATAACCACTTTTTAAGCAGCACAGACAGAAATCCTGCTGTTTCTTCCCCTGTCTTTCTACCCCCAGCATGCAGGCAAAATTGTCTGAGAAGAACAGAAAATTAATCCAAGTAAAATGTAATCCAGCAAACAAAACCAAAGACCTTGGATGAGTACCCAATCCCACTGACCGTGAGACCATACAACTGCAGGGTGACATGAATGCAAGAAGCATCAGCAGGGGCTGCCTAAAGGAATTGTTACCACAAGAATTCCTTGACAATCTACGTTCTTATAAGCACACTTCTGAAACTCACTAAGCCTACTTAAAATATTACATCCATATAAAATCCATACTTTTTTACAATACAGACATAGAGGAGACACAGAGACAGGGTTCCTGCCTCAAGTGCAGTGTCAACAGTGCGAGAATTATACACAATATCATATTAGCCTAAGTTAGTCATGAAGTGTCAGATTTTTCTTAAAACCAGACATTGCTGAGGCCTCGTGCAGATTGTTAACATAAGGCACCGAAGCCTCATACCCACACTTAAATAACTGGCTCCGCAAAATCTTGTGTTGCTTTCTTTAAGGAAAAAAGCATCTGCCAGAAGGCAAGATGAAAACCTAACTGATACTCTAAGATTACAGGATGAATGACAATGGCTAACAAGATATTAGTCTGACTGTCTAGATGTTCCTTTCAATAAAACAAATATGGCCCATAAAGAAGCTCTACTAATGCCTACAGGCCTTTCAGATCTGCATAGGGTTTGCTAACCTCAAGTTGTAGTTTAACCTAGTTTTGCATCCCATATCCCTCTCTTCCTCCCTCATATTTTTCTAAGGCTGTTTGTAAATTCAGGTGTTTTTCTTTTCTTAAATAAGCCCCTGATTTAGAATGGATATGCACTTTGATCCTCTCCATTCTTAGTATTTTTGTTATCTTTCTCTGCCTGCTTGTCTCCCTCCACTTTCTGTTTTCAGTCACATTTTCCGCCCATTACATTTGTATACAGGATTTTGTTTCCCAGAAGGTTATTTTCCTTTTCCTTACTGTTCTGTATTTCTTCTCAAATGTACAAATCAGCATGTTAGAGCTTTCTTCCAAAGCTCCTTCACCATTTACTTTTTCATAAATTGCTTATCTACACACCAGACTTATCTTTCTTTCTCCCTTTTCCAGCTCCCAGATGCACTTTCTCCTCGTAGTACATCTTCTATCCTTTAATCCCTCTCCATTCTCTCATTAACTTCAACTCCACCCAGTGTATACAGTCTATATATATATAAAGCTCGCTATCAACTTTCAACACATCATTAAAGAAAACCTTGAGAATATTACTACCAATTTTGAAAGGGTCAGGGCTTTAAATAATTTAAGAGAAAAACAGGCAGTTTTTCAAGTGAATTTTCCTAAAGGAGAAAATCACACAGCAGCCTCCAGTGCCCCTCAAACTCAGTAGGTATTTGAAACATCACAAATGCTTCTTTTGTTCTGTTCCATCTAACTCCTCCTTGCAGTTTCTTCCTGCACTGCTTCACCCATCTTATCTTGGCAATGAACTTCTGTGCCTTCACAGATAATGCCATTTATTGATCCCACTCATCCATACATCTTGCAGCTCCATCACACCAGGATGTGATCACACACAACTATGAATATAATCACTCTCATTTCATGCTGAAAAGAACCAAAAATATTCCTCTTTTGCACACATGGAAGACTGACCACAACAGCAGTTTCCTCATGTTTTCAAAACTGTTGTCCTCTTGATGTAAGTAGGACAAATCGGTAAGCATGACAGTGCTCATACTCCCCTTCTCATCATTTGTCAGGTTTAGCTCTTCTCCAAGGAGAGACAGCAATTAAATAGACAAAACACTATTTGAAAATAAAACCAAATGTCAAATAAATGGATTCAAAGCATGACTGACTAGTCTGTGTTCCTGTTTCAGCCTTCCAGGTGAAAGAGAGGGGGTTTTTCATTGTTGTTTTTTTAGCTACAAGTTTTCACTTGCCTCTTACTTTGGTTTTTTTTTTCTTCAGTAGTCATCCATTTTCTTCCCAAAGACCTATTGCAGCAGGCTTGGGAAAAGAACTTTGAAATCTCCCCATCCCATCCCCACCCACAGTGCACCTGTGCTAGAAAGCTAATTGGTTGTGATAGCACAAGAGGCCCTTAAACCCTATTTTTTCATCCTGTGACAAAACTGCTGTATCCATAGTCTGTAATTGGAAAGAAAAGGAGTATGACAAGGTTTAGAGTCTGACTTCCCACTTTGAAATTTTCTAATAACCACTAAGGGAAAAAAACAACTACACTGGCAAGCAAGCAAATATTAAGCTGCGTTTTACTGGAAGAATTCTGTATTCTTTGTACAAAGCACAAGTTTATTGAAAGACAGACAAGATTTAATTTGAACATGCCAACTGACATATAAGGGTAGAACAAATTGTGAGTGAAGAGCTTATTTTGTACACCATCTTAGTAGATTTCAAGAGCATATTTTATTTTGCTAAATCTGGCTCATTCGAAAAAGCTGTAATACTTTAAAAATTGTTTCCTGAGATGCCCACATAAATTATGTGTTATAATGGTGATTTAGGAATATCCAGAAAGAAAGACTATTATTGCAGACAACAACAACACTCAAGGTTTCCTTTAATATGGTGGCAGAATTTTTAAGACTCAGCTGGGAGACTGAGCAAATTTCCTTCAGAACATAACTGCCGCACATGATCCTGGAACTGCTCGCTGTTCATGCCAGTAATTTCCTCTACTTTTCCACATCCTCTTTTTCACCTGTTAAACCTCATTTCTAGTTATTGGTTTCTTCCAGTTTTGAGACAATAATAGGATGAAACCAAATAGTTTTCTTCCTTAGTAACACTGCTGCCCAGGCTTTGGAGAGAGCCAAGCAGCTCTAAAAATTCTGTTCGGCTTTCATTATAACAACTATAAATGCTATGAGCTGTTACATGATATTGATCATAGTTGTGAATGGTCACACAGAAATCCTTTAGGATTTCGCACACACATCACCTATCACCAAAGATGACTGGTTTCTCTGAACTTGTGCATGTTTCTTTATTTTAATAAACTGTTACAGTAAAAAAAAAAACAAAAACCCACACTCAGGATTATGGCTTTATTTTGTTCTCACTAAATACAGTTCTACCTAGAATTACAATGAAAACACAAGCAAAAATTTTTAACAGTAACTGCAAAGTTTTGTTTAGAAAGGTATTTTCTCAAGTCCGAGGTATACACAAATGCACAGTTAGTTAAAAATTTCTCTCCTGAGCAAGCTTTACACAGCACAATGTAAAAACACCCCCCCAAAAAATCCCACATGTAGGAGAGTTGTTCATAATTTAAAACAACAACAACAAAAAATTTAACATGTGACATAAGGAACTCAAAATTATGCCAGTAAATTTTACCTTCTCTTCATATCCCTAGCTCTTTAAATTATACTAGTTATTACAAATAAAAGAAAGTGTTTATTATTTTTACATTCTAGAATTTACTGGTCAAACCACAATTCCTTTGCTATCCTCTTGATCTTGCTACAAATTTCTAGCTTTTGGTTTAAAATTCAGCTGCTATTAAATGCAGTTTTTTGCTTAGGTACATAATGATGAACTCATGCTTATGAAAATAAGCACAGAATAACACATCTTATTAGGACTCCTACCTTTAAAATATTTGAAAAAGTGATAAGCCTTACAACTAGAATAATGATGGAAAGAAAATTATGTATTACAATTTATAGCAATTAGAAAAAAAAAATTCCAAGCAATATCTTTAATTTACAATTCATTATTAAGGCTGTTAAAATTATTAAGCCTTCCACATACTCACATTAAAGTGACCCACCAATGTAAAGCACAGCTTGACACCTGCTGTAAGAGTTTGTAATACATTTACTTGCCTAGCCTCGTGTACGATATCTACACATTAAAACAAGTTCTGCATGTCATCATCCCGCTTTATCATGCAGAGAAGACTTACCTCCATCACAAGAAGAGAACAAAGCATTTTAGTTACCGGTTCACTTAGCAAGGAACGAAAAGGCAAGAACTGTGAACAGTAACTTATTCCACAGCTGAGGCTGTCGTCTCTTCCTCAAACTAGATACCACCTCAGCAAGTAAAACATTGCGATTTTGTAGAAAGGAGAAGAGAATGGTGAGATGAGGAAAAAAATCAGAAGACAAATGAAATGCTTATTTGTAGTGTTCATCTGACACAAAAGACAGACAAGGACAGTCTAATATAGCAAGAGCATCTACTAAGAAGAGTTTAAATTATTCTTTGCTTAGACTTTTGTATCTAGCCGCTCAAAAAGCAGAAATCAACATTTTGTCAATGTCTGCTAAAACATGCTGTCAACTTATGTCAATTTTTATTGTTTGGAGAAGCTATTTTTAGAAGAATCTAGAAGAATTATATTTAGAAGTGAGTTAAACTAGCCTGTTCACATTGCACACTACTTCTTAATAGTTCTGACAGTAGCTGTTGTCTTTCTTTTATGGCCACCTTCAAAAAAATCCCGTTAAGAAAACTACACTCTTGAGATCAGAGAGTAGAGATTTAGAAGCTGCTTAACGGCCAAATGAATGCAACTACTATCGCAAGCAGTAACGTGGATTGCAGAGGTCGGCAAGGGCTGAAGTGAAATGTTCACTTCAATTAGTTCCTAATACCTGAAGTTCAAAATGTTCTGACAAAGAGTAGCTTATGATTTCCATGAAATATCCATTATATACATGCCACAACAGAACACTAAAGTCACTGAAGGTTCTTCTGCTCTTAAAAAGCAGCAGTCCCACAACATCTGCACAAATCTCTTTCTCCGTGACAGCAGCTGTCAATCTGAGGGGCTTTTAACGTTGGACTGAAGCATACTGTAAGGGGTGACCCCTTACAGATAAGGCTGTCTCTTGGGGCCATTTTGGGTAGGTGTGACAGACCACGGATGGCAAAGCTCTGAGGTGAAAAGAAAGGCATTAGCCAGCATTGTCTAAGAGAAGGTCATCACTGCCCTTTAGAAAAGCAACAGTTGCAGGTGCCTGCCTTTCTCCACGGAGAGCAGACAGTGAACCTATTGCCTCCCTGCATTCCTCATTCTCGGCTGTGTTCTGTGGGTACGCACAGAGGTACGACAGAGCAGGGATAGACAAACCAAGCCGGTGTTTCTTAAACTGCAGTAAACAGAAGCTCAGCAGCTTCAAGGAACAAGGTTTGAAAACTGCTGGTTTAAGAAAAAGTTCTATTTACATTCTTATTAGCTGCCTTACAGCAGTGGAGGTTTGCAGCACATCACCAGATTCAGGGAGAAGAGATTAAGGGTATCAGACACTGAAAATGGCAGAACAACACTGATAGGTGTTGATTTTTCTGCTCAAAGTTTCTCTGTTGCCTATAGAAATAGATCACCTTCATAAATTCATGCTCCATTGCAATAAAAAAGTTGATAGTAAATCAGCACTTATGGAGGTGCCATGTTTAGAAGTGTTGTGGTTTAACCCCAGCCAGCCACTATGCACCACGCAGCCGCTTGCTCACTCCTCCCTGGTGGGATGGGGGAGAGAATCAGAAGAGTAAAAGTGAGAAAACTCATGGATTGAGATAAAGACAGTTTAATAGGGAAAGCAAAAGCCGTGCGCACAAGCAAAGCAAAGCAAGGAATTCATTCACTACTTCCTATCGGCAGGCAGGTGTGCAGCCATCCTCAGGAAAGCAGGGCTCCATCACACGTAACGGTTACGTGGGAAGACAAGCGCCATCACGCCCAAACGTCCCCGCCCTTCCTTCTTCTTCCCCCAGCTTATATACTGAGCATGACGTCATATGGTATGGAATAGCCCTTTGGCCAGTCTGGGTCAGCTGTCCTAGCTATGCTCCCTCCCAGCTTCTTATGCACCTGGCAGAGCACAAGAAGCTGAAAAGTCTTTAACTAGTGTAAACTCTGCTCAGCAAGAACCAAAACATCACTGTGTTATCAACATTATTCTCATCCTAAATCCAAAACACAGCGCTCCACCAGCTACTAAGAAGAAAACTAACTCTATCCCAGCTGAAACCAGGACAAGACGACTGAGAGAAAAATGGTGACTTTGAACATCACATGTCCAGGAAAGAACATGATCTTTCTGAGACTAGAGTTTAGGTGAGCGAGAGAAGTTTGTAATCATACATGAAACGTGATTCCACATTCCAACAATTCTTATTCCCCTACCAAACCATGATATGACAGTTACTGGTCAGCTTCATTTTTTAGTCTGTCCCCAAACAGCATTCAAGATTACTAATATGCTATAAAACAAACATAAATTACCCAAAATGCATCTAACAATTTTGCTTCACTCAATGCTGAAATATCGGGAGGAGGGAAGGTATTAAAAAATACCCAAAAGACAAAAATACACCAGTGTTTATTTTCAGGCATACTTCATTTTTCTAAGAAATGCACTAAGAAAGAGACACTATGACTCCATTTCCACAGATATAAGTGTGTCAGCTTTCATTTAAAGGACACATTTTTTCAGTACTGCATAGATAGCTTTATTCTCACACAAATAAACCCCAACCTGATTTTACATGTTGTGTCAAGCAACTTGGCATTATATACCATTCGGTCAAATCTGATCATACCATTAAAGCCTAGATCTAGTAAAACATTTACAGCATGTCTACCTGTACAGCTGAAGATAGCGATCTGTTAAGGTGTCTGGAAATAAGCCAGCACTGCCTCAGCCCCATCCTATGCCCATGGCAGTATAGACTGCCTTTCAGTGAAGAACCTTCATTTAAGCTTCTAGACTACCCACATATGGTATAATGGGGAGAGGGTATAATCTAAGAATCTATGGATGACAGTAAAGACAGGTGAATTTTATATTCCACCCCTTTTCTAGATTTCATCTGTCAGATTTAAACCTACAGGCAAGCTTCTTCATCCACTAAAGATGCACACAGCTGTTCACATTCATTCCTTCAAAGAATGAAGCAGAATACCTTACTTTCTCTTACAAAATGTGGCCAGGAGAGAGGGTGCCCATCTTTGATATTAGGTCTGTCCCCTACAAAGCAGAAACCTCTTTCTTGGCTTTCTGGGAGTTCAAAAGCATATCTCCTACTTCCCGTGGGGGAGAATACATACACTGAAGATACGCTATAGACAAACACAAATTAGAAAACTATTCACCTTCCCTTTGCAGTTGTTCCACTAACCACAAAACAATTCAAGATTCACAACAGCAGAAAAAGAGCAAGCATTACTGTATGACTCAGCGGTTAGGACACACAATACAATCCTCCAGACAGCCTTTCTGTATTTCATTTAATAACTTTCTAAAATTCTTTGTTATTACAACAAAAAATGTTACAAACTCAGAACACAGACAACATCCTTAAAAACTGAATAAAGAAGAAATGTATGTTCTCAGGAAGTTTGCCATTGTTATTTTCATTTTATTTGTTAGAAAAAAGTAGGTGGATACTAAACAGGACAAAACATCAAGGACTGATGATTTGCCTGACAATTTTTAGCCACAGTCCAAAGCAGCAAGCAGTTGACACCTTTTTAAAATGGTAAGGTCCACCACCAGTAACATTTATTTGCAGTTCCCTGATTAAAGCCTAGCAATCCACCACTTTCTTTGTGAAAAACAAGGTCCCTGAAGTTTGTGCTTTCCCGAAGCCTCATACACTGGACACACCATAGCTCCATTAGCACTAAAACAAGGCCAAACCACTTTCCCTCTCCTTTCATTTTCATGCATGTTTCACAGAAGAGACAAGAATGTACCTAAGTCTCAACCAAGCTGACAGGCATTAATTTCATTCTGCAATGTTCTGACAAAAATCCAAGCTGCCGCAGAGGGAATGAAACACACTGTGTATTAAACAGGACAAAAATTATTATTATTTTCTATTAATACTTGATAAATTATAGCTATTTAACTGAAAGTATAAATTCTAAACTTACTGAGCTTTAGGTTGGTTTTCATACTCAATAAGGGAAACTTCCTAACTGTTTACTGACAAGTAAGGTATCTTCTTAATATTGCTGGTTGTACTAAAGATTCAGTACATGAATTTCCCCAACGCTAATCAAACTTACCAAAAATTATTTTCCCATATAATACATACTAGTTACCTGAGATTTTGGAGCACTAGTTTTTGAATCTTTAGGAATGCCTGAAGGTGGTATCCCAGCAGAAGCACACTAAAATTATTAAGCAGGAGTCCTGTATCGTGATCTAATTCTGATCTCATCAACAAAAGACAACTTGTCATATAATTGACACATGAAAACTGAAGAAGAAATAACAGTGTACGGGGTGGTGGTGGGGAAATTCTTAAAGACCATGCTTTTCATAGGTTTTCATGTTGATATTCTTTAAAATACACTTCCATAATAAGCTTCATATGCTAAAAATAAATGCAATTTCAAGAAAAATTGAAACGCAAGACTTTGCAAGAGTATGACTCACATTTGTACTTTTGACATAGAAAGTCTGAAACACAAGCAGTTGGTTTATAGAAGAGTTAAACAACGTAACAGAAGCAGCTAATAAACATTTAGATCCGTTTACTCCTTGTTTATCTGTGGTAGTATTAACACTAGTTCTGATGATAAGCTTTATAATGCGCAAGCACGTCCACCGAAAATATTAAGTTTTGGCTCAGATTCGCCTCAGACCAGAGTCAAACTGGATGCCTTTCGCTCATCTGCCCAATTCATGCACTGGCTAACTATATTTAATAGAAAAATTTCTCTCCCTAGGGTATCCACTAATTACAGAATATATTTTTAAAATCCTAACAGCCGCACAATAACAAACAGTATTAGCAATACTTTTACTTTCTAAATATGTAATAATTACAATATATTTCATTTTTACTATAAACTTTCACTAACTTGGGATAACAAGTGATTTTGAAGCACTCCATTGTAGTTACATCTATATAACAAAACCCACAGCATTTGTAACAAAAGAAAAATTATTACATATCCATAATTAGCATCATTTTGTCCAATTAAATCTAGAAATTAAGTTACAATTTTACAGCTTTTAAATAGATCTGCATTATTAAATCTTACCTCCAAAGCTTGCATAATTCTACCCAAAATTAATACATGCACTACAGTGAGACCACCATGCACCAGTTATAAATTTTCATTAAGAAAGTTAGGGAAAAAAAAACACCAATCTGAACAACAACATGATTATTATCATTACATTCAAATGTTTCATTGTCTGTTTTAGGCATCCTAAAACGTCTGCACTTTTTAAAGGACTATAGCTCTGTGCACTGAACATGCATTTTCTTTCTATAAGACTCCAGATATTTTAACATTCCTACAGTCTTCCAGAAATAAGGTCCTGACAAAATATATATTTTTCTGAAGTGTATCTTTTGAATCAAAGTACTGTTCCCAAGTACAGGTGAATCAGGCTTTTCCAGAATCCTTTCAACAACAATGTCCAAAGGGTTGCTCGTGTTCCAACATGAAATCAGAACCATCTATCATTTTATCTGCAACTCAAGCTTAGAGATAGCTGAGTACTCTAAAAATAAGGCTAACAGATGTGCCTTGGGATCTAAATGGACATTAATGTCTTGAAAATTAACATAAACTGCTAACATGCAAAAACGGTACATAGGCAAGTTCCAAGTCAGAATGGACATGAAAACCCTCATGTTGCAAGTCAGACTTCTGAGGAAGGTGGGAAACCAAGATTAAAAACTCTTACAGTACATGTTTGAAAGCGCTGCAACGCGAGCTTATGAATTCCTGAAAAAGGAGGCATAAAACAGGCAGAGAAGAATCTGTCCTTCAAAGTCTTTCTCAGCCTTCTGGAAGGTTACCATCAAGCAGAGTCCTTAGCTCTCTCTAGCTAACATGCTTCAGAACAAAAACTGACTAACAACCAGAACAGTAAATCAACATCCAGCACATTTTATGACTGCATCATACAGTTCTTATGGTTTTCTTTTCTGTCTGTCTCCATTTTAAAATCATATCTTTATCTCTTTGCTTAATGAAGTTAATCTTTTTTCTAAAAAGATTCTTTCTCTAATGATACAGAAGGTTTCAAAGGAAAAACGACTAACTATGAGTAAAGCAGCTCATTATAATCAAGGATGGACCAGAATATCTACAACAGGCATATGGTTTGGGATTCTGAAAAACTGAAACATGTGCTTCTTACCACATAAAAAGGATTGGATGATACATTCATGCTCAAAAATCAGCTTTGGTAGCCAGTGCCCCATATGCAAGCACTGAGCTAGGGGAAAGCGCTTTCCTTTCTGAAAAGACTCAGACACAGAAGATGACCCATTTAGATTGTTTCTATACACTGATGGCTTTGCTTTTCGATGCATTCCCAGGCACAATGAAAGACAGAATTAAGGGACTATTTTATGTGACAGGGCAAGAGTCTGAAAGTATTCAAAGTAATAAGGATTTTTCTCTACCAACAGGTTATTCTACATGAAACCTCTTACCAAGTACTGCTTTAGGACAGCACTAATCATTAAGTGGCTATTTCCCATGGGAACTCTCTAATGTCTAGGCAGAGAGTGCGTTCAGTTGCTGTCAGAAGTTCAGAGTTAAGAAAAATTTTAGGCCACAAAAGTATATACATCCATCAAGATGTCCCATCACTGGGCCAAACCGATCCACCACAAGAAGGTCATTCCAAGCATAACATCCTATGCCGTATTAAACAAATCAACAGACACTCAAAGGGATGGTCCACAGGTTTCAAGAGAATAATCTTTTGGCAACACTGATCAGATCTCTAATGAATAATCAGACAGTAAACTTGTGAGGAACCTAGAGTTTACTAGAAGACAGCCTGTAAATATATTAGTGCTTCAAGAATCTATCAAATATGGTAGATCTTAAGAATGAATCCCATCTACCTCAATTGCAACAGAGAGTTTGGTATACAAGGCATCAGGTAAGGACTGAGGAGCTGTAAGAGTTCCTTTTCCCCTTCGACGTAATATCACTATTATCGATTTTTTTCATAAATACTGCCAGTACTTGTAAAGAGTTGAGTAATGAAGCCCCACTCTGAACTTTCCTGCAGATAGGACAGATAACTGTATAGAAGGAATACAAACCTGTCCAGAGCTTAAAGACATGTACGTTTGTCATCCTGGAATAAAGTGTTTAGCAGCAGAGTAGCCACAGGTATGGAACAGAGGTCCAGTTCCCCAACGAGAAAAAACAGTATGAACAAAAATCTTTCTCCTTGTTAATAAAACTTTTTCTCCTTTCCTAGACAAAGAAATAAAATCTTTTTTACAGTTAGAAGTAGAATGGATAAAAGTCTAGCTAGATAGGCTAGCCACAGATAATCCCCAATATCTGACTTCCATTACTGGAAACATCATAGCTGGCAGAAAGTATATTCTTTTTGGACTGAATCGTACAGGATCTCTCCCTGTGTCATGGAACTTGCTGAAGGCAGATTTGCTTGAAGTTTATTCCCATGGGGAACAAAAACTGTTAACTCCTTTGTAACTCAGATTTTTTTTTTTTTTGTTAATAGACCACTCATGCTAGCTAGAGCCACAGAATGTATTGTGTTGTCTTGCCTGGGGACGCAGACAGTATTGTTTCAAGTAGGTAACCACATCTGAAGTTTCCAGAGTACAATAGTCTTGAATCTTCAAGACTATGGAATAACATCAGTTCATTCCATATATGAATGATATGCATATGTATTCTGCCATATAATGCCAGTCTTCAGCTGCAATGTAGATCCCTGCAACACCGAATACTTGCTGTATCATTTTTGATGTGTTTTCACAAGAGCAAATTCAGATCAGACTGCAATGCCAGAAACTTTCATTACCACCTCTACAGCAGCCTAGGCCACCTATCACTTCTCCGGAATTATTTATAAGATATTCTTTCCTCCTGCTATGAAGATCATATAATCATAGAACATTTGAGGTTGCCCAAAGCAGGATCAACTAGAGCAGGTTGCTCAGAGTATCAAGATGTAATAAATATCACTGTCTTGTATTACCAGCAGAGACTGACATTTGCCACACCAGGTACCTGGGAGGCACAGAAGTGAGACTTCCCTCCCCACAAATTACAGAATTTTTGTAAAGTCCTTGTTCCTGAAGAGAAGCTTCCAAAGAAAGAGCACCTATGAAAAACTCAACTTGTATTTTGGTTGTGTCCTCAAGCCTACTAAGTTTCACAACTGCACATGGAATCACAATTGGAAAAGTTTGTCAATCACAGCCTTCTCCTTTAGTATCAACAAAAAGGCAGAACCAGCTGAGTGTAAAAGACCTCTCTCAGCATTTCTGCACACACATTCAGTGGCTAGTGGCTGAAGAAGATTTAACAAGTTAAGCGTTTCCTTTTTTTACTGAAAAGCTGACTCTGAGTGCCATTTTTACAAGAGCTGGTTGAACTACTTAAGTTCACACACATTATCAAATTATAAATGACTTGTTATTTTCCTTTTTTTTTTTTTAATTATTTGAAGGTCTGTCCCAAAAATCACTGTGGAAGGTGCTGTTTTGTCTTATGATAATGAAAATCTTTTGTAGAAAACTGCTCCCAGCTACCAACAATGGCTCTTCAATAGTGACCCTGCTTATCTGGTATAGCTGATCTGGCAGACCATCTATCTGTACCCACATCACCATCCTGAATGTGCCTGAAGGTAAAAGATTCTGGACCCTCCAACCACGAACAGCACTATGTTGTAGAAATATAGCTGACAACTTTGATTTTGGCCACTCCATAGCCATTACTTTAGAGGTGGCAGCTGGGTGCTGCTGGACAAGCAGCTGTAATACCCTATTTAGCATAAGTACTACCAGTAAAGCACCTCAGTGTCAATCACTCTTCCAATTTTCCATAACCTATGCATCTGTTATGCACTGCAGATACTAAATAAAAGGGTTAATCTGAAAGAAGACTCCACCCCCAAAAAGCACCCTCATGCTCCTTTGCCATACACCTTCACTATAAGCTTGCTGGATTGGCCTAGGACAGCTTCTCTTGAAACACCAATTTTTATCCATGGTTTGTATTCAAACTGGTCATCCCCATGCTACAAGCCATTTGACATATTGATGTAAGAGTTTCTCTCATTATCCCCCTGATTTGGACTGTTTAATTTTGTGTAAAACAGTTCATTACATCAAACAGCCAGAAAATGACTCCAAAGCCCAGAAATTACAAAATTCATTTCAGCTATAGAAGACTGAGAATACCTCACTCCAATGAATATTAATTTATTTGAGCAGTCATCTCTGGTGAGAAAGAGCAAAGTTCAAATTATTGGTTTGAAGCAAATAAAGCAAGGACTTTAAGCTGGTTCTGTGTATTCAAGAGAAGTAGTCTAACACCGAATGACAGATAGACAGACAGATACATACATACATATATGGAGAAAAATACAGGTACATTGAGCGGAAGCAGGGAAAAATTCTCAATTCCCCTCTCCTTGCAAAAAAAGTATGGCTTCAATAGTCTTTTACTGAATGCAGCTTTTTTTCTTTTACATCTGCTGTTGGAGAGCGTAAATTCACATCTATTTTATAACTTCCCACTCCTCACTTGTTTGATCTGCATTTCATTTCCTTGGGTAAATAATTCCAATCTTTTCAATCCCTTGAAAAAACTCTGCCATATCCTTCGTATCAAACTCTCTACAATACTGTGCTTTATCTTTTTTAAACTAGCTGACAGTTAATAGCACACTTTGAATAGCAGATAAGAATTAAGGAATCTGTATAGAATGGCACTTCCTTCTCTATGCTTTTTTCTCCACTTCTGATTACAGCTATAAATTGGGTAACAATACCTCAGCAAACTGCAATGATGCCCAAATTTTGTTGTGATATTAATACTGCTAATTTAGGAACTTTTAAGACATATAAATGGTATCTTATTTTCTGCCTCCAAAGCACACTGTTTTGCATATACCAACAATCAGTTTTACCTGTTGTCCTGCTGTCCTTTCACACAGCTTGCTTAGACTTCTTAGGTGACCTTTCCAGTATTTCTGAATTTGATTAAACAGTTTTGAATCCCCAGTAATTCTGCAACTTTATAAATCAAATACTACATATGATTAATAGAAAATATTGAACAGCTCCTGATTTAAGACAAAACGTTAAGCCTCCTATAACTTAACATTTATTTCTGTTATTTCCTCTCATGTGACACATGAAAATATTTTACCTTTCACATCATGGCTTCTTCATTTAATAGCCTGGTGTGAGGAACCTGCAATTACACCTTTAAAAAGTATATGTAAATTAGAACTATATTAAAATGTGATCTGCTATGCTACTACTGCAATCAAAACCCCTAGTAGATTAGTGAGGCAAAATCGTCTTTGCAGAAGCAGTACTAACTACATTCGTGATACGAGTTAGTACTACTGAGTCTACCATCAGTCTTTGCAACTGTAAGGGATGAGAATTACATGTGCATGTTTTTCCTTTAAGAGCACCCAACAATTTTCAGACCTGTTTCCTACACAAACAAAGTTTATGAGATCACTTGCACAGTGTTTGTCGGAAGCTCTCCTTCAGTAACTTAAAATCTGTTGACCAATTTCTACCAAATTGGACTCAAGGACATTGAGGTTCTCCAAATCTGTGAAAACAAGAGCCAGACAGAGACCAGAGACTCTATTAATACTCCCAGTAAATGAATGCAGCTTACCACGGAACAGGAAAAAAGGGAAAAAACAACAGTACAAATGACCTAGCTATAAGAAATGCTTCAATAGAATTGAATGCCTTTTATTAGATGCCAGAAAAATCCACCTGGCTTCCGAATTGATTCCTGTTTTCTAATAAGTTTTAAGTGTCTGACAGTTATCTACTTCTGTATGGAGTCTGCTGTCGGAAGGCTAAATTCATGTCGCAACCATAGTGTCTAACTAAAAAGTCAATCAACAGCACGGTATAAACTCATTGAAAACTATCCATTATTTCTTCCCTTCATTAAGTGTGTGGTTAAAATGTAACTACCTTTTTTATTCTGTAGTTCTTTGTGTGTACAAGGTAATTTACACCAACACACTAGCATAAGTAAGCTAGCATTCAATTTAGCTTCCCACCCCCCAAAAAATATAGGCACCTAAATTAATAAGTATTTTTAGAAATGTGTACACTTTTGATGACATTTTCTGTCCTTTAACTAATAAAAAAAACATTTTTCAGAGAATTAATAAATCCAGTATGAAAGATATGAGAATTTCTGATTACGCTAATTAGTTTATTTTCCTGGAAATCTATAATTAATGTTTTGCTGCCTCTCCGATACATTCTTTGTTCAACTTGTGTTATAAGATGCAAGCCACAGCACTGCATAAGCACTCGAGTAGTTCGAAGAGGCTACACAGCTTCTGACCTCTAGGGAGGAGGTGGCTCTGCAAAAAAACCTATTTTGTTTGCAAAGTCATTTGAAAGAAGTATGACAGCCTAAGCTGTTCCAGTCCTATCCCATATCTTTTTTCCTTTGAAACCACGTCTTGTAAACATGAAATATATAGCCTGTAATCTGTGTCAGATGACCTCAAGATCCCTCCCAAAAAACTTAAAGAGACTGATTCACAGATGTACTGGAACACAGAACTCCTATTGCAATCTGGCGCCTTGATATCTTTGAGAATCCGGGACATAGTCCAAAAAAAAACAAAAACTGGAAAAGAGGTATTATCACCCTTGCAGCAGTCAGAGGCTCCAAGGTGGCAGAAAAAGCAGAGCATGAGTTATAAAAGGTGCTTCACTCTCCAAGCAGTTAAATTAAATAGAGCACATTAAGATGCATCAGACACAGAAGCAGGTGGTTATAAAAAGGCCCAAGCCGCATGCAGAAACAGTAACCTGATAAGACTTCCATCATGATACCTTTTCTCAGCAGCCAAAAGCATAGGAACAAAGAAAAAAAAAATGGTTTTCTTTCAAACTCTGTATTTCCCACAGACAATAGAACCTCATATTTTAGTTCAATCCTCTGTCTGACAAGTATCTGGCTTTTTTTTTTTTTTTCCCCTCCAAACTGCAGACTTACAGATCCTGGTGGATGAGAAGTAAGTGTATACGCAAGTGGGTTGATAGCACTTTTTAAGACTGTTCAAAAAATACATAGAAAAAAATAGAACGAGCAGGACTATATGCATCATCTTCTGTGTGGAAGAAAAACCAACAGAAACACAGGGTATGAGATAAAGCACATCCATCATGGAAAGTGACAAAAAAGAACTATAAAAGAGCAAATAAAGGGAAAAGAAAGTAGGATAAGACACATTAAAAGCATAGGGAAACAGATTTCATTATCTGCTATAGGGAAGAAAAGACTGATGTGAAGGAAAAATTGTGAAATGTTGAGTTAAAACTTAATATATTTTACCCCAGCTTTTCAAGGAATTCATCTCATGCAGGAAGTGTTGGGGGGGGGGGGTCCCCCACTTGGAAACTGGCTGGCTGAATTCAATCACATTTGACAGAAGGGTAGAGATAATTGCCTAAGAAAATGCTAAGTTCATGAAATCAAGATGCTATCAGTGTCCTGACCAAGGGAAAGGCTGCAGTATGCATTAAGACCTTATTAGACATTAGATGATCCACAAAAGGATAAGACTATAAATGTTTTAAACAGGGAAAAAAAATCCATTAGAGCTTACAATCATTCATTAGAGTTTTTTTTTTTTTAAAAGAAAGAAAAAAGAAGGAGGGAAAAAAAAAAAAAGGTAAGAAGCCAGGCTTCTACTGCTCAATGAACTACTCTTTTGAAATACTCCCTCCTCTTTCACCTGGGGAAAAAAGGAAGACATGGTAATACTTGGTATAGTAGTAGTAACAAACAGGTGCCAAAAGGCCCTTTTTATATGCAAAAGTGCTGTACAAAGCGGGACATTTTTATCTTCCTTTGGAGAAATCAAAGCAAGAGAGGCAAAGTGACTGCAAGGAAAAACAGCAGTGGAAAAGCTGGATGGCAAGAAAAGCGAAGTAACCCAAATCACCTTCCACCCACTAATGCTGTCTGCCTTCAGAACCAGCAGCATCCAAACGCATAACATGATACATCTTCTGGAAGCCGATTAAAACAGAGCATACTTACAGCATACAATAATCAATGAGAAGATTTAAAAGCTGTACCACTCTTCTGATTTGTTTTATACTGATCAACCCCTTCTTGAATTCACAAATATTCAGTTAATAGTCACTATGTGTTAACGTATTATCTCGACACAAATGACGAGCAGCAATTCCTCAGCTTTTCCAATAAAAACAGATTTTAGATAACCACGTATATTATCCATCTACACTTTTAAAGCATAATCAAGTCACCGTTTCATATTCAATAATGGCATCTGCATGCTTGCTAAAAATTAACCTTTGCTACAATTTAAGCAAAGAGAAACTTCAGACGGTGTTCCATTGAATGCCTTCCTGCGTGCTTGCTTCTACACTAGCCTGACGGTACCAGGAGGACAACTAATTTAAACCAGTAAGTGATTTTCATAGGATCGACAAGGAAAGCATCTAGAATCCCAGGTGATTAAATTTTACTGGCAAGCGATCTAGCATGCTTGGACACAACATAGCTGAACGTACTTAAGCAAACTACCAAAGCTTTGTCAATTAAATATTTCAGATTCAAGGATAACAAAGCAGAATTAGTTTAATCATTTTTAACACAATTCACCAGATTAAAAAAAAATCAGAGACTGGTTGCACAAATAGATCTTGAAATATTTCACTTTTCAGGAACTGCACCTTTCAACTTTAGACAACACCAGCATCTGCATGCCAAGAGAAAAAGGAATGCAGTCATATGGAATCAGTTAACAATTACAGCCAATAAACAAATCGGCTGCAGCGGAAGATCCACTTTTGACATTAATAAGCAGTGACTCATGTGAAGCATCACATAGCTTTCCTTACTTATAGATTCATCATCCATATATTTAAGAGAAAAAGAATCAACTCATTACTATATGAAATGCTAGTTAAACATAGTATATTTCAGCTGTTGGAGATGTAAAGAAAAGAAAGGTCTCAGTGTTGAAAATGTGGGACTTTTACCTAAAATCCCGATTCTAGCATACAAAGAAGAGGCATGTCCGTGTTTAATGAGACAGAGCTAAATGCAGCACCTTGCTCCACTCTATGCTATGAACACTTTCTATTTGCCCTTACGTTTATTCGACCATTTTTCCAAAAAGAATCCAAGTTACGTCTTCTCAAGCTAAGCTACTTGTTTAAAACCGTGACTGCTGAAAAGGGTGGCAGACCAAACTAGAGCGTTTCATCTGATTAAATGCCACCGTGTCACAATTAGATGTCACTGTATCTTCACTTCGATTCTGGAAGCGCATGCAGCTCGGAGGGAGGTCACGGCAGCGTGCTGCCCCAGGTGCAAGCCCACGCAAGGCACGGACCTGGCGTTAAGGCGAGCCCTTCAGCGCTCCCCACTTCCCATTTATTCCGTCCGCGAGTGGAAAGCGTTTTGCTGGCTGGAGAAGTTGTTACCTACGTGCTTCTCCCGGCGCTCCCAGCCAGCCGCGATCTCCCAGCCAGCCTAACAATGGTAGCAGCCTTCCAGCGGGCACATCTGCCCGGAATCGGATCCAATTCCCCCTCGCAAACCCGCCGCCCGTCGTCCCCGTCCGCCCGTCCGTCCGTCCGTCCGCCCCCCCCCCGCCCTCCCGAGCCCCGGTCACCCCGGCGGCGGCCCGAGGGGAGCGGAGGGCACAGCGCCGCGCCGCACCTCACCCCGCCTCGCCTCGGCCCGGCCCGGCGCCAGCCGCTCGCACCTGGCTGCGGCTGACGTCACCCCCGCCGCCCCCCGCCCGCTGACCCCGGCCCCACCTTCCCCGCCGGGCGATCCCGCCGCCGGTGCGCCGGGTGCGGGCAGAGGGGGCCAGCGGTCTGCGAGGCGAGGGGGAGAGGAAAGCGCCGCGCTCCGGCACAAGTGCGGCCCCCTCCGCTCCTCCGCCTCGCAACACGCCCCCTCCTGCCCCTGCCCCTGCCCCTGCGAGCGGGGGCGGCGGGGAGACGGGGGAACGGGGCTCCGCGGCCGCGACCGACCGACCGACCTCCCTCCCTCCCTCCCTCCCGCCGCCGCCGCCGCCCCCCGCCCGGGCACGGACAAAGGGGAGGGGCCCGACACCTGGCGGGGGCCGGTCCCTTTGTGGGGCAGGCACGTCTCGCCGCGCCGCGCCGGGGAAGGGGAGCGGGGCGGCGGGGGCCGGTCCCGCCCGCCCCGGGGGCCGCCGGGGAGGGGTGCGGGGGCACTTACTCGCCGGCCCGGCCGCCGCGCGCTGCCCGCCCTCGCCTCGCACCTTCACGCCGCTCGCCTCAGCCCCTCCCTCCGCCTTCGCCTCGCGCTGCCCCCCCGGCCGTTGGGGTGCTGGAACTTCAGGCGGCGCCTGCCATTCCACGCGCGCGCCGCGGCCGGCCGGCGGCTCCGGGGGCGGGGGGGGGCGAGGCGGCGGCGGCGGCGCGTGCGGCCCCGGCGGCGGCGCGGAGCTCCCCCGAAGGCTTCACAATAGACACAGGACAGCGCGCGTGTGTGTGTGTGTGTGTGTGCGCGCGGGAGGAGGGGCCTCTCCCGGCGCGCCGAGGCGGGAGGGCGGGCGGGAGGGAGGCCGGGCTGTTTACCCGGCGGCCGGACCCGGCCCCCCCGCCCGATGACCGGGCTGGTCCGTGCGCCACCGCCGCCCGCCAGCCCCGCGACGTGAGGGGGGGCGAAGCGAGCCCACCCCCCCCACCCCGCCGGCGGCAGGTGGTACAGTCCGCCCCGCCAGCTCCCTCTCCTGAACGGGCGGGGCGGGGCCTGCCGCTGTGACGTACACAAAGCCGGCTGCTGGCGGCCAATCAGCGGGAGGGGGCGGGGATCCCCGCGGCACAGCCCGCCCCCGGGCTGCCCGGGCTGAGGCGGTGGGACCGCGGGGGCGAACGCCGGGCCCGGCCCGGCCCGGGGCGGGCGGCGGCGGCGGCGGCCCTGCGGTGCCGGGCTCCCCGGCTGCGCAGCCACCCGCTCCGCCGCCTCTCTGCCGAAGAGATGGCGAAAACCCTTTGTGTGCGCGAGGAGGCGGGCGCCCGGGAGCTATCGCGCCCGCCCTCTGTTGAACGTTTTTCCCTGCCGTTACGCAAGGCGCAGGCGAGCGCCCGTGACGGGTCGTTACGGGCGGGAGCGCGGCGCCGGGCGCGGACGAGCGGCCGGGCTCCCGCCCCTGCCATCGGCCGGCGCGCCTTCCCCGGCAGCGGGCAGTTGCCCCCTCGCGCTTGTCTCCCCGGCGAGAGCGGCGCCATGGCACCCCTCCGCCCGGCGGCAGGACGGCAGCTGTCGCGCCGCGGCACCTGGGCCGCCGGGCTGTCCCCCCCGCAGAGCCCGCTGGGCCCGGGCCGGCCGGCGCCGCGTTGCATGCTGGAGCTTGTAGTCCCGCCCGGGAGTCCTGAAAGGTTAAGCACCAACAACAGCAAAGGGAAACGATCCCCCCCTCAAACGCATGTATGTCCCGCAGAAGGCCGTAATTTATCCTTTAGAGCGTATTTTTCTGTTTTAACGAGCCACCCTTTAAGGTGCAGCCCCACCCCGCTCGCTCGGCGGGGGAAGGGACACGGCGGGCTCCGCGGAGCTGCCAGGACCTGCTCGTCCCGTCATCCCCCGCGCCAAGATGTCGGCGGCTATCGCCGCGCTCGCCTCCTACGGCGGCTCCGACTCGGAGCCCGACTCGGAGCCTGAGGCCGAGGGCGGCTCCCAGCGCGCCGCCGTGCTCGCCAGCCGCGACGCCGTGCTGCACCTCCGGGCGCCGCCCGCCGCCCCCCCGGCCCTGGCCGTCGACGCGGCCCCGGAAGTAGCGGTGAAGGTAGGCGCCCCTCCGCCGCCGGGGGGGACGGGGCCCGCGGCGCCCGCCCGCCGCCCGAGCCGCACCGTCGGCCTCTGGCGCTGGGGACGGCCTTGGGGCAGCCCCGGGGCGGGGAGGGCGGGTGCGGGGCCGGCGGGGGGACGCTGCCGCTTCCTGGCCTTGCCCCGCCCCGCCCCGCGGTGTGGGGGCCGGAGCTGGGGAGGGGGCCCGCGGATCCCACTGCGGCGGTTAAGCTTATTAAAGCGTATTATCCCTATCTCTAATCTTGGAGTTCCTCAGATGCTCTCGTCCTCTGTTCCCCCGAGTTCAGGATGTTTTTCTGTTTGGTTTGCCCGTGTTTTTCTGTGGGGTGGAATCGATACTTGATAGGCGGCCTGCAGCTGAATCCTCTTCTAAAGAGCAGCCTGAAAGCTGGTCGGTGTTTCTGTTTTCATGCCAGTGTTGCTTGGGAAACCTTAATTTTCCAAGCGCAGCGTCATGTTGGTTCTCTCTTATGATTCCAGAAAGGGGGAGGGGACGGTGTTGGTTTGGTTTTGGGATTTTGGTATAGGCAACTAATTTCTAATCAAAAGCGGGCGTCTCACCACGATGACTGTCGCTGTAGCTTTGTGTTGCTTCCAATTGTATTGAAAAGTTTCCTATTTTGTGACAAAGAGGTGGATAGGATCTTTCACTTTGGTGTCATTAATTCACATGTTATCACAACTAATCATATTCATGTGTGCATGTTATATTGCATGTACTGACTAGATGTGCATTTTCTTATCCGTTAGAGTCTTAGAAACATCTGACTTCTTGAATTGCAGCCTCCGACAGACTGTCTTGTACAGCCTTTGAAAGGAATGCTAATTAACATCTGTAATATCTCTTAAGTGTGAATGATAATAAATGGCAAGTAGCATTGGCTGTGCTCTTTGCCACTCCTAAGGCTGTAGCAACAGGTTTTCCCTTTGCTACGCCAGCACAAAGGTTTATGGAAGCTGCTTGGTAGCTGACACCAGGGAGCTGATCTGAATTAAAAAAAAAAAAAAAAAAATTCTGGTGGAGTTATTTGTGCTTGGATCCATTCCTTGATCTGGTTTGCAATGTAGCTGCCCAAATGCTGTGCCGGCACAGTTAAATGCCCAGTGCCAGAGTAGGAACAAGCAGCTGGAGGAAAGAGTCAGGTGTCAGTAGCATGTTCCATTCAAAGCTGTTCGCCACGCTATGCCCCGAGAGGGCTATCCACCGGTACATCTAGGCCTGTCTCTGCTGCAGGTGTTCTGCTAACCAAGATAAAAAGGAAGTGAGGTTTCCGAGTATCAAGATGTTTTATTAAAATATTGTCTATCATTTTTATTTGAAATCATAGATGAGATGCACGTAACTGAAAAGGTCAATGACTTCAAGCTGAGGCTTTCTGAATACACAACATACTGGAGTTTCTTTTAGTGCCACAACCTTCTTTGCATTTTTGGCAGTTGAGAATGTAAATCTTAAGTGGTTGGTGCTCTGCACACTAGCTCTAATTGTTATGCCTGTTTCTGGTTCAGAATTTTGGCCTGTTAACTTGCACAGATGTTAGACTTGCGTGTACTTTAAAGAGGAACAGGTTCCTCGCTCTCTTTATTGGGAAGGTGTAGTTGTTAGCACACTCAGCTACAGCATTTGCGTTTTTGTTGTTACTTAAATGTGCATATCAAATATAGCCCTAAGATGTTACTCCAAGATGTGTTTCTTTATTCTACAGAAATCTGCTGAGTCCTTGCCTCAAAGTACATCATAGATATACAAAATCATATTTGTGTGAAAATAATTCTTCTATAATTGAAAACTGTACTAATTATTTGTAACCATGTTTTAAAAGTTTGAGGGGATGGCTTTTGTTACACCCTCTTCTTACAGTCTGCTTGTTAAAATAAGCATGTTGCTGATCTCGATGTTGAATTACTCATAATAAATAACACTGAGTTATAATTATTGGTTACTTCAGTAATATTTCTACTTTATTTTTAAATTTGAAAGCTGACTAGATGAAAGTACATGTTTCTACTACTATTTTTAGCAGCACTAAAGTGCTAAAAATGTTACAGTACCCCAGGGGAGACAACAGAGGAAGAAAGTGTGTATTTCTGGTCCCTTCATCCAGAAAAGGATACCTTATAACTGCAAAAAGTTCAGAGAAGGGCAGCAGGGCTGAACAAAGGTACTGCTTCTGTATGAGGAATTCCTGAGGAGGCCAAAACTGAAAAAGAGATGACTGAGGTGAAAAGTATGACACAGACCTGCAAAATCACTAAACAGCATGGGGAGGGGGTTGAATACTCACTGCCTCTTCCAGTACAGCAACTGTAAGCTTACTAGTAGGGTTCAGAACAAACAAAAGGATGCAGTTCTTCATGCAGCATGTAGTAGGGCTGCTCCCATGCCAAGAAATATTGTGTATGCAAGAAGTGTACACTGTTACAAGGAGAGTCTGGACAAGTACTTGGAAAAGATCCATTGAAGGAAGAGGTGTCAGTAAATACACAGATTTCTTCAAGCTTACGAAGTCTTCTGACCTGAAAATAGTTGGCTGTTGGGAGAGTGCAGAAGTAGTATCATGTACGCTTGCCCTGTTCTTACTCTTAGGCGCCAAGTTATCGTAAGGCTGATGTTTTCTTTTGTGGGGAGAGTGGGTAGGTAAATAAAGATTATTTTCTTACTCAAAATACATCATCAGGTAGCAGGTAAGCATGACTGTGTTGTTGACAGTTTGTTGTTCCACAAAGGGAAAGGAGCCCACTTGCCAACAGCCAGGGCTAGAAAATGTCTTCCTTCCAGCAGTGGTCATCGCGAGGGGCAGGACATATGGAATAGTTTTGTGGTGTCCTCAGCAGTTGTGCCATGAGAGTGGAGGTTCAGTACTTCTACTTGTCCATTCCGTCATGAGTGGACTTCCATTCAAAGTCAAGTCTCGTGACTTCTGCAAGGATTTGTGTCGATTCATTAATCTGTTGACATAGATGCGGCTCTTCTCAGCTTCCTGCTGGTAGTTGTGTTTTCTGTATGGAAAAAATAAAATCCTGTTCTCCTTTTTGTTTCTAAGATACTCATGGCAGAAGCAGATCTTCGCGAAGCATAGCTCATCCGTCCTGTCTGACTCTGTAGTAATGGCACTGTCTAAACACACACCATCTGGGTGCTTTGGTACTGGTTTTCTATGGATGCTTTTTGCCTTAATCAGCTTCATGGTGAGATTTGAGGCAGTTAAAATCAATAAATAGTAGGTACAACCTTTTTTTCTCTGTGATGTCTCCTGTAAGCCAGACGTTTGGCTTACCTCCCTCCCTTCCTCCCTCCCGTACAGGAACACCAGTGCTTTCTGCTGCTAGTCAGGCCTCACACAGGCAGCTGCTCTTGTCGTCTGTTGCTCCAGCCTACTTTAAGGAGAAATAGAGCCCACCAGAAGTAAGATCTTAGGCCTTTCTGCTCTGTAAGAGCAGCTTGCTGCAGGATGGGTAGCTCCAGGACAGCTGCGTTGACTCTGGTTATTGTGGGGTATGAACCTATTGAGAACTTGAGGCACTAGGTATGAATTAGCCGTAGAAATCTCCTCCCTGGCATGGCAGTGCCCGTGATACCGCGCTAGGCGGGCTCTTCGTCTCTCATGCTCTTAAAGCAGTCAGTTTTGTGAACTGATTACAGTTAACGCAGTGAGAAGAAACCCACAATGTGTTTAAGTAATGGAAGTCTGATGATCTAGAGCTTCTTTGCTGTTAGCTATCCAGAAACTGCCAAAGTAAGGTGTGTTTGTTAGTGGTGGCTTTTATGTGTGGAGTGAATTAGGCTAATTAAGAACATAGACCGAAAAAGTCAAATACAGACCTCATCTACTTGGTCCTTAACACCAGTGCTTTATGAATGTTTGTTCACTGTTTTAATAATGCTGGCTTGGATTTGAAAGTAGAGGTCAGCATGTATTTCAAGTCCTATAACATAGCTGTTTCCTTTTTTCACTCTAAACCTCTTATTTTAGGATTCTTTCTAAGTTATATTTTGCTAGACATTGCCAAAACCAATTATAATTAATTTTCCTACAGCTTCTACTGATATGAAAAAATCACCCTAAGATTGCTCACAAAGTATTTACCTTCACTGTTGAATTAAAAATGCTGAAGGAAATTCAGGAAGTTGCACATTCTGTGAAAAAATCACTTTCACAGGAAACATTGCAGCTATAAGCTTTGCTGTGAGAACATTTACTGTTTTATCTCCATCAGTTCAGGGTGAGACTTGGATGTGAGCAGATTTTATGGTATTTATCTACAGCATCTTGTTCACTGGTTTTGAGGAGAGGATACTCAAGGGGGTTGAAATCAACAAGGCTGGCCTGGCCCAGTACAGGAACTGGAGGATTTGTGTTGTCTTTAATGTGGGAAGGGGTTGGAAGTCTCAGGTCTATTTCTCTGTTTTATCTAGTTTACCTTTGGCACTATGCAGGTGTCCAGAAAAATACTACTTCAGGGGAAGAAATAGACTTCAGCCACATTTCTTAATGTTCTTTAAAACCCAATCGCTGCCCAGCTATGGAGAGAGGATAGATACAAAGTCAATGTGTGACCATTCTGTAGCAGCGATAAACATTACTGACTTGGGAGGTGTTATTTGTTAGGAATGTTTTGGCTTCTTTTAATATGGTGGGTTTTCCTGCTTTCTTTGACACAAAATATCTTGTAGAGAATAGATGTTTAGAACTTGTCATCCTGCAAGATGCTGGGAATCCAGCCTAGTTCAACAAAACCATTTAACATATGCTTTTCTTGCTGGTTTATTTTTGTTCTATTCAAGTTAGTGGGATGGACATTTACTGTTAAGAGTGTATGAATGGGTAGAATGACTAAAAGCTGATAACAACCAAATCTTAATGTTGGGACTTCACTGTAAATGCCATTTATCTCTTGGTAATAAATCTGAAAATCTTTAGAACGAGATAATACCGCGTATTTGACAGCGCAAGTGGTTTATGCAAGAATTGTTAAGTGACAAATTGCTTAAGCCTCTGTGGCTCGTGGGATGGGGTCTTAATGTACCACATTTTAATTTAATGGATAATTGAAACTAATTAAATCTTATGCAAAGCAGCCTGCCCTTTTTAGCTGTTTGGCTAATTAGTAATAAATTTACCTGGGCAGAAGGAACGTTGTGGGTTTATTATCTAAAACATCCAGAAAAAAAAACCATAGACATCACAACTCTTTGCTTGCATGATAAGAAACTGGAAAACTCTGACCTTTGCTTTGTTCTAACAAACTTTGTGTTTAGACAAACACTGAGATTTAAGTGTCAAATTCTGCTTCTAAATGCATAAACGGCTCTTATTAAACTTAGAGGTAGCCACATATTAGCACAGTGGGGATTACAGAATTTGGCTGAAATTTAAAAATATTGTGGATTGAAAGGATTGTGAGTTGCCTTGACATAAACAACATTATATTCTTTCTAAGGAACAGAATTAGCATCCAGTGTTGCAATTCATGCTGCAGCTTGTTTCTTCTAAGGTTTTGCTTTGATGCCTGCTATAGGGATTTGGCTGTGTTTAATTCAAAAATGTTTTTGTCTTGCATACGTATAAAAGAGAACTTCTAGCAAGCTTTTTTTCAGATTTTTTTTTTTATTGAACTATTTTGCATTCTATATATCAAGTACTTTTCGTAGATGGTAACCATTTTGTTTTACGGCATTCAGGTAGGGTTTTTCCAAAGAAAAACAGGACTGTGGCATGTTTAAGGAATCCGTAAGAAGGAAAGCTAATCTGATTTACTGTATTTATAGTCTAAAATCCCTTCTACTTCCTGTGCTCTTTCCTATGCTGACTTTTAACTGGCCAAAGGGCCTTTATGGTAGGACTAAAGGAGCACGCCTTGGTAGGAGCTAGACATTCTGTGATCTCTAGGGAGTTATAATGAAATACCTGCTTGTCTACACTTAGCATCAAAAGCTTCTTTCTGTCTCAAGGTAGATTCCTTAGGAAATCCTAATACTCCAGAGTACAGCCCTGAGTGCCATTCCCCTATGATAGTGTGATGCTGTGTTGTAGGTTGAAAGAGGCAAAAGGAGAGCATTTAAGTATCAAAGACATTTTTTTACCTAATTAAATCATATCTGAACTGTAAATCAACCTAATACCGCAAGTAAGTAGACATCACATCTATTTAAAAAACAAACAAACAAAAAAACCCAACCAACACACCAAGTAGTTCAGTGATGAGACATAGTCTGCTGCTTTTTTTGCCTTGCATCAAGAGTGATACCTGTGTCTGTCTGGACAGACGCTCATTTAACCTGTCTACCAAACTTCAGTGGATCTATAGACTGAGCAATTTCAGTGTTTGGCTGTCCTTATGTCTGCTAAGTTGTGTAATCTGAATCTTTTTTAGGCTGAATTACATTGTTCTATTTTTCTATAGAGGTCATTTTCTTAGACCTTTGATCATTCTTGATTTTCTCTTTTGGACCCTTTTCAGTAGCATGTGTCTTACCTGATTTGTGGTGCCCAATGTGGCCACTGTATTTCAGTTGGGTGCTTGTTACCAGCTCTGAGAAAAGCAGAGAGGTGACATGTAGAGCTGAAGTTTGCAGCTCCATTGTATTATGTCTTCCAAGAAAGCCGTATTCAGTAAAACATAACTTCCTAAAACCTTAATTCTTTTCCAGGTTATATGGCTTGCACCACCTTTAATGATATCACAGCATGCCATAAAGCCCATATTTATACAATTTCTGAGTTGCAGCAAACACAAGCTGCTTCTCTGCCAGTCCTACAGCTGAACTTTTAGCTTTCTGCAGAGGAACACTGTATCTGTTTAAACTGACAGTGTCTTGACCCCCCTTTTTATGATTCCTATGCCTTTGTGAGTGGGAAGTGACCTAGGGTAATACTTAGCCCACCACTGAATTCACAGATGCCCTCATCTTTCAGCCTAGCTACTGATAGTCTTCCATCCTGCAGAGCCACTTGTGTCACACCTGGGACTTAAGCTACATGATGAATTGCTCACCTTAGGCTTGTAGATAAATCAAGACATGTCGTGTGTGACCAAAGGAAAACCTACAGCACAGCAGAGGGACGTGATCCCTTAGATTACCTTATCTCAGTCACAGCTCTGCCAGACTGCTGCTCCTGTGATCCCTTCCCTGTTCGCTGTAGCTATGGCAAATGCATCTAGAATGCACGCAGGTAAGTTCTCTTGGCTGTTGCCAGCATAAAGGGACAGAGTCGTAAGACCTGTGTGTTTACTTTTTTCGCTTTCTGCATCTTAGAAAGATGAGTTCTGCTGAAATGGTCTTCTGGTGATGCATGCAGTTGTACCCAGTGATCTTCACCATGTGCAGAGGTTGCTGATGAGTTCTTTCCTCTTACTGAAAAAACAAAATCAACAACAAAAAACAAAAAACAAGCAAACAAAAAACCAAAACCTAAAAAGAAGAAACCCTGCCTCAATGCAGATAGCTTGCCAATTTGTGAAGTGATTGATGGATGAGGGTAATATCTTTAATGTTTCCGCTACCTACCAGGGTCCCATAGTGCTGTACAAAATGGCATATATTGGATGTTGACCAGAGGATAATTTGTCTGCTGCAATTCAAACTCTTGCTGTAGACTAACATTTCAGAATATGTTGTGTCAATACTTTATTTTCCTACCAAGATTTCGATTCTTTAAAATAATGAGAAGGTAAAGTGGAGAGTTGGGACATGTTCAAATTATCATATAGTTTAAAGCAAAATGCCATAGTGAAAAGATAACCATTACGTGCTTCAGCAGCATATTAACAGATAATCATTTGATGCCCAAATATATGAAAGCATGAATAAGGCTGGAGGTCTTGGGGAGTGTAGCGCTGATAATATAACATGTGCTTCAATTTCAAGGCTCGGTGGTTTTCACACAGAAAGACTATGCCTGTGGTGGTCTAGGAGCGAACATATTGTGTGGCTTCCAAGTGACTCAGCACTGTTCCACCAGCAGCGAAGTAGAACCAGAATCGCAGTAATTGTCCAGCAGAGGATCAGCTTTCATGCCACAATCTGCTGCTTTTCTCAATTACCGAGCAGCGTATAATAGGACTTAACAGGGAGAAAAGAGCAGGAAAAATAGCAGAAGTGAAAAATTCTTGGCATTTTTGCAAAACTGGATTTTTCTCACTTCTTCAGTTTAAAGAGCAGGAAAAAAACTTGTGTCTTAATTTCAAGTAAACTGGTAACTGTTTAAATGTCACTGACAGTTGATCAGATAAATTTTGCCATATTATCAATGATATTAATTTTTATTTTCTGAAATTATAAGGTTGGTGGATAAGATGTGAAGTCTAGCTGGCTGAGCAAGCTGTATGATGTGACTTGAAAAGGTTGTCTATCGAAAACATCCTCAGGTCATGGAGCAGTGAAAGGAAATATAAGTGTGTAGGTAATACAGGTTAGGAAACGGTTTTAATAAGCTCCTTTTCTAGCTGGGGATGGGGAGGGGGAGGGAGGCGTCTGGTTTTGTTGCTGAATGACTGGATTAGGCCTGCCGTGCTGTTCCCAGGCAAGTTCATAGTGTATGAAAGTCAGGGCTGTGAATGTACCGGTAGCCGTTGTCATCCAAGCCCAGTGAATTGGAAAGGTCGTGTGATGAGAGAAATGAGGTCAGGCCGAGAACTGGCAGCGCTAAGGGCTCAAGCAAGAGCAGTGCAATGGCTGGATCTGCCTGTTAAAATAATTGATACACAGTGAGAGTAAAGCTTTCTAGTTGGACTTAACAATACTAAGGCAGATGATGGGGTTGTTGATGTCATTCTCTTTTTTTTTAAAAAGCCCACACTTTTTTGAGCAGTTTTAACCAAATATAATCAGGTAACAAGCCAGAGATCTTAAGGTACTGTTTTTCTTTTCTGTGTTCTAGAAAACATGTTTCAAAACCCTTTTATGTCTTGCATGCCTAAGCAAATTTGTTTGTAATTGACCTGCTGTTGAATTGGGGAGAAAAAAAAATCTTCTGGGCACAGCATGTCAGATCATAGCTAACAATTTTAAATAAGTAAAGAACGTGCCATTTTGCTCTTTCAAGATACTATAATACAAAGCAAGATTAAGTTTGTTCGAGGTAATTTTCTATTAATGAAGTGACTGCTAAAATTCGATCCTCTATTGTGCCACTTCCCTCTGTGAGTTGCAGATGCTTTTGGATCCTCTTGTAGGTGAGCACTGATTAAACACTGATGCTAAGATAGCTTTTCCCAGTATAATTACTAGGGATATTATCAATCTGCTAGCACATTGTAAATCCCTTTCAAATGCATTTATTCTAGAACAAAGATGCAGGAAGCAATACCAGTAATAATACCAGAAAATAACATTCTCCTTCATTAACTGAGCCTTTAAGGGGGTGGGGGAGGTAGTGTCAGTTCAGGATCAATGTAACTGAGCCTTTGTAGAGCTCTGTGAAACCACGTCTTTTTGAGCACTGCCACCTAATCAGTCTTTTTATTTCCGATCTTCTCTGTCTTCTACTTCAGCTGCATGTGCCCTTCTGAGTTTTTCCCTTTGAGTTGCTTGAGAAGTTATTCTTTTAGTTAACCCCTCTTTCTTGTCCCTTCATCTATTGAGTTAAATCTTTGTCACAGCAGGCTTGGAAATGTGTTTAAATACTGAAGCTGAATTACATTTACACCTTTTGGTAAAAACTTGGAGATAAGGGATCGTTGGATTCTCTGAAACTCATTGTTATACGTATGTTTGTGCTGATGTCTAATATTTTTTTCCCAGCTATCTTTCAAAACAGCTACTTGTGACTTCTGCCTTTTGTAGAACTCTAGTTTTTACACTTCTCTATTAAAATGGTGACCATTTTAATTGGCTCTTCTTTACAAGGTCTGGTTTTCAAACATCCTCAAAAAAAAAAAGCTTGCCTCCAATCTTGCTACTGTTTTTCAAATGTGTGCATGAAGTCTTTAAAATAAAAAAAGTAATCATACATATGCAAAATTCTGCGTGTATCTTAGATGAATTTCTCAGTGAGGGCCCAACATTGGTTTTGCAATCAGTATTTTTCAAAAACAGAAACTTTGGCCAAGCTACTCTTCTCCTTTCATAGTACTGAAAGTGTCAACTTAAACTACAGCCCTAATTTTGTCTGAAATGGGGTAATGTCATACATTTAAAAGTCTGTATGTGAAAAATGGTTTATTAATATGTCTGTTTTATTTCAGGAAGATGTGGAAACAGGAGTCCACCTTGATCCTGCTATCAAGGAAGTTCAATACAATCCCACTTATGATACCATGTTTGCACCTGAGGTAAGAAACAATATTGATCTTTAGAGCAGAAATGCCTTTGGCTTAAAGGGCAGAGGTTCTATAAATCTCGTGTGAAATTCATATAAGACATATCTTCTTTGAATACTTGCTGTATTTTGGAATCTAGTTTGGGCAAATTAAAAAAAGATTCTACACAGATGTGTTGGTATTTTTAATGCTTGAATTTTAATATTCTGCACAAAGCTTTTCTAAGAAGAATCTTGAAGTGTTTATCAGAATTACAGCTACAGAAATTAAAAGTCAAGCTAGGAAAACAGCATTATAAAGATGTTGAGTAAAACATGAACTGCATTAAAGTAGTCTCTTACTATTTTCACATTTTTGCTATTTACTCATTATGCTACTTAGAGCAAAATGAATGGTTGTAAGTCTTGTGGATATATGGTTTTTAAGAGGAGGATTTAAAATTAAAATCCAAGTACTTTCAGTATAACTATTCACATCAATGTTAAGTATTTTAGTAACTTAAGCTATGCTAAATGTGTATAGTGAAAAACCATTTTAGGCTGAATGTGGACTGCCTGGTGCCATGTGAACCACTTTCTATTATTATAACCGACAGGTTATCTGAAAGATAAAAATAGCTGTTTGAGCATTTAACTTTTTTCAGTATTGAACTTCTTTGTACAGTTTGTCTTCTGTTAGACCAGGGGTTAGCATTCCAGGTAGACAAAGGTTGCATCAATCTGAAATTTCTACAGTAGTTATGCTTTATGTTTAGAAAACCTTTTGTAGAACCACATAAATTGGCCTTTTCATAGCAGACTTTAATTTTGCAACATACCAAAGCCATGAAGTGTGTGAGCAAAAATACTGATTTAAACTTATTACAATGTTACTTTGTGCAAGTGTTTTAGTTAGGGAAGCCTAATGTGGGACAGACTCAGGTGTCGGCAAATATGGCTGACGAGCACAGGAGTTACAATTAAATTTAGTTTGATATTAGTCTCAGTGTATTGCATTTTTTTTGTATTCACTCTTCTTTTCCCTAGCCATGGTATGGTTGTCATCCTGCAAGAAGAAAAGCAAGGCAGGGTTTCATAAGTGTATTTCCTGGAATAATATATCAAGTCCCTAGTTGCTTTTTAAATGCACGAAAGTATTCTTGGCGGTGTAATTTTTGCATTAAGTACATGAGTTTAGTAGAACCTGATATCTCTTTCTTGATATCATCCCCTTACAAGGGACGGTATGCTGTGGTTTTGTCTTCTGAATGCTTGTACTGATCACGTACTGAATGGCAGTGTTTTGTGTTGACTAGTTGATATTGGTTTGTCTTCTGTACCAGTAATACAGGCTAGAAGGTTCAGTCATGAAACAAACTGTTCAAAGCAACTGTGTAAGCAATTACTGTGTAAAAATAACAGACTAAGCAGCTTATTCAGTAGTCATAAAGAAATACAAAGTTGAAGTGATTTTGCATTACAGTTTTTGAAAGACAAGTCTTTTTTTTTTCCTGTATTTTTCCTGAAAAAGTACATACAAATAAATAAGAAATTAGTAATTCTGATATACTTTCTTTTAACGTTGTTGATGTAGTTTGGACCAGAAAACCCATTTAGGACTCAACAAATGGCTGCACCTAGAAATATGCTTTCTGGATATGCAGAACCAGCTCACATCAATGATTTCATGTTTGAACAACAAAGAAGAACGTTTGCAACCTATGGTAAGTCCTTAACAGTGTAATTCACCTCCACCTTTATTATGCCCAGGTTGGACAAAAGAAATTGTTCTCTATAGAACAGTTAATAGGACTGCAAGTTCTGTAAATTGCTTTTTAACAGACTTACTAAAATGGGGAAAGGTCTTTGAATGCAAATCCATACAGCTGGAGATCATAGTATTTATTTGGGAAATCTGATTTTGTAATTCCTTGAAACCGTAACCAAGTGTATGACCTCCTACCAAACTCCTCCTAATTAATCCTTCCATTAGTTGCATTAGTGTAAAAAACATAAATCAAAATTTCACACTTTTAATATGACAAATAACTGTAGATCTGTTATGCAAATAGATTCTTTCATGTAATTCTAACTAAAGGTAGCTCTCAAAACCAAAAGGAAGCCTTACTGAGTTGTCATGTTCTTCGGAGTGGTTGCCCGTAGATACAAGCTGAATGAACAGGAGTTGAAAAAAGTGGGAATATTCTTAGCGAAGACAGACCCAAAGAACTTTATATTGGTGCCTATTATAGTTGCTGCTTTCTTATCTGGAAGAACCTTTTCACTTGTAAATAGTTGCATTTGAAAAATAAAACATTTGAGTTTTGGAGAGGCTTGAGTTTCAAATAGACTTTTTATGGATTGTAAGATAAATGGATTTTTTTAATAGGGAAAACATGGAAGGACTATGGATTCTAAGCACTCTTTTGGACACGTTTGAAAGAACAGACTGCCATGTATTTACATATAACAGTAGCTAATTTTTCTTCTGTGTTTCATTGTAAGCTTTCACTTCTGTTTTAAACTGGACTGCAAGTGCTTGTCTTGCAAATATGAATCTTTGTTTTCAGATTATCACTTTATATTCTTAAAATTCAGTCTATTAGGCAAGTTCTAATACTTCCTGTGTAAACTTAGTGTCACAACACTCAACATTTTGCACGATAGACTTGCATCTTTCTTTATTCATATTTACATTCAAAATACTACTCCCTGCAAACTGTTGTGCCTCAAAATCACCTCCCTACACACGAGTCCCCTTAAATTCATTAGGGCTTTATGCATGCATGAATTCACTTGCTGCATTCTGTGATGGACAAGATTGGGACTTTATTGCTAACGTCTGTGGGAGCCATGTATTACAGTGAAACCTGGAAGAAAAAAATCACCTAAAATCAGAGACTATAACATTCTCAGTTTCTCTTCGTATTTGGGTTTTATTAGAGGTTTTCTTGTAAATTTTAAAAATTGAAATATATTTAAGACAGGTTTTTTCTTTTACACAATTTTAGCTAATAGGTACTTTTCATTGAGTTGTTAGGATGTGGAATATAAGCAAAATGCCAATATTAAGAAATGGATGTCTAGTTCCATAGCATAACTCTAACTTACTTGACTGCAATTCTGATGTTAGAACTTGACAGACAATGCATGTAGGAGCCTATTCAGGATCTGAACAGACAGATTAGATTTTGTTCTATGAAATTAAATGTTGCATTGTGTGTGTTGTGCATTTGTGTGTGCGCGTGTGTAAAGCAGGCATTGGGGAAAAAAGGGTCTGTAGGCATATAGTGTTTGGTTTGGGGTTTTTTTTGTTTGTGAAGTTTCGTTTGGGAGAGGATGGAACTAGTAAGTCTACTCAAAGCTCCTGCTATTGGTTTATATCATCAGTGTACAGCAACTGCCTTGAAAGCTGTATTACAAGAGAGTATAAAAATATATTTTTAGGACTGATAACATTGGCAACTGTGCAACTATCATATTCAGCTTTCTAGAAATATTCAATAGATAATGATCTGGGTACGGTGAAAATGGAGCTATGAAAAGGCTGAGACAGGCAATTTAAACTGCAAGAACAAGCACTGAGAAGCTGAAGTTCAAGCTAGAAGATGCGATAAATGAGCATGATATCCTGGCTCACTAGAAGGTCTGTTAAAACCAGCACTCCTTTAAGTTGTCAAAAAGTTGTCTGTTAAAAAATTCAGTATTCTCTTTTCCATTTGGAAGGAGGTAATAAATATCTTCTCGGAAAAGACCAAGTATAAAAACGCAAGTATAATTGCTAGGCATAAATCTAAGTCATACATGTTTTTAATGACTAAGTCGTAACATATTGGAAGAACAGAGAGTAAACCTCTTAATTAAAAGCTGCAGATCTTGAGACCTCTGGCCTCTGTTAGGCTGTTTAGCACCATTGTGCTAAGGCAGGTGGTCTCAAACAAATCTGCAATGGCTAGCATGTAGATAAGCAGTGACTATAAATGAAGGATGAGTGTGGTACATGATCTCATTTGCCATCCTCTGTCTTGTATCCAAAACAGCTCAACTGCGGCAAAGTCTTTCAAAAAAAAAAAAAAAAAAAAAAAAAAAGAAACTTTATATATCATCTTGAAAGTTAATACATATTAAGTGAGAAATATATATATTGATGAAACCCAAGTATTTTTTGGCAGTCTTTCTCGTCTACTTCTCTTGCACTAAATATTTACTGCTGAAAGTACTTTTTCCTTGTGATGGTTGGGTAGCTGAGAACATCCATGCTGTCGTTGGCTGAGGGTCCTTGCAGCCTTTTATCCTGTTAGACAGGTGGGCTGCAATGAGTACCTAGAGAGGAGTAGAAGAAAGAAGCAAGCGAATAGTGATACCTCTGAATACTTTTTTAAAATATGCAGTCTCTCAACCAAAGGCAATGTCTCTCTTAATTTTCAGCGAATTTGTTGGTTTTGTTTGGATTTTGTTTTTGACAAATTTGTCCAGCTGCTTCTTGAACCTGTATAATTTTTCTGTGTACGTAGTAACCTATTGCAGGCAGTTCTGCAGCTTACCAGCACCTCGTGTGAGGAAGTATCTCTGTTTTGAACTTGTGGAACTTAACAACCTTCTAGTTTGAGTTGATATCCCCATGTCTTTTGTGTTGGAAGACACAATGAGCAGTCATTTCTTATTCGCCATTTCTGTGTCATTCCTTATTTTATAGATCTTGGCCATAGCTTTGTTTCAGTCTGCTTTTTTTCCACCTGAAAAGATCTGGTCAATGTTTTGTGTTCCTCTGTTGCAGCCTTTCCATGCCCTTGGCTGTGCTTGTTTCTGTTCTATGTCTCTGCTGCTTCCCCTCTCTCGTTCCTGAGATGAACAGCAAATCTGTGCACAGCATTTAACATGTAATCTCACCATGAATTTGTTCTGTGTCTTAATAAAGTGACAGACTTTTTCCCTTCAGTTTCTAAGAATTCTTAACATTACATTTTTCTCTACGACTTTGTGTAACTTTGTAAAAGCTACTTGCTCTCTTTTTCCGGATCATTTATCAATACGTTGAACAGCATGGGCCTGAGCATGGATCTGCTAGCAACTTTCCTGTGCTGTGGAAACTGACCATTTATTCTTGCCAGTGTTTTAACAACTTTTAATCAATTGACCATGTAAAGATCTATGGGTTTTTTTAAAGTGTCTTTGAGGCACCCTGTTACCTGTTTTGTAAAGGTATCCAACATCAATGAAGCTTTGCTCATTCACATGCTCAGAAATATTCTGGAGGTTTTGTCATTGTAATTTACCTGTACAGGAAGCTGCGTTGTCTGCTCTGCTGCAATATATAATGCTCATCCAAGTGCCTACTCGTTGTTTTCTTTATTATAGTTTCTACTGCTTGAAACTTCCAGCCATACAAATGTCTGGCTGGTTGACCTGTAGTTCCCCAGATCTCCTCTGAAGCATCTTTTGAAAGTTGGCATCGTATTTGACACGTTCCATTTCTATCATATTGAGGCGATATTAGGCAAGAGTTTTTGCACTGTGGTTCGGCTTTAGATCTCTTGGATGACTACCATCTGGTCCTGGTGTTTTGTTACCATTTATTTGACTCTTTAGTCTCCTGACATTTCACTTTGAGGTAGATATGTTGTCATGTTACCCATAAAGAAGGGTTCTGGCACAGGAGCCTACCTAAGCTCCTCCATAACGAACATGTGTTTAAAAAAACCTCACTGATGCTCTCTTTTCATTCCTCCATCAGTTGTTGGCCTACATGCTGTCTGGTATGCTTTCTGTCCCTCCAGTTTTTGACAAAGGACAAGTGTTAGTTTTTATACCTTATGTGGTTTGCTCCTTGCTTGGGGGGCAGAGGGGGAGCTGCCTTACTGTAGTGTTTACTTTGTCTGCTAGAGTTTGGTTCGTTGTATTTTTTGCATTTGGATGCAACTTCAGCTCTTTGAAGAATAGTTCCGTATTTCTAATAGTTTCTCTTTACATACTGTTCAGCTGTGCTCATTTCCTTCTGGTCTCTTTAAAGTCTTCTTTTAATAGCTGGCAGGCATTAGTTCTTTTTCTCCTACATGATGTCTTTGAAGTGTCCCTGCATTTGGAAAAGGCTTTACCCTTTGGTGCTCACTTTATGCTCCTTTTTAAAATCTTCTTTGCTTAATATAGCCCTCCTGTTTTGAGATTGAGATAATTGTAGTAAATGTTTTTACGGGTTTCTTTGCTTCCTCAACAATGTTGATTTATAACGCGTTATGGTCATTGTTAAAATGTGTATCCTTAGAAAAAAAGTCTTAAAATCAAGTTTCCTGCACTGTTCAATTGGCTTTTTTTTATGTGAGTCTCTAACATGACTGCTTCATGGTACAAGTACATTGTGTAAAAATGCTGTTTTCGTCACCTCTTGGTGTGAGATTTGCACAGCGTAGTACAAGGTGACTAAAATATGTCATTATTACTGTGCTTCTTTCCCTATCACCTTTTTAACCTCTGTTACCATTTCATGGTTATCACATCTTCTGGCTGAACGGTCAGTAAGGGAGTCCTGGCAACTGCACTCACCATTACTTAAATCTGGAATTTCAGTCCAAAGGATCCTTTAGTGCTTGTTAATGCTATTAACTTGTTAATCTGATTTGTCTTTAAGCTTTCTGTAGCATATAGCATGTTTTTCTCCACTGGTATGACCATCTTACTTCTGTGTTCTTTCTACCTGGTAAAGAGTGTATTCTATCCAATTATGTCAGTATTGTCCTACCAATTATGTTAGTTTATGAATTTAAAACGATATTCCAATTTCACTATGTATTATTTTTAGCCTCTGACGTTTTGTATGCATGCTTGGGTTTTCCATTTAAATAGGATTCTGTGCTTATTGCTGTCGCTGTTATCAGAGATTTCAGATTTCTGTGCTACCTTTTGCTTAAGGATATGGCTTTTTTAAGATCGCGTGTCATTCCAAATTGCTTATTTTTCTTTAACTATTGGCTATCCCCAACTATTTCATCAAAAAGCACTCTCTGAACCTTCTCAGTGCCAACAACCTTTTAAATCTAGATGAGACCTACCCATTTCAGTAAGGTTCCCTTCATTCCAGGAGTTTGGAGAGGTGAAGTTGACGCAGGCACTGGAGATGTTCTCCACATCAGGGTTAAGATCTGCAGCTTCTCTTTGCAGTAAACAACCTCTTGAGAAGGAGCTGCCCTTCCAGAATGTATTTTATACAAATTCAAAAATACCATAGCTTAAGTGAGTCACTTTTCTACTGTCAGGGGATATTCAGGTCCTGTATCCACAGACAACAGCTTGAAAACAGTAATCTAGTCAGATCTCTTAAGTCAGAATTGCTTCAAGGTCATTTCTATTTTTATACTATTTTGCATGGTTTTAAAATCTATATAAATATTGTAGGTGCAGTTTTTTCACGAGTGTAATAGTTGAGATTTTCTTGGTACCACCCTGAACCTTCTGTGCTGCAAATTAAAACTATTCCTCATGTTCCCTTCAGCAGCCCTATCAAGCCATGGGTCATTGTTGTCTGTAATGTTTTGCGTATTGAAACTACCTTTGGGTCGATTAGTTTTTCACCTTCTGTCCTTCATCTCTCTTTAGACCGACAAGCATGTTTCTTCAGTGTTTTCTGGGCCTTTTGCCCACCCCCAACGTTCTCTCATTCTTGTTACTCTCAATTTTTATCTAAATTTTTCTTTCAAATACATTGCTTAAAACTGGACACACCAGTCTAGATTAGGCCTGGCCTTGCCAGTGCTGTTCCACGTTTTACATGGTTTTTCCTTTGCAATAAACCTCAGATTTCTTTTTTCTTTTTTTTTTCTCATTGGTGTCAGATAGACTTGTTAACTGTATCAACACCACTACCCTTGCAACCTGTATTTTTTTTCCCCTGAACCTAATCAGTCATTTTCTTTTTTTTTTTTTTTTGTTTTTGCTATTTGTCATTCAGCATGTCTTTGCTGAAGTGAAATATTTCACACTTGTCAGCTGCAGGTTTTACAGCTATGTGATCCCTTGCTGATGGCATAATCCATAAAAATATTGAATAAAATAGTCCAGGCAGGCCATTTTATAATCTTGTATAAGATCCTCTCCCAGTTTGATGGAAAGCCATTAATAATTACTCTGTAAAGAGTCTGACCTTTTTGTAATTGGTAACCAGTTTTACATCTGCAGTCGTAGGTAATCTACGCTATTTTGAATCCATTGATGTAAGGCAATCTTCTTACATAATTTCAGCTATTAAATAGAAGGCTTTATTTCTAGAAAAAACAAATTTCTCTTTACAAGCCGTTAGGATGTAAATGGCCAAAAGCTTAACTAGCATTATTTTTCCAATGTTGTAGTCCTGGGAGCATGGCTAAAAAGACTAGGAAGTCCTAAAATACAGGCACTTGTTTGTTCTTCTGTATCTGTACCCTCAGCAGAAGCAGTCTTGAAGTTTCTTGAAAATTCCCTTTTGAGCAGGTGTTTTTTTGTTTGTTTTTTTTTTAAAAAGGGGCAATATAGTCTCCTTGATTATGTGGGCATATATAAATTTTCAGTGTGAAGCAGAATTATGGATTATTTTCTATATGCTGCACACAAACTGTTCATGAATATGGTAGAAAAATTATTTCATAGCTATTTCAGCACCAGTACTCATCCTAGAAGTGGACTGCTTCATTCATGCAGCATTTAGTATTTTATTTAATAAGAAACAGTCTTCTGTCCATGAATCTCAAAGCTCCTTATGAGTATTCAGTAACTTGGTTATAACAGGATTACTTAATCAGTAAGACCGATATTTTAAGAGCTTAAAATGACTCTGACTTGGAAATAACGCTTCTGATTTTTATTTTTTTTTCATCTACTCATGTTACATGCAACACCTACAGTCACAATTACCTCTTAAAATGGTAGGCACTTTATTCTCTGATTACTTTGATTCTGTGGAGAGGCCAGTGCAGTCAGTATGGGTTAGTCCAGCTGTATTTTTCCACGTACCTGAGCTACCTTGGGTCTCTGTATGCTGCATTGCACAGTACGGCGTAAACATACTTTAATTAGCTGTCTTTCTGGAATGCACATCAAAGTCTGATTATTTAACCAACCATTTTCAGGTGCATTGAAATTACGGATGTAGGTGGAATTGTACCTTTCCTTGCTAAAACGTGGCATGAAATATCTACCTCCTAAGTAAAACTGAAGGAGATGTAGAAGTCAGGGCACATTATATGGCATACCAGCTGAGTAGGATAAAAGCAAGCTGTCTTTTGCAGCTGCGTTTAGGAGTCCCAGCCAGAAAGAAAAGATTCTCTTTCACATATCCACTAGAAAGTAGAAATTGTTCAGAGCTTTTCTATGAGAATGCTGCTGGACCAAATTCAACCCAGCTATGAGAAGTCTCTGCTTCCATGGGAAGCTGTGCTTGGCCCAGGGGCCCTATTCATTAGAATACTGTCCCTCTTTTACAAGTACCGAGCAAATAGAGACCCAGAGACTGTGTCAATACAGTTGGAGGACAAGGAAACCACTGTATTGATTTTGACATAAATCCAAAGTAATATCTCTCTGCTGTTAACAGAAACCTTATAGCATGGAAAAGAACTCATTGAAATAGTGGCTTAATAAAAGCAGGCAGTTAAATTAGCCAAAGTCTAATTGCAGCATCTGCTCAGTTGGGTTATCCATGGAAGTAAATCCTAATAATAGTCTAGAATAATTTTTTTGTTGTTTGGTTTAGGTATAGTGGGAATTTATATTTCATAAGAGGGCATCGGTATATATTTCTCTCCCTATATCGTACTCACGGAGCATGTGGGCATATGTTGTTCCACAACTGGGTCTTACCAGGTTTGAAGCTTGAGAGTTGGTCTGCAGATGGATTGCTCTGTTTGTAGGGGAACACTTGCTGTGTTCTTGGTATGGCTCTTCTACTAATTTCAATAATATTAATTTTTTCCAGCATCTAAAAAGAAATTAACTGGACCATCTTCTAGGACACTAGTCTTTCTAAGAAATGGCTGGAGAGATGATCTCCTTTGGCTATTGGGATGATGTTGATAGGTTCTCAACTTGTATGCACCCAAGTGCTTTTATGGGCCATTGGTCTCTGGGGTGGACTGGATAATCTCCCACTGTTCATGACTGTCTCTGTGAATCAACAAAAATACAAGAATTAGATTGTATGCTGTAGGTTTTCTTTGATTTTGTGTGTGTGATTACTTTTACTGGTGGTTTAATATCTTCATTGCTTTTTTTTTTTTTTTGCCTTTTTATTTCTTCCTGATCTGGAGAAATTCTCACTGGGTCCTCAAGGGACATTTTGTCACTTGAATAATATTTAATAAAAATTGGTGATATGTCCACCAGGGTGCAGTCTTTCCCAAAAAAAAGCCATGGTGGTCAGTAACTCTTCAGTGCACCTGTTCCTTGGAAACTAGATTAATTTATTTGTCTAGCTTATTCTCATAAGATCATGCTATCCACTTCAGGAGAAATGGAGAAAAACTGTAAGATGTGTATTAAAATGAGACCCTCTGTATCAAAAATTGTAGATATCCTGAATATCTATGAAATGCTGATACATTTTATAAATTATTTATAAGAGTAAATGCAGCAGTTTTTTGTCGTGTTTTTTTTTAATGAGGCTCAATAGCTGTAATCAGGAAATGAAGATGTGAGTACTTAATTCTTTAAAAAATTAAAGGCCATTGCTGCTGCTTCTGATACCATCCACGTTAGTTAAAGCAACTGCTTTCAAGTCGAAGGAACAAGCTTTCCCAACTCTGGCAGGAGGAAGATGAAATAATTTCTGCTGGAGGAGACAGAATATGCACAAAGCCCTAGAAAGCTTCATTTGCTTTCATTTTTTCCCCACCTCTGTCCTCTTCCTCCCAGCTGCCGCCATCCCCAGGACTGCCAGAGATGAGTAGCACTCTCTTTGACCCAGCAGAGGTAGCGGGCAGGGCAGGGCAGGGGGCTGCGGGGCCAAGGGGCTGCTGCTGAAGCCAGAGGGCTCTCTGTGTGCAGCAGCAACGGGCTGGTTTCAGTGTGACTTACTGGCTTCACAAACCAAGGAACAGTGCCCTGAACTAAAGCAGCATCTGTTTAAAATCACGTGTCACTAACATAAGATTTTGAGCTTGTCTTTTCCTTATGCCATGTTACAAGAAGAAGAGGTTGCTATGGCATTTCAAAATCTAATGTTTGCATTACAGCAAACTGGTCTGAATTCAGTGTTGAACTCACTTGGGGCAGGGTGTTGGGCCAAGGGCCTCCTGAGGTCCCTTCCCACCAGAAAGGTTCTGTGCCTTTGCTTCCTGTGACTACCCTCCCTTTGTGTCTTATGTGAACTCTTGCCTATGGTATTTATTTGCTTCTCTATCTTGTGCAAATTTAAGCATTCTGGCGGCAATGCATACTCAAGGGCCTCATGATAATACTTCATTGTAATCTTAATACTCAAGCCAAGTGAAAGGTGGATGTGATTTTGAAGTATCAACCCTTCCTCATCCCTTGAGAGCCAACAGGGAAAAAATTTCATGGGGGCGCAGGGGGAGTAATAAAAGTTGTACAAAACTAAAAAGCTTGAAATAACAGTATTTTACTTCTCCTGTTGTTCTAGGTTATGCATTAGATCCCTCTATAGATAACCCCGAAGTTGCTACCAAATATATTGGTTCTGTAGAAGAAGCTGAAAAAAATCAAGGTAAATAATTCAGAATCTCATACAAATGACTTGCAACTGATGACTGTTTCTGTTTCTTCTTCACTAAGAGATGAAATAGGTATCAGCAAAGGAAGGAATTATGAGAGACTTACCCATGTCCAAAGACACAATAAATGAAGATGTGTTGCAATTGTAATGTGAAGAGGGAAGAGAGAGATTGGGGGGCTTTGTTTTCCCAAAGTAGCAAATATTTCAGGCTATCATTACGTCAAAATTTCAAATTAGGATTTGTAATTGGAACCTAGCATGTGCCGTTACGTGAAAAGAATTGACCTGTATATTTGAAACAGAGCTTTTTGGTCCTCTTAAATTCTGTCTTAGCTAAAATTGTCATATGTCTGCATCAGGATACTTGTATATTGGGCTAATCACCTTAACTGTGCTACTCAGTAGCAAACTGATCACTCTGTATGCAACCTCTAGCATTCTGTTGGGAACTGTATGTTATCTCTGCTTAGCAGAGTTAAGCTGTTTGCGTTATTTGGAAAAGAAAAACCATTGGAAGGTTGCCAAATGGTAAAGGCATAGCGTGCCACTGGGAGGATTGACTACCAGAGGCCTGGGGTTTGTAATTAATACTTTGGGTGTTAAATATCTTGTATCAAAGTGACTTATTTGCATTGGAAAATTGTACCTGTGTAAACTTCACAGTAATGCTTTCCCTTGCATGTCTTTTTCTAACATCTTATTCACATGTGTATTCAAAGGTTCTTTATTTCTTTGTCCTCTTCCACAGAATATATCCAAGGTTATTTCACTCTTTCCCTCCAAAGTAAAATAAAGAAAATAGACTTATTTTGGTATAGCAGCTACAGACATTAAACAGAAATGGCTAAGATTAAATCATTTCAAAAATAAAAAAAAAGAACCTTTTCATAACGGAATTTTAGTAATTTATTTTAAGAAAACTCTTCATTAATGTACGATTCCTTCATATGATCATTACTTTAATTTTTATGTTGCCTATTTCCCCTTGATTATACAAAGCTCTTTTTGGCTTCTTTGCACTAGATGAGTATTATTGATGCTGTAGGAAAACATTGTCTGAAAATTGCACATAATTGTATATACAACCTTTTGAAAAACTTTTAAGTCATTACTTTAACATCTTTTACCTTTATTTTTTTTTCCTCTCATATCGATATTATTTAATGGTTTTGACAAATGGAATTCTGAGGGCATAGCATTTGTGAAAAGCTAGCACTTATATGAAAGAACAAGACAGTGGTTGGAGGTAGATGACTGTGTCAATGGGGACAGACTATTTAATAGTGCTTGTAGTGATAGGACAAGGGGTACTGGTTTTAAACTAAAAGAGGGTAGATTCAGACTAGATCTAAGGAAGAAATTTCTTACGACGAGGGTGGTGAAACACTGGAACAGGTTGCCCAGAAAGGTTGTAGATGCCCCATCCCTGGAAACATTCAAGGTCAGGGTGGATGGGGCTCTGAGCAACCTGATCTAGTTGAAGATGTTGCTGCTCATTGCAGGAGGGTTGGACTAGATGACCTTTAAAGGTCCCTTCCAACCCAAACCATTCTATGATTCTATGACTTTTTACTACATTGAAATACACAGTTGTGGTTGGGGTTTTGGGAGATTTGTCTTATTTTGGTTTGGTTTGTTTTTTTTTTTTTTTAAGAAACAGAGAGGTGAGGGGGGATCAGAAGCCAATTGTTAGGACTCTTTCAAACACTGCACTAATTGAAGTATGAAAATGAATGTATTCCTACAGTCTACAGACTTATTGTTAAAAATGCATGGGTACATGCATGGTTAAATAATCTAACAAACCATGATGCACAGTTTAAGTGGTTCTTCTGTTATTGTACATAGTTAGCAGTGTTTATAGTTAGAAAAGTTAGCAATGCTTTGGCCAATTTTGCTGAAATGTTTTTTCCATTTTGCTGTGTGTATTGGAAGGAGTGATGATGTTTTGTGTTTGTTTTTTTGTTTTGGTTTTGTTTTTTTTCTTTTAAACTGGCTGTAATGTGACCTATGATGTTATATTCTGTGTTAGCAGCTAGGCAGTGCATTGTTTCTTTCTTCAGGTTTAACAGTGTTTGAAACGGGACAAAGGAAAATTGAAAAAAGGAAGAAATTCAAGGAGAATGATGCATCTAATATTGATGGTTTTCTGGGACCATGGGCAAAGTATATTGATGAAAAAGAAGTAGCTAAACCATCAGAAGTAAGTACTACTTTTAACACAATAGATACAAATTGTTAATACGTTGCAGTGGTTTTAACAGAGATCCAGGTGCACTAGTAGCTTTTCCAAGCAGAAGATCCATGCTTTAGGGTGATAGAAACATGTCAGGTGGTATGTCCAAATAAGGTGTTTTGAATATTCTGAATTCAATTATTTGCAAGGCTGCTTGGAAATAAGATTAATGGTATTTGTGTGTAGTGTGTAGAGTCTGATTAAAAGATGTTTATAAACAGAAGCAGCTTGAAAAGAACTGAAAGTAAAACTTCTTTAAAAAAGAAAAGAAAAAAACAAATAGAAAAACAATTCCGCCCCAGAAAAAACCCTCTCCAACCAACAAATGTCCTTCTTCAGTCAGTGATGCTTAGCTGTAGTCTATGAATAAAACAATAGTATTTCATTCTTTTCAGTGTACATAGCTTTTTTTAAATTATTCTGGTTTTGAAAAAGGTATTATCTTTATTGATGCTTAGAAGTATTTCTAATCTCATTTAGCAAATAAATGTGCTATTAATAGTAAGTAAACAGTAGCACAGTTCTGGATTTTGTTCTGTGATTCTGAATGTTGAATTTTTAAAAGTCAAGATCATGGTTTATTTTTCCAGGAAGAACAGAAAGAGTTGGATGAAATAACAGCTAAGAGGCAGAAGAGAGGAAAACTAGAAGATGATAAACCTGGAGAGGAGAAGACTATATTACATGGTAATGGCATCTTCCTGCCTGTTCTCATTTTCTTGCTCACTGTTTTCTTGCCTGCTGTGTTAATTAGTAAGGATGGCAGACAGCCTCAGCAGTTTTGCTGAGGCACCTTGGTGTTTCTGTATTGGAGATAATAGCGCTCACATGCATAAGCATAAAGGACAGGGAAAGAGATAAACTTGGACTAATTCCTGTTCATACTGTGAAGAGCAGCGTGGAAATGTCATCTTTCAGGGTACTGGTTTTATTTATTTATTTTTAATGGTACTAGATGCACATATCCCTTTTCTATTTAACAGAGCAAACACTTTAAAGTTATGAGTTTGGCTTAGTTTCAGCTTCAGAATTACTGCGGTTTTATGTGTCAGTACTTTCATCAGCAGGTAGTGCTTTGAGTTATGGCTTACATGCAATTTAGAAAATCACTTGGACTTTATACTTCCTCAGTTCTTAATGTAAATATTCTTGCTGTCATACTATGAATAATTGTGTATCAAATAATTACCCTACGGAAGGCTATAGCATGTGGTACCTCAAAGAAAATTATTTGGTAAGTAAGTAAAAGTATGTGATTTTTGGAAACTGTTATTTCAACTCTCTGCATGCAAAACAGTCCTGCCTTATATTACTTGGCACAGGTAGTTAGGTAAACCAAGTCTCTCTTTGTTTACCACTTTCTACAGCCAGGCTCACAGGCACAAGCTGGAGCATCCTTTCTTACGTGTATTAAAGAACAAGTGGATACGAGATATGCATTGCTGACATTAGTACTTCATTCTGTTTATATGTAGTAGATCGTGACAATATTTATTGAATAGTGACAAGCGTAACAAACCTGAAATTTTAACCAGCGAGCCTCCTATAGAATAATTATTTTGTATCCAACTTTTCATGGCCTCTGCCTGAAGTTTCACAGTGAAAGACCTTACAAGGTAAACTTTAGTCTTCTCAAACACAAACATCCCAGGAATGTGCCATTTTGTAGATGTGTGTAAACATTGATACTGTGCAGGAGGTCACTTGTACAACCAAAACTGCCATAACAATATCCCAGAAACTGAGAAATTAATTTAATCAGTGCACGGCTTAGTGTCATGGCTATCCAACACAAGTCTACTCTGAAATATCCATTTCCGTGCACAATGCATCCCTGCATGTCTGACTGTCCAATCACTTCTTAAATCTAGTTAAAGAGCAGCTGTTGGCTACTGCTGACCAATATTGTTTCACACTGGCCAAATGGATCTTTTTTTTCCTCCGGTTTGTAATTCTGTTGAGGTGACTGACACAGAACAGAGCTGGCAGGAATGTGAATTGCAAGCAAATGCCAGGGTTAGAGCTGCACATTATAATCTGTGTAGAGTTAGTGTGAGCAAACCCTTGTTGGTCAGAGGAACTCTCTTGCTGTTTGATGAGTAATATGTGTAGGGGGGAGATTGTCTTAATGTTCAGATGATCAGATTCCAAGCAGGCTTTGCTGAAATGACTTACTTTGAGCTCAACTGATGTCAAATAGGACTCCACATCTGTGTCCTATGAAGTGGGTTCTTCTCTCCACCCCGCCCCCCACTTCACAGCAGAGCAGCTGTGTTGAGAAAAACCTTAATTGTGTGTGGCTATTGAGCCTTTCGAAGATCATAACCTCTCAAAATATAGGCTCTTGGATTCTCAGAATTCTGTGTTTACCTTTTCAGTTAAGGAAATGTATGACTATCAGGGGAGATCTTATCTTCATGTCCCTCAAGATGTTGGAGTTAATCTCCGTTCTACAGTGCCACCTGAGAAGTGCTATCTTCCAAAGAAACAAATCCATGTGTGGTCTGGACATACAAAGGTAGGAAGTCATGTTTGTGAGTGTGCATCATAAAAACCCACTTCCCTTTGTGTCTGAAGCTAACTAACTATAACTTCTATAAAACTGACTAACTTCTATAAAACTGAACTATAAATGGAAGGAGGGAGTATTTTTGTGTTTACCACATTACGCATGTAATTGCTTGCGTGACATGCTCACACATGGTGTTTGCCTGATCAAATGCAGTGGTTTACCTGCATATACTTTTTCATGAACATAGTGACTTCCTGACCTCCTTTAAAGGGACAAATATTATTCAGTGACTTCTGTGGGATTTGGAGTTATTTCCTAAACTACTATTTGAATAAGAGTAAAGCTAATTCTAGAGATCCCTGAAAATGCTTTTTTTTTTAATAGTAAAAGCACTTAAGGGCTATTTTGTATCAAACTTATGAAAAGTTACATAGGCTTTGTGATTATGATGCATCAGCATTACAGGATTCCCAAATACAGCTATTACCTTTGAGAGGTCTGCCTTGTTAAGCGTTTTCTTTGGTGATGCTACTTAACATTTACAGTTTCTTCTTGTGCCAGAGCCTGTAACTGTATACATAATTTTGGTATTAAAAAAGTGTTTCAGTGATTGGATTTGTAGAGCCTATAGTCAACTTGCTACTTCTTTTGTCTCTAATTTTCAGTATTGCTTGAGGGAATATGCTGTGCTGCAATGAGTAGCACCTTAATAATATCTGAAAGATGGAAGACAGGACACAGAGAACACTTTTAGCTTTTACCCTTTTTTAGTTGAGTCACAGCTCTGAATTCATCTTCAGTGATTGCTGCTTCGAAGAGCTTGTAGCTGCAACTATCAGTGCTTTCCAGAATAACATCTCCTCCTCAAAGCTCTAGTCAGTCCTCTGCCTATTAACCTATTAGAACAGACTGATGCATAAAATAGCTTTTTCTTTCAAACAGGAGATGAATAATGATATTGATGAGAGAAGCAAAAGAAAGATGGGCTGACAAATGTAGAAAAGCTGGGGGATATAAGTAGACAATAATAGGGAGGATAAAGCACCCAATTCCATCCAGGGGTGGGAGGAACTGGATGGAATATGAATGGAGTAACTGACATGAAATGGAAAGAAGGGACATCAAACCATGAGTACTTGGTGGTTCTTTGGACTTCCTCTGCAAGGAGTACCTGAAATACAGATAGATGGGAAGATGCTGTGCCCAGGGAATCTGAGATCAGTAGGCAGAAGCCACTGGTAGTATAAGTAAGAAATGGAGCTGGCTAGAAATGTTTTGTGGAAAACTTCCTCACCTGCCTCACCTGAAAAGGCTTGTTACACAGAAATGGTGGCCAAACCCACAATTTGTATTTCTTTGCTGTGTTTACCACAGTAATAGTGTGAGTGTTGGAGGAGGGTGTATATATACAGCTGTTGAAGTGAAGCAATCTGTTGCCAATAACAATTGTTCAAAGCGCATTGCTGCTTCTAAAATGGAATGTCAGTAGGTTATTTCTTTTCAAGATACAGTATCTGTATATTTTATGAAGATAAGGTTTAGCTTTTTGCTTAGAAAAGAGAGAAAGTGAACTGAGGAAATATCTAGATGCTCCACTTACTGTTTAATTATGTCCTTTACAGGGTGTCAGTGCAGTTAGATTGTTTCCTCTCTCTGGGCATATACTCTTGTCTTGCTCTATGGATTGCAAGATTAAGGTGAGTTATTTTTCTGTTTTCATGTATATATTTTATATCATCATTGAATACAGACAATGCATTTTAGAATACTTAAACACTTGGTACTTCTACCAAATACCTTTTGTCTGTGTTACTTTTCTTTTTCTCACTTGATTGTTCCAATGAATCTGTAATTTAAAAAAAGATAGAAATAATACCCAAGACTGTGGGTGTTAGAACAGTGTTAATCATTTAGTAATAGCATTTAGAAGGTTGCAAGTTCCTCAGGTTATTGCCTTTGTTATTATAATAATTCATTTTCTGTGAAGCCTAGTTTTACAACTAGCAATAGGTTTCTGCTGAAGTGTTTTCCTGAAGCATTTGTGGTCTTGAACTAATCTTACTTCAGTCCAGCTCATGTCATATTAAAAGCTGATTTTTTTTTTTTTTTTTTAACTAGCGAAAACTTAGGGCTTTAAAGTTGGAACATGGTATGGGTTTTTTAGTTATTTTAAGGGAGTTTTGCTAACAAAAAGGTGACGGAGCATTCTTGTGAGTTCCTGGGTAGATACTTGTGATTAATCAGTAGATGTCATATGTTTGTAATTAATTTCTTAAAAGATGTTGCCATATATGTTTGCACTTAATTTCAGCATCGTTACTGTTTAACAATTGACATCTCTTCTCCCCATCCCCCCCCTTTTTTTTTTCTCCAAGCTATGGGAAGTATATGGTGATCGAAGATGTCTACGAACGTTTATTGGTAATAGTCTCTTTTTTTAAACTGGTGTATATTTAAAACAACTTCATGGAAGGATATGATTTAGTTTAGCTTAGTCATTTATCATAGAGAGGACTTGTAGGCATCCAAGGCAAATGGTATTCAGTATAATCTTGGCAATAAAAATTGAAAAAGGTGCAAGTTTTTAGTGAACCTTTGTCATTATTCCAAGCAATTTAATGTTGATGTATAACACCTTACAACCCTTAAAACAAATCATTAGTGTACCACAGTCATCAATACTTTATGCAAGACCCCTTTCCAAAGGCAAAATTGTGAAATTAAATTGACCCATATTCAGGTGGAGAACAGCAGCCCTCTGTATTTATACAGCGAGGGCATCTCATGGTCTGAAGAACCCACCTTAAAATAGGTGGTCTCTTATGTGCTGAGTTTCTAGTGCAAAAGCATGGGAATTTGTGGAGGTGTTTTTTAGGTTTAGGTGCCATCTTTGTTCATATAACAGGTGCTTTTTAAAGCAGATAGCTGAGAGAGAGAAATACAAACTTCTTAGCAGCCTTGAATGCAGAACAAAAGCAGCTGATTCTTCTTTTGAAATGGGAACATTTCTAGAACACTGAGTGAATGTATGTTGAGTAGCAACAAAGAAGTCTTTTTTTTCATCTAATATTTCTGATGACAGCAGTGGGGCAAAGATGAAGGCTCAAAAAAGGTTCTCTCTCAATAGACTGCTCTTTCTGAACAGTTTGTTTTTCTCAAAACGTCCTTATTATCAACCAGATTCACCTGCTATTTTGCTATATTTAAGTTACTGTGCCAATATTTTAACTAAAGAGATCTCCTACAAGTCTGATGCAGTGGTCAGCTGAAAGTATTGGGGTTGAGGAGTATCATGGTTAACACTAGATGAAAGCATTCTTAATTTTCTGATCTAGTTTTTCCCACATTTTGTACCTGTTTTCGAATTTTAAATGTTTCTCCTTTAAATGTACCTCCTGTAGTGTTTCTCTCCTCTTTTTCATTAGATGTTGACAGTTATTACAGTGTTATAGACTTCTCTTGCAGCTCTTAACTGTGACCAGAACAATCTTTGAAGCCAACAGTACTTAAAGTTCTGCTTGTATAGTTTCTGAATGATGCACAGTGGTTGGTTCTGTGCAATGCTGCTGTTTCTCTCTCCAGTGCTTTAGAGGTGTGGGGGTTTGGGGGTATTATTCTCGTAGTTCTTTAGGAGTACTTTTTCTTTCTCACTTCAATCATTCTTTACTGGTGCTCGTGAAGAACTTCAATAAGCTATTTCCTTGTTCTCTTTCCATTGTTAAAGACTGGAGCATTGAACTTGAATAATAATTTAAAATAAAACATTAATTCTAAGCATGAATGGATAAAAGTTTATCATCACATTTTTTTCTATCTTGTAGGACATAGTAAAGCTGTTCGAGACATCTGTTTTAATAATGCTGGCACTCGGTTTCTTAGTGCTGCATATGACCGCTATCTTAAACTCTGGGACACCGAAACAGGTAAGCTTGCGTTTGTAGATGCTGTTATTTGGCACTATGTTTAATTAATAGTAAATATCAAGATATATTATCAGTTGGTCAGGTTGTTTCCAACTATCCTTAATATTTCATTACAGGATAAATAGTCTTTTTTTTTTTTCCCCAAATGTTTTGTTGTTATCTGTAATGGTGCAGTTGACACTACCTGTACATCTGTATTTCATATACCTTTTTACTTGAGAAGTTTGATGCTAGAACAATTTTCAGCAAGAAGACTAAGTTTTACCAAATCAGTTAATTGCATATCTACACTTACAGGCATAAAATTAAGTAATGAAATCACATTTTAGACCTAGATACGCTTAATTTAGAAGAATTATTTCACTTGATCTTTCGGTTAACCTGAACTTGAAGAGCACTCCAAATAAGGAAAGGTGGTAGAAATTGAGGTGCTGGTATAGGGAGTGGAGGGTAGGTCTGATGCTCTCACAGAACTGCCTGGGAGATGCTCTGTAACATTCTGCTCCAAATAGTTTCTTAAGCTAAAAAGATACAGGATAGATTTTGTCAATATTCTTTTAAACTTAAGTCTGTTCCTGAGACAGGAAGTTTCCATGTTTGAAAAAGATGTTAGTTTTCTTGGTTAGCAGTGCCGCTAGAATCACACAGGTGACAGCCAGAAAGGTGTAAGTCAAATTCTCCAGACTTGAGTCTGAACTCAGTTATTTAGACACCTGAAAAATGTATTGAGCTTTCAGATTAAAACAGGCTCCTGTAAGTTATGGATAACGTATAATCAGGGTATTTATGGCTGAGGCTCTGAGAAGAGGTCAGTGGTTTGTTTTGCAGTTGGATTACTGTTATCTGTTTCTAGGCTTAGGATTGAGGAATTCTTGCCTGAGTTTGTCTCTTGTCAGGAAGACCTCTGATCCTAAGGAGGTGATGCTGTGCAAAGACAGTGGTCAGCTTCTGATATCCTGACTAGTCCTGATGTGCTTGATATGTCCTGATGACATACAGAGTACTGAGCAGTTATGTTGTTTGGAAAGCTGTAGTAAAAGTATGGAACAGTTTGTATGTGTTTATACAGGTGCGTGCATACAAACATGTGAAAGTATAATCAAAGAGCAGGGTAAATTCTACCCTCTAGTCCTCTCAAGGGCTTTAAAACAAGTTATTTCCTGCTGTTACTAAAGTAAAAGTAAAATGAATGGGTTTTTTGTCAATATCTGCAAAGGACTAATCGGCCCGTAGAACTTCCAACCTGATGTACTATGAATGGCTTGTCTGTTCCAGGGCAATGTATTTCAAGATTCACAAACAGGAAGGTTCCTTATTGTGTCAAGTTCAATCCTGACGAAGATAAACAAAATCTCTTTGTTGCAGGAATGTCAGATAAGAAAATTGTGCAGGTATGTCTACTTAGTATCTCTTCCTCTAAAAATTATGATATTTAGTAAAAAACAAGGTCTTATTCTGACTTTTTTATTTGTAGTGGGATATTCGAAGTGGTGAGATTGTGCAGGAATACGATAGGCATTTGGGAGCTGTCAACACCATTGTGTTTGTGGATGAAAATAGAAGGTTTGTGAGTACATCTGATGACAAGAGTTTAAGAGTCTGGGAATGGTAAGTTTTTAAAAAATTTAATTTTAACTTGAAGGATATTATAAGCAAACTGAGAAGAGAGTTTATTTTCAAAAGTATACGTAGCACATAGGACACTGGAGTGTACTGAGTTCTACCTAGCTGAGAAAGAGCTGAATTTAAATTTCTACAAATGTTAATGTAATTATATATGCAGTAGCTAAAATGTTTCACAACAAAGTAGAACCAGAACAATCTCAGCTATTGTTGTTGCTAATTTCTGATAACTATTGAAGTTGGGCGTATACTCTGCAAACTCCTGCATACTGCCACTCAGTCTAGTATGGGTCATAGTTCTTAAACATTTTTGTCCAGTGAAAGGAAACATCCCTTCCAAAATCTTACTGTAATACTTTCAATGTTTTTGAAATCATTCTTAATGTCCAATAGTGAATTACTGTCCCTAGCTTACTGCCCGACTGTACTGCAATATTTGAAAACTGTTTTTAAAGCCTACAAAACCTAAATCACTGTATGCAAAGTAAAATGTCTTAAATAGCCTCTGGTTTATTGGTGCAGATTTTATATGGGTATTGGGCTGTATTTATTTTTAGCATTAATTATTAATAATTTATCTTAAATTATTCTAAAAGATAAAATATTATCTAGAGATTTTAATCTTTGAAATGAGTTGCTTCCTATCATGTTGCTGAATACTAACCAACCCATCCTGGCTTAATGCTCAAGACACTCACAGCTTTCCTTCTCCCCCAAAGAAAGCATAGAACAGCCCTGTCAGCCTGAAGCACGCTGCACTCTATTAGTGATCTCTGTTCTCTCTCCTTTCCCCAAGGGTGTATTAGCTTTTAAATTAACCTTTTAAAGAAATGTCTGCTCTGTTACATTAGTGTGTGTTGGTTGTGAAAGCTTTGAACTTGGATGTGCATAGTATTATATAATATTTGGCTCATGTATGAAATAGCTAGTTTAGTGTAGCTTCATTTCTGGTTTTCTGGTAGTCTGGGTTTTTTTGCAAGCATTGATACCCACAGTTACGAATACAATAGATGACAGAAAAGTGGAAGTTTATCTAAGAAAAACTCATAAAAACATCATTTAAAATGGATTCCAATTTTTAACATAGACGGGGAGAAACCAAATCTCTCCTATCTGAAATGTTTACCACAAGGTTCTAGGTACTAAGATTTTCAGCTTAGGATTTTTAGGATTTCCCTAGGATTTCAAATGTCTTTTTGAAATAATGACTCCCACATCTTTAGGTATCCATTTCATTTTGCCTTTCACACATGTGAAGCTGTTGCACAATATGGACACTAGTTTGACAGCTCTGTGACTAATCAGTTCCTTCCTAGCTTTTTGGTTTTTAGGTTTTTTTGGGTTGGTTTTTGGTTTTGCTTTTTTTTTTTTAAACCTAGACAAGAGACTCCAATCTGTGGTATTTGAATGTTACCCAAGCAGCCAGCAAAACCCTCAGCATGTCTGTGATCAGCTGCTATCATTGCCAGTAGAAGCGGTGGTAATGACCAAAGTCTGGGAACCCAGACTTAGGCTAGACATGTAATGCTGTCACCATATGTCACTCCAAGAGAGTCTCTGTTCGGTGTTTCATAATTAGCCCCGTGTATTTACTGAGCTCCTTAAAGAAAAATCTTCACGATATCGTATCTGCTAAGGAGTGTCTCCTCTCTGGCGAGTGGGAGGAGGATCTCACTTGCACAAATCTGTTATTTCCTTGAGCTTGGATTGCCCTTGTTTTGTGAGCTTTGTGTTGATGGCTGAAATAAATAGCGAAGTGGGTGGATTTAGTCACTCTGTGGGGAAGAGCAGGAAAGGCAAAAAGGTTCTGGCATGGGAACATTGCAACCTGATTGTTCCAGTAGCAGAAGTTTTTTCCTTCTGAAGAAAAAAATATCTACTGAGCTTGCTGTACACTGAAGAAAGAGCTCCCTTGTTCAGATAATAGGGAACTCAACTGTAGGCAATATTCCGTCATGCAGTTGTTGGGGATTTTGGGGGGTTTTATAAAAGAACAAATGTAATGCTGTCTTCCTAGGCATGACTTGAAAATGTTTCTCCACAACCTACCGTGATGTATGTTAATTGGTCTGTAGGCATATTTCTATAATTTAATATAAAAAATATATAATATATATATAATGTATTCAGTACAGAAGCTTTTGGAGCTTGAAAACTTCCATGGCAAATTATTTCATACTGCACCTCAAATCCTTTTTTTCCTAAGTTCATAAGGAAAATTATTTGCAATGTAGGGTGATTTGGTTACTGCACCTTTTGGTGTGTTTCTTCATATGTTCTTCAGCACAATGTTTCTTCAGTATCCTACAGAAACAAAGCAGAAGTAATTATGACCTGAGTATGGCCTTAAAAGCCAGTAATTAAAGCTGGTCTAATTGCTTAGTTTCAATTGTCTAGAGGAATTTTGTAGTATGTTTTGTAAACACTTTGACTTGGCCAGAGCTGGTAATGGGATGTCATGTCAGACTTCATCACAGTGAGGAACTTCTCCCCTGAGAATTTAAATCTCCTTTCCCCAGGAGTTCATCCCATGCATGGATTTCACTGTGCTGTACACTGAATTGCAGTTGGTTGGTTGCTGAAAGTTCAGACTACAAGTATAGGACAGACTCTTGCAGATTAAATGGTTTCCTTAGGAGTCTTAATGGGAGTACTTTAAAATTTGTCTGCTTTTGCATTTCATGCAACTGTATCGTTACAGCAGTGGTATTAAAGTTGGCGGGTATCATATTCTGTGTTCTTTCTTCTAGAAATTCAAAATGTTGTTTTGTCTCTGTCTGCTTCGTATGTGTCTGATCCTACTTGGATCAACAGTGAAATGATTTGGGCAATTGACCTTGGAGGCTTTTATTTCCTTTTACCTTCAAGTCAGCTAGCAAAGCAAGAACTGTACATTGGTAGCTTAGTTATTATCCTGGCAGGCTTAGGAGGCTTGTCATCTGTGTAAAAAGGCCTGCTGAGGGGTTTAGCTTCTCTCCATCATTCCTGGTAGAGATACGGTAGCCTCCTGAGAGAGCTCTTCATGGTGTGCAGATCCCAAAACCGGACTGGGTTGGGTTCGGGGTTTGGGTTTTTTTCTTCTTCTTTCTTTAAAAGGATTTTTCTCTCTCCTGCTTGGGGAAGAAGTTATATTAGAACCCCAGAGTATCACGTTTCTGAATCTTGGCAAGCAGATACTACTTTGGATATTTAAAACTTTTCAGCCTTTGAAATGCTATGAAACGGGGAAAGGACTTGAAGATGTTTAAATTTAAACATTTGAACAAACAATATATCCTATGAGTTTTGAGGTCAGGCAACCATGACAGCATCTTTCTTGGTATCTTTTTTTTAAGATTTTTTTTTTTTTTAAGGGAGTGGGCTGATATTACTTATTTAGCAATTTGACTGGAACCAAATGTGAAACGTAAATGTATCTCTTTAGTCTGCCTAATAGTTTAATGCAGCATATCCTGCAGCTGTCCTCAGTGTGTCTGGTAGGTTTCAACATAAAGGAGAGCTGCCTTGAATAAATTCCGGTAGATGAGCCTGCCTTCATTTGTAAAGGGAGAGAAGGCAGGACAACCTGTGCTGCATTTAAATTTCTTACTGCAGTACAATTCAGCGTTGGAGATGCATCTTCTGTGATGAGACTTTTTTAATGGGGCTTCCAGTGGGATTGCTTTTACCTGACATTGAGGACTCCAGATGACCGGTGGGCTGAGGAAGCGTTGGATGTTGGGAGTTGATCAGGACCTGGCCTTACTGCAGCGATGACCTCGTGTCCTGTTGCCGGTGGGGTTTGAAGCTGTTTGGGTATTGATGTAAAAGGGAAGGATGGGGCCCGGGGGGGCTGTACTTCTGCGCTGTCATGTTGGTCAGCCTCAGAGATTATGTGGACTTTTTGTTATTGCTTTACAGATTTACAGTCCAACAGTAGTCTTAGGTCTGCCTGTTTGGAAGCCAGTTACCCGTGCGCGTGCTCTTATCCACAGAGCGTATTAAGTGGGTTGCCCTTCTTATGCAGAGGGGTAAATGATTTTAACATTTAACTCACAGGAGCATTTGTGTTGGTTCCTGACAACAGAACAGCTTCTCACCTTGCTGCCCATGTGCATGTTACTTAATACAAGATGATGGGAAATAACTTACTCCACAATAAAATAGAATTGTAATTACCTTGCTAATGTCGACCGTATTGCCATCCAGCAAGGCTCGGTCAGCGAGTACAAGGCAGCCGCCCACACTGTCTGCTCTGATAGTGTCCCAGCAGCTCTTCTACTGTGTGAATTAGACAATGAAGTCGTAACCATCCCCTTTGTATTAATTAATGTTGCTACAGAACATTTTGCATGTGTTTTCTGTTGAATACATTGATCAAATCTATTTTCTGCTGGAGATTTCTTTTGCTTAATGAGAAAGACATGTGCATGCCTTCCCTTTTTACCAGCCTTCTAGGGTAGGGTGTGAGGAGTACTGTGAATATGTGCAGCCTGTTAGTAATTCAGTTTATGTAGTCAAAACCAAATGACAGTTCTGCAGAGTAAGGATTAGACTGTACTTGTTTTTTCCCTAGATCCACATGCCTTTCTACAGGACAGTGTATGTTCTTAACATACACTGGCACAGTCCTGTATGGAATCGAGACCTAGGAGTTCACGGTTCGGTTCAGCTGTGAACATTTGGAATTGTTTGGCATCCCATTTGGGGAGACCAGGAGGAAAAGAGCATTGTCAGAGAAACGAGAGAGAGAGAGACTCCTGTTTTCTTTTCCTTTAAAGAAAAAAAAAAAAAAAAAAGGAAAAGGCAGCAATATTCTCATTAAAACAAAACTCAAGTCAGTAAGACATTACAATAAGACACATGCATGTATCAGTCTGTTCTTGCTACCTATATAAGAATTTTATAAGAGCTGCAGTTAAACTGGAGGCAATAGAGTGTCTTTGTGTTACGGTTTTATTGTTAACAATTGGAATTATGATTCTGCTTTAGACTTTGGGTCATTTGATTGGGGTAAATTCACTCTATCAGAGGTTATCCTGTAGATGGCTCCACAGCTGGAGCTCTCTAGGTGGACATTCATAATATTTTTGAGCTTTTGCACATTCTTCCTTTGGACACCACCATACGCTCTCCATGGTTCAGTGGCTGAGTAAATCAGCTGACTGGAGGCAGCCCTTTGGAAAATCTCCATGTCTTCATAAAACACATACTTCTTCCTTTTGCAGGGACATTCCTGTAGACTTCAAGTACATAGCTGAGCCAAGTATGCATTCGATGCCAGCCGTGACTTTGTCTCCAAATGGTAGGTTAACACTTTACTGCCTTCTTAGGCCTAGTTTACATAGGCATGTCTTTCTGATTATGTCTCTGTAATGTTGCCATGTTGCATCCCCCTGTCACCCCACACTAACCTCCCCAAATCAGTGTGTGCATTTATTCCAAGATTGGACTGGATCTGGTTTTGATTTAAAAATCTTAAGAAGACCAAGTATGTCAAAATGAGGGGTTACATCAGGATAACTGTATCAGTTTAAATTTAGACCTTCATCCAGACAGGGCAAAAGGACTCTTTCTTTTCATAGAGCTACGATGTGCTCTTTGTATTTAAAATATTAAGAGGAAACAATGGTGGGAACTGACGATGGCTGCAAAGTACTAAGCAAGTTCAGCAGTCCTTGTGGTGCCATCATTAAAGCAGAAACTGATGTTGTACGTGATCCTGTTAATGCTGTTTCCTTTCTGCTCTGAATATAGCCCAAATAACTCTTGCATAAGAGAAATCCCAAATTATCTCAGTGTTTTTGTATGTTAGTTTCACTGGTGCTTGTGTTCTTCAATTAGAATCAGACTGAAGGAGAATAAAGGTTTAGTGCCTCCAGTAGTCAGTGAAAATCCTTCTAACAGGACGAAATCTGTGTTTATCTGTTTTGGCCAAAATTAAATAGCTTTAGTGTCAACATTATTAAAGTGTCGCCAGATTTGCAGTTAACCGTCCCATTATGCTGAGTAGTGGCTGATCAGCTTGTTGCACAGCTAATGTTTTCAGCCAGTTATCAGCATCAAATTATATTTTATTTGCAGTGTAAATACTTTATTCTTAACAATAGCAGTGGGTTTCTAATATAAAAGATTGTGGAGAAAGAGATAGCTGCATGTTAGCTAAATGTTAGGCCAAGCTGGCCTATTTCAACCCCTGTTTCTGAAATAGCACAACTTGCTGTATTCTGATCCAGTTTTTCAGTTCATCTCATTCCTCCACATTGAAATACTGGATTTCTCATTCTTTTTCCAGTTCTGGCTGGCCAGCATTTGAGTATTTGAATTCTGAGATGAGACAGTAAATTACGTTAGGGATGAAGTAGTCATCTTTTCAGCTCAAGACATCACCTGTCACATTAACTAACATTATCTTGACCTACTGTAGTCCAATATCACACAAAACAAGTTTTTTCGGAATAGTTATGCTACGGATTGTGCCAGACACATCGTGCATCATTCTGGAGTTAAATGAAAGTTTAAAGAAAAGTAAATTGAAAATTTTACAGATATGGAACTCTTCTGCTTAGGGGCACTGATTTATGAATCTCATTAATTAAAATCTTCCTCCTGAGTGATGCAGGAAACAGACTTTTTAAAAAGCAGAAGAGGAGAATAACATGCTTGGGGTACACACTTGATTTGTTTCTTTGGGAGGCTGATGAAAATCCTCAAATTCCAAGCTAGTTGCTGGAAGTGTGGTCAGATCTACAGTAAAGTCAGCACATTTTGTGTTATTGCTGTTTGTGTAAAACACTGTAAAGGCAGTAACAATATGCAGAGTTCAGGACAGAAATCTCTGTTCTATGGTGTTCTGTAGCACATAATCTTCAGTGGATTCTCAGGCAGGAGTTAGTGCACTGCCAAAATGTGAAATGAGATAGTTAAGATTAGAAAAGCTTGTGGGTTTTTTTCTTTCACTAAAATATCTTTATTAAATTGTATTCCATTAGGGCAGAGAATACTAAATATTTGCAAAAATTTATAAAGATTTTCAAACTCCTGAGTCTACCTTAGACCTGGTTTTCCCATAAAGAAAATAAAAGGTGACCATCTTAGAATACCCACAAAACGGGTAATCAGATACATTGCATCTAGATGGGTTATTTCACCTCATCTGGATAACTTGATTATGTGCACCAGCAACCTTACTCGGTAGCTTAAGAACTTATCAGTAAGTCAGTGAGGTTGATGCAGCACGTTTTTAGAACAGCCAGAGCTTTTCTGGAGTCCTGCGTGCATTTTGTAGGAACAGGCATCCCAAATCCTGTCAAACATAAGGTTTTACCTCTTGGCAGTTGTACCAGGCAGAAGCAATATCAGCTGCTACCTAGAACCCTGATACATAATGAAAATCTGGATTAAGATAGTGCAAGAAAAGTTATAAAAATCTCTTAAACCTTTCCAGTTAAGTCTGTTTCTTCAGATGTGGGACTCTGATACCACCTTTTTTATTGCATTAATAGGGAAGTGGTTGGCTTGCCAGTCGATGGATAACCAAATTCTGATTTTTGGAGCTCAGAACAGATTCAGATTAAACAAAAAGAAAATTTTCAAAGGTCACATGGTAGCTGGCTACGCTTGTCAAGTGGATTTTTCACCTGACATGAGGTAAGTTTTTGTGGGAATGAGCTTCGTCTTAAGACTTGCCAGCACAGACACTAAACTTCTTTTTTGAATCCTCTGCAACATTCATTGATGCACAGCCATCCTATTAACTTAGCATCAAGACAGAGTTCTCTAGCCAAGCAGCAGAATGGAAAGTTTGCTCTTGTCATTCGCTAGGACTAAGTTATACTCAGCAGTTGCTCTGAGCAACATTTAGAAAACAGTCCATGTAGTCCAGATTCCCCGTTCTGCAGAGATGATTTACACTGCTGTTGGACCATCCAGAGAATCCCCTTGTTTTCCCTAGCCCTGGGGCAGCACAGGAGGCTTCCACTTCTGACTTGCATCTGGCTCTTTTTGCACATGATCTGCAGCACGGGGTCTGTTCCTGCAGTATGCATTTGTCTAGAATACCTGGGATTCGGACTTGCCCAGTTTTCCTAATTTACAGGTCTGGTGTGGCTATCCTCATTTATTGTTCGGAGAACTATCTTTTGCATCCTGTTTGCTTAGTAATACACCCATATATTTACCACTGTATGTACGTAAGATATTCATCACTGTAAAAACTGGAGAATAACCTCAGCAAAACTGGAGGAAAAAGTGGAGAGAAGCGTCTATAAATTTTAGAGAAACTTCTGGCACTTTCTCTTTTGCTGATGTATTCCCTTTAGTTTCAGTAACACAGTGTATGGTATAATCGCATTGCTTAGCACATTTACCTTACAGCTGATGAATCACCTTCTGCAGGACTTGTGCACTTTAGAGCACAGCATGAATGCTAATTCTTTGGTAGGTATGTTTGCAGACTGTCAGATAGGAAGGAAACTCACTGGGTGAAGCTCTTTTCCATTGCTCAATGTAAAAGTATTATAATGCAAGCAGTCTTCACACATGATACAGCTTTTATTTTAATCCTGTTAATATAGCTACGTGATATCTGGAGATGCAGATGGGAAACTTAACATCTGGGACTGGAAGACAACAAAACTCTACAGCAGATTAAAAGCACATGATAAAGTCTGTATTGGTGCAGTGTGGCATCCACACGAAACATCTAAAGTCATTACGTGCGGCTGGGATGGTCTTATTAAACTATGGGACTAAAGAGGATGCTACGAAGACCTAAAGATGCAAGTCCTGCATACATCTGAGTTTAGAGCGAATTCTGCTGTAAGGATGGGTAGACATTTGTAATACCGCAGTTCTCAGCTAGCTGTATATATGCACTAACAAATGGGAAATCTTCAGAAGACGCAACTGAAAGGATATAGTTCTAAACACGACCTCTGAGTATGAGAAGCTGAGGTCAGCTGAAGCATGCAGAATCAAGTTAGTTTGTCGAGTCACTGTTTGTGCAAAACGCTCTTGTAAAATAAAATAATTTTAAGAAAAACTATTTTTGTGGTTCTGGCTGTCAGAGATGTGGGGAGTTAAAGGAGAAAACAGCAATTGTGTAACTCTCTTCCTAAGAAGAAATCTTTGATATCTACTGCAATTAGAGCTGGAAAAGATGCATTTGTTTACCTGGTTTTGGGGGGTAACTTGTTGTCCCCAAAATACTTCTAGCTTTATAGAACACAAAGCCACTTGCTAAGATCTGTTAATTCACAGTAGAAACGAAGAACTAATCAGAAGCTAGCAGTTGTCAGATAAACTGTATCAACTGAAGACTGTATTCATAAACTCTTGGTTTCTGTCTTTATTTAAAAATAGCATCATGCTGATCACCGAGTTTCATCTTTGCAAGTACTCCTCAATTTCAAGATTTTGCCTGTAATGCTTGTGTGTTAAGTGTTGTTTTTTCTCTTCCCGTATGCAGTTAAGTTCCAATAAGCATGACGTTAAAAAAAAAAAGTAAATGTCTCTTGTTCAGTTTGGAATACATTGTATTATAAGCCCCATAAAGTTTTTGACAATTTAATGTATATACATGTCACACTTTTTCTCTTTAAAGAACTTATTTTTAATAAATCTTTTTATAGAAAGTCTGCTTATCTTCATTCAATTTTTCTGTCTAGCAGTGTCCATATAAAATATTTCTTACCATTTGGTATTCTAATTTGCACTTGTACCAGCATTCAGATAAACTCATTCTCTTGCACTGGTCATACAAAACTAATGCAAGCTGGAAGCAAGAGAAAAAAATCCTTTCAACTCCCTACCTGCTCTCTTTCTGAGCACATAATGGGAATAAAAATGCGTAATGAATTTATCCCATTGATCAATCTTTAATTACAGTTTTGAATTACACTATATTGTTTACTATAAATCCAATCACTGCTCATCAATTGTAAGCAATAGCAAAGGAGTAATTGCCTTAATTGACAGCAGGATAGAAGACAGGCAGCTCTGTAGATGAGATGCAAAGGATCTCAAATTGTGTAGGCAGAAGGAAATGGGTTGGTTGTTCGGGGGGGGGGGGGGGGGTTGTTGGTTTGGGTTGGTTTTTTTTGATTGATTAACAAGGCAATTCTGTTCTTTAAAAGAGTACTTGCTAAAGTTAGGCCCTTGTGAGCGAACATGGAGCTTATGCATTTTTAGACCAACTCTCTAAAGCTGAGCTTCAGAGTCTTCCCACTGTCCATTCATGCCGTCGTGTAACTGCACCAAGTTCACATATTTCTCTTTGCTTCCCCATCTCAGTAGCCTTGTCTACCTGGAAAACTCCACAGCCTGTTTTCACAGGCGGTGTACTGGTGGTAACTGGGTATTGCCGAGCCTCGCGCCCGTGCAAGTCGGGAGGTAGGAAATGGCAGAGCCTGGAGTGAGAGGAAAGAGCCGGTCCGGCGTGTCCTGAGGACCCTCCCCTCTGGGGGGAGAGAGGAGGCTGCTCTTGTTTCTTGGCTCTTCAGGGCACGGGTGGGAGTGAGCTGCCGCCGTGTCGGAGAGGGCGGATTTCCGACGTGGTTCTTTTCCCAGGGCAGGCTCGACTCCTGGGCTGGGAGTTGTGCCCTGGGTGCTGCTTCGGGAGAGAGTGGGCTGAAATAACTTGCAACGCTTTTCTTCCTTCAGATACATTTCCTAAATGGCTATGTGGCACTGTGCCCTGACCATTAACAGCTTGTAAGTACAGGGAACTGGGGAGGAGAGGAGGAATAGAACAGATACAAAAACTTCTCACAGGAATGTATATTAGCTTCCATATCGGAAACATCTTTCCCAAATGCTTAAAAGCCTTCAAGTCATAATAGACAAAATGTTTCGCTCTGTAGTTGGCACTGTGTTTTTCCATGTGGCACCTACCAGGAAGAACTTTTTTTATACACACACACACACTCGCATGCGAGTGTATATACTAAGAATAAAAATAAGCGTATAAACTTTAGTAGTAATGTACTGAGTGTTGCCTTTGGGGAACAAAAATAAGAAACGTTGACTCAAATTCTGCTGGAGTTGATGAACTGGGATTAAATGTTTGCAACAAGCCCAGAATCAAAATTCCCCTAGAAACTTTCAGATAAAATCCTTTGTCCCTCGCAGTTGGTCACCGTGTTAATCTTTTGTGGAATTTCTCACATCTGCATTGAAGCCTGCAGGGGGAATTTTTATGAGGATAATTCCCTCTTGTCGGCTTGAGAGTTGCAAACGCCAAAGCTCACGGTGTCAGCTAGTTTGCTGTGCATGAGGATAGACAGCGTGCGTCTGTGTGGTGCGAGTCTAGACTTGTCTTTCCAGCAGCCACCTGGGAAAAGATTTCTTGCTGGGCTAATTAACTCGAATCATGTCCTTCTCTTATCTTCCTAATTTCATGTTTCGCCAGAAATTGGGCTGTTAGAAATGTTGGTCAGAACAAGTCTAGACTGAGACCCCTAGGCTGAACTTGGCGTGTGAGCAGACGGAGCCAGGGAAAAGGCAGCGTTGGGAGAAGAGGGAAGAGCGCGTTTCGAGTTCCCCCAATTTATTCTCCTCTGACATTAGGTGGAGAACGCAACAAAGAGATTCAAGCCGAAAGGAGCTTCTTGGGAGGGCTGGAGGCAGGCGTGCCGCGCTGCCGGGAAGGAATACGTGCAAGCTGGAGCGCTGGGTTGCTGTCACAGCATCATCATCTTCTTCCCCTCGATCATGAATCTGTAACTTTCAGAAATGATGTGCCAACATGTTGCCACTTTTATTAATACCAATTACTTCTACAGTGGGGGTTGTACAGATAAGTGAACTATCTCCATCATTCTTGGAGTTCTGCCTGGGAAACTTGATCGTTCCTTTGGCCTTCTGCCATCTTTTTCTTGGACTTTCTTCCTATGCAAGAGGGGGAAATATCCCACATATCCTCATGCAACTTGCTGGTAAGAAGGCTGTCTTTCTTGAAGCAGATGGTCTTGGCATCTGTTTTGCACAGAGTTTGTAATTGTCCCCACTAAGATGGGGCTGCTCAGTCTTTGCTCTCATTATGAGGAACAAATACCTAAATTACTGTACATCCAGAAAAGTCCAAGATTGTCTTGCAAAAAGCCATTTTTAGCAACAGGCAGATGTTCAATATACCGTTTAACACTGTAGTCTTTAAAGGCTGATTTAAACAGCGAGCTTTGCGGATCTGACAGCCCAGTAACACAATGTACTTTCCTGCTTTCTACCAGCTGGTCGTTACAAAATCCTGCTCCCGTTCGCTGGGAAGACTCCGTATGACAAGCAGCCTGCATGAGGGGGAACACGCGGGGAGCGGAGGAGGGAGGGGAGTTTTGCTTGGAAGGCTTTAAACAGTTGAACCTATACACCAGAAAAGTCTGTTTCCAGGGAGGTCGTCCCTCTGGAGACTACTTAAGGACTTGCTACTGTAGGTTGCCTTCACCAGCATTCACTCAAAATTTAAGTCTCATATCTTGCAGTAAAATATGTCTTTTCTGTCAGGCTTGCTGATTAAAAAAAAAAAAAAAAAACCAAACAGATGCACCACGGCTGTCTTGCAGTGCTCGGAGAAAACTGCTTGTGGCAGGGTTATGTTTACAGAAGCTCCTTGCAGAGTTTAAAGCTTTTCGAAACAAGTTGCAATGACTTTCAATGGGGCATGGACCTCTAAATTCACCAGATACTCTGGAAGTTTGATCTCAGACCTGTTCATTATCTTCTTGTATGACAGAACCTTTAAAATGTGTTAAATGCTAAAGCACTGAGCCTTTCTGAGTCTCCTTCTAACCTGCTGCGCTTCATGCCACTGGGAGGCTGCTAAAATGAAACGTTATTGCAGATGTGTCGGGTTTGTCGTTCAGAATCAGAGGTTCTTATTAGGCCTTGGGTTTTTTTGGTGAGTCTGAAAGGCGTCAAGACTGAGCCTGCTTCTCCTCTGATTTGGGAAAGGAAGACAACAAAACAAATCCTCTAGGGAGTCCTTTCAGTAATGGGAACTTCATGTTGCTTCAAGACCACCGAGAGTTACCCGGACGTCGTTCCGGGAGCTGCAAATATTCCCAGTTTTCCCAGCGTCCTTACCCCACAGTTGGTGTCATGCTCTAACTCACCAGCTAAACACCTCAATTGTGGAATAAGTGGGGTTTCGGTGGAGTTTAAACTCTTGCAAAGCAACACTGAAAAAAAAAATATTGCAAAAATGGCCTGTGCTAGAAGAGCCGTAACACTCTAACTTCTTACCTCAGCTTGCAGCAGGCTAATTTCCCCACGCAGCTGTGACTTTGCTCGCCCAGGCTACTTGGTTTTATTTTGCAATGTACATGTACATTGCAAAATAAAACCATGTACAACCGTGCTCCTTCGGCGCCTCCAGGTATACTCTGTAAAACGTGATCCTGTTCAATATTCCTTGCTCAGGAGATGAAGAGGGAAATCGGACTCCGAATGAAGTCAGTTGTCAGGCCAGACGTCTACAGGAAAAAAAAGTAAGCCCCATTCCCCAGAGTTTTCAAAACCATGTTGAGTCTGGTCAGAACGGCTTCTCTGCAGCAAGCTCCTCTCTTTCTCTGCCCGGGTGCTGACCCTTTGGGAATACCTTGGGGCAGGGGGGCAAGTTGGTTTTGTTTGGTTTTTGTCATAATTCCTCCAATATTAAAAAGGTGTAATAACGTTATGAAATAATATTTCTTCAGATGCTGAAGTCTCCTATGTCTTGGCACACTTTTCCTTCCCTTCACAAAGAAGAAGAAGTAAGGAGGCATTTGAGGGCCTCTCCTGCCTGGCAAGTAAGTGGGGGAGGTCAGCCCGGGGTTTGATGAACTCCCAGCCCCTGCGTCGTGGCTGCTCTTGGCTGGTGTCAGCAGGACACGGCAGGACACAGGTCCTGCCGGGACATGGCTGCTGCCGCGTCAGAGGTCTGACAGCGGTCAGGCAGCCGTCCCCACCTCCCTGCCAGGGTGGTGGCACCTGGGGTGGTGGCTCCACTCTAGATATCTGAAGGTGGATGCACAGGTGGGATTCATGTTGTTTGGTTTTGATTCAGAAGTAGGATTTCAAATATGGAGGGCGGGGGAGGAAATACCAGCTGAGGCACAGGAGCATTTTAATTACTACAGAAGTTTTGTACCATGGACACCGCTGAACTTTCTTTTGGGAAATTGCTGAAAAATAAGCATATATGGTGGTAATCCACCAAAAAGAGCAGGGACGTTGCATTGGTATTCACATCTGAGTCGTCGTTTCTAGGCAGAGCAAAGCAGGCTCCTGTTCTCTCCTTGTGTAAGGTCCTGCCCTTCAGGATAAGGGACATAGCATGGGCCATCTCTGCAAAGGTCTCTTTCTGAACCAGCTGAAACACTTTACAACAGGCAGGTCAAACTACACTGTGACAGGGACTTCTATTTAAGGAAAGCGATCCATTCATTATCACCGATGGTTCCCTTCAAGTGTCGGGCTTGCTCGGCAGACGCTGCCCCTGAAAGCCAGCGGAGAGAGGCAAGTATAAATATGTCTCTGAATGTAGGTCGGCTCTGAACTTCCACCGGCACTAAACCAGGTCTCTACTGACTGCAATTAAATGTCACACTGTGTTAACAAGCAGGAAGAAATCAAGAGTGATTTCCTACCAAATAACCCTGAGGATCCTTTCAAGGGCAAGGGAGCAGCTAATGAAGCTCATGAAATCAAAGTTTTTGAATGAACCAGATGGTCTCAGCTGTTGAATAATTCACCGGAGAGAATGAGTGCTATTTCTTCAGGTGTGCTGCCGGGTGATACATCTTCTTGGCATCTGCCAAGAAAGGCCAGACATATGTTCCCTTTACGTTTTCTTTGATCTTTCACAGTTGAGGGGCGCGCGTGAAGAACAACCCTTCACAAGTCACTGATGGGATCAAAGCCTGGGGCCAGAAGCGCGTGCGATAAACATCAGGTTTTGGAGTGGGGCAGGAGGTCAGACCTTTCTTTGGTCAAATCTTGGAACCTCCAAGGAAGCCAGCGTGGCATTCAGAAAGGGACTGGTTCCCCTGGAGAAGAGCGTTAGTGTTCTAACACATCCCACTCCATGCTGCCGTGGGCTCTCTATGGAAAGCCGGTGTTGCAGTATTATCTGTGATAGTTTGGGGGATTCAAATCTGTTGCTGCTCTTCATCTTTACCAGGTCACAAGCAGCACCTGTAAATTCTGATTCACAAATGTGAGTGATTTGTAAATCACTGTGGGCCTCCCTGAAGGGGAAATGCACTCACCCCCACATGAGGATCTGTGCAGATAAAACTGCCACTACACACAGGTCATCTCTGCAAAGATCCATTTCAGAGCCAGCTGAAATATCTCCTGGTGGAGATGTCAAACTAATGCCATAATGACTCCACTTCAGGAACGAGACCTGGTCATTGTGTCCTTGTTATCTGGGGTTGGCACTGCTGTGGCCACCACAAATGGCCTGAGGTGTGGGCAGTAAGGAGGCTCCTGGGCTGGGTTTCTCCCGGTGCCAGGCTGGAGGCAATGGGCTGGCTGCTCTGGAGAGCTGATGCAGATGCCTGCAGGGAGTGTGGGGAGATGCCCAATGCACCTGGGGACTGAGGTCCAGAAGCCTTGGGGGAGAGCGGAGCTGGGCAATACCCGTAACAGTGACACTGAGCAGATCCAGGGTGGCAGAAGGTGCCAGGAGCGCCTGGTAGATGGCATAGTACAGATATACAGCTTGGGAAAGGGGACAGACCACTCTTTTGCAATGAGCTCCCGTGCAAGCACATTTGCCACCTGCCGCCTGATGACATGGGATGATCTGGCCCCTGTGCTCCTGCCCTGCCCTGGTGCGGTCTGGGCACCTTCCCATGCTGCTCCTGGCAGTAGGAGTTTGAAGGATGAGTCTCACTTTCCTCCTCAGGTGCTGTCAAGGGCAGGGCCCCGCAGTGGGTCTCTGGTGAGTCATCTCTCAGACCAAGCAGAAGGAAAAAAAGGCTTTACTGCATCATCTGCAGGAGATGCTTGAACGCTGCTCAGACTGGGCACTCAGGAATATTTTAGCACTGCCAGGACAGGCCAGTGGCCCTTTCTTCCTGCTTGGGCATGGCCACACAGTTACCAGTCTCCAGGCTGTGGCTATAATGGGAGAATGCCCCACCACCACTGGTTTTAATGGTGCACTTGAAGAAGGCAGCAGCTACCGCAGTTCCTGTGCACGTCTGATCTGGGAAGAGATGCGGAGTACAACGCTGGCACGCGGTTACAGCAGGGGTCACTGCAGGGAGATCGTCTCAACAAGCTCCTCACCTGCTTCGTGGCCTCTCCAGCAGCTCCTCCAGAGCTGCATGTGGGCAGTGCAATGCTCCCTGCAATTAGCCATCCTACAGGGGCAAGGCAAGCTCAGACACGGGTGCCAAACATGTGTGGATGTCCCCAGAGTCGCCGGTGTGGTTGAGAGCCAGCACGTAGCAGTAAATCTTGGGGGGAAGATGGCTGATGGAGCTTCAGTTCTGGCTGAAGCAGCAAGAGCCCGTGGATGCCAGCAGTCCTGGATCCCTGCCCTTCTCTCTCAGCACTGTCCCTGATGGGCTGGAGATACCGCCTGAGCGGGGCGTACGGCTGGGACCCTGCAGCAGGTAGGGGCTGATTGTGCCTGGACATGGCAGTGGGTGGACACACACCCGCCCAGCGTCCCTCAGTGCCGCTGTGGCAGCGTCAGCCAGTGCCGGCTTGCGCCCCTGAGCACCTACCTGGCAGCTCAGTCATCAGGAGATGGAAACTGAATTCATTTAAGAGTCTCTTCTTTAGGTAAAAGAGATCAATAGAAGAGAAGGGATAAGGGCACAAAAGCGAGACCTCAGAAAGGAAGGCTGTAACTCTACTTTAAGAGATGCTAAGTAGAAAGGCACAGAGAGTGCATAAAATAGGAGCTGTTCATTTTCTCCCATAATATCACATCACTGCCTCCAGAATGATAAATGGCTTTTATCCATCCTGTATCTGAGATAAGGCTTCCTTAAAAATTACCATAGTTATTGGAATCTTTTCTTGCAGAAGATGTATTTGCTACAGCCTGAATTGTTCCTGACACTACCTGGCAATCCTGAGCAAGAGATTAGCTGAGGGTTTACTAAACTCCACATCTTAAGCAAAGAAGAACCAGGATGGACCTCCACTCCATTTCTATAATTTACATATACATCACCATTTTTTTCTTCAGGGTAATAAATGGTGAAAGATGTGCATCCCTTTGGAATTTTAACATCTGAAAGAGATCATGTAATTTGTTTTTTTAACCTCTATCAGTTTCATAAACAAATGATAATCAGCTACTAGGCTAGTTACTCTAAGACTAATCAGGAGGAAAAACCTGTGCAGTGCTAGAGGCTGTATTTTTATGCTTTATTAATAAATCAGGACTCACAGCTGGACTTTTGCCACCCCATTATTTGCAAAAACAGGAGCTGAGCCATTCTGTGGTGCAGTAGGCGTGATCGCTCCAACAAGCTAGATACCGGTTTAGGAAATCCTGGCACCCTCTCGCATTTTAATGAATCTCCTCATGCCCCTGCGTCGTTAAACAACCTCAGTACTTAATGTAGGAGGGTTTGCAGCAAGCATGGCTGTCACAGAGAAGGCATTTCCTACCCATTTTCAGAGGTCGCGGTTCCCTTGGGTGGTGCATTACCTGGCTCAGGGACGGCAATGTGTAGCTCGGCCCTGTGGAAAGCGCTTTGCCTAATGCCTTGGACATGGGGAATCCAACACAGCAGCGATGTGTCATCTTGATTTTGAGTGCCGCAGAGCTGAGGAGGTGGTGGGCCCCCATAGCACCCTGCTCTGGGTGACTGCAAAGCCCCTTGCCCCCCAGTCCAGGAGGGATGTGCAGGAGCAGAAACAGAAGCTATGTTTATACCAGAAAATAAAACGGTGCCAGGAGGTATTCCCCAGCCTTGAGGCAAACTGGCAAAGCTGACCTGGCCACATCCATTTACTAAACTCTTTCAGCTTCCCGAACAAGGTGGCTGCATCCAAGCCGTCCTTGGCTTGGGCTAACTCCCCAGCTGTGCCTAGGAAATCATCTCGGAGAGTCCTAGATGGCCTGAGCCTAAATTGTGCCAGGGATCTCATTAATTAACCAGACAGCCGTTCCCAGAGCCTGTGCATGCTGCCTGCCGCTGCTTCATTCACTCGCGCAGGCACAGCTGGGATCATCACCTGGTCAGTAGTCCTGCTCCGGCTGCACCGCCCTCTTTCTTCCCTAAACGAGGTGTTTGATGTGCAGAAGGCCATGTTAAGAAGTCCTCTTAGAATTAAACTCCACTTCAGAAAATTAAAGTGTAACTAAAGAAGTAGATGGATTTGTTTTTAAAAGGAAAATAAAATGGGGAGGCAGTAAATCAGAGACTCCATACAACACAAGGCACTGTCAGCATGACTGAAAGGCAGTAGATTGAAAACCAGCATGTGTTTGTTAAAAAAGAAATGGTTTGACATTTAGCCACAAGTTAAAATTTCAAATGTGATTTGGAAGACTGATTGATAGAAACCTGAACGCACAAGGGCATGGAGCTGGCTTTCTCTGAGGAGATTAAAATCCTCGCCATTTCCACCAGCCCCTCACCACCCTAGTCCTTCACCATGGAAGCAGGGAGAGGTTTTTCTTCTGCCTCTTCCACAGCGGCCCGAGGTCTGCGGCCTCTGTGGCCAACATGGATGCTCACAATCGGATTCACTGCAGCGGTTTCAAGCCCCACGAGGGGCTCTGCAGGTCCCGGTGGGGAGGCGGGCGCTGGGGCCAGGGCAGGTGGCTCCCCGCAGCCCCAGAGCAAGGGCGGTGGGAGGACGACTGTCACGCCAGCAGGGTCACCCGCCTGCTGGCCTCTTCTGCGAGAAAGGGAGCTGACCTGAAGGGCTGAAGCAGTTTCTGCTGGGGAGAGCGGTCCCTGCCTGCCCTGGGGCAGCGGGAGCCCTCAGAGAGGTGGGAGAGGAGGAAAGCAGATGCCTCGCTCAGGGGCGAAGCCTGGGGAAGGTGAGGGGAATGGCTTCATCCACTGGTGAGGCAAAGGAGTGCCTCTGGGAGAAAGCAGACTCGCCTGGCTGGAAGGAAGAGCTCCTCCTCTTTTCTTTCTCCTCCGGCTGCGAAATCCTGTGGGCATGTTGGGTCCAGCACCGGGCCCTGCTCCGGGAAGGAGGGGATGAGGGAGCTGAGGCAACGGAGACGGTGAAAAAGGAAAGGAGGGTATGAAAGGAGAGAGGGGAATGCCAGGATTACAAGAGAAGGAACGACACGGGGACAGAGAAAGAGAGAGACGACTTAAAAATGCAACACTGGGCCAAGGCACACTAAGGGGAGGAACACTGAGCCCTGCAGAAGTCAGAAACCAAAGGCAGTTACAAAGGCCGTATATCAAAGACATGGAAGAGGTGCCATCTTGTATTTTAATGCAAAGTTTAATGTCAAAATTCTTTTAAAGAGAAGAAAATACCTCAACCTGCTCTATATTTTTTAGCTCCCCCTGTTCCTTAGCTCCTCCGGGACCGGCCAAGGCTGGCTCCTGGGAGGGCACTGCGGGCACCCCCGAGGCCAGCCTGCAGAGCCCCAGCTCGCCCGCGGACCCGGGCACTGCCTCCGCCACCACCTCTGCCAGCATCGGCGCAGACCCGGGGTCTGGCCTGCTCACGGCAGGGAGGGCCGGACAGGCCGGGGAGGTGCTGAGGAGGTGGCAGGCATCCAGGCACAGCGCTGGAGAAGGCACGCAGCAAAACATTCAGCTAAAACCCAAAACAAATGAACAAAAAAGACCAGGTTTCACGTTCAGCTCTTTAAATAAGTATCCCGCTAGATGAAAAACCACTTGCTACAGCTATTGCGAGAGTAATTCAAAACAAGCCGTTCTTTGAGCAGCTGAACTAGGGAAGCCCTGTCTTTTGTGGCCGAAGCCTCCGAAGGGTGAGCAGGGGGAGCGCTGGCAGCAGCTTTTCCTGCAGCTGAGTCTCTCTGTCCCACCGTCTCCTGCGTGAGAAGTGCCTCCCGCAGCCAGACTGCCCTATAGAGCCAAAGTCAGAGCACTCAGCAGCTGTTCAACAGAACAGGTAAGAATTTAGTTTGGTGCTGACTTCTGCCTCTGCCAAATTCAGCTGAAATTTGCCAGTGGGTTGAAGAACTTACTATTCTTGCGTAAAATTTGTTCCGTTGGTAACAAGGCAAAAGTAAAGCAGGTGCGAATCAAAGGCAACTGCTTTACAGAGAAGTAACGCGTGACCCTGAGAAAGGCACCTCGTCGCCAGCACTCTCCTGCCCGAGGGCTGGTGCAGCTCAGCGAGCAGAGCTCCCCGGGGCAGCCCCAGAGGGATGCCCTCTCTGCTGGCACGCTCAGGCACCGGGCAGCCTGGGAAAGCCGTGCCGTTAGCCACCCCAGACAAACCTTGACAGAAACCTCTGTCCTCTGAGACAGTGTACCCGCTGGCAAATATACTGCTACACAGATCTGCACCGTGTTATCTTCTCCTAGTGCCAGTTCTTTTGACAACATATAAAAATAAAAGCCAGTCCATTTTGTTAGCAGTCACTGTGTGCATATTTAGCAACTTTAGCCGGTGACGCCAAAGTCCTCTTCAATAACGGTACGGGGCCAGATGGCTCGCAGTCACACATCATAAATTCCTTTCTGCTATTTCCATCTTGTATTTACCCAGCTCAGTGTGTAACAGCTACTGGCATTGAAGGCTTCCTTTTTCAGAAACATCTGTGGTTTTGATAAGTCTTTGTAGGTATGGAAAAGCCTGAAGTCCTTCAGCTCCAGTTCTCGGAGCAGACTGTACCAGTACCGCACCACGGTGCTGTCATTGCCGCTGACCTCAAACCCAGGCCAGTGGATGTGCACCTCAAAGACCAGCTGTCCTATCTGCTCAACAACATCTTCCAGGATCAGGTTTTCCAAAATTTTCCACTCGGCGCTCTCCACATCTGCCTTGAGGACATCAATCTGCAACAAAAATGTGAAAATGAGAGGCTTTACAATTATTGTCAGTAACATCCAAGGCCAGGCTTGTCCATTTTACAATATACATAATTACTCTTACTTACAGTTCCTTTAGTGTTTAAAAAAAATAATAATAAATTAAAATCTCAGAACATCCTAGGGCTAATATGGACAGTAGGTGAAGTTTCACGCTTGCCTGTTCACAGCCCTTCTCCTGCCTCCAACTCCTGGGCTGGAAAGCTTTGGACCCCGAGGTGTCCAATGCAGCTGATCCTACAATCAAAGCATGTTACTATTTCTTCACAAATCTTGTGGTGGCACCAAAGCTATGGAAAAAAGAAACCCTCCTCACTGAAAAAAGACACTAAGGCATTACTGTTCCTTATTTCTCCATCGTAAAATCCTGTGACAGAATGAAATGCACTAACAGCGATTACTTGCACCGCAGGAGGGGGGTTCCTTGTGTGCCAGACGCTACCTGCACCTCACAAGTGCAAGAGAAGGCCAAAGCGAAATGAATACTATGAGCAGCTCGGGTCACCAGCTACCCACGGCCAAGCTGCTGTCTGAAGCTTTTGCAGGCATCACTACAGATGCTGAGCGAGGAGGGCCAATTCAAAGGAGAATTATGCAAAGACTCTGCAGGGTTTTAAGGGCAGCTCCTCCAAAGAAAGAGGGATAGCAGGAAAGAAGCCATGACGTTGCTTGAAGGAAAAATATAACTAATAAACAAGCACCCTCTTTTAATTTTAGGCCATTATTTAATTTTGTCGTTAGGTATTCAGCAAACCAACTTCTCATAGCCCAACACAACTGTGGGTTGATTTTGCTTGGCAATTATCTGGAGGAGGGAAGTTGTATGCTTTAATAAAAAAAGAGCATTTCATCAAAATTTCACACCTGGTAGAAAACGATGACTGCAATAATGCTCACAAGCTACACAGCTCAAGGGCCCGTGTTTCCCAGAGCTGAACAGGGGGAACTGCCCTCTGCCTAGGCAGCAGGGTTTGCCTTTGCTGGTTCCACCTGAGCCACTGCTTCTGCCCATCTGCTCACGCTCAAGATGTGTTTGACGTGAAAACTGAAGACTTTTTACTTAGAGTCAAGAATAGTAAAAAAAAAAACCAAACGAAACCCCAAAACCCAGGCTCTCTTGGCAGCCTACCCTAACCCTTGAGGCAGTGTCGGAAAAGGCACCTGTGCAGGTACAGGAGAGAAATTTGGGCAGGTGATGTAAAAGCATTGCCAAGGCAACTGCTTCCCTAAGCCATGTCACCCCAGGTCGCCTTGCGGGCCTCAGGCCATGCCCCCTCCACGCGGGCTGGGGCCCTGGCTCGTGGACCCCCTGCCCAGGGTGCCGGGCAGGGGTTGTGCTGTGAGCTCCTCTCCTGTACAACCAGAGCTGTGCTTCGCAGGGGCCACAGCCAGAACCCACAGGGCCATGGCAGGGTTTGGGTGAGGTGAGCTGCCAGGACCCTGTGAGGGCTTCATGTGGCTGCTTCTGTAACTGTACCTTGGCTAAGGGAAATGCTGTTGGTTCTTCAACTTCACCCATAAATGCGCATAAATACCCTCCACCGGTCTAAAGCCTAAGGAGCAGGGCCGGGGCTGTAAATAACTTGGCCATCCACTTCCATAGGTAGGTGCAGTTGAGAGGAGGAAGGCTGCTTCATACAGCTGTCTTGCCACACTCTTCCTCATCCCTAACCTGGGGTTAGGGACCAAAACCACAATGTCAAAAGACATCGGACAAGAAGTTTTAAGAGTTACTTAATTCATTTCAAATTTCAACCCCACATGTCAAAAATAAACAACAGTAACTGTGTGGGCTTCCTACACAGGGGCTCCCGCTTCACGGCAAAGGTCCCTCCAGTCCACCTGGACCTATAGTACCTGCACTGGTCACACCTGGGTGCCCAAAGCTCTGCAGTCTGTGGTCCCCAGTTGCCTGAGGGACAGACAGAGGGAGGCAGGGCTGGTAGCAGAGGGAAGAGACATTAAGACAAAAAGTGCAGAGGTTGAGGAAGCTGGGACCAGAGATTGACAGAGGAGTTAGTTATCCTCAGACTGGAAGTTTGGGTGAAAGACCCTGGGAAAAAGGAGTATGATGGAGAGCTTGGGCAGAGATTTAAGAGGCAGGGATGGAGGCAGTGGAGGAGGAAATTCTAGTAACGAGGTACATGCAGAGCACAGCAGCAGCAATACAGACTGCTCTCCTTCCTCGGCTTTAAGGTCTTTGAAAGAGGGCAGAAACCAGTGGAAGGTGAAGAGCTCGGTGTTTCCCGACTGCAAACGCATAACCCAGAGAAGGGAGACAAGAGTAGCAATGGGCCCTGGGCTGTTCTTGTTCCCCATGGGGTAAAGGCTAGGACGGTGTATGGCTACTCCCACCTGTCTTACTACAACCTGGAGCTATGCCATGGGCCAGATAATGCTGCTACCAGTGGGAAAACAGAGGTCATTGGAGACAAACAGGGTGAAGCATCAGAAGGGGACTGGCTAGGAGGGTAGGTCCGAGATCTGAGGACCCTGTGCAAGGCAGCTGCCATGAAGGGCTTGGTGACACCCTAGTTTCCAATGGGGTGGCCACATCTACCTTGCCTTGTTCTCTGGCTGGCTGACCAGAGGCACCAGGGTCTGACCTGCTGAGGTGCAGAGCGCTCACAACCACGTCAGCCCTCCTCAGGGGCTGTGCTCCGGCGTGATGGATGGGCATGGGATGGCGAGAATCAGTAGGTGTTAAGACGTTTGCTATTTCTTATCTCCATCTGTAAAATGAGGGTATTAACCACTGAACTCCTGCTGCAGGGTAAAAGGGTTGTGCCCGTGAAGGGCTGTCAGACTTTTGTGGGACAAGCTGTAAAACACTGCGTTTTCAGAGCAGGACTTGGAGAGTGGGACTTGAATGAGGTCCACGGTCACAGACCAAATAATGATAAGCCAAGCTGCTGCCTGTCTGCTCATTAAGGCGGCATTGTGCCTCCTCCACACTGAGGGAGGCAGGGGGCCAGGGGAAAATGACTGAGGGATTACGGAATTAAAGCTCGTATTGTGGCATGCCCGCATGGGGAGGGGAGAGGAAGGTTGCACAGACAACCTTAGCTCTGGTATTTCCTAATATGACTCTGCAACAAAGAGCCTGTCAGTCTGTCCATACGTGGGTCAGTGAAACACTTTAGCATAGCGCTCCTTTGGGTTCAAGGGGAGGCTGAATGTAAATGATGGTGCTTGTGACATTTCAGCTGAGAACTATTTCGTGGTTGAGCCCACTTGTTTCCCTTTATACATTTAAATGGGTTACTTATGTTTCAGATAGCAACTCTACCTGTAATGCAATTTTGTAGGTAGTTTTGATTCCACATGGGTGCAATTGCCATAGGACTGTGCTGCTGCACTTCAGAAACCACAGATTTTTATCTTTGGGAGACTTCTGGAACTTTGAAAGGAGACAAATTATTCAAGACCTTTTTTTTGGGGGGAGGGGTACTTCTAAGTTGTTTACTTTTGTCTTCCCATGATTTTGCTTTATGACAACAGTAGGACATTTTTTTCCCATGGTAATGTTTCCAGTCATCATCCAGGTTGGTTTGCTTTTCTCTTGTGACACCCACTGCTCCGCTGGCTGCTCAGCAGGCACTCCGCACGCTCCGCGCTGTATTTGCAAAAATTGATCCGAAAAGCGGCTTGTTTTGGTAGAATAAAATGAGTTACCACAATAACTGCTTGAACACATACTGAAATGACCAGGAAAGAAACACAACGCTAGTGGGGATGTGCTTTTTGTTACCAGTACTGCCCCGCGCTGCTCAGAGACCTGGAGGGAGGAAGGTACCTGTCTCTACCCACCAACTCTTGTGTGCAAGGGGTCCAGCCCAGCATCTCCATTTTGTGCCACGGACAGGGTAAAATAAACGGCAGAACAGCTTTGTGCCCGAATATCTGAGCGAATAACAAGTGTGCTGCTAACACCGAACACAAGTTTTGTGATGATTTAGACCCCTCCAGAGATATTTACCCTTAGCGACAAGCAGTGCACTACTGATAAGAAATGCACTACCTAGATGCCTTGATTCAAAGTGCCAGTGAAAGGATTAGTGGACAAATCTATAAATTCAGAGCTCTAATTCACCTGGGAGCGCAGCTGGAGTCTGCTGTTGAGAGTAAATCCTGGAGGACAAAGATCTACAGAGCCTGAAGGTAAAGGATGGAAGTCAATTGCCTGCTGGTTTCGAGCACTCACAGACTAAGGCTGGTTCCTCTTATCTTCCACAAATGCTCTTGTCTTGATAAACTAACTAGGTTATCACAAAGAAGTAAAAAATGTGGATTTTTTAATGTTTTCTCAGCATTTAGCTCCCTTGAAAAAGCACCAGTTACACTTGGAGAAAAAAAAAGGCCTTTCCTCATACACAACCAAGCATATAAAACAGCTGAAAAAAGAATGCGTTTTAGTTAGTGAAGTTAGTGAAGGTTAACACATAGTGTATGAAGGCTCATTTCTTCTTTTTAGGGTAATGACTTGTTACAACAATTGCATCATTTCCTAAAGCAGAGATCAGAGCTCGGTTTGCCTTGATTGTTTTTGAACTACCAGGGTTAACGGGGATTTCAGGCTCTGCGCTGCCCTGTGGGCACCATTTAAAGCTCCCCATGGAGAAGAGTCAATTGAGAGCGAGTAGCTGGAGGAAGCAATTTAAGCTGTATTACTTCCAGCACAAACTCAGCATGTGGAAGCGGCAGCCAGGAAAGGCAAAAACGGCAAACGCGGTACAGGTCAGGCAAGGAGGATCCCTCCCTTTCCGTGGGAGCAGTTCTGCGCCATACGCTGGGAGCAGGGAGAGGAGAGCTGGTTACGGCTTTCAAGCAGAAGAGCAGAGCTCAGAACCACTCCGTCCCCCTGAACCACAGTGCTGCACTAGGGATCTGAGGCTGTGAGAAACAACCCTCTGCTCCAGCTCCCTGCCACCCGGTTACTATTTTGACACCAGCTGTACAGCAAGACAAACTCTGCTTGCTTATGCATCAGTTTTTCCCCTCTCCACCTAAGCACGATTCTCTATTTTCAGCAGACAAAACTCTAGAAAAAGCTGTTTAATTCATATTTTGATAGCACACAACTTTGCAGGTAACAAACAGGTTCTTGAGTGTCGTTTTTTTAAACGTAGCTTCCCTCTTTTCCCATCTGCAACCTTTCAGCATGAGACTTCCCTCACTCTTTTTCCTTTCAAAACGCATCCAGACCCTCCTCACCAGCAGGCGACAGCGTGGATGTTAAGTCCCCTTCATTCCCTTTTATTCTGAGCCGAGGCTGTAATTGATGGCAGACAGGATGCCACGTAGCCTAATAGCAAATTACGCTCCCAGCAGCTTGCGCCTGCCCCTCCCCATGCTCCCTGCGATCGGTGGGAGCTGGAACGATCCCAGTTCTCTCTGAGCCATCCGGCGGGGAGATGGGGACTGCTGTGGGCATGGTCTGAGCAACACAGATACTGAAATCAGGAGAAAAGTCAATCACTACTGGTTTGCAGTGGCGTACAGCTCCAAACAGCAGCACTTCACCTTCAAATTACCTCCCTCCCTTCCTACTCACATTTGCACCCCCCTCCATAATGGTCGGTATGGCCAACTTCAAAATGACTCTGGGACAAATGTGTCACTTGAGATTATTCGCTCCTGACATGACAGATTAGGCACGTCTTCAAATATCTGCTTAAGGCATCAAAGCCACAAAGCCAGTTTGTGCAGTCGGGTGCTTACATGGTCTTTGGTCTTTTTTTACAGTAAAAGGCAACCGTCCAGTTGAAGTCACACATCACCGAAACAGAAAACCTGCAGTGAGTGCAGACGAGCTTTGTTCCTCTGCCCTCACCGCTGATCCGCCACAGCCTTGCGAGTGACAGAGAAGTCTTTTTTTTCCCCCAGTTTCTGTGACGTGCTTCCATGACATTGTTGAACAGCAGGGGCAGTATATTAACAGCCATTTTGTGTTTACCACTTAAACTGGAGAAAATGTTTCAAAATCATACTAAGAAAACTTATTTAACTGTCTCTGACGGCCAACTGTCAGTATAGCAACAGCTTACCAGAAGCAGTAATGGCCCCAGACAGACAAACGTACCCATCCAGAGAGCCCACCGGGTGCACGCAGGAGACACCGATCTCAGCTGAGTGCTCAGGAGCAGTACAGCCACTACGCCCATGCTGTCCCATGGGGGACTGCTCCCAGCGAGGACCCGCGCAGGCACCCCAAGTGACTCCCTCCCACAGCCGCAGAGCCCAGGCGTGGGGGCCACCTGGCACTTCTATTCCCTACTTCTTCCCTTGGTCTCTGATGCCAAGACGTTTCCCACATACTCTCTCCATCTGGAAGCAATTTCTTTCTGAAGACTCATAACAGAAAGAGACAGAGACACACACCCCCCCTCCTCCAGTCCAGTGCAGTCCAGTCCAGTCAAGCAATGCCACTTACTCCACTGGACAGGCAGAGAAGGGGCCTTTTAGCTGGCAAGAGGTTTTTTCAGTGCCACTTTACCAGAAGACAACATAATCTCTGGACAGAAATCCTGAAATCCTTTCTCCCTGGCTGCATTTGGTCAGGAGGCTGTAGGGTTCCACCTGTGGCCTTCCTGTCATCACGAACATCTTTCTTCGCCATGGGATTAGTTCTTGGCATCTTCCCATCTTAACTCACTCTGGGCGCTGGACCAGCCAGAGAGGGCAGATCGCTCGTTAATCATCTTCCGGTCATAAGATAATACACGTCCCCATGCCTGAACTGATTTTTAGACAGGTTTGATGGGTTTAGCTAGCATTATGCTATAATGATCTTAAAGCTAGAGGTGTTGTGCTTAACATCGTGTCTAGCTTGCTACCCAGCAAGACCAAGGTTCCTGTACAGTGGCCCAGAGAACAGGATCTACAAGCCCTAAGCATGTGGCAGGCCAGCACTACACATAGACCACACTGAGGGAGAGGACCTTCCCCTCACGAAAATATTGAGCATCAAAGATCTTGGTTCGCCATCTTGTTAAACCGAGACCAGTCTCCAGAGCAGGCAACGGGAACCTCACCGCTAGCTGAGGACTCAAAGTGATGCTTTCTCAGAGGAAGCAGGGTGGAGAGCCACCATGAGGACATGAGCCCCCAAAACAGTGACCTCCTCGCCTGCTCAGAGTGGCAGCAGCTCACAAGCGTGTAGTCCTGCTCCGAAACACTGTGCCCCAGCTCCCATTTGCACCGTGTTACCTTTTCAGTTTGCACAGCTCTTCTGCTGTACAGAAAAAGATGAAAACAACATCCCCCCACCAGGTCCCTCAACCCGATGGCTTGATTGCCTAAGTGGGAAAAATCCTACAAGGTAGCTGCAGAAACCCTGATTTTAAATTATTTATCAGCCTGATCATCAGCAAGAGCTCTGGTCACTGAAGCCCGTGCTGCAAACACGTTTTAAATATTGCATTTATTCCACTAGCAGCCAATAGCCCAGGCTGCCAGCACAGTTGCTCTGCGTGCAGCCCTGGCCGAGCACACGAGTTGCTTTGCAAACCATTCAGCCATCTAATCTTGCAGGAGATGTCCTGCTGCCCGCTCCCCCCACAAAGGGGGAAAATCCTTTCATTTCTGTTCTTTTGATCTTCTCTGCCAGACGCTGCTGGACGCCTGTGGGAACGGATGTTTACTGAAAAGAAGAAATGCCGTATCCTGGACCCTCAAGTCTCTTCGTTAAAGGGGAACAAACATTTGCAGTCTGTTTGTGTTGGCCCAGCACCAAGCAAGGGCAGAGGGACCTGGCTCTGTGGTTAAGTAAGGCCACGTTATCCCGGTCTTGCTAAAGGTGAAAGCCAGCAGCAGTAGGACAAATGCATTACACAGGGAGGAAGGGGCAGTCGGGGAGGGAGGTTTGCATTAGAAGGCAAATAGTTAAGCGGCAATTGATCCCAAAGCCCTGAGGAGCAAGACCTCCAAGTGTGTGTGAGCGGGTGCAAGGGACAGAGGGCTCAGGCTACCGTAAAATGGCTGTACGTAGTAAACAGCATTTTGGCTGCAAGACCTCCTATTGTTTATTAATGCAGTACCCATGGGGCCCTTCCAAATGTAAGTAATTGAAGAAAGGGCTCAGGGTCCCATCTTCAAAAAATGTTCACCACACCTTAAAGAACATCTCTTGCAGGATGAGAACGTGCAGCCCCAGTATAACTGAGTAGCTCAAATTAGATCTGGTGGAGGACCTTGTTCCCATCTGCGCTAGGCAGTGCAATAAAGTCCTTTAAGACTACACCCCTTCATGGGGATCTATTTGTTTCACTCCATTTCTGGTCCAAGGTGCCAACCTGCCTCTCTTCTGCTTCACTGTTTGTCACTTCACTGTGCTGTTTGCTTGCAACCATGGCAAGAAGAAAGCTGCACGTTCCTGAAAACATGAATAAGGAGCACCCTGAACTGCTTGCACAACTACCAGATTTCATCTGGGACGGGCAGTGAGGAGGGGAAAGGAGAGCTGCTGCGGCTTCGACCTCTGGATTTCTAATTACTGAGAATGGAGGGATACCTTAAACTGCTGTCAGATCAAAAATGAGACCAGAAAGGATCCAGACACTAAGGTGAAATTATTCAAACAAGAGATGGCCAATTCCAATGACAAAAATTTGTAAACAGTGACAGGAAGAGGGATGAGCTACTAGGGACAAACATGGGGGAAAAATTACTTTTTTTTTTTTTTTTTTTTTTTTTTTTTAAGAGAGCTCCTAAGAGTCCTAAGAGCTCTGGATAGGGCATTTATCTAAAGAGCTTGTTAATGTCAATTACTCCCTGGAAATTGTGAGAAAGATGGGTAGCAGAGAAAGACCAGGATGCTATGGAAAGGAGGTTGCTCTCAATTCTCATAAAGCCAGCATCCTGTCATGGACCACCACCCTGAGCAGATATTTAGCACCTTGGCCGAATTAAAACCATACAGATTCACATCACTGTGCTTAAGCCAGTGTTAATGGCTTAAGCAGGAGCTGGGGAGCATGAATACAGGCCTGAGCTCAGCAGGTGCCCCGCATCTGGTACCACCTCGTGAAGCAGGGCAGGTTCCTCAGGCTCCTGCTGAACTCCAGTTTCAGTGGGAAGGAGGGAACCAGGAGCGACGGGCTGCTTACAGCAGCAGCATACCAATGATGACTCCACGGTGCCTGGAGCGAGTGCTGTGACTCTCCTGAATGCAACTGTTTGACACTGAAATAGTGGTTATGCTGCTGCTGCTGCCGCCGCCGCCGAAAAGAAGGTGGAATGGCATATTAGTGCGCCGAACTGTGCTGGGAATTGAACACAGCCTGTGCAGCCCGCTAGTAGAGCTGAGGGAAAGCAGATTTTTAATACCTGATTTTTTTCTGAGGGGTCTTAACAACCACAACAAAGGCAACAAAAAAAGAAAATAAAACCCTAAAAAAAAAAAAAATCCTCCTTCCTTTCTAATTTTTAGCAGACAATAATATGCTTTGAAAGTGCTTTTTTTTTTTTTTTTTTAAAGATGACCTGCATAAGTGCTGTTTCAACAGTGAAATACTTTCATTACAATTCAGGCATTGCACTAGCCCTTTTCCTAGGGGAAGAAAAGGCTATGGATTGCACCGCATTCAGCCAACAGTATCATTAAAAAGATCTTTGCTCCATGCCTGACAATTGCATACTAAACAGCACCTTCAGGTCGCTCCCTAGAAACACCACTGTTATTAACAATATCTTGAGAACTGCTCCTGGTGGAGAGAATTTAAATGAGGCCAAAGGAGATGTAAGGACCAAGAGAAAACTCCGTAAAGGAATGTGTATGAGGCATTCCTTGCATCTGACACAGAGGGGGGGAGAGGTGGTGAGCAGTAAATCACCGTCCAAAGATCTTTGCTTCCAGAAACATGAGGCTGTCAAGCCCATTTCTCCTTGCAGCCAAACTCTTCAATCTAGTTACAATGAAAATACTTCATGCAGCAGCAGCCTCAGCTGACTAAGCAAATACAGAGCAATTACCAACTTGATTTCATTATTGCTAAAATTAAAAAAAATATATACATCCAGGAAAGAAATACTGTGTGTCAGGAGCGTGTAGGTTACTCAGAGGCAACCGTTACAAGGTTACAGAAGGCAGCATTTCCAACTGCAGCTGGAAACAGATGCACCAGTTTGATGGCCCCTTTTCAGCAAATGGAGTAAGATTCACCAACTCACTGATGCACCCCCAAAAAAAAGGTTCACACATGGCAACGGTTAGTGCTCAAACTGCAGCTCTGCTGTAACTCCAAGGAAATCAGTCGCATTACACAGAGAATGAATGTGGCCCAGCATGTACAAACATAACCTCAAAGGGACTGAATGCGTCTGTTACGGGCAATAAGTCTCGCAAGAACTCATAAATCAAATCACAGAGCTGGAGGGACATGCTTATTGTAGAATAACATGCTCTCCAGCACTCTGAGCTTTTCCACTAATGGGATGACTTTAAAAAAAAAAAAAATTACTTTACATTTTCTAGCTAGCTTGCCCAGCGTTATTATCTCTGGCGCTCTCCGTTTCAGCACAACCAGCATGGAAATCTGGTGTGTGAGGCAGGTTTGCAGAACTTTGAAGTCCTGATCTCAGGACTTATCAGACAGATGGTGAGCACAGACAGCATCTCGGACAGACAGATGCTGAGCACAGAGCTGAGCCTGTGGGCAAGTCACTCACGATGGGATGCACCTCACCCAGCCTTAGACATCTAAACCCAAACCAGTTGTCCAAGCTCCCTTCATAGACCACAGAGGAAAACAGAACTTCCAAAGTGCAATTTGAGACGTGCAGGTCACATCATCCAGCCTGTTCTAAACATCTGCCCTTGAATGAGATGAACTGCACCTTAACGGTTTCCCTTGAGTTTATGAGGACCTCAACAGCTATCTCAAATGTAGAAATTTAAGTTAATGGAGGCGAGTTCCATGCTCCTCCATCCCCTGGCAGGTCATTTATTTAGACTATAAGCTCTTACAGCTATGGCATTACACCTGCCTGGTGCAAAAGGGTCCAGTGCTAACGTGGGACTTCACTGTGCAGAGTTACTCCTATTACAAATAGGCCAGGACTAGCCATTTACTCTTTAAAAAAAAAAACAAACAGTGCTCTGGGACAAAACTCCTTCTACTGTGCCCTGCAGAAACTGATATAACAAAGAGACAATCTGATGTCTCCACATAAAAGCAAATGAGATGACAAGTGGCAGCAGTGCAGACATTTCCAGGGGAGGAAGGGGAATAAGGCAGTCACAGCCTGAGCCTTAGCAGAGACCCCACTGGGACTTCTGAACAGTACTGATTGCTGACGCTCCAGCTGCAGGAGGGGCAGCAAAACACTAATAAGATGTTACGGGAAATACAGGATCTCTCATGTCGGAGGAGACTTAGAGAGGCCGGTATGATTAACGCCACCAAAGCAAAGGCTGTTCTTCACAAATACATCCAGATGGTATGAATATATCTGGATGGTAAATAACAGCTCCAGAAAAAGGGCCACTTAAGGCTAAAGACCATTGATTGCACAAGAAAACTCGCATGTGAAAAATAATGAGGCTAAAAATCAGATGAAGGGTGGGTTTTTTCCTTCTCGAACTGATATTCTGGAAAAGCCCCAAATAAGCAAAATAAAGCAAAGTAAAAATTAAGCCCCTTCAACACAGAACTCCAGACATTTACTTAAGGATTTGTATGATGCAGCAATTCAAGAGATCTGGTCTCAGCTGGGCTTTCTGATGCTAAGCCAAATGTAGCAGAGTGCAGGTCTGAACTCGTCTCTCCCACTCCAGCAAGGGGAAGGGGGCTGTTTCCTGGCTGCAGCAGCAACAGCGACAAGGACTCACCTCCCTGCAAGAGCTCCCGGGCTTCTGAGCTCCTGGCTTCTCAACGCGAGCTCCACGTCAGGACATAGACCAGCCTGCAGGCGCTCATCAGCCGGTACCGAGGACCTTCTGTGAGTTAAGATGGCAGCTGAGCTGAGCCTATAAACACCGGTGGCATCCACACGTTGGACTTGGGCACGGCAGCCCCTTAGTGAATGTAACTCACACTAATTAACCCCCAGGCTCCCTGTGCAATACCTAAGTCTACCCTTGCAAGGGATAATCAAAGTTAAACGATTTTGTCTAGGCAGGGTCAAGAATTCAAAAGACTATTCTTGGCCCCTGCAGTCCTGAGGTGTGCATAGTAAAGAGTAATTGCATGGATTTGGTTGCTTCAAAACTTGAACATGGACTTTTCCCAACCTGGAAAGTTAAGGTTTTGTTTCGTTAATCCAATCTCCATGCACAACTGAGTTGTTACACAGCTTTCCCAGGGCTTTTATTTTATATTTATTTGTGTACTGCCAACAGAGCCAATTTTAAACCAAAATGGTAAATTGATTTTCTTTAATCTTTGCTCTTTCACACCAGTCTTCACAGAACTGAAAGTGCAGCACAAAATGGACTCTATAGTATCTGCTTTAGGAGAGAAGCAAGCGATAAATTACTTGCCTAGGAGGAGATGAGGTTATTAATCAAAATGGCTTCAGGGTGTAGCGTTTTGAAGTTGTGTTGAGTACTAAATAACAGGTGAAAGGGAGTTTTTTCTTTTTGAAACCCTAAATCTAAGCCTGTTCACTAAAATGAAGCAGACACCTGTTAGCCAGGTTGTCACAGAAAAAAAATCTTCGTGAGGAGCCAGTGTAAAGTAAAGCCTTCAAATGAAAATCAGGACTTAAAGATTCCTTTGCATTTCTTTTCATAATAAACGATGATACAGTTTGGCCTCTTACACAAATTGTTTGAGATGACTGGAATGGCAGGGGTTGAGCACAACTCTGCTGTCCCCTGAACGCTACACCTGCGAGCACTTCCTGATTAACTGAAGGTTTTACTTTGCATTCTCAGATTCTCCTTTCCAGCTTAATTTGTTTTCCCAGAAACCATCTCATCCACTGCTGAGCTATACTGCCAAGGATTGCAAATTCATAGCACTTACTGATGGCACCACACGAGATTTGTCCTACAGAGCTCCAGAAAAAGGAAAACTACCACTGATGGAAGAGTTTGCATGTGTGAACACGCATGATTAACTCATGCACACCCATTCAGGACAGAATGAACTCTTGCTTGCTTCTCCTGTTCAGGGCCCTTCTGTCAAAGGTTTTTCATTTGGCTTTACAGCATAACCTTTGGAATACAGAATACATGTAGTAGCCTTGTTTGAATTTCTGGATAAGGGTTACAACTTTTTGTAGAGGGGATAATGTTGGAGTGGGGGGAGGGAGCTCACATTTCAGTACGGTCTTCCCCTTACAGTTTCATTGCATACTAAAATCTGGGCTACGTGGCACACAGCAGCCTTCTGAGGAGGACACTGATACCATGCACAATGCAAATCTATGCTGGGACTAGGTGAATGGTTTATTTAGACAGCTGAATTGGCCCCCTTGTAACTGAAATTCATACTGATGATCCCCTTGCAAGACCATGGGACCAGCTGTGACTAGTCTAGAAGAGCACTGGGACACTGTCTCCCACAGTAGTCTTGTACCCAAGTCAGGACGTTACAGTCTGGATGAACCGACAACCACATAACTAAGAAACCAGTTGGATGGTTGGGCTCAGAGGGAAGTGGTTAATGGGTTGTACTTTACCTGGAGGTCAGTTACAAGTAGAGTGCCGCAGGATCTATACTAGGATCCATCCTCTTTAACATCTTTATCAGTTACCTAAAGGAAGTGTTAGACGACACTCATGGTGTTTGTGGATGTGGGACCAGTCAATGCACACACTCAAGGGCAGAGCTGCCATCCAGAGGGACCCAGACAGGCTGGAGGGATGGGCCGACAGAAACCTGATGAAATTCAGCAAGGACAAAGGCCAAGTCCTGCACCTGGGGAGGAAGGACGCCCTGCAATGATACAGGCTGGGGACCACCTGCCTGGCTGGGGAGCAGCTCTGCAGAAAGGTCCTGGGGGTCATGGTGCAAAGGCAGCCAACAGCATCCCAGGATGCATTAGCAGGAGCATGGCCCGTAGACCAAAGGATGTGATTATAACCTCCCTGTACTCAGCACTTGTGAGAGTGGATCTAGATACTACATCCAGTTTTGGTCCCCACAACACAAGACAGACAATGATAAACTGAGATGAGTTCAGCTGGGAGCCACCAAGATAGCTGGGGACTGGAACACTTGCCTGCAAGGAGCGACTGGAGGAATGGGGCTTGTTCAACCTAGGCAGGAGATGGCTTTGAGGGGGGACTTACATCAGTCTGTAGAGCCTGCGAAGAGGTCATCAAGACAGTGGAGACAGGCTCTTCAGCAGTACATAGAAGTAGGACAAGAGACAACAGGCATAAATTGAAAGTGGGGGCTTTCAGACTGGATATAAGGAGAAACTTTTTCATGATGAGGACAGTCAAGCAGGACAACAGCTGGCCCAGAGGAGTTGTGCAGTCTCCATTTTGGAGAAAACCTGGTGGTTTTTAAGACCAGAGTGGATAAGGCCTTGAAAAACCTGGTCTGACTTCACAGCTGGCCTTGCTTTGAGCAGAGGATTGAATTACAGGCCTCTCAAGATCCCCTCTGATTTGAATTATCCAGTGACTCTCTATGAAGGAAGTTCCCCATCCAGCTATCACTTATCCATGGGGAACACCAGCACTGTAGCATCCTCACCCCAGTAGGTAGTTAGAGAATATGACAGTGAAAGCTTTCACAAAGTCGAACTCCACTGCAATAAGAAAGAAAATCTTGTCCATTCAGTGGCTTTCTCCCTTTTTTCCACTGTTCATCAGCAGTGTGCTATAGAGTGTGCATGTTCAGCAAACAAATCGGGGGGGGGGGGGGGGGGGAGGGAGCTATGAGCAAGATCAATTTTTACATCTTTATCCTTTCCTGTGGCCGATAAAATACTGCTCTTCTCAGAAGATACACCAGTAAATTGTCAGTTTATATTTGTGTACCAGAAAATAGGACTCTCATGACATCCTTTGGAGATTATTCCAGGGCTTAAAAGATTTCACACTCTAACAGTTCCCCGAAATACTCTGACTACATTTCCTTTGTCAGTCTCATCCTACTATAGTACTAGATAAGTCCTCTACCTCCAGGCTATTTACACTCCCCAGAGAACCGAGGACTGTTACGCCACACAGCAAAATAGAAAGATCAGGTTCTTTAATCCTTCTTCAATTCCACTCGAGCACCAAAAACCTGTTTGTATTTCTTGCCATAATATCAGGATGGGTTTCCCTTTCTGTGGATGAGGTCCCAGTACTGACTGCAGAATAGCAGGTGCGCTCTCATCTGAGCCAAAGTGTAAACGAGCCCATCCAAGTTCTTTGATTCCCTTGCACACAAAACCCCCAAACTGCATGTTTTCTTTTCAAGGCTACAACAGCAAGAACTCCAGGAGGTCTTGTCTGCCCTCTCCCTTCTCTGCCAGATCCAAAGTCTCTGACTTTGTCAGTGGAAATAGTCTCAATCACTTGGAGGGCCTTGGATCAAGTCCCAAATCTTACAGAATAAAAGCAAGGAGCAAACGAGGCATTAACTTCAAATGCTGCTGCCTGGAATTCCTGCCTTGAAGTGGGAACGGAAAGACTTTGAGGGTAGGCGGAAGGATTTTTAACATTAAAAAGAATGGAACGAAGAGCGTGTTTTAACTTTCTAATTGAAAAAAGTGCTTTGGAAAATATTCTGTGAAACTGTTTTGAATTAACTTATTTATTCAGACAAGGGAACATTCCGCTCACATTCACCAGAAGAATGAAAACCTGCATGTCACAGTATTTACTTTGATGTTCTCTTCATAAATTGGAGCTTATCGGTGCCTTTATGTGACATACAACTTCTCAGGCTGCCTTCCAAATTAAAGAAAAACGAAACCGAACACTGTGAGGAGAGTCAGCCCATTCAGGTATTTCACAAATAGGAAGTAACAGAAGATTGCAGAGTGCGTAACAGCTTTATCCTCAGCGGGAAAACGTCAACTCCTGACTTCCCTAATGCCATAGTTCTGCACTGGCGAGCTACTTGAATGCTAACAGACCAAGAGGCTGTATACACTGTTGATAATGCGCCAACACACTTAACCAAATCCTATGCTATGTGTACACAGCTAGAGAAAATCCTGGTTGCATGGTTGCATTATGTTCCTTGGCTGCCCTCCAGCCGGCTGCTTTCATGTCAGATAACTTTTGCCCAGAAAGTTATATCCTCAGAATTCATAGCTACACTCTTCTCATTCACAAAAGGTCTTACAATCACTCTGTATTACCATGATAACCTCAGAACTGACTGTTCTCAGCAGGTCTGCTATAGCACAAGACTCATATTCTTTTTCTGGATCAGGTCATTAAATCATTTGCTCTGTGACTAATTCTTCTAAAATCAAAACAATCAAAGGCACACGTCAAAGGACAGCCATCTCTCTCCACCTAGATGTTTCAGTAATGCACAGCCTAGTATAGTTACAGTAACTAAGAAGCTTTTTTTCTGCTCTTATCTTCAAAATGGTCCAATCAGTAGGGCTGAACCAAAAGAAAATACTAAAAAAAACCAAGAAGTGAACTGAAAAGGACATCTCGCATTTTGTAACAAACCAAATAAACATTGCACCACTTGCTTTCTAACTCTCACAGAAAAGCTCCTCCTTAGCTCAGGCTGCCTATTTCTTAAAAAACAAAGACAAGCAGAACTAGCTGCAGGCAACAAAGTGTATTAGCATTTGAATTCATGCTTGTATATCCTCTGAGGGAAAAACTCTCTTAAAAGCAACCTAAGGAACTTCCTCAAATGTATTCTGGCAACAGTTATTTGAGACTTGAAGATTTCTGATGTCTCTACAGTTCCTTAAAAACAAACTGGGAAATGTTAAAAAAACCCCACAGATTGCTGCCAGTTTTAAAACAGGATGTTTTTGTTGTTGATGACTGTAATTAGGACCAGTGACCTTGCAAATGTAAACAATCCATCCATTACCTCTTCTAATTATTGTTGCAAATACTTTTTTCCCTTTATAAACTTGGCTGTATGAGTAGTTTAGCGCTCATACTCAGGCAAAGACCACAACCTCCACAGGACTGAAAATACTGGCACCCAATGTCACCAGCTAGTTGAAAGGAAAACGAAGGGAGGAGGAGGAAAGTATTTAGTATATGGCTAGTGACTTAAAGTCAAGGTGGCTGTTATCAGCACACAGAAAAGGCAAGACAGAAAAGGTACCCCTACAAGAAATACATTACAAGTACTGCTGAAGAAGGACCCATTGTCAGGAGATAACCTTGGAAAGTGCCAAAACTCCTGAGACAGCAAGGAGGGAGTTCTGCAGCTTTCCCAACACCTAATCCTGCAGTCAGAAACCTGACTCCCAAGTCCTTACCTTCTGATGTCCAAATTCATTCAATATCGTGCCCAGCTTCTTCGTGTTGCTGTGAAGTTTATGAGCAGCAATGGCTGGATTGGGATCCCTCCAGTCGATGGACAGGCGATGATACCAGAGGTGCCGACCCTCCTGAATGTGCGCTGACTTGATGCTGGGGTCAAAGCGATGCACCTCACATCCACTGTTGGCCATGCTGATCTCAAACTGGTTGTCATCATTGCCTAGCCTACGAAAGAAAAAAGATGTAACTATTAATGCTGCAAAAAGAACTATTAATGAGTAGGACATTCTGAGGATTCGTAGTAAAAGAAGGTAAAATCCCACCTATTTGTTTCTGAAGCAAAGTGGAGGAGCTGTTGCGCTCCTTCTTGGTATATATCCACAGCACTGAGCACAATCTAACCCTAATTCTGATGAGATAACCAGAAACAAAGCTAAGGGTCCACAATAATACCTGCTGAAGATTTAGACTAAGTAGATAGATAAAGGAAATTTAAAGGAACATGTGTTTTTTCCCAATGTCACATTCATAATTGACCTTAAGAAACTTCTAATGAAATTTTTCATTTCTAGAATGAAACTGCTGGAGTGGATTGGATGAACTAACCTCGCCAGAAAATTCAAGCTCAATGCAACATACTGCATACGATTAGAATGAAGGGCTCCTTTCAAGACAAGAACTAAACCACTTTTAGACAGGCTGATAACTTCTGAATTAAGAAAAAGCTCTTTGGGGAGGTTGACATAATTTATAAGAAAGTAAATTAAACATTAGAACCTTTGTGCTGTCATTATTCCTCTATTTATATTGTATATTTATATATATCCCTCTGTTTTCAATTTGCTCTTTCTTGACAAGATTACAATATTTTCCTTAGTCCCCACTGCACAAACTTCCAATAACCAAGCCATAAGCAGAAGAACAAATACATTTAAAATTTATACAGTACTGTTTTGTAAAATTCAGACATATTTCCCACCGTGTCTATAATCTGGTGTTACAAAGATGAGCCATGATGGCCACCAAAAGGGACAAGACAAAAGAACCAAATGCCTCTCTTTCTCTGTGCACAGAAAGACACAGATTAAAAAAAAAAAAAATTAAAAATACCCCCTTCACAACAGTAGCAGAGTTGTTACACAGACTTAAGATTGCTGCTAATTTGGCAAAGACCCCAAAGAAGAAGAAAAATTAATAGCCCCATCGTACGGCAGTGTTGACTCTGAGTCCCCGCCTCTGCAAGGAGAAGATGTACTTTACAAGGCTGTGCCATATTCCCCCCTCCTATAGCCCATTAGTTCACACAAGGTACACTAAAACTAAAAAATTCTGATATTTACCATTGCAGTCGCATGTCTGGACCACAAGCCTTCCCTACTGCATAAAATAGGGTGTACTCTTCATTCCTGCTCCTCCAAGGTTGTTCCAAACGTGGTTCAAATCATGCACTAAACCTTAATCAAAATTACGCTGTGGGATATACACACATGTAGCGCTGGGAAGAGAATCAAGATTTTTAAATCAGCGCTTCAACCAGTTGCACTAATTGAGAATATGCACTATATACTTACAGCACGGCATTTATCTATGATACACAAACCATTACAGGGCAGTACTCTTAGATGTACTGTCAGAGCACCTGCTACACTACACCACAATTATCCTTAGAAGTGGTGCGAGTCTGAAATAATAATTCTGGCTATTTGCATCAATATGTAAACTGCAACACATTTTAAATCATGCTACACTTTGGTACGACATTAAGCCAGTACTAATCGTTTTACATAGATGACATACTGGTAAACTAAAATGAATCCAACTCGTGAAACAATGTTTGGAAGAACGTATGTTTTGGAAGTTACCAATACAGTATGATGCTTGCTGTAATACTGGCTAAGCACAGCGTAACGATGCCCTATTAGAAGGTCTTCTCCTCAACCATCTTCCCCTTCGGGCATCCTGGGAAAGCAGGAGGAGGCAGGGTTTGCAAAAACAGCCCAGCGTGCTTTTAAGAACAACTCTGTTTCACAGGATTCCAGCCCATACAGCCGTGTAGGAGGAAAAGAGAGGAGTTTTCTTTTCATACATTCAACACACATTAGGAAGAAAGTTCAGAAGTTAACCAAGTGAATCGACATATTTGTTTGCATGTGGCTTTCTACAGAAGGGACACTGATGAACAAAGAGCAGTGTAATCCCTTAGGAATGAGAAGCTGGCTTAAAACGAACAACATGCGAATTGTTGGGGACAGTTACAGCGTCAGAGTGATGAGCCTACCAGCGACCGACGGACACATGTGTCCGTGACACACTTCTAACAGTACCAGCTGCTACAATCCACAGGGCCAGATGCTTTTGATGTAGACAAACCTCAGGCTGCCTCCAAACAGATTGCTGCTCTTGTGGACTGCAAAGGGAGATTCACGGTGGTGCAAAACGGAGAAAAAAAAAATATGGATGAGGGTGAAGAAGGTGCTCAAATTTATGCCTGAAGAGAGATCTAACCAACAACAAATAATTAGGAGAGAAAATAAGGTCATCTCCAAAAGAACTGGTCTGAAAAACTCCTGGCTCACATGTGATCATGCTAAAGGATAACGCAGCATGAAAAAGGTAAACAAACGAGGTCTCCTAAGAAAGATTTTGTGTTACTTAAAAAGGGACCATGATTTTAAAAGAAAGGTGTGGAGGTCACAGAAGACTAGAGAGGCCCTTGCCCACCATCAGGAGAGAGCAGCTGCTGCCTCCAGCAACAGCAAAATAAAAAATGCTAAAGGCACCAACCTATTTTTACTGTAAAGGAGAAGAGAGCTCGGTTACGGAGTCAGCAGTTGCAGGCAGTCCCCTGCAGTGGGGGCAGAGGTGGGCTTTCAAAGCAGCAGGAACAGCACCCCATGGACGGGCCCTCCCAGCCCGCGAGTGGGAAGGAAGGGCTCGCTGGCACTGCTCCTCGCCGGCAGCAGGGCAGGGACGCTGACCCAGGACAGAGCGCGGCACGGCAGGGAGCAGCGTCCCTTGGCTGTCCCCTGCTCCCACGGTTCGCAGAGGGTCAGGGTACGCAGAGCCTCACGCTCGGAATAAACACTGGGCTGCAGCTTGCGCTGAAGGGAGCATCGCGCTGGCCCCGGCGTCATCCTGGAGCACAGCAAGTGCGCAGGTGGCACAAAAGCTGCTTTGTCTCCTCCAGCACAGCTCCCGTGGACATCTGTAACTGATCCAGCCTGATAACTGCAGGTACTCCAGCTCCCACAGGACAGAGCTGTAAAAACATGCATGTTAAGGTCCAGCTTTCCCTTTCTGTGTTCCCCGTCCTCCCCTTCTTTCTCAAAGGAAGATAACTGTGCCCTGCAGCTCAGGGAAAAAAGAAGCATCCCCTGCCCGGATCCTAAAGCCCCTATACTTTAAGATCCGCCTGAAAGGGCTTTTGTACAGTATTGCAGTGAGACTCTTTAAATCTCAACTGGTACGTTTCTGAAATCCCATTCATTTATACTATCCCAGCTTGAGTGCCTGCCTGTGGTGTTTGTAACAGACTTAGCTTAATCTAAGCAGATTTAGCACTAATAACTAGAGCTCTCTAATGCATATTGCAATTACATATCATACTGGGAAATCCTGTCCCCCAAGCAAAAACATTGCTGCCTCCCAGTAGCGGAAGCAACTAATACTAATCTAAACAGATCTCCAGACGTTTCAGGCACTGCTTGCTCCCATTCACAAGTAACCTCTAGCATTCAAGAAGGCAAAGCCTAAGCAGCATGTTTTGTTCCATTTTTAATGATATATGGATTTAATTCAGGATTCCCAGTAACACTCGTGCTGAACTTTCACATTTGTCCTCCATCCATCCTCTCCACAGAGAATGTTCTTCATTGGAAGCAGCTGCTCCCCCTTTGCTCTTTATGAGCTGTATGAGATAACACAAATGTTTAGAGGGGATTTTTGTCTTACTCAGAACAAAATTACTTTTCTGCCTGTCATAAGCTAAAGGAAGTGAGCCTGAGAGAAGAATTAGGCAGTAACGAGCTCCAAAGGCTGCAGAAGTAAACTGGAGGATTGAAGACTGCTCCTTCTTCACCTCAAATATTTCCCTTTTATTTTTTTAACTGTTTCACGTGATGGTTGGGTACTTACTGCACATGTGTATCTGATGATTGATAGGAGAGCCAACATCAATTCCAATCTCTGCTAAGCCCTACTGTTCCATCGATACAGAAAATCTGCCATTCAGGCTCCCTGTACCATACCCAAAACAGCAACATATAAAGCACCACTATACATGCACTAGCTCAGATTTGTCCCAAACCATTAGCAAGTTATCTTTGTGCTGGTCAGCTTCGTGCTAAATCTGCATTTCCTAGCACAGACGAAAACAACTCTGCATTGTGTTTACTGCTCAATTCAACAAAAATACCATTCTCAATCCACACTTGGTCCATAGCAAAAAGGGAAGAGGGACAAGAAATCAGGTCTAATATTAAAGATTGCTTAACTTGAAGGGCAAGGTCTAGATTAATTCCACTGAACTTTGAGTACTTTGCCAATACATCTAAAGTCAGCAGCCACATTATCTCAGACCTCCTCTATAATCAAAGGAAAGCTATACCTACCTCCAGAACGTTATTCAACTTAGCTGATTTTCCACCTGAGTGTGCCTGCCTCTCCCTACTGACTACTAGGAGCCTCAGGCAATGAGCCAGTACTACAGTCAAGCAGGTGAAGTCTGGCCCTGAGCATGGGATAACACAGCATCTCTCCTAACTTGCATAGGAACATGAGAAACTGAGGGGAAAAAAAAAAAATATGTAAACCTGTATTTCACATTAAAACCAGGCAGGTATAATTTGAAATAGATTGCAAAGAACATTCAGACAATAAGAAGCAACAGTAGTCAAGAGGAGTTTGCTCTCCATATATGTGACCTGTCTCTAAGGGGCATGTTATTGTTGTTCTGCCATGGAGCAATACAGCTGAATAAAACCTGAGAGCCCCTCACCCTCTGAGGAGATTGGTCTTTACAGCTCAATAGGCTCGATCCAAATATAAGCCCATCCAAATTAACAGAAAAGACTCCCTTTGACTGCAGTGCACTCTGCATCCACTACATGTTAATTGCTGGTGTTAACGGCCACGTGCTCATCACTGAGAAATGCCACCCAGACACAGTTCCTTGCTATCCACCATTTGTAAACCCACAGCAGCAAAATCACAGAAATAAACTGCGCTGGTTCAAGGGAGGTGAAGCCTTTCAATACACCCCTACCCTAAAGCTGGCTCCCAGGACAGCAAAGACAGTTTTATTAGGTTGCAGCCATGTGGTGATCTCTGTGAAACGAGCTCTGGATCCCAGCGATCATTCTCCTACTGCATCTGTGCGCCGATGGGTACTGCGAAAGGCCAGTGGCCTGACCAACTCTGAGGACTGACCTCCCTCATCCTCCCAGGAAGCAGAGTGTTTTATTAGCAGGGAAACAGGCTGCATTTGTGGTTTTACTACCTGTGAAAGCACTTGTTCTGTGAAGAGTGAAAACTTCCATCTCAAGTGCTGTAAACATCATAAACACTACAAACATTTTAAAATAAAGCCACAACTGCCTTTATTATCATCACTTCGGCACATGTCACCCCTGAAGTGCTTAGCAAACACACTCTCATATGGAAATGTACTATTTGGTCCCAGGGGTAGTTAATGAAGTTTTATAAGTAATGCTGCTGAAGTACCTCGCAATTATGCAAGTCATTTCTGCTCAGGGAAGATGCTGTAGGCTTCTCAGTTTATCTATCTCATTAATTTCCATCTTCCTCTATGTGAACTACCACTCACTACTCACCATTAAGCAATTTGTTTTCATACTGATATTAGAAAAGCAAAGGAAAACAAAGACCCTCATGGAGAAAGATTTTCCTCTAAAAACAGAAGCACATCAACATGTAACAAATACACCCGAACAAAGTCCGTATTTTAAAAGACAACCTTGTGGCAGCCTATGTTGCATTCATAGAGCTTTGTGAAGCTAGGTGTCATGAAACAATTTGCTGTCTTTTAAAGAGAGCACTTACCCAAGGGAATAGAGACGGCATTGCTTGCTTCTGATTCGATGAATGAGGCTAAACCTCTCGTCAAGACAGATCGACCAGGGCTTCTTTGCAGTTTCAGAGTACCCTCTCAGGCTGTTCAGGTTCATGTGTTCACATGAAATCTGTTAATATGAAACATCCCTTGATTTCAAGACATGACTTTTAATTTGTTTTTAATTTGCCTTCTGGGGAAAGAGTGGAAAGAAGAAAAATGTTAATTGGTTTCATTTAAATCTGATTGTCAATCTGATACACAGCTATGAAGATCTGATGATTTTTTTTTTCCTCGTTCGTCTGTTCTGCTTGGTGAAATGTAAGGCTTACATAATCCCCCGGAGAGCAACGCAGTTTGAAATGCAAATAATTAAGCATTAGTACTAAAGCCAAAAATCAATTTTCCTGAGAACAAGTTATTTCGCCATTAAAATGTTTATTTTTTTTCTTTTCAAACCTTGGAGTGGATTCTGCATCCTGAATAATGTTAAAATCATGTCATGATTCAAGACTGTAATCACAAGTCGCAGTGTCACTGCAACATACGCTGTATACCTGACCTACAGTGCCTCGGATCTCAGTTCCAGACGGGATTTGATCATTACAGCAACACATCCCCTCTCCAACAACAAAGAGATTAAGTTAAGCAAGTGCTTAACTAAACAGTGGAATCATAGCACACGTGTCTATGCTGTGCTGGCTTAGACATCTAGAGTCTAAAGCCCGCACAAAAAAACACTGCAAAGGGAGAACAGATAGAGACCCTGCACGGAGGAACACTGCTAGTCAAAGTCCTTGTAAAGGCCAAGAAAGCAAGGACTAAAACATGCTGGATTCATCAGAAACCTGGAAGTGTCAAAAATCACTTAACTGAGAGGTGAAGCCAGCTTTGCCAGCAGCCGAGCAGCAGCCTGCGACAGCCGAAACACAGGGGTGACGGAGCCAAGGAAGCTCTGGCCCGGTGAGCGACACCTCGCCGAGGAGCCCCTGCCTGCAGCACCAGCTCTGCCTGTCCGCCCAGCAGCTCGGGCCAGCGCTTCGCCCCCAGGCTCTGCCACACCATTCAGCACCATCCTCTTCCTCCAGACCCACTCTGGAAAAGGCAGGCACGGAGCCGGGGGGTGCCGCAGCCTTTCCAGCATTCAGGAGCCAGGACACAGCAGGCGATGGAAAGCCAATGCAATTTGTACGGCTGTCACCGTAGCAGTGGTGAGGAGGTAACGGGAAGCAGAAGTAAGCACCAAAGCTGTGGCTACTTCTGCCCAAGAGAGGCTGTGCCGTGCTGTACCAGCATCAGCTTACAGTTAGTTGTTGAAGGGCTTTTCAAACCACGTGCAGCCCCGCCATCAAATTCAGGGGTTGCAGGGCACAGGCTGCTAACACGCAGATAGGAAAGCAGAGACTGAGAAGAGTTATAGGAACCCAGCTGAGCCATCATGACAAAAAGTTGTTCTTTGGGACCAGTACCAACCCTGGCTGCAGGGATGGGATCTGGTACTGCCAGAAAGCCAGCAATAAAAAAGTTGAAAAGAACAGTAGTAGAGACAAAACCAGGTTCAACATCAGTCCTGAACTGACTGTTCCCATCTTGCTCCTTCCTTCCTCTACAGCAGACTGCCCAGGCTCAGCTCTCGGTTTTAGCCAAACTAAAAAGCACAGGTCTGGCCCCACCTAGAACAACAGAAATGGAACAATTTTACACAGGGGTGAGAGTAAAAACTGGAACCCAGCCTTTCCAACCACCAACAGGTGCTCTGCACCATGTGCCTTGTAATAAGTAAATAAAACTCTCATTCTTTAAGAAGCTTAAGCTCTGAAAGATCATTACCTGGAGCATTAAATCCAAAGAGCTGCATGCTGTATCACCACCTCCCTGCTCCTGCTCAGCTCATAATTCCCATGGAAAATTCATAAAAGCTAATGTAGCTTCTCTTCATGCTGCTCTCAGGATTCACTAAGTTTTAAGCAATAATTTGCACTGCACCCCGCTACCCATTTCCCTTCAGTCACATAACAATCAAGGAATAAATGGCATTGCAATAACAAGCACTAATTTTAAGACACAGAAGAATAATGTGCTCTCTACAGAAAACCAAGATTCTGCAATGCTGCCACTTAATTGACTCATGGCATTACGAGCAATTACCACACTGAGAAGTTGGAGCAATTTTAATAGCTCTTGCTACTTAATAGCTCTTGCTATCAAAAATAAAAAAAACTGAACTCTGCCTTTAGCACCATCACCAGTCTGTTGCACAATTTACAGAACCTGATGCACTGAGCTTACCTCCTCTTCTGGGCTTCTACTCACTACTATCATCCAAACCACAGCACATGTAAGACGGTGGTTCTGATCATTAGATACCAGCATTGAAAAAGCTTTTTCTGGCCACACCTCGACCCTGCTGGCATGGCATCTTCCCCCTCCAGCAGTTCGAGCCATTCTACACTAATGGCAGGGAGCTGAACTCAGGCACAGTAATTAGTAGACACTTGCTCAGCAAACACAGAAAATGAGATCCCATGCTCATCTACGTAAGCAGGATCCCATTTCCAGAAGCACTCATACCAGTCATGGTGTTATCCTGTCAGTTATTAATCCGATAACATCTGCCAGGTCAGGAACAAGGATTTCTCTCATTTTTTGTTTTCACTTACGCTTGTCCCCCTTACCAGGGTCAGTTACTCTGGGAAGGAAACTTCTCGATTAGTGTGTCAGAAGCAATAAATTCTCTGCTAATTGATGTCCTTGTAGGCTTTGACCCAACTAGTGGAGTTTAGCAGCATCTGCCACTGTTTATTAAGTCACTGAGACGAAGGATGTTTTCAGCTTAATATGCCTGCCACAGCCTAAACTTCTGTACAACAAAACAAGCAGCTCTACACACATCTCTGGCTGTCTCCACGTGCATCATCTTGCCTCCTGCCCTCTCAGTGCTGGCATGAGTGGAGGCAGAGATGTCATCTTCTTGAGCATTTAGCCAGCGGTACCCAGAAGGTGGAGGATAAGCAAACACTCTGCTACCCCTGCTACCCTCCCAGTTACCACACCATCAGCACAGCAGCAGATTTTTAGACGTGTTTCAAATGAATCTCGTCTCAGCCTTAAAAGCATTGCATTAACAAAGAATTTCGTATGTGAATGACATTCCAGTGACATTAGCACCTGAGGCTTTTTGCTGTTCCCCAGCGTAAGCGATGGTGCAGTTAAATTCAAGCATCAACTGCTGATAGACCTGGGTACTGAAAGCAGCCACCCTGTTGGAACTGTGGGCATCCAGCACCTCTTCCATTTTTTATTACACAAAATGCACCCATAAATGCTGTTGTGCAGAAGTGATGCCTCTGTTAAGACAAAACGGCCCAATTTCTATATATGCTGAACCCTGGAAGTATCTGTCAATGTGATCTATCAGGATTCTATTGGTACCATTGGGACAACTTGTCCAAGTTAGGGACTGATGCCTTTTTCTTATTTCACTGGGAACCTCAAATGCATCCTTTTTAGCTAAATTGAGCCTCAATATCGCATTATTATTGAGAGGTGGAGTGGCTGAATACACAGTTCTCTCACTACAGAGTGGTCTGTATTTGCCTGTGTCTGAGAGTGAGAAAGAGAGAGAGTGGGAGAGCAACCACATCTGGCATTCCAGTCATATCATACTCCTGTCGGGACATGAACCCATTTGGAAATAAAAAGCAAGGAAATAAGGCATTTTTTCTACCCTGTGTTTTGACCTTTACATTCATGTTGACCATCACTGCTAGGTTAAGCAACTTTAGTAATAAAGCACTTTCAAAACCAGTTTGGTGTGAGGTTGATTCCTAATCTGAGAAGGAACAGCCTGTGCCAGGCAAACTGTTTTCTAAATGGAGACCGAAATGAAAAACCCACCTGAGAAGTGCTAATGTACTTCAGGAACCTCAAGGCCTCGTAGTTGAGAGAAGGAGTTGGACTTGCCCATGGTTGTAGTTCAATGTGCCATCTCACAGTCTGCAAAGCAAAGCAAAACAAAAAACACTTTAAAGGAACAGGATGCATTTCTCAGTACAAGCACAAAACGCAAGGGCTAATAAATTAAGGAGATTTAATTTCAAACAAAAAGAGCTTCCTAGGGGCTTGTCTACACATGAAAGTCATTTCAGAATAAAGCAGGTTTTGAACGACAGTGAAAGAGCATCTAACTATGATTTATCATGATCAGCTTTGAAAGCAGATGTAGGTAATTCAGAAAGAAAGGGCTCTTCATCCAGGATACATGTGTCAACACAGTTATTCTAGGACACCCAAGTAAGACCCGGCTTGTAGAAATGCATAAAGAAAACCAAGATCTGGATAACTCAATCCTCTAACAAAACATCTGAAAACAGTGAAATAATTTTAATTTTATACCTATTGCGTATCTCCGCTTGAATATCCACTGAAATGAGAACTTGGATTGTAAACACTAATCACCAAAGGAAATCTCTGTAAACAACCTTTCGTGTTTTAAAATCTACATTTGACAGAAAAACAAGCTTCTTGTGGTCTCTGAGAAAAAGTCCACTTCCTCTCCCACGCCTGCCTGGCAAGATACACCAGAATTCTTTGTTTTCCTGAAAAAAATATCAGCCCGGCTGTCGGTAGCCCTACAACTCCTTATTTTCATAGCCCCAGGGAAGTAGCTTTGGTGGATGCTTTCTGTGCTCCCTGTGAGGCCCCTCAGCTCTGCACCTCGGGGATCCTGTCAGCTTTTCCAGCAACACTTCCCACATAGACAGAAGGGGACAGAAGAGGTCTTTCAGACACGTGCCTGCAGAGCAACGGGGCTCTGCACTCCCATCTGAGCCACCTTCTCCAAATCCTGCCCGCTTTTGTCACCCTGGGAAGTTTAGACGTGTTCTCTCTTGCCCTTGAGTAGATAAAAATATAAGCACGGTGTTAAGTTGTACTAAATTAAGATTGATTCCTCATGGCTTTTCATCTTCAGACGCCATAACTCACTTCTATGGCTGGGCAGGTAGTATCAAGTTTCCCTTTAATCATCCCTGATTAACTGAGCTTCCATAATGAACAGGATGGGGATTTTTTCCCCATAGGTTCACGTTGACATTCAATAAAATACCAAACAAACAGAAACCCCATTTGGGATTCCCACAGGACCTTATTTCAAACGCAGCCCTGGAAAACATATAGGAAATAGCAATTAAGGGGAGAGGATGGAGGCAGATCAGAGAGGCAAGGTGCTGGGTCCTGCCGAGAGGACAGCCCCACCATCGGGCTGGTCTGCGGCACCAGGAGAAGAGCCAGCGTGGTGACAGCGGGGATCCTCTGACGCCAGAGAGGAACACAGGAAGGAAAAAGAGAAGGCGATGCTAGAAAAGAAAGATGATTAAAGGGGACCACCAGACCAGATGGAGTTTGCCTTGAGCTGATATAATGAATTGATATTTTTGCAGCCCAAGTAAACAGTCTGGAGTGCACGTGAGCCAGGAGGTCTGTATGAGGTTTATTGTTCCTTTAGGGTTTGCTCTTTGTTTTTTTTTTTTTTTTACCATAAAGAGATGCTGAAAAGGACATTTGAGATTATTTTTTTCCCCAGAAGCAGATAAAAGTAGCATTTCCCACCCTGCAACCTGCTGCCTGCAGCAGACACAGGCTCCTATACCCTGCACAGCGCAAGGCTGGAAGCAAGCTAGCCAGCGAGCTCTGCAGCAGCACGTGCCCCTGACCTGCTGATTGCAGAAGGCAGCCTGCAAACAGCTAACAGCAGGAGGATAGGTGCACGCCGGGGAGGGAAATGCATGTAATCTTTCAGCATGAGTCACGGTTCACACGGCTGAATAACGTTTGCAATGACAGGAATGCTGCTGTTTCAACAGGCTTGAAAGCTGAAATGAAAATGAAGACTGACAATCATTTTCAGGCAAAAAAAAAAACAAAACAAAACAAAAAAAACCCCAAACAAAAAACAAAACCCAGACACCTAAACATCCATGCCCAGTTATTCTGAAATCTATTTGCCTGAGAAATAGCTCATAAGTAGGGGAATTGCAGGGTGGCCACTGTGGCACCATTCAGCAAGAATTCCCTCTGCACAGAGTTGACAGGGAAGAAAAAGAAAAAAAAAAAAAATCCCTATAATTAACCACGTGAATGAGGTTCTTTTTCAGCAGAGTGCAATATCAAAGAGCCACCGTGGCTTTCTCTCAGGTTCTTAAAATCTTAAGGATGACAAACTGCCTTTCCACTGTCTCCAAAACCTATCAATAAACACAGGACTGTGAAGATAAAAACCCCAGTGTCTTAATAATGCAGTTCACTTAAAAAAAAAAGGGGGGGGGGGGGAGGAAGGAGATCAACCTTTTATACAGCTCTTTAAATTTAGGAGCGCTACACAAATGCTACTTTAGTGAGAGATCAGACCTGAGCTCCTGTTTGACAGCAATGCTTTTGAATAGCTTCTCACACTTCACACTTGCTCCCTGGCTCCTTACTAAGCAGCAGCCCATTTCCATTCACTAACAAATACATTAGACAGGTCTGTTCCTAACACCTACTAAACACCCCCACGGGGCGCTCCAATAGCTGCATTACAGTAAGATTCACAGGCGATGAATGGGGAGGGGGGGAAATCCAGTACATCTCTTGGACCAGGTACACCCTTCCAGCTGGTAACTCACTGATGTCGGTGACGCGGTATGGGTATGTTCAGGACTCACCAAACATCCTCCTGAAGGAGCCATTCCCTATGTACATCGGTAGCCTTTGCTTATAGTTTTTCAGGTAATTTTCAGCCTGTCCCATAGTGTTTCCATGTAAGCCTTCTCAAATAAACTCTGCAGATAAAATGCACCCAGTCCCTGTGAACCAACTGCTTTGTGAAAATCAGGTTTATTCCTGATAAACACGTTCCTTATTTTGAGAAGTTTTTCCCCCTCTAGACTCTGCAATTTTATTTACTGAAAGCAAACCTGACTGTGGCATCATGATTTGGATTTTCTCACTTGTATCACAGAAACCTCTAGAGTAAATAATGGAGAGCATGTCCCTGTGGCTGCTGTACAAAACAGTCTGAGGAGCAGCTCCTTCCACAGGGGACTTCTACAGCAAGTACATGAGAAGAGCAGAGGAGGTATTACTGTCCATATTACGCAGCTTTGGATATGAAATTCAGACAGAGCTCCCCAAGGTCGCCCAGGAGGAGCCAGAAAACCGGTTCAGACATCCTGCATCTCTGGCTATTGCCATCCGTGTGCTGTCTCCCTAGGGTAAGGACTCATCCAACGAGGCACCATGACTGTGTTTCCCAAACACCAATATATCCTGATTCCACAACAGAAAGACATGACAGTACTGGGAAAGTTACAATGCCACTTAAAAAATATCATATTGAATATCTTGAAGTATCTCTCTATTTACATTGTTTCATTTATAGACACGTTACCCAAAATTAGCATTGTAAGAAAAATCAGTCTTCAGCAAGACTTTATCACAGGCACTGGTCAGACACTGACTTGAGCTACCCCAGAAGGGTAATGGATATCCAGAAACTGTAACCCAGAGTGATGTCACATTTTCACCACGTGAGATAACCACAGAGCAAAGAAAATCTTAAGGCAATGCCATTGCTTTGTTAGGAAAACTAGGACACGTTTGAAGGTCTGATTTTTTTTCCAGGTACTTCACACTTCAGGATAAGGACTGACTGCGTTCAGCTCTGGGGCCCCCAGCATAAGAAGGACGTGGACCTGTTGGAGTGAGTCCAGAGGAGGGCCATGGAGACGATCAGAGGGCTGGAGCAGCTCTCCTATGAGGACAGGCGGAGAGATTTGGGGTTGTTCAGCCTGGAGAAGAGATGGCTCCAGGGAGACCTTATAGCAGCCTTCCAGCACCTGAAGGGGGCCTACAGGAAAGCTGGAGAGGGACTTTTTACAAGGGCGCACAGTGATAGGACAAGGGGTAATGGCTTTAAGCTGAAAGAGGGTAGATTTAGGTTAGATATAAGGAAGAAATGCTTCACTATGAGGGTGGTGAGGCACTGGAACAGGTTGCCCAGAGAAGCTGTGGATGCCCCATCCCTGGAAGTGTTCAAGGCCAGGTTGGACGGGGCTTTGAGCAACCTGGTCTAGTGGAAGGTGTCCCTGCCCATGGCAGGGGGGTTGGAACCAGATGATCTTTGAGGTCCCTTCCAACCCAAACCATTCTGTGATTCTATGTTTCCTTCAGACCAATTTGACAGTAATCTGCAGTGACTTTTCTCTGGAGACCACTTCTTTCTCGGTTTTTCTCCCTCATAAGCCATCTATGATAGTCACCTGATAATCCCTTAATAATCTGTAGTATACATATGGTATAATTTGTCCTAAAAATCTGAGATCATAGTATTACATTTAAATCAACATGTGCAGAGGGCTCACAAACCAGCAGGTGTAAAATTGTGGGTTTGCAAAACTTGTTCAAGCATAAGCTTGAACATATAAATAATTAAATTCTTTCCAGATCAATCCTAGTTTCAGTGCAGTAATTCAAATAGCCCAACCCCTCCCTTCCGTTATGCTTACATTTGAAAGGGAATTAGTAAATTTTCCATAATTCCATCTTTTTTAACTCAGTAACTGTTTTTTCCCTCCTTTCAATCTCCTTCCTTTTTAGCAGCCTATTAAAATACAGAAACATATTAGCCATGTTTATAAACAGAAATTTGGGAATCCCATTGCCCTGCCAAGCAGTCTGTTGCTTCCAATGAAGAAACAAAAGACTTGTCAATACACGCACAGATGTCTTAATCAAGGGAAAAATATAAAATCCTCTGATTAAACTGTGCAACAGTAATTTTTTGCATCTGAGGCAGGACCATTTGGTGAGTGGAAAGCACTTGTGGCAATAAACTCCATCAATAACCATAAATATTTGCTAGCCATAGAAACAAATGACATACACACCTTCACCTCCAACCGTTCTGGCTGTGCTTTGTGTATCACCACGCTTGCCCCTTGTGGAAGGGTACAGCGGAACAGAGCTTGCTCATGGGTGAAATGTTGCAGGGATTTTATCAGAGCTTGCTCATGGGTGAAATTTTGCAGGGGTTTTATCAGTTTAAAATGCAATGGGTTGGATCCAAATTGCAAAATTTCAGACATCTACAAGGCAAACATATATTTACTGGACTGCATTCCTGAAGGCTCACCCTTGTGAGAGTAGATTGTCCCTAGATATGATCTACAGGGCTTGGACATAATTTTATTTGCGCTCCCTCTGGAGCACGTGTGGCCTTAAGCATATTGTTTTGTAGTGGTCTTGTTGTTTTGTTTTTTTCCCCCAATTCAAAAGTGCCTTAAATAGCGAAAGAAGCGTGTTGCAGCACACTGAAGTACTGGCTTTACAGGACACGCCAGCACGCCTCACGAGGGACACGCAGCAAGTGCAAAGCCTGCTGAGATGAGTGGGAGGGCTGCTGAGGGTGGAGGCGGCCAAACCTGGCACGCTGCTCCTCTCGCTGACGACACAGAGCAGCTCCGGCAGCGAATGATCCCTCGTGAATGCCCACGTTTCGTTTCAGAGGCAATTAGTTGGTCCGCTCCAAGAGAGAGTCGGGAGTGAAGAAACATTCCTGCAGTGTGGACAACGAGGGACCAAGCTCCCACAGTGGGCTGGGGAGCTAAGTTATTTGACAGGACAGACGAGGCAGACAGGCTCTTTAAGGGAATGATTCATCTCACTATAGAGTAGACATCTAAAATAAGTAAGATGAGTCACGCACTGGAAACGTCCATGTCTCTCCATGACCTGCAAAGGAAACCTGGAGGATGGGCTCAGAAACACCTACACCGTAGACATTCAACATCACAGAAGAGGAACCCCAGACCATGCCATGCTGCAGAAAATCTTGTATTGTAGAGGGCTGAGCCTACTCTTTAGCTGCGAGCCTCAAGCAACACTTAATTGCACTTTTTTCTTCAGCAAGGCTGACTAACTCCAAATGTTTTATGTTTGGAGCAGCAATACGTGGCACAAGTAAAACAAACTCCACCTCAAAGCGGAGGTGTCAATAGGAAAGACCAAGTATGCCTCAGCCTTGGCAAAGACCTCCTTGAGAAAGGTCAATTCATACGGTCCCCTTTAGCTAAATGTAATCAGCATCACACAGAGGGCTCACAAGACGTACACTCATAAAAACATGCTATGTTAATTTAGAAGTAGCGGGGACGCACACAGGCTCAGTAAGCTGTAATTTAAAATACAGCCTTACAAAGTGACTGTGACTCATTTAAAGCTCCGAGCGAATTAACTTCTAACGTGGCTGGCTTTATAGGTATCCCAACCCTACATGTCTGAACTGTTTCTTTCCCTTTTTTTGCTTTTCTATTACTATTATTTTCTACTTTTCTTTGCAGTTTGGCTTTCTTAAACATATGAGGTTTTCACTTAAGGAACCGTATTGCAGAAATTGCTACATACTCTGCATGCGTGTGCCTGTATTGAGAGAAAAGCAGTGGGTTCCCGCTGAGACATCAGGCATTGGGAGCATCCCAGGGAAACGCAGCTGACACCTAGTTCTGCAGCCACCTAAACTGAGAATTTCCGCTCCAATGGCGGAACTTCCACGCACTGCATAAACTACATAATGAACTGAAAAAATATTAATACAGGAAATCTTTCTATTTCCCCATTTTTTCACTTTTCCGAGTTTATCTAAAGCAGAGGCAGCTCTGACAACACTGTACGCAAACCCACAGCCTTCTTTGTACCCAGCCACCACAGGATTGCTCCATCCTCTATACGTATCGGGTTGGTGCAGTGGAACAAGCAGGCCGCATAGGCAGTTCCTCCCATAGACAAACTCCAGCGCTATAAAACTGTAGTGTGTTACAGAATCACAGAGTGGTTTGGGTTGGAAGGGACCTTTAAAGATCACCTAGCCCAAGCCCCTGCCACGGGGGACATCTGCCACTAGATCAGGTTGCTCAAAGTAAATAGTATTGGTCCCACTACAGACCCTTGAGGGACACCACTCATTACTGGTTTCCACTTAGACATTGAGCCATTGACTCTAACTCTTTGGATGCGGCCATCCAGCCAATTCCTTATCCATCTAACAGTCTATCCATCAAATCCCTATCTCTCCAATTCAGAGCTAAGAATGTTGTGGGGAGTCGTATCAGTGGCCTTATAGAAGTCCTGGTAGATGACATCCATAGCTCTTCCCTTGTCCACTGATGCGGTCACTCTATCGTACAAGGCCACGTGATTAGTCAGGAATGGCTTGGCCTTCATGAAGCCATGTTGGCTGTCCCTAACCACCTCCGTGTCTTCAGTATGTTTTGACATATCTTTCAGGAGGATCTTCTCCATGATCTTATCCAAAGATTTGATGGTGGAACATTAAGCTGAGGAACAAAAGCTTTGTGCCAAGATGAGCAAGCAACATAATGCATACAGTCAGGCTCCCCCGTGCAGCAAGGCTACTCACCAGAGTAAACCCTGCCTATGGAAACCAGTCCTGCGATAAGAGCATTTTCCACACTAGTAAGTGGGTGTCTTCAATTTAAATGGGATTTTGACACGACTTGCTTATGAAGAATTTTAATAACTAGGGGTGTTTCTATGTCTGGACATGCGTGTTTTGTTTTATTGAAGAGGGAACTTCTAGGATGCACTTAACTCTCCCCTAGCTCCTTGCTCTCTGTGCATCACCTCCTCCAAGCCTCTGCAGTGCAGCGCACACTTGTCTGCCTGGGAGCAGGATGCGATTGCTGCGAGAGCCAACTTAGGCAGCTCTGAGCATCACCCAGAGGGCTTCACTTGAGAGCAGTTTATCAGCACTTGCTTCCCAAGGCTGCAGTTTGCACCATAAATAAAACTCTTACGCTTAGCAGGGAAAAGAAAAAAAGCAATACATCTTGAATGCAAAGTTTCACATTGAAATGAAGAAAACAATTTTCTGACTTCAATTCTCATTAGAAAACCTTTGAGCCGCTGCATGGTAATTGAAACCAAAAGAGTCTTTACCCTTGTAGAGCAAATCAGTCCGAACATGCATACATAACAACCCCTGGAAAGGCAGCAATCACCAAGTGTTTCACCTCTGCTCTCCTTTTGTTAATATTCATGTTTATTTTCTGCTCTTTTTGCTTCTGATTTCCCATCTGACAGTATGAAATGGAGCCACATGCATACAAATTACAGCTCTCGCGCTCACAGGGGAACTGCTGGCCTAACCTACAGGCAAGCCACACCAGCGACCTTGATGCAAAACACCAACAACCTTGATGCCTTGGAAGGTTCAGCATTTCACACACAAAGCCCACGCTCAAGCTCTCTGCAAGCATACTTTTAGTCTTGTGTCTTTTCCCCCCAAACAACTGTCTCATAAGAAAAGTACACGCAGAAAAAAAGGATGCTTGGCACTGACTTTAAGTGACAGAATTTGTATCACTTTAAGAATTAAGAAATGGGTTTGGAAAAATAAGGACCACCTTCCAAAACTAACATGACACAGCCAGATCTGTAGAGGAATTTAGGTGACTAATGCTCCATCGAATTCAAATTGAAACCCTGACTTCCATAAGAAATGGGTACTGGGAACCAGCTTACCAGGTTTAAATTAGCTGTTGTGGACACCCTCCCGTAAATTCACCAGCAGACCTGGGCTTCAGCAACTATGTACATCACCCTGGGTGCAGGTTTGTGATTACAGGATGCACATGTTTCAGAACACTTGCCAAAATATTAATTTGCAGGTACTTACGAATTCAGAAAGCATCACATCTGATTTATTATTTACGTAGCATAACTACCACCCCTCGCTACCTCTGAGGAATAAATCCACCGCAACCAAAGGAGCTGGGGGCTGCAGAGGTAGGAAAGGGCAGCATTGCACCGAGGAACCCCTCCTCGGACCTTCAAAGGTCACCGAAGACTGACAGCTCTGCCATTGCAACTCCCAGCAACATCAGGGAGAAATATACATTTATTAAAAGAGAGATTTATTTCACTCTGCTGAGAGACACACGGCTTTAAAAACAGTCAAGTGGGATTTCTTTGCTATGGTAATAAAATAAAATAAATAAATTGGGCAGCAGCATTCCTGTGCTATCCAGAGGCTGACAGCATGATAATTTATATCTGATGGAGATAAAACCAGGAGCCAGAACAGATTGAAATTTATGGAAGCAAATTCTCGAAACTGCTTAAGCAGCGTAATACTCAATCAGCTGAATTATTTCCAGAGCCTGCATGCCTTTGCCAACACTTAAAGATAACAGGAAGAAACGGATACAGCACCTACTGGTCACTGCTTGTCAAATTCAGAATTTAGCTAAGCAGAGGCAAGACCACGGTTTCAACCTGTATTCGTAACTGCTTTAAATGAAGTGCTTTGGTTGAGAAAACATGTGAGATGTCATAATCCGTACAATAGGGGAAAAAAAAAGCTATTTTCCTCTCGGTTGCCTTCAAACCACAGCGTACAACAAATAGAATTTATCAGTAAATACTCAGCTAGCCAGATAAGCAGTTTATTTTGTGCAAATTCCAGGACTCTAACTGTGATTTACAGATAGGGATGCCTCTGGCAGCCTGTCCACTACTTCAGCCAGTTCTGCCTGAGGCCAAGAACCGGGAAAAAGAAGGTGCTTTAAAGTAAAACTTAATGCTTTCACACAAGTAAGAGCATTTCACACTTGTGCAGCTTTCTCGCTCATCCAAGTGGAGTGCAACTGTCTGAACAGAAACGGTCCACCACACTTTCCAGCCTGAAGGGAGATCTGGAGCATCAGAAAACCCCTTCCCCTTCATCTGCCCCTCCTGGGCAAGGACCAGGAGGGTCTTCTGTGCCCAGGGAGCAGGAGAGGGCAGTATTTGTCACCAGGCATCTATAATATCATAAAGCAAGTAATCATTAATTCTCTTCCATGGGTAAACCGAAAGGCTGAGTGACTTCTACAGGTATTTAGATTTCATAAGCGTAAAACCTAAGGTAAGACAGAAAATATCCACAACAGGTACTTACCATCCCTCCACCCCACCATCAGTTCACTTGATCATACTGGGTTTTACTGGATAGCCAGGGAAGACTTAAAAAGCCAAACTTCACTTTTTTTCTTCTTCAACTCCTTACTGCATACAAGCATTAGTTAATTAAACAAGGTAATGGAGCTCCGCAGAATGAAATGTACACTAGCTCTAAATGTCTGCAAACATATTCCCTTTCTTGTTTTTAATATGATTATGGATTACTGCCCTTAGTCTAGAGCTATGTAAAAGTCTTCCAAGCAAAATAAAACAGTGTGTTGGGCAATTAGCTCCCCACGTCTGGGACGGGAACGAGAGCTGGCTTACAAATTGTTAGGATTTTAAGTACAAGATGATACGTTTATTTTCCAATTTATAAAGAAGAAAACCAAGCTCATTTCAAAGCACACAATTTTGAAGTATTTTTTGTTCAAGACAAGTATAGACCCAAGCATCATAAGCCCATGGAGGACAGGCTTGGGCAAATATGCACCATCCTCTTCAGTTAAGGGCATTTTCCAATGTTTTATTACTAATTCTGAGAATTACACAGAATAGAGCACTGAACAGCTACATGATTTGACCCCGAACTCCTGATGTACCCAGAATTCCCAGAGATTTCATAAGGAATAATAATAGCAAGATCAAACCATTAATCAAGACATCTAACTAAGAAGAAACACATCAGCTCAGCAGCAGCCAATTGACACATAATTGCTTCTTGTTTAATTTTCTCAGAAGAGCGAGGGAAAAGGAACAAGATGACCTTGCTTTGCTCTATTCAAGATGAAACAAAGTTCACTTCTTTGAAAGTTTCAGTGCCGCAGCACAACCATGAGGAAAGCCCAAAAAGAGACACGACATCAGTATTAACAAATTTTATTGTTCCTTTGGGGTTTTTTCAGGCAGCTCCTACCCTGCAGCACTCATCTCGGATAAATCTCGATCGTCCACTAGTGCCATCAACTCTGCAGGGAGCAGGAAGGATTTCAAGCTGATTCTTATCATTTTTAGGCTTCTAAGTGGCAAGTATTATTCAACATTACATGCCATATCAATAGGCATCACCATCTCTTCCCCCTAGCATTTCAAACACTGTCTCTTTGTAAAATATAAAAGAGGGTGCTAAATAAAGGGCACTGACTTTGAAGCTCCCAGTTAATTATTTGACTTAGCTAGCTGCTAGGAGAGGAATGAGGAAAAGGGGTGGGGATGGATGAGGCAAAGGGGGGGAAGGTTAAAGCAGCGACGGCAACTCTATGGCGTTAACATTCACTGGTTCTAACGTCATTTTCAACTGCACGCATTTCCCAAACAGGTCTAGCCCCTGGCACATCACTGATATTTGCTGCTTTGCTTACGTTAAGCCTAGGTTAATTTTCCCCAGCAGACCACCCTGTCACACACACGCAAAAAAAATACTGACTTATTACCTCATCAAAACCAATAGCAAGAACACAGAGCATCCACTATTTTAGGAATATCGCTAAGAGAGATGAGTTGCCTAACTGGCTCTTTGCAGGCCTTCCCTTGCTGAGCTCTCGAGGCCCACGAAGTTTGTCTTCCACGCCCCAAGAAGGGCAGAGGGTTCAATTCCTTCAGTCTGCAGGAGCCACAAGGTCAGTCCTGGAAACGACCCAGAATTTTGTCACTCCCAGAAAAACCTACAGCAATGTACCTGAAGCTGCACCTGAAATCTATCAGAAAGTGGAACCCAAAGTAGACTTCAGTGAGTCACTTGTTGAATGAGCTGCTGGTTAGCTCTTTCTGCAACAAGCATGCAAACCCAGAGGTTTTCCATGTAAAATCTGAAGCAGTTGGCTTGCCCTGAAAATCCTAAGAGACTTCAGAATTCAACAGCTCACTGAAAAGTCCTCCTGGTCCTATCTTCCCCAAGACAAGAGAAGCCCCCATTGCACGATGGGGAGAGGTGGCAGCAGGAAGGACATTCCTTACAAGGATCCCCCAGATTTGGGATTTGCAAAGCCAAAATGGTTCTGTGGTAGTGACTTTCGAAAAATACTGCAAAGCCATTTTGTTCCCGCCTGCAGAGCATACAGAGAAGACATCGGTGAGAAGCAAGATTTCTGTGTATGTGGTAACAGCTGCTGGAACTATTACATTTATCATTACACAAAGACATAAGGAAAGGTTCATTTATCGTATTTATACGTGTGTCAGGGAGGACATAAATTACAGGGCTATTTTTTAAATGTTGCAAAAAAATGAAAAAGAAAGCAAAATAACCACCAAGGGGTTCCCCCAGCGCCAGACCCAGGACTTGTGCTCTGCAAGGGGTCAGCACTCACCCAAGGACACCCCGTCCACCCATTCCCTGACAGTGCAGTCCCTGAGCACCTCACAGCCAGCGCCTTTTTCTTGATGGCACCTGAGCCTGGTGGCACATTTAAAAGCAAGACTACGGAAGATGGGACAGTAGATCAGGCAGGGGAAAACACGTATCCTTGAAGATCCAAACTCTTCCACTTAGTACTGTATAAACAGCTGGGAACGTTTCCACCATCTCCTGCTTAAAGTGACTGAGTTGTTGCCATAAGAGCGAGTTCAAAGTCATGGCTTTCATCTGTCTGTTACCCACGGCATCAGTCCATTTGCGCACGTGGCTTCTATTACCCTTAGAGATTCGCCAGCTCAAAATAGGGCAGCGTGTCACCCTGTCACTTTTGTATACAGAAACACTAACATAAACAACATCGAGGTGAGTAATGTATATTATGGATTGCAGATTATACATGCTATACCACAATTAAAAGAAAAATTAAATCAAATCTCTACTTTTTTCCCCCTTTTACTTGTTCCACTGAACTGAATACCATTTGATCTTAGACTTCAACAGCGCGGAAGGGCTCCAGACAACGTTTCATCATACACAAAAGTATCTTGGTGTGTATCTGCTAGCTACAGAAACACTCAGAGTTGATTAAATGACTCACATCCACCGCACACAGCTCTGGAGCGCTGAACAGCCAAAGCAAACTCAGCTCAACGTTAATATTAGAACAAGCGATAAGAGGCGGCTGCTGCAGATGCCACCAAAGATTAGCGGTGGTTCACACAGACTTTCTCACCTATGTGTTGTCTTTTATCTAAGCTGTGCTGTGAGTGACAGCTGTCACTGCCAGGCTGCAGGAGGAGAGCGTGCTCTACCACAACCAACCCAAACTTCTTGTGTGAGGACCGGAGGTCCCTCACTAACTCTGTCTAAACCTCCAAATTCTACCTCTGTTTTGTAAGAGAGATGATGCACTTGTCACGTTGTCTGTACGAGTCTGCAAGGCAGCCGTTAGAGGGTTTTGTTCTTCACGACTGGATTTCAGTACTGGATCCCTTGTCAGGGGCCACTGGAGTTTTCCTCTGGGTTCATACCAAAGGTCCACCAGCTGCACCTCAGTCTGAACCATGCCCACACTTCAGTAAAAGTGGCGTGAGAGAGATGCCTGGCATGCTAGCACCTACCGTACAGCTTTGAAGCAGACACACATATCTCTGTTAACTGCCCGGCTGGATGGGTAAATGCTGATGCCAATTGGCTGAACAAACTGGGATGAAAACCTTACTAGTGACAAAGTTAAATATTTGCCTCATAAGCAGGCAGCTAAAGGTCAGAGATGTAAAGGAAAAACCCTAAGGCCTTCTGGGAGAATTTTACTTGTCCCAGATCTCTCTTTCTGGCCTCTTCTCTCTCCCAAGAAGGAAGTTTCAGAAAAGAATGAAGCAAGCTTGGCCACCTCGAGAACTGCTTGAGCAAGGAGAGCGGCATGTTCAAAACTGTCCTCACTTCTATTATTTCTAGTATAAAACATGAAACGTGACAAAAGATCGTTTTTGGTACTAACTGTGCTCATTGTCTTCAAGGCTGTCAAAATTTCCGACTTTCAGGAAAGAAATGCTCTTTTCCCATGACAAGACTGTGACTTGCTGTACAACTGACTTTCATACCAGTGCTCACCTCCTCCAACCTTCTGCTTGAGAGCTGCTTTCGTGCAGAAGACATCCTTCCTCCTCCGAGCACGTACACAGTGCGTGAAGGGGAGTCCTGCTTGTTCGCTGCTAATAAGGTCTGATAACCAGCAGTACACCAGACAACACAACCCAGTACCCCAAACACAGTGAACTGTGGAGGGGTGAAGAAAGAGGTGACAGCAGAGGACGTGTTTACTGAGTTGCTGCCCTTCAGTGGGACACAGAGGCCATGACCAGAGCTGCTCAGCCACCCTCTGAGCATCATCGTGCGGGCAGGAGGGCAGCGCGGGTCGCCTCCCTGCACAGCGGTCCTGTTCAGCAGTTTGAGCTGAAGACAGCAAACGGGCCTGGATCAGTATGGGTTTCTTCTGCACCTGCTAGCACAGTCATAAAGGATTCACGTTTTGTACAAGGCCCATGGACCATCTAGCCTGGTTCAAGAAAAGGATGGCATGACTGTGACGGCCATCATGGAGCACGGCATCTGCAGAAGAAATTACCGCCTTGGTCCTTCGGTTATGTCTTTAAGTAGGAATTATATACCCTGAAAAACACTTTTTCTGTGCCACAGCTATCTGGAAAAAATTATTCCCTTGTCTTTATATGCTGAAAGAAAGCCTTGAGTAGGTATTTGAAAGAAATCTGTATTATTGGATATAATTAAGTCTCATAAAGCTGTAATGACTTTCTGAAGGATAATATTCCCCAGCTGCTCCTCAAAAATTCATGAAGGAAGAACCTATTTTAGGTAATAAAAAGCATGTAAGAATCAAAGTTATTCTGAGTGATCATTTACCTCACAAGCTTGCAAGTGACATCATTGTCAGAAAAAAACATTACCATCTCCTCCTTACGGTCTGCCATAAACACATTTCACCTGCAGTTAAAATACAGTGAAAGCCCAGTATTGCCCTTGCTTGGCTACTTGGAGAAGGATTCCCGTACTTGGGTACCTTCCAGTGCCTCAGCTGCCCCCATTTACAGGCAGAGCTGGCTGGTGCTCCCAAGATGTGGTTGCCTGCTGTTGAAAACTGCTATCAATAAAAGTTTATTCTTTTCTTCCAAACACAAAAACCTCTCTCAGTCTGTGCTATTAGCCTGAATACTTGAACAAAAACCAACCAAGGCTCTCACAGCTGTTCCCCAGGTACTAATGGCCTGCAGCCATAAGCTCCTACCTTGTGCTAATCTCACAAGCTAAGCAACTTCGGGTTGGTTTATATTTGGTAAGAGACCTCCAAGGGCTGGGGGGAAAAAAGTTGTCAAGCAGTGTTCCTTCCTCTGGGGTCCACTAAGTCATCACAGGACAATTATGGTGGGGTCTGGTCTCTCCAGTGAGGTATTAAGCCAGGGCAAGGATCGCTTACAGTCTTTAAAGACCCCATTACTGCTTTTAATTACATTGACATTAGATCATTGTTCAGGCTAAATTCCAGTTTGGCTAATCACATTGTACCTGCCAGACTGCTTCTCTAATTGCAGAGCAGGTAAAAGTAGCCAGAGGGACCTCAGGAGGTTGACTGACTCTACTTCCCTGCCCTGAAGCACAGCTAAGGATACCCGAGACCTTCCCTGCGTGGATACCCAAAGTTCACATTTTTCTAGGGAGTCTTTCCACTGCTTACCCAACTGCAGAGTTAAAAGATTTTCCTAATATCTTGCCTGAAAATTAAGCCAGTTACTTCTTGTCCTACTTGCAGTGGACCTAGGGAACAATCGGTCATTATGCTCTTCAAAAAAAAAATTGTTTTTTTTTAGTTTGAAGAGTCTTGGCACATTCCTCTCAAAACCTACTTTTCCCTATTCAAAACAAGTACCAGTTCTGCCAGGCTTTCCCTGCACCTCTTAACACCTTTTTCCTCCCATTGAGACTCTCTCCAGTTTGTCTACCTGTCATTAAAGGAGGCGCCCAGAAGCAGGCACACTCAAAAGAATAACCAACATCCAGCTCTTCAGCACTGCGCTCCTCTGCAAGAGGATCACCGCTGCAACTCACGCTCATCAAAGCTAGGACGCTATTCACCCTCCACGCAGCATTCAGAGAACAGTGCTGCACGCTGTGAAGCTTGTCACGCCTGGTACACAGGTGAGGCGACTGGAATAAGCTCTGGATTTAAATTCACTAGGAGATCCAAAAGGCTGCCTTGACCCCGCCGGCTGCCACAGCAGCTCCCTCGTTTTGGCTCAGCCTGGGCAAATCTGCTCCTTTAAATACAGCCCGATGTGACTCGCTTCACAGCTTCCAGAGCCCTGTCGTGTTAAACTTTGCTGTAACGTTAAAACATTGCTCCAGGCATACATAACGAATAAACTGTTACAGAAGTTAAGTCCCAATCCAAACCAGACCAGCTATTACACCATGGGATATGGAAAGACAGACGGATACATTTGACTTCAGAATAACCAAGTTTTCTCCAAGAATTTTGGCTCCTGCTCATCCAGAGGCAGAGTATTCCTATTCAAGTCGCACCCAGAGTTTACCAGATTTTTAAAGACGTGAAGTCAGCTTGAAAACACTATACATACAAATAGGCAATGATAACATCCAACACATTTATTTACCAGACATGTAGAAGAATTAAAAAGGACTCTTTGCATAAGCCCTACATATCGCTGACATAAATGTAAGTAGCACTGTCATTTTTAAATTAAAAATCAAATGTAAAATTTAAGTAAAATCTTAGCAACAATGTAATGCTAAACTACATGAGGTTATTTTGAACCTGCCATATTATTAACTGCCAAACAGTTATTCCACATAACTTCGAAAATATCACTCCAAAATAATTTGCAGATTTCAATTATATTAAAAAGGAGACTGTTATCAGTCATTACTGCAGAGAAGCAGTAACTTCTCAGAAATAGTTCCTATATAAAGAAAAACAAAACCTGCAATCCAACAAGCAACAGCAAAAGACAATTAGTCTGCATTTATAAAGAACCAAAATGCAAATGTATACCAGTGTAAGTAACGCCTATAAAATATAATCTCACAAGATTTTTCTGTTTCAGGCAATGATACTTCATGGTTCAAAATATGTTACAATCCCAGACAAAATACATATATGGGCCCAGCAGGAAACTCAACTCTTAGCTGTTAATCACTGAAGGCAAACATTTTTATATCCCTAGATATGAGATGAAAGAGCACCCAAAATAACATCAGCTTAATTTTGCCAGCGTACAGCGCTCCCCACCTCTGGACAGCCACAACAACAGATAAAAGTGATTTCCAGCTGATACTACAATTTTCAAACGAAGTTTAGTAATTTGCTTGTCCTCCAGCAGGCACGCTTTCAGAAGACACACCTGTGGCTGCAAGCCTAGCAGCCTCGAGCATTTCTCCAAGCCTGCCTCCCGGGAGCCTCCCACTGCACAGCCCAGCTACACCCAGGCAGAAAGCCAGACCCTGAACCTCGGTTTTTAGGAGAGACACAGTCACAGCGCTTGCTGCATCAGCAAGCAGAACTGCAGGAATGTAAAACACCTGCCTGGACTAACAGCGGCCCTTCATCTTTCATGCATAACCATATGAAACTTTTTTTTTTTCCCTTCTCCTCCATGGAAATAAATCTGCCCAGAAGGCAAAGGACTCCAGCTTTTCTTAACCAGACTCTCTGAGAGGGCTCCTCCCCATTTCAGAGCACGAGAGTCAACATAACCTTGTTATTGCAATCACTGTGATAAGAATTTGCTGTTATTTCAAATTCCAAATGTAACAAGATTTTTTTTTCACCATCACACCCTGCAATAACATTTTAAAACTCACCTCACGTGGCCGCAGTGCTATGTGGGTGCAGACCTCACTAATCCCTATCGCAAGAGCAGGCACACGTGGCAGAATTTGTGTGTTTCCATGTAGCTGGAGTTTTTATCTGCTGCATATGTTACCAGATCAGTGCTTAACACAACCAGAGCTTAGAATCACAGTTTACAAACACAGTTGGGCATTTTATTAGCAACAACACAGTTTTAAGTGCTCCCACCAATATACAAATGGGATTACAAACTTCCATTTGCTTTACAATTGCAGCACAACATATAACTCTTCCCATTCTTCAGGTGACCATCGTATGCTCTCAGTGCTGAATTTTGTTTATTATTTGTCAGCAAGAGCAGCAGCATCTGCTCTTTGGTAGGCTCCACTGGGAGCAAAACAGCTGGGAGCAACACAGCTCCCAAAGGCACCACAACAGGCAGCTCTGGCAGCTCCCAGAGCTGTCACATAGCTAAATTACTTTATTCCCTGCTGCTTTCAGTTAGCATTTTTTATGCGTGCATCTTAAGGCACGAACAGACGCTTGTAACCTTGGTGGTCAAACCCTCCCATCTGCCGCACAGTCACTCCCTCCGCTGACGGAGATTTACCAGCCGTCAGGAAAAGAGCACGACGGCACAGGCAGTTCCCTGCAGACGCAGGGGCCATTTATGGACAAGTCTCCCTCTTTCCCATCCTCTCTGGGTCTTTTTTTTTTTTTTTCCCATTTTGGCGCTGTTGGTTGGTTGACTGCAGTTGTGCTTGGGAAATAAATAACACAACTTCTCTTCAGGAAACTTTAAAGTGATTCAAAGCAGGCATCAATTAATTTCCTTGTGTGTGTTTGCAATTTTTTTTTTTATATGGCCACAAAGTAGGACATTCAACTTGATCTATGGAAACACTGTTCATCAGTCTTCCGCATTAATTCAGTGATGTAAGTGTGAACAGAGTTATAACCGAGTGGCACTAGGAAAACAGAGCAAAATTTGGTCTCACTGATTTTTCATTATTGCCATCCTGCTGGCTCGCCTATCGCAACATACTCCAACACCAACACCATCAACAGTAGGGAAAAAAACCTCATACCTGAAAGCCTCTGCAGGCTTCAGAAATGGACTGACAATGGTTTACAGACAGACAGAAGACACGAAAACATATAAACCCACAGCAAAAAGCAATCCTACCCTGGTACAGCACCGAAGACCCGCGCAAGGAGCCTGCCCCTCTCCCCCAGGCAGCATTTACACAGGGCAGCCCACCGCGCTGGCGGCAGCTGCACACTGCCGCCTTTCTCCAGAGCTGCTGGGAGAAGCCCCAGACCACCAATTTAAGCAGCCTTTTCTGATAAGAGCCCCCGCCTTGTCTTAAAACAGTCTGAAGTGGAACACAATGTTTCCTGGTGAAAAAAATTAAAATAAATCACCCTTTTTTTTTTTTTAGCTATCATGCATGATCACCACTTCCACAAGAAAAAATGGCAGTACTCAGACCACTTCTACTTTATTTTCCCATCACTGTTTCCCCCCCTACGTTTTTAACAACTCTATTTCAAAACCAGTAATTCCCAGAATTTCAGCCTCACTATCCTCAAAGCCTTATCTTCACTTTAAGTAGATTTTTCTTAGCCTGAAGCAACACACTCAAGTCAAATATTTGAACATGGAAGACACTTGATGGTCTCAACCTGGCAACTCCACCCTGTATTCTACTTACTAATATTTCTCACTTGACTTAATTAGTGGGATTCAAATGAGACCTCAGCAGCAACGTGCCCAACACCACAAACCACAGCAGCGATGTTTCACACACTTTGCCTGGAGACGCACCAAAACATACCGTGGGCTTTCCAGAGCCTCGAGCTCTCCAACACCACAGGGTGCTGCCAGCTCTCCGGTGCGACGAGCAGCCTCTCCTGATGCTACTTCTCCACTAGGATTTCCTCAAAAATCATGAAATAAATTAGGATATGTTTTACTTTTGCCTCCTATTTTGTGATGCCACGCTTAGCACATGTTTTCAAGAAGCTATCTGAATCCACATGATTACAATTTCTGCCCCCCCCCCCCGCCCATGAATGCTGACATTCTTCCATAATCACTTAAAAGCTGGGATGTAGGAGAACACCAGGCAACATGGCATTGACAACAAAAATCACAAAGACGGACACTGCAAGATCTAGATGCCTCAACAGGGTATCAATACCACAGCACATCAGGATGCCATATAGTCATTATGCTGAAGAAATACGTGACAATGTTGTCCTCACCATTGCCACAGTGGCGAAGGAAGTAAGGGATTATCTCATTTCTCCTTCTAAACCTTTCAGGAAACCAGGGACAGAAAATAGCAGTTTTATTTTTCCATCACAGCTCCCCACGGAGGATGAGGCGAATCTGAAATTCAAACCATACACAAGTTCATTGTCCATCTCCTCATTAAAGAAAAACTAAATTACTGGGGGCACACAGGCAAAGAAAAGAAAGCAGATTTGCAAATGAGACCCTGGGATGACAGGATATCTGCTCAGATGGTGGTTTGGATGTTAGCAAGAAGTCTCTTCCTCAAGGGAGTCCGAGCAAACACGGATAAAGCTTCAGTTTAAGAACTGTAGAAGGTTGAGCCATTCCACAGACAACTCTGGTTTTATTCCTGTCAAGGCAAACATCAAAAATAACTATTTACTTTGACCAGGAAGCCAGTCCCATCTCTAGCAAAATCCGATTTGTTCCTCTTGATGGTCATTCCAGCTTTAAGTACCTGCACATCTCCGCACAGACCATTACTACCGCACCCCGACAGCAGGGCCTCAAAACAGGAGACAAACTACTCTTTCCCAGCCTTTGAAAGACTGCTCTTCCCCCTGAAAGACTGCAAACTCAACAGAAAAAACATGCGAATCTGTAAGCGATTCCTGAGAGACTGGCATCTGCCAAAACCAAAGACGGCACGGAGCCTATTGAAGGCGGCAGCATCCCGCTGCTGGTCCCGCACGCGGCTAACGGGGGGAAGAGGGTAGTACCGCACCCCTTGCTCCTGCCGAACGCCGGAGGCTAACGGTGGTCCTCGCCTCTCCAGAAGGCTTCACAATCACTGCCAGGTCTGAACCTTATTACAGGTCCATTTACCAGCTCATTACCTAACTCATTAATTCTCATGCAGACCATGTCTTAGAAACATTTCTTGACAGCCTTCAGCGAACGAAATGGCATGCGGATGCCAAGAACGCCCAAGGACTTTTCCCAAGCTGGGCGGGGGTGTTTCAGCCTGCTGAGCGAGCGTGGTGACTCCGGGCCAAGGTTACCTCCCCAGACCGAGCTCTGACCTGTTCAGCCCCACCACCCCACGCTCCACCTTTACTGCAGCTGAGCAGCATCGCTCAAAAACATCCCTCGACCAGGAGATGCCTTCCTAGGAAGCCGCCATCACAACCACCTCGCCCCACCGGCGCCCTCCGGGCACCTCTGCTCAGGTACCGGCAACATCTCAGCCACGGGACGAGGCCGCAGCTGCGAACCGGGGCTCCCACGGCCGGGTGTCCCCCAGCGGCCGCAGAGCCCGGCCCCGACCGGGGCGGCGCGGGGACCGCAAGAGCCCGGTCACCCTCAGCTCCGCCTCAGGGGGAGAGGGGGCGCCCTGGCGCCGCGTCTGTCGCGACACAGCGGCGCTCCTGTCGCGACACGGACACGACGCCCCCCCAGCCCGCCCTACCTTCCTGCGGCGGCCGCCCGGGGGCTGCAGGGGGCAGCAGCCGGGCGCGGCGCTCCCCCGCCGGCCGCTCCGCACGTAGGTGACCCGCCGCCTGCCCGCCGCCGCCGCGCCCGGCTGCTGCTCCGTGCCGCGGGCCGGCGGGGGCGCCCGCCCCGCCGCCACGGCCGCCGCCCGGGGCTTCTCCTCCGGGCACCAGGACCGCCTCATGCCCAGCTGGAGGCAGAGGAGGAGCGCGGCCGAGAGCAGGCAGAGGCGGAAGGCCGGGCCCCGCCAGAGCGGCCGCTCCTTGGGCATGGCGGCGGGGGCTCGCCCTGCCCGGCGCTGCCGCCCCTCTACCCGCCGCAGGGCTCATGCCGCCGGCGGGCCGGGCCCCGCGGCCGCCGCCGAAAGTTGGGAGACCCCGCCCCGAGCGGGGCCGGCCGGGGAGGGGCCCTGCCCCGGTCCCGGCCCCGGTCCCGGCCCCCGTCCCGGTCCGGCGGGGGCAGCGGGGCGCCGGGGGTGCCCGCCTGCGGCCGCCCCGCGGGACGCGGGTCAGTGCCCGGGCGGGAGCCTGGGGCCGGCGCTGGCGCCGTCGGGGCCGCGGCCCTTGCCCGCACCTGCGTGTCCCTCGTCCACGCACCCAGACCCCCGCTGCCCTCAAAGGCCGGGCCTAACGGGCGGCATCTGTTCCGAAAACTCCCCTCCCTAACTATGGTGTCGACCTGCCTTCGTAGCAGGGAAGTGTATTTGCTTGTTAATATGTATAGATTAATTCACGTTGTGCACTGTAATGTCACAAGGTAGTGGAATTTTACTGGAGACTTGTGTATTACTCATGCTTAAGTAAAACAAGCTAAAGGACAGCCCAGCTCTGGAAGTGAGAACTCTGCTTCTTGGAAGGTTAGAGCTGTCCATGAAGGATAAAGGATACCCCGGGACAGCCAAGGTAACGCCAGCATCCTATAGCCCCTCCGGCACGTCTTTGAAACCCTCCCAGCGTCGTCTGGCGTTGCAGATAAGTAACTCTAGCAAGGCGGACCCCAGGGACGTCCGGATCAATTCGCAAGCAGCAAGAATGCTGCCAAAATAGAGTTGCTTTGCAGTTTTGCTATGATTAGTGATCAGCAGTGTGGGTGGTAGTGATCGGTCAAATCGTGTTGGTCCTGAATGTTTGAAGGGTATGAGAACCTTGTGTGAAACCACAGCTGGGGTGCCCCAATTCGGCTGGGACACCTCATGTGCATGAACAACTCTTCTAAGCCTATACTTCACATCCTAGCCTCTCTTCTGGGTCAGCATGGGCCAGCTGCGGATTTTCACGACACATCCTTGTTTTCACCTGTGAAGGAAAAGCTCTGGGTGAGCTGAGCAGGGCCGAGAGGCAGGGCAGGGCTCACCTCTGCGGGAGCACATGAGGCCTTTTGTCTCACAACGGGGACATGCTACACAGAGATCAAAGTGTGCAGGCCGGCTTTGGTCTTGAGCCACAACGCTAAACCATCGCTGAGCGATGAACAGGTAGCGGAGGTTGGGATTTTCTGAAGCAGGAACCGCAGGCGGGGAGATGTGTCAGTGGCAGGAGGCAGGCCCTGCGGGAACGGGGAGGAGGGCGATGGCAGCCGGTTTGCAGCACAGGCAGCTCAGTGAGTAATAAATACGTTCACAGGTGGCATGTGCGAGACATGGAGGCACAGCTACTCCCTGTTTCTTTGCCAAATAGGGGAGAGAGGTTGTGACTCTTGTCCCCTGCGTGCAGTGCTGTGCTTCCAGCGCCCCTGCCTTGGCTGCTGGTGAGGTTTTCTGCGCTGAGCTCCTTCTCCGTCCTTTCTGCTGTCCTCTCCCCGGCAGCAGCCCGCCCTGCTCCTCTCTGACCTCTCCTGTCTGTTCGCAGCCCGGGGCAGAGCCGGGGCTGGCTGCTGCTGGGGGAGAAGGTCAGAGAGGAGCACAGGGAGAAGCGGAGCCCACCAGCAGCTGAGCAACGAGACCTGCTGGCAGCAGGACGGAGGAGCTGCCTGCGGGAAGATAAGGGAGGAAGCAGTGATCTGTCTGCAGAAGTGGGATTTCAAGCGTGGCTCCAAGCACAGATGCCCTGGCAGGCCAGGTGCGTGCTCCCTGCCATTTAAACGTTGCTGTCCTCTTTTTTTTTTTTTTTTTTTTCAGTAAACTATTCTTCTAAATTAGGTTAAAGCAATTCCATGGTTGTTTTAAACCACCCTAAATGCAGGCTCTTCTTGGAAGGGGGTATGTGGCAGTCCTGCCTGCCGTTCCTGTAGCAGGAGGGGGGCTCCTTTGTCCTAAGCTAAGCCAACCAGGGCAATGACCCAGATGAAAACTAATTCAAGAAAAACTCTATCTGGAGCAGTTTCCTAATAGACCTGGACACCCTTTTTGGTATCATCCTGTCTTTTGGTCAGCCTACAGCCAATGTGGGACAGCCTCTGGGTGGTGTATGCCTCTGGGGAAATGCAGTGCAGATCAGAGCACTTCTCCCCCTGCCCCTGCTCAGAGGTCCCCATCCCTCCCTTGGGCAGGCTCTGGTGTTTGCTGCAGGGAAGCGAGTTGGCTCTGGCAGCTGACCTGTCTGACAACCACATGCTTTCCCTCCGTTTCCACCCCCCTTCGGTGGCTCACGAGCAGATCAGAGAAGCCCTGGTTCTAGGGCAGGGAAGGAACACTTTTATGAGGGCAGAGGAAGAGTGTGACTGCAACCACCACAACTGGCATCAGCTTAAGAGACTCCCAGCTCCATCTGTGAGCATCACCTGGAGTTCATCAGCAGAAGGTTGCTCAGGCAGGCACGGGGCCGCCTGTGCATCACTTTGCTCCTCCATGTGAAATGGCATCGTTCATCTGGAGGACAGAAGTAATGCCGCTGCTCAGGGAAGAGAGGTTTAGACATACATTGAGTACACTAAATGCAGGGATAAATGTGACAAGACACAAGACTTGCAATACTGCTACACAAAATCATCATATCACAAAATTCTTAGCACCACGGTTGTTTTAAACTATCAGCATCTGGTCAATAAATAATGGCGTGTGAAGGTCCTGCTAAAATAAAAGTTTGTGTTTGTATGGTTATGGAGAAAATCTTAAAGGCAGGAGTATAAAGATCAAGACTCAAAAAGTATAAAGTGCCCAAATACATTTAAAAACTCTCTCTTGAAGTCTAATCCTTGAGAAAGCAAAGCTTTCCTAAAAGCTTGAACAATGCATATTCAAATAAAAGAGGTCTAACTGAGCAGAATAAAAACCACAAGGTCTTTCTTGGGTTTAGCATCACAGGTTCATTTGTTGTTCTTCTCTCATTGTATAGCTTCAACAAAAAGCTCAAATACTTGAATCCAGCCACTCCTCTTGTCATCGCTGAGCTGTAACTGTAAATGCTGACCTTGTACAAGACATTCCCTTTCTTAGAAAGCCTACCAGCCCCAATTTGTGAGCTTTCTAAGAGTGATTCTGATAAAAAACAGTTCGTGAATTTAACTCGGTGTTTTCATTTTGCTTTTGTATTTTAACAAATGACTGAATTTCTCATGCTTCTCCCCCATCTCTTTTGAACATAAGCCTGTTTGTTTAAAACAGGACAGAGGGTTTCTAAAGATAGAGAAAAAGGGAACAGTGGTAGAGAAGGATCTCAGGAAGTCTCAGGAACAATGAGAAATCTTATCCGGATTAGCATGAGAATCAATGGGAATTAAGATAGTACCTTAAACATTCTCACCTCTCCAGCATCCTCTCCATTTTAACAAGTGAATTACAAACTAATTTCTTCCCCCAGGAACCTGCTGCAAAGACACCTGTATGTGAGCAATGGCTGTAAGAAGAAAAGCGAACGAAAATTGCAGCGTAATGCATGCAGCTCCAATTCAACTGGAGGATGGCCCTTTTCGAGGTGATTCCTGGGAAATACAGCTTCTGCAACATTTCACAGCTTCTGCTAAACATCCTCACTCTTTGAGTCAGGCAGCAAATAGCCTTCCCTCTCTGTTGTCCCCAACCAAGATGGGTAGCATTAGAGGAAAATGTCATGCTGGATCCAATAGAGCACAGAGTACTGCCATGTAATGCAAGCAGTAACCAAAACAGCGACTCTGAGCATGCAGTTTCTACTGAGAGCAGTGAGCATTATGCCTTAATAACCAAAATCAGACATCGGTCCTACTGTTACTACTTTTTTTGTAGGTGCCACAGATTTCTACAGCTCCCTTCATTTCTCCAGGAAAAGTCTCTAAAAATGTAAAATTCCTCCCGCATTTACAAATCTGCCTACGGTGAGAGCACAGTGCTAAACCTCTGGAGGAAAAAAGTTTAACATCAGTGGAAGTTCATTGCTTCAGTGCTGTCTGCTGCTTATAAATTACACCTTGCCTGGGATGTTGTTGGTAGCAAGATCTCTCCTTTGCAATAGCTATTTAATGCTGATCTCTCTTACGGCCATTTTCAGCTCAAACATCTTGCCTACCACCATCCATCTTCTGCCTCCTCCCACTGTCAAGGTTTCCGTTTATCTTCTGGCTCGTCAAAATGTCTGCCCAGATCTCTCTGCAAAATTAAACCCCAGGCAGGAAAAACACCGCTGGGAATTCCCTGGATTCTTCAAGGGCTGTTAATGGAAGTCAAACGTTCCTCCTGTAAAATGACTAAATGAATAAAAATGCTCTTTTTGACTCCGCTTAACAACCCCACTGGATTTGGTATAAGCCACTTGCCAAAATCTACAGGGCCGAGTGAAGGAAGACTTATTTCCCTCTCCTCCCTCCTACACTCCTGGATGGTGCTTTGAAAACCAGAGCGATGTTGGTCTGTGCACGTGAAAACAGAGAGGTTTTGTGTAGAAGCTCTCACAAAGTCATTTTAGAAGTGGCTGCATGAAGAGAAGCACGGTGTGTCCTTCCCCGCAGAAGATGCGTGTGCCTCTGATCCGGAGTCTGCAGGAGTCAGAGCTTTGGTCCAGGCCTGTTTTATTGCCTTGTGCATTTACAGGCCAAGGCTCTGCCATAGCCCTGAGGAATGTGGGATGAAATGTTTATAGCTCCCCGGGTGACTTCTCAGTGATGGCTTCGGTGCAAGCCCGGTCTCACTTCTGTTCCTTAAAAGCGCAACTGGAAATCCTGGAAGTGTTTCTCTGTGCACCAAGTGTCAGACCTCCCTGGAGCCTGCACGCAGCCAGCAGCTCTGCAAGCGACGTGCAGCCCTTACTCCTTCCCATGCCTTAAATCCCACTGAAAACTCAGAGAAGGAATATCTTTCTGTTATCTCTTAGATGTTAGCAATGGAGAAGTAAATTGGCTGCATTGGTCTATTACCCACTTACCGCTGCTGAGAAATACGTGTCTGAACAGCTGTCAAGGCTAAAGCTCAGCTGCGTGGATCATTAAAACCACTTCTCAGCTTGCCACTGCTAGGTTTGAAGATAACAGCTAAAAAAAATATGTTCATGCAGTCTCACATTAGCTCTTCTCAAGCTCGTGGGCTATTTAGGCAGCTTAACACAAGATTGATCTTGCTATTCGGCAGCTCAGTGCAAGGCACGGGCAGAAGCTCTCTTTTCCCTCCAGCTACGGAGAGATTCAAACACCACAGCCTAGCCGTGTGCTCTGAACTTGATGAAAGAGATAGTTGATAATTAATGGCCTGGAGAGGGGATTATAGATGAAGATTTACCCCTGAGTCACGCTCTTGTGCATTTGCACACACACGTACCTGTACCTGTGCGCGCACATTCGCTGCAGGAATGAGAAGAGGAATGAGACGGCCCTTCAGCAGAAGGCACTCTGCAGCTCTCTGCTCTCCCTGGGCCTTACCTTTCTTTATTTAACCCTAATCTTTGTGGTATCTACAAATGCAACTATCGCCTCCAGCAGCTGTGTTTCACTCCTGCAGAGGAACGACAGTGGTTTTATGGTCTGTCTTTTACTAAATTATCTAATCATTCTGAAGAAGCAAAATTCTGCCTGCTTTTTAAAGTAAGGGCCAGCAATTTTATTGAACAGATACTAGTATAAAAATTGAAAACCTGTATCACCGTTTTATAAAAAAGACATTCCAGTTTACAGGAATTAAGCAGTCATAGCTCATATGCAGCTCATGTACTATTGCACAGAGACTTTTGCGATATTAGTTTGTTGTCTGTATTTCCCCTGTATCTATACTGTAATCCCAGACAGATGTCCAGCTTCGCTTAAAAATTACTCTGAGTTTCTATTACAAAATCCTATTTTCTGTATGTTTTAAAGATTACCTTGGTGTTACTCTGGGCTCAGCTTTCTCCCTTTTTTTGGATGCAATCAATTTTACTGGCATTTTTGTACTTCTAAGTTTGAGGATGAATATCTTTCATTAAAAAATGTAATTTGGCAAAGGGATTAATCTGTAATGCTCAGAATTCTATGGAACACCACAGCTGGAGTAGTAATTACAGCTTTAAGAAGTTATATAAGCCTTTTTATTACATGTTTTTAATGGGTTTACACAGTGCAGTACAAATGCCAAAGTATTTATACAGGGGATGGCAACGGCACTGTAGTAATCGAGCAGATGTCACAACCTGATCACTGAGAGAGACTTTCATCTGCAAGTGCTCAGGGAAAAGGGCTCTCCAAGGGGAGAAGAGATGGGAGACAGAGTGCTGGGGCTGCTAGGGAGAAGAACAGCAGCAACATGTTCCAGGTAGCAGTTTCACAAACAAATTAAGGCCCATAATTAATGCGCTGTGCTCTTTTTCTACGGTCTATCTCGTAATGTTGTTTGATATACTGTCATGTGTCTGTACAATTTATGCCTCATTAAAGGCAATAGGATAAAATAAAAGCTGGGAGTGGCTGGCAGCATCCTTGGTGGACCTGATGGGCAACAAGCAGCTTTCATAGGATAGGAGGCATGCAAAAATGTCCTGGGACAGTATGCAGGCCAATTTAATAATATGCGTCCACCTTTAATAAAGGTCTCACCCACATGTCTGAAAAGCGTCCCATTTTTGCAGGACACTAAATTCAGTATCACTGTCTTTACCTGTAACAAAAAGGTTGCTTTTCTGAACTATTACCATGTGGTCAGCCAATCCTCTCCTCCAGCTGGTTGCATTTTAAATGTCTTAAACAAAATCCTAAAGGGGAGGAGAGAAATGGCCTTGCCCTCAGCAGAAAAGATGCCATGGCTCCCCTGCAGCTGAGCAGCCTGGCCAGGACCAGACGGTGAGGATAAAACTCAGTGCTCTTCCCGCAGGCTCCTTTCAAGGCAGTTTGCCCTCAATGCCATGTAGAGCAGCATCAGTGATGCAGAGATATCGGTATTGATTTGAAGTGGAATAACCTCCTTAACTGAGAGTTTGTATATAGGTTAGGCATTACCAGAGGGGTCATCCTTTTGGCATGTGTCTTCCCACAGCGTGTCTGCCTCCATCCTCTGCCATGGATGTGGAAAGCAGAGGCCAGCCAGACACTTCAAAGATGTGCTGGGAAGGATGAAGTGGATTTGTGAAGATGCAGGCACTTCTACATGCATCGCTCCAGGCAATGAACGCTCAGCCAGGCTAATGCTTGTGGTTGTGCCCCAGCTCCTGTCCCGCTTGCAGGCTCCTTGTTAGGAGGAGATCCCTTTGCCAGAATGCATTGGATTTCTTCAGGAACAAGGTCATTTCTCTGTACTCTGTCAGGAGGTAAAGTACATGCTCCTGAAAGCATAAAGGCTTTTTACAGAGCTTGCATGGTGCCTGCTACAGTGCCGGTGGCAAGGCTGGAGGCAAAGCCAGCAGCTACGGAGGAAAGCCTGCCCTGCTGTCTCCCCGCAGTCTGGTCAGCGTAGCAGAGGTGGCGTAGAGCGGGGAGGACTGTCTGAGAGCACGCTTACCTCCCTCACAAAGCAAAGGAGAAGCAACTACTCTGAGCCATAGCTGGGTCAATGCCCGAAGCCAGCCAAGCACAGGAACCTCCTGGCTGGAGCCCAGGGCACCAGCACAGGCAGGGAGAGACTCCAGCGCTGGGACATGCAGAGCAGCGGCTGGAAGAGGCAAATTTTTCCACTAACTTCTTGCTCCTCCCTCAGGCGTAATGTGAAGGGAAGAAGATGATCACTGATGTACTGCGACGGGAGCCTTTAGGAATAGAGGGGCTTTTTGCTCAATCTTTCTGCTGAAGTGCTCAGTCTTACACTGCGAAGACAAACAGCAGCAAGATTGCTCTCAGCAACCCAGACAAGAAGATTTTAGTGCATAATTATGGATGAGATGCAAAAGGACAAAAAAGAGAAAAAACATCTGTTCGCATAGAGTTTATTGCCGTTCACTTAAGAGGCCCATTAAATGCCAGAAAAAGCTATTTATCCTTCTGTTTGAGGCAATTATCCTGCTGCAAATCTGTGTGGCAATTCGCCCCGTGATTATTCCTGGAGTGCTGACACTGTGCAGATACACTCACTACATGGAAAAAAGGCGTGGACCTTGCCCACCAAGGCTTACGGAGGGATTTTCAGAAGCAGGGTAGCCAGTGCTTCTCAAGGTCTTTAACTTACACTTTACCTCTGTGGAGAAGCAGGTTGTGTCTTGGAGTCTTTGCCTGGACTTCAGGTGCCTCAGCCTTTCTTTCAAAAAGCAAAAGGAGCGTTTTCATTCAAAGCACACCTAACAGTGGGATTGCTCTTCTTGAAGCCACTGGCTCAGTGACATGGGATGTGAGAAGCCCAAATCCAGTTCCTTGAATGCTCCAAGGAGACCAGCTGTCCCACGGACCTGGAGACCCCTCATCTCACCAGGCTGCAAGGCGTGCAGGGAGGAGAGGCTTCATCTCCTTGAAGCCCAACCCTGCACTCATTTGGTGAGGAGGAAAACAAGTGTGAGGCTCCCTACATGGCTGTAGTCCATTCCCTGAGGGAAGGGTTGTTTTCCAGACCATCAGTTTAGCCAAAATGCTGACTGGAGGTGCACATGCAGGTGCTTCAGAAACACCGACAGCTGGCTCCGTTGCTTAATTCTCCAGTGACACAGAAAATAAACTAGCCTCCCCTCCTCTGTTTGGCTCATAAATGTAAGGAAAGGCTAATGTAGGGCTTGGATATCAGCTGGTCGACTGAGACTTTGCAGAAGTTGAACAAAAAGGCAGGAGAGGTGAGAGTGACAGGAGCACAGCACGTGATGCACATGGTGCGCATGGCGCACGTCTCTTACCATGTGAGAAATATATTGTCCCCATGGTAGGTAACGGGCATGAACAGGAACGGAGGAAAGCAACGTAGGACAGTGCTCTCCTAGTGCTGGCTGCTGTCAGTGGTGTGAGACAGTCTCAAAGGAGAAAAACAAAACACAGGAAAAATATTCCCTTGAAACTTCTTTTACGTTTGGAAATACCATTCCTATGAAGCTGTTCAGTTTCAGAGAAGTTTCTTTCCACTTTCCTTTCTCCCCAGCCGCTGCTTTTCTTCATAAGGCTGACTTTTGACTCATGTTTGCTTCTCCAAAATATGTAACTTTGACTGTCTTCACTGAGAAAAAAAGCCGGGGGAGGGGGGAAAATTCCCGGAAAGAAGAGAGACCATTTCAGATCAGCCTTAACCCAGCGATAGTTTCTAATACCTGAGCACCCAGAGTGGTGTGTGGGCTTGCCGGGAGCCAGGCCAGGCAGCGGGCGCATGGGCCAGGCTGCAGCCCTGCAGGGACCCCCCATGGGATGTCTAGCCCAGGCACGGCTCGAGGGGCTGGGGGACCCCAAGGCCCCGCAACACGAAGAACCGAGGACACTTGGCTACCCTAGACAGTGGTTTCCCCTCCATCCAGCCTTTTGGTGGGGGAACAGCTCTGGGACATGCTGCTATAGCAACAGCTTTGTCTAGGATTATAATCCTCTAGTTTTATTAACAACAGTTTCTGGTATGCTGCTCCCTTCACATTTCTGTTTCCTCAATGTACTTTTTCTAAGCTTTCCCCATGACATTTTATGGCCCTAACTGATTCACGATTATTTCTTAAGCTCTACTGCAGCACCCAAGTCCTCCAAGCCCTATAGGTACGTGGGAGCCCGACAGGCACCCACATTTCCATTGAGTTCAGCATCTCTGCATTTGCTCTTTGAGATGGAGTGTGTGAGTTTCTTTCAGCAACTGCTCGATCCAACATCTCCCTCTGGTGGAAAATAGGGAATAAAGCAGGATAAAAGAAAGCATCGTACAACATACAGAATTATCTGATAGCTGTGAAAACAATGCAAATCTCGCTCCAGGCCATGATGTTCTCTCTAATTACTACATTTATTCCTAATGAATTTGAATGTATCACACTGAAGTTTATCTCAAATCGTATTCAACTGGAAAAGAATTGTAATGAATGGTGAATGCCAATTTTCCTGTATTTTTCAGAAATTTGGCAAATTTGTTTTAAATATAGGCAAAATCCTATATCGAGACAATACGTCTTTATGGCATTGCTTCTGTGAAGAAAATCAACAAAATTTCCTGTTGCAGAAAACTATTATTTTGTGCTCAAGCTCTAAAATCCATCATACGGCCCATCTGCTGTCTGCAATTGCAAGGATTGATAAAAATGTCTCAAAATATAATCGTTCCCTTTCTATGCCATAATTACGCCTTTGAAGTTCCCCGTGAATGTGACAGATTGGTTGCCATCTGCCAGGAGTGCCTATTCAATGGAGATTAGAAAGTGCAGATAAGAAGGAAATGCTCAAGTACGGTCCGGTTAACTTTTGTCCAGACACACGCAGGCTTAAGGAATGGCACGAGGATAAAATGCTTTGCACAGGTGACAGCCAAGTCTTTCTTTAAGGGCACCTTTCAATCAGCATGAAAAGTCATGGAGGTTTGATGACCTTCTGCTGTTAACCCTCTCCCATGTCCAAGTGTTTCCCTGACACTTGCTCTGTGTTTCCAGATGAAGACTACGGAGCCGACGGAACAGCACGGACAGATTTAGGATCAAAACGGAGTTTTGCAAATTCCTCAGCTGCCGGCTCAGCTTCAACTGGAGCTGGAGAGTTAACACAGGCCACGTCTTTGCTTCAGCTCCTGGCAAGGCTCTTGGGTGAGGAGCAGAAATTCAGGGATGGCTGATGAGATACTGCCAGAGGCTGACACCCGAGGCTGGGGAGCTGAAGCAAGAAAGGACTCTTCTCAACAGACCTCAGCTGCCTAAAATCCAAGTGGTCACTGTCAGCGATCCGGCTTGCAGGCAGCGAAACATTGACTCCCCTTCGTGGGTAGGTGTATAGTTGGCACAGGGCAGCATCACTATGTATCTATGGATATATTTTAGAATAGCTAAATTTTCCATGCCTAGGGAGAAAAATGAAGGAGGGATGTGCAATTATTCCCAAAATATTAGGACATATTCTTGGCAAATTGAATGTTTCTGGAACAAAAAGCTGAGGCTCCTGAGTAGGATGCTCAGCCTTTGTGTGGCGTGACCTTAGCAGGGAAGAAAGCCTCTGCGAGAAAGAGTAAGATTTAAAAAGGAATTTCAAGCTAGAGACTGGGGGGGGGGGGGGGGGGGGGGAAGCGAGCAGGCAGAGAGGAGCAGCAGTTCATGATGGCATGTCCTTAAAGGTGCCATTTTGTCATCTTTATAACCACAAGTAAGCAGGAAATGGCAAGGTGCAATCTGGACAGATAAAGCCCCTTTCAACAGGGCACAGGAGCTGGAGCAATCAGGCTGAATGCATGCTTGTTTCTATTTGCTGTAAGTCTAAAAATAAGATATGGGACTAAAATGCTTGATTTTTATATAAGGGTATTGAAATATCAGAGACTTTCCAGAAGAAAAATCATTACTGGCTCATTGTAATAGCATGATAAAAATTACATGGGAAAGAACCAAAATAGATCCGTCCAAATGAGGAAATGGAAAAGGACACGAACTCTGTCAAATTAAAAGCAGAAACAGAAAGGCTGACTAAAAAAGATTTTGAGGAAATAACTTGCTAATAGACAAAAAGCTTCCTCTACCCCAGCAGGAGCAAGGAGCCTGCCAGAGGGTCTGCAGGTGACTGGGGTATGCAGTCAGCAGATGATCAGGGTGGCAAAGGAGTCTGAGAGAGAACAAGCCCTAACACAACAGCTAAACAGATTACTTGTGCCTGCATTCGGCGCAGAAAAGCTTAGTGAAATTCCCACAGCAGAGCTGTTTGTTAAGGGGATAATGCAGAGAAGCTGCCTCAGATCGAAGGGCCATTAGGTGAGGTTTTACAACAAATAGATGCAAGGGATAGTAACAAATTCATGAGAAGCAGATGTTACTCACTTGTGGATTTTTAAGGAACGCTAATGGGAAATTGTTGCACTATTAGGGCTGGTGTATAACCTTTTACTTAACACAGCCAAAGGAAAAAGAGGATGGCATGTGGCACTGTTTTCTATTAAGTGCTGTGAGGGATCCAGAGAAATGCAAACCACTAAATCTGACACCCATAGCAGGCAAACCGTAAAAGCCATGATAATAGAATAGTTGCAAGGACAGATACGGACGAAGAGGGAAGAATTGGCAGAGCTTTGTAGTGAGGAGCTATGAAGCTGTGCTTCACCACCCTCTTACGGCTTCAGAGGAAACAGTGAGGGCACAGACTAGAGCAATCTGCGGTATGATCTGCTCAGCTTCTGGAAAGCCTTTAATAACGTCTGTCACCAAGGACTCATAAAGAAGCTAATCTGGCATGGGATAAGAGGGAAGATCCTCTCATGAGTCAGCAACTGCATATAGGATAGAGAGACAAGGTAACGATAAATCATCTGTTTCTCACAGTGGAGAGAAGCCACTAATGACTTCTTTGAGGGGTCCGTGGTAGGGCCAGTGCTAATCCACATACCCATCAGTCAGGCAGTAAATGGTGAAGTGGCTCAGTTTGCTGGTGGTACCAGCTTATTCAAGGTAATAAAATGCAAACGGCCTGCAAGGAGCTGCAAAAACCATCTCATGAGCCTGGGCAAAGTAATGGCAGGTGAAATTCAGTGTGGATAACAGCAGAGAAAAACACACGGCTGAGTTCAGAGGAAGACCCCCTCCCTACTGAGCCTCAGCAACGGTCTCTGAAACAGCTAGTACCATTCAGGACAGATATCTTGGAATTGGGGAGTTCTATTCAAATGTCAATTAAAAGCTTGTTAGTGACTATAAAGCAATTTAATATTAGAAATTATTAGGAAGGAAAGAGAGATGCCATCAATTAAATACAAGGTTCATCCCCTGTCATGAGTACTGTGTGCAGTTCTGGTCCCTCCATCTCGAAAAGGGTATGTTAGAGCAAGAAAAGGTATAAAGATGGGCAACAAAGACGACCAAAGATATGGGATGACTTTATGTGGGTAGCAGCAACATAAACCAAGATTCTTCAAGGTTGCAAATGATGTTTCCAGGTTCAAGACAAAGATGAAGGCAAGGAGCTCTGTTCCTGGGCAAAGAAGTTTCTCCCTTTACAGAACCTGTTGTCACAAGATGTCGGGGACTACAAAAGCACCATATGTGGGTTCCGAAGCAAGTCGACAAATGTGTGGAAGATAAATCATCTGAGGGCCATGAAACACTAAGCTACCCCTTGGCTGAGGAAGCCCCTGGGCCAGGAATGGCTAGAAGTGGCCCTCTCCACTGCTGGCCATGGCCAGAGCTAGGACACCAGGCTGATGGGCCTTGCAGCTGAACCTACCTTGACATTTTTATCAACCAGGCAACTTTTGGAAGTAAATTAGAAGAAACCCCACTACCCTGCAGAGCAGAACTGCACAACATGAGCTCTGGTTTCTCATGGGGCTATGAACACCCCATTAGCATTAGTAGTGTTTCTTGCTCCAGGATAAGCTACACTGTTTGTTACTTTTTAAGATTAAAATCAAGATGATGAAAAAATAGCCCATTCTCATGTTCTTTTTCCATGTATTTTTATGTTCCGTGTTAGCTGAGGACAAAGCTGCCGTTTGACAAGCCCTACGCCAACACTGCTGCCAAAAGCAGCAGCTCTGCCCTCTCGTTCCGCTGGAAAGGACAAATGATGCAGGGGAATGCAAAATTAGCCTTCAGAGCTTCGGAGGAGAAGAGGGCAAGGCTGCTGAAGGCAGGGCTGGCTTAGGCTGATCCCAGGCCCTTACTGACCTATAAATTAATTTGGTGATGTTTCTTCTGACAGCTGTCCCTTGCGAAGGATAACTGTCCTCATCCCTCATGAGAACAGCAGGAGTTGGCAGCCATGTCTGAATGTGGCCTTTCTTGGCCCTGTCAGGCCATCCCAAGTGAAAGAAAACCCCTTGTTTATGAAAGGAAACACTACAGAAGTGACCTTTGCTCCATTATTAGAACTTTATTTACCAGTTCATTTTAATCATGTGAATTTTTGAAGGATTTTGATTTGTTTTGCAACTGTGAGGACAAAAAAACGAGACACAAGTGGATGCTAATGCTCTTGAATGAGCCATTTAAGATCTAATGAGTGGTTTAATCAGTAACAGTCAGAGCTGTACTTTGAGGGTAAGCTCCAGTTTTGGGGAGTGACTATCTTCAGACACATCAAAGGGCTCGAACTGCTGAGGGGAGTGTAAAGCCCAGCTCAGCCTCTGCCATGGAGTGAGAGTCTGGGCTCTGGTGGCTCAGCTCCCTTACGGCAGAGGAGCTCACTCACGTCGTTACAGACAAATTTGTCTTTAGAGTATTTATCTAGTCTTAAATGGCTCTTCTCTCTTTTATGAAACTGAAGCTGGTGTTAAGATCCTTGTTGGTTTGTCACCGGTTTATTCATATCAGCTCTTGCAAGGAAAGCAGCCAGTGCTGACGCGAAGTAGAAAAGAGATGCTTGTACTCCCAAGCCCACCCTAAAAAACCCTCTGCTGCAGAACATGGGCCATGTCAATGCTGCTGTCTGGGGGGAAAAAGTGTCTGTGTCCGAGAGCAAAGTCTCTGAGGGGGCTTGGGAAAAAAAAGGGATTTGCAAACAAGCGTGAGAAAAGATGCACAAAACTGTAGCTCATATAGGGTAACCTCCTCTCACAGAAACTTTGTATTGAGTTCCCTGAGGTGTAATATGAGCAAATGCACACTTGCCTGGTCACTGTTCATGACAGTGACCTGACACTGCTTTCTGTAAGAGCTGACCTGTACTGCAGCACTGCGTGGGGTTTTCTTTTCCTTGTAAATTATATGGAAAATGGCAAAGTTTGTTAGCAAGATGGCAGGAGCAAGGGCAATACTAGATTAGATTTGGTACAAGAGGAAAGAACTAGTTTTTACTGAATCTGAACCTAGTGCATCCAATACCCTTTAGATGCAGATGAAGAAATGCTAAATTGATGTTATTTATATTATACTGCAGCAATCTGATCCCTGTTATGTGAAGAATATTTACATATCTTGCCTTTTCCTTAACATGAGGCTAGGAGAAATGCCCAGGGCAGAAACAATGCCAGATGGAGGAGAAGGACAGCTGGACTAATAGTTGGATCAACCCATCATGCCTTTCCAAGGTGGCAGCTGGAAGCCAGGTGAGATACCACCGAGCATCTGCAATGGCACAAGCTGTTGTCTTAGGTTCTCTCTATCCAGTAATGGAACAAAAGTCCAAAGCTGCTACTAGAAGATGCAACACTAGCCTGTCATAAATGGAAAAGGAGCCTCTAGGATTCAAAGCTTGGCCCTTGATGAGGCGCCTTGCAGGGCAGCAAGGCACTCTCCCACCAGGTGAGCAGCCTCTTTGGCTGTGCCTCTGTGCACCGAAAAGCCACCTGCCCCATGCCCATAGTTGTGGACCACTGGGAGCTTAACTCCTCCTTGGCTCAAGACCTCTCTCTGCAGTCTCACGCGCTGCCTGGACGGCCTCAGGCCCACCTTCACCTTGATGTCCTGAGCTCCCCGCAGTGAGGGCTCAAGGGAGCAGCATCTGTCAAAGATGTCTTTGGTAGCGCTAGGGTCAGGGGAGAGACTCCAGCTCTCCTTTTCCCTGGTTCCTCCTAGGGTTACCCTGTGTATACCCGGGTAGATGTAAGTTAAGCCATCCCCATCCCGAATGAAGTTTTTCACCCAAGGAGCTTGAACCTTGAGTACTTGTCCCCTGATGGGGAAGAGCTTCTCGTCCCCCACCAGCTGGTGGGCTCCAATGCCCGCGCAGTTGACGACGACGTTATATTCACTGTGCAGCTCCCACAAGTCTGCAACTTTTCTGGTGTACATCTGGACACCAATTGCTTTCAACCTGCAAAAAGACTCCAGAAGTGAGGCAGAAAAGAAACCTCTAAACCCTCATGTAATTATTATGCACATTAAGTAAATGAGATAGATTGTCTTTAACATGCTGATCAAAACCAAACAACAGATGGGGCAAAAAGCGAAGAAAATGCCATGGGGTTTCTGTTTGTGATTTGTCTGATTTGGTCTGATCAAAGCTATTTTTTAGCTTGTTTGGGCTGGAAAAGATACAGCAAGTTGATCAATAGTACAGAAGGGTCTGGCATAAGACCCTAGGCAGACAGTCAGGTCCTCATGGTCTCATTGATTCATTTCTATAACCATACCAAGCTTTAACAGCTCAGGCAAGCTGAAAAATGTCAGATTTATTCCCCAACTTACTTCTGCTATTGACAGCGCTATCGTACTATGCCCTTTTTAATGTGCCTGTTACACACTGTTGCTTTCATTCCCAACTCACCCCTCTGATACCAGGAGCCACTTAGTCATCTAGTGCCATGTGCGAAGCCCTGGGGTACCAAGATGTCCCCACAGGCTGGGCAGATGTGGCACGGGACCCCCAGGAGACCCATACCCTTCTAGAGCAGCAGCCAGGAGTCACCAGGACAGCTCAGAGCACTATACATCCGTCTCTGCTCTTCAGCAAAATTCACCCCTTCCTGAGATTCATCTTTGAGCTCAATTTCAAGCCAAATTCCACCCTGAACTTGCCTGAAGCTTGACGCCCTTCCCTGTGGAAAAACATTGGCGTGAGAGGGAGTCACTGCGTGCTGTCAGCTGGATCCAGTTGCTGGGGGGCTTTAGCGGGGGTTTTAGCATGAGCAAGTCAGGAGACAGGTCTGCGATGACAAGGCACGAAGTGGGAAATCCTGTCCTTTGCAATACTCTGGCAGCTGGGAAAGTGATCAACCCCACTGTGAAGGCAGTGGTTTCCCACAAGGCAGTGAGTGAGCCCAGGACCCAGGGCACGGCTGGTGCTCTGGGGACTGGGCTTTGGGTGCAGCAGGGCACTGAGGCTGGCTGGGAAGAAGAGGGGAGGTCTCATGCAGCAGCTCTGGCTGGGCAAATTGCTGGGAGAGCTCCTAAGTGTAGTAATCGGGACTCTGCCATCATGGCATAAAAAGTACACCAATAAAAAAATCTGCTGAAAACTCCTGAATTCAGGCAAGCAAGCAGGAAAAAATTCCTGAAGTCCATTTTTGGACCAGCAAGGTGGGCACAAAAACAATTTTCCTTGTGGATTGCCAAGAGAATGGTCTATAAATACTGCTCAGGACACTAGGGGTTTGAGAATTAGTTACATGTTTAATATGCTCTCATTTCTCATCACCAGAGAGAAGAGAAAGAAAAGGAGCTTGACCATCTTACTAGACTACATCCTTTGAGAAATAAGAAGGCTATAGCAGGAATAAGGAGAGAGCAGAAATCACGCAGCAGATACTAAATGGCTTGAACAACTTAGTTGTGCTTCAGCAGAAATTTCCGATTCGGTGAAGCAATGAAACATGACAGAGCATGTGCACCGAGGAGGCGGCACAGACCTCACATGGCACCGGTGCCACTGGAGCACTCCCAGCCTGGCTGGCTGCTAGAACAAGAAACGTTTTTTCACATTTTGCAGTGAGACGAGAGGCATCCAAGCAACCGGCTGAGCTGGCAGTTTGTACCACGATGTCGGTACATGTCTCTTCACTTAACCTCAAATCAGCTTGCAGCCTATTGCTTTCTCTCAAGCGGAGACAGCTATTTGCTCACTTTAGCGGTACTTAAATGGATTAAACGCACATCCCAGGTGTCAGAACCTTTTTAGGTCTGCATCTTGACTCTCCTATGGTTCTCCAAAATCCACGTATTTTGGGGAAATGTGGAAATTTGGAAAACGGCAAATTTTCTAACTTTCATGTCAATCCAAGCATGAACTCTGAAGCCACGACTCGGAGTGAGTGCATCACCCATCTTATGCAGGCAAACATTTCCAAAAGGTTTGTTACAAGATGATGCTATTTGACCTTTTTTCACCTGACTGGATTAAGAAATTACTCCAATTGTTAACCAAATTTGAGATTAATTGGTCCAGCTACTTCTTGAGTGCAAAGTCTTCACAAATAAGACGTCTTCCCAGACATGCCTGTTCTCCCAGGGGCTGGATGTATCTTGAAGAACAGAGGGATATATTTGGGAAGTTTAACAAATGAGGAGCACCCACACGTGTTCTTAGGACATGGCAGGTTCCCGATGTACCTTCAAGGTCTGGCTGGCCAAGCGTGGCCTCTGTGGCTATATCAGTCCTATGCCCAGAGGTGCTCCCACCCTAAGCCCTACTGTACAGCCATAGTGGTGGAAAGCAGACTTTGCATAAATGTGGCCTTTCACATTTTGGAAAACCTGGGTATTTATTTCTTGTGATTCTCCCCAAGGAAGAGCTTGCTGCATTTTCCCCAGTGGGAAACAGCCCTTTTCCAGGGCTCTCATGTTGTCCCCGGCTCACTCCCAGTCCCTCTGCCTGAGTTTCTCTCTGCATGCCCAGCCTGCAGCAAAACCAACCTTTTCTCCAGCCACAGCAGGTAGGGTGGACAGTCGCATTTCAGTGTTGTAAAGGCCTGACCAAATCGGTGCTGTGGAAACTTTTGCAGTTCTGCTTCAGACATTGGTCGAAATCCCAGGACAACATCTGACCAGAAAGGTAATTCTTCCTTGGGAGTGTTTTTAAAGACCTGCCACCTAAAAGGACAGAGAGAAAAAGCTGCAAAACTTAGTCGCTATTGCTCTGCCACGTTATGTGTCACGGCAATCTTAGCACAAACCCAGGAACTCAGGAACCTGTTCCTGCTCATCAGTGCAGCTCTGCACGGTTAACAGCACCAGGGTAGCATTGCTGCCTGCCAGTGCCACATCCACCTTGGCAAACGGGCAGAGGGGCTGCCACAGCCGAGCTTGCAGGTGACACACTGGGGTAGCTAAACTGGAGAGAGTTCTTCCAGCTATACTGTATGAAATTCCAGCTGTAGAAGTACAAAGTCCCCTCACACAGTGTCCCCACCATGGCTGCAGCCACCCTGGCTGGACCTTCATGTAGGGCCACTTGCACACCTGGCCACATTTTTCTGGGTACCCCGAAAGCTACAGAGTGCCCAGCCTCAACACTCCCAAGAGGTGAACTTCTGGGTAGATAATGGGCAGCATAAAACAGCCCCAACGCACACACCCCCCAGCTGCATCCCTATACCTAGTTGCTGAAGCTGGAGGATCCTGCAGTCCCATCCCTATGAAGACTGCCCCTGCTGCGAACAACTGGTGGATGACAGAATGGAAAACATCAGCTATTAAAAGACATTTGGTGCTGGCCAGTCTTGAGTGGTTTCTCTGTACACACCTATGTATGAATTTTGTTTGAAAATACATCATATCTGAGCAGCTGCAATGCAGTTTCTTGGGAATACGGTCATAAGAGCTATGGTCATAAGGGAATAGGCCTGAACTCCAGCAAGGAAAACCTCTCGGCCTGCTCCAGCACATGGCACACACATACCAAAGGCTGCCCTGGGGGGCTGTTCTTACCCAGAGACCAGGTGAATGCCAGCCTCTGATGCTTCAGCTGAGTTGCTGATGGCAAAAAGGTAAGCGAAGGTCTCTTTGAACCACTGCTTCTGCACGTGGATCGGTGTGCCTGCATGTAAACAAAGCCAAACATGCAGAGAGGGAAAATGCAAAGAGGAGAAGCGTACAAGCCAGCATCGAGGAGACAGGACAGACAGGGAACGCGGGGCATGGCACTTTCCTTCCTGAACCCCTGTGCATCGCTGCACACCCAGGCACGCAGCCACATGCAGTCCCACAGGCAACACGCCGCCGGGTTGCACGCACCTGGGTAGGTGTGAGGGATGAGCATCCCGGCTGCGACGTCGCTCGTTGTGTTGGGGCTGAACTGGTCTGAAAGGACCGTCACGGAGCAGCTGGGGCAAGTCTCCGCAATGCACAGCGCTGTGGACAGGCCGATAACTCCCGCGCCAACCACTGCGACCTTGGGCGCTGCCATCTCTGGGGTGCAGAGCCAGAGGAAAGAGGTACCTATGTGCATTTGGAAATAACATATCCCATGTCACCAACATCCCTGCTGGACACCCTCATCAGGCTATGAAATACCCACACAAGATGTAACATAAGCCCCCTGGGGCAGCTAATCGAAGGCTAACTGCTGCACACAGAGAACCAAGACTGATGTGAGGATTAAAAAAATCCTTATAGCCTTTGGTATGACAACTAATTTTTGAAAAGTGTTTCAACAGCCACTACACCATCCTCAGCAGAGGAGAAAAGGGCAAGAGAGCAATCTGTACATACAGCACTGGTGTTCAGGCTGTAGCAATCTGAAGCAAAGATTTTTTTCAATAAAACCCAAGGGAGTGAGGCACCCATCAGGTTTTCCATTGTGTTGGGGGCAAAAGTGCCTTTGGAGCTCCGGGGAAATTGGCTTTTAGGCATCATGAGCAAAAAGGCTGTTTGAACATCAGCATCTCTAGCAATGAGGTCTGCCACTGCCCGGGCAGTGGAAGCAAATTGCACAGGAGGCAAATTGGTTACACAGAGCAAAGGGTCCAGCCGCGTTATGGAAGATGCTTTTCTTAACGTGCACCTTAGTTCCCCTGCTGTGCAGGGCTCCCCCTCTGACCGTGCGGACTGGGTTACCTGCTTAGCTCTGTCCTAGAAAATGTGAATTTTAGCTATTAAACACCATGCATAGCTTCACAGGGTACAGCCTGGCTGTTTACACTCCCACATCCAAAAATTGCTTGGGCTACGATGCCTTGGCAGGAAAAGTGTGGGAAGAGAAGCTACCTGTACCCTGGATTTTGTGCCCCTAGTGACCTGAGGTCTCCCACCTATCCTTGGCCCCTATACCTGCCCGCGTGACCCACTGCCTCGGACAGATTCGTGGGCATTTGAGACTGCCATGCTCTCCCAGCAGCACACAGCAGTCCCCAGGAGTCAGCCAGCCTCGCTGCCCCAAGAGCCTGAATATTTGCCTCTCTCTGCCTTGCTTTATAACCTGCTTTATGTCCTGGAGCAGCTCCACTCCACTCCTCAGAATCTTCAGCTGCTGATTGCTACTCCAGGAGGTGCGGCATCTCTATTTTGCCTTGTCCCGGCCAAGTTTTGGAGCTTGGCACCTGCCTTGGTGAGTGGCACGCAGCTCCTGGTCGATAACCACCTGGCTGCCCATCCCAGCGAGATGCCAGCTAACAGGTTTCACACAGGCAGAGGCATGAAGCACAAATGAACCATGCAGCTCAGTGCGCCCTGCAAAGTCCCTGAAGCCAGGATCGAAATGGGCCTGAAAGAAACTGGACAACCTCAGAGGCCATAAATCCTTCAGTGGCTTTGAAACAGGCAAGTTGGGGGGCACCTGCTGGCTCCGGCACTCGTCTGGGGGTTATTGCCAAAGGCTGAGCGGGGATGTAGGGGGAGAATCTCCTCTGCCTGTGGCTCTTACGTCTTCCTGGAGTATCTACCAATATTCACTCTTGGAGAGGATGCTGAGCGATATGGACCTTTAGTCTTGCTCCCTTACAGTCTTGCTTTCTCCTGCAGGACTCGCTCTTCCTTGACTGTAGAAATCCAGCCTCACTAATTGCTTTCTGAGAACCTTTTCTGGAAACCAGTGCCTGCAGTTATGAGGATGGGCTGATTTCCCATCTTCCTGTGGCTTTTGGCATCTTTGATGTAAGTTTAGGCAAGACAGACTGTGTGGGATTAGGATAGGTCAGGTTTATTCATGAGATCCTTGCTCATAACTGTTCACACAGCTTCTCACTTACCCCTGAGGTTTTACTACTTAAAATTTGACGTCTCTACCATGTAGGAAGGGAGAGAGGACCAGGCACTGTTGCTCATCATTGCATTCCTTTTGCATTGTTACAACCCCTCTTCTTCGTCTCAGCAGAACGCTTAAGTTTCCTCCTGTTAATTATTACATCTTCTTTCACAAGCTGACTATAGACGTGCCCACACAGCATGGAAAGAGGACCTGGTGCAGGGGTAAAGATGAACCCTGAACCAGAACTGCTGGCCTGCATCACTGCCCCCCGCAAACCCAACCTGAAAAAATGCTGATCGGAAGGAGAGCTGCACTCCTCAGCTCCACCGTCGCCCCAGGCTGCCTCAGCCACCTGCAGCGGGCACGCCTGCAGAGAGTCACAGCATGGACAGCGTATGCTTCTCTACCGTAGTCTCCAGAATATTTTGTACTGGTAATTGTTGTTAAAAAAAAAACAAACAACAACAAAACAAACCACAGGAAAAAAAAAAAAAAAGAGTAACAAGAAATTAGGGAAGTTTTAATAATGCTGAAATTACTTCTGTTAGGAAAATTGGTTCTGAGAAAGGTCTCTAAACACATTTTTATTAACAAACCTTCTGGCAGCTGTGGAAATTGCGTGTGGCTGTCAGCACGCCCAGCAAGCCTTCCAGCAGTCCATGGGCGACCACAGTCCTGCTGGAACACAGGCGCCAGGTACATTATGCATCTGCCAGAGATGTGCTCTCAGTTGCCCCTCACCGCTCTCGTTCGCTGAAGCCCTTGGACCGTGATGGAGATTGAATTTCCTGACTGACCTCCCCGCTGCCGGGCAAGAAAGGGGAGCCGTGCCTCGGCGGAGGTTCAGGTTTCACAAGTCTTCCCAATTCGGATGGGATTTTTGCGGAAAAGCCAGTTCAATATCAACTGATCCCAATGTTGCAAAAGCCAGCGAGGGTGGAAAGGGGCTGCTGGCGGTGCTGGAGCCTGCGGGAACGGCTCAGAAGGCCACGATGGGCACCCATTGAACATGCCACTTTTCCAGCACTTACTGCTGCAATCCAGGAGCACATCAAGCCTTAATGTGCTAATGTGCCAAAAATTACCCGGGTGCAAAGCAGAGGCTACACTCAGCTTGTACAAGCAAGCGCGGCTCGGGCTTTGCAGAGCCACTGACCCCGCTGTGAGTGCAGGGCTCACCCGTGGCGCTGCCCTGGCAGCGCAGCCTGCCTCAGCTGGGAGTCCTGCAGCTTGCTGGGAGGGCACAGGAGGAGAAACTATTTTTAGCTGATGTGGCAGGCCAGCTTCGTGCCAGCGGGGCTGACACTTCTCGCCCCCTCAGACTGGCTTGTGCTGAGGGTTTTGCAAAAACCAGCATTTAAAAGGCAAATCAGTTGCAGTAACTGGTGGGGAGGGAGGCGAAGGGTGTCCGGTACTGTTTAGCTCTCTGTCCTTTCTTAGCATCAGAAGAATGGGACAGAAGCCAGACAGAGTCATCTGGAGCAAAAGAGCACCCCAGCAAAGAGGACACCGGCTGCCTGATGTGGGCTTTGTGCCCCTGCCACCCTCCTGCTCCTCCCAGGCCAGAAAGAATTATTTTGAAAAATATTGAGATATTTTGTGATGTGATTAACCTCCCAACTCCCGCAGCTGAGGAGACAATGGTAGCCTCATGTGATGCAAGGGGGGTCTAAATTGCAGGTTTAATTAGATCTGTTCCTTATTCTTTCTTGCCTCACAGAGTTGTGTATCACCACTAACCCTCAGTCTTAACATCATTCTAGCAGTGGGTAAAGCGATCAGTACGGGTGAGTACACTGGTCCCCGGGACACGGGTGCACACACATGCGCAGGAACATGCACACCCACTGCCAGCTGCAGCTGTAGCCTCTTGGCCCGTGGTCCCTCCAGGCGGCCCCTCAGGCTGCGCCGGACCCCGGGAAACCGGCATCCCTCCGCTGGAAGAGCTGCACACACGCTACTGCTTTGGCATCTTTGCGTGACAGACATGGCCCCTCGCCCGGCCCTTTACCCCGATGGCCCAACTCCACGAGCATGCTTCCCTGGCAGCCTGGCCGCTCTTAGTTCTTGTCGCAACCCGGCTGACCTACCAAACTAAGCATATTTACATGCCCAAATGAACAGTTCAAAAAGCCCAACTGCACGGTCCACCAGAAAAAGGATCAAAGGAAGTAACTAAAGGAAAACAAAACCTGTTGCTTTTGAAGTCCTGTGGGGTTTTTTTAAACTCACTCTTACCGTATCTAAGCGCTGAAACATTTTTTTGGATCGCCTGACGCCTGAGGTTCTGGGGAGCAAAGGCTCCAGCCTTGCTGGACTCCTGGAGGGGCTCCTGGTCCACCGGGGCAGCTGCGCCCGCCGTCCCCATCCATGCCTGAGGTGGAGCGCTTTCTCCCTTCTTTTTTTTTGCAGATCACTCTTTTGTTTATTCACTTCCCCAGTTCACAAGCACACTTGGTGTTGCTTCCCTTCGCCTGACCCCAGAGAGGGGTTTTGCCAGGCTCTTTGCTAAAGGTAGTTACAGATGCTGATGAAGCTTGATCTGTTCCTGGGGATCTGCTGAGGAGGGAGCCCTGATTTTAGCCTTTTGACTCTGGCACGATCCCTTTTCAGTAGCTGGGCTGCTCTGTGAGATGTACATTCGGGGCCTGCCACAGGGAGGAAGGCGAGGGTGCTCCCTTCACCAAACAAGGGATGCCGGAGGCTCCTCGGGACCCCCTCAGCCTCTCTGCTGGGTGCACATATAGCGTGACTGCCAGAACGCAGGTGTCTGAACCACCGTCACGGAGACCTGAGGCTACCAGGGAGGCCTCAGCTCCTCTTTCAGATAGCTGGTTGTATATGCATGCACGGGAAATACCGCTTAAAGGAAGGGAGGTTATACTCATGCTATAAGGTACCAACAATATTAACCTCCACCAGCAGCACCTGGCGATGCTCTTGCTTTTCTCCAAAACTGGACAGGTCCACTGTCCTGGTTTCGGCTGGGATAGAGTTAATTTTGTTCTTAGTAGCTGGTATAGTGCTGTGTTTTGGATTTAGGATGAGAATAAGGGTAACACACCGATGTTTTAGTTGTTGCTAAGTAATGCTTATACAAAGTCAAGGACTTTTCAGCTTGCCGTGCTCTGCCCGGTGCACAAGAAGCTGGGAGGGGGCACAGCCAGGGGGGCTGACCCAGACTGGCCAAGGGGCTATGCCGTACCGTATGACGTCATGCCCAGTACCTAAACTGGGGGGAGCTGGCCGGGGAGCAGCGATCGCTGCTCAGGGACGGGCTGGGCATCGGTCAGCGGGTGGTGAGCAACTGCATCGTTCATCACTGGTTTTGTGTATTGTTTTATCGTCATCATTATTATTATGTCCTCTTCCTCTGCTGTCCTATTAAACTGCCTTTATCTCAACCCACGGGTTTTACTTTTTTTCCCCGATTCTCTCCCCCATCCCACGGGGGGGGAGGCTGAGCGAGCGGCTGCGCGGTGCTCAGTCGCCGACGGGGGTTAACCCCCGGCCTCCGCGCTGCCCGCTCCCCGCAGGCGGGGGGTGCCGGGCCCGCGGCCGCCCTGGGCGGGGAGGGGGCAGAGCAGGGAGGAGCCGGGGCGCAGCGCGCCCCGAGCAGCCGCGATCTCACACCCCCGGCCAAACCCTGCGGCTCAGGGCAGCCGCCAGACCCGGGGGGGGGCCCAAACCCTTCCCCGCCCGAGCCGAAGGAGCTGGTTTGCGCCCCGCGGAAAGCCCCTGCGGGCGCCCTCCCCGGCCCTCGGAGCAAAGGGAACCCGAGCGGGGCGAGCAGGCGGTACCTGGCGCGGAGGGGGGCCCCGGTCCTGCCCGGCAGAGTCGCCCTCCCGGCGGGAGCGGCAGCGGGAGCGGCCGGAGCGCGTCGCCGGGGGGGGCGCAGGGGCCGCGGGCAGCTGCCCTGCCCCGCCGCCGCTCCCCGCCTGCCCGGCTCCGCGTCCCGCGGCTGAGGAAGGCGCCGGCCGTGCCCGGGCCAAGGCCGCCGTCCCCAGGGCTGGCAGCTCTCCCGGGGAGCCCGGCGCTGCCGCGGCCGTGCCCTTCGCCCCCCGCCCGTAACTTTTTTCCTTGGAAGATTTCGGTGCGCTCGAGCGGGGACTCGTGGGGCCCCGCTGCCCCGAGCGGAATATATTGTCTTTTTTCATCTCCTGAATTCTGGTCTGAATGTTTCTGAAGTTGCCGTGAGATTGGCACAGTGCTTGAGGAATCAGGATGGCAGTGGCCCAGCGAGTCCGTGGGCCCGGCCGTTTCGGTCATCGCAGGTCAATGAAGAACGCACGCCTGCTAAACCGCAAACACCAGCCGCGCGCAGCCAGCCGGGACTGTCCGCATTAACCTTTTCCAGCAGAAAAACCCAAGTTTGTCAAAACCAAACCTGTCTGTAGGATGGATGACTGGGAGGAAATTGTATACACCGGGGATCCTTGGCTCCAGGGCATTTGCCATCGGCAGGACGTTTTGGCTAATATTTGACTGCTCGAGCATTCGTCCCTGAAGAGGCTCAGCAGGGCAGGGTTTGGGGACTGTTCCCCTCCAGTCCTGTCGAACAACATTGGCCGTGGATCTTGCAAGCAGGTGCCTTTTCTTCGTAGCCGTTTAAATACAGACCAGGCAGCCATCCAAAGGGCGTCTGTACGTACAGCAACGGCGTGCACAACACCCCACCAGCCGCTCTCGCCCCCCAGTCTAGCCATGTTCTTAAATGGTAAAAATAAAGCCATGATATATTACACACAGGTAATCACTGACCTTTTTAGATGAATAATTTTTAGGGTGTTTTTTTTTCCTTTAACAGTGGAAGGAACAAGGAATAATTCTGCCAAAATTATAGTACAGCTTGATTTTTCTGAGTGGTTTGAAAAATAGGGTATTGAATAAGACAGGGAAGGAGGCAGAGGAACAGAGGTTTGCTTGTTTAGAAATGAAATTGTTGATGGGCTTGGTGTCTTGATTGGGAAACGTACGCTATTTTAAGTCATTGCAGGATATCTCCAGTAGTGTTGGAGAGGAGCCTTTCAGATATGGAAATCTCCTTCAAAAATAAACAGAGGTCGCAGTGCCAGCTAAGATTAACTATTAGCTATTTCTCCTCCGGACATTTTACTTCTTATTGCTTATAACTTCACTAGATGTGAATGATTTGGATTGAAATTTTCAGTGTCGGATGTTTATGCAAGGCTGAATGTTTCAGGGAATCCCCAGTGTTTTTTCCTGAGAATGAGACTTGGGAAATGCATGCTGGTTTTGGAAACCAACCCTTACAGTAATTTCACTGAGAAACTCTTACTCTTCCATGGGCTAAAGTATTTAGGAAGGGTGAACACACTATGCTTTGCCATATTTTAGGATGAGGAAAGAGCTTGGTTTGTCATCTCTTTCTGTGTAATCTAGATGTGTGACTTCCCACCACAAATGCTTGTTTATCCATGCATGCATCTCCCGTAAGGGGGAGAAATGTCAACTCCTTAGTGCTGCCATTGTTTTCCTTACCTCTGCTCTTCCCTAAAATGAAAAGCACAATATAGAGCCTCTTTGGTCGAACTCCCAGAGCACTGATTAAACAAAAATCAGCCATTCTGTATTGAGGCCTTCAAGATATGAGAAGTTTTTTGTTACAGATGTCGGTGCTCTCTTGTGAAAGATGGGAAAAAGCACAAGGACAGATGAGCAGCTCTGTGTAACAGCCCAACTGCTGAAGACCCCCTGGATGTTTGTGTATGTATTATTCTGTGTATTGTGCAGAGTATGTAATTTTGAACTAACAAATAATTAGCTAAATAGCATACCAAGTGCAACATTCACCCATTTGTATTTTGAGAAGACGACTGACAAACCCTGTGATAGTGGCCATTGCATCCTCTGAGTGAGTGCGAGTCCTGATTTGGTCACTCAAGAAGAGAGCGCCAGGCTTCTGGCATAAAACCAACCCAGCCCCAAATGCACTTGGAGCTGCTTCTGAACAACGAGCGGCAGTGGCATCCCAGCTCGAGCAGTGCTTACGAAGTGTTTACCTTCGCGTTCCCCTTGCTTTGTGCGCTCTCATGCATAGAGCAGTAACGATAAGCAGAAACGACCTCTGTGAACACAGCAGTGCTGACCTGTTTCTGATCTTATGAATGGCAATGATCGCTTCTCGGCCGCTTCTTTAACCAGTTCAAAGATCAAGTCAAACATCAATGTCCACGGCAAGTTACCATTTCAGCACAGAGGTTAAGCTGCTCCTTATTTTGCTGTTTTCCCGTGTTAGTTAGTTACTTCTGGGGGACTTCTCTCAATATGAGGAAGATACTGGCAGTACTGACATTCCTATTGAAAAGCTTTGTGAAAATATTTACTGAGAGATTGCCCATTTATCCCTGGTTCTTTTGCTATGTTCCCGATCACCTCAGTTAAAACTGCTTTTCATTCTCGTCACTGGCAATGAGACCGTGGAGAGGATCTTCACAAGGATCACCCCTGGGTGCTGGTTTTTCCTTATTGCTGTGCAAGTCAGTTCATCTCCACACGGAATGTTACGAGGCAACATTAATAACCAGATGCCTGTGAGCGCTCCATGGCGGGATCCTACTCATCTGCAACAAACACCCGAGCAGTATCCAAGCTTGTGTGTTAGACAGGAATGCAGAGAGAGAAGAGTTGGTTTGTCACTAAATGAGATATTCCCCATTGCTTCTGACAGTTCATGAACCTAGGATAGTTAATTTCTTTGAAAGAGCTGGTTTTGTGTACCAACCTCTCTGCAATCATTTTTATGTATCAGTCATATGAAAAAAAGGATACTTCCCCATTTGAAGTATATACTTTTTAGGCTTGATTTTTCTCCGCTTGATTGAACTCAGTGCTCTTGAAATCAGTACATTAGGGATGAGTCAAATTTCTCAACTTCAGCAAACAAATATTTGAACCATTCAGTATCGTTACTTCCAGGGAGGAACCTAAATCACTGGCAAGGACATATAAAGCCATTAAAACATGAATGATGAAGCCAAGCGATGGGTGTAACTTGGTCAGAAAACATAAGATTAATAAAATATGCATGGGAAATTGAGTAATTTGCACTAATCTGAGATTTAAGGGAAGTGGAAAATAAACAGGTTCCCAAGAAAGGCCACGAGGACAAATCACAAAGAACAGGGCTACAGGTTGCTGCAGTTCTCATTTTCCTTGCACTGTCTGCCCACTCCAATTCCTGCGTGAGGAAGTTGGAGTTAGTTTTCACATCCTCTGAACACCAAATGGTTACAAGTTACATTGTTTTGTCATTCCTATAGTCAACTACTCTCTTTTTCGATCAACTCATATTCAATTTACAATATCTGCAGCAATTTTTGTCACTACTGAATTTGTCCAAGGGACTACTGCCCCAGCCAGCTTATACAAATAAAGGCAAAAAAGAATCATATTATTCCTGCAACTGAAATGCAAAACATGTCACATTTTTAATGCACATTTTGTCATAGTCACCATATTTTTAATGCACATTTTGTCATAGTCACCACCTAACACATTACCCAAACCTTGGTTTACACCTGTAAGCACAAACAGGAGTAAGACACGCAGGTGACACTTGCCAGCCTAAACCATGCAGAAGGTATCCCACGGGTTTCTCTGCAGGAGGGATCTCTGTGGAACGCCGAAGCGCCAGCCCAGCTCCTACAAGGGAGCATGCAGCAAGTGGAGCGCTGGCGATTGTTAGTTCATTAAATTACGTAAAAGTGTGAAAATTAAGTAACGTCTTTGACTTTATTCTTGCACATAATTGCAGATAATAAATACACATTGAAAAAAAACCCCATTAACATATACTGCACTAAACCCTCATACTCTAGGCAAACTAACTTCTTCCCATGAGTACATACTTCCCCCATGTTACCAAAATGCACACTCCACCTGGTATAGCATCTTGTACAAAATTGTTAGGTTACCAGTACTTAGATGTGCTCTAACCTTTCTTCATGAGAGATGCAACGATGCAGATACTGCTCGACTGCATTTACTAGAACTTTTCCTGATAAAATAAACTTGTTCTTTTGTCAACACTCTTCTTTTTTCTTTTTTTTTTTAATCTTTGGGTTTAATTTCCCCTCTGTGAATCTGTTGTGGGATTCAGACAAGCATTTTTAAGGTATGTTTGTACAAGGATGAATCCAGATCCTCCTTTTTGCAGCCACAAATGCCTTTCTGGCATCACGCCTCCATGGCGCAAGTGACCTCGCATTTTGTAAGCCCTTGCAAAAGGCACTCCCAGGCCTTTCATGTTGCTGAGCCCAATGCTATGGAGGCTTCCTAAGTGACTGCATGTAAGGAGTTGGTAAAAAGAAGCTGTGAACGATAGAGGAGAATGCCAGGTTCCTCCGTCCCAGAGGTGGGATGTCAGACCATCTTCTGTTTCCACAGAGCCGTTACACAAAACCCCTCAGCATTCAGGCAGGATTCACTCCCTTGTGCAGACGTTCAGGGGACCACCCAAAGCATCTGACACAGAGCGCGCATAGTTTGGATGGCTTGTTTTTCTACGTAGATGTTTAAACTATAGAAATTTGCACAAAAAAATTGAAGTGAGTTATTGAAGTAGAAAATAAATCTGTTTTAAAATACAGATTCAAAATATCAAACACCATTTACTTACTATTTTCCTTGGTTATCATTAAACTAATGATAATCACTCTGATTCCTATATTTAAGCCAGAAAGTATGTCCTTAACGAACTGCAAGACTGTCTAATAAAATATGATATCAAATTTAGGACAAAAACATTTGTCATTGTGCAATAGTGACCAGCAATTAAGACAGATAAGAATTCTAATCCAGTATCTCATAAAACCATTATGTAACTCCAGAGACATTAACCAGCACAATAAGTTTGCTCTAAGATAGAGATGACAAATAAAAACATAAAAGAACTTAAGGACTCGGGTAAGAAACTATGAAAAGGAATTCTTTTTATGAGCAACGAGAGGAAAATATGCCCCACAGGGACAGAAGCATTTGTTCTCAAACTCATTGCTCTCTTGCGAGAGGATTTAGATCATCTATAAATATTTAAGAGAAAGAAATCAACTCACCCTGTCTGTGCTACATTTATAATGTATGACTACTGTTAAACATGGTTTTGTCCATATGGAAAAAACAAGCAAACAGAAATGCTAGAGACATATAGACACATGCTATTTCCTTTTTTACAGTAATATGCTTCCTCAGGTTAAAGAATAGGATACCCCAAGGCATCCTCTAAGCTATTCATGCATAAAATCACAAAAGGTGTACCTGCAGATCAATAAACCTTCTATTTCCCCGGGAAAAAGTAACATCATTCGTTCAGGGAAATTCAGGTCTCATTTGAATCAAAGACCAAATACCAAATACTGACTTCAGAGACCAGAGGAACTGGCTTTTGGGATTAAAAGCCATCAAGCTACACTGTGTTTTAGAACTATCGTTAAGTTTTAGCCTGTAAGGATTGCTCAGTATCACTGTGCATTTAAGTTTTTTCTTTTTTTCTTTTTTTTTTCCTTTACCTTATGTATACTGATTACAGATGACCAGCTCCTGAATCCCTCAAGTCAATGGAACACAGAACATGCATTGACTGTCCTTAGCAGGGTAACCCCCAAATCAGTTATTCAGCAGGTAAGGAAGTAGAAAAAATAATTTTAATTGTTCTTTAGTACCTTCTTAGAAGTAGACTGTACTGTCCCCAGCACTCAAGACTAAGGAGTTTAAGACAGGACCTTGTACTAATAAAAGAGGGAGTATCAGTGTGAAAGAACCCCAAAACAATGCAAAATTACTTGAAGCTCTGGGGTGGGGAGAGGGTGGTTGCAATGTCAGACAGCACCAGTTTAATTCCTTGTTAGGTCTATTGCATGATGTTTTCTTTTTTAGCATGGTTAAACCCCTGTTTAAGGCAGAGCATGCAGGGTTTGGCAACAGATCTTGCAGATAAGGGGAGTTGTTCTGCTCTGGGAAGTGGAATCAGATCTGAAAGCAGTGGAAGAATACCGGGTCTGCTCTTCAGCAAAATAAAAAGCCACAGCTTGTGAGTAATCCTATCTTCAGTCATCAGAGTATGTATTCAAGTCGTTCTCTGAATAATGATGGGATTACTCACGCAGTTAAGGTTAATCACATGCTTTTGCTGAACTAATATATCTGGACAGAAGCCACAGTATTCTATGCAGTTCTTTTCAGAGGTTTTCTCCGCAAATACTGGAACACCTACAGAACTGAAGGGACCATAAAGATCCCTTTCTGCTTTCCATGTAATTATCGGACAGAAACTCCCTGAACTTAAACTTACTGATTTTTTCTTGGCTTTGAAGCATGTTAGTCCTCATATAGAATATGATTTTGTCCTAATACCAGGACCAAAATGCTACTTCACGCTCTAGGACAGTGCAGTGAAGAAAAAAATCTTTTATAAGGGGATATAAACCATTATTCTGGTTTCAGAAGTCATTGAAACTAATATGACTGTGCAGATATAATTGAAAAATGTGACCATTAAACTCCACAGTATATAGAATATTTATTTACTGTAATATAGATGTCTTATTTTGGGGTACATGGCAAAGAAGTAAACAAGGGAAGACTTGTTTTGATGCGATCATGCCACCTAGCATGAGAGTAGGTGCCTAAGATGAGAAGAACTCTGATTTCAAACCAGGGAGGACAGGGTTCACGCAGCCCAGGCAAGAGAGGGCTGTCTGAACCTCGACACACAGAAGCGTCATGTGCTGCCCCCCTCTAGCCAAGGGTGCCCAAGAGAAGAGGATACAGATCCTCAGGCAAGGAAGAAACCCCCAGGTCTGGAGGTAGACTGAGAAAGGGGAGGTGGGACAGAAAGCTGTAAAAATAGCAGCCAGAATGATGCATTCCTATCTATCAGTTTTCTGTGGTCCACAGTCGTAAGGCATGATCGCTGCACCAGCAAGTAAGCGTTGATGCACACATGAGGTGTAACAACAGTGGGACATTTACAGACACTGACTAAAACTACTAGAGTAACTGGTAACTCTTCTATTGATCAGTGTCCTCCAGCTACCATTTTTTAAATTATATTTTTCCAACTGATTTTGTGTGGTATAAGGAAAAAATGAGCTACAGACAGCTGGTCTATGAGAAAAATGGTGTATAGATACCAGGTCTACTAAACATTCATTAATAACTAAGTTCACCTCTGTGCACACAGCCTGCATAAGACCCATTTTCCACTTATTCTGCTCCACTGAGGACTGAGAAGGCCTTGATGGAGGCATTTGGCAAAGTTGCTGGTGTAGCTCTTGAACGTTATGAAGAATGTAATGCTAGATCTCAGCAGAAATAAGTGAGAAGGGGAGCACTGAAGTAACAGTCTGGAATGAATATGACTTTCAAAGGCATCAGGCATTTTAGTTTTACCTAAACTAAAAAGAACTTACTAAGACAGCAGTAGATCCAGTGAACAATTTTTTCTAAACCACTATTAAAAATACATTTGCCATTCAACAGAATGAATAGTATACAAACTATTTGCACGTTTTGCAAACTTAGTATTATTTTTTTAGTCAGAAGCTCTTCCACAGAATATTTTCCTTTGTTAGGAATGGCACCTTTTCTACTAGAAAATTTGAAAAAATAAAAAAGGAATACATTAGTTAGACTTTGAAATTATTGATATGACTTGATGCAATGCTAAAGCTTCTCTCTTGTATTGTAACTGTTTGAGTTTACCATGTTTTGAAGTCTCATGCCTGTAACTGTCAGCTGCAACAGGATGAGAGCGGACAGGGCACTTTGCGGTGCATTTACAAATCTCACTGCAGAAAATGCGAAGCAAAGAATTGGCATAGTTTTTACATACGTGTAATTAGCTAGGTTCCAACATTTAGAGTGATCATTCCAACTGGTCACAGCAAGTCAGATAGGTTTTCTAAAGCCTGTGTAAGTTTGACAAGGGATCTAGAAATCCTATCAAATTTTCTGCAGTACCGCAGTCACGTGGAAAAGGTTTTATATACTTGCTCTGTTGAAAAGGCAAGACTGGATACAAATTAAAAGGCACAGATATTATAGAACAGTCACATTTCTTGGATAAAAATATCTTATAAATTAGATTAAACTAATGATTAAAATTGGGAACAGACATTTTGCTGTTGCTTTATTTCTCAGTGCTGACTGTTTCTTGACCAAACATCTCTATCTTTTCTAATGCCGCACCACCGTGTGCTGGAGGGGTCTTTCCTGAACAGCTTTTCTTGTTTCTTCCCATTTCTGTAGCTTCCACCAAAGTATTAGTCAGTGGTTTTCCCAGCGTTTCTGGAAGCATTGTTGTTAATATTCCACTCAGAAGAGCCATGATTCCAACAAGCAACTAGAAGAAATAAACAGTAGCTGTAAAGGTAGAAATGTCTTTCATGTTATGCAACTCTTTGATCTTGCTTGAGAGTACATTTAAAATAAACCACAAGGGACTGTAATGTAAAGCAAAGATCTAAGTCTTAAATATTAACTGTATAAAAGATCTGCCTTTTTTTGTTGCATAAATGGAAGATTATGGAGCAGAATTAATGAAGAGCAAGTGAAGTGTTTTGTTCCACAAGGGATCAATACAGTGCAAGCAGGAATAATTCTATTTGAGAAAACAATACATATCTCTTCAGTTGGTGTATTTCTACTACCAGGTATGTATTTAAGAACTGATTCTAGGATTGCATACATTTAATTTTACATGCATGTTCATAGAGGTACAATTACCCTGCCACCTGTAATCTCAATTTGCACTCTAGCTCCTGAACCTATTCCCCCTCTACCTGCGTGCCTGTTCCTCCTGCACACAGCCAGATCAGAATTTCCCAGTATGGATCATTGGCATGGAGCCATAGAAGTGCACATCCCTGCTCAGGAGAGCACTTCAGCAGACAATGAGCTAGCTCTAAACAGGAATACTAAACTGCAGTTTCAAAGATCTGTTAGGGCTGCGGGCGTCTACTGACATTTGCACTGGGGGCACATCTTGGATTTCTCCATGGTATACACAGTTCCGTAACGACAGCTTACTTCAGCATGAGTGGTGCAAAGATCAGGATCATGTGGAGTAGGTGCAGAAGCACGCACATGCTCCAGGAGTATCTTTTCTTTCCCTTCATTTCCGTGCCTTGTTCTGTGAGAACAATTCACACTTTCCTCCTTTGAAGTACAGAACAGCATTTAAACCCTGACATTCTTCCAACGTCAGGTTATAAATGTCCCAAATCTCTCTTGATAGAAATGCTTCCACAGCGTACATCATGCCTGGCCTCAGTGTTTTTCCATTTTATGACCGTGCACTTTGATACTGTATTATCCTTATCTTGCCCTATGCTGATTCTCAGGTCTGTCCTGTTTGCTTAACACTTTCTTTCCAAGTGTGAGAGAGAGCATTTGGAATGACTATGCCTATGTCTGTCACACAGAGCTTGAGACAAGTACTGGCCAGCTACCATCTGCAGCTAAGCCAGACTTTCTCCTTCAGTCAAAAAGGTGCTTTAAAATTGGAATTCTCTGTTGTAACCTTGAACAGAGCTATTTTCATGGAAATGCACCATGCTGCTTTTCCTTCCCCCCACCTCCAAAAGAAAAGGACAGCTTGTCTCAAGTACTCTTTTGAGAAGCAGAATTCACACTGTTGCATACACTCCTCTTTTTGCACTTGCATTAAATATAGAGGCTGACAAAATAAAAAATTATGCAAAATACTGTTGAATACTACAAACTACAGTGAAAATAAAATAGTCATGGTCTTACCATGAGAAATTAAAAAAAAAATCCTAGCAATAATGTGACCAGAGGAATTGGCACTGAGTGACAAACTGAGGGAAATCTTTACAGGCATATATATATATATATATATATATATATATATATATGTGGCATGGGTGATATTTAAAAATATATTCCAAAATATTTAAGTCTCACCTCTGAGTGTCAAAACTCCTCTCCACTATTAAAACATGATTTTCTGCCATGGTAAGACAGGATGAATTGACACATGGCAGCTATTCCACGGTAACCTCTCTCACGCACATTCTTCAGGCTGTCATAAGTTCATATTTGAGGATATTGAGGGCTGTTAAGGATATTGAAGCTTATGGATATCCGTACATTTGGAGTTTATGAGAGCGGGGTCACTACCGATGCCCAACAGAACAAGGTTAAAGCAACACTGTGTGCTTTGAGTATGTGTGTCTTCTCTGTTTCGGTTAGTCTTTTAGACACTTTGCATTCTTCTCATGTTTTCCTTCCTCATGAACCTACCTCTTACTCCCCTGCAAACTCTCACTATTCTGCAAGCGTACACCATCTTTCCTGCCTTTTCATCTCAGCATTCTTAACTCTACTCCATCACGTGTTACTTTCTTTTTTTCCAATGTGAAAGCTGCTGCACGCAGACTAATTCAGTGTGTTTCCCTTCTCCCTGACCCTACAAAGCATTTCCCAATATTTCCTATGAAAGACAGAATATGAAACAATTAAGTCACAGTATATTAATGAAAGGACTTCTCAGATGTCATCTACCTTTTCAGGGGCAGTAACCACACTTATCAATGAAGTTACTCACATTTAGTCAAAGCAAGTCTTTTGCAGTCTTTTCTATACTTCTTCATAAAGCACCTGACATAATTTAGCTTTTTGCTTACTCATAACAAATGTGTACATTTTGTGTGTATGTACTATTTTACTTATGTAACTCAGCATCAGAAAATGTTCTTCTGATATAGTCAATGAGTTAAATGCTTATGAGTTAAAGTCTACTATTGTACAAAGTATTTAAGTATGTTTAAGCTCCACTGAAGTTAATTTGACAGGAGTACCCGCTTAAATTCATTGCTTCTTCAGGGTCTTAATTTCAAGTCTGACTTTCTGCTTAGTCAAACTCTGAAAGTATTCCCAACACTTCAGTACAAGCAGCAGCTTCTAACAGCTACCATAACTAACTTCAAAAAAAGATTTACCACCATTTTTCGTATGTCTTCCTCCCTACCTGGTGCAACAATTTTAACTTCACAGTGGTCTAATATATTAGACAATATGTTTAGTCTAGAACAAAAGATAATTTGAATTAAGTATCCCTACAAAATAATACTTTTACTTCTGAGAACAAATTATTATTCTAGTCTGCTATTTATATTTATATCCACATCTGGTGGCTCTGAAGCAATCTAAAATATGATCTTATTTACAAAATTGCTGCTTCAACAAAAAAGGTTAAATTTTGTCCTGAAAATCCACTAGTATTAGACAAAGGATTTGCATTCATTTAACTTTACTGACCTCGGTGGAGGTTTTTTTTAATTTAAAATTTCTGGTTTATCTGAGAGAAAAATCACGTCTGTTAAAGGGCTACTGTAACATAATTCTTAACAGCTGAGAAACAGAAATATGTTATACATGGAACAGTTGCTTTACTATAAGTTTTCTAGAAAGTTGTCACATGAAAAACATTCTGGGCAAGTTATTCAAGATTTATAGGCATTCAAGTGAGATGCTGGCGTTACTCACAGGTGGCATAACTGTATGGGAGGCGGACTGTCAAACAAATAGCAATAGTAACTGCTTGACAATGTGCGGTGTATACAATAGATCAACATAATGTATATCAGTTTACTTACAAATGTAGGCCATTTCATTTCCATTCCAAAACACACACGTTACCTGAGACTCGGCACGCTATACTCCAACTCAAGACAAGCCTATTTAATAAACTGACAAATGTTTTATAATAGGAGCTAATAATGAAAACATTCACTGTGAACTACTACACAACTCTACAAATACACTGAAAGTTGTTCATAGCTGAAATAATTCCTCTGTTTATACTGCCATTTGCACTGCTCTCCAGCATCTTTGAGCATTCCCCATCTGTGGTTTAACTGCAGGACTTCTGCACAGATAAAGCTTATCTCAGCCAGTAAAGGCAAAACACTGACAAGAGAAAAAGAATGTTCTTCCATGACCACTCTGTTGTGCAAATGTTTCTTCGTCTTTTCTGGGAAGATATCTTGGTTTGCATGGGGCCATTATTAAGAAAGAAAACATTTTTTAGGAGCTTGAGGGAATAAATTAATTTGTGGTCTGCTTCATCCTCTTGACTTTCATCCAAAACAACTGAAAGTAATTAATTTAAATAAAGAAACAAGTTCCCAAGAATTCTCTGAAACCAATCTCTAGCATCTATAATTGAAGATTTTATAGTTGCAAAATCAAAAGGACACAATGCCACTTTTTCAGAAAATTCCAATGTGGTAGACAAAATTAGAGTAAGAATCTAGGTGAAAGACACATCCCATTACATCTTCACCGTCTGACGTGTAATCTACATATAACATTGGTGTGCTAGTCACAGTGAATTCTAAGGGTTTTTGAAAGAACTCAAACTATTTTTAAACCATTAATAAACTCTTCTTTACTTAAAGCTTTAATATAAACTTTGTAATTCCTTCTGTTTTTACATATATGGGTATAAATTATCATTCAGGAATAAAAAAGGGATTAAATAGCTGCAGGATTTCTAAGCAGCAAGTGCCTCATAACAAATGTAATGAAGAAATGTTATTCATTTGTGAGCAGGAAATACATAGAATATTTTGTCCAAAATGGATTTGAAGATACATAATGCAGACTCCACGAAGGAATGGTTCCACCTCTGTTTTCTTGGGGCAACTGGAGGTAGAAGACAAAACCTAATGGTAGCATCACCTGGAGTCACCTACAATTAGATGTGCTTAGTGAATCCAAGGTTCTGTTCCTTGTCAAAGTCACCGTGAACGCCATCAATATACCATTTGCTTCTCTTTTCTATCTATCTATCTATCTCATGAATTGTTTTGTTCGGTTCTTGTAAATGAAAAATGAAAAAAAAGGAGCTTTGGGACAGCTGTGAAGACCAAGGATAGTAACCACAAGACATTCTTGATCTTTTGGAAGGCTATTCCAAAGATGCAATGTCCCAGGGAAGCCATGGAAAGGATTAAGGAATAATATTAAGAAAAAACAGCCATCCATAGTGAATTCCAGGAATGGAAGAACTATGCCTTTGAAAAAAGGTAAGAAAGAGTAAATCATGAGCATGGTCAAGAACTGCTAGGCCTGCAGCGTAAAGAAGTATGGATTAAGACACTTCCTAAATGTTACATGGTAGATAAAGTGTATTTTTATGGAAAATATTTTTATCAATTTTATACCAGGATTCAGTGCATAAGTATGTTTACATCTTCCATCATAAAAACTTTTCAGAAGATTTCAGTGACTCAAAGTCTCCCTTTTGCTTTAGCTACATATTTTTAACAATATGAAGTTACTTTGAGACTTAAAATTTAGAACAAGAATGGTTCATTCAATTTCCTTCTCAAAATAAAAAGTTCAGCTTTTGGTTCCTGAGAAAACAAGTGACACATATGCCTCTTCAAAACCGGAAACATTCACCATTGAAATAAATACTTACAAGTGGCATGAAAATCCAAACACTTCTCAGATATACACAGAAAGGAGCAACCACACTTCCTGCACGGCACATCATGCTTCCACTTCCAACAGCAAGCGATCTACACATAAAACAAAGACTTTGATGAGAATTCTGGCAGATAAAGCAAACAATTAGAAATACACAGACACTCAAAACATCAGGATGATATGTGTCTTTATGCAATGGTACTAGGAAGCTAATGCTACACCAGTGTAAATTTATATTGTAATAAAATTCAGCTGCTTCTACAATTAAGATGAAAAATACAACAATCATTCAGCAGAGACCACAGGATGAACAACCAGGACTTTTAAGAAAGGCATAAATAATGTTTAAGAAAGTATTGAGTATTCTTCTAGTTCCTCAATGAAACCAAAGAATGCACACAGAAATGAAAAATAAATTAAAATTTATTATACAGCCAAATACTAAACAACTCTGAAGCAGCGGAGGAACTCATCCCATCCCAAGTCTTTTGGACCACTGCCACTAATATCAAGAGCTGCTGGATCTGGCCCAGGAGCATAACAAAGAAAAGGAAATAACAGCAAAATAATGAAAAATATATGACTGGTGAAAGTTCTTACCTTACAATTGTTGGGTACAGTTCTGCTGTGTAGAGATATATAAGGCCAAATGCCACACCTATTGAAAATTTTCCAGCCATATTTGCTAAGATAATTAATACATTGAAATCCTATTGAAAGAGAGCACAAATAAATAAACCAGAAAGTAACGCTGTTCCAAACTTAATTTAAATCCTTCAAAAGTTGTGACCCTTCTTTAAACAAGAAGCAATACTTATTGCTTGCTTTTTTAAAATCAGTCTCAATAAATAACTAGTGTCCATATAACTTTTTACCAGTCCTGGTTCACTGAAGCCCTGGAAACATTTTGCATGTGACTCCAGCAATGAAACTGTGAAACCTGTACTGAAAATACAGAAATCTATCTTAGACTGGCAGTCGCATTTTAAAAATAGCCTTTAATCAACTATATGATTTAGAAAGAGCAGCTGCATCTACAGACTTAAGAGCCTTTAAAATTACTTTCTACTATAGGAACACTTTAAACGGTACGTGACTAACCTGAGGTATGAACATAATTAAAACACAGATCAGTGCACTTAAAATAAGGAACGGAATGAGTGTGTTTCTCCTTCCCAGTTTGTCCATCCCAATGCAAGCAACGATATAGCAAGGCAACTCCACAGCACCTGTCAGTATGAAATTATTTCGTTTTAAGTCATGATTACACATATTCATGTTATAACTCTAACTTCCTCTTTATGGGGATTCATTTAATCTAGGGTGTAATAAATACGTGAAACGTAGAGATAATCGGTGTGTTGGGCTAGTTCATTTGGTAACAAATGGCAACAGAAAGCAGAAAGCATGGCCTAAAATATGGTAGTGGGAGATAGAGAAGGACGAGGGAAACAGGTTTTACAGCACAGAGCAGCTCCAGTTCTCTTTGGGGTGGAAAAGTACAGAAAACAGCAAGGCCATGGTCCTGCATTTATGACACTGGCACTTGTGACTGAAAGCTCTCCATTTGCTGCTCTTTTGCTTCAGGTATTTTCACATCAACAGCTTAAATGGAGGAGAATATTGCTGGTGTCACACTGACACACCTCTTAGGATTTGCCTGCTTCCACCTGGACACAGAACCGAAGCCACAGGCGCCTCCCCCAGCTTCAGCCCCAGATCACCCCAATGTAAAAAGCAAGCAAGGTCTCTCCGTTTTCTGAGCCAGCTCCACAAACACAGAGAGTGTGGTTCCAGCTTTCTCTCTTCTCCATTAAAAAGAGGGCAGCTGCTTACAATACCCCACTCATACTCAGATCGTCTCTTTGTTATGTTTCTTTCCAGAGAAAAACTTCTGCAGCTCTAAAGGAACAGGTGTTGGCTAGGACTGTTCACAAACCCTGTGTAAACACGATTTGCCCCTAGACAAATTATATTGAGCCAAAGCCAGTTCAGATACGTTTTAAACCGACTTGCTCATGAAGAATGCTACTATGTCCAATGTAAAATCAAGGAAGAACATAAGATACAGCCCTGAACAAATATGCTGCATTCCTTTACTAAGTATGTACAGTATGTCAATACACTTACAATATCAGGAAACAATCTTTTGGGCCTGTGTTGGTAAAATCAGGTTGCAATTATTCAGTGTATGTTAGTCTGCTAGAATATTTTTGAAAGAAGTGGACACAGTGATTTATGCACTGTACTCCACCATAACATTTTCGTTTCTGCACACTACTAGCATCCACTCTTCAACATGTCAATCAATACGCTATAATACGTGACAACACAAACTGAATTTATGAGTGCCCCAGTCCTTCTGTGTGCTTATGTACATGAACAGTCACATTCACTTTACTGAGGGCGCTCAGTTGCGTAAAGCAAAGCGCATGATTTAATTCTTTGCTGGCTCAGAGCCGCGTGCCTGATCTAGAGCCTTCTGAAGTCAATGGATTATTTCCACTGATCTTAACAAACTCTGGATCAGGCCTTGAATGCACTGAGCTGCCTTTATAAACAACTGACATACCAGAGGAAGATTACAGTCAGACCAACAAAATTAAAAGAATACTACAACTATATTAAAAATATACTTTTGAGAAAACTAAAATTACTCTTGCTTCTGAGAATTATGAATCTATTTTCTACACAGACTCAATATATCATGACTGTAAGTGATTAAAGGAATAATTTTTTTATCTCATTTTCCTAGTTTGTGCCTTTAATAGAGCCATGTGAATTTTCTGTTGCTGGTCTGCTTGGTGTTTGTGTGGCTCTACCATATGCTTGCAGGGCAAAGAGGAGACAAGCAGAATATGGTTCTACAACCACAAAGACAGACAGAGAACAACCAACAAATTTAAATTCTCTTTTTTTTTTTTTTCCAGAAACAGTGAGATTTGGAGTGAATGATACTCCTCCTGTGTTAGTCAACTTTACAAAGAGTTAGCAAGAAACTTTTTGAACAAGGTTCATAATTGAACGAACAAAGTTAAAAAATTGGCTGTCAAATCTATAGACATTTCTAAATGTTATGTTCTAGTTCTGTCATAAACAGAACAAGGTACAAAAATATTTACCTATGAGAAAGAGATTTAAATATTCATTGCCTCCTAGACTGACAGAACTGAGGGAGAAGACGTAGTACCCCAAGCTCCCAGTGAACCAGATCAGCCAGACTGTGATGGTCCTTCTTGCAATGTGCCAGTTACAAAATAGGTCTAAGATGTTGTGCTTCTTTGTTGAGGACGTGTCATTGTCACCCGTTCTGACACTGACTAGATCATCTTGTTGGAATGAGCACAGTTCAGAAACTTTGCAGGGAGTGCTTACTTTATTCCATCTTGCCATTATATTAATAACTTTTTGTGCATCTTCATATCTTTCCTCTGACAGGAGCCAAAAAGGTGTTTCTGGGAGCATTGAGCAGCACAAGATAAAGGGAAGAGTCGCTATGGAGAGAAATATCTGATAGACCCACCAGGTCCGAACCAAAAATCCCACGAGTGCCACAACCATAATTCCCATAGCAAAAAAAGCATGGACATGCATAGAAGCCCAGGTTCGTGCTTTAATGCCAACAAATTCAGTCACATAAACAAAAGCCACAACCAGATAGCCACTTGAAACCTGTGGGGGTGGGAGAGAGAAAAAAAAAAACCAAGTGTGAGGTTTGCATCTACTCTCCTTGTGCAATAGCAATAAAAACAAACAGCTAACAGTGTTCCACATTTGTGTACGCTTAATTGCCACAGCACTGGCATGTCCCACACTGACAGAAAAAAAGGCGACCCTGAAAACAAACGAGCTGGAGAAAAAGTTCATTCAAGCCTTCAGACTGCCTGGACAGTGTATTTAAAAATGTGAAGTGATTTTGGATGCTTCTCTGTAGTGGGGGAGAGCCAGCAAGAGACACCTGAAAAAGAGTCTAATTTGCTGATGTCACTAAGCCCTTCACCTCCAAAAATCAGGTCCCTTAATGACATCGCAAACTGGATGCTTGGGAAAATGAGGTCCCCTGAGTAATTGCCACTTCTGAAAATCTTGACCTTGGCTTTATGTCAGGGAACTGCAAATTTACTGAGAATTACCTTCCACACCCTTGTAAATTATCTCATTACATCAAATTTTTGCAATATTGGAAAAGAATCTCATATATATGATTGTAGGTTCTTACACAGTATCTAGCAAATGCAACTACTGGCATGTTCTGCATTATAGTATTTCTCCATTGAATATATATATTATTGAATATATATATATATATGTGTATAAATTTCTCTAGCAACAGTCAAGCTCTTGGTATCTCAAAACATTTCAAAACACAGCTAGAAAATCTAGACTAGAAAATATTCCAGTATATTGTTTTGATTAATCAATTTTCTGCTTAAAAATATTCCAGTTAATAATCTCTGCTTCTGAACCCACTGAACCCGATAGGAAAGCTGCGCTGATCTCAGTGGCACGGAGCTAGCGCTTTAGACCTCCAGCTCGCAAATCAGTCCCAGTGGGCAGTTAAAACCTACAGCACTGGTCTGGTCACAGTTTTTTGCTTTTCTAACCTACCACAGCGCCTAGCATCAACAGCCAAGGGAGTCAGTAGAGGGACTCCTGTTGATCTCACTGTTCAAGGCTGAAATGCCCATGTAGTTTTTCCTGCTAGGAAATCCTTCTGAGCTCTAATCAGGCACAGGGAGATCCAGGTGCAAGGTCCTGTCTTGACTAGTGCACTGTCAGCAGGAATAAAATAAATTATGTGATTATTTTCAAATTTCTAACCTACTTTAAATAAGTTACATAATTTTTCTTGTGATAGCATTCTAATTTCTTTATGCATTATATAGTGAAAGACTACAAATATTATACTTTTGAATGTAAAGTAGTAATTCAAAATTGGTTACTATGTATAAATATTGAATATATACCAGATATTGGATATATATCATACATATATATAAAAGTATGTGTATAGATACACATAAACACATATACTGGAATACCCTTAAGTACAGTATAAACATCTATCTAGGTGTTAAACATGTCTACCTACATATTTAGTATTCCAGATGTAGCTTAAACAACCAAAGAGATGCATGGAAGAGAAAATGTGCATCTCCCCTCCATCACTCAAAATGGCAGAGATAAAAATCATACTTATAGATTTGTTATTTTAAGAAAAATATACTCCATTTCTAACAATAAGGAGAAATGCAATGGCAGCTGCAATGCAGAATCCAGAATTTGCTGCTCACACTTGGCATTTAATTACCAGTCCAGCAGAGGTTGGGATGGAGGAAGCACCAAACACTGCTTCAGACAGACTCTTTCTATTAATTCAAAGAGGAAAAGTGCTGTCGTCCAAGAACATTCAGACTCTCCCTGCTCTGCTGAAATAAGTGCAACAGAGGGGGCTTTAGAATACTGAAGTAGGGGAGGAAATGAATAACAAAAGAGAGGTTTTCCTGAGAAGGGGTAGGAAATTACACATAAAAAGAGCCAGGGTGAACATCCTTTCTTACCATAGCAAGGAGAAAGCGCACAATCACGAAACTGTAGTAGTCAAAGGTGAAGGCCACTGCGATGCCAAACAGAAACTGACCAGCACTTGTGAACCATATAACACGCTGTCTTCCCAGTCTGCAAATCACAGCAGTAATAAAATTATAAACAACCACAAACTTTCTATTAAAATACACCTGCAACTCCAGAGAGCCTATCTGGAAGTCTGAAAATACTGTACTTAATACTTCCACTCACCACAGAAACTCGGGTTTATATTTATATTTATTTATTAATAATTTTTTATTAATATTTATATTATTTGTATAACCTATATTAATTTTTCAGTAATTCCAACTTCCAAGAAAAAGGAAGGTCCTATGGACAGAACTTCTGTTCCACAATTCTTGGCTGGAAGCAACGTGCAGAAGTGGGCATTACCTATGCTCACCTCCAGTTTCAAGCTTAACTTCTACATAACTAATCTGCAAATTTACTCTGTCTTATTGAGGAGGACAGTAGGTAAGACTCACTTTTTCAGTTATTTTATATTAAGTAACGTCTAGTTAAGGACTTTCAACAAAAATTAGCTGTGATAACACACGCCATCTCTTGCCAAACTAACAACCAATTTGGATAGTAATGAAAAGCTTCCGTAACTTATCTTTGTCCAGTTATTTAAAGTTGAATTCTCTAATAAATGGCAATCACATAGTTCCCCTGAATTTTCTGATTGCATCACAGCACACGTGCATGCATATACAAACACACAAATCCAGGAAGCTAGTATACTAACAGCAAAAAAAATCATGTCAAATACTAGCTTCCCATCAACAACATAGTAATTTCCAGTGGCATTTAGTAAAAAGGAACTTCTATTTGTTTATCTTCTTCCCGTATCTCAGGGAGAAAATATACCAAGTACAGCCAGTTGTCCCTAAACAAGTGAGCACATGCTATCAATAAGAAGCTCATCTGAGGAGAAAACCTAGAAATCTACAGTAGATATACGAGACTCTATTGAGGATTCATTATATTCTATCTACAAATGTTCTGTAATACAAAATGCGTGGAGTCATTCTTCTTCCCTGATAATATTCTCTTGGACTCTTACTATCTACTCCACTGCAAACAGCTTTTCACAGATGTGGATATTACGTTTAGACAGAGAGTTTGAGGACTTTCAGGGGTGTGGGCTTCTTCGTTGGTTTTTCTCTGTGAGTATTTGGTACTACATTAAAACAACTCTGATTTTTCTCCAACCTTGACCTGGAGTCATGCGCATTTGGTCTCTGATCCCTGCCAGAAGAGATCCCAGTGAGTCCTAGCTGTTGGAGCTCTTCTATTGGGAAATCTGTTAATTGGGAATGGGAGGAACCCACAGACTTATTTCCCACTAGCCAGGATGTGTCAAAAAATAATAACTTTCAGCTGTACAATCTACAGCTGTAAATCTGCAACTCAGAATGTGTGTATTATCTTAACTGGCTGTCCATGGCTTGAATTAATGGAAATGAGAACAATATGATCATAACCTTATAAATCATGTCTGAGTATTAATTAATAAAACTATGAATGATTTAAAGGGATGCAGAACAAATGTTGGCATTATATTCTGGTTTTATATTACATACGGTTTTACAAAGCCTTGGATCAGGAGGCAGGATTGATTCCATGTGTTCTAAAAGCCAAACTAAAAAAAGATCATCTTTACTTTTGCATTCCCATGTTGTAACTGTCACACCCTAGCGTTGTGCTAATGAAGGAAAATCAGAAAACAACACGCCTGGTCTCCTTTTTCTGCTTATACTGTTAACTGCGGGATAAAATGTTACCTTCCACCTGACAGAGCTGTTAGTCAACAAGCTCCTTTATAGAAAGAAAGAAATAACACTAAACCAGCCTTCAAAGCAAAACACAGGTACATAAACTGCCTGAGACAAAACCAAGTACAACGTAGCTTAGGCGTTTGACTCTCATATGGATAGAGGGACATGGCTGGGCGTTCTTCTGAGGTAGGAATACATGTGTTTGTGTTGAGAGAGAAAACCAAGAGAAGCAGGAGGATACAGACGTACATCCTGGATCTCACTATTGCTTCTGAGTCCAGCTCTGATGCTGGATCTCAGTGCGTGATCCGAGATAACATCCAGGGAGCAAGTGACAGAGGGGAGCAGGCTGAAGGACAGCCTTGGCACCGTGAGCAAGGGACTGCTTGGGTCAAGTCCCTCCACAGACTGACTCGCCTCGTGCTCAAACAGAACTTTTTACGTGCTGGTGAATAAGTGAAACTACAGCACAGCTCACTGACAACCGTTCTTCCTCCTATCTGGACTAATCTTCAAGAGACTGAAGTTTAAGATAACCACTCAGGGAAAAACTACAATTGTACAGCAAGGAAAAATAGCGTATGGGTGTTTATTTTAAGAATGTGGGGCCTGATCAAACTCTCAAAGCCTTTACATCAGCCTCACAGGGCTGTATCCATGACAAGAGGTTAGGAAATTTGTGATTTTAAAATATGTGATTTTTAACCTTCCAGTAGCCCTCCAACTGTTTATCATATCCAAAAATAAAAATCTATGTTTCTATGAGGAATCTCTCCTCATGGAAAATGAGGTGAAAATCTACTCACAGGTTTTACTGTTGCTATTACTACTGACTATTGCTATTTCTGTTAAAAAAAAAAAATCTAGGGGAAAATACTATCTGCACAGAGCAATTTGAGGGATCAAGGCCTAGAACAATGGCTGATATAAAGTAGGAAAAAATTCTAAAAGCAAATGATTTGCAAATACATTTTAAAATCAGTACTTGCTTCAGAAAAAGAAATTGAGTTAAACACCTCTGTGAATAAAACGATATCCAAACCTCCTGAGTTGTGAATACATAATTATGAATACACAATGAATGAAAACAACAAAACAGGTAGATACGCATGGTGTTACTGCAGTCTGAAGCTACAATTTTCAGAGGATGGCACTTTACCTGTCAGCAATGTCACCAAAAATCACTGCTCCAATCAAGACTCCAAGCATGAATGTAGGCTGGATTAATTTTGCAAGCCATTCTCGGTCACAGACCAGATCCCACTGTGTAACAACAGTGCTCTTCCACTTTGTATCATCATAGAGAAATCCATCAGAACAAGAAAATATGGACTTGTTGCCTTTGTATTCATATGTCAAATCCAAACTGACTTCTCGTTTGGACCTGCTGCATTGGTTCAGTTCCCAAATTTCTCCATTTTCCAGCTGGACTACAATGTAATTTTCTGTTGATGTCCATAGTGTCCAGGTGTCCTCTATACTTAATTCAGAGGAGTTGTAGAAAAGAACACTACTCACATTTCCAGGGATCCCACATACAAAGTTAGGAGTAACAGCCATGAACACAGACGCTAAGTAATGGATACCACATGACATAGCTTGAAAGACAGATGCAAAATAAACACATGCTTGAAATCTGTAAAGGGAAAGAAAAAAGTTTACTGAAGAAAAGCCCTCCACACATGAAAAAAAAGTCAACATAATTATTTTGCTAGGATCAGTAAATGGAGACATCATTAAAGTGTCTAGTGTTTTGTCATATAGTGCTGCTTCAATATTAGCTAAGCCCTGCAAGAGACCAAAGATGAGAAAAGATCCACAGCAGAAGTAATGTATTCTCAGGAGTAAATGCTGCTCTTAGTCATGTGTTTAGCCATACACAGAGAAGACCATTTAAAAAGAAACAATTCTGAACTTAAGCGCTTAGTTTGAAGCAACCTTCCACCCTCCAATTCTGTGTAGTACATCCCCTCAAAATAAGGCCTTAGATTACTAGAATGGTTAGAAAAAACAAAATGTTGCAACCTCAGGTTCTGAGGGATAGAGATATGTGCATCAAATAAAACAAACCAAACACATTGCACCCTTCATTTCACCTAATTGTATCTATATAACTGTATTCCATCTATCTTAATTAAATCATAGAATCATAGAATCGTTAAGGTTGGAAAAGACCCTTAAGATCATCGAGTCCAACTGTTAACCTATCACTGCCAAGTCCACCACTAAACCATGTCCTCAAGCACCACATCTACCCGTCTTTTAAATACCTCCAGGGATGGAGACTCAACCACTTCCCTGGGCAGCCTGTTCCAATGCTTGACCACCCTTTCAGTGAAGAAGTTTTTCCTAACATCCAACCTAAACTTCCCCTGGTGCAGCTTGAAGCCCTTTCCTCTCGTCCTATCCCTTGTTACTTGGGAGAAGAGACCGACCCCCACCTGGCTACAACCTCCTTTCAGGTAGAGAGCAATAAGGTCTCCCCTCAGCCTCCTCTTCTCCGGACTAAACAACCCCAGCTCCCTCAGCCGCTCCTCGTAAGACTTGTGCTCCAAACCCTTCACCAACTTCATTCAATCTCTCTTTATTGCCTCCGAAAGACAAAGAGAGAATACATGTAGACACGTGTAGAGGAAGAGAGAATCTGAACAGTGTGAAATGTTTTGTACCAAAACATAGCTGTAAACTGGGTTGGGTTTTGGCTTAAACAGGGTGTACAGTTATGCATTAAAGATTGTATCATAAAGCAAACATGGTAAAAGAATGTTTTATGCATAGCCTGAATTTTGGCATTTTAACAGCTTTTAAAACATGCTTGAGATGCAAGTAAATGTTAGTATATAAATGCACATGTATTCTGAATTTCGAAAGACTTGCAATGAACTCTAGTATCACTAACCGCAGACAGTTTCTGACAATCTAAGCATAAGGACTCTTTTCCTCAATTAAATGTTAAAATTATGCACATAATTAGTACAACATCTGTTCAGAAAAAAACAACATAGCTTTGGTTTCTCCTCCACTTTTTACTTCCTGAAGGCCAAGCAATTGCACTAATTTAAAGAAGCATTCAATGAGCTTCTATATATACATCCTTACTGCAGTATGTGCTGGGCCTTGGTAGTATGAAACAAAAATCAGCTTTTTTTTAAATGATCAGAGGCTATCTCTGCTGAAGTTATAGGAAATGATGCCTAAAAAACAATTGCCTTGAAATGTCTTGTGGGAAAAGTCAGAGCAATTCCGATCCCCTTAACAAATGCGACCTCTAGATCACTTCCCTCTGAAACGTATCTAGCCTTGAATTCCCATAATAAAGGTTGCAACAGTACCTAGCCTAAATCATCTGTCATCACAATTTCTAATTAATTTCTAAACCATCTATAACCAAAGTATTTAAATAGAATTTGCTGGATACATTGTCTTAATGTCCAACTAACCTTTCCAATTAAACAGTTCTCTTGCATAACCGAACTCCATTCACCATCCTCATTCTCCTCTGCCTTTTATCTTGTGATTCTTATTTCTTTCTTTGGTAAATGTAAACCCAGTTGCCTATCCTGTCTTTCCAATGGCATTGCTGCTGTTCAGATGGAGTGCTTTTTATCCCCCTTTCTCTTGACCACAGCTCTATTGACTTTTCCACAGCAGTCTGAGGAGAGGGCCGAACTGCTAAACCCACTGTGGCAGCTCAAAAGCTGGCTCCACTTCCCGCTTGAAGACTCGGCAAGGCAATTCTTGCACAGGTGCTGTGCTGCCCTTTCCCAACAAACCTCGTGAGAGATATGGTCAAGAGAAACTGAACATAACCACAGCATCCCTTAAGCCTATCAATCCCCTCTCAAGAGAACAGCTTCTTCAGGACTAAGTAGCTAGCCATAAATCAAAGCAAAGCTAAAACAGCTCTGAAAGGCTTTTGGACTATCTTGGACAACAAAAAAGCAAAGATTATTCTGAAATGTAACCTCTGTCCCCCTATTAATGCAGACAAACATGGTCAGCAACATTTTTTATCTCCTCTTCTCTACTTTCATTTTAACTGTTCCCACCAAAAGACACAAACTCTTTTTAAAAATAGCAGAGCAAGACCAAATTCAACAACTTGAGCTATTGTTGCAGTATGCAGAACGACTGAAATCAGGACTAGAAGACCTCTAGCAAATTGGCAAATTTAATCTCGAGAAGCTGTGCAGTTACATCTTCTACTAGCTAATAAAAAGCGGCATACCTGGAACCAGGATCCCCAGTATTTGCAATATCTTCATTATGCATCAGGAAATTGCAGTCTCAGATAGCCCAGTTGGTATTTCCCAGAGAGAGGAAGAATTAAGTAATTTCAAACTCCCATACATTCATCTTGAGTTTCTTAATTAGCTCTCACAGTACAAGACATATCGGGTTCATCATTTCTCTTCTACCCAGTAAGAGTGAGCAGGAAAAATATATTTATGCCCTTTCTTGTTGGAGAGGCTTGAAAGAAGATAACAACTTGTAAGGATACGGACTGAGAAGATGGCATGAACCAATGCATTACATTATTTTTTAAAAACCCAAATCCCAAGAGCATCACCAGGGGTATGATTTTGATCAGGTCTAGCTAATCTCTGCACTAACTGCTCCCTTGAGAGTTTTATCTTATCTCTTCCTGAACGCTTCTTGTGAGCGTACTTCAATAACCATTTTGACAGACTGCTCCACTGTCAAATCTTTCTGTTGGAAAGTTTCTCATTAAATCTAATCTCAGTGTCCCCCTTTTCAGTGTAAGACTATTAGCAGCTATATAAAACACCCTTGTGCAACCTTGAATAAATCTTCCTTGTCTTTTATCACTTTGTTGTACAGAATTATCAGTTATCCCCCTCTAGTTACTTTCTAAAACTATATATATTACAGTCCCTTACCCTTTCCTCATTTTTCCTTTGTGTCATATTGAACAGTTTCCACGTCTATAAAAAGCGATAAAGGATTTATTTTAAAGAAATATCCGTGTCATGCCATATTTCAGCCACCTTTCAAGGGTTTAACTTAGAACTAGATATAACTGATTCTTGTAAAAACATTCTTCCATTTTCAATGTTATGAAAATCTTATTCAGGTCCAACAAAGAAATCCACTCTGCAGTATCATTTTTCTTACCTAATTTGCAGCATCTATGCTAAGCAAACACAAAAAGTCAAACAGAATGCCAGATATACATTAATAGACATAATTTATGCTGTTTATGAATTAATTTAAGAACAGGAAAACATGTTTTTATAGCAAAATGGCCATGTTGTTGCAGAACCCTGCAGGATGGATTGCACTGCAGTTTTTAACCTCTAACTGCTCAATAAAAAAGCCAAGGAGCAGGCAGGGGAAGCAGGAATAGGGACAAATAAGGCCTGATGTGAAGGTAGAAAAGTGTGTGGCAGCACCAGTGGCTGAAGAAATCCCACAGCCCTGCCACCACACTAATGGGCTGCTCCCCTGACTGTAAAAACTACCTACTGCTCTCTCCAGTAAAATTCCACAATGGGCTGGCTAAGCCTCTCTCTGTATCTATATATATATATTCATATAAAACACACACACAAAAAAACCCCAACCTGAAAGCCCTTTTTTGCTGTGAAAGCAAAATTTGTTGCTGACCACAGTAGTGTTGTAACAGCATCCCCACAGATGCTAGATTGAGAAGCCCAACCTTATGAGCTGCTGAGAATCTCCTGTGGGTAGGAAAGGCTTTTCTTCTAGAAAAAACAATTGTGTAGAGGTCAGGAAATTCATTAACTTGCATAGTTACCAAAAGGAGTTAATTAAGCCATTAGTGACAACATATAGAAAGCATGAAAAGTATGTAAGGAGGATGGTACGTAGGATGGGAGAATACTATCGATGCATTGAACTTTGCTTGCCAGAACAGCTCAATATTGAAAATGCACAGAGAAAGACACAGGCCCAGCCTCATGGTAGACACAGGTTTGCTAGAACAGAGGTCAGAGCAGCAGACATTGCTCAGCAAGGAGGAACATAAAGCTGCTGCCTGCTCTATTAGTAGCCTGGGATCCCTCCCTTTGGACCTTTGGGTGCATGAGTTTTATCTCAGCCCTCTTGCTGTGGCCATGTCAATGCTCTTCCCCAGTCTTAAAACCCTGGGGCTGCTTCTTGGCCCGTGCTCACGCGATGGCTGAGCAGCTTCTCCTCTTTGCGGGAGGACTTGGTGCTGGGGGAGCACAGCCGTTCCCGCTGGGGGAGCCTGGAGCAGCCCCTGCGGCAGGCTGTGCTGGGGCAGGAGGTCACAGCAGAACACATACAGGTCATACACTTCACTGACCCTGAGGCACAGGTTAAAGTCTGTGCTGTCCTTGCTGCCTACTGTAAATGATTAACTTTTTTCCCAAATTCTTCATCTAAGAACACTGGACTGATAAGAAACTCCTTTATTACTAAGTTTCAATCTCTCTAGTGCAGGCAAACATGTAATATAATCTTTTCAGTAAACTCACCAAACTCCATTTTAAAAGTTAAATTTCCCTGAATAAAGAGATACTACTGCTCATGCATGAAAATGTTAAGAAAAAAAAAAAAAAACTATTGAAATTCACCAAAAGAAAGCAAGGCTTCTTTCAGCAAAGTCTGTGATCTATTTTCCTGGACTGATCTCAAAAAAGGCAGGTTTTGGCAAGGGTATTTTACATGCCAGTTATCTTCACATACACACATCAGATTATGTAATACATATTGTTGCAAGTAGTAGTTTTCAATGCCTCTTTTACAGATTTTTTTTTCTTTTTAAAAAGCACACTTTTTGCAGTTTTTAAGATCTGTGAACATGATGACTGTCCTGAAAGGTATGATAATCTCTCACAGTGTTTTTCCATCTCTTCAGTGACTTGCCATGGGAGATAATTATTTGGCTAGTACATTTTGTCACTCTTGGCAGGAGTGTCAAATATAGAAGTCAAGAAGACTTTGTAGGTTACTGCTCCAGCATAGAGACGTTTAACGAATGCCAGAAGTCAAATGAGCATAAAACTGTCTTCACAAAAGCTGGAGCAAGACACAACATGAAAATGTTCCAGTCTTTCTTAAAATATTTCTGTGAAATTTCTCCCTAGTTATTCTTTTTTCAGTTTACAGCTTACAGTAAAAAAGACTTTTACATTTTCTGACTCTTCCACACAGGTTTTAAGATCTCACCAGTAAGAAAAGCAACTGGTAATACCATAATGTCAGTACCTGAATTGAAGAAATAGTCTTCCATAAAGACAATGAACTAGACCTCAGACCACTGTTGGTCTAGCTGTAGTCTCATGACACAACATACTCTGTGGCACCGTCACTGTAAGACATTTCTTCCCCTCTCCTCTCCCACTGTTCATCCCCTGAGACAGTGCACTCTACCCTCAGTTGTGGCGGTACTTTTTACGTGGACCGGCTGTAAATTTTATCTGGAAAACTGATCTAACTTGAAAAAAAAAAAGTCAAAATAGATAATGATTTAAAAAAAAAAATAAACCAAGCCAGATCAGTTGCTTGATGCAATTTATATTGCATCCATGCAAACAATCTGCACCAGTCTGTTTGAAAGGTGGTACACATCTGGCATGCAAAAATACCTGAAGTGGACATTGCTGCATATATGTCAGAGAATAAATCCCCAGCCTTGGAGTACTTTTACCATTGTCAGTTATTGCAGTGTAAAGATGGGACAAAACTTAGATGCTAATTTTATGTTAAATAAAATATGTTTCTGATAATATTTGTTTCCTTGTCTGTCCACCAAAGAGAGGAGTGGGTGAATTACTAGATGCTCCTCAAAAGCTAACATAAAACTTTAAAAAACCTTTCAGTGTAGGATAGAGGCACAAGGCTATTCTGTCATTAGTGAAAGATCTGTACTATTCCACAGGTTTTACAAGAACTATTTTTACTGTTTGTCTTTACAACCACCTTCTTAGCAAATTGCTTAGTCAGAAAACACAGTATGTTTCTGTTGTGCAGTGTACACTCAACAGGCTGGCTTAGTGGAAAGAAATTTCCAGATATTTACTATTTCTGAAAGAATTTGTGTTCAGTAACCACTTTCACCTGTATTCCATCCCGGTTTTGTTTTTTTTAATGATGTGAGAAAAGCCATTCAGCATTCTTTCCACTCTAAACCAAAAAGCTGTAATGCACTTATACATTTATTTTTTGAGAAGAAAGGAGCTGAATGAAACTCAGGAGCAGTATTTTTGCTATGGTGCAGAGATGCAGATGTGGAAGCAGCCTTAAATATACAACAGACGTGACCTTATTTGAGTTAAAGTGTCAAGAGTAAACTTCCTTCCCTTCTAAGGGCAGTTCAAACTATGCTAAGACTTGGTCTCAGCCCGCATCAGCAAGATGGTTATTTCCAGAATTTGTTTTCAGAGGCAGAAGATATCCAGTTTAAACATACCTACAGCACAGATGCAACAGGAATAAGAAAGTCTATAGAGATCAGGAAGGCCGCAGGAATTATGTATCATCACTCGTGACAATGTGTGCATCAACATGCAGTCACCAAACAGCAGACACTTACCAAATCATTCTTACAATCGTCTAAAACTTATTATCTGAAGAATTGCAACAATTCTACCCCATTAAACTTATGCACGTTTCCCTTTGATTAAGACAAGCCCAGCATTTATTCACCAGAACCAAGAAGAAAAATACATCGGCTGCTCACTACTGCACATTTGGTATAACAGCTTAGATGAAGAAAGTCACATCAGTGCAAAAATCAAGAATTAGTGCTACAGAATTAAGGGGTCATTCACACTTTTAAAATACTTCTTTTTTTTTGCAATTAATGGAACAGTTCTTTGTTTTTGACTATCTAAATCAGGCACATTAGGTTTCTATCATCACTTGTGACAAAATAATCCCATTGATAAATATTGCTGGGTTTCAACAGTTTAGTAGCATAGCCTTCATCTATGGACAGCCATGCACAGCAGAAAGGGCAGCTGCCATCAAAGATGCCCCAATGTTTCTTGCTGCCCCTCTGCCAAGGGTTACTGCCCCCAGCAGAGAGCCAGCCAGAAGGACGGTGTGTTCATGGCTCAGCCACTTCACCGCAACGCCCAACCTCCTGCTTCAGCTGACAGTGGAACCGAACTAGACACAAAGGCCTGGGCTTGCACACAAGCAACCAAGCTACACACACGTTCCACTCTTGATTTTACTGTGAAAGTAACTTCTTGTTGAGGGGGAACACATCACTGGGAACGGTAACTTTTTAATTGCTAGGGCGATAGCCACTCTCTTTCCTGCATGCGTAAACTACAAGGGATTCGGGAGAAGTCTGCAATGGACTTGGAACAGTTTGGCAACACTGGCAACAGCACAGCTATGGCAAAATACTCTAGGCTCCTTAAGTGAAAGGAAGATAAATGCTATGTAACCTGCCATGGAGGGATCCATCTGTAGATGGATTATCTAGTGAAGAGAGAGATCTACAAGACCTGCCTGTGTGACAAATGCGAACCAAACATCTCGCTTGCTTGCTGTGAGGAGAAGCTGCATTTTTTCTCCTTCACATATTTATAGTATCTAACTAGTAGAAATAAAGCAATAAAAGGGAGGAAAAAAGTGGAAATTTAAAACTAGCACTGAAAACAACAGTCAAACTTTAAATGGTGCACATTAATTTCTAGGCTTCTTTTTGATTATCAAAATCAGTATGAAATAAATTTTTGTAATTCTGGTACATTTGCACCATACAGATACCAGTAAAGCAGTCTTCAAACCTGAGGTCACGGCTTCAAGTGGGGCTACAGCAGTTACCAGTGGAGCAGCAATCACAACGGGAACAAGGCTGGCAAGGAGAAATGGACCGCGATTGCAACAGCAATTCCAACACCTTCAATGGCAAAGCTGGAGTCTGTCTATTTCATTCCAGTTATCCACATGTCCTTTCTGCTTTATGTGTGTCAAGGGTATATACCAGGTAATTTAATTAAAAAACAACATGATCATGCAGTTTTTAAGTTATTTAGGTTTCTTTTGGAATTATTTGGGTCAGTGCTAAACACAGCAGAGTGTAGTAACACTTCAGGCTCTAAACATGGAGGTTTTCATTCCAGGAACAGCATTTTCATAAACATCCACCATTTAGAAAATTAGCATGTACTCTGTCTGCATGATACATTACTAGCATTACTTCTCACAAGGAAAACTCAATTCCAGTACCTTTGGTAACACTGTTGTCTTTTGGTCAGCCTCTTTTTTGAGGACAAATCCAAATTAGGTATTTAATTCCCTTCCACACTAGCGTTTCCATCAGCTTATGTAAGCAAATCATTTTACCTCATAATCTGTAAAGTGTCTAAGAGAATTTAAATATTTTTATTGAGATTCCATCTAATTATAGACATAGGCAGTACTTCATGTATGAACTGTTATATTTCATTCTTCCTTCCCCATTTAGGAAATAAGATGTTTTCTGATGTTTACCTTGATGACATATTGCACTAACTTTGTTCAAACTACAGAAGTTTACATTTATTTTATCTATTTGGTTTTTTTTCTGTCTATAATCCTGAAATAAAACTCATCAGTTTTCATATGAATTATGTTCTTACTTCTTTGTTATTCTATTTACATATTTACATATTTACATATTGGAGTGCTGCAATGGGTGGCGACAAGCTCTTTAGAAGGGATGGGCAAGGAAGGAGAGGTGGTGTGGTAGCCTTGTACGTTAGAGAGTGTTTTGATTGTCTAGAGCTCAACGAAGGTAATGATAAGGTTGAGTGCTTATGGGTAAAGATGAGAGGGAAGGCTAATAAGGCAGACATCCTGGTGGGAGTCTGTTATAGACCACCCAACCAGGATGAGGAAACAGACGAAGTATTCTACAAGCGGTTGGCTGAAGTCTCACAATCTCTAGCCCTCGTTCTTGTGGGAGACTTCAACTTACCAGATATCTGCTGGAAACACAACACAGCAGAGAGAAAGCAGTCTCGGAGGCTCCTGGAGTGTGTGGAAGATAACTTCCTGACACAGCTGGCAAGTGAGACAACGCGGGGAGGTGCCCTGCTGGACCTGCTGCTTACAGAGAAGGCCTGTTGGGCAATGTGGTGGTCAGAGGCTGTCTTGGGCTCAGCGACCATGAAATGGTAGAGTTTTCAATTCTTGGAGAAGTAAGGAAAGGGGTCAGCAAAACCGCGACCCTAAACTTTAGAAGGGCAGACTTTGGATTGTTTAGGAGTCTGGTTAACAGAGTCCCTTGGGAGGCAGTCCTGAAGGGCAAAGGAGTCCAGGAAGGCTGGATGTTATTCAAGAAGCAAATCTCAAAGGCACAGGAGCAGGCCGTCCCCATGTGCCGTAAGTCAAGCAGGCAGGGGAGAAGACTGGCCCGGCTGAACAGAGAGCTTTGGCTGGAACTCAGGAAAAAAAGGAGAGCCTACCACCTTTGGAAGAAGGGGCAGGCGACTCAGGAGGACTACAAGGTTGCTGTGAGGTTATGCAGGGAGAAGATTAGAAAGGGGATGGCCCAGCTAGAACTTAAGCTGGCCACTGCCGTTAAAGATAACAAAAAATGTTTTTACAAATATATCAGCGACAAAAGGAGGGTCAGGGAGAACCTCCAGCCTTTGTTGGATGAGGAGGGAAACACTGCCACGAAGGATGAGGAGAAGGCTGAGGTACTTAATGCCTTCTTTGCCTCAGTCTTTAATAGTCAGACTGGTCATCCTCGGGGTTTTCAAGCCCCTGAGCTGGGAGATGGAGATAGGATGCAGAATGAAGCCCCAGTTGTCGAAGAGGCAGCAGTCACCGACCTGCTCCTCCACCTGAATGCTCACAAGTCCATGGGGCTAGATGGGATCCACACGAGGATACTGAGGGAGCTGGCAAAGGAGCTTGCCAAGCCACTCTCCATCATTTATCAGCAGTCCTGGTCAACCGGGGAGGTCCCAGATGACTGGAAGTTAGCAAATGTGACGTCCCTCTACAAGAAGGGTCGGAAGAAGGATCCGAGGAACTACAGGCCTGTCAGCGTGACCTCGGTGCCGGGAAAGGTCATGGAGCAGATCATCTTGAGTGCCATTACGCGGCACATGCGGGACAACCAGGGGATCAGGCTCAGCCAGCATAGGTTTATGAAAGGGAGATCTTGCTTCACTCACCTGGTCTCCTTCTATGACAAGGTGACCTGCTTAGTGGATGAGGGGAAGGCTGTGGATGTTGTCTACTTGGACTTCAGTAAGGCCTTTGACACTGTCTCCCACAGCATTCTCCTGGAGAAGCTGGCTGCTCACAGCTTGGATAAGTACACTCTGCACTGGGTTAAAAATTGGCTGGACGGCCGAGGTCAGAGAGTGGTGGTGAATGGAGTCAAATCCAGTTGGCGGCCGGTCACGAGTGGTGTTCCCCAGGGCTCAGTGTTGGGGCCGGTCCTGTTCAACATCTTCATTGATGATCTGGATGAGGGGATTGAGTGCACCCTCAGTAATTTGCAGATGACACCCAGTTGGGTGGAAGTGTCGATCTGCTGGAGGGCAGGAAGGCTCTACGGACGGACCTGGACAGGCTGGACCAATGGGCCAGGGCCAACTGTATGAGGTTCAACAAGGCTCAGTGCCGGGTCCTGCACTTGGGTCACAACAACCCCTCGCAATGCTACAGGCTGGGGGAGGAGTGGCTGGAGAGCTGCCTTGCGGAAAAGGACCTGGGGGTGTTGGTTGACAGCCGCCTGAACATGAGTCAGCAGTGTGCTCAGGTGGCCAAGAAGGCCAATGGCATCCTGGCCTGGATCAAGAATAGCGTGGCCAGCAGCACCAGGGAGGTGATAGTGCCCCTGTACTCGGCACTGGTGAGGCCGCACCTCGAGTACTGGGTTCAGTTTTGGGCCCCTCACTAGAAGAAGGACATTGAGGCGCTGGAGCGTGTCCAAAGAATGGCAACGAAGTTGGTGAAGGGTTTGGAGCAGAAGTCTTACGAGGAGCGGCTGAGGGAACTGGGGTTGTTTAGTCTGGAGAAGAGGAGGCTGACGGGAGACCTTATTGCTCTCTACAACTACCTGAAAGGAGGTTGTAGCCAGGTGGGGGTCGGTCTCTTCTCCCTAGTAACAAGTGATAGGACGAGAGGAAACAGTTTCAAGCTGCGCCAGGGGAAGTTTAGGTTGGATATTAGGAAAAACTTCTTCACTGAAAGGGTAGTCACGCATTGGAACAGGCTGCCCAGGGAAGTGGTTGAGTCTCCATCCCTGGAGGTTTTTAAAAGACGGGTAGACGTGGTGCTTGAGGACATGGTTTAGTGGTGGACTTGGCAGTGATAGGTTAATGCTTGGACTCAATGATCTTAAGGGTCTTTTCCAACCTTAACGATGCTATGATTCTTTATTTCTATTGCAAAACTCTAAACCTGGTATAGCTGAAGGTACAAATACATTGATTGAATACCTGCTTCACAGTGGTGAAAACTGTCAATTCTGAAGCAACTAGCACTCTATTGTTCAAAGACTATTTTGCAAAATAATTAAGCCTTACTGTTATCATAATTAAATGATGCTTTTTAAGAACTGGGTTTTTTTTGTTTCCTATTCATAGTAACACCTAGGAAGAACTGGATGCAGACAGCTCATTTTCAATCTGAATTCTATATATATTCTCTTCATGCCATGCCACACTTATTGTTAAGCATACTACCTATGGCTTTAAATTTCTATATTGGAAATTTAATTCCTCCACACTTGGAAAATTATTGTAAAATTTCTCATTCTTATAAGTTTTTGAAAGTTCTAATAGGAAAAGTTGAAACAAGTAAGAAATTTGTGTAATTAATTTAAGCATACTGGACATCACTTCCCTAGCATATGTTTGTAACCATTCCTGCACGTACTAGTATCTTCTGAGTTTTCAGTTAGAAATAAAAAAGAATAGTAGCTCTGTGGATCTAATTATGTTTAAACCATTTCTGTAAAAATTTGACAGAAATGTCATGGAATTTTGGGTTGCTCCATTGTTTCTTTCTTCCTTAATATAAGAAATAATTTTACCCATAGCAGTAATTTCGCAGCCTAGAATATGATTAAGATGATTTGGTCTATTTTTGTGGGCTACACAAAACATTGTATTAATTACCTGGATAATGGGTCGTTTCACTCTCCCTGGCTCCATCTGCAACTCTTACAACGTTCTTTTGTTAATTCTGACTTTCACCACAGTGAACCTTCATCAAGAGCGAAACAGAAGAGCTGAAGCAGACACCTTTGTCTTATTAGCTTTTTAGGAATATTTCACTAAAAAAAAAGAATCACTTAACAAGATGTTACATTTAGGGAATTAAGTGTCAGATAATACTGTGTCTTCTAAAATTTGAGACAGTCAACATATAAATCAAGCCGTGGCTTTAGGAAAGGCAACTCAATTTCAGCCAGAGATTCTTTGCTGCCAAAGACAATATAGCAAGTTGCAATTCTACCTGTATGGAATTCTACACTTGTAATTCTATGGTTCTACAACTTGAAGAAAGGCATTCGATTTAATGCCCAGTCTGGTATGGTCAAAGTATTGTCTTCTATTAAACTTGGTTTTGCTTATGTATGAATTGTTTAAGTACATCCAGATTTAGCAGCTATGTTCTACATTCAAAAGGAAAACAGCCTCCAGCAACAGCTTTTCTCTCTTTGTGTAACAGTGTAGCTTGTATCTTCTACAGACTTTGTCAAAGCGCAGTTAGGACACTGAAGAAGACTAAGACATAGGTCCCTTCTTCCTCTCTTCAGGAGTCTACACTGATGATCCACCAATAGTTCATCAGCGCTTGCAAGGGCTGTTCAGAGGCTCTTGCAAGGTCAGCCAGTCTGTCCCACCCATGTTCCTGCTCGGCCAGGTTAGTATCCCTGACAGGCTATCTTCTCCAAGGCAAGGCAGGTTATCTCTAAACGCACATAAAAGAAGGTTACTGAACGCAGGAGGACTTTCAGATTCTTTTGCAGGCTCGTAGCTCACCTTCCCTCCAAACTGTTCCTCTTCACTGCAAATGTGTAACCCACTTTTTGCCTAGAAGTCCTCAGCCCCTTCTCCCCAAATGGTCACGGGAATCTGCCCCATAACAAGACCTTATTAAATTATTAATTCCCACTGAAGAGCTTTTCAGTTTGTTTTGTTTTGATTAGCAGCCTGGTCATGAACTTCTGTCCAATTTTTGTTTACTTACCTCCCTTTCCAGTTTCAGTCCTGGATATTGGTTTGGCTAGCCTGTGCCTTCCCAGGACAAGAAAAATATTTCAGTTTTCTCTCCTCTGAGAGATTTACACATTGTAGAGTATATAAAATAGTATGAAATGCCGAAAGTTGATTTAATAGACCTTGGATATTTGACATACTGCCTTTGATTTTAACTAGACAAAGAGCTTTTCTACAACCTCTCTAAAGAAGACAAGTCAAAATCTTAACAGCATTATTGATCTTTCCAAAGAAAAGATAGTTTCATTAGTTTGATTTGTCATTTATCGCTTCCATGACCAACAGACTGAGTTATTCTGTATTGTTCTTGATTTCTTAATGGAAAGCAACCTTTTCATTTCCCGTCATTCAAGGAAGATGATTCTACTACCTTTCTCTTTAAACTGTTAAAATCGGAAGTAATTTAAATTAAAAATAAAGAAATGCAAATTACAGATTTGACTGTCCCAAGGCTAAGAATGCACTTTGACCTCTTATTAAATATATTCTGTAATGCCCTTTTACCTGCCTATACTTCCACAGTACTGTCAGGTTCTTTCCTTGAGTCTCTCTCTTATGGCAGCTCATACAAGGGAATGATCTAGAATAATGCTGTTTTCTAACCTTACATAAATATCTACAAGCAATATATGGGTCCCATTCTCCACATGAATCCAATAAAGAAGCTGGATTCTGCTCAGACCTACCAGGATTCTTCTACATAAATCTATTTTTGTACCAACTGCCCCCCTCTACTCTCAATGGATAAGTGAGACAGAACTGAGCTCGGCTACACTGACCTACAAAGGACAACAGTTCTCCGAAGAGCCTAAAATACAAGTGTAAATGAGATGAGGTCCCCGTTGCTCTGACCCTGGGACTAACACGAATTATCTCTTTCAGAAGGGTGGAGCTGTAACAAGTTTATGGTATTTCCCAGCTCTGGTGACCTACAACAGTTCCAAAGATGCAGAAAAAAAAACCCCAACCAATAATTTGTTCTGGAATATGAGCCATGAATATAAATTATTTAAATGAAATGTGGTCTCATCAGTGTAATTTCACCATGTGAAATGGCATTGTGTCAGAGAACGCTTTTGGATATCGCTTATCTGTTATTGCTCATGTTTCACCTTTTTTATTTGACTTTCTCTCTAGCACTAGACAGACATCCACCAAATGAAATATTACAACAGAGATATGGTAATATTTATTTATAGACCAAGGGCTAAATGAGTATTAGTAGTAGTATTTCCTAATTTTTCATCAAGGACACAAAGATCTATGCCTGCAATTTAAAGGCTAAAAAAATTTAATTTTGCCTGCTTTGTAAGTTCTGAATGATTGCACCTCTGCTGAGGCTGCACCTCTGATGCTGCTACCTAATAGTGATGCCTCCAAATAACAGGAAGAGGAAACCCAACTTCACCTCTTAATGAAAACATTTTCTTGAGGAAACGGCTCAGTCTGTGATCCAATGGATGGTGCTTCTAGATTCCTCAAACCACATTTTCATTGTGTGTGATTTTCAGAGAACATCTGCTCTGAGTGAGGTGAGCATTATAGTTTGGCTGTCAATGTATGATATTACGGTATACGTTAGCTCTCTAGGTAATTTCAGTACTTTTTAAAGACAGCTGAGATTTCTCTCCATATACATGGACAATCTGACAGATCAACCATTATCAGTAGTACTTGTAAATCTCTGTCTTGTACGGTTTGCCATCACACTTCTTCCAGTCTTGGCCTTGCAACCAAGACATAGCTACATCAGTTTATATTTTCTCTGTGTTGCTATTTTTTCCATATTTCTGAGAAGTTAAGAATCCCATCTTCTTGCTCAGCTGCTACAGCTTCATGCCTCAAGCTACCCTAAATAAAATGTCAGCTATGTATATATCTCAGTTCCGTTCTTTTTGTGTATAGCAAAATGGTAGCACAGAAATTTTCATAGCATGTGCTGAACGCTTCTGGGGCCTTAGAAAAATTCTCTAAATTTAACGTTGTTTTCTACTTGTATCATTTCACTTCCTGCAACAAATGGGTCAAACTTTCCGTGAGCAAGCCCTTTTATAAAACATTTCCTTCCAGCTTCAAGATATCTTAGTACTGCCAAAAATCATTACTATTATGAGAAAATTATTGACAGAACTTTTATAGGAGTGATATCGCAGTCTCAGGCATTGTATTACAGGGAACATACTGTGCAGTGCCTTATATATTTCATTTTCACTCATACCATAATATTTCGGGATGAAACAGCTGATCATCAGCTCCTTGATGTGTGTGATAACTGCCTCATGCTGCGATAACTATGTCCATGCTACAACTTTGTCTAGAAGCCACCCTGGGGGGCTGCCAACATTTTAGAGGTGCAGCCTGAATCTCATCAGCTGGTTTACAAATCATAATTGATTTACGAGCTTTAAGTTTGAGTGTTGCTTGTATTGCAGGTTTTAGCCTTAGAGAAGTAATATATAGTACAAGTGCAATTTCATCCTGCGTTTATTTATTTTTCTATTGTTGTAATCTACTTTTTAATCTCCTTCCATTATTATAATCTACTTTTCCAATCCAGAAACAGGCAGCGTGAGGTTGTCAGCACATTCTGATGCAGTGCACTTTTGTCTATGCAGATCCCGCCCTAGACTGCCTCTGATATGACCTGGATCCCAGCAAATACTGTTAGTACCTCTTGCGGACCACACTGCTAGTGTGTTGTCACCATTATCCAGGAGCACTTGCCAGTGTCCAACTTTGGTTCTGAGTCTTGAGAGTGTTTCTACTCTTGCCTAGTCAGGCATAGATAATAAGATCTTTGTTTAAGCTGCTGGAGTCTGCTCTGTGAAAACACATGGCTTGTCTCGCTTCTCCAAGGCTATTATGATGCCATTCAACCAACAGGATCAAGTACTCTTTCCAAAATATCCAGACATGCACCGCACCACCACCACCCCCCAAAAAAAGGGAAAGAAAATGAAATGCAGCTAAGTCCACTTATTTTATCCTATGAACACCTGAGATGAGCACAGGCTGATTCAGATGTTAGAATATAGCATAGTTACAAAGCTGAAGAAACATTTATCAAGCATTTCTGTCAAACGCCACCCCTGACTAGGAGCCAAAGGAGGACTTAGATTTGAGATACTTCTGTCTGGCACATTCCAGTAAACACAAACAGCTGTCCACTGATACATTTTGAAAACTGAGTGACAGATATGTTGCGATAAACTTTTCCACTGTATAAAGTAGCCAGTATATGGGGAAGAAAAAGTTTTTTGAAAGCAATCCCTAGACCACAGTATTTTGTTCCTCTTCAGGAAACTACTCAAAGCTTAAACAGAAATTCACATTATATTGCTTAAAATATTAATTTTGTGTGGGATGTACTAAACACTAAATGTATTAGTATTTCAGAAAAAGCTTGTAATGTTTCCATTTTCTAAGTTAAAGCTAATCATCTGTTCAAATGCTGAATATGATTGCCTGTTTCTCCATACTAACTTGAAAGAGTAAAACCAATTTCTTTGCATGTCCAGCAAGTACACTTCTCCACTTGAAAAATGTATTTTTTGGGGGAAAGAACCTTTCAAGACATCTGTAAAGTATTTAAGTTTGAAAAATTATTGCTTGAAAGTATTCTTATTTTCTTTTTGTGAAAAGAAGTGGTGAGCATGGTCTTTGAGATACTTGGGACTCTTTGTTATTTGATACAATCCCAAGAATCCCTGGAAGTAATATGTACACATCACAATTTGCAGAAGACGTAATCTGATCACAAGAGCTGTGAGCGATGAAACAAGAGAGAGGATAAGGGCATCAGCATGAAAATAGGAGCCTGGAAAAGTTCTGAGATGTGAAAAGAAGGTAGACTGTTTGGTGTAGGACTTTGGAAGTGAACCAAGAGCCCTACAAAGTAGGGAGAAGAGAAATGGCGTTAGCACTGAGCGTTCAAATATCGCTACTACGGCACTGACCAGCAGGGTCTGCATTGTAGCAGACCATTGAAAGAATCTCTACAAAAGTCAAGCCAGTTTTTTTTTTTACGAGCTAAGCATAGTCTCTGGTCTATTTATGAACACTAGAAAAGTTCCAGGGAAATTAACAGAAAATGTTGGTAAGTGTATTCATCTCTAGTAAACTCCATGTTTGGCTGCAACAGGTGAGCATCCTATCCAAACAGGCAGCCTGTCCTGCTTCTCTCCTCCTCACAGCAGCCATTGCTAATCCTTGTATTGGTTGCTTCTGAAGTCCAAATTGTAGCAACTCCACTGACCAGGCAACAATGTCATATAAGACAACAATGTAAAGATGTTAAAAACTGGATAAATACACAAACATTTCAGTAAAGTGCAGTCATTGTTATTTTTTTAGATAGTCTAACTGCTAGTAAAATGCATTATTTATAAAACCAACATTTGAAAATCTGGATAACTTACTCAACTTTGTAAAAGACAGAATACTTTAAAAGAAAAGGCAATCTTTTAAAAGATTCTGGAAATACTTCATTACAAAACCCAGAAATAGTGTCAGTGACACCCAATCTTCCCCTCTCTCCCTGACAATTTTCACCACCTGCTTTTAGCTACAGTGTAAGCCAAGATTTGAAAACTGTAAATCACAGGGAAAACGCTACATACCATGTAAGCTGCATCTCATAGCTACCAGACGTTCCAGCTGGGAAATCAAATCCTTACTCTCATCCACACTTACGATAAGAGATACCTTACCACATTTCTCTCTAGACAGCTATTCCTGATTAGATCATGTCTCCGTTCAGCACTCTGTCATGGTGTAGATCAGAGCAGCAAAATACATAGCCTGTTTCTCACCAGCAACCAGATAAGTAAGTTCTGTGTCCTGCTGGTAGACTGAAGTCACTGAAGTTTTTATTAAAAGTCCTTTAGTTTACCTGGGAACTAGACGTGCGGGCAGTGTGAGCCAGCCAGCCAGGTCCTAAGGCGTGCCTCCCCACTATGTGCACGCTGTGCTACCAACCTTACGCCCGTTAGTCACGTCTCCCCTTTCCCAGCATGGGGGCCTGCCAGTGACGGCAAGTGGCTGACTATATCCTCTTTACTTGACGGGCCCCTGAGCGGGTTTTTGCGGTCGGAGCGCAGGCAGGGGCTGGGGAAGGGGCAGGGGGCAGAGAGGGAGAGCCCGTAGGCACAGCCTGATGGGAACTGCTGCATGGGAGAAGGGTGCAAGTCAGTGCAGGTAAATTGGGAGCTTTACGGCCTGCCAGCTCATTAGAGATGAGGCCATTTGAGGCAGACAGGACTATTTTTTCTCATTCACCTCTGCAATAGCGAGCAGTGATCTCATGCTCCAGACACAGACTCAAGAACAATGTTTAAAACAACCTTCTTGAATTTATAGGCCACAGATGTTACCCATGCCCAAATTCAAAGACTGGCATAAAGTCTTCCTTTAATGGCAAAGGACACAGAAGCCGTTACAATTTTATGGCTGTTCATGCATGTCTCAAGACCCTAGTAAGAACTATAGCATCACTGAGACTTCTGAAGCAGAGTCCGAATGGAAAGCAAAATATTGTCAGCATCCATGTCAATTGTGCAAAATTCACAATCTTAATCAAAGTGAAAGGTTTATATATGATCTGTAAATGAATAATTTTTATATAGCTATATATATACTACATATACATATAATGCATACATACTCTCTCCATGTATATATTTATATCCACATACACAGCTGGCCATTCTTTACTGCATCTGTCGGATTTTAAGAAAATCAAAACAGTCTCAAAATACTAACAGTCATGCTTGGATTGCTCAGAATCTGACTCTGGCAAATCTACAGAATCTATATGTAGTGCCTACGTTATATGGGCCTTATAAGAATTGCTTGAACTGAAGAAATGATTAATTACCCGTCAGTGTCATGATGATGCATACATACAAACTAATCAGAACTAACTTCATAGTAACAGCTAAGAACAACTTTTTATATAAAGTACGATCATTTATCTAGCAGTATCAAGGGATTAAAAAGAGTTTTTTACAACATTTTAAAATAGGTGCATCCACCATAAGCTACTATCATACTTACTTTTAGCATGTGGTCTTTGAAATAGCCATGAGTCTAACATGACTACGCAAATTTTGGTAATCTGCAGTTAATCTCAAAGTTCCTAAACCTAAAGCAACCCTTATTGAACTGCATCTCAAATAATCTGGCCCCTAGATGTGAGGTTATCACTGTAGAATTGTTCTCCCTTTAACTGTAAGAAGTAGTTGTGAAAATGTTATCTAAAGTATTGATAAACGTTCTCAAGTAGGAAAACTACTTTGGTAGTTAGGAGTAACTCCTTTCGTGTTATTTCAGTATTCAGCATCAAGTGCCTGCTTTCCACAAAGATCACACAAGACAGAAATGCAACAGCTACAGCAAAATAAATGGATCGCTAGGATTTCTCTCCTAGTTCACACAGAACAAGGTATTTTTGTTGCTGACCCAGCACTGATAACGAATGAGATATTGTTCAGATAGATATGCATGTAAGTCACAACTTAGCCAAACATGTAATTTAAGCATAGGTCCCAGTTAAGCAAAGAAAAAGTCTTTGCATCCTAACCATCTGCAGAGGCTATTGATACCCACCACTACTGCTTGCACATGATACTAAGAGCCTGTTCTGCTGTAGAGTTCAGGTATGCACTTCTACCATTAAAAGGAGCTCCCAGGCTTTGTTCAAAATGCCCCTCCTGCCTGCCCCCGACAGAGAGGAGATCAACATTGTGGGTTAGGCCAGCCCACTGGTGACGGAGCTAGAAAGGGAAACACTGCAATTCAACAGCTGGAACCTGTAGCCAAATGGTGACACATGGGTCTATTCCAGACATCTGCTCTGAGGAGTATGCGCCTGCAAAATCCACGCTGATCGGCGCATCATGAAAGTCCAGGGCAGAACCCACTGTGAGGATGTGCGCCCCTTAGTCTTACAATTCATATCCTCTAAAATTTCATTTCCTTGCCAAATGTTTCTTCTGCTATAAGCAGAGTCTCATATACCAGCCCTGCATCCACAGCTACAGAAGCGTACATACACACGCCCCACATCTGTGTCTCCCATCTAACAAACGCAAGCCTGTATACACACCCATCGTAGCCACACACCACATCGAAGAAAACTCGTCACAATGATTCACACCATTTACCATACAGATAACCCCTTGCCAATAAGTATATATACATATAGTCCATGTCCGTGTACCACACGCAACAAGCCCAACCTCAGTAAAAGCACGCCATCTATTGCGCACAAGCCTGTGCCCCTACGCAGAAACACCCCATCTGTGTGTCACGCAATACTCCTATATGTACTGCTTGCACCCTCCTGTCACCCCTGAAGTGCCCAGGCTGTTGCAGGGCCTGGGGCTCTGTGTGGATGGGTGCACGTGTGTGCGTGTCAACGCTCACCCGCGCATGAAATGAGTGAACGTGAAGTGTCTAAGAGTGCATGTACACGAATGTGTGTGACTGCATGGCAGAGCGTGTATGAACGCACAGGGTGCCTACAGGTGTGTGAGCCTACGCGTGAATGGGTAGCGCCTGAGCGCGTACGTGAACGTGGCATACACACCGATGTGCGTGCGTAGTGCGTGCCAGCATACGCACGGGCCACAGCGCGCGTAGGGAAGGCTGTGCGTGGGGGCGCGTGGAGCGCGGCGAATACAAGCGTCAGTGCCTGTATGTGTAGCGTGAGTTCATACACCGGGATGAGGTGTGCGGGGGCGCCGGTGTGTAATGCACGTGTCGGTTCCCCTGCGTGTGCGCGTCGGCGTGTCAGCCGGCGCGTGCGACCCCCCTGCAGCCCGCGCCGCGCTGCGAGCACCGGCGATGCGCAGCGAGGTGCCAGCCCCCGCGCGCCTGCGGGGCCCCGCGGGGCAGCTGCGACGCCCGCCCGCCTGCGCGTCCGTCAGTGCCTGCGCGGGGATGTGCGAGCGCCAGCGTGGCGGTCCCTCCGTCCGTCCCCGCCTGCGAGGGCGCGGGGCAGCGGGCGGCAGCCCACCGCCGCGGGCCCCGCTCGGGACGGGACGGGACGGGACGGGGCTGCCCCGGTACCTGCCGAAGTGTCCCAGGGAGTCGAAGAGCCGCTCGGAGCTGGGAGCCATGGCGGGGCGGCGGCAAGCCGGCAGCCTCCGTGGCGGCGTCCCGGCGGTGCGGAGAAGAGGCACCGTCCCCTCCCGTCCCTCCGGCCCGGCCCCGGCGGGGTACGGCGCCCCGCCCCGCCCGCCGCCAAGGAGGGCGCGCGCGGCCCCCCGGCGGGCGGGCCGGGGCGCGTGCCCAACGCTCGCCGCCCCGCCGCCAACCGCCGCCCCGCGCGGAGCCGCTGCCGCTGCCCGGCGGGGCAGGCGGGACCTCCCGCCCCGGCGGCCCCGTTTGCCTCGGCGCGGCGGGAAGGCCGGCGGCCGGTCGGGGGGAGCGGGGCGGGCCTGCCTCGGCCGCAGCGGGCGGGCGGTGCGCGGGGAGGGGGGTCGTAACTCCCGTAGTACTGCTCGAGGGCGCTCCTGCCCGAGCCAGCGGCGTGATCCCTCACACAGACTGAGCGCCTCGGCCGCTGCCCTCTGACAGATGGGGCTCTGCCTGTCCCGTCGGGCAGCACTTGCAGCGCGCTCTTCTTTTCCCCATTAAAATGAAATTAAAGGAGGCAATTACGTGCTTAAGTCCTTCTGTGATAATCATTAATAATCTGATATTCCAGGCTCTAGTGTATTTCATATGGACGTCTTCAATTAAAGGAGGGTCCAAACAATTTTTTCCCAGGACATTATCTGAATGTTAAGCCTTATAATCCGCTCTGTTATTTGGGTATATTACTTTGGATATATTTGGATATATTACTTTTACATGTTTTTTTCTTTTAAGTTTTAACACACAATGTAAAATACTATTATCCTTTAATAAAGGTAAAATACATAACATGTTCCATATCTGCATGACTGTCAGTAGTACTCCAATTTGTAAGGAAGCCTCAAATATATTTGGACCTATATTTTCTGTCTCACCCAGAGTAGGCCAAGATAATCAATTTGAAATTGTTTGAGGACAAGAAAAGCGAGTTACAACAGGAGACCTTTGTAAGTACCTTATCGGTGGGTTTTGTTGGAACAGATACACTCTAGCAGCCCAGTCGCTCTGGGCTCTGAGAATTAGGCAAGATACAGAAAAAACTGTTGCAGGTGCAGCTCTGACATTTAAGGTTTCCCCCCCCCCAGAACACTTGATTTCCTCCTTGGGCAGATCCAAATTCAAAGCTGTCCCTGCTCTGAGTGAGGAGATGGACTAGATGCCCTCCAACATCTCCTTCCAACCTGAATTACTTTATGATTCTGTGATGAAAGACACATTTCCAGCTGGTTGCATGAGCCCTTTCTGGGCGGCTCTGTTGAAAACCACAGGGGAAAAAAAAAAACAAAAAAGCCAACTCAGTTCAATCTTACTATACGCATACTTCGTTTTGGAGGAAGCACAGAAAAAGCTGAGAAGTAAACCCCGATTAAATCACTGGAAGTCAACCCGCCCTTTCCAAAACCTGACCCAAATACTTCTACTACCACGCGGGCTGTCGCGCTCCACCGTTTCACAGGGAAATGTGCCTTTAAGCGGCTCTGGCACCAAGCAAGCGCCACAACTGTTCCTCTGCGCGGAGCAGATGTTGGGGCTTCGGGGTGACAATCTGTTGCAGCGCGGATCTGGAAAAAGCAGATGTTTCTCAGGCTCCTTGGCTCCGAGTGACTCCCGACCCGACCAGCAAAATGAGCAAGTACGACGTTACGCCACCAGGAATCTGAATAGTAAGTTCGGTAGAAGATTGCTCCTCACAGCTAGTGTGTTGTTTGCCCCTCGCCTCACCCAACAGTTTTGAAGGCATTGCTACGTTTGACAAAGCTCCCCATATGTCTCTCTGCATCTGCAGAGGACTTTTTAAACACCGAGTCTACAGTTTGTTGCTGTTACTTTCCTAGGATATGTAAACTAGCAAGTCTAAGGACAGATTTGTTTGCTTTCGGTAGGAATTTTCTAATTGCATGGTTTTTACCTTGTAAATATCAGCATTAAATTCAATCATCCTTGGGTTTTTTTCTGGAGAGTGTTTTTCAGGTTTGGAATGGTCTGCGCTTGAACGCAGCACTGGTGCTTTAACAAAGCATTTCTTTCTCCAGAGAGCCACGCTAGTTAAACAGCTATTTGCAAAAAACAAACACCAATGAATAGTAACCATTCCAGCTAAATATTGCAGTGCTGCTCATGGGGCTGTTTTTAGTGTCTTGCCTCTTATGACAAGTAAATTCATTAGTTTTCAACAGCATTGTGGTATAGGGAAGATCTATTTTTGGTATAAAAGTCAAGCAGGAAATAAATAGATAAACCCCTTTCAGCACCATTTTTATAAACCTAGAAAGATCCATAAATAGTTTTTCCTTTGTGGAATCTCTCACAGGTGTTCTTGCCCACATTTCTCTCTATGCTTGCCTCTTTGATATACCATGACTTTATTGCCCGTGTTGGAGTAAAGATAGGAAACTTGCATTCTCTCCTATCAAAGTTAATTCCAAGCTCTCACATGCTTCACTTCCAAAAGTTAATAATGTATTGCCTGCAACGTCCGCTCTCATAAACATGTGGTGGTCACAGATTTGCCTTGTTTCTTTCAAGCCTCAGAAGATGCACAGCGTGCTTTAAGCCTGCCGTCCTCCTATCCTGTCACACCAATGCTACATGAAGTAATAACTGTGCTTTTAGTCACCGTTATTCCTCACTGGGTTGTTTTTCACCAGAGTCACCTAGAAATAGCCATAGTACTGTTCACGTACGGTACACGGCTCTCTTTCCAAAGGATCGTGCTGTGCACTAAACTCTGTGCTACAGAAAATACAGGGAACATCTAAAGAAGAAATGGAAGATACCTACGATTACCAAGTGTCAAAATGAGACCATCCACATCCAAGCTCTACTTACTTCAGAATTTTAGAGATTTTTATTAGCAGAAGGAACTGAAGGGAGGTTGTGATCCCTTTCCTATAATGTCTTTGGAAACCACTGAGGTGGGAAGATTGAGGGTGTTTACAACAGACAAGACTCCAGGGTATCCCAGGGGTTTAAAGCGTTGGTCTTTTAATCCCGCAAGGGAAATACGCAACGGCTCATCACAAAAGACTTCAGTTACAGGTTTATCCTCATTTCTGGCACTCACAAGCCAGTTGTTCAACAGAGACGCTCAATATTGCACAAAAGTCCTTGAGGAAGAAGTGATCTTAACAACTTGTAATGGGAGGAGAGATGGCTTACAAAATAATCTCCTTCAGTTTGTCATTCCCACCAGGAAAAAACTGGCTTTTACTGGTAAGGGTGGTTCCTGGCCTCCTCTTTTGTAAGTCAAATGACAGCGTCACCAAAATATGAGAGGTATATGAGGAACATGCTTGTGATGTGAATTTCTGTACATGTTCTCATACATTCATGGGTGCATGCTGAGCTTCAAATTACAGCTGAACCCTAAATACCGAAGTGGGGAGGACAGCAGATAACTGGTAGCGCTGCCAACACCTTTCCATGGGCACAGGAAATAACTTCTTACAGGGAGCCAATTTCTGACCTGTCCGTTCCCCCACTCCTTTTGACAAGGCTTGTAACCCGCAGATGAGGAGGAGCGTTACAGGGAGTGCAGGAACTGCAGCTGTGTCAAGCAAGAAACACAGATGATCTAACTACTGCCACCAGCGCTCAAGCACGCGGGCCGAGTCCATCCCTCGTGGGTGGTCTCTGATGCCTGCTTTTACCACACTAGTGAAAAAAACCTCACTGAAATCAGCCACGACGTAGCTTGAACATAACCTTCTCACCTCCTGTTTTGAAGTTACTAATTTCTGTTCCCTTCCAGGGAAAACCTGCAGGACCATTGCAAGTGCGTTTATCCATGAAAGCACAATGGAAGCTTCTAGAGAGTAAGCCCCAAATGGGTCTTGCTTGCATAAATGTCTGTCAGCCATTGAACTACTGGTGTTGAAAAAAGCTTGCAGAAAACTTGTCTTTACGAAAAGTAGGGAAGTAATGCAGATGTTGCTTTTGTCTGCTGGTAAGTAAAATAAGGCATTATATGAGTTTTACTCTGGTGGTTTTGGGGGTTTGCAATTAGATTGCAATAGCTTGTGCGCCATTATACACTTAACAGACTTAAAAACAGGTCAGTAGTGTAGCAAGTAGGTTGATAAAGAGGATCAGCATGTGCACCCAGCTATGCAAAAACTTTCAGGATTCTCCTGAGCTACAAGGAAGGAACCCTGCAATTCCCTGTTTTCTCATGACAGCCCAAGCATTTTCTCATCAGCCGTACAGACCAGAGCCATAGCAAGGCTGATGGGAGAGCGGTTTGTCGGCAGCCACTACAAGACAAATATGCTCAATGTATCTTCTTTTCCTCTCTGCTGCTACTCAAAGCCCGGCAGGCACTGGGTGGTTGTAACAGTCCAAAGTCATTCACCATGGCTTTGGCTATATTTTTTCTTCCACTGTCTCCTGGATGGCACTCTGGAATAATCACAAGAGACTCCTCTAGAGAACTCACTCGGGATTGATAGTCAACCCAATAAAGGGCCAGACAGGATTTTGGAGTGTCTCCTAGTTGTACTGCGGACATCGGCAAGGATGCATCTAACCAGACACTTCAGCGTGAACTACTTCAGTTTCACGTTTTCAGTAATTCTTCCTCCACAGTATCCTTTTGTCTGGAGTTATTCCATCCATCCAGATGATGAATGCGTATGAACAGAGTACTTCATCATGGAAACTTTCTTTACTGGTCCAATATGAATGAACAGCCTTTTTTTAATCATCAAAAAAATTATTCAGGTATTCAGAAAATCAGGCTGAATGTGCAGGAAAACAATGAGAGCTTTACAGGTCGTAACTCCGTCTAAACTCTTTGGGGTAACAGAAGCACATTAGTCTATAAGCAAGATGGCAATGAGAATTTATCTGAATATTGTTTCAGTTTTGGACTACACATACAGGGTATACACATAGACCTTGCCTTCTAGGGCAAGCAGAAGCTAAACTCTATGATATCTTTACAAGTTCTTCAGGGATGCCTTATGAAAGTCAGAGAAATTTGATGGACATCTTAAAAATACCTTTCAGCAAAAGTTTAATGTAAAGAGAAATTCCAAAGAGAGAGCTCTAATTAAACATAGAATCATAGAGTCTTAGAATCGTTAAGGTTGGAAAAGACCCTTAAGATCATCGAGTCCAACCGTTAACCTGTCACTGCCAAGTCCACCACTAAACCATGTCGTCGAGCACCACGTCTACCCGTCCTTTAAATACCTCCGAAATCCCAAGTCTTTAATTTTGTTTCAATTATTATTCTTTTAATATGTTTCCTCCCTTCCCGTAAGATATGTGATCACATCTTAGCCAGCCCACAGCATCAGAAAGCCTGCCAGGGAACACAGGGCTCAGTGGCAAAGTCCGGGCAATATTCTCTCAAGCTCTCTCTGCTCCAAGGTTTTCTGCACAACTTCCTCACCATTAACGTGACCAGGAAAGTGACAGCGTGGTCTTGTGCACTCCCCAGAGCCCGCCAAAACCAGCAGCAAGTATGGTTGGAACAGCAGGGTTAGAAAAAAGTGTTCTCTGCCAGTCTGTATTTAATTAGGGAACAGACGAGGCATCTTTAGACTATGCATCATTTAGAATATCCTGCATTTTGTACTAGTTATGATTTGCTGTTTTGTACTTCCTATGGTGTTCTGTATACAGGAGGACAGAAATAACAGATATTGGGAAGAGGGGAAGGGAGCTCATAGTTTAATTTAGTAATCTTGTTAGAAGTAAAATTCAGAAGTTACTGGAATTTATGCTGCATTAGAACCTGAGGAAGGAAAAAATACAATTACCAAGTGGTCCTATATGCTAGCAGAGACAGAGATAATATAAGCCAAAAGCTGAAAGTTAAAGCCATATTCATTGAAATGAGAAACAAGGTCCATGTCCATAGCAGAAAGTATAGATAATTATTGGAACCATCAGCCAAAGGAACTGATGGATTCTCCACCCCTTGAAATTTTCTAAACATCATCAAATTCGATGTTTTTCTCTTTTATGGATAGATAGATAGATACTCTCTTATAGAGAATATATAGAGAATTATACAGAGAATAGAGAGAAATATATATAGAGAAATATATAGAGAAATATATAATTATATAGAGAATTCTCATATATAGCAATATTTATCAAGTAAGTTAGTAATAAAACAAGTTGAAAGTCTATATCCCTTGCTATGCAAGTGATGAGGCATGCAAGTAGTGCCTTCTAGCTTGTAAATGTATCAAGAGAGAAAACTGATGAGGTGAAATTTTTGTTGCAGCTGACTAGTTAAACCACGCTGGCAATGACTGAATTCCTTTTGCTGCTGCCGTGCCGATATATGGAGCTATCTCTGAACGCTGGAGTTTCCCTGGGACCCCACAGACAAGCATTGTGTCTTCTTAACAGTGCAGAAAAAGCAGCAGCATATCACTTTAGCTTCAGCTATTTAGCACGAATAACCAAGGACGCAGTCAAGAGAGATCTGACAGATTTAGATGAAGTGACTGAAGACGATACCAATACCAGCTGTCTGCTCCGTGGCCCTCTGCTTGATGCCTCAGCAAATATATGGTCTGTGAAAAAGGCTGGCTGAGGTACAGATTTCATATTATTTGGCCCTGTCTATGTTGGCAGAAAGGTGGGTTGGACCTGAGTGCCAGTAGTGTCTCAAACCACTGCGTTTTGGACTCCCAGATCCCGACTGTTGGTGGTCTCCGCACTGAGGAAGTGGCAGCACAGATTTCAGAGCAGGAAGGATGCCAAGCACAAGCGCCTCAGGGATCTGGAATACATACTGCGTGTACTGTATGCTGCAAAATAGCACCCTGCCTAACAAAGCAGACAAGCAGAAATTATACTGCATACGTCAGCAGGAGCTACTTATTTTCTAATGTAAGATCACTTTAATATAGGGTGAAGAGCAATGAAGTGTAACCGAAATTTTTGAGAAAAATACTTCCTTGTAAGAAATGTACTAAAAATGAGTGGCATATTTTGTGTGTGTTTGGCAAGAAACAGACAGAGACTATACACAGATATGCAGCCAGGTAATGTCAGGTACTCTCACCAAAAAGTCTCATTCGAAGGCAAAAATTTTAGGGAACCTTGCCAACAGATTCAAAAGCTATTGCTACACACAATTATAGAATCATTCTTAGTTGGGAGTACAAAATGCCACAGGCAAGTTTGCATTCACTGGACTGATTGCATATAGGCTATGAAGAACCAAAGATAAAAGAGGCTTGTTTAGCTGAGTTTCCAAAGACACATTCAAGTGTCAGAAAGTCTAATCTCAGGCTGACATTGGCTAGGTAAACACTTTAAAGCTTTAAAGATTACTGCAAAGCTGAGCCAGGTGAAATCCACAAATAGCTGGAAAGCAAATCCAAACTCTAATTCTACAACCTTGTCCAAACGCAACCCCATAGAAAACCTTGTACCAAGTCCTATTGCCACATCCATCATTTCTTAAGAGGTATGGAGCAGCCACTCCCATCAAGCAATACTCCAAGTGGGTTTTTCCACACAGTAGTTAGTGCAAGGGAAGCCGGAGTAAATGAAGATAATGCCGAAGCCAAGCAGCACAGACAGCAAACACTACAGCAAGGACCTACCAGGAGAAGTCTTACCAAGCAATGGTCTTGTCTCTCCACTCGTAGACAGCAGAGGCAAGGAAAATGACACATCTTGGCACAATTCGCTAGCAATTTTGGGTAGTATGCTCTTAACTGTAACTCTTTAGTTTTCTCCACAGAGTTATCCGTGTCTGTGTAGAGAGTCCCACAACAGATGGCATTTCACACTCTATAGCACACACCCTGCACCAAAAAACCTATGCATTTCCAGTGTCTCCCTTCACTTAAGCAAGCTATCAACAACCACCACTAGTTTAACACAGGGCCGGCTGAAGCTGCCCCTCCTTTTCATTTCTGAAATTGGTACATGTGATTCATCAAGATTTGTAAAGTCCTGTTCTTCGGGCAAAGGTTGCTGTGAAAGTACAACATGAACTTCAGTGACACACTAGCAAAGCCAATATCCGTACAGCATTTCTGCTGCTTTGCTTTGCCTTTGGTAAATTTGGCTCTTAAATCTCGCAGTGGAAATGACCGGGATTACACTGATTTTTTTTTGCAGCTGCTTTTCTCCCAGTTGACCCAGTTTATCTTTTACTGGACGTGCTGATGCCTGCTATATGCTAAAAGACCACAGTGAGGCAGGTATGCTCAGCGAGTTCTTGCCAAGTCTTCTGGATTAACAGTTTATTTAGTATTCCTCCTACACCCTGTCACGCTGGCCTATGCAAGATTTCAAGCAGAAAGCGGCGATTACTCAGAATGCTGCTCCTGTTACTTTTGAATTTTCTTGGCTGACTTGAGAGGGACTGAACTGAGTCTGCACATGCTCAAGGACTTCCAGTCCTCTCAAGACAATTATTTTAAGGTATGAAATATTGTTTCTGTTCAGAACAAATCACACAGGATACAGAGCTGAATTTTCTGAAGGACATCATTAAAACATGCAAGGCTTAACATAAGCACTTGATTGCAAAACCAAACCAAAGCAAAGCACTCAGTATTTTGACAACTGTAATATCAGCAACTCAGGAAACTAAAGGAGTGATTTTGTGCACTTACTGTACATCTCATGCTTCTTGGAGGCTCCCCAACATACAAACACAAATCATCCCAGAACAGTTACTCCTGACATAAACTTGGGTAAAGGGAAAAATCAGGTCCCCCGTCCTCTGTCGCTGCTTCAATTCAGATGGAGAAAATGAGCAGATAGTTGCAAAATGAAAGAAGGAAAATAATGAGGCTCTGGATTTTCTTCCATTTATTTGAGAAACATCAAACTATGATTGATTTGAAGCACACATGAAAAAGACAGAGGGGACAAAAAGAGCCAATTTGTGGCTTTGGATATGTTACCAAAGTGCTTGTTCCAACAAGCTGTGTCCCTTCCCTGGCAAAGTGCCCTCTTCTTCCCTTCCCTTTTGTGTGTCCACATAATTTCCTGATTATGCAAATCCACAGCAAAACCAGTTCATCTGAAAATGAAAATCAAGACAAAACACAAGACTGAGCTAGTGCATGAGGTTTTTGTGTCATCTGTCGTTGCACAGGGGAGAGTTTGCGAGTCTGAGTTGAGGATGCCATCGTTGGAGCATGAGGGTGGGCAAAAACTTCAACAGTGGAAGCAGGTCAAGTTCCAGCTTCCTCCTGCACCCTTTTCCAGCCCGACACGTTCTTGCTGCGCAGCTAACATTTCTGTGAGATTCCCTGTGGGTTTCCCGTGTTATACCAGGTTTTGTTATTCTAAAATTCCAGATGAAGCTATAAAGCATATCAGATTTTTTAGATAGAGTTAGGCTACCCATGAATCATCGGGAAAGATGGCAACTAACTGGGTAAGGGAAAGCTTCCAGATGGCAGCATCACTTTCAGAGAGACGCTCCTCCTTCCCAATATGCTTTTGAGCGACTTCCTCGTCTCTTCCTTCACACAGAGCTGCACTGAGCCAACGTGCTCGATCAGAGACTTTGTGATTCATTTGGAATGAACAAAATAAAAAGTCTTCCTACTCCTGTGCCAACCCATGAGGCACTTCTGTCTTGTGCATGCATAGTTTTTGTCCTCCCATCCCAAAACAGACGTACTAGAACCAGAGGGAAAATGAAAGCCAAGAAGGAGGAAAAAGTAATTTCCATGCAATGGGAAACTACATAAACTAATACTTGGATGGATCCCCAGCTGAGAGATGTGATATGACAGAGACCCATAAAATCAGGAATGGCACAGAGAAGATGGACAGGCAACAATTATTCACAATTTTTCGTAACACACGAGTAGGGACATGGAGTAAAACTATCAGATTTGAAAACAAATTTATGGAAATATTTATTCATATAATTAAATTGCAGTTTTAAAATAAGAATACATTCCTATAGTGAAACACTGCTGCAGCTGAAAATATAGATGGGTTCAGAAGAAATTAAATATATTATCAAAACACTGACCTCAGGGGCTTATTTATCCATTTTATTGGTATCAAAAGCAAACCAATCATTTCAACTCTGAGTTTTGCTCTTCAGAGGAATCCTCTGCTCCTTACCCTGTACAAGGAAAATAACAGCAATAACAAATGACGCCAGCCCTGGCCACTCTCCCCCAGGCAGGAGAGCTGCCTGATTCTATGGGCGCCACACCGTACCCCCCCATGCTCAGAGAAGCCCTCCGAGGCACGGGTCTGGCCTCCCCCAGCACAGCGCCTGCTGTGACAGCAGCCGGAGGACGTGGGGCGTTTGGGAAGTTAGGAAGCTGACAACTGGGAGCAGATGCTGGTGGTGGCCCTGGGCCTGAAGCCTGTCTGCTCCCCCACGGGCACCCGCACGCACTGTAAGAAGGAGGCAGAGCTGGGGACACACTCCACTCTGCACCCTGCTGTGGGGGGCAATTTCCAGGCTTGGGTAGGGCAGTCGCCACAAGCCTGCCTGAAGGTTTCTATTTCAGCAGCTAGCGGCACACGAGAAAGAGAACAGCCTATGTGAGAAGGAAACAGATACATGAGCTGCTAACCGGTGGGAAACAGGCTCCATTTTGAACTCTTAGCCTTTAGCACTTCTAAAATGCACAAATCTGATTTTTTTATAATGATTAAAAAACAGAAACTCTGAAATAATTACTTGCCTAGTGGCTGCCTGCTCACTTTGGGACTCAATGGCCGTAAACACAAATCTCCACTTTGCCTTGTTTTCAAAAGAGTACCCAAGAGTCTAATAATCCCTGCTATAGATAAATATTGGACTATAAATCAGTGAGTGAATGATTTTGGCACAGTGGTGAGAGCACAGAGAGCAGATTTGCACCCCAGCCTCTGATCTGAGGAACACCCAGACAGCATGCAATGCCTCCAAGAGGAGAAAGACCAACCCGAGAACAACCAGGTGCCGATGACAGCTACAGGCACGTGGGAGACCAAGGCCTTGGTCCCAGCACCACATCAAGGATGTGTCCATGAAGATGTGCTCCAGGCTGGCAGAACCACGCCAGCCTCTGCAGCACTGCCACGCAGGAGACTTGAGGATGGCCGTAGGGCCTAAAGAGTAGAGGCAACCATTAGCCTTTTGAGGGCACCTAAGTACCTGAAGGGTTTGAGTCTCAGGGAGATGGTACCTCTCTCGCTGCATGACAGCACTCTTTCCCAGCTCGGTATCTATTTCTCTGAACAGTCACCCTGCTGTTTCTGCAATTATCCTCAGAAGGACTCATATTCTCAAACTACAGCATAGGTGAAAGGCGTCATTCAATTTGTGCACTCAAGGAAGGTGTCCAAAGGTCTAAAACAGGATAAGAAGCAAAAGACTATTTCACTTCAAGTGGAAAAGAGGTGTCATTAAAGGAACTCGGAAGTGCCTTGTTGATATTAAAGCAAACCGTTCAAGCACGGGGTCAGACAGGTGCTGAGAGCTTCTGCAGAGCGTGGCTTCTCTGACCAGACAGGGAGACGTGTCTAGAAAGGGACTTTTCTCCTTCACTTTCATAGCATCTAAATGAAGCGGTAGAGAATGAACTGGCAGAAAAAAAATCTTGGTTTGGAAAGAAAGTATAGTCAATTTTCATCACTACCAGGATTATTAATTGCATATTATTTGTAGTGTTTATAGTGTTTTACAGACCACTAAGAAACCGTATTCCCATATATGGCTTGAAATAAAATCCTCTTGAGAATTTGTTTACACATTTGAAGGATCTGTCAAAATAACAGACGCAATATTTGCATTTGATGACAAGATTTACCTCTTATGAAGAAAGGGTTAATGTGCCTATACACAATTCTTAGCCATCTTTGCAAATGCAGTCCCTTCATAGGAAACGTTGGGGATGTCTGATAGGAAAGGTATTTGGTGGGTGAGCTAACCAGTTTTCCCAGCTCCAGTGAAGACGATAAGGAGTAACTGTAGAGGCAGTGAGTGTTGAAACAGGTCAGTAACACATTTTCTTGCTAAAACTGGGTAACACCATTTTTCCTCTCTCTAAGAAAGATAGTGACTCTAACCGTCTCCAAGTTCTTGAGCAAATCCCTGTAAACAACGTAAAGGGAAGTCTCTTTCTACCAAGTATCTAAAGAATCTGCAAGGAAACACTATGTAAGATAACTCAGATCTTCCTGCTCTTCTTAATTACACTGTATGGAACTAGATACCATTTGAGAAATCAAATACATAATTACAACCTAAACTGTAGGAGGCCAGTTTTTAATCCTAGCTACTTGATACAATGATATAATGCTACTCATATGGATCTTACTAGTACAGTAATGTGGATAATTCCTCTGCTAGCAGGGAAGTAGTTTGGATTTACAACAGTGCAGCTGAGAACAAATCAGAGCCTCGTATTTACTGAGGTTATTCCTATCTAGTGCAGTCATTGACACCAGGCTAGCCATAAACCCTGGTGCTGTTGTTAACCGAATAAGCAAGCTTTCATATGTATTTCTATTCATAATATGGCAGCTGCTTCAGCTTTCCTGTTTCAAGTAGATAAATATTTATTTAAGGATTACTGTAGCAGGATTATAACACATCTGAAGACTTTCCCACAGATGTAAATTTATTTAAATATCAGATGAAATTCTGAAATATTTCTTCTGCCAGAGTGTGATTTGTAGCTTGAATCTCGATTTAACCACTGACTCGGCAGAAACATACTCTAGGGCAGCTTTTCCAAAAGCATTTCAGTGTTTGGAGGAACAATGTTGCCTCAACATTTAATGAAACTTGTATGTTCTGGAAAGCCTCCCCCATATTTTAGTCAGGGCTCGGGATCCTACATCACTGAAGAGCTGCCAAAAAGAGGCTTTTCCTGGAGTCCCTTCCACGCATTGAGTGGAGTGGCTCCACATCTCCAAAACACCCCAAATGTTCTTGGGGCTTGAAAGCTTTCACAGGTCTTGCAAGTATCCTTGTGTTGGGGACATTGCTTCATAGTGAATATAATACTTTGGTTAAAAATAACAAGTCACAGCAACACCAGCCGTAGCTCAATGGGCGAACCCATTGCCAGAAGGACACTCACAGAGTTGACAAGCTCAATGTTAGGATTTCAGGTGAAACATGCTCTTGTACCCTGAGAAAGATGTCCCAGCAGCGCTCTCCAGAGTATTCTTCCTCCCTGCATTTTGAAATATTAAAAAAAAAAAAAATCAGATCAAATTAGGAGTAAAAAGTCCTGCAAGGCAGATGATACTGTTTTACGGCTGTTTTAACTGATAAACTATGAGAAGCTTTGGCTAAAAGCTATGGACCATAGTTTCAAAGCAAATCTTAACCAAGTGGTCATGCCCAGCATGGAAGCATTGATCAACTCCTTCCTCTGGAAAGGCAGCAGAGGCAGCAGGGCACTGCTGGCACTTCCCTCATAAGTATATACTGAGTTGTTAAAAACTTTGTATCAAAATCATTTCTAGACTGCAAATCTCCTTAGTTGGCTTCCTGAAAGACAACATTTTCAGAAATGTGGTAAAATTCCAGCTGGTCATTTCCAAGTTATCCCGATGTGACAAAATGATCCTGTTCCTATAGTACATTTTTAGTTTCTTCTTCACTGCAAAAATTCAAATGCTATCATATCTTCTTTTTTCCCCGTACTGCCCTTACCCTCAAATTCCTTTTGAATTTGTGTATTCAGTAAAGATGCAAGAGGAACGAAGTCCTGTTGCATGGGCCTTCTGTGATAGACCTGTTGGATCCGGAGTTTCTTGGCTCAGTTTATTCCAAGGACCCCAGGGATGTTCAGGGCCCCAGCTCAGGGGTGGATGGAAAGCACCAAATGCTTTACTGCTACTGGGCAGCTCTAGAGCTAACCAAGTACACGACCTTTACACAGCTGATACAAAATCCACAGAGTTTACTTAGTAAGATCAATGCTTTCTTTTGGATTAGCCTTCAAACTATATTGGAATCTAGATCAAAGGCTTGATCCTGCAACCTGTCCCCATGTGAGTGATCCTATTCAACGCCACGGTACTGTTTACCTGGCAACAGGCAGTAAAATGAGGCCGCTGTGTACTGACACAAATGTCACTGAGCAAAGTGTTTCTAATGTGCTGTAGAATGAGGGATGTACTGTCAAAACACGTTGGAAAAAATTCACCCCACGTCCAGTCCTCGCTGAAGGGAGAAGAAATACAGAAGGGACAACTCTGGTGCAAAACCACAAAGAAACCCAGTCTCTCTTCGGCAAGGTAGTTCCGAGAGATTTTTGCAGAGGCTAAAAAAAGGCTGCCAGGAATGTGTGTCCTGCTGAGGAAGTAATAATAAAAGAGCACCTCGACTTGCATCAGCAAATCCAGCGTTTATTGCCAAGGAAAGCCCAAGTTTTCTCCTCGGTGACAGCAAGGACTCGATTCCAATAGGTGTCAGAGACAAAAATACAAACCCAAGAATGTCAGGGGAGACCCAGGGCTGCTGGCACTCTGATTTCAGCAAGTAACTCTTTGAAAATAATGCCCCCTAAAAAAGCAGAATTGTCTGTGTGGAAGTGTCAATGAACTAACGGAACAGCTGGGTTCGTAGTGCATGTGATTCAGGGCATGGAGTATTTTTTTAAGTGGCTCTCTCCATAAATCGGTCTTGTATTTTTCTTTTGCAAACAAGCAGAAGAAAGTTTTATTAATAAGGTGTTTTGAATGTTGATCTGCTGGGCACAATCAAATGGGCAACTGAATCCAAAATAGTCACTGCAAAATATATTTTGGAACATATTTTCCCTCTGATCCAACATCAGTGGTTGCCAACAAAACAGTGAAAAATGGCTGAGGCACAAATTTTTATATTAAAAACACATTTTTTTTTTCAGTTGTGGGGTATTTTCATAATGCCCTTCTTAGAAATTTATTTATTTTGTAGAACTCTGAAGAGAAGCATAGGATAACCACAGTGCACAAAATAATGGCCGATTTGCTGATATGCTTGAAAGATTTCTTTTTTTTTTTTTTTTTAAAAAAGAGATAGCCAAAATAAACTGCAAGAATACTAGTACTGGAAAAAAATAACAAAGCAAATGATCCATGGACATATCTCAAAAGTCACACAAGTATTCCCTGTGCAGTCACTGGCATATTGAAGGACATTTTCAATATATAAGGACTGCAAAGCTGAACCTAATTCTCCCTTATGCCTCATGGTGGTACAGAGGAAAAAATAGTAAAGACATTTAGCTCAAGCCTTGAGATCAGACATTACTCATTTGAAGTTCTCAATGTCTTCATTTGGCTCCAACGAAAATAAGTCAAAGCAAAATAATCTGAGAACAACAAAACTCTTAATGGTTATAGCAGCAGTGACCTAGGAAAATGAACCTCTGTCCTTCTCTGCTTTCTGGGAGAGGCGGACAGCTGCTGCAGCTGCTTTTGCTGTGGGGTAGGAAATGTTTTGGTGTGCTTCCCAGCCTGAGGAACGGCCCCATTGCCTGACATTTCCTTCTCTGCTGTCCCAGAAAGATGATTGCTTTGTATGCTGGACTGTTGTTCTCTTGCACTGGCTCCAAGCCACGCTGCTTTTGCATTATTACATATACTGGCATGTAAAGCCATTAAATGAAAAAGAGACATTTTCTTTTTTTGCAGAACTAAGACTCGGAAAATTATAAGAAACTAGATTTACAGCACCCCCTGCATCCTTAATCCTACTCCTTTATATGTTTGCCCTGGGAAATGATTGCATAGCAGAGTCATATAGTTAAAAGCTGTATCATAATGCACAGCGCGTGCTTGCAAGGCTCGCCTTTTTAAAATTAAAAATAGATATTTATTTGAATTTTAACAGCCTGTTCTCTTTGTTTCATGTGTTACCCACAAGATAAGGTCGAGAAAAATCAGCTGAAATATTTCTTTCATTAGAATTTGCCAATTCAGTGATGTTGAAACATTTTGTGGAAAGGTTGTGACTTTGATAAAGTTTCAGCAGAACCTGCACATGTCCTAAACAGTCGCTCAGCACTATTCCCTGGTCGCCTGACAAGGAGTCGTGCACCCAGCAACACAAGTTGCTATATTTTCAACTCCTCAGGAGCCCACAGTCCCACAAGTTCCAGGGTCTGAGACTGGCTGCTTTTCCCAGAGCCAAGGTTGCAGTCCCTTTCATAGAAAATCTGATGTATTGGAGTTTTGTGGCTAGGTGGAACTAAACCAAAATATTAAAATCCCCTGTGATGGTGTCAGAGGAGGCCCCCAGCTCAGTCTCCTTCTTCCTAACTCAGCAGTTGCTCCACCGGCTGCTGGGCACTTGCAACCTGGTGTGAGCAGCAGGCATTGCTCGGGCAGGGACGCAGGCTGTGATTGCTGTGGCACATTGCAAATGCCCGGAACAGTAGATTGAAGAGAGGGAAAGAGCAGTGATGAATAGACAGAGAGGCTCACCCTGAACAGTATTTTCTTGAAACCCAGAGGTGTTTCTCTTTGCTTTCTGATGGCCTTTTACAAACAGGGGGGAGATGATGGTGCTTAAAGAGAAGTCATAATGTCCTCAGTAAGAAAAAGCATAAAACACCTAAAGATGGGGTGACTCTTAGTCCCTCTTCCCTCTGATTGCCTTTTAACTTGCAATCAGAAGCAAAGTCAAGATTTAGTAGAGCCTGGTGGTGTCTATCCTAGAAATCCACATGACCCATCTGCTGGGTGCTGGTGCTCCTAGGAATTCCTTTTAAGAGTATTCAACACAACAGGTCCAAGCAGCTTGGGAAGAAGAGACACCTCTCCTGTGCACCTTTACTGACAACTGACACAAATGTATGTGCAGACTGTTTCTATCCTGCTGTCTCGGCAGAGACTGCGGCCACACTAAAACCTGGATGCTGGCAGCTGCAGCAACACGAAGCTCGGCCCAGGCTTCAAAACCCATCCAGCGAGCAGGGGAAGTGACCGTGTAGGGAATAAAGCTGTGTGCCTACATTGTACTGTAATCTCCAGGGTCGCTGCCACCTTGGCACGCTCTGCATGTAAACCAAAGGCAAAGTTTTATTAGAAGGCCAAGTCACACAAGTATCTTGGGGAAGCAGGGCAAGAGCTGCTGTTACTGAAGGAGATCCCTCACCAGTGCCATGAAGTCCTTGGCTGTTCTCCTCTTAGTCAGTTTCCCAGCTGCTTTCTGATACCCCTTCACTCTCTTTCCTCCCATCATCTCCCTTGCTCCTCTGCTCCATCTCCCCCAGCCCCTCCAGGTGCTGGTGAGCACTGGCTGAAGATGGGCTAGGACTTGTCTGCAGCCCCCTGGGGAAGTTATCCCAGGTGGGTGCGGGTGGACCATTGCCCGCTGCTGGTGGTCAGCTCCATGGGCTCCACTCTCCCAGCTCAATAAAAGCGTGCCCATGCCACAGGTCCACCTCAGCGCCACTGCCTGTACACCATTGCCTCTCACTGCCTTCAGCGGGTGGGACTCCATAGCTATGGGGGCCCTTGAGCAAAGAGATCCCGTCCCCAGCACGGTTCCCTCCATCACTGTCTCTAGCCATGCTCACCCGTGCCTTCACCTGCTGAGGGCTGTGCGTGGGCTGTGGGACCCCACGCCTCTGCTGGGGCATTTCTGGAGAGGGCAGGTCAAGCCATGGCTGTGCTTTCCCCCACTCTTCAGGCAAGGACAGCAGCAAAGTCATGGGCTGTGGAGCACCCTCCCTGTCGCCGGGAGATGACCCCACCTCCTCCCTGTCCTCCAGGTCACCGCAGCTTGTCACGTCCCCATCTGATCTCAACAACCCATCAACACGTATGAAGCAGAGCAGCAAATACCATCTTCCTGCCTTCACACACCCCTGCTCTGGGTTCACTGGTCACCTCGCTGCAAAGGGCATAGCAGAAACAGGATCTTTTCTGCACTTGACACCTGGCTGTGACAGCCTGGAAGCTGCCCAGCTGGCTGGAGCCCTTCATGGCCCAGAGACCTGAGCCCAGCTCCCGTGGGGAAGGACCGGCTGCTTCCTGGGGTAGCGCAGTTCATGGGCACAGCCTTCATTTCCCATTTCCAGGCAACCAAGCCACAACTGCTCCAGCCCGTTGAAGCGTCACCCAATATGTCATGCAGAGCTGGGGCAAACAGTGCCAGGAGTGTCACCCTTTCCTGCACACAAAACCAAAGGGTAGGTGCAACCACAGCAAGGGTGAGTCGGAAGTACCCTGACAGGCTTCAGCTGCTCTAATGCAGCCAAGGAGGCTTCAGGAGGGGGGACCTGCAGGGTGAGGCGCAGGTGGCCCTGTGAGCCACCCTCCCCCCCTGGGAGCAGGGCTCTCCGCAGCATCTCACATGGGTACCTGGCAAAAGCACAGCCGATTCTTTTATTTCATGACCTTCTAAAATTTTCTGCCATTATCCTTTCAGCCGCCAGTAGATGGTGATACTTTATCTCCATCCAAGATGCATGTGTACACTGGTGAGCCAGGGAGGCAGCATGACAGAAGAGACTGAAAAATAAAAAATATATATAAATCCAAAAGTCAGGCTCCAGACAACATCCTGCTTGTGCAGACGCTGATTTTGGAGGTCTAGCTGATGTCCCCAACCTCACTCAGGGATCCTGGCTAGATTTCCAGAGCTGCAAAAACTGCAACTTCAGCTATATCACTTGCTTCCTGGCGTGATCCTTTGTGTGTGTCTGAATGAGCACGAGAGGAGGCCTGAAGGCACAGCTCTTCATGGAAGCTGCGCAGTCTGGGCACCAGAGAGATGACAAAAATTTATTTATTGCTGAGAATGCAAATAACATCCTCACCATCGCTAACGAAGCAAAATCCTGGAGGCTTGTTTGGTGATCCCATTCTCTTGAAGAGCTCCCTTTATTTTATAGACTTCTCTTCCTGCAGCAAGTGAAAAACAGTGTAAAATGCTGATCTGCACAGCTGTGTAAATGGCTGATCTACACAGTCTGCTGTGGAAAATGGACTCTCACTCTTCCAGCTCTTACAAATTGCCTTTAGAGCTGCGCTTGTGCAAGAGCTAACCCGATCATAAGAAAAAATAGAGCAGATCTGGCTAAATCCTGCCTGAAATTGCAATGGCAACATTTTTGTCGTTTCTGATTTATTGATATATCGTTTACTTTGGGGCAAGACTAGTGTGGTCGTGAATGATGTGGTCCTAAGCACAGGCAAAGGGTGGCAGGATAAGAAAGCCCTGCCTAATGCTAAGCCGCGTGGCCAGCCGCCTTGCAGGCACGCTAGGAGTGACTGAAAAAATATGGACCACAGCAGATCTTTCCCCTGTTATTGCTCCAATTACAGGCCTGATCTTCCTCTCCCAGAAGCTCTGTGGGTTACATGTGTGATCATTTTGTCTGTCCTAAAACCATTGCTAACACACTCTCACCCGTTCAGCTAGGAGCCATTTTTTGGCAGGTGCATTTCTTAGATGTTCCCATCTCCGTTGCCTGGAGAAATTACTTTACAGCCACACCAGCTCATCCTTGTTTTGCCTGGATCCACTCCACAGGTGCTCCAGGTTGTGGCTTCAGTGCCACCAGCCTGTACAGGTATTTCACAGCTTGGGATTTGTCCAGCTTGTGGCCTACAAAGGGCAAGAGCAGATGCCAAACCTGTGAACACCTTGTGGTAGGGAGGGCAAGGCACGACTCAAAACACGAGAGGCTGGGCTCAATTCAGTAGTTTGCACGGGGCGTTAAGATACTACCAATATGAGCCTGTAACATTATTATGAAAACAGGGATCTAAAATCAGTACACAAACAGTACACGTCGCCCAGCGAAACGGGCGTCTGAGAAGAAAGCGGCCTCGGTTAAATCCCTCCAGCTAGAGGACGTAGCTATCGGTTGGATTTCAGCCGTACCTACTGCACTGTTAGCAGCAGTTAGCAGTATGGTTTTTCCCTCAAAGTACAATTTCCAGACAACTAATTTGGACTCAAAATATCTTTCTCTCTCCTTAGGGTTTGAAGAAGACAGAAACACAAATTAGAGAGGAACCATTCGGATTTAGCAAGAGGCTGTAAACATTTCACCCAACGAAGAGAATAAGCGTCAGCCGATAATTTTAGAATCCCATAAAAGAGGCAAAAGCCACCCAGGCAGACCTCAGAGAAAGACCTCCAAAATACACATACAGAAATAGGAGATAAAACACTGAAGGCAATCAGTCCCCAGAAACTCCTGCCCAAGCAGGGAGGCTGAGATTGTGCTGGCCAGGCCCAGGAGGGAGAGAAAAGAGCGGTCGGGGCTCCAAGAGCACCCCGGTGAGGGAGCGGAGCCAGTCAGCAGCCCCAGCCTGTGCGTTTCTCACCTTCTGTGAAATGAAGTCCTGCTTTGAGCCTCTCTTGTATGTGTGGGGAATAGCTGACTGCGGCAGCTGGCAAATGGCTCTGGTGAGAACAGTAAAAGCCGTCATTAAAATAAAAAAAAAAAAAAGAGTGAGAGCAACAGATATACATTTGACAGAAAAATCACGTCAGAAGCAGGTTATGGGGAAATGCCTGTGGTGAAATTGCAGCTTTGGGCTAAAGAGGCACCTGCTGTGCCCACTGTTAATTAATTGCCATGGCGTCAGATGCCACTAGAAGCGCCTCACCAGGGCTACAGAGATGTGTCTTGCCTGTGAAAAACTTTCACTCTCTGCATCCCTCCAAGCAGCTTGCTGGGAAATAAACCCCCTCAAGCTGTCTGATGGGATAAATGCTCCCAGCTAGCCTGGATCCCGCAGACCCAGGGTGGGACTGGGGCAGGCAGAGATTCGACAGCCTGCGCCAGGGCCGGCTTCAAACCTTTGGTGTCTTAAATAGGTGGTCTTGACCCAGGCATGGGAGGAGCTGCTCATGGTAGGTGCTCCCTGTGCAAACTGCTCCACACGCAAACTGCCCCACACGGTTCTGATAATTTCTGCACCCTTTCTTTACAAGACGCGTTGTGTGATGCCGCGATCGATGGCAGAGCCAGGCCACCCGGGAGCTGCAGCAGCATCTCCTCCCAGCTCTGTGCAAGGCTGTGGAAGAGAAACATGTGTCCCCAGATGAGGCACTCGCACTCAGACCGGCTGCATCCACTTCCCTGCAGGTGCACAGGGGTTGGCCCTGCCTTCTCCTCCTGCTGTCCCCGAACCCGCCATCACTGGGGGCTCAGCCCACCCTGCTGCTGGCGAAACCTCAGAACTGTCCCCTGGGTCAGGCTCCATCCCTCTGGCCTTCCCCCTGTCCCACCAAGTCACTCGTCACCTGTGAGCTGCAGGGATCCCATTGCACTGCCCCCAATCCTTGTTCATCCCATTCCCCATCCCGCAAGCCCCATGTCCCTGCTGTCTCTGCCCGGAGGGGACCAGCTGTTTGCAAGGGGTGGAAAGCCTGGGCCAGCACTGCTGAAGGATGCTTGGTCCCAGTGCAACATCAGGAGCAGGATCAGATCTGCAATACCTTCATCCTCCCTTCTCTCAGCACCAAAGTTTTCTCTTGACTTCCATGTCACTCAGCTCTCTTACCAGCCACCTCTCTTATCCCTTAATTTTAGCCACGTCTCCTGTCCCTGTTTGTAAAATCCTCTCGGGGAGGTATCTGCCATGAGAGCAGCTCTCGCCCCCAGCCCTCGCCACATGCCAGGGGTGCAGACAGCCCCAACTCCGTGGCATTTCAGCATCAGATTTATTATTAATTATCGGTGTCATTATTACACAGCACCTACAAGCCCTGGCCATCTAGCAAAGCCCCGCACAGAATATTAAAATGCTAATTTCCCTCTGAGATGGGAACTTGCTGGTGTCTCTCTGCTCATTTGTTTGCAAATGTCGTTTTCCTGTCGAGGCTGTATTCCCAGCAGGCACGGCAAGGAAACACTCGCATAAACAGCCCCTGTTTAAGAAACCATGTATCTCACAAATTCATGCATTATAGCCTTAATTGGGATTACTGTGACACTATAAGAAAACCGTTTCATTTTGTCTGATGCATTTTTAAGATCTTATTGTGCCTTCAGAACGCCTCGATGCAGCGACAGCTTTAGGATATATGGCGGAGGACGTAATTTTCTTCTGCAAAGCGTGGCTTGGCTGGCTGTAAGAAGTTATATTAAGGCACAGCTCATTTTTGTGCCCCTGTGTAAGTCTCCAAATGGCGCTCTGGTGTGTGACTGCTGCAGCTGTCCTGGGTTTTGCCCTGGTATCGGGTTCTCGCTTGGAGAGCAGGCGGCAGTGCGGTTCTTGGCAGCGACGGCTGTCCTGGGCCGGGAGCCAGCACCCGCCGGAGTTGATGGGAGCCCTCGCACCTCTGCCAAAGGGCTCAGGGGCTGTGCTGCTGGGCAGAGACACCCTCTCTATTGCCACAGGACATAAACCCCTCTATTTTTAATGACAGCGATTAATAGGGTATGGTTTTTAATGCTAATGACAGGTAGGTGGAGAAGTGGTTCAGGGAAAGCAGCGTAAAAGGCTGCAGCTCTGCAAGTGAAGCAAAGAAGTGCTGTTACTCCTTTTCCCCCTGCATTGAGTTTCCTTGCTGCGTGTGAGGTGCCAACCCCCGGAGCATCACCTTCCCTTTTCACTCCCAAAGCATCTCCTGAAAGTGCCTGAATTCTGTCCTCCTCAGCTGTGTGATTTCCAGCAGCTGATGAAGCATGGGAATTGTTTCAGGCTGCATTTTAAGGTAACTAAACCAGCATTCAGTTATATGGCAGAGGGAGCAGAAGAATTTGGCACCAACAAACGCAAATACAGCAGTTCAACTTCAAACAAACAAGCAAATGAAACCAAGATCTCTCCCTGCAGGTATTTTTTGTAAGACCCTGCCATTATTGCCCCTCTGCCATTGAGCAAGCCTGGCAGCGTTATCTCAAGTTGTGCAATACCCCTAATGTTTAGAACTATTATTTCAACAGCTCCAACGTTGGGGGTACAGAAACACAGCCAGAAAGTAGCTTGGAGAGAAAGATGGGCAGTTTTTACAGCAAACGTCACACACGTGCATAGTACAGGCCGTCTCATTAAACAGGGTCTTCCTTCTTTTTACAGTCGTGGTACCCATCCCGCTTACAAATACCTGCCTTACATCAAGGCCACGTGTCTGCTTCCAGTTGCTGTTACAAAGCAATGGCAGTGGAGTTTGCTGCTGCCAGACGGTAACTGTGTGACTGGTAGGTAATAATCCCCTCCTTGGGTTAAGGATGCAATCGTGGATGCAAGTGTTTAAAAGTTTATTACAAAAGAGGCATAGCTAGCACACCTGAGCGAGACATGAGAGTCAAATAGACTGGGACAATTTGTGGATAAAAAAATCAAAGTTAAGATGTAGCAAAAAGCATCACAGGTACCTGCTCCTGTAACTCTCAGGGGTAAAGAAGTCACTGTCACAGGAGCCAGAGTTGATACCCGGGGACACCTGTCTCCCCGTACCAAAACTACTCCTGGCTTCATTTCTGAGCTGCCCACACATAGCCAGAGCAGGCACACTGCCTGGTTTCGCATGGATGGATGCGCTGGAATGCCACAAACTTCCAGAAAAACTCACCAAAATCTCTGTCCCACACAAGTGCCACTGTTCACAACCAGGGTCAGGCACTACTCCAGACTGCCCAGCCACAAAACTCAGCCTCATCCAGTTCTAGTGGGAAAAAAAAGGAAGGGAACAGAGAAATAAAAATCAGAACCATGGCCATGACGGGCAGTGCTGAGGGGTTTCTTCCAGCCCAGCTTTTCACAGAGGGGGAAGAAATCCCGAGCAGAGAGAAGCAAGACTGAGCCAACGGCGTGACCAGCAGTGCCTGCTGGGGCAGTGGCTGCTTCTTGCTCTCCTGCTGAAACTCCTCCGTGCTGCCTGGGGGCTGCCCGGTGTCCTTGCTGCCGGCACGACACCCTGATGAGCCTCCACAGCAAAGGAGGTGAGCACGGCAGCTGCAGGAGGGAAGCCCCAGCCACCAGCGGGGAGCACAGAGCATCCCAGCTCGGCCACGCCAGTTCCATGGCAAATCTGCTGTGCCTGCTGATAGTGCTAATGGTGCTTGACCCAGCAGGCTGGGGTGCCTTTGCTCTGTGCATTTACTTAGTTTCCAGCATTATCTGACAACTCAGACGTGAAGAAGCCAAAATACGTGCCCAGTAATCTGGAAAACAGGTTCCCTGTGCAAGCAACGAGACTCAGGCAAAACACTGCTTGTCTCCACGGCAGAGATACGGGGGAGGGAGGCACTTGCAGTAAATCACAGTGTTGTTCTTCCTGCACTGGGAACACGTACAGATCCCCTTTGCCTGGTTGCCCGGGCCCCAGACCACAAGAACGCTCCGCTATGTAAATAGATTCAGGCACTGCTGCCCAGGCGCAAAACTCCCAGCCGGCCAGCGTGAACTCACTGATGTCGGCCCCATCACATCGCGAAGTGCCCAGCTGCCTGCTCCCCCCTCGCCCATACAGACCCCGCTGCTCTGCCTGCCCAGCCGGGCTCGGCAGCTCCTTCCCAGCCTGCGGGAGATCGGCCTCGGCTCTGGCGTTGGTTCCAGCGTGGGCAAGTGAGGGGCTCAACCCCAGAGGCTGCTTCCCTTTGTGGCCTTGCCCCGTTGGCCCCGCAGACAACGCTTTGCTGTGGGATCATCCCTGTCTCGTCCTCCTCCAGCCCCAGGGGAAAGGCACCTGCTTTGGCAAGAAAGCGCTGTAGCCCTGAATCCAGTAGAGCTTGGGGCTACGAAACTCTGCAGAGGACAGGCTGACCCCGGGGTGGTGGTCACTGCAGGCCCTGTTGGAGATGGGTAAATGTTGGACATGGAGAAGAGATGTCAGTGTCAGGAGGGACACGGATGCCAGGCAATGGCAGGTCAGGCGTTTCAGGGCTTGGCTTTGCCAGGGCCACATCCCTCTGCAGCCCGGGCAGATCGATGGGGTTATGGAAACTGGTTCGACAGTAAGGCAGCCTTCAGCCTCACCCACTGGAAGCATCATTCTGATGGGCCCTCAGCCCATGGTCCTACCAGAAAAACATACTATTGTCTCTGGCCAGAGCAATAGCACCAAACCACAACAGCTTTCCTTTTCAGGCTCCCTCCTGGGCTCCATCCATCCCGTGGGATTTGCCAGCAGATGGCAGGCAACCACTGGCAGAGGTCCTGGCCAGCCACGCTTGGCTACTAAGCTCCTGGGTCCCATCCAAACAGCAGAAAGGTCTCCTCCCAGCTCTCCTGCCCCTTCCCTGGTCATCCCCACACCTGCGCCTGCACCAGGCGCAGCACTGAGCCAAACCACCTGGCCGGGCGGGCGCAGTACCCCTCTGTGGGAGTTTGCAGCCCTCAAGAGGTGGACGAAGAAGAACCAGTGTTCAGCTAAGGCTGCATGGAGGTGTTTGGTTCCAATACCACCAGTACGGCAAAGAGAGCCACGCTCAGCTATCTAATGGTCATTTAGCCCAGAGAAAGACTTTTACATTAAAATTTAGAAGAAAGGGCGAGCAAGCCAGATACCACATTCATTGCCTCTGACCTCATGCAGGGTTATCTGTTTGGCTCAACCTTTGATATTAAATTCTCTTTTTGTATTTAAGGGGAAAAATTTAAGGGAAAAAAAAGGCCCAGTATGAAAGAGAGAGCATGAACACCAAGGGGCAAACAGACACTGCACTGCAGACTTCAGATTCAGGGTCCCTGTACCTACACGCCCTGCTTGGGCATCACTCTCTGCCCAGAACACGGGCAAACAAAAACCACATTTACAAACCCTGTCCTAACACCATGGCGGCTGCTGGCAGAGAGACTTGCCAAGCACAGAATGTCAACGGCTGGGGACAGACATTTCATTTTCAAGCCTCAAGAAGCTGTTTGCAAAAGCAAAGTCAGACTGCAACAGTTTTGCCCTGAAGCCTCCCAGTGAAACCAGTGACAAGTCTGCTCCAAAAGGCTCTAGGAAAAAAAAATTGGCTCAGACCTGTGCTCAAATTGTTTGTGGTTTATGTGACAGAGAATATTTAGCCAAACTCCTGTCGAGAAATGTCAATTTCAACATTTATATGTAGTTGTCTATTAAGAGGGGAAAACCCACAAAACAAAACCCCTAACTGATAAACAGCACCAGCACAGCCCTGTTGGCAGGGCTGCAAACCCCAGCCCTCCCGGGCTCATCGGGAGCCACGGCCAGTACCTGTGGGATGGCGTTGCCTCCATGGCCGTTTCAGCTCAGCTGAGCAGCCCCGGCTCCACAGCCTGCTGGGCTGGGCAGTAGGGCTTTGTGGCTTTTCCCCCTCCTCCAGCTTGCAGATACTCTCGCCAGCTGCCAAAGGCCATCGTATGCAGCCCATACGTTATTCATGCTCTGGCACCTGGGATGTGCAGGGCCTGGGCGCTCACAGCCCGAGGTGTTTCCTACTGCGGCTCTCCCCTTGCAGATGAACACGTAGCAGTTCAGGGGAGTTAAACATCTCTCCCAGGCTTTGGTTTACCAGCCTCACCAGTGGGTTTTTGCCCTCCCGTTGGCACTGCCAGGGTCTGGCTGGTGCGTGGGGGGACTGCTGACCACAGCATCCACGCCCGCACACACACAACGCACAGGCTGGCGTGCTCCTGGCGCAGCTGGAGGGAGGGCTGCCCTTCGCTCCAAGCACGGCGGGAGCTACGGCACCGCCCTCGCGGCACCAGCTCTGCCTGCGCAAGGTGCGTGCTACCCCATACCTCTCATCTACACGTGTTCCCCTGGGGGATGCACCGGTTCCTCTGAGCCAGGACAGCCATCGCCCCTGCAGCAGTGCCCACTGGGCACTCCTCCGAGCAGAGCTGGGGTTTGGGACAGTGACAGCTCTACTGTCCTGATGCCTGAATTTGCTGCAGCCCAGCCCTGGGCAGCACTACACCATGTCTCCATGGGATGGTCCTACGCGTTTGGGCTAGCAGTGGCTCAGAGAGATTTCAGGCCCTTTGCTCCCAGGCTCAGGTTGCTTCTGGAGCTTTCAACAACCCTCCTGAGAGGGGGAGGGTTGCACTTCGCGACAAGCAGCTTCACAGAGCGGCTTCTGGTGAACACTGTCATATTGCTGCTGTGAGCCATACCACAAACACATCTCTTGGCCTGGGTGTGCCCTCAGCTGAGGTTGCTGCCTCCGAGTTGTGCTCCTCTAAACACAGCGGTGTGAGATGATAATCCCTTCTTCCAAATCCTCCTCCTGAGATGCTGCTGCCCAACACAGCCCTGCTCACGTATAGCTAGACTTAGTTAGACTCTTTATATTAAACAGGTCAGAACTGACTTACCCCTTTACACTTCGTAATACAACAGGCAAGAAAATTTTAGTCTACGTGTCTCTGGCCAGTGGGTGGGAACCATGGGTCTGTGATGACCCCACCACCACCGAGGTCCGACAGCAGTGACTGCTGCAGGCTTACGCTGCCCAGCTACGCAGCAAGGAGAATAAGCACCCTGGTGTTCCAAAAGCCCGGTGGAGGAGACAAAAAGGGGCTCCTGACCCCTCGCTGGAGAACCTTGTGTAAAAAACAGAAGCCATGAGAAACTCCTGCAGAATGGCACTCGCTCATGGCTCAATCATAGAATCATTTACATCGGAAAAGGCCTTTAAGATCATCGAGTCCAACCGTAAACCTAACACTGCCAAGTCCACCAAGCTGAGACAAAGTCAGCCTAGCCTGTTCCCACCAGGCTCGCTGGGTCTTGCGTGCACACACGCATACGCATGTGCACACGTGGCTGTTAAAGCATGTTCTGGTGACAGAGAAACGTGGGGTGATTCAAAAGAAAATAACGCAGCCGCTCCCACCTGCCCGTGTGAACATGAATCATGTGGGCTCAAACTGCAGCCAGATGCAAATCAACAGATCATAAATGAAATACAGAAGAGCAACCCCTGAGGCCCGGCAGCCTCCCCCACCCCTCTCCCCCTCCCAGGACGTCAGTCCCTCTAATGGGCTCTGGCAGGGTTTGTTAGCATCCTCCCTAAATAACCCCGTGATCGTTCCCTGCTGGCACCTGCAAAGGGAAGCAAAAGTGTTCATTTTCAAGGGCTTTCCCAGAAAAGACCAGCTCTTGCCCTCTCCTGCAGTGGGAAAGTCATTTGAGTCAGTGTAGGTCTTTCGCTGGTAGTCTTCCTCCAAAGCAGCTGCCACCTGGGACTTCGGGGTGGGCAGGTAGGGCTGCAGAGGGAGGAGGCCAAGAAGATGATGCTGGTGGGGTGCTAAGGGGCCCTCTCTGCAAAGCACGAGGGGCAGCCAGGCCCCTCCTTGCTGTTTGAGGCAGCAAGTCATCCTGCAGCCCTGCAATGCGGTGCCGGAGACTCCCTTCTTGCTGCAGCCCCTCTGCTGCCTCTCCTCCCTCGACGGCACAAGGCCACCAGCCCAGCAGACAGTTTACGGAGGCAGCAGCTTTCTGCTGGTGGAGGGCTTGCACGAACCACACCTTGTCGAACCCGGAGAGACCAGAGGGAGCCCTGCACAAGCACGGCGTTTGCAGACTTTCTTTTGCCTGTCATGGCGAAGGAATCCGAGTTTCCATCAGCCCTTTCTGTTTGACTTGCAGGTCAATGAGATGCATTTCCTCAGCAAGACTTGTGTCCTCCAAGCAGAAGATCCAGCTTCATGGCAGGTGATGTCTGCCATACTGCTGAACTGGCTGGCTCTCTCCCATGTAGGATTTTAATTTGCTTTCTAGCTTCCTCAGTAGTCTCCCATGAGGTGCACGATGCTTTCATCCACAATAGTATAATATGTAAAAAAATCTGAAGACAGTAATTGTGAGAGGGCTCAGGCCGTCCTCTGAAATATGTGCTGTAACATCAGATGTCCTGATGGACAAACACCAGAGCCGTCAGACAGCTCCCCAGGACAGCCAGGACCCAGGCAGCATTGGCAGCAGAATATCCGCCCCAGCAGTAAAAGCAAAGTGAAACAAACCACCCAAGGGCTCTCTGAATATACTCTTTTTTTTTTAATGCATCTACCATTAGCCATAAAACAGTATCCTCAGGTGCAGGCTGCCAGGCGTCAGGAGAAGAGAGGGTTTGTGTGGGACTGGGCAAAGCTGAGCCTCAGTATGAAGAGGGGCATTTTAGCCAAAGCTTGCAGCAGCCCTAGCAGGTGAGAACAGAGTGGGGAAGAAGAGATTGGAGGGGATCAGACCTCCTCCAACTCCATCCACATCCAGCGAATGGCCAGTTACTGTGTGACCCTCCTGCAGGACAGATGTCAAACACAGCAAAAGGAGGTCTGGATCTGGGACGCTGCAGAGAAGCAGGAGGACACACTTCAAAAAACTTCCAGAAGTCCTACCCTCACCCACGCGCGGGACGCATCAGACCCTCCAAGCAACGTCAGGGCCTAAAACGTGTTGGAAGATGGGTACTGCAGGCCCACTCCATGGAGGCACGCAACCACGGAGCTGTGGCAACTCAGTGCATCACCTTTTCACAGTCAGGAGTGAGCTGGCACCTTCCACCGCTGCCTCTCCCACTCGGAGGCCCTCGGGAGCGGCGTGCGTGGGGAGGAGAGGCGGCGTGCAACATGCCCATCGCTGCACTGGCTGGCACCTCGCTTCTGGCTCCAGTCGTTTTCACACTTTCAGCTGCTTGTGCTCTTAATTTGCAAGGGTGGGAACTGTGATCAGGCTCCGTGGGGTCCAGAGAGTTTTTCTGAAGCATCTTGATCTTTGTAAAGCGCCCGAGAAAGCAGACCCCACCACCAGAGCCTCTCTGTCCCAGATAGGAGAGCCGCACAGCAGCGGTGCTACCCTCTCCCAGCTCACCCCAGGCGCTTCTGGCACCTTCCCGAGACGCCCACTGCCTGCAACGTGTGCTGACAGTTCGCCTAAGGTGGGCCTGTTGCTCCCGGGGGCTGGATAATCTCCCTTCCCATCTCCGCACGTGGGCCTCGCAGTTGGAGCTGCCCCGCGATGGCGCCTTGCATTCACCACCCCTTGCATCCACCACCACAGCTGCAAACCAAGAGGCAACCTCCGCTTCCAGACCCTCTCAGAGGACTGACTCACTCCATAGTTTGCAAACGTCCACAGCAGCAAACCTCCGTATCAGATGGGTGCCGTGGTCCCTGCAGGGGCTGACAAATCTGCCCAGGGCACAGATCACCTCCTCTTGCAGGAGGGATGGTTTTGGCTGGGAGGAGGTGGGCCTGGGTCAGGTAACTGGGTTCCCCACCAGTGGCTGCGGGGGTGGGAGCCGCATCCAGCTGAAGGAAGCGATCGTGTTATGCAGTGGGGATGTCTGGCCCTGAACATCCTAAGCTGCGGTACGTGGGGTAAACCTGAAACCTGCTCTACGAATGCTCAGCACTGTTATATTTAGTATGCATAGCTATTCTGGCTGTACAGGGTATCCTGTTTTCTCACTGCATTTTTGGGAAAGGAACTATTCCTTAGCTCCACATTTGGATATGTGCGTGAGAGGAGCAAGACATTGGAAACTTGGTTAGTCTTTTTTTTTTTTTTTTTTTTTTTAATTTAAGAGGTGACAGATGACTATCAATGTCAACATGGTTTTATTAGCCACGCTGCCCTAAACAAACTTAGGACATACCCTAATAATTGCAATGAGTGTACTCTGCTGAAGTTCACCTGTCTGGCAAGATCCTGAAATCCAAAAGCAAAAGCGTGTTTTGTTTTGACATCCACATGTAGCATATCCAGAGACCATCCCTGATCCCACAGAAGTAAGGATCCTTCCCGCCCTCTTCCCCCGCCCCCTCCACAAGTATGCCGTGTCGCACGCGCTGGAATCTTAGTCCACACGAGGGCAAGGCTGAATACTGCTACGGTGCTCTTCTGATTCCGTTTTTAAGGTAGCGTACAGACAACCCACGGTCACGGAATTGCTGGTTTCCCCACAGTCATACGCAAAACATCACGAAGGAGCTGGGTAGAATACAAATGGATTACCTCAGCTTTGATAGACGAGAAGCTGCAGCGATAACACGGTCTTGGAATAGCACAACCACTGTGTATTAATAAAAGCGTGACGCACTACGACTGATAGATGAGTTTGGCACGTTAGGTGGGAAAGAACATGCCTGCTTCTGATCTAGCTGGCAGGTCGTTTCTTACATCCTCCAGCACGCACGATCCACTGACAAGTATTTTATAAGATTTACATTAACAAGCCACAGTTGAGCATTTCTCCACAGACAATACACATAAACGTTATCGTGCGAGATTGAGTTCTTGGAGATGAAAGCGTGGAGCCACTGTGCAAATATGATACACGTCACAATCTCAGATGACTCAAATACACTTAAACAGCTCTAATATCGCTCTGGATGATAACAGAAGTTACTTCATTCCTGCTTCCCAGAACCGACTGTCTCAAAGTCACAGGGGACTTCCAGCTTTCATCCAGCAGCAGCACGATGTAGAGGCAACCCTTGCTAATCCCCATTGGGACATACGCACCAGGGCGTGTTAGTAGATGTCCCCATTGTTTCTTCAATGGGTAGGGATTTATTTCTGTGCTTGTGGGATACTGCAAGGTACAAGAAACTTTTAAATGCTTACACAAAAAAACCTCCATTATTACCAGGGGGGTTATTTTGAAACCATAAACTAGGCAGATTTTCATGCGTTTATGGGTGGGTAAGACCAAAGTCTATAAACTTCTTGACATGATTGAGTCAGTCTGCTTGCTATGTGCAGGGAATTTTGTAAAGGTGACTCACTCCTGTCAGCTTTGCTAGGTATACCTTCTGCAGCTGTGATGCTATACTTACGAGACATAAACATTTCTCTTTCAAACTTACATGCGTCCCAAGAACTGCAGTTACTACACCACGCCATGATATGATCTGCCTGCTTGAATCTCCTCTGCTGCAGCGAAAGGAGGACACCAGCAAGGGAGAAGCCTGATCTCCTTTGGTTCCTCTTTCTTAGCAAGTTAACGTTCTGAGTTTTACTGCCAAAACCAAACTACTGGAAACTGTCCTTCTTTCTTCTGTACCGCTGCAAGAATGAGTCACACAATTAAAATAGGTTGAAAACAGAAAATCATAATTTCACGAACTACTCATTCTACATCATATTAGATAACGGCAAGACCAGCGACAGATGTTTTTGAACTGTACAGCCTAGCAATAATAATACGATCTGACAATTTACAATCGTCTCATAGCACTATCTGTCAAACTGGAGGATTACAGGAGCCTTTTGAGGTAAGCCTTTCATTTTGCAGTTCTCTGTCTCACCTTTCGGCCAAGGAAGTATGTTTTCTTTAAAAGCTGATTGCTTTTCCATAGACCTGTGTGACCTAAGCTTACAGGTTAAAGTTCAGCGTCCACGTGTGTAAATTGTCTGCAAGACTCCGAACTGACAACCGTGCCCCCGACCAGGTCAAGCATGCAGAGATAGAGGTCATCTTTCCAGAGCAGCGCTGTGCCACGTTGCCCAGATAAGGGTAGAAAGTATTTTTAACAATGTAAATGATAAAAATACACATGTAAATGTATTTAAAAGTTCATCATGTTCTGGAGAACTTCAGACACCTAATCTTGATAGCATTAAAATTTCATTACAAAATCAAAAGGCTGCACGTTTCCACTCTTTATTTTTTTTCCTAACATCCCAAGGAATTCCTATTTGTGGATGTAGGGAAGGATCTTACCAATGTAGGCTCAAATGCAGGCTGTGGAAAGGATGTCTGAGCCATGCATCATTCGGCAGGACCTGGTCCATAATTAAAACTTCGTCTGCTGATGATAGGTATGAAGAATTCCTTTCTTCAGTGCTTCACAGATTGGGTTCTTTATTACTTAAGACACAATGAGTCTTGTAGGATGGAGACTGCATAAAATGCATTATTGCTGGCTATCACATCACATCCAAGACTGAGTAACAAATACCTGATTATTCTGTTCCTTATTTTTAAAAGTCATATTTAAAAAATAAGGCAGATTCTCCTTTGCTAATTTATTTCTAACATTTACTGCTAGTGTAAGCAAAGCAAAGCTCCATTCTGACAACGGACTGGGGCAAAGGTATCCTTTCTGCAATGACCTCAAACACCAGTTGGAGGTTTCACGTAACTTCTTAGTAAACATCATCAAAAGATGTTTTAGCTAAAGGAATGTATTGCTGAATATTTCATTCAGCCACGTGTTCCACGTATGCAACGTACACGTAAAAGTTATATACTTTCAAGTTCTCTGTCCTCTTCAAGATACTTCGAAGAACACACTACAAAATAATCGCAGAAATAGCCCGTTACAGTCCATACAACACACGTACCAGTATGCCAGTATACTAAGCTGGAAAAAATGATCCTATAGCAGTATTTCAAGACAAGCACATTATATAAAAATTATTAAGTAGGTTGGCATTACTTTCGGACTTCAGATAATAATCATCGTTATTTTTTTAAACGCCTACTCCAGTTTATCTTGGATATCTGTTACCTAACGGCGGGGGTACTCCCACAGCACTTTCAGCAGCTCGACTGTGACTGCACGCACACCTTTCATAACCTTGTTGGTGGTTTTAATCTACCTCGAACAACTACTGTTCTAATAAATATTTCTTGCAAATGAAAAAAATCACTGTAATAACCATACAATAATATTTTTCTACATTACTATAAAAATACCAAAATAAACCAAAGCTGCTGGTTTTTCTGCAATCTTAAACAAGGGCATGAAGTTCTCTGGAACATAAAAAAGCAGTACCTTCCTGTTAAAAAAACATTACAGGTAAACCATCATTAACCTTTGCTGGCTATTAGAACAACACTTGCCCAAGTTCCATGCTTAGCCAGGTCAAATTGATACTTGGCACCAATATGATGCTTTTTGTGTTCAAACAGCACATGGAAATTACTCCTCACACTACTACTGCGTATTGTCCAGTAGTAAAAAACCATGATATTACAGCGATTATTATTTGCATTACAGAGTGCCTGCAAGCACCAGTCGTGAAGCTACCGTATCAGGACAGAACGACCGTTCCCGTCTGAGGGAGCTTACAACAGGTGTGCAGGGAGGTGACAGACGGATGCAGGCAGACTGGAGCATGTAATGAAACAGTGGGACAGTTTTCTTTAACGCAATAGGTACGACTCATAGCACACCGGTAGCTTAAAATATTAAACTTCTGTAGACATCAAAGCCAAGGGTTTTAATGAGCGATGCAGAAGACAGCTAGGAGGGAATTTTTCAGAAACAGGTTTTTTGCAACAGGTTTTCTGAAACAATGGGCAATTGGAAACAAGAGCATAAAAATGCTTATCTGGAAATCTAAAATGGTGTAGAGGTTGACTTGGTGGGATGATCAGACTGGGAGATAAATTCGATAACTTCTTGATTTGAGTAAGAGGGATGGGGTAACAGCAGGCTTTGGCAGTGATGTGCAAGTGAAGAGAGCAGCTTTACATCTAACGCAACAGAGCTGGCAGAGCCAGGGCAGTCACACAAAGCGGGAAGCAACACGTCAAAGTGAGAGACTAATAGACAACCTACTCTGCAACTTTCTGAATGGCTATGAAATGTGAGTTGTCTAACTGTCAAGGACAGAAAAAGGGATGCCGCCATAATTCAGATCAGTATGATGAGGCTGGATTAGACTGTAAATTGCATCACCAGGTAGGAAAAACAGCGAGAGATGCTGTAGAAGAACAAAGACTGCAACAGAGCCAACACAGGAGGTTTCAAGAGGGACATCCAAGTCAAAGTTGCTGACTAAGCACAATCTTACCAACAAACAGGACACCAGAAGCAGAAAGGAAACTGCGAGGGGTACAGAGCTGGGGATGCTCAGCTGCGTTGAGGCTGAAGCAACGGCTCTTTATCCACGAGGTGTCGAGAGATGCAGGCTAAGCTTTTTGGCAAGAGGCTACTTCTATTCTCACCCTTGTGCAAAAGGCACATCTGAAACCAAAGCCTTTTTCTTAACGTGATTGGTAGTGCAAGTAAAGCCCAACCATTCTTACCCATGCAACCATTAAGGAGAACACAGGTGGGATTTTTGGAAGAAGTTAACTATCCATCTGTGAAACAATGGTTAGATGGAACAGAAACACACAGACTGGCACCCACTTTGAAAACCCACCAATGTGCTCTGGCTCGTGCTTTCCATGTTGTCACCTGAAACACTTAAAAATCCTCCAAGGTCCAGCAGGAGGAAAAAGTAAGAGGGCGTTTAGCTTTAGAATGCAGTAAACCAGCTTTTGTTCAGAAGACATGTCTATAGGATTCCCACGCAAGTAATAACGATCTCAACAAGTGGCATCGGCGCGGCATGCCAGAATACTTCTAAGCAGAGGGCAAAACCTAAGAGAACCACTCCATCGATTGTGTTTTCCATAAGGCTTCATTCTATTTTGATAGACACATACCCATGAATATCCTCCTGGGCATTTTAAAAGCTGTAGTTTCAACTCTGAGGTTTTGCAAGCTTTGTTTTGTGTGGTGTATGATATCATAAACATCCTGAATATAATTACAACTGCAATTTTGTGGGCTATATTTTCCCTCTTGGTAGCCCAAAGGCAATGTTTACAAAAAACTTCTCAGCACGCTTATTTGATTTGAACTTTTTATTATTATTACAAATGTATATTATTTTATTAAAAAAATTCACACTGAAGCAAAGTCAATTCCATTTCATTACAACCAAGAATATAAAATAAATGCAATGAACTCATAGTTTAGTTTTAACAGTCATTTCAAGAGTGACATCAGGACAACTTAAAAGCAGTAAACTCTCAACTCTAGAATGAGAAACGAGTATTTTGCTTTGTGGTTTTGCTAGCCCATTGGCACGGGCGCTGCCGAATGTGGCCACCACAGACCTAGAGCGGCAAAGTTTTGTGGCAGCATGAGGTGCATACACAATAATTTCTAATGAAAACTACAAAAATGAAAGATGCGTGCATGAAATTATTAGAAAAAAAAAAAAAAACTGAATAGAGACAGGCACACTTCCACAAATAGTAAACATGGGAAAATACAACTAGAACAATTTGAAAAGTTACTACCTTACATATATAAAAAGTTCTTTAAATTGCTGTTAAAAAGGACATGTTCTGTCCAGATTTTGTGTAATACTTTTTAGTGTCTACACAAGACAAATTTTTAAAAAAATTAAATAGTATTAATTTACTACTAAATATTTAGGAGATAACAGTGCATTAAGGACTTTTTTTTCATATAGTAATACACATCGCTCCTGTCTGGCGACATTTTTAGAAGATTACGTATGGCCTTATGTACAATACATTTATTTAATCCTAAAACAATTCTTTGCTTAATGGTGTTAAAAGTACCATTCCTGAAGATTATGAAGGGGAACTAAGCTTATTATGTTTATATAAAATATTATACATATTTGAACACTTCTAGCTTCCCGCCACCCCTCCCGCTACGAACGCTCTTCCCTCCCCCTCCCCAGATACAGTGTCACAGATACAGTGCAGGACTCGCAGCTTTCCCTATATTCTTCCTTCATTGTGCAGTTTGTGCTACATAAACTTCACCAATGCGGACCAGGCTGCTCATCCCATTCATTCCCCGCGCGTTTGTTTCCTCTGAGCCACGACGGGAAGGGCTGTACCCGGTGGCCCGCTCTCCCACCAAGCGACCAGGACGGAGAAGGCAGCTCTGCCGGTGTCACCTGCCTCTCTTGGTACCGGTGTGAAACACTTTGGTGAGGGTGTAAAAGTTACGGGCAGAGACAGAGCTATGAGTACTAATGAAACTGCACAGGCCAAAAAAATAACATAAAAATGACATGGTCCTGGCTTCCCCAGGACACAGCGCACAATTCACTTCTGAAAGCGGAGCGTTTTTACCTCACGGGATGACCCCTGGAAAGCAAGGCTTCTTCCACTATGACTGCCACCCACCCCGGCAACACATGTCAAGCTCCCAAGAAAAAGCAAATTATTTCACCACCAGGAAGGAACCAGAAGAGTGTGCACAGCCTACGTTTCGCAGCAAATGCTTTTGCTTTTATTTGCTCTCCTCCCAGTTGTGAGTTTGAAGGCAACGGAGGAAGTCAGCTCGGCTTCGCGCGTGCACACAAAAGCTAGAGAGGAGCTGCGTGTGGTCGTCTATCAGACCCAACCAAGGCAGAAACGCCAGTTCAGCTTAGAGAGAGGTCACGGCAGTTGCTCTAGAAGCTGGAAGCTCACTCAATTAAAGCACCTTACGTTGCTGTGAAGTTTCACACTCTACATACAGATTAATCTACACCATGATTTTGCCTTATTGGCACAAGAGCCCACCTTAATAACTCCTGACGTTATATGAATTTTGATGATCAGCTGCAGGTCACAGTAGGGAGAAGAAGTGCTAGATAACTATAATGGAAAAGACAAAAGGATTTTGAGAGAACAGAAAGGTGAAAAGAACGGGAGGGGACAAAAATTACTCTGCCAAAGGTTAATTTCCAGAACTGTGACATTCAAGTCACAAAATATAAATGTTCCTTTGTGGCATTGGCCAAATATCCATTAGCTCAAAGGTATCTCATCATAACATCAGTAAGAGGTGAGACATTCCACTTACGGAAAGAATGTAACCCCAGGCTCACTGAAACAAAATAAAGGAACAATAAAAATCTGTTCTTTCAAACGGGCTACTAGGGTAGGTATAATATGTAGCATTTCAAGGGTTACACATTGAAAGTATCCTTTGGGAGATTATTTTTCCCCAGAAAAATTCTTTCCTTCAAATTGCTTCATTTCATTTTCACCACCTTCTTACCCATTTGATGACAAAAGCAGGTTTTAGTTGCTTTTCCAGAGAAGCTGGGTGTTGTCAAAACCACATGATGGTAGATATGGCCAAAGCAAGCCGACTGCTCACAGAAGGTATGAAAACAACACGTGTTTGAGGAGGAAGGGGGCACTAAAGGTGATTGGGAGATCAAATCCAGCAGAAACATGTATGTCTCTAGCTGTGATGAAAAGCATTCTCCTCAGAGCAAACAGATTTACTCATCTTGCTAGGTCTGATCACAACTTCAGTGTGAATGTGTATGGGTATATACAATTTTTTTGTACGGACACAGGACAGAAGAGTGTCCACACACTGTGGTATAAAAGCCTGTAACGTTAACTGCTTACATATAAACTCTTCTCACTTCACCTCTTCTCTGGACGCCAGCTGTAGAAGCTTGCTGATGTTACATTGCTAGTAGCTTTCTAAATGCATTTTTCCAGGTTTTCTGCACCAAGAGCCAGCCTTATTTCTGAAGGCTGAAGGAAAAATGAAGCTGTCCCAAATTACATGTTGTGTCTCTCCGAATAACTGTGGTTGCAGAAGTTGGACAATAATCCTCTGATTATGCTTCTGAACTCTTATTTACTGGGGATTTTCTGCCAGCTACCCATCCACTTACAGGCCTTAGGCACAATCAAAACATGTTTGCTCTAGGGAAAAAGAAACATTCCAGTGCAATCAAGCGCATCTGGTATAACTAATCTGGGTTAATCACAGCAATGTGAGGGGGACAGAATATGCATTATAAACATGAAAAAGGAACAATTTTCAACATGCTTTTCAAACTGCACAATAATATCTCTTAATTATTAATTCTAACATAAAATGATTAAATGAATTTGTTTTCGCAAGTCTTAGTATTTCTGTCACCTTTATATTTAGAAAACTGACTCAGGAATGTGAAAGAAAGCTAAATTTATAGAACTCTCACATACGTTAATCAGCTGCTTAACAGAAAAACAAGCCCATCATCCACATTCCTACTGAGACTTGAGGGCAGTAAATACATTTTCCTGACTATTTTGGTGTCCAGCCTGGGAAGACATTCCATTCTTCTGTTCCAACAGATCCTGAAAGCATCTCCTTTTTATGTGACTGTCCTGGTTTCATTTAAAATAACGCTTAATTTAAAACTAGTCAGAGCACGATCACTGTGATTTCAAGAATTCAATGTGAATGAGTTAAGAAATATCAGCAATCTTCTGTTTGGCGTTCAGTCCAGTAGCATGAAGCATATTTGTCGCTGCAGAGACTTGGGTGGGTTTTTTTCTTTTTTCCTTTTTCTTTTTTAAATTTTATTTATTTTTTAAATTTTTTATTTTTAAGACCTCTCCTGAAAACTAGACTAATAAAAACAGAATAGTAAAATACTCTGGAACAGTAAAATTTTGCTGTTCTTGACATCCATGAGCAAAACAGTAATATCCTGTGAAAATAACATAGTGCTTTAAAAAGGTGCAATATACCTGTATAGCTAAACTGGCTTGCCTAGTATAAAACTAACTATATACAAGCTTGAAAGCCTGGGAGTTCAAGATTTTAAAACTTTAAAACCCCATCAAAGAGATTGAAAAGACAGATTTATGGCAATCACTACAGCATAAGGAAGGTGCACCAGGAATCCTTCAAAATTCCAAAGGTTAAAGAAGTTAAGTGCTGGGTTCAGATCAGAAGGGTTCATTAGAGTAACCACAATGGAGCACATGCAAGGGCAGGGAGGAAGGAAAACTTCACGAGAATCTCCTTTATGGCAATAAAGGGACGGGGGGCGGGTGGGGGAAGGAAGTCTTCAGTGAGTGAAGTTTTCCTTTTGTCATCATGAATTTTAATTCTGCATCATAGTTTGTATTTTTGGTTCTTCTCATCGTTATGAACTTCATATTGCTGGAGTCTTCTGGCTTTTAGTCCGTTCCTTTCTGAGTGCAGTCTGTTGGCCCGCTCAGTACCTGTGAGACTGATGAGATTGGTGATACTGGGAGCTCTGCTGAGACGACGTGGAATAGCCCATCGTACTCTGGGACTGAGAAGATCCCTGAATGTTGCTTTGGTAACTCAGGCGTGAGCTGGAGTGCTGCAGGGAAAGAGAGTGGGATCAGGGGAATGAAAACCAGCCTGTTAGGACTATGTAGCTCAGGAAACTTTTAATCTCTTTGAAGCTCATTAAAATGTGACTGTTGGAGAAGCTGACTAAACAGTGTTACTGTTTAAGGTCCCATAAAACAAGTAATCAATCTGATCTGCAATCAGCCTTAACACAGCACACAAAATACACAAGGTCACTGTCAGACACCTAGAAGTACAGCAGGTACACACCCATTTTTTGAAGGAAAAATACACAAGAGACAGCAGACTCCATTTCAAAATTCAGGTGTTTCTTAAACTTACATCTATCATTAATGTAAGTGCTATAAATGCAAAACCAAACTGCTAAGGCCACACACACCCTTTTCAAGATAGGTAATACTAAATGTTACAGAGAAACAATGTATTCTGTTCCTGAGAAAAAGACAACCATGACCTAAGAGTTACTCAATTTATCTAAATGAAAAAATGTCCAGTAAGATAAAAGAATATAATTTTAGGTGAATCTTTCAACCTGCTGCCTTATCTACTGGAAGCAAGGACAACTGCTTAAAGATGGGCATGTGTATGTACAATAACCTAACATTCATTTTCCTGAATGGTTTTTTTCCCCTCCAATGTTTGGGATGTTAGCTCAGCGGACCCCAACTTCAGCACGCCAAATTCATGGATCATTTGCGACCTCCAGCCTGATGAATTTGCCCTTTCTATTACCATATCCATTCCCTGTCCAGAATTAATCGCGCAAGCTGCGAAACAATGCAAGCTGCAAAAGCACTTTGCACAAAAAGTACAGCTCGATGGATAGGAGGCTCTCTAGCAAGGTAAACCCCACCCCAATCCACAAGAAAGGAGAGTCTGCAAAAAACTCCAAAAGTCTTTGCAGTCAGCAAACAGTTTGTTTCCAGCCAAGTTAAGGGCAGGGTCAGGCAGCATTCAATAGAGTTCTGCTCACTGCCTAGTTGATGGTTCTACTTGGCTATATCCAAGTGTCATCAGCAAGACCGTGGCCAACAGCGATGGTCTAGGAAAAGTGTTAAGAACCTACATTCTGATTAAATATCAGGATTATGAGTTACAGAAAGCCTCTGGAGAAGTTTGAGTTCTGAATGGAAATCCCATGGAGAGAGTGGGTTTGTAAGAATATCACATCCTGCACAGACCAAAAATCTGCTCAGTGAAGGCAATACCCCAGTCAGCGGTCTCACCTAACCATTGGATCCCAAGCAGGAGAGCTGTGAAAGCCTCCTGACAACTTTTCAGCTGGATGATAAAGAGCAGGAACCTAGACTTCAGGCAGTGTAAAACACTTCTGCCCTTTGTTTCTGTACATAGCTTTATGCCTTTAATTTTACATAAATTGTAAAACATACTAAACCCTAAAAATATCACATTACTTTTTCTGTGTTCTGTCTAATGTAGGAATATGAAGGTCGCTTTCAAGGTGAAGCACAATGAGGCTAAAGAGAGAGGGATAACAGTCCAATCTTGCAGACCTCTGCATCTCTATATAATATCAACATAACTAATAGTTGTATGGAGTAGCTTCACTTTGTAAGGGTCAGTTTGAGAGATAACAGCTCAGCACACTGGTTTTGGAAGAGATGTCTCCCAGTGGCATGTATGCTGTTGATAACCAGATTATGCTTGGCCTGCATGGTTAGATTGTTAACAGAGTTGTCTGAAGCCTGGAATTTGTCTCAAAATTTTGCAAGTTTTTCCAACGTCTAACAGAAAAGAAAAAGAATTGTGATAAATGCTATGACTTTATAGGAACTTGTTCTGGATGAAAAGCATCAGCTCACCATGCTAAGCAAAACACCCAAGGTCACATAAGGAATGCTCAGTAAAATTCAATAAGGAATTCGCACTGTCATTTGTGGAAGCGACATATATTGAGGTCGGTGAACTACCAAAAGAATTCAATGGAGACTTCAGATCACAAGCTAAATGAAACTCAAAGCAAAAGGAATCTTCTTCCTCCTTCTGAATAAGATATAATGGAGTAAAATTAATGCCATAAGACTGCAAGAATGCATTAACTTGCCCATGCTTATTTTTGTTCCACAGAAGAGAATTTGTTTTTAACGAAGTCAGACTTGGACAAATTGCAGACATTCCTTTCTGGAACAGAAGACAGTCAGCTAGAATTTAAGGGCAGATAGCCAAACACAAGTGTAAAAATGGATAATCAGACCATACAATTAGCAAGTGACGTAAAGGAAACATACAGATCATCATTTTGATGCCTGTGCTGTTATAGTTTAGAAGGAAAGAGTCATAGGGGGTAAAAAAAAAGAAAATCTATCTGAAAAAAAAAAAAAGATATTTAGACTGCTAGCAACTTGTAAGGGGGAAGTTTGCCAACAATTCAGTAAGCTTTATAAGGATTCTATAATGGATATCATCAAATGCAGCACACCAGTCCTCAAAACACAGACCAAAACAGGCCAGCCATAAATACTGTGTAGTCAGACAGCTGTAGTGATCTGTCCAGACCTCAAGCCTGTCTGGAACTTTTCAAAAAAGAAACCTAGTTGTCTTTACCCTTAAATTGCCCTCAATGTCTTCATGATCATTTGTAATTAAAAGAGTAAAACAGAAATGAGAGAAATATGTCTGGCACTGAGAAATCAATTGTCTGTGGAGAAGGTCTGGAGGGCTAAGTCAAGGCAACTCCAGAGCTGGGTTTTTTAAAAGCTACTTATTTTAAGTTTAAAGCAGCCTGAAGAGACCATTTTCCAAGGTGGGATCCTCTCAAAGGCTAGTAGCAGACAGATTCCCTAACATCTTTTAAAATCTACCTTTAATATCTACCTTTTTCTTATTCTGCTTTACAACTCATTGCTGTCCCAGTAGGTATAAACTCACAAGTACTGAAGATCCTGGTAAGTTCAATGCTTTCTGTATTTAGTGTAAGTCACTTTTTCAGTGGAAAATATAATTCTAGTAAGCAAAGACAAGTATGGAAATCCAAAAATAATTCAGTGATACTGCTTGTACTTACGAATGCTACTGTACTGGAGAACATGAAATCTATTCAACTTTGGTCACATTAGAAACCAGGTGTGTCTTTGTGCCCTACTTCAGCATGAATCATACTGATGGAACCAAAACATCATTCCCATGCTAACATGCATTTTTTTCTTTAACATTAGAAGTAGACTTAGCAAGATACTAGAATAAACTACAGAACTGCTCCATACATGTGATGATATGAGGTAAAATGAAGCAGAAATCAAATGAGAGAGCTTGGTTCTAACTTTGCTTCTGAGGATCTTCTCAGATCTGCTTCTCACACAGGATTTAATATTGCCAAGAGCCAAGTATCCTGAACTTGATCTAACACAGCATTTATGCGCACGAAATAGTTCCACTGGCTTCAGTAAGATTACTCTCAAACATAAAGTTAAGCATATATTTAAGTGCTTTCCTGGAGTGAACTAGTCCTCAACACTTTACAGGGTGCAGCAGATACGACTCGTACTGGTATTTGATTGACAATTACTAACCACAGAACAAAACCTTTTTACTTTAAACCTTTAAACCCACATTTTTATCTAATATACCATAGCACGCCTGCTCAGGTTACATGAGAAATTCATTAAAACATGATCTGTTCTTGCAGTGGGGAAGGGGGAAAATGACATTTTGGCCCTACAGTATCACAAGCAGCAAAAATTCAAGAGGTACCTGATAATCTGAAGGCATGACAGGCCCGCCTGAGTTAGCGCCTGAAGGCCCTATGCGTGGTTTCTTGTTTGGAGGCACCTGGTTGAGGCTGGAGTCCTGGCTGTGCTGGAGTCCTGCGCCCGCGCCCCCTCCTCCCGCGCCAGCGCCCCCGGCCGTCCCGTTGGTCTGGGTGCTGTTCTGCTGCTGCGGCTGCGGCTGCTGCGGCGCTGCCTGCGGCTGCTGCTGAGGTGCTGTTTGCTGCTGATGTTGATTCTGCTGCTGTTGATTCTAGGGGAAGAAGCGACACAACACGGTCACTTGCTCTGAACTAGTCTGTGAGCTTTATGGAGCTGCCCACCCTGGTGCCACCGTGCCTGTGGAGAAGGAGGCAGGCCCACCTGCTCGATGGGAAAACACAGCAAGGCTGCGTGCTGGGAGAAATCAGTATCCTCAGTGCGCTCTTGCACGCTTTGTGGGGGTATCCCATTTGTGGTCATTTTGGGTTTTTAACAACGTAAGCTAGACTAAAACTGTAAGGACAGTCTAGTGCCTCCTACAGCTAGCCAAGCGCTGAGAGGAGGATGGAAGGAACCATTTATAAAGCAGTAATCGCCTAATGAACTGAATCAAAACCCCCGAAATTTCAGTAGTGCTCAGTGGCAGACGTGGTGAACCACAGTAAATTATTCTAAGTGCTTCAACAGCCCTTTTCACTCAGAATCAAAACCACTTTTCAAACTTTCACAAATGACACATTACAATAACCCGAAGGAGGTTGGCAGCCTTACTGCCAGAAAGGTAAGCAAACTGAGACCAGAGAAATGATATAATTTCTTCCAGGTTGCGAGGAAATTCTGTGGCAGAACCAGAAATGGGTTTCATTACTGGTTTGCTCTCCTGTGCTTTTAAGTACCTTGCAAAAAGTGGTATACTGGGAATACGGTCCAGCATGGTGCGGTAGGTATAGGGTCAGAAAATCTTATTGAAATAGCAGAAAAGTGAAAATTGACCAGAGACAAATAGTTGAAGACAAAAGAGGAGGAAACAGCTGAAGGAAGAATCTGGCAAGGGAAGGAGAAGACTAGCAAATGAAAAGAAGCCAGACAATTAAGATGACACTAGGACCTAGCAGGAAAAGAGACAAAGAGAAAAGTGTCACGAAAGGGAGAAAAAAGTTAAGAAGGGGAATACAAGAGCAAAAGACATTGTACTGTTCTGGCTTCAGAGGGCTACAGACTAAAAAGAGTATTAGGGAACTGGAGGGAAGGTTAGAAAACCAGCAGAGTGCAACTCAGCCCTCCATAGTTAGACAGTTACAAGGGAAGACCACCCATTTGTCTGCTTTCGAGCACCAGGGATGGCTCCTCCATCAGAGCACTAAAGCGCATAAGAGAATTGCAAAGAAAAGCAATTTTGCTCCAAATGTGAGATATGTCACTTGTTCATCATGGAAAAAACCTACAATTGCCATGGCTTGAATTAAAAAGCCTTACTACCCTCCCCCCCGTATATCGTATGGAACATTACAGGATAGTCTTTTTTTCCTAGAATATCTGCTTATATAATTATCAAAGCTTTAGTATGGCAACCTTTTACAAAAACCTCACTTTACTAGTTTCTCAGAAATCATTTCAACCAGTTGCCATGAGCAGAAAATTCTCGATGTCCCCAATCACCAAAAGGCATTTAGTTACCTCAGATAAATGACATAAAAGATCTGTTTCTATGCCATTTATCACAACAGCCTCCCAAGAAAATTTTTTTTTACAAATTTGCAATGTTGTATTCATTTAAGATTACAAAGAAGCCTTGCGTCTTCAAGGACTTAAGAGGTGGCTTGGATTTCCATTTCACATTTAGTAAAACCAATAATGTATCCCCCTGCGTGTAGTCCTCAAATCCCATCTCAGTTAGATTCTGTTTCCCGGGAGATTTAAACTTCAATAATTCTAAAAGTTAATCAAGCTAGCTTGTTAAAAAAAAAAGTTAAGCAGTATTTTATCTTTTCATAATGGTTTGAGCTTCACTTATACAAACAAACACCAATAACTAAGGCAGTATTTGTGCTAGAATTTTGAAATTTGTGTTTTCATAGGGATGTTTGGATGCAAGCGAGGTGGTTGCTATTGTGAGAGCTGAAAAACTGCAATTTTGTTATCTGTAAACAAATATTGCAGGAACTCTCACAATTAAAGACAACAGTTTGTAGTAGGTCCCATGTTTTGCGCTTTGGATATTAGCAGGAAATTTACCTGACTAGTCTGAGCTCGCTCTTCTGTGCAGCTGCTACTGCCACTGCCTCGGTAGAGACTGAGATCTACTCTGTCAGACTCTGGCTGGGGTCTAGCTGCACCACCTTAGTGCACAAAACCAGCTTACGCCAGCAAAAACATTGTCCTCAGGTCAGTCTAGTTCATGGTGGTTCCTAAATGGATAAACTTGTAAAAGGTCTACAGTTAGCAACATATTACCATGGGTCACCTCTCAGGCACAAATTACCAAAATGAAATGCTGGTCCTACCTAGAAACGAACCCAGCGGAAACCTGCCTAACAGAATTTGAATGAGAAAAGAATCTTTCCACTTTGTTCTACACACACTCATTTTAGCTTTGCTAACTAACGATTAACCATTTCGAAGAACAGATGCTTATGTTAAAGGTTATTCAATTCAGATGCAAGTTCCAAATAAACAAACACAGAGAACTCCTCTAGGTTTCCAAAGGACTATACAGATATTTATAGTTTTAAAAACAAACCAGAAACTAACACTATTGGAAAAAAAAAAATCCTTTCACTTGCAACAACATCATAAAGAAACAAAACATGACACAGATCCAACTTTCAGAATATCCTTTACCTTCATATTTTCTACACTGTGGGAACACATTCAATGAGTAATGCGTGACTTATATCACCGAAATGGTCTGACAAATAGTTTAATTTGGAGTGTGCATAAATACGTGACTGTCCCCAACAATCTCAAAGACCATTTATATAATGGCTGTTTTGAATATAAACATGCCATTGTTTCCCCCCCCACAACATTCCCAGGAAAAAGACAGATCTTTACTTTTAAATACACTGACTTCACAAAAGCCAGAGTAATTTTAATTCATAAGGCTTGTTTTTGTTTTTGAAGCTGTGAGAGTTGAAGCAAAGCTAGTAACTAAATTACAATCAAATCAGTATCATGACTTTCATTGTATTTTTGCTTAGGTGCCTCTTTCCTCTTTTTGAAAAAACTATCTGGACACAAAAATCCAGGATGTTACTACTTGTTCTCAGTGCAGAAGGATCTACAATATCTGTTCCAAAACCAAAATTTGCTGTCTGAAATGTATTGTGATAGGCATACTTTTACACTCAGCTAGTTTCTCATGTTATGCAGAAAATCTGAAAACAGAAGATGCATGTAGTCAAATGGTTTCTCCAAAAGATTAACAGTCCTTCTCATGTAATCCCGTGTTAAAATTATAGTTTAAGGCTGTTTTCTTCACATTTTGTTAGCTATACATTACTGTTGGTGTCTCACTGTACACTTTTAAGTGAAAATAACAAGTTGTTTCATACACTATAGCACCATTGTCCAGCCTTCACATCATGATGGGACAATCACTGTGGTCACGTAGCACAGCTGAGCTACACAGACAAAGCAGGTCAGATTATGTTGCAAGCACACCAAAATTTACTATACACACAAACAAGTTCTTGCCCACGTCTATAGGGCTATGGGAAAGAGAGTATTCAGAGCAGATTGTCGCTACCAGAACAGTTCATGCTCCTTATTACTCCTTTGTCCGAGGGCCCTTAAAACATGATCAGGAAACTGTGTGCAGATGGGCGAAATGTTCTGATGTAGTGCCAGAAGCAGGCTGCCACTATTTATTTGAGACCCTGACAGCCATCTACTTTCAAATGGCTGGATGTATGCCAGTCATACAATGGAAATGCCATTCTATTCATGTGATCACAATCTATTTTCATCATGCGATACAGGAGGAGGTAGCAAGGTCCTCTTGGAATGATGGCAGCTGAAAGCAGGCTACGGCTGACAGAACAACCCATCCATCTCAGTCCCCACAGGTCAGGGCAAACTGTGCTGGTGATACTGCCTGAGACATCCCAAAGTCATCTGATACTTTCAATCTGTCTGGGAAGCAGTTTTAAGAGAGCCTTGGTTGGAAAACACATTTTTGGTTAAGTCTTTACGTTTCATTAGTTTTCATTTGGTAGCACCATGATTCTTTTTATCACATACATAAAAGAAAAAAAAAAATAAAAGGAGTTTATTATACCTTATCCCCTTTCTCTTCAGGTTCATCTTCATTGAGGAATTCTCTTTTAGGATATGGAATCTGACAGCCAGCAAATACACTGAAACAGAGTAAATGGTAAACACTCCACAAATACATACATATGACATACGTTTACTTAATGCTATATTAAAAACAAGTGAATATTACATAATTTCATTTCTTGTATTTCATGAGTCCTGTTTCGATAAGTGAGTGGCACTGCTGAGCACCCAAGATAGCAGCAGATACCAGCAGCTAGGTGCTGATCATAATGGCAGATCTCTTTGCTGTTGGCATGAGGCCATCATTTAGAAATCATGGCATGGTTGAGCATGCCCAAATGCCAGAACGACCACTTATTGATCCAGATGGCAAAATGAACAAACACAGTGTCAGAGGTTCCACAACACCTCATTGGAACACGCATGCCTCACTGAATAAAGGGCCTGATCCAAAGAGTATTAATGTCTTATGAGCCCGCCTTGGCTGACAGCGGGCTTGAACATATTTGCCAATCGCAACTGCAGAGTTACTTTCAATTAGCTTCTCAGGTCTTGTTTAGAGGAAAAAATGATAGCTTTTAAATTCATCTGGCTAATGGTATTTGGAACATTCCTTAATGTTTATGGCAGAGATTTTATCATTATGTTATTCTGTAATCCATGGGGAGCTATAGCTCTACATAGGATAGTATCAGATATACACTAAATAGAAAATTACTGGTAGATCTTGACCAGTATCAATTTCTTAGATTTCTGTGCCAGCATTCAGAATACAATCAACATGACATGATTTTTTAAAGTGTGTAAACAGTTCCTAATCTAGCTGCTATGTCGTGTTTGGCTTATCCAAACAGAGAAAGAAAAAGAAAGAAAGAAACCCCAACTAGTTTCAACTAGACTCCTTTTGCACTCCAGTGGCTGTTCTCTACTTTTAGTGTTGCCTGCTAGCTGAGGAAGCAGTAAAAGCAAAGGTGGAAGTCTCCCTGCATCCAGATCCTATGGATCATGATGCTATGAACCACCACGCTTCTAAAAACTGGGAACAGAAACTGGAAGAGGAAAGTCTGCCAGTAGGAATTGAATATATCATTTGAATTTTTCATGACAACAAAATATATAGAGATATCAAATCTGTACTCTCAAGCCTTCTGAACAAGGGACCTGTGGGATTTTAGGCGGTCATTGATCTCTTCACTTTTCTCTCCTCACACTGTTACCCTGTGCAAGAGGGCACGGGAAGGGGCTGTAGGTCAGAGAACTGTCCTAGTCCTAGGGAGAGGCACAATGAAACCAGGCAATGGAGAACAGGGCTCTGTGAGGCTGTGTAAGGCAGAACAGAACAGGGCACACATTAGTTCTCTAAATACTCCAATAATATTGTCACGCTAACTTTGGTAGTACGTTCAGAATTACAACACCAGTGCGGTACTGGGTTATTGTCCACGACCACTCAGTTCTGGCACCAGTAGATACAGACACTTCAGTACTACACTAATAGTTTCTACTAAGCATGCCTGAGCTACTACTTCTTGTGGATATGGTAGATATCCATGAATTTTTCAGCTGTCACCTCATTTCAGGGATTACCATTTAGCAGAAAGAAGACACCCCTGAAAAGCACAGAAGAGGGAATACATACTCTGATGTAGGCAGAGGATCCTCTTGAAAGTAGGGGTCCTGCAAAGCCTGCTCTGAGGTAATTCTCTTTGTAGGGTCCATAGTAAGAAGCTTCTGAAGCTGCAAAGCATAACATTAAAAACAGAAAAAAGCTTATCAAACTATCATTTTTCAAACTATGACCTATATGTCTTGGATTGTGGATTGTTGAATTATTTGTGGCTTGTCCAGACAAGCCTAAGTTAGCATTGCTTGTTCAGTAAAGTTCCCAAGAACTAGAATGCACATCCATCAAAGCACTCCAGCTGTGAAGCGATTCTCACATAAGAAATACTGTTAAGCATATCAGGTAATATTAATTGTTAAGGCTGAACCACTGTGCTAAAGCAACACTAAATTCAGCTATTACAGGTTCATGAAGCATCATTTCTAAATAATGGTGTTTTGTTGTGGCACATATACAGCTTTTATACTGTTCTGTACTGCTGACACAACAAGAAAAAAGTGTCCGAAGAGACAGAACATGACCAAGACTCTCCGTATCACTTTAGGGACGGAAACAATAAATCTTCATCTCTCGTACTGGTGACATTCCACAGTCAGAGCACTCTGCCACTCATGCAGCTCCCAATCCCACTCTAATTGGTACTGAAATGAGAAAGAGGAGGAGCAGACCCTTCCTAGTAATCTTTCTTCCCTGCTAGGAGGAAAGCAATAATAAATTTATTAGCTAGAATGCTGTTGGCTGCAGCAGGCTATAAAAGAGGATTACAATATATTAGTAGTATAAAACAGGAATTATAGGGATAACATACCATTTCTAGTTATTTATTTATCACATTCTGATAAACTCACAGTAGGAAATTTGGGTGCTCAAATTACATCATACAGTATCCTGCTCTCACACAATACTCTCTTAATTCAAGCCAACAGTGAAAACAAAATTCCTTCTGCAAAGTGCATCTTAGCTCAAACTCTATCTTCCAGGCTTCCAACAAAAACTCCCTGGATATTCAGCAAAAGAATGTGACTTTGGCATGGGTGGTTTGGGGCTTTTTATTCCAATAAATCAAAAAATCTGTTATACAATTCTGTATTCTATATATATGGTACAGTAAACAGCCTCAATAAAAGCACTGATCCTGATCAAGAAAGATGATTCCCTGTATTTCCTTTCTCAATAGTTGTAGTTAACCCTGCTTTGTAGATGAGATCTTATAAAATTCTCTATACTTTTGCCACATCCTTCCCACCTCTCCTTATTCCCATACTTTATGTGCTACGGACCCCAACAGACTGATGACACAACAGAGAGCCATTTGGGCTGTTTCTCCACCTATCCGTTCACTTGCAACCAGCTCCTGAATTGATTCCTGCTGCTTGTCCAGAAATACACCTCGAGATGATCCTGCGTTGCACACACCTGGAGAGTTTGCATGGCACACTTACTGTGTTTTGTGTTGTCAGATAACCCTTAACCCTATGTTTCCTGCGTATCTTAACAAATTCAACCTCTAACGTGCTGTTGGCTCTCTACAGTGACTTCACATGATACAGCGAATACAAACAACTTCGGTATTCAGCGTCTTTATTTCAAATCACCACCTCTCCCTATATGTAACATTTTTCTTAGTTTTAGTGGCTTGTAACACCATTACAGGTCATGCAAATTTCTTCTCCCCAGGTCCTCCACAGTGACAAACATTCATGTTCTGTATAAGGTGACTCCTGGTCTTTGGTACCAGATGTGGCCATTGACAGATGAGTACAGGACATCAGCTTCTGCCCCCTGGACTCCTTCCTCGGAACTGGTTGCTGCAGTACTACTCAAGAGAAAGCTCCTCCAGCTTTCTGCCATATAGCACCCTCATCACAAGCTGCCTCCAAACATGACATGTATTCTTTGTCATTCGAAGATAACGCCACAGCAGAAGATCTAAAGATATCTTGGACCTTTTAATGATCTGCTCATTCCCTTAGTAATCCCCTTCCACCTCAGAGGACGTAATCAGTTTGCCCGTTCCACACACAACATCACTCCAAGTGAGACATCCTGCCTATCAGTGATGCTAATGTGAACCAACTTTCTTTGACAAAATCTGGTTTTCTGTAGCTTCTGTTGCTCCTAGGAAAGTGAATACAAAATGGCTGGACACAATTTGATTTCAGGGTAGCAGCTGCTAACACAACAGAGAAAGCCTGTGAGACTGGACTTCATCAACAGTCTCATACTTCTCAGCAGCTCTCAAGATTGCTCACTGTCGGGCTCTATTGGCCTGACATGACAGCTATAAATACTATGCTTGTAACTTTTCCAGGACAGCCAGAACAGATGCCTCTTCCTGGATGAAAAACATTCTGCCCTTCATGTAGATATTAACACTCAATGTCAATCAGCAGAGTGGCACAATATCTTCCTCTTTGTCAAGAGTCACTTGCTATCCTGCACTGGTCTACTTGATGCCATATTTTCTCTATATGCCACACTTTCTGCACTCATTAGCACGAAGTCTTGACCAATGATGGTTACAAAGTACATGTCGTCAGAGGTCACCTTGCAAGATGAAGGTTACCTCAAAAAAATAACGTAACTACCTTGGATATGAACAAGGAGTTTTAGGGAGTCTACTTCAGAATACATGTACCTCCAAGCTTGTTAGCAGACACATTTCTAATCTCTTGATTTGGGAGAGCAATGCATACCTTTCCTTCAAGATCTGCTGGTTTTTAGGATCTTTCACAAGATAAGGCAGGTACTGAGCCTCTTTGCTATAGCATGGCTGTGGCAATTTAGGTATATGGACCTCCTCAGTGCAGCAATGAGGTATCAAGAAGGTTGCCCATGTTCCTGGGCATTCTTATGCAGAGCTCTAGGAGTCTGATCTATTTGAGACCAGCCTCCATCTCTGTGGTTGATCACTAAACCACCCTTACTCATCCCTGATTACGAACAGTGAGAAAAATTTGACTAACAGAACCTACTTTGCTAAGTGAACTATCTTCTTCATGATGTTTAGAAAGAGCCCTTAGACGTTTGGATAACTCAGTTCTCATTCTCACAATTATACAGGGGAATACACAGGTAGACAGTTATCTATTTGTTCAGTCACCCTGTAATAACCTTGTCTCACTCACTACTTCTCCATCATGAAAAGTTTCTTTTATATCTATATATGTGCCATATAACCATATATGGTTAGTTTTGTGGGTTTTTGGAGTTCTGGTTAATATTTCCCCCTGGAAAAGTAGCCTAGCCACCCAAGATGACTCTCAACTTAGTGTTCATAGCTTTGACGAATTAACCATATAAACTGACAGCAACCCATTTGCTTCTTTGCCTTTCCACCAGGCTTTCTGTTGGCTTCCACCCTTACCCTTAGTAGGAAAATGGGAAATTCAGGTGCTAACTAATTGTTTCTTACAATTGTTATCTTTTCAGTTAGAGTCTTCCTCCAGATCATTCCAATGTGTGCCCAGTAAGCTGAATTTAAGAATTATCTTTTTTTTGAAGTCTTGCACTTCTTATGCAAATGCTTCCCTTTCACGCACTTGGGACCAACCTATTCTGTTTCCACAGCTATTTGTGTCATCATCCAGCAGCTACTAACAAGTGAAAGAGCACATCTTTGCCAGGACCTAGAGAGAAGAATCTGTAACTAGTGATGAAAACAGACCACTAGAACTCAAGCTGCACTAACAGCCTCATTATAGAGACTCCCTGTTCGCAGCACTAGCAAAGCCACTTTGAACTTCATTCCTAAATTTAGACAGCACTAAGTCATCACAGAGGCATCCAGAAATGATGCTATATTAGACAGAGCAACGCTGCGTTCACCTACAATGAATGACTCAACTAGGTAACCAGCAAATACATGTTTAGGGATATTGTTTGGAATCACCCACAGAACAGAGGTGCTATTATCAGGGGGAAGGGGGAGGTGGGGGGGGGGGAGAGAAAAAAAAGAAGAAAAATAAAGAACATTACTACAGTTACTACAGGGAATAACTAAATTTCTCTACTTTCCTCTTCCCTTTCTTCACAAAACTCTTTAGCTCTTGGGAGCTCTTTAGCTCTCTGAAACAACATGGAATCAAGAGATATATAATACTCACTATCCTATTCGCACAGCAGACCTAAGGGTAAGGCTGGGTATACCAGTGCCTTGCAGATCTTAATTAGATAAGACCTTCAAATCTTCAATACCAGCAGTTTAAGCACACCCTCAGCATGAACGTATACAAACAGAACACATCTCAAAAATGGCCAGTAAGTGATAAATAGCTTTCTTGAACATTGGTGTTTGTTAGAATGAGATAGAAGAACAGACACAGGTACTACCACTAGAAATGCATTTCATTCCTATCATCACAGTCATTTTGAAGTTGTACCTACCAAAAGAAAAACTTTGCTGTCAGGCTTGACTTTGTGTTTCTCCATGTATTTTATGAGGCTACTATTGGCGTATCTGAAAAATACAGTTAAACAACAACATTTCTGAAATAATACAGCATTAAGAATATGGAACTGTACCAAGTGTTCACAAAAACATTTATCAGCCCTTAATAAGTAAACTGTAAAAAGAACTGCTATCAGAAAACATGTCAGATTTATCTAGCAGTTGCACACAAAGTGTGCTTTTCACTAACAGGAGTAGTATCAACTGTGTACAGATTATTTCCGTGGAACGTGCAACTTTTATAGCATATGGATAAGCTGTTGACATGGGCATATGACAAGAGGAACTCAACTTGAAGTTTATACTCCAGTTTTCTAAAGCAGCTCTGCCACAGAAAGCGTACAGCAGTTCATAACAGCGTAACAGCTATTAAGTTGTTTCCAGCTGCAATTTGGCAGAGCAGTTAGTTCACCATTCTGTCTCCCTGACCTGAACCTGCAGCAAACTATACAGTCCTTATAGTCCCCAAGCTCAAAAATGCCCCAAATATATATGGCCTGTGCCTTGCCTTTAATCTACAAATCCAGAGGTTATCTATAGCCATTTTCAAAAGAAATAAGCTTCATGCGCAGATAAGCTTCCTATGTTGTATAAAGCCAATGTAATGCATCCACAGCAGAGCTGGAAACAGAATCCAAAAACTCCTGAATCCATGTCCTCTGCCTTACAAGGGAGTCTGTGTTGCTCCTTACACCCTCTGATCTGTCACCACCACTTGACTAATTTAGCCAAAGCACCAGGAAACACTAAAAGTGGAAAATTCTCAGATCCCAGATAGGCTTTGCATCACAACCTATCAAACACGTTACCTTCCATAGAAATTCCTGTCCACTACTTTACTGTTTCCACATATCTGCTGGTCAAAAGGACCAGGGAGGTGCTTCCCTATTCTTTCTCACACAAAATGAATGAAGTTATCTTGAACAGCTAATCCAAGTGGTTTAAGCAAGCTCATTTGTCTGTGCCTGCCATAGATTAAATGGCACTTACGACACCATCTTCTAGAGAAATGAGGTGGCCACTCAGTCAATGCTTTTAACAAGCAGCTGAGGGAGAGAACACCATTCAAAACAGCTAATTCAAACAGGACAGCTGTCACAGCGTTAGAACCCAAACACTCTAAAATCCCTTCCCCAAAAAGTCAGAGGATAGGAGCCAATTTCTGCCTATCTGCTACATGCACTGAACTGTTGTTGTGTCATCATCACTTACGTTGTTCTCCTAAAATCTTTCTGAAGAGTTGGATATTCTGGCATCTTCCTTATGTCTTCCCAATCTTTATCTTTGGTGGGGGGGAGAAAGGAGAAGCGTTTACAATTCTGAAAATGTAGGTTAAGTAATACATGAGAAGAAATAACTACAGCAGTTGTTTGACTTCCTATTTGTTGGCCAGCGCTATTGTTCCATAATTGTCAGCATTCCCAAATCCATCAAACTGACAGCTTCTCCGTACCTATACAAACAACTAGTCATTTCCTTTCAGGGCGGGGAGGGGGGTGGGGGGGGGGGGTGGGGGATCAACCCGGTAGCATTACATCTAACACTTTAATGAAAATAAATTACCTGCAGGGAATCCCATTACACTGAAAATGCGATCTAGCTGATCGTGATGAAAAGGATTACTTGTTTTGATGTCCTCCTGACGACAGTGAAATATAGGTTCCGAAGTCAATAGTTCAGCAAATATACAGCCAATTGCCCAAATATCTAAGAAAGAAGGAGCATAATTCATGTAAATTTATTGTACTTCATCACTCTGGTTTTTGTTTCTGCACAATTTCTCAACAACCTGTATAACCACAGTAAGATAAAATGCCTCACAGTATAATTACATACAGTACTTTATGTATTATATTAATGCGTTATTTTTAAAAAAGGGTAAATCTGGAGACATAGGTTTTTTAAATCAAAATTGGAGTCTCCAAATTCTGTTTCAAGCTGTACACTGGCAGTCCAGCACTTAATGTATTCACAGTTACGGCAGAAACCTACACAATATTTGCTGACAACATAGCTTAAAGGGCATTCAACTGACCACCAAAACCAAATCATAAATCCCTCATAAAGACAAATTGAAATAAAAGTTCTACCACATATTTCTGAACAATTCCAAACAGATAATTGATAACCAAATAAATACTAAGAAGGAAAAGACTAATGACTCATGTTAAGCCAAACAGTGCAAGCGAGTTAAAATGGAGAAACAAGATCCTGATTTTAATCAAGAGCAGAAGAGTGATTAACAAACTTAAAAAAAAAAAAAAAATCCTACTTGACAACTGACTCCCACTGGAACAATACTGGAACTGTCTCATCTACATCTCATGTACATAGAGAAAACAACAGCATGATATACTGATGTTTTAATGAAAGAAAATAACCTCTATTTCATAAATTTCTCATAAATATGCTTCTCAAAATTAAATCTATTGTGCACAAGAACATTAGTTTCATTTACAGGAGAAGAAATTTCTAGATTATGTGTATTCATTCTAGTTATTACTATCACCACCCATCTTAGTGTTTTGTATGACCTCAAGGCTTTATTATGCATCTTAAAATGAAAGTGTGAATTTGTCAGTGAGAAGAAGGTTACTAGCAGAAAAGAAATGGATTTGCTACATTGACAAATACGTGTCTGGGATATAACTTTGGAAAAAGATGTTGAGATCAAATGAATAATGAGCATAGATTGCTGAATACAAGAGTGTGGAGTCTTGCTGAGTAGCTGAGGTTAAACAAGATGACCCCGGGAAACCTTTTCGATTTTATCAAATTTAATAGTACAAATATAGAAAGCAATTTATCCTTAATTTATAGGTCTAAGAGATAAAAAATTACCTAACTGGAAGAGAACACCAAGAGAAGTCTCGTTTGTTGCAACTAATCTGAGACTCAAAACCCCACCTGCTGTCAATGGTGGTGGTTTGCCCATGCCACCTGTGAGACACATGGTCTCCTGAAGAAAGAAAAAAGCTCTCTTTTTGGGAAATGAAAAAAGCTCTCTTTTTGGGAATGAAAAAAGCCATCACACTCTCTTTGCCAAAACAGGTCAGTTCCATTTCCATCATGTTACAGGTGTGGAGCTTGGGGTGTCCCAATTTATAAGCCTTTCTCCCTACTTCTTTTACAGGAAAGTCTGGTAACATTTCATTCAGACTTTACAGTTTCGACAGGGTATAACTTGCTCTGTGCATTACATCACTTTCTCAGGGTTTTATCTTCCTTTGATTTTCTTATTAGCCTTATCTGCATGAAAACAAGATCTTTAGCTCTTGGAGATTTTATCTGCTCAAGCAGCTAATGCAGCATATTAATCACAATTCCTGCCTGGGTAGTAGGCATAAATTATCTACTCCAGAATGGAAATTACTTATTATTTGAAGAATAGCATCTTCATTTAACAGTATCTAGTCACTCATTTTCATACTACATAGCAAATCCTTTTGGAGATGGTTTATCTAGAGGCCAAAGGAATTGCAACCCTTTTGGTTTTCATGGCTTTCTGCAGTGCTCACTGTCTATCACATAGTGAGGGAGAGGCTGGGCCACTGCTCATTACTCTATTCATTACTGCTCTGCTTTTCTTTTTAAAGAAAAAAAAAATCTAGTATTCTGATTGACAGCAAAGCTGAACTGGGAAATCTCCCTGATGTGACACAGGGCAAACTTCAAAACTCCGTTCCTCCTTCATCAGCTGAACTGTGCGAGAGCAGAGCCACCGCGGCAACGCATTCCCACTTCCTGACACTGTGATTAATACAGAGAGCGCATTTTAAACCCTCTGAGAATTCAGAAAGACGGACATTGTACCAACTGGAAGTTACATCTGAATAAACACTGGTAACTCCCAAGCTGGTGGGATGTTTTCTATGGGATGGCATTACTGGACAAGTCAAGCATGAGAATACTTTAGCTCTGATCAGTCATTATAGTCTCTGGTAGTTCATAGTGCTGGCGTTCAACCCTTTCAACCCTCTTGCCAGATACTCTTCAGCTTCAAAGAACTAATATAAAGTAACCCAAAATACTTAGTAGAGAAAACCTGAAGCTTTAATTTCCGTAAGTGAAGATTAAACAGCTGGAAAGGCCTTATAGCCATCAGCTCAAGCAGGTCAGGGTCTTCCCTTCGTGAATTTAACTTTTATGTAACCTGATCTCGAACGCATCCTTGGCACATATTGAAACCATTCTCACAGTTAATGATTTTCTGCCAAGTTTGGCTAGCCCCCCCCCCCCCCCTTTTTTAGTAACATTTATAATTTACAGTAATTATTTACCACATGTGGCATTTTTCTAGCAGGAATGCCTTGTTAAATTCTGGCAAGTTTAAAAGCCTCCATCAATACAAGCAGTCCCAATAGGTATTTATCTCCTACACTGTTCATATTAGTCAATCAAATACAAAATTCAGCTCTAACTATGGAAAAATGTGTCAATAATTAGAAATTTCCCTATCCAGTGCCATTTCATGTGTTTTCAGTTTATGGTCCCTAAAAAAGATTAATGATTATCACATCTATTCCAAGTAAGAAGTACTACCCCTCAGAAGTGGGCATTTACAGAGGCAAAGCTTAAAACATATAAGCAGTATTTTTCAGCTACAGTGCATTATTAATCTAGTGCACATCTGCCTCTAGCACAAGAAGAACTTCTTATAATGCTGTATAACAATTTCATTTTAAATAAAATTTCTGTTTAAAAGCAACCACCAAAAATAAGAGGCAAATGACAGACAGTAGCCATTTTAACTTGTTATGTACCAGAACCACTGAAAACAGGGCCATATAGGTCCTAATGGTTGCACTGGATACTAAATGTTTTCCCATCCGATGTCCCGGGAGGATCCTAATAAATATACCAGAGTAGTACAACCATTCCTATAAGGATGGTTCTGTTTCCTACACTTTCCTCTACTACCATGAGGTTTCAGGAACGATCCATGGTAAAAGGTTTTTACTGGTTTGCTGGTGGGGTTTTTTTTTGGTGGTGGTTGATTTTGGGGTTTGGTTTTGGTTGGTTTTTTTGTTTGTTTTGTTTTTTTTTTTTTTTCCTTTGCCCTCCAAGACTTCCAGACTCTCCACTTTCCCCCAAGTTTACACTGAACCTGAATGCAAGCCAGTTTTGCTCCCTGGCTCTGGAAAGAGGTGTGGGAGTGAAGGCCTTTGTAGCATACTCCTTTTCCCAGACTCCTCACGGAACAGCTTGCTCAGGTCCCAATTCAAACCTATTCACGAGTGAAATATCCTTCCACTGTAACAGTATTTCTCAAGTACTACATAATGATTTTATAAAAGGAAAAAACAGCCTTTTAAAGATGGTCACTTGTGGTTGGTAAACAGATTTTCCATATATATGCCTGGGTGCACAGACTATTAGAATATTTGTATGGCTGTCCACGTCCCAGTTTTAAAACCTGTGACTCTAATAGCTTTATAGGTCAGCTACTAAAGCTGAGAAAATCCTGCGTGTCCCGCTCTCCTTCAGCGCTGTAGCCAAGGAGCAAGTATAAAAGGATGCTGACATAGCTGTTTTAATGATAGGGCTGATTAAGCAGGCAAATGCTCATGTATGCTTTCCTTTCTATGACACAATAATCTCATTTCTCTATTTGTTCCAATATTTTGGAAACATTCTTTAAGAATATTATGACAATTTAAGACAATAAGACAATTTATGAAGCAATAGCCTTGATTCTCAAAAATGAAACATCTTTTCCCATGCATATTAACTACAGTGTTTCACTGAAGACAGGACAGAGTCCAAGACAAAATACTTTATGTTTCTTAACTATATCCAAGAAAAGAAATACATAAACAAGCTCTTAGCCTCATATAATTCTTTAATAAAATTATGTTAAAGAAAGTAAGTTAAGAATGGGAAAACATCTATTTAGCTGCAATTGATCTGTGGAATTCATCACTAGTGAGATTGGTCTAGCAGCTTCAACCAACCTGCTTTTTTTTTATTTTGGTTTGAACACAAAGTCTAGACTCTAGGACATGTCTGAATGCTGGTAAAGGAAGCAAACAGTGGATGGACACCAGAATACAGCTTCTCTACATCCACCAAAGGCTACTGCAACAACCAGCGTAACCAAAAGCTAGTTAGCACAGCCTTAGCCAAAAAAAGGCAATCTGGGTCACCTATAAAGAGCTACAAAGTTTATATAAGATTCACCAAATCTTTCAAATCATAGAATCATAGAATCACTTAGGTTGGAAAAGACCTTTAAGATTGAGTCCAACTGTAAACCTAACACTGCCAAGTCCACCACTAAACCATATCCCTAAGCATCACATCTACACATCTTTTGCATACTTCCAGGGATGGGGACTCAACCACTTCCCTGGGCAGCCTGTTCCAATGCTTGACAACCCTTTCAGTGAAGAAGTTTTTCCTAGTATCCAATCTAAACCTCCCCTGGTGCAAATCAAGGCAAGGACAACAAATACACCAACATACTCGAAACCCAAAAGGTGGCTGCGCAAGCAAATACGTGTGTAGTTTTGTCAGATAAATATCAATTGGTCTAATGGAAAGGTATAACCTCTTTATAAGAAAAGCTTGCCTCTCTTATGCTGAGCACAGCATTCTAAACTAGCAGCAGATTCTAAACTTACCTGGAATCTTTACACAGAGTGACCTAGGAGCATAGAGATACTATAGAAAAAGAGTTTATTAATTTTTACACTGGATTTAACTACCTAGAAATTAGACATAAAATAATAATACACCTTTAAAGGGGGATTTCTCATTTCTTTGGTCCAATAAGATCGCTAGAACATACTTGTTGCAATCCCATACAGACACAAGCGAAAGGTCTTCCCTTTTGTACATTAAGGACTCAATTTTTATATGCTTCATTTAAACATTAGTCAGCAAAACAGAAGGTCAAGGAAGAAGCGGTTACTAGCCTTTTAAATTTGACACTTTCTATGAAGAACTGAGAATGGGGTCAAACATCTACATGTGACAGGCTTTTCAACGGGAAGCAAAAAATGGTGTCAGTGGGCTAAGGGTCAGAAATTTGCTATCGCTCATTGGCAAGTTAGGCAACGTTTACCAATCTTTAACAAACACCCTGGCCTTTTAAATTAAGCTGCCCTTTTCTCATGTTATATACTACATTTTCATCAGCAATTCTTTAACTCTTCAGTTGTGTCTCCAAGACTACTACTGTATAAACTAGATTAACTACATTAGCTAGCAGTAGAGCAGGCTAACATCCCTGAAAGACAGAATAGAGTAATGGTTGCATTAATGCAGAATAGAGTGATGGTTCCATCTTCTTTCTTCTCTTCTCTCAGTTCTTCTTCCAGAAACTGGGGTGGGCTCCAGCCTCAGGTGATGTTGCTCTTGGGAATTAGGTCACTGGGACAAGCGCTGAGTTCCGGCAAGGAAAGCGTGTTACAGCCTCCTTTTCTCCCTAATCCTAAACCTTCAGATATGCCAGAGACAGCAGAAAGCTATTATTTTTATGCCAACTCCAGTATCTCCAAGATGTAGTGAAGAACGTACTTGGTACTTTTGTTCCAGCAACAGCAGTGTTTATACCTCAGAGGGTCCAAGAGGTACTCTGGTGGGCTGCCAAAGCTTTTCACCAAAACAAAAGTAGAAAGAAAGATGTTCTTTCAGTGACAACTCATCAAAAGCACAAGGAATGTAATGGGTGACACAAAAGGCAGCTTTGTAGCCTCAGGGCTGCTTCCCCCAACCAAATATCAAACAACTGCAGCAAGTAAAGGAAGTATGAAAGCTCATTGCAAAGGTCACAAGTCTTTTACACTGCAAAGTATTAGGCAAGTCTGATACAGAAATTGTTTCCATTTCCTCCTGTAATGATGAAAGAATTAAGAACAGGCAAGATACGCTGCTTTTTGGTAAAACAGTATTTACAAAGCTTTTCAGGGAACATCCACAGCTTTGCATTTTCACTTTATCATATGAAAAAATGACTGACAGTATCGTCTCATCATAGGACTGGAAAGCCAGGAACTCCTGATTACTAATTATGGTGCTTTATCATTAACTTTCCCCCTCGTCCCCCATTTTTTCCCCCATCTTATTCCATCACTGCAGGTAAGCATCCAGTATCGTACCATCTATATTGTAGAAATAGCACAGCATATTAGAGAATAGGTGCCATTTCTGTGCTCTTCTGAACTGTAGCAAATGAGAAGTGAGCAGTACCTATTCTCTGAAAGTGAAATACACTTTTTTTTCCTAATTAAATGCAGAATATTTTAACAAAACTTTTTCTGTACACAACGGAGCTCTTTGGAGGTTAACTCCATGCTAAATTAAGAGGGACAACGAGTTTATAATCTGTTGTGTGCTCTCACTTGGTTTCTGTCATTAACTATTACAACTTTTTACTAGGTCCAACATGTCAACACCTTCAGAGCTAACATAAGGTGAGCAAAAGGCCTGCTATCTGGTAGATTAAGTTATAACAAGGAACATGTGGGAAGAGTACTTTCCTGGCCTGTTCCAATTCACAAGGCATGACAGTCTTTTCTGGGAGTTATTAAAGCTTTTGATGTCTACCTTATTTCAGTCAACAGAGAAGAATGCAGATGAAGAAATCCTGCCTCTTAGCACAAAGAGGCTTATTTGTCCTTCTAAACAGTGCTTTACAATATCTTAACATTTCTGTTACTAAGGGATTCAGCCTTACAGCTAATTCTAATAAGGCACTGAGAACAACTCCTACATAATTATAAGTAAATCTATTGGATAGGCAGCAAAATAAACTGCTGTGAAATGTAATTCTGTCAGTCACAGCTATTGCCAAGAAGTCTACTTGTGAAGCAATCCCACCTGTCTTGAGAACAAGTAATTCTACTGAATCAGTGCTGTAGTGTTGAAAGCTTCAGTTGATATTGCTGAAATAATTGTGCCTGAAGATCAAACTGATGGATTAGCTAAAAACATTCTTCTGCACTAGAAGTATGCACCTTGTTACGATAGCAGGTACTTGGTTTTCAACCAAAATCAACTTTTGTGAGTGAACATTTTGGATATGGTAGTAAATAGAGCACACTAAATGCCTTTATTACTGCACTGTTTAGCTAGGGTGAAGTGTTTATGGAACCAGGTTTTATAACAGATCACCTTTTGGATCTTTAAATGGCAACCTCATGTTGCATTTAAGAAAATGAAATCAGCCTTTAGTCCATTGCTTTGTAAATGAAGCCTTAAAAAATAAAGCCAAATCAAACATCTCTATGATGCAAGTTCAACTCTGCACCAAACCATTCACCTGCTCATATATAAAAGGAACAATGTGTTTGCAGTATATCGTAAAGAATCACAATATATCCCAACTGATGGGTACAGAATGGAATTGAGTATGACGAAAAAGTGGGCAAAATGCATCTCCTAACCTTCTCCAAATGCTGAGTCTTGCTTTCTCATGTCATAATTCATGTTCCATTTCCACATTAGGGTCCATTATTTGCTCCAGGCTATGACAGACATTGCAAGAAGAACTGCTGTCTTACTTCCCTAAATCTTTTTTTTAACTGAGCTCACAGTGTAGGTTGCTCAGGGAGGTTAGAGAGTCAATGCTGCTGCTGCTGCAAAGCTCATCTGCCTGGTGAAGGGCAAAGTCAGTGAGATATTAGGGAAGGATAAACTTGCTCATATAAGAGGCCCTATAGTTATTAACAGTTGGAAAGAACACGAAACTGGTGCTCTGTGGGAAAAATAATTAGAAGGAAAAAGACATGGAACTGAGACTATTACTGGCAGGGAGGGTTTTTTGGCCCACAAATCATTGACAATTTTTGATGTACATGTGGCTAAGCATAGACAGATTTTCGAAGGCACCTCTTGTTCAAAGTGGGTTTTAATCACAAAGCTATTACTACAGAGCATATTCTGCCTTCTTAGTATGTTATTTTATTTTTCCTGCTCTAAAATAACCCATGTACAGGTAAGTCATAGTAATCATCACACAATAGCAGATCTGCCAAAATATTGAATAAAAAGGCAAAAACACCTGGTTCTTCCCTTCATATGTTTTGCAAGAGGAGAGAATCATGAACATATGAAAAAGTATTCTGTGACTGCAAGTGGAAGTTTACAGGTTAATTTACAGAGCAATCTACATCAGGACAATTAGCAATTCTAGTCGTGATTGGTGGTTTCAGTGGTTTTTTCCTTTTCTTTTTTAATGTTCGGAATGTGTATACTTCTCAAGCTAACTGCAGATGCTAAATGACATCTCAGGTTCTCAGATAAATTAATCCATTCACTGAGTTAACAAAAATAATTCATAATACACTTGTACTGGAGTTCCCTATTATCCTTAACTGATTTTATCTTCAGGACAATACCATTAAGAAGCATCCCCACTTTATAGACAACGAAGCAACACATAGGATAGATTAAATGACATGCTGTAAGCTACATACAACACTTGGGACTGAATTGTTATTTAAATCCAAGTCTCCTGAGACCCAGCTTACTGTTCTAAGACATAAAAACTTTACTGTCTGCCCCACATTAGAGTACCTCCATTGGTTTTACAACCCACTGCACTGTTCTCATTCTCCTGACTATTAAGCTAGTATACACTCCAACACACCTCTCAGACTCTTCAGAGTTGACCATGGCCACCAGCTTTACGAGCTAATTTCCAGACATCAACATATTTGAGAAGCAAGAGCAATAGAAGAAGGCAGGAACTAGTATGCTAGATCTCAAAACGGTTAATGTTTTAAAGTGTGTAACAATCCTGTGGATGATATTCCTTGAGTTGTTGTCAGCATCTCAAGTCTCCCAAAATACTAATTAATGTAGCTTTAAAATGTTCTGTTTAAGTGACCTAATAATCCTTTATAAAACGTTACATTTCTTAGCTGATTGCAGTGATAAGATTGTAGAGCGAAGCAAATGCTTTTTTTTTTAAAGAAGAAGCATTTATGGTATTTTAGAGATCACTGTCAAGCAAGAGGAAAAAGCAGCAGTAAATCATCCAGCACCTGCAATAACTAGATGAGAGAGCAACAATTAATCTTTGGTATTAAAATATTTTGCCTCTCAGAAAAAGCATGAGAACAACTGTGATAATCAAAATGATCAAAATGATAATCAAAAAGTTTACCACATGCCAGAATAAGTTTACCACAAAATATCATCTGAATCCAATTACTTCCCATGTTGTATAACACTGCCCAGGGCATGACCAAGGCTCCCTTCCTAGTGTAACCTAAGTTTTTCTTCTCAGAGTGCATAAATGAATATTTTCCAAACTTCTCTACTTTTCTAGTTTTTCCACAACCCCTTCCCCTCAAATCAAAATCTCTAACAAACAGGAATGTGGATCCCTATACAGCAAACAGAAGCTGACTGACTATAGATTTGCTTAAGTGCCTGTCATGGATATTTAAAAGCAGTCCCCATACTTCCATGGCTCCACAGACCACAGGTGGGGAACCTCCCCTGTGCATTTTTCCTAAGGACTTTTCAGTCTTCTGGTTGGCCCCATTTGTAACGTCTGGTTTACCAGGTTTTCCAGATAGGTCTTATTTTTCCTCTTTCCCCCCAACCCTCCCAGAACAAGAGACCAGAAAAGCTTTAGGCATTGGTCCAAGATTTCCAGAGGCCCCACAGCCCGGCCAGCGTGCCAACAATCTGTGCGCATTCAGTAAGGACATCTGATGCACTCGGAACGTGTGGGACTTGCTGCATAGGCAATATGGAACACATATGCACATATTTCCATCCTAAATCCTACATAATACACCCCAGATACTTCCCTCTCCTTTTTTTCCCTGCATAAAGTTGAATGGAGTTGTTGAAACTCTGATGGATCCCAGCATCCATTATAAATTCATTCCCTTTGATACACCTAATATTTTCCTGTGACATTTGCTTTCAAAGGCATTTTGATATCTGCTTATACCTTTCACACATTTCCAGCTTCCATAACCATATGTTAGTCTGGAAATAGAATGAGGTGACAGTGCACTGCCCAAGCTTTAAATTACAGTTTCTCTATACCTAAATCTTGTTCAGGCTGGTAAATGCGGTTGCCACATGGCCATTTCTGACATTCCTGCTGACTTATAATCTAGACAAATAAGGAAAGGTAACTAAGCAATAGAGATTTCTTCGGGTTCTCAGATTTGTTTCTTCACAATAAATAAGCCCATCCTTTTTTGGTGCAGGACACTGTTTTAGCCTTGCTTACAGGGTGTATGAATGATCACTCTGAAGAACACTTTTGCCAACAAAATCCAAACCATCTAAAATACTATAAGCCATCTGATCCCATGTATCAAATACACTATTTCTTTAACTAAGGCAAGTGGTAAAGAGAGGTAAGATAACATGTTCTCGTTTGATAGCACTGCTAACTATACAAGCTGCAACTCGATAAAAAACAAGTCTTAATTATGCTATTTCCTTGATATTATGCTACAAGAGGCACGAGAATGAATCATAGTAGACTGCCACATGTTTTCTTAAAAACCTACGATGAGAAAGAGTTCTTACTACTTACTTTACTTACTAAAACATTCTTTTCTATTTTGATGTTCCCAGAATGAAAAAAAATCCGATTAATGTCTCCTTTCAAGCTGAAAGCCAGCTTACCTTTTCCTCCATTTTGCCACAGTCATTTCCTTTACTTTCCTTAAAAGTATAGTGCAGAAGTTTTTGCCCATCAATGAAAGGAGCACTCTACCTTGCCACTTACTTCAACCTCGTTTCTTTAGTATTTTGAGTATAAAGACATTTTCTGTTGTGCTGGAGACTTTCTAAAAGTTCAGTAATTTTATTAACGTTTCCATGATCACAAGCATTTTACATCTTTGTAGTTACTTGGTTTCACCTGAAGCTTGCTCAAGTTACTTTTATTTGCATATTTTACTTCTTTGCTAGAATATTACAAACCGATGAACACATGGGAACAGATTCTGCTTTTAAATTATGGTGCTGCAAATGCAGACCAACTTCCACAGGCTACAATAAATTTAGTACAGATTTATATTGTGGTAACAGAACAGAAAGTGACCTTTGGCTTCTACAACACCATTTTCCCAATTTGTATTCGTCTGGTAAGTTAGTTGCTTGTAACTATGGTAGCAGATAATAAGAAACTTTATTAATAAAGTAGGGCTTAGATTATAAATGTTCACAGTTCAGGAAACTAAATATTATTCCCCATGAAAACCTAACATGGGCTTTTTACTATCCTTTTAACGTGCAGAAAGCAAAAGCTATTTCTGTTTTTCAGCAACAGTATTTTCCTGACTCCTGTATCTCCTTAAAACATGATGTTATGTATGTGATTAACAACTACTTGTTCTGTGAGCAAATAAATGAAAAGTAGAATATTTCAGTACTATGAAGGAACAAATTAAATAAAGGGGAAAATGTCACTGAAAAACTACCTCTAAAATAATGAAACATGCTTATATATTGTTTTGTGTAATACATAGTTCTTTCTAAACAGACTGTATTTAGCCCATTTTTTCCCCAAAGTAAAACCCACAAAATGTAACTAAGATCAGGTCCAGAAAACAAAGACAAAAATCCTGAGTGAGATAAAAATCAAATTCTAATTTCATTCTTTGATCATGTATGAGAATTATTTACATGGAAGCAAGCATACCTAAAGGCTAAAAGCACCTTTTTACAAGAACAAAACCAAACTGGACACTATACTAGACAGTGTCCAGGATATTATGAATACACTGCCAATAATTAACATTATATGTAAAGTTAAGATAAGGAAGAGAGTATTAGACACAGAATATAGAAAATATGTTTAAAATACAGTAAAATCAAGAGTAAACCAGTAAAAACCTAAGCAAACATCTGAATTATATAGCAGCTGTTGGACAATGTTCAGTGTGTTGCAGTAGAGAACTGATGACAATGCATTCCCAGTAAATTCAAACAAAAATATTTCTCACAATGACAAAATTGGAAGAGAATAGACTAAAGCTGGCATGACATTGCTTTTAGCCTGATTTTATTGATATTTACTAATTATACAAAATTATATATTATATGAAAGGCATAAGAAAATAGCTATGGAAAATAAGCAGCTATACCAAATAGCCTGTCATTTCCTTTTTCATAAATTGCTATATCTAATCACCTTTCTTCTAAATTATTATTTCCAACTCAAGAGCAGATAAATGAGAATCTTATATGAGTTATTACTAAAAAAGATACATTAGGTCTCCTGAGAATTATCTAATATTAAGAGATGTTAAAATTGTATTTCTTGCACAGAGATTTAAGAGCTTTAAGAGTTGCGCGCTTTGCCAAAAACATTAGCATTCAAGTTAAAACTCTCACTAGCGTGCTTAGCTCATTAAGATTGCCTTTTTTTAAATGCACATAATGCTAGAAGCAAAACACAAGTCTGGACTCAAACTGTATGAATGTCACCGCTGTCATTTTGTTACCCACTTCTTCCCTTTGCCTTAAAGCTGCACTTAGATTACCTCCAGGTACCTTTATTCTTTTCTCTTCAGTCACATGCTCCTCTAATCCTTCTGTCAGCCTACAAACCTCATCTTGCAACTTTCCTTATTTTCATTTCTGTGTTTTTTACTTTGCTGCCCAAACCGTTTTGAGTGCCCTCAGCACTGACACTGCACACCAGGTACTACATGATCCATTCACACCTCTCCTTGGGATTCACTGGTGTGGGTCTGGTACAAGAAATAAATACCTCAGAAATAATAAACTACTAGCAAAATCAGATCTCTCTGAAGCAGCATCATCCTCTAAAGTTTCATAGGGACTCCTTGTCTGTGTTTTAGTACAGACTACATATCCCTAAGGGCAAGAGCCACGTAATTTATGACATAATTAAAAAAACAACGGCATTATACTAATTCATTCTTCAAAGAGATATCCTGAGATAATGGTACATATCACTCACCTAAATCTGCAAACAATATGCTATCTATCAAAAATAGGTAACTGTCAGTTAAGGTGACTTCCCAGTACCACGCACGCAGGTCACTCAGTGATTCTGGTCCACTCACATCCGTGTTTCACAAAATCAACATAGTCAGGGCAGTTTAAACATCTAATTACAGGCATTATAAGGTAATGCTGTTGGTATTTTCTTTAAACACTTCTAGTAACTGTTTTCACCCACTGCAGGGTGCAGACTTTAGAAGTTAGCATCCCAGTTTGCATGGTGGCAGACGCAAAGCAGGCCCTAACAGCCACCTTCAGACAACATGGGATTGTGCCACAACCACGGTGGGGCACTACAAGGCTCCATCTCCAGCACCCACTGGAGATGACACCCTGGGAAATCAGAGGCCTCAACCGAGACAGAGCTCCAGAGGCAGGGTGCTGCCACCCAGGACTCAGGCTGCAGGGTGACACTGGCCTCACAGTGGGAGATACACTCTGGTTGGGGCACTGAGTCCCCAGCAAAAGGAGCAGTGGGAGGAGGTGAACAGGCTCCGTAGCATCATGGAGAATAAACAGGACACGAACAGGGTCACCTCAGGGACCTTGCAAAGCTTTCTGGAGGATGTTGGGGTAAATTTCTTCATACAGATACTACACGTGTCATCTTTCTGATCTGCTACTCAGGAAGGAGGAAGAACTGGCTGGCAATATGATAATCAATGGCAGCCTTGGCTATAACAACCATGAAACAGTGGAGTAGTAAAGGCAAGTAGCAGAACACAGGCCCTGGGCTTCAGGAAAAAATGGCTGGATCACCAGGGTTGAGGATGGTGGTTAATGGTTTATACTCTAACCTGGAGGCTGATTACAAGTGAAGTACCACAGAGGCCTATGAGACCTATCCAACTTAGGGTCTTTACCAATGCCAAGGAAGAAGAGCTGGAACACCCCCCCATCAAGTTGTGGATGAGGGAAAACTGGGGAAACAGTTGATAAGCTTGAGGGTAGAGCTGCCATGCAGAGGGAACTAGATAGGCAGGAGGAATGGACCACAGGAAAACTCATGAAATTCAATGAGGACAAATACAAAGCCCAGCACCCATGATGGACTAACTGCCTGCAATGGTTTGGGTTGGAGACTGGCTGGAGAACACCTCTACAGAAAAGGATGTGGGGGTTCCAGTGGACATCAGGCGAAACATGAGCCAGCAGCGTACCCTGGTAGTGATGAAGACTAACAGCATCAATAGGATGTATTGGCTGTATCAACAGGAGCACAGCCAGCAGATTGAGAGAAGTGATTACCCCACTTAGCACTTGTTGGACCACATTTGGGCCACTCTGTGGACCTGAATACAAGACAGACTTTGATAACCTGGATCAAGTTCAGTGGAGAGCCGCCAGGGTGGTCAGAGGCTGGAGAACTTGCTCTGGGAGAGGAGGCTGAGGGACACAGGCTTGTTGAGATTGAAGAGGAACCTATGAGCAGCCTCCCCAGTACCTATGGAGAGGTGACCAAGATGACGGAGCCAGGCTCTTTACAGTGGTATACAACAGAGGAATGAGATTACATGCATAAACTGAAGTTCTGACTATGTATAAGGAAAAAGTTCTTCACTATGAGGATGATTTAGCACTGGAACAGGTCATTCAGAGGGGGTGTGGAATCTTTGTTCTAAGCAGTTTTCAAGACCTGGCTGGACAAATCCCTCAGCATCCCAGTCTGAATTCAGAGTGGACCCCGCTTTGAACAGAAGGATGGACGAGAGACCTCTCAAGGCCCCTTCCAACCTGACTGAATCTATCTGCAATTAGTATTTTACTTTGGACCAGGAGTTTGCTTTTGAAACGCATCAGATTGTCCACACCTATGACACTTCAGCTTGTGCTGCAGAGTTCTCTCAGAGTACACAAAATAAATTCCTTTGGGATGAAATTAAACTAAAAAGCATGCATCAGCCACTAATGAGCAGTAGTCCATTGGACCAGGCCAAGGAGAGCCCAAAGTACTCCCCTTTCCCCAAAACACGTATAATGTGGATGCTAGGTACTCAGTACCATTTTGCTTTATGGATGCACTTCTATTGTGCCACACTACTTGCTAATGTAGATATTGTCATCTGAAGAGTTATGTTTTTCCATTTTAGCAGATGAAAAGGAACGCTAGCATATAAACCCCGACTTTTTGATGCTGACAAACTTTGTCCAGGGATAGAAATGTATGTTGCCTGCCTGCAAGACTGAATGTATGCATTCTCACTAAAGCTATGCAAAAGTCTTTTTGCCCTTCTTAACAGTTCCTGCACATTCAAGGCAAGATCAAAAAACAAAGCAGCGTTTTGCCCAGCTCAGGTCCTCCTGCACTGGAGGATTCCAAATGGGAGAGAAGAGCAGTAGAGAAATGTGAAGTGTAAGTCCACATCACAGTCAGGTGACAGTTTATTCATTTTTTTAAACCTTTTGCTGTATATGATAGTTTGATAAACAGGAGTTATTTGAAAAAGCCAGACTGTAAGACTTAATTAAAAGTGTTGGTCTACCCAACTGAACATTCAACAGAGATGCTAGTATAACATGGTGTTTTGTAACTCTCTGAAGAAAGGCCCACATAGCATCCCCGAAAACTTCTATAACAGGAAAATGCCTGCAACTCTCAAGAAAGCCACCTCTGTACACATAGGAATGATTTAACCCCATTAACAGAGGGACACCGTTTCCTTTGCAGTTTTCTTCAATATATAACCTAATCACACAGACAGGATACCTCCTGTGCATCTCAGTGTTTTTATTCTCTGAACAGCTAGGCACCAAGGCTCATTGTGCTTATGGAATTTACTAAGGGCAAAGGAAGACAAGAGCCTGGCCACCAGCATTTCCTGAAGACGGAGCTTCATAAGTCATCAGGAGTGAATGATCTGCACATTGTGCACAGCCCAGGAGACTGCTCTTCTCCTTATCAAGCCACACGCTTCACAGAAGCATCTGGACATGAAGCACCCTAGAAGAACACCACTTTAACAGCCATAGCTCTTTCCCTTTTGAAGGTTTACAAAATTACAAAATTTCCGAGCCCATATTAAAAAACAAACAAACAAACAAACACATAAACCAATGCAAAGAATATTTTTATTTTAAAAACAAACCAAAACAAACAACACATTTAAAATGTCTAACATTAACCTTAACTCATATTGAAAAATAAAAGCATAGTCCTCAGAAAGTTTCGATCTGGATTAATCTTTTATGGATTGGATCATATTCCATCTGCTGCTACTTCAGGAAAAAAACTAGCTGGTCAGTTCATCACCATATCTACTATAAGGCTACCCTCCTATACAAAACTTAAAGGCAAACCTCTTTCTTACACAGAACTTACCAATGGCCTTTGTGTAATGTCTGGCTCCAAGTAACAGCTCTGGAGCTCTGTACCAGAATGTCACCACAACTGGATCCAAGTCTGCCAATGGCTTCAAAGGTGAGTTGAACAATCTTGCAAACCCCATATCAGCTGGGGGAGGTGGGGGTGGAGAAAAGAAAAGAACATTCTCACAAATCAAAGTTTCTAAGACAGTTTCTAAGAAAGCAACAGGTTACTCATAACAATACTGGGCCAAATTTATCTAAGGCTAAATTCCATTTACTTCACTTAGAAAACTATGAAGGATGACGTTTGATGTTTAAGTGTTTTCACCATGATATTGTAAAACTCCATAACACAGATGCCTGTTTTTTTAAATAGAACTGTAACAGAAACCTGGTTAATTAAAGTCAATAGTAGTAGGTCTCTAATGTACATTTTCTCTTTTATTTTTATATATGTTTACAAAACTGTGAGCCCTTGTGACCGCTATATATTTACCCAAAATGCAAAACCAAAACAACTGCAGTGTAGATTGTTTAGATTACACTATTTTTCAAAGTATACCACCTACTTGATTTGCAAGAATGAACTCCAGAATCAGAAAAGTTTTAAACTGGGAATTAATGAAATCAGTGAGTGTACACTGTTACAGAAGTGTATTTTAAATGTAAGCATTCATTTTATATAACTCAAAAATTCTCTCTAGAAACAACCTTATAAGTAACATTAAGAAATGCTAGATGGGAAAGTACAAAATTTGGGTGTATATTCAAAACCACACATTTTAATCCAAGTCTGAAAGTTACCTTTTACACAACTTCACCTAAATCTTTCTGCCTCCAAAGTTATGAAATGCAGAATATAATTTTCTTGCAGTTACCCATACTAATACAAGCATATGAATCAAAAACAGTTAGGTGAACATTTTCAAATACAACAAAAGTCGATGAATAGAAAAGAGGTTCCAGTATATTACTTCCTTCTTGATGATTGCCACATGCTTTATTAAAAAAAAAAAGTTTATATCCACATGACTTATGATCTGCACAGGTAATTAGATTTTGGATAAAGACCATCACAGTTACATGTTTCCCACCTTGAAGCCAAATAGCCTTTGGCAGAGCAAACCTTTGGACCTCCACAAACATGTGCATTGATGTTATTTATACAAAAATAATTAAGAACAAATACAATTTATAAGTAACAATGTTATACTAACTAATCATAGTAGAAGTCAAAAGAACCCTGGCCATAGCCATTGTTCTATGTGCTTATTACTGTCGTGTTTCTTACAGATGCTTTTATCTTGCCAGGTGTCCTTGGCAAGCTTTACAAATGTCTAATAATATGTTTGGAATCTCTTAAGCTTGTAAACTCAGTGAATGAGATTTAAAATCGAACTAGATGTTGTGCACACATACACTCAAACAGTAATAAAGATTTGTTTCTATCTTACACTAGAAGATGCAATTTTTTAAGTAATTCCTTAGCTGTGCAATGAAATTTTCTCAAGATGTTTACCTATTTTGACTCTTCCTCTTTCGGGACCTTCACCCATTACCAGAATGTTTGCTGGTTTCTGGGGAAAAAAAAAAAAAGGCAGAATATTTAGTTGACCAGCCTTTGATGATTATCTTCAAAAATAATAAAAATATGTACATTTATTTTATAATTAAAACATTTCTACAAATACCCTTACAAGTCTAAAATTACCATACCTTTATGTTTTGCTGACATTTAGCTTTTATCCCTAGTTACCAATTTCACCATTAGAAAAACAGTAAAGTACTTCGACATTTCACAGTAAGAAATGCAATCTTTAATTAAATTTGCATTTCCATTTTTACCAGAATGATCACGTTCATTGGTGAGATTTTCTTCTGCAGGAAAATTTTGTACCAGGCTAACACTTATGCTACACATCAGTAATCTGGCAAGAACTACTTTTGCTAGTATAACTTATTGAAAATTATGCCAAATCTTGGTATGCAAATGCACAGATGAGAGTTGCTTTTGTTATCATCATATATAACTACATTTTTGGAGCTGTGCTTGTTTTTAGTGTATGAATGATAAAAATCACATTGGCAAAAGCATTTTTCCCACAAAATAAGTTGATTTCATGCTATGAGAATTCATTTAAAACAGGAGTATACACAGACAGCTACGTCCACAAGCTTTTGACAGTGCAGACAGCAGCTTTACAAGTAGAACAAAACCTTTATGGGCATTTTATGCAAACTGCAGTTGTTCGTAACCAGCCGCTTGTGAACACCATATAAAATCTGCACATGACATCACAGCAATTGTTCTGCAATTAGGATCTAGGTTCCCTCAGACATCAATAGTCATTCCTTGGAAGCTTTTCCCCTATTGTGCTAACAGCTGTAAAGAAGTAAACAAGATTGAAAACATTGAGTGATTTGAATGAAAAGATGCATAACAAAGTTTTAAAGCAGAATTTTTGGAAGGTTCATCCGAACATTAATTATATTTAAAATCCCTAATGCCTGAAGAGATCTGTTCAAGCAGGATTTGTTCAAGAATCTGAAAGAGCTGTCCAGAAAGCCAACATCAGAATCTCATTTAATTTCTCAGTTCCTAACAGTTGGCACTATTTACCTGAAATGAGACTCAAACTAGGGTTACTAATTTGGCTCAGAATTGCAAATCCTTAGCTTTTTTGGGAAAAACAAACAAACAAACAAACAAACAAACAAAAAAACCCAAACAAAACAACAAAACCACACACACACACAAAAAAAAAACCCCAAACAAAAACCAACCAACAAACAAAATCACTACTTCACCTATTCTTTCTCCCTCCCCCCAGGAAGCTCTTCTCCCTACCCACCTCACCCCCAGTGCTAGACATTGCTTCTTCCCTGGCTCCAGCCACAGCCTCTCTTTCCAACCCTGTTCCAGATGCCACTGCCTCTTTTACTCCTCCTTTTTTAATCTCAGGATAATTCTCAACACCATCCCTGACTTCTCATTCCCCAACGTATTTTTGGAACGCTTCAAGAGGGAATATGCACTCCCTTCTTGGAGAATGCAATAGCTATTTTAATCAATTTTTGAGTAAATGCTCACCAGCAAATCTAGAAAAGATAAAGGTGGTGCTTCCTCTCAGCCAATATTTAATGATAATGAAATCAACACTTCAAGGCAACTGGTCAAACTCTGGTTTTACATTTATGTATTACCCTGAACTGAATATTCTGGAGAACAGAACAATCCCATTCTGCATATTCAGAAACCAGGCAGCAAGGGAAGCATGCAAGTTCACACTACACTTTACCTCTGTTAGAAATCACATAGCTAAAATTGTCCCAACCGAGACAGTAAAATTCCAGTTTCCTTGTCAAAAATTCTCACTAAAATCCTGCCTAGCAACCTTGGTTGAGAGTTGAGTATGAATCAAAAACACTTCAACAGACCTTTACATTCAGGATTAGATTTTAGGCGCTATAAAATGCATTTATTTGTCACATGAACAAAGCTGATAAAAATGTAGTTACTGCACTGATTTCTAGGTTAGTTTTTTTCTATACAAGAATTGTGTTGTAAGAAATAAACTGTATAACACCAGGAGATGTACTAAGATAAAATGTAAAATCTAAGCAGATACAACAGGATTCTTCAGGCAAAACATCTCATAAGACTCATATTTTACCTTCAATATTACAAGATTCTTCAAGTAGCAATTTTTTCATAGAAAAAAGTACTATTTTATCTGCTGACATAAACCACAATATTCACAGAATAGTTCAGGTTGGAAAGGAGCTCTGGAGATCATCAAGTCCAACCCCCCTGCTCAAAGCAGGGTCAACTACAGTAGATTGCTCAGGCCTTAGTCCAGCTGGGTTTTAAACATGTCCAGGGATGGAGACTCCACAGCCTCTCTGTGAAACCTCTTCTAGTGTTTGACCACCCTCACAGTAAAAAAAGGTTTCTTCGTCCATTTAATTTATGCCCATTGTCTCTTGTCCTGTCACTGGACAGCACTGAGAAGAGTCCGGCTCACTTTTCTTTACTCCCGCTTATCAGGTATGTATACACATTGGCAAGATCCCCCTGAGCCTTCTCTTCTTGAGGCTGAACAGTCCTAGCTCCCTCAGCCTCAGAAAGACACCCCGGACCCCTAAGCAACTTAGTGGCTCTATACTTGTCCATTTATGTATTTGCAAGCCGGAATGTTTTGAAGAGATGTTGTTCCATTTAAAATTTAAATCTGTGCTCATATTTAATCCACTGAGGATCAGAACGCTGCTCAGGCAGCCAGCAGAGAAGCACACTGATTTATAAACTTACCAGATTGCATATCCATTAGCTCTTGTGAATCTCAGAGAGTCACGGGGGTTAGAGAGAGGGAAAACAGAGAAGGAATAAAGTGTGAGACAATTGAAAACTTTGTCTTATTTCCAAAAGAGCAAGTGCTTCTCCTGAGGCACCACCACCAATGTGGAGATGACAGGCATATTGTGGATGGCATCCTGATGGCTGCAGGATCCCCACTGGTCTGCAGGCCACTGTCTCAATAACAGCTCGCATTGCAGCAGCTTCCTGCAAGGTGAGAAGTCTTCATTCAAACCTGTTCCTTAAGTCAGAAGGAAAACACACCTGAACTTGCTTATTTCCCACACAAGCAAAATACTGCTTCATTATCACCTACTAAAAAAGTAAGAACTTTCCAAGTTCCTCTTCCTTATCAGAGCTGTTCTGGTTAGGAAAGCATTTTCAACTGTATGTACGCTGAACCAGTCAAAGAGTTAACACTAACCTGATGGGACCTATCTTTCTGAGACGAGACAAATAATATCCAGCTCCTGTGCCCATGAATTTTTATTTAATAAAAATAAACAGCTTCAGAGGAGCTTGAAACATAGGTCACGTGTTTTGTGGTTGGTTGATATAGTAATGGCTTAGACACTGTAAAGTAAAACTCCTCACCTCCCCAGAGTCTTCACGATACACGTGAAGCCACGCTGAGAGCAACCCAACCCTCACGGAGCAAGGCTGCTTCCTCAGGGCCTTGGCTAAGCGAGCGGCAGCAAGGCAGAGTAGCAGAACTTCAGGTGCTCAGATATGGAGGAAAGGCTTTGGGTTATTTCAGAGGGATTAATTTGGCATCAGAGATCCTCAGGAAAGTAGGTAATGAACGTTTCCACCATGAGGTGAGAGGACTGCTAAAGGGAATGCAAACAAATTCTGCTTTTTGGAGAAGGGAGAACGTGTTAGTCTAATCTCTGGATATGTAGGATTTTAAGTATCAAAACATTTTACTCTGAGATAGTCACTTCATAGTCCACGATAGAATTACAGTCTAGTATCATATAGTTCCTGGACAGCTGCAAAAATCAGATTAAAAAGTGGGAATCGGAGAAATTAAAGAGCCCCGTACCTCATGTATGTTCAGGCTACATGCAAGTTATAAGCACCAGCCTAGTTCCTGAAACAAATCTTACTGCTGTTCATGTGATGAAGAAAACGGGATTTTAGGTGGAAGAAAACATGAAGGCCCAAGCAGCTAAGAGACCAAAACCTGACACATACTTAGAGTAAATCATGTCTCTTTCTGAGAGGAGAGAATTTTATTCAAGGAAGTTTGAGAAGCCCGGCTTAAAATTATTAGCTAACTCCTTAGTAAAGAGCGAGGTAACTCAACAAGGACTACATTTCTGAGCCAGTTACATCCCAGTTAATACCCTCTCTATTTTCCTCAAACTCTCCCCTTGCTGAGAGCACAAAACACCAGCTGGGAAGCAAAGCGATGCTGCTGCGTCTCCACCTATCTAGTTGCTATAGAAACAACAGAAACAGTAAGAGTTAGGAGTCTCACACTGAAGATCAGCTATAAAAATGAACAGAGAAATCCCTGCTGAGAAATGCAGTTGAGATTTGACTGTTGAAAGAATACTTGCAAAAAGAGCAAGGTCAACAGCAACAAACCCCTGGAGCAAAAACCTGAAATATCTGCAAAAAGGGACGTAGATGGCAATAATTTAATGGGTTCTTTACAAGTAATAAGCATGGACAACATATTTACTTTTCTACATCGGTGGGAGAGTGGGAATAAAGCAATTAACAGATCTTGGTGGGAGAGAAATTAAAGTGTTGGGCTAACAAGTATGTTTTCATAAATAAGCGTCATGAATGGGACTCACATGGACATCCATGTTATGTTAATCAATATGCTTCCTATTTAAATATTTAGGCAGTAGATCAGAACAAAGGTTGAAGGAAAAGAAACCATCTATGGTTTTGAAAGAGCATAACAGGTCAAAACAGGAACAACAGCCCAACAATAGATGGCAATACTTTAGTTTTAATGGTTATTGTTGTTATCTCCTCAAGTGCAGCAGTGACACAATTCTTAAGAGAGTTGGTGCAGAATTACATTCCTGTGAGAAAACGTCCACAGGGACGTACCACTTTCCATACACCATTCTTTATTGTTTATATCCAAACAAATGTGTTTCCCTTTTGGAATGTATCACTGGACAAAGAATAATCTGGAATTAAGAGGCTTCTATTGTAAAAGATATTGCAAGTCTTTTAGATAAAAGCTCTCCCCACAATTAAAGAAACTGGCTTGTGATGAGGTCTTTTCAAGTCCCAATTATGTAAAAAAAACAATTGTAAACAGCACAGTGTTGATACATAGATGCACTTTCAATTCACAAGCCAAAACCAAGAACAGTGGTGATTTGGTCTTAGCTTTTAGCACGCCGCTCCACAAATGACAAAGGTCCTAAAGGAGATGACAGCGTTCCACTCCGCGGGCACTGCTCAGAAGACCACCGAGCCTTTAAGTTCAAAATTAAGAGGGAGCTGCAGATTGTTCACAGAAATTTGCAAATGAAGCTTTTGCTCTTCTCATCTACAAGGAAATGTAGGCATTTTCCTGCCTTAAGTCAATGCTATTCCAACCCAGACGTTGTTTTCAGGTCAATATACTGGCATACTGGTACTAATGCTTTCGATAACAATTGATCTAATTAATCCAGGATTTAAAAAAGAAATGGTTCTAAAAAGATTTTATTATGCACTGCAAACCTCCAAATGATTATCACTTCCATTCGCACTACTTCCATATATTGAAAACCATATAGAAAATTCATTATCATCACTTCCCTCTCCTTTTTTAGAAAACCGTTTTGTCAACATGTTTCTGATACTGAAGCACTAGACAAAACTATACCATATAGAGTAAAATATCTTCACATCTGCTTCTCTTTACAAGCCTTACATACTGTACACTCACATTAGTCACTGCTCTGATTACACAGAATCACTTTCAACTTGGTTTTTTCAGCTGTTATCCTTAACTTTACAGAAAAACCCTATTATTTTTTTTGCCTAGATTGCTAAATCCATACAATTTTCTTCTACTGTTTCTCTACTCTGTTAAAATGATTGACCTTGCAAAGCAATATCATTACCAAATCTCATCAATATATTTATAATTTAATTCAAATCAATAACGCTTCTACAGATATTATCAAACTGAGCAAGGCCAAAAATAAAGCTGATTACTACAGCACATGATCTAAAAAGGCAGTAAAATCACAAGGTATGCAAAATGCTTTTAAATATACGTCATTCAAATGAAATAAAAACTTGTTTAAATCTAGAAAGGAGGAAAAAAAAAAAAACAGAGGCAGACACATTAAGTAAATATATGGCAACACAGGAAGCAGAGAGTACCACAGAAGGTTTTTATAGCTAAATTAAAAAATCAGTTCAAAAGTTTTTGCAATAAAGAATGAAAATACAAACAGATGCTGACATATAAAATCTTACAGCTAAGTGTCACCAGATTGTTATCTTTAAATTCGAAAATGTACTTGATTATCATCAGATGAAAATGCTTTTGTTGTCACTGATGTTCAAATGTATTGTTGCATGTAGGAAACTAAATTTAATGCATATAAACATATTTATTAATATGATAATAATATATACATGGTAACAATTATTTTTATCTCCACTCTTGCTTCTTATGAAAATAATTTTAAAATGAAACATATACAGAACTGATAAAGACATGGAAGTGTGTGCCACTCTTTGAGAGGAAAAAAAAAAATCTTTTGCATAATTCTGAGAGATGGAAACTGGATATTCCATCATAAACCATGGTGTCAGATTATGTTAGGGACTTATGTATTTCCTAGCTGCTGAACTGATATGGTCAAAATAATCATTAATTCTAGATATCAGAAATTCTAATAGCAACCAGAAGTGTAGAATTCACCTCAAGCTCTGGAACTGATGGTAACTAGCTAGAAGTAGGAACAAACTGTACAGAAGATATCTGAAATATTTCTTTGGAATGCCTTAGATAAAGATTTTGGTTAAACACATTCCTTGCCTGTATCCATTACATGTTGAGAGGGGAAACATACAGTTTTCATATCAAAGCTAGCTATCAAAGAAATCTTTTCATGTTTATACATTCTTATAAAACTCCTCTATGCACAGAAAGCAAAAGAAGGCAGAAATACTGAAGTATGCCTACAGTGCAACCATAGATCTGTGCATATTAAAAAAAAAAAGAGAAAAAAGTCCCTGAAATAAACTTAAGACTATCTAGCCTACAACAGCAGCAAAGATGTGACTACGCAGGTGTCATTACAGACTGATTTAAACCAGCGCATGACTGTGGATACTCTTTGGAGAACCAGTCAAAATCATGCAATGCTTTGGGCTGGATCGGACCTGTGGATACTCTTTGGAGAACCAGGCAAAATCATGCAATGCTTTGGGCTGGATCGGACCTCTTGAAGTCATCTGGTGCTCAAAACAGGGAGTTCACCCTCCTCAAAACAGTGCCAGCTTCAAAGACAGAACTGACTTTGAAGCTGCCTCAGGCTGCTGAGTGTCATAACCAAGGGAGCTGCAATCCTCCAAGGATGGACGTTCCTCAGCCTTTCTGGTGGGCAACCCCTTGCACTGTCTGACCACTCTCATGACAAAAAATTGTTTCCCATCACCTAATCAAAATGTCTCTTGAGGAAACGTGTGTCTGTGCCCCTTCCTCCTTCCTCTGCATACCTCTTAAAACGGCTTCATCTTCTCTACAACCTCCCATTAGGCAGTGAAAGTCCACACTGAAAACGCTGCATGCTGCTGAGTGCAGTGGCAATAAAGCTGACGCACGCAAAGCTATCTCTGTCACCCCGTTATAGTCCTATTGCACCTTTGGCTGAACAGTTACATAGCTGTAAGTTTAACACTAGAAACACGTATTTGAGATGACAGAGTCAGCCTAGAAGTCCAGACTCTGGAGCACACTACAGATGTATCTTACCATGGGAAAGAAAGACCTTTTTTCCCCCCTCCCTTCATTTTAACCAAACCACATATAATCATATCTAGATGAACTACCTATTACGTTCTATTCAAGTTGCTATGCCTTCAGTTACTCTCATATAGAACCATCCTTATGATAATGAAATCAGTGGTCAGGCAAAGTATTCATTTCTCCGTTGTACTTCATTTTTCACGGGTTGGGTGTTCTCTTGAGAAGTAATTAAGCATATACCTCAACTGACATTAATTCTTTAAACTCACTCCCCCCAGCCCTACCCAGGTACTCCCCCAAAATGGCCAAAACAGCCACGTTCCTTGTAAGAATGCTCTGATCCAAAATCAATTAGAAACAATGGTTTCTTAGGCAATTGCTAGAAAAGATATTTAACTTATAAACTTGAGGTGTTTGATCGTTGCTGAAACAGGAAAAGACTATTCACCAAACTCTATTCCCTGGTTAATCAATGGATAATATAGTTGCAGTTATGTCACCGGAAAATGGACTGCAAACACAAGGGGAATATGAAATAAGAGTAATCACAAGAGGAGAATATAATTCTGGGCTACATAAAAGTTCAGAAATGAAACAATCTTCCTTTCACACACCATTTCTTTCAGGCTTCTTATGGCTGACAGAGCATTAAATTACAGCAAGACAAAAATGAAAACTCCAGACAACTTTGGATGCCGGGCATTGCTTCTATTATAACAACTTTCACAATGTAGTAGTGTACCAGTGGTTTCACCCCAATCAATGACAATACAGTTCAAGTGAAAAAGAAAAGAATGAAAAAGAACCTCACATTAGGAGAATGCCAAAACATTTGACACAAATTAAATTTTAGGTTGCTATGCAACATTATCCAAAGCATTATGCTGGTGCTAGTGCTGCAATAGCGTATCTGAACTTAAAATGTTACATGCAACCTTGAGAAGGACAAAGAAGGGGGAAGATGGAAACAAAGGGAAAAATATGATCATAAATTATCAATGAAAAATAAAAAGTCATAAAGCAAATGTTTAAATAATACACTGAATTCACATTGTCCCTGGGATTTTCAACACATTACAGTACACACTCCAGCAAAATTCCCATGAAGCTACTCAGCAACCATCTAGGACCTTGTCTTTAGACCTTCTCCATGCTCTTTGGGAGCACCAAGGAGAGCGTGGGACAAGACAGATTCCTCAACCTCTGCTACCCCATTTCTGGGCAGTGCAGATGTGCAGGCCCATCGTGCTTGGGAACAGAAGAAAGACTCACCTCAGAAATAATTTGGAAGAATGTTCTGCTTTTTAGTATATTACAAAGAGGAAACAGAGAAATAAATTTCACTCCATAAAAGCACAGTCAAACCCTTCCTCTGTTAGGGCTTCAAGAGACATCCTGAATGCCCCAAGATAATGCAGTCAAACCAAGTCTATGCATCTCTGCCGTCAAGTCCTTATTAGATATTCTTCACACATGATCTTTACTCATAATAACTACCCAAAGGCAAATAAACTAAGATATTTGCGCGTGTGAAACATTACAAACACTACTACTTTCTTCACCTTTTTAAAGGCAAAAGCTAAGAGACAGCAAGTCTGACAGAACACTAACATGAGAAAGCCTACAACTGTACTAACCTTGGGACTAGAATTTGAGAGGAGGGGGAAATGAGATGATGAGATTATCACCTGTTCCCGCTGTTGGAACTCTTCGCTTATTTGCATTACTTTGTTTCTGTTACAGCAGCATGAAAATTAGATACCATAATTGCTATATCTGGTAATTCTTTCAGTTGCAGCACTAAATTCCACCATTGCCAAATCCTGGTATTTGCTTTATATGATATTCTGACTACTCCTGGTTTAGTAGCGTTATTAAGACAGGAGGATTAAGCCTCTATCCAATCAAAGGACAAAAGACTGAAAGTGAGACTGCTGACATTGTCATAAAACATTTTGTTAATTGCCTTTCACAAAGTATCTTTGGCAGTAAAACTCCAATACCTCCATTCCCCGGAGAGTCTGCTAGAGTCAAAGAATTAACAAAGCTTTTCTGACTGCAATAAATAATATAGTACCAAACGAATAGATATAAATGTAACTCATTTTCATTACAAACCAGCTTCTGCTTGGATAGCTTAGATTGACTGAATTAGGTTGAAATATTAAAAGTCCTTTAATGGAAATTTCAAAGGAGGAAAAGAATAAGAAAAAGGTAGCATGGTTATCTAGAGAGGTTACTTCCATGTTGAGTGGGTCTTAAGAGTCCCTTTTTGCCTGCACATGGACATGGGAATATAGCTTAAGGGACTCAGAACTATGGAATACATTTATTTTATTATCATTTTAGGGTGTAAACTTTTGGTAAGATTTAGAAAACAATAAATACATTAAGTTTTACAGGATTTTAACAATCAAAGGTTTATGTCTAATAATGTTGCATATTTATTATATTAATAATTAGCTCAGTTTAATCAGCTCTTGTCACCTTATTGCATACATTATTTTGCAGAATTAAAATACATTATTTATCCACTTTTCATGTATGCTCTTTTCCTATGCCTATAATCTCAAGGGAAAAAAAAAAAAAGATGAGGACCCATCTCTCCTCCCCGTTTCTTTCATGCTGAGTCTAAAGACTAGAAAATCTAATCCTTATATGATCAATTGAAATGTCTGTTATACTATAGCAGCAACTTCTCTTCTGTGTGGAAATAATTTACAACGTAAGCCCGATCTTTCTATGATCCTTCTTGGAGTATCTTCTTGAAGCAAGCTCTTGGCTTCCAGTATTTGCAGGGATAAATTACAACTCACTTTCTCACTGTGATTTGTCCAGCAGATCAGCGTTCAGGCTTCCGGAAGAAATTTTATCACCCTAATACAAGCCTTGACGCCTACAGCAATACTAATTGGGATTTAACAGTCCAGTGGACCATAAGGTCTCACACTCGCCATCCAGTTATGACATTCTAGACGACTTACTAATGTGTCAGTTGAGGCAGCACAACCTCATATGGCTTGCAGTGGAAAAAAGCAACCATGGACCACAAAGTGAGCAGATGCGCAAAGTACCACTGCTCAGCTGACGCATTCATTACAAAGAAAGTTAAGCAAAACATACCCTTTAAAATCCATCCTACCAGAAACTCTTTCCCTAGTTTATCACCATCACTCTGTTCACCCCAGGCCCCAGATGAAAATTTTCTCTGTCTCTCAGTCAGTTCACGCTGAAGCTATTCCATCACCCCTCAGTTTCCTGACTTTTAGGGGATCCTCAGGCCCATTCAGGCTCTGATTTTTAAGGAGCCAGGTTCTTTAGAAACAATTATATTTCAAAAACAATCTTGTATCATAAAATTGGAGAAAACTGATTCTCACTGTTTCCCCTTGGAGGTTGTCCCAAGGTGTCTCCATCTGAACAAGCAGCTATGGAGTTTTAAAAGCAACCCGTAAATGTAGCATGCCTGGGGCATGCTACAACTCTGGTAACAAAACCTCAATTTCATTTCCACTGTTATTCAGAAGCGCAATTGTTTCACAACATTAACCAGAGTTTATAGGAGAGCAGAATCCCCACATCATCTCAAGAGCTGTCCTGCATCACGCAGCCCACAGCTGCACCACCGCGCCCCTCAACGCTGGGCTCCCGGGTAGCTGGCGTGCTCTGCCCCTGCGCCAACAGCCTGCTCTTGTGCTCGAGCCGCTCCGTCGTGGCTGGGGCTGCACTGGTTCCTTTGGATCCAAAGGTGCTAATGAGATTTTAAGAGGCGGTGAACCTAACAGGAGACACAGCAAAACATTTTTGGATATGCTGCCCTACCAGTATTCAGTATTAGACTTCAGTATTACAAAGTTCATAAAAGCCCAACACGGTGTGATGATCCTCTTAAAACTTTTTAGGCTACTTTCATGTAGAAGAAAAAGTTAGGCAGAGGATGCGTTTAGAGATAGACTCGTAAGTTATAGTATTTCTACTTGTTTTCTGAAGCCTGAAAGAGATTTATTCATTACCTGCCAGTTTTAGATACTCCCCCACACAAATGAGATTAAGAGATATTAAGTAGCACATCTGCATGTGTTTATGTTAATGATGACTTTATAATGTTTCTCAATACCAAGTATTTTTAATGTATGCACCCTCCTTAAAATTTAGAAGAATACTGCATTCCCTTTCTGCTCATTTCATCAGTCAATGCTATGGAAAGGAGCCTAATATTCAGCTGGCATTCAAATTCTTATGGTATTCCTCTGTAGTATAAGCTCCAGTCTTCACTGCAGCACAAGCCCAGTCTGACAATAAAGGTCTATACTGTCTGGATCTGACTGAAGAATTGAAGACTTCATGCTTAAACCAACACTAATTCAGAATTATCAGCTTCTCGGAACAATCTGAAACCTTCTGATCAAGAGAATTCTTCAGATAAATTAAAGGTCATATGTGCTTAAGCAGATTTTCCACCAACTCAAAACAATTTTCTAACAGGCCAGGCTGGAACAAGCATAAACCATTTGAATCCAGAATGTATTTTCATTAACAACCATAAACAACTGAAAGTTATAGATCTAGCATATTGCTGTTCCAAACATGAGCGAACACTGCCTACGTAACAACCCAATTCAAGTATTTTATTGTTTATTTATGCAACCCTTCTTGTACACAAAGGGCAGAATGGGTAAAGTACTGAACAAATGGCTCTCGCTTTGGAAAGCTTGAGTCAGAGGCGCCAATGCAGTAAGAGGACACAGGAGCAAATGCAGAGCGCTGCACGTTGTGTAGGGAAGAAACAGCAACTGCAAAGACAGGGCTTGGGATTCTGGTGTCAAGGAGGGAGAGAATTTGGAGAATGGTAACTAGAGAGGTTCTTTCAAGCAAAGACTGACCCATAAAACAACAGAGATGGCGGGAGCAAGGGACAGAAACCAAGGAAAGTATCTGCAGCCACAGGCACAGCTGGCGGAGGCTGGGAAAGGTATATGAGCAATGGGGAAAAAATTGGCTCAGAATAAAGAGATTGAAAACCTGAACTTGGTTCAAGAAAAGGAAAACTATTTAAAGTTAAGACTTAATACACCAATTAAAAAGTTATGGAGACCACGAATTATCTTTTAAGAGTCTCAAGCATTTATCCCTGTTACTTAGCTGCTGCATGTATAGTCAAAGATAGTTAAGCTTTCTTGTCTTGGAAGAGAGAAATATTTTTGTTTCTCAGCTACCATAGCATTTACACAGCTTGATAAATATTGATTTTCAATAATATTTTTTTTTAACATAAAACAGTTTCACTTTGTAGAATGGCATTTATAATTTGAATTTTAGTATCAACAGTCACAGCCTAAGACAAGCGGGAAGCAAAGGCTGTAAGTACTCTTATGTACCCTGCTGTCTTGGCCATGAGAAGTATTTTTCCCTACCCATAACTGCTTCTATGGTTTCCAGGTTTTCACTCAGAAAAACATAATTTCCTTATCCAGAAGAGTCTGTCTTTCTGCAGAATATTTTGCAGCCGTTCATTTCAAACCAGCACCTCCAAAATTTCAAAATAAAGATTCTGCAGATACCAAGGCAAATTATGCTGGACACAACTAAGGAAGATTCATAACTCCACAACACTATCACTTTACAGCTGTGAACACTGCTCCCTCCTTTCCATCTATGAATCTCTTACTAGCAACAAGATAATGTTTGAGAGCAAAAATTTCACAAGAGTTTAGGCATCCTAATCTTGAACCTAAAAACCCTGGCCACAAAGAGCTCACATGGTACTTCGGTGCTAGTGGAAAATGCATCGACCCCTCATAGATTTGCTTGAATAACCAAATGCAGCAGGCTTAGAGCTTCTCAACAACATAAACAAGGTGTGAGATCCCACTTAAACAATAGTTTATATATACATCCATTACACAGTCACGGTTACATTCTTAGTATTTTCTACAGGCATTTTCACGTGCAGAGTAACACATTTGGAGTAGCCTTAGAAATTCGTGCAGCTAGAAGAACAAATTAGTTAGGCTAAGTGAAAGTGAGAGTTGTCAGCACCCCTGCTAACGTGCGGGTAACTACCATGGGCACACTGTTATCGTGTGGTATCTTGCAGTAAGCACTAAGCAGCTTTATTCCTTCATGAAAAGGAGCAAGCTATCTCCTATTTACCGCAGGGTACCGCTGGTAAAAGTGTGCCCACAGGCAGGTAGAGCAGCTGAAGAGTTTCGAGTTCATATCCTCACTTGCACTCACAATAAAGTTGTCTCCATCGAGAAAACATGCTTATACTCTGACCTGCAAGTCTCAGATGAAGAGGTTCTTCAGTTTAGAGACTATGCATATGATAACTGAGCTGGAGCAGAGCAGTGGAGAAATCTCTCTAGATTAATAATGAGTTTATTTGTCTGCTCCGATTTCTTCCTGTGTTTACAAAGTCAACACAAGATTGAGGCAATGACATTTTGTCAAATTCATGATTATGCCATTAAGGCTTCCATAATATTTATGGCAGCTTTCCAGCCCTCAGATTTAAAATAACCCAGGTAAGATAAAGAAGAGTGTTTGTATTGAGCATATTTGATATAGTGACTTGAAGCGTTCACAGAAATTACTACAGTTTATTAAAAGCTGCATGGTAGCTAGTAAAATGTTAATCTTCTCTCCTAAAATTGTGTTGATTTGTGAATGTAAGCAGAAGAAAAAAAAGATGTTGGAACAAGCAGTGAAGGCAACCAAGCCAGAATAATTTACACAAGAAGCAAGTAATTTCTTCATTTCCTTTCTTCAACAGCATACAAGAATTTTTTTAGGAAAATAAGTACATTAAATATATTTATTTTACAATATTTAGTGTAATGTACTGCTACAACATGGCATTTCAGATTCTAAAAGTTTGCTGCTGTAGTATATTGCTAGTATCTTCATTGTTATTTTACTACCTAATAAAAATGCATCAAAAGACAATTATGCTAACAGATGCTTTCATGAACAAATACATTAGGTATTAGTATTACTTGTCCTCATTAATGCAAACCAAAAAGCAGTTCTTGGCAGGAGAGGTGCTTAACAGGTGGTGCTTAACTATTTTAGGTAGCCAACTTAAGACAAGGTGTAGGAGTCTGATCGTTAACCACTTTTGAAGATTAGGCTCTTTCCAAATGACATATGCAGCACAAAACCAAAAAATCATTAAGTCATCTTAGAAAAATTTAACCAAACACGTTATCAGTTATTTACTTATTTATTAACTTGTTCATGTCTCTGGAGTTATTTGCAACACTTTTATAATAGTTCTATCAGGACCCCTCTTACACACTGAATTGAAGTTGCTGTACTGTACCTAATACCGCGTGGAAGAGCTAATTAATTATTGCCTTGGAATGCCTACAGCCATTTTTCAGCACCAACTATTAAAAGGTTTTTCAATCAATCAGCAATCGAGGCTGATTCTGGACTGAAGCCTGTGGTTGAAGATTTTCAGACACATTTACAAACTTGCTGTGCAAAATAACTGCAAGTTCATTAATCATGATACGGGATCAGCTTGGCACATCCAAAACCCCTGTAGTCAGTCATACATATACTTCCAATAATATAAGTAACACAAACATTTCTGGAAATTAAAATTTTTTTTTGGTTGATTGTTTTTTTTATTTTTAAAGTGTATGCTGTTAAAAAAAAAAGCCTGCCAAACCCAAAATGGATAAAACCCCTTTTTTATTTTGTAAAGGATTTTCCCAGTAATCTCCAAAAGCTTTATAAGAATTAGACATAAACTAAGACATGTCAGAACTATAGACTGTAGTAGCTTAAACATACATGACCATGATCACACTATTCATTCTTAAAGCTACTAATGGAAGTTAAAAGCTGGAAGGTATAGGGAAAGAAGATTTGGCATATATAATTTTGAGTGGGGAAACACAGAAAAGCTGTTTTGGGAGGCAAAAGCCTTAAGAAAGCCAGTCTCAACACCTTTTCTGAGGCAGAACCACCACCGTAGGGACTGTTACCAACTTCAGAATCCAGAGACCCTTAGGTTTCAACAAGTCTACGAAGTTTTTTAATGAGTACGGTACTTTTAATGAGAACCTAAAATAAAGGAGGGTCCTCCACCTGGAATCAGTGCGCTTTTTTCCCCCTGTGTCGGTCAAGGTCTGAAACATAGCGTTCTACCCGTACCAGCCACTGCAGAGCTCAAAAGTTGCGACGACTAAAGGGAGGAGCAATAATTAAGGTTGTGAAGATGAAGAAAGAGGAGTATTTCAGGAAAGTCAAAGCTGAGTCAAGGTTATATGAGTAATGTTAAAGAGGTGGCAAAAGGCAGATCGACAGATACGGGAACGTGGGCAGAGGAGCAGGAAGTTGGAAGCAAATGAAAGATTTGCGTCAAGAAAGAAAACAGAGAAGAAGAGTTGTGAAGAAGGCTCTACGTGCCGAAAACAAAATCTGAAATAGTTCAGAACTAATTATAATATTTTTCCATTCAACAATTATGCCCTTTTTAAAAATGAAAGACAACCTGCATAGACACGCAGTGGCTGTGAGATACCGCCAATCCCTGAGAAATGTTCTGTGATTCATGCCAAAAACATGAGCATATTAAAGTGTGGCAGGTCAAGCTGTCCTAATTTTAATTTTTTTTTTTTTTAAATTAAACAACTCCAAACACATAGCTCACTTTCAAAGAAAGACATGATTGTCCTCACTACAGCAAATTTGCCTCAATTTACTAGGAAAAATGTCTATGATTTTAGTGCTCGAGGTTTATGATTTACCTCACTGTTGATGTTGCCAAGAAGTCCTTGGACATTCTCACAACAGTGCTTAAAATGCAAATAAACGCCCTGTAGGAATTTTTATTTTCTTTTTTTCAAACTGCATAAATAGGCTAGGCGCTCAACTCCTGTTCCTCAAAGCCAGATTATGACTTTTGAAAAGCCTACTGTGCAACAAAATACCTTTGAGAAAACCCCTAGCGTTCAGAACATACCATCAGCGCACTTTCTACTCTGTTACTCTGTCCCGTGTTTTGTATATGCTATGCCCATCAGCTGAAATTCTTTGCTACAGTTACAATATCCATTTTGAAAATAGTCATATTACAAACTTAGGACCAGGGTGGAAGTCTAGGGAAGCTTTATTAGAGGCAATAATAGCTCTAATACAGATTTAATGGCTGTAATGTCCCTACTATTAAAAATCCAAAAGCTATCAACTCATTCAACAACTTGAAATCTGATATTGATAAGATGAAAAGGGATACTGACACACTCCCCCACCCCCAGCCCAATTCTGAACACAATTTTTTTTGAAGACTAACGTGGTTCTTGCATACTAAAGACTAAGCTAGACATGCACTGTAGGTGGACTGTACCCAAAAGGTTGAATTGTTTTATAAGCTCAACATATGGGTCCCGTCAGAGAAGAAAAAAAAAAAAAAAAAGTCATTATTAAATTGACATTTTAGTTACCAGCATTTTAATGAAACCATCCTCAGAAACAATGGAAGGCACTTGGAAATTAATGCAGGAGCTGTCCAGTTTTAATGATGGTACATTAGGCAATTTTATCTCAATCTCATTAAAGAGCGAGATATCAAAGGACTATGCATTTTCTGCAGGATAAAAACACGCAGGTGAGCAGTTACTACAGAGCAACTAACGCAGAGTAAATCCACACCCTAGACTGCCTTGCTGTAACTTGTTCATGTAGCCATACCCTCTGCTTTAGTTTAAATTTTTCAACTAAATTAAATTAAAACTATCTAAATACTGAAGAAGGGTTCCAAGTCGTGTGCACCAAGAAAAACAGCTGTACAGTTTCAAACGTTACTGCCTCCAGCAGTCCACGCTGTCTCTCCGCTGGAGATAATCACCCAGACAGCAGACGGTTGCAGTGAACGGGCTCCTCTGCCGCGGCCCTCCAGCCCACTTTAGCACCTTGGCAGGAATAAATATACCTTTGTCAAGGGCAAAAGTTAGCACCAGGACCATGGGCTGGGACAGCCACAGCGGAGAAGCACACTCGCATCACTGACTGTGTGGTACCCAGCATTGCCTCCAGCGCAGCGAAGGGCTGGGCGGTCTGAGACAGCACCACCGCGCACCGCCACAGCTGAATTCAGGACAGCTAAGTTTTCAGACTGCTCAGAATAGCCACAAAGAAGTTTAACACAATTTAGTTAATCTGTTTCAACAGTTAATGCAGACTTCCCTGAGTGTTCCCATGTACACCACCCCAGAGAGAGATTAGCATCTAGTAGTTTTCCAACAAAGCAAAAAGGAAAGTCATAAGTGAGCAGAACTGTGGGGAGCAGAACTTCAGTAATCTACAGGTTATAAAGGGATATATATCCCTATAGACAGGGATAAAATCAGCATCAAAACTTCCACACTGCAGGAGGAGAAATAGCTCGAAAATAAGATAAACTAGAAAATAGCTTGATTTGTTCAACATTTTCTCAAACTTAACACACCACTTGCAATATACACTCAGGTATTTTTATATTCCATAGAAAAGATGACTTTTAGGTCCCCTAAAAGGTTTACTGCTACTGCAAGCCCTTCCCATCCCTCTACAGAAGCTGCCACCAAAGAATAATAGCAGCTCACCACCAGAGCAAGGAGACACGCACAGGGAAATAAGCTTCCAAGCAAATCCTGTGTCCTAGCAAACAGCGGCAGTCAGCCAGCCACAGCATATGTATATGCTGACAGTAAAATTAGTAAGAAGCTACTGCAAAATTATTATACTACCCAGATAACCAGAATTTTAAGCACACACATTACCCAAAACCTTGATGGCTTTGCAGTTCTCTTGGTTTTTAACTATCAAGAATTCAAATTAATACTTACTTGACAAGCAACCCGTTTTAGGGCTGAGACTGAAATTCACATCCTGAATTGCAAGAAGCAAACCCAACTTTAACATCCCATTTAAGAGACACTTTCAGCTGAGCTGGCAAACAGCTAATCATACTCGCAGTTCAACAGCCACAAAAATAATTTTCATTGCATTAGAAGTCAACATCAGCTTATTAAAATGTAACCTACTGGAGTTTGCACTTAATTCATAACTCTATCAATCATCATCCCCAACTGTTACATCAAAAGTAACTATAGGAAAGACAAATCAAAGTAAAAATGTATAAGCGGGTTTCATGGATTAAGGAAAAATGTAGAACAGAAGACACATTTGTGAAAAAACCCACTCTTCGGCAACAATTACAACATAAGACAAAATGGCTCGAGTAGCTGAAATCCCCCATTCCAAGGGGAATTTCAGGAATGCAACATATTGTCTACAGAATTACCTTCTTAGACATGAGTTATATTTGAGAAAACCAGCCACACAGAATATTATCATGCTAAGTTTGGGGATTTGGGCTCAATATTTAAGCTAGCAGAATAAGCAAGCGTAAACTCTTAGTACCACCTTATTTCATTTTTATTACTATTTTGTTTTTTGGAGTTTTTTTGGGTGTTTGTTTTTTTTTTAAACTCTTCAACAAAAAAAAAAACCCCACAGAAGTGGTTAAATAGAAATAAAGTAAACTAATACAAAACTAACTAAAATTTATATTCAAAGTTTATTATACCAGTAGGAATCAAAGCATCACAGAGGGGGGCTAGCTTGGGGGTGGGAGGGAGGGGTTGTCCGAGAATGCAAAACCATAATCCCAATATAAAAACCATTTTTCAGATGCCATCAACTTACTTAACTAGAATAAAAGAATTTCCATACTGTCTTTTACTACTTTACAAAGTAGCATAGGGAAGTTAATGAAGTCTTGGGGAAGTACTTCTACAAGCCACTGAAAGGAAACCAGAAGGTAAGCGTGAGTTGTGCTCTAACACCGAGGCTCTGAACAAAGTGGAATGGGGGTCTGTCAAAATGCCTGTCATATGTGCACGTGGGCTTTAACTTCCAGAGGGCAGGAAAACAACAGAGAAGAGAAAGAACAGTTAAAAAAAATCCCGTTAGCACAGAGGTTTGGTACACAAAGAACTCTATGCGTTTAAGACTGACTACTTGCACTACGGCAAGACTTTCTTGACTGGAAATCTTCACTGCTTCACTGTTAGTAGGTGAAAGGGTATTATAAATGCTTTTACCAGTGGTCCAGACATGCTGCAGGTTTGTTCCTGTATTTATTAAAATGGCTTGAAAATTTAATTCCAAGGTGTTTTTACATGAAATTCAGAAAAAAAACAAGTATAAAACTACCATAATCCTCCCTAAGGACGAATCTGAAGACCTAATGCTTAGTTTCTGAGAGGGCCACTTCACATAGTTGGTCATTTCACAGACTGTATAAAGGATTTCCTTTGTTTTCTTTAACTGACATAACTGTGATATTTGGTCTCACAGCTACAGTAAGGCCGATGATTTCTGAAACATTAGCCAGAAAGCAGAAAGGATGAAGGCTGGAGAAGACAAAGAGGCCCTGAGATAAGCCGTCAGTGAAACACAAGCCGATCAGTCATTTTCTGCAGCAGAGCCAGTTTCTTTGACTAGTTCACACATCACAAAACTGAGGAATAAACTAACATCCTTTGTTAGTCACTGAAGCTTCCTGGATCACTGATCAAAGATGCTTCATTTAAATGCAAGACAATCTGCAACGTTATTGCAACATCTTAGTAGAGCAGTAATAACTACAGTATGCTTGCAAATGAAGATAAATGCACAGGAGAAAGTGCAAGACGGAAAGCAACATGAAGAACAAATGCAGTGTTTACATTTTTTCTTGAATATTATATATTGTTACATTAGTTGTCTTCATTGATTTTAACATACTTCTTTAAAGCTTCATTAATTTCTATTACTGTAAATATGAACCTGTCAACAACATGGTGCCAACCTTTCTAGCCTTATTCAGCAGGGGCAATGAGTCCAAACAGAAATAATCCGATAGACACACTTGTAGCCAATCCCATTATTCCAAGGGTACTTTCTCCAACAGAAAAAAAAAAAAAAAGTGGTAAGTCTTTTACAAAAGAAAAACTTTTAAAGGCTTCTTCTAAACTTTGCATTTTTCATTTAGAACGCAAACCCCAGTTTGCTCACTCCAAATGGTCAGCTGCACCAGGAAGCTAAATACATCATGTATGTACTAGAAACCTTCATACAGCAGATGGTATCTGAATTGGGGCTATTAGAAAAGACGACATTTTCCTTCTGTTTTTTCTGTATCAGGAAAAAAAACAAATACATTCTAGAATTACTTTAATACTTCTATTTCCTTCTCGCCCTTTTTCCACCTCAGGAAAAGAGATACGAAGCTCACAGGAACCATATGTCATCTGTTGACTTAAGCAGCAAAATGAAGCCAAAAGAACATTAAATCAGTCCCTTTGTTTCTTCTGACTCATCTCAATTTATATCCAGTCAGGGTTTTATGGGCATAAGCTTGTTTCAGAACCTGAGGTAAAACATTTTTCTTCAACTGTAATTATTTTTATTAGTAGAAATTAATCTACAAACATCACCTTAATACACTTGCCACAAACCAAAAGGTATGCATTAGTCAGTCTCGGAAAAATTGCTGTTTCCATGTACTCAACAGAGGTAATACTCTGTGCATGTCTTCGTACATCTTTCTAAATCACGTGAAGATTGATTTTTACAACTGAAGGAGAAAAGCAAAGTTCTGAGTAATGAGAAATGCACCAGTTTTTAGTAGGTGCCCCTCAATATATGCCTAACATTTAAACAGAAAAAGAAAAAAAGGGAAAAGCATATGCTGATAAAACTCAGTTTCCTATTCAGCATGTAAAATTTCTGGTTCATTTATCTATCTAGAAGCATGTATCCATAGAGATACACATATAGCACCCACATACTGTTGTTCCTCAGCAGTAAATAAAGTGTATCCTCTCTCTAACAAGACATAAAAGAGGAAAAATTCAACTCATTTTCAAAATAAATTCAAATCACTTTAGAAAGTCATCATGGAGTCTAATCTCTCGAAATACATAGGTTTAGCTTGCATTTCCTTTCTTTTGGGAAATCTGCAAGCTGCGTATGATCATCAATAAGGTTCTTTGACACTGCAGAAAGTCCCCTTCATCCCAAAGAGATCATGCAGATGGAATAATAAAGGATTAAGAGGCCCTCAAACCCATACACAGCTAGGGAAGAACGTGAGTTGGGAGTGCGTGTCCATACACATTCGTGCACCGTTCTCGTGCGCACGCACACACACACACAATGACACAATGGTGGGGATTACAATTACAATGTTTTTTAAAAGTTAAAGAAACTGGCAGACAGGTTGACTCATTATGTATTTATAGGAGGCGTGTGTGCGCCCAAATGGCTGAACAGGGCCAAGAAGCTTTTCAAGCCACTGCAAAATTACTGGCAGAAGGCAGGACTCAACAGTTCTGCATTCCTGCACAGCAGCTGCTTGTCAAGAGAGGGATGCATGAACCTACATCTAAATTTACTTTTGATATCAACACATAAAAATCCTTTTTTAGAATTGCTGGTAAAAGGGGAGTTTCCCACACTCGCCATTTTACATTTTATCTTTCAAACCCACAGTTTGCTTGCCTAGCAAAATGCAAGTGGGACATTTAATAACCACGTCAGTTCTGCTGCTTTTTAAGTAACTTTTCTAATTATTTATTGGCCTGGAAAATCTTCTTGGGAGGGCACAGGAAAAAAGAGCAGGGAGTAGTTAAATACTATAAACTAGTAATAATAAGCACTGGGAGACTTTTCTCATTTCTCCAAGGCTTTGACATGAAAGCACAAAAGCAGAAGTACAAAGTTAGTATCCACTTAACAAAATTTTAAGAAATTTACTGGTGCCTTCCTACAACATGCAATTTATTTTAATTCTTAGACTTTGTTAATACTTCCAGCTCATTAGAGGAGAAGTATCAAACAACAACAACAAAAAATAGTTAACTACCTAAACCACACATATTTTACTGCATTCACTCAAAGATTTCATAGCACATAAAGCAGTAAGCTACAAATTATACCCATAAATAGCTAACAGATTGGGAAACAGAGGCAAAGACAGGTCAAGTGAGCTGTGTAATGCGGCAGCAAAGTTCCAGAGCATAGTCCAGGCACACGTCCATGTTAAGAGACTGCAGATTTACATACTGGCTAGAGGAAGATTACTATGAGAAAATAATTACTGTTTTTTTAATTAATTCCTAAACTAAAAGTCAACCAGTCAACAAAAAAATCTGGAAACTGTTGGAGCTTTATTGAATTTAATATAATTGAATTACTGAAAATTTACTAAAATGTTGGTATTCTATACAAACATCACGATGGATCATTTAAAATACTCATTCTGAATAAATTAATAATAAGTATTTTTTAAAATAATAAATTATCAAGAGTTAGAGAATGAAACAGTAATTAGTTTAATCATTTCTGAATAGGCTGTGCCTTTGGGGGAGACAGAAGTTGACAATTCCCACAGAAAGTCATCTGTCTAGCCCCTTCAGTTTGAGCTTTCCCTTTCCCCTTTACTTCTGACAGGAGAAAACCCACAATCTCCAGACAGCTATGTTTTCCAGACAACCCTGAGAGAGAAGAACAACTACTGCATTGTCCACTACGCATAGCTCCACAGGAGATGTGGAGCTGGAGCACCGGAGAAGACAGCTTGCCCTGAGCGCAACCATGGCCAGCCAGGGCCGGCATCGGTCACCACACAGAAGTCTTGTGGCTCTGGTAAACATTTACCCTTGGAAAGATACTGGGTTTACTGTTACTGCAGTGGCTGGATATTCAGGGGACCTGTTAAGAAGCCTGATTCTGAGAGCTCACATCTGATCATCCTAAAGACTGTCTATAGACATTTGCTACATAAACAGACATGCGGAGTCAAAATTGTATCAGACCTCAGCAGTCTGCTATGTCCTTCCACCAAAAATGCCCAGATTAGCACTCCATAAATTCTGCAGGTGACAGAAGTGCACGGACACTGCATAATCCACTCCAGGAAGAACCACAAACTGATTAGCTTACGCACGCAATGAAAATAGCTTCTGCTAATACAGACGACACAGTGAAGCAAACTACCAAATGCATACATGATCTTCTCCTGCTTTCAGAGACAAGGGTATGGTCATAAAAAAGCTGGAGATGGAAAACCAGTGGCAAAGTCTTCGCCACAGCTGGATTCCTCCTCTCTCCCCCCCTTAGTGAAATTAGAGTGAGAAGGTTGATTTGGAGAAAAAGGGGTACACTGAAAAAAACACACATGGACATGGAAGCATCACCAGCTTAGCCCACTTGGCAGCTGAAGTGTCAAGAAAAGGCCAGCTCAAGTACGATTTGGGCCTGACTGGAATGATGGGGTGGGACATCACAAAAACCTTGAGAAAAGCAAATCTTGGCTACCAGTGAAGAAAAGTGATACATGGTGTTGCAGGGCATCTACATTGAGATGACTGAAAGACAGAGCCGCAAGAAGACTTTTGTTGGCTCTTCTTGCTCTCTCCATTAACTGTGTTTTCTGGAAAAAAAAAAACCAACCTAAAAAATCCATCTTTGCTTCAGCTTCCCACTGAGATTCCTTTTACTTGTTTTTTCTTCCCCATCTTCTACTTCTATCCAGTATCTCTTAGTAATATAAGCCACAAACTCAATTACTGTCCCCACTCTGTTGATGTACCTGTCAGCTTCAAAACTCTAAAACGGTTGCTGTCTTTCTAAGTGACAAAAACAATCCTTAAATTTTCACTACAACCACCTTTTTTCATTGAATACCACCATAAGAGTTGTCCTGCAGTGTATATAAGGACCCTACCTCCAGAATTTGCTTCAGGATTTAGTCACTCGGGTGCAGAAATCTGCCACATTACCACCCATTCTCTTCCACAGCAGAAGTAGGAGAAGTGCCCTTTCCTTGCAACCACTGTTCATATTTGCTTTAAATGCCAAAGAAGGTGTATTTATACTGACATTGTAGACTGTAAAGCGAAGGACCTGAGAAACAGGCTCACTCTGCTTTCTGCCACTGGCAAAAATATTATTTCAAACAACTGTAATTAGATTCTACAAAAAACGCAACTCAAAACACCAAATCTTAGATTTCTTATATTGAGAAATTTCAGGTGCTCATTTTGTGCTTACTGGCCAAAAGCTAGGCACCAACAAATTTACAGGTAGCAAAATGGTTAAGGAGGAGGAGGTAGATTACAGATCACATACTTAACACTGCCAGCAGAATAGGACAATGTCACTGAAAATGGAAGTGAACCCTTCCCTTATGTCCCATCCTTGTGCACTTGGCTCCCACACATATATCCATCTTGCCTATATATTTACCCTACATAAGTATTTGTGTAATTGCATGCTGAACCAGATCAGGGAATGAAGTCGCATACAGATCAACCTCTTCTTTGTGAATCTCATTTTAACTCACGTTAGTTTTCCAGTCTCCAGCTTGGAGGAGGAGAAGGAGCACAGTGGAGCAGAGGAGTAGAGGCAGCATGGCCTCCTTCTGCACCAACAGTAAGTTATACATCCAAACCTGCCCGGGGAACCACCTCATCTAGAATCTACCCTCTGTCTCATTTATGCTGTAGACACCTAAATCTTTTTCTAAACAGAATAATACAAATCAATTATTAGAATGAAAAGGAATTTGTTTGAAATCTCTGCAATGTTAAGACTCACAGACATCTTTTGTTCCATCAGAATGTTAACTCTGCCTTCTATATGTAAATCAAAATTGTGAGTCCAAAGGTGTGTCTAACATTGAGTCTTTTCACCTATATTACTGTTGTTTCATCTACAAGACTTTTACTGTAAACTAATCTCTTTAATTTGTAAAACAACATATGCAGTCAATTTAGACGTTCTAAAGCTGTAGAGCGGGAGTACCAGAGAAACTGGGAAGTTCGTAGTCAACAAGTATTTAAAATTATAATAAAAACACTTTACGAACTTGGCTCATTTTACAAAGTTAGTTTATACAACTATTGCAATGAGCAAGTTTACAACTTCAGAGTGCTGAAAGCAACCATTTAACACAATCGGGGCGGGGGGGAGAATCTTCATTTCTCTGGTGAGTTTGATTTCCAACATTCATTTTTCAACCAGGAGTTTTAATAACATTGAACAGAATACTAAAGAAATGCTCAAGGATGTAAGTGGAATCTTAATTTAATTCCTCAATATGGTTTCTGTGCACTTAAAACATCTCATAGATAATACCTCCCTCCAGGAAAATACATCCTATTACAAATAGAAATTGCTTTTATCAAGTTCTAAAGGAAATGGTCTCTGCCTGCTTTTGTCCTTAAGCAACTAACATCAACTACAGAAGGGTTATTAGCACAAGAAAAAGTGCCAAAATCCATTTTGTTGCTAACATGAACACGCACTGTGAACAATGTATGGAAGATCTCCATTTTCAGATGTCTTTGCAAAGCAAGGCCTTTGCTGAACATTCCTGTAGAATCTAAATAATTCACGTTTGGAGGAAGAGGGAGCAAAGACAGAATCATAGAATCATTAAGGATGGAAAAGACCTCTGAGATCATTGAGTCCAACCTGTTAACCTAACTGCCTGGTAAACCTCTACTCTAAACCATGTCCCTAAGCACCACATCCACACGTCTTTTGAATACTTCAAAGGACTATGATTGTACCACTTCCCTGGGCAGCCTGTTCCAATGACTAACCACACTCTCCGTGAAGAAATTTTTCCTAATATCCAACCTAAACTTCCCCTGGCGCAGCTTGAGGCCGTTTCCTCTCATCCTATCGCTTGTTACTTGGGAGAAGAGACCGACCCCCATGTGCTACAACCTCTTTTCAGGTAGTTGTAGAGAGCAATAAGGTCTCCCCTCAGCCTCTTCTTCTCCAGACTAAAGAAGCTCCCTCAGCCACTCCTCCTAAGACTTGTTCTCCAGACCCTTCACCAGCTTTGTTGCCCTTCTTTGGACACGCTCCAGCACCTCAATGTCCTTCTTGGAGTGAGGGGCCCAAAACTGAACCCAGTACTCGAGGTGTGGCCTCACCAGTGCCGAGTACAGGGGCACTATCACCTCCCTGGTCCTGCTGGCCACACTATTCCTGATGCAAGCCAGGATGCCATTGGCCTTCTTGGCCACCTGAGCACATTGCTGGTTCATGTTCAGGCGGCTGTCAACCAACACCCCCAGGTCCTTTTCCACCAGGCAGCTCTCCAGCCACTCCTCCCCAAGCCTGTAGCGTTGCATGGGGTTGTTGTGACCAAAGCACAGGACCCGGCACTGAGCCTTGTTGAACCTCATACAGTTGGCCGCAGCCCAATGATCCAGCCTGCCCAGGTGCCTCTGCAGGGCCTTCCTACCCTCCAGCAGATCAACACTCCTGCCCAACTGGGTGTCATCTGCAAACTTACTGAGGGTGCACTCAATCCCCTCATCCAGATCATCAATGAAGATATTGAAGAGGACTGGCCCCAACACTGAGCCCTGGGAGACACCACTAGTGACCAGTGGCCACCTGGATTTGACTCCATTCACCACCACTCTCTGGGCTTGGCCATTCAGCCAGTTTTTAACCCAGTGCAGAGTGCACTTATCCAAGCCAAGAGCAGTCAAGTTTCTCCAGGAGAATGCTGTAGGAGACAGTGTCAAAGGCCTTACTGAAGTCCAGGTAGACAACATCCACAGCCTTCCCCTCATCCACTAAGCGGGTTACTTTGTCATAGAAGGAGATCAGGTTGGTCAAGCAGGATCTTCCCTTCATGAACCCACCAGGCCCAGCCAGCACGGGTTCATGAAGTGAAGATCCTGCTTGACCAACCTGACCAGATATTGTAATACCCTCAAATACTGTATTCCACATGCTGCATCTTCTAACTTGCTATTGACTCAAGGTACAGAGCACAATTTTAGGTCTCCTTCAAGTGGACAGCTGACAGTATATACAGAGCACTTTAAAAAACAAAAGCTTAGTACCAAAAGGTTCTTTCTCTAATATTTATCTATAATAACCTCTTGTTTATAATGAAATGGCCAGCAGCTAGCAGAGCCAGCAAAGCCTCCCTCCTCTCACATGTGGCTTTCAGGAGTGCTGCTATGTTGAAAAGGCAAAATTATCATTGTCCAACAACATGCAATTCAACAACAAAATGCCATTCCAAATGGCTTGACAGAAGAACAAATGTACAGATTTCTATAGACTTATGTCAACTGCAAGGTGTATAAACTGACTCAATGCTATTCAAAGAAATCAAAACTCTAATGCTCTTGTCCCATAGTCTGTACTGGTTTGAATCTTGCAACAAAGAAAGTTACTGCTGAGTATTTTTTAAATGACAGAAATTCACAGCTTAGCCAAAAAATGTACCTAAAAAGCCACTTAGCACCTTTAAGCTACTTTCAGGATAAGAAAACCAGGAACAAAATAACCCCAACATTACAATATATTAAAATATACACTACAGTAAATTATTTTTGTATTTCTAGAAGTACAAGCATGAGTGTATTTCGTGTTATAATTTCCCTCAGTTTAGGCATTTTCCTAAATTTGGACATGTGTTGGAAGAGTTTAAGCTGACATAAGTACTGGATCAGAAGAGATTAAAGGTAAACATAGGTTATACTGATTTAGAACCACAACTGAATTTCATTTTTTAAAAACACTTGAACTTTCATTGAAGAATTAAAAAGGTGCATTTTAACAATAATCTGATCTAATGGCAGATGATGCCAGAACGCCCCGTTCACCTTTCTGCCTCCATCTCCAGCCTCACGCTACTTCTGCGCCAGCTCCCACACGCGTGTAAGCTCCCGGTGAGATCCCCCAGGGAGCTAATCCTGCAGAAAACAAGCTCTCCAGGAGAAGACTGAATACTTTCTGCAGGTTTAACTGCCTGAATAAGCTCACCATGTGTCAGGTGAGTGTCACCTGCCAGGCCACTAAAATGGGTGGCAATGCCTAGTGGTAGTGAAGAGGGGAACAAGGCTGTCTCCTTGTGGTAGGAACGATCTGTTAGCTCAGCCCAAGGACAGGACATGTATTGCAAGTCTGAAAGTTCACATTGTTCACCAGTTGTATTACTCTGTCATGCTTTTGCTGGCTGCTGCTGATCTTAAAAATAACTTAGGAGTAACAATTTAAAGTTATCTAAAAATATGGATCTACTGAGAACCAGGGTTTTTTTAAAAAAGCACATTTGGTATTCTAGCTTCTTTAAAAACTCCTTGGTTAATACAGTACCAAATTGAGATTTAAACAATGTTCTTCAAATACCTCCAAACAAGTACTCTTGCAAATACTTAACCTCCCATGTTTCTGTTTTTTCATTGCAACATTTGTGAAATAAATTCTAAGGGTCATTTCATGGCTCAGGAGAATTTGGCTAATATTATGATAAATATTCTTGGAGAATCTAATTTTTTTAAAAAATAAAGCAATGAAATAAGCATAACATGACTTTTATGGATGTCACCATCTTTGGTCTACATCCAAATGCATGCTAAAAATAGTAAGAACAGAGTTATATTAAACTAAAAGTACAAGGTGTCTTGATGCAAAATATTGGTTTACATAAAACAGAAAAATATTTTTCCAGCGGATGTAAATTAAAGCAGCTAAGAGAAAAACACCAGACAGACCGCTCCCCATCTTAAGACGACACTGAAGAGTTGGTATTTATGTATTATGCAAGAAACTGATCCCAGTAAAATTGGATCTTGAGGTACCGTTCTTAGAAGCAAACAAAAAAATCACAGTTATGAGCATATGAATAAAAATTAAGATACATAAAATTTTTGGTTAACTGAGAATTTGAATTGGTTACTAAATGATTACATTAACTCCTAATTTCAAGAGCAGACAGGACACATCCAGAATAATATCAGTTTTTTCTTACTGTGTTCAAGATACAAAATAACTATTTGAAATACCTGAATTCTTCAGAAATCCGCGATAATTTTTTAAAAAGGCAAAAGATTCTGAATACACCTTTAAATCACCAGTGTACCAAAGCAATTTTTAAATGGTTTCCTTTCTCTCACTGAGGTATCCCAGAAACCATTAGCTTAAATTTATTTGCATACCAAGAACTCATTAAGACTTCACAAATTTCTGTTCTCCCTTCTCAATTATGCCAACATTAATCAGCACTATCATTCAAGTACCATGAAAAATAGTTGTCTTTTTCATAACCATTACCTCCCAAAGTTCCAAGAGAAAAGACAGAGACATTAGGCACCAGCTTTGCTGCAACACATCAACAATAGATAAGACCTGTGAAGTAGCAGCACTAGTCATCCAAAACACCTGGTGCTGCCGGCTGGAAACAGCAATACCGGCAAGAAAATTCTCTAGGGTATTTGTGATTATTATCCTAGATACCATCTTGTATTTCCTACCAAGATATCAAGTTCATGTATGGCATTTGAGTGTATATATATTTAATAGTTCCATGAACACATACACTTCCCTTAAACATAGCTGAATATAGACTGTTCAGGTGTTCCTTCTCAAGCTGTATCTAATTACATCTCAGCACTCTGCCAAAGCAACAGCTGTCTCCTTAGGAAAGTAATAATTGTAGCATGAAAATCAGGGTTGTACCTGCTTCCTGCTTTTGCTCATGGCTGCTATTCCAAAGGTTGGGGGGAAAAAAAAAAAACAACCAAACCAACCAAACCACAAATATACTAACATCTGGAATTTAACAGAAAAACGGATAATAAATACCAGGGAACAAGGTAAAAAAATGACCCATACCAAAACCTGAAACCCCACTTCTGGCCACTGTTAGTGGGTATTACGACAAAAATTAAATAAAATTTATTTCAGAAGATGTCTGTGACTTCTATTCCAGGCCTGCCTTACTTATTCATATCTTTTAAGAAAGCATACATCCAAAAATTAATCCAAGCCCCTATTTACTATTAAAGACTCAAGAACAATCTATGTCTCACAAAATTTAATTAGCAATTATAAGTTTCTGGACATGCATCCCTATTTTGACCTACTGGGGCAACTACAAAACATAACTAAATAAAAGTAGTGGCTTTATACACAGGTGACACTATATTTCTTACCATAACTACTACTGATGTTACAATAGCATAACTATTAGAACAGATTTCGCATATTAACCATCATGTTGTTTGTCTCATGCCAAAAATTCTCATTACAATGCAAGTGGCAGCAAGCACTATACCCATATTAGTATTCTTTTTGCAATCTTGGTAGCGCTTCACTTAAGTATGAGGAGTGGCGGGAAACTTTAAGGGGAACAGGATAACTAAGACAAGGCAACTGGCTGCCCTTGTAATCTGCAGTCAACTTAAAGAGCCACTTCAGGTCATGAGAAATTTCAAGATGACAACTCTTTCATAGTTCTCTTCCCACGGTCAGAAAAAATACCACATGGAAAAGAAATACTCCATGAAAAAACTACTCTTTCATTATCTTTTATGGTAACTTGCACGTAAGCCAAACAATGTACAAGGGTATCAATCACTTTCCTCAAATGCCTTTTCAAAGTTGTGCACAAACTTATAAGAATGTTCAACCTACATATATCAGCTGGCTCACGTACTGTTTTCGGATATTGATATCTGCAATCCTTTTACCGGATCTAGCATCATTGTCTGAGCTCAGATGACTCAGATAAAAACAATGTGAAAACATAGTTTGTTTTCATGTTTAAAGTCTCCATTGGTCTCCTGCAACAATAACAGGAAAAGCTGTACGGATCGATATGCAAGATTACTAATAGGGACTTTTCTTCTCCGACCCAACAACATGCGCATGAAACTTTCTTAACCAGGTAATAACATGCAACACTTACCAGGTCTCTGTGAAGCACCCAGTTTGCATGGAGGTAATGGATTCCATCTAGGATCTGGTAGAGTAGGGATTTAACCATAGATCTTGGCAACTGCATGGGCTTTTTATTTGCTTTTGAGGCACGGTGAAACTTGATAATATGCTAGAAATAAAACAAGTAGAAACAAGAAACATGTTAGATAAATGGAAAGGTTTTTTGTTGTGTTGTTTTTTTTTTTAAACTATTAACACTAAATAATGGAATGAAATACAAAATTTATTGAACTTTCAGTTGAAAATAATAGTGATGTGCTCACAATTTTCTTAAATTGTTTTTATTCTCTGAGTTGCTTTAAAAAACAGCTGTCAAGATTTTGTTAATATCTAAAGACTGGCTACTTACCTCCAGTAAAGTGTCTTAAACATTCTCCTCCCTCCCTCCTCCCCATTTGGGATCCTCTTATCCTCAGCTGCTAGAGCAGAACCTTCTAAACCAGCAGTATCTACCAGGAAGAGGACCACACTCTATGCTTTCACACCTTCCCTCCTCCTCTCCAAAACCACCCAGGACAGAGTGCTTGCAACTACTTTACTGCTCCCCCCTAAATCAGAATCCCAGGTAGAAAGAGATTAAACAAATATTCAAATAAATATGGGGGGGGGGGAGGGGGAACAACTCCAAAAACCCCACACCACACCATTAGGGTGCAAACATCTAAAAATGGTTATATTCTCCCTGCCAAGTTTTGGCTGCATACTTGATTGAGGATGACAAGCTAGTGGTTCTTGGATTACAGAAGTCAGTCAGCCCACTAGAGGACAAATACCGCTTGAAAACATGGAATGCAGAAAGGGACCTCAGCATTAGTCAGTTGAAGGAATGAAAAAACGATCATGAAAAGATTGCTGAGAGATCATGAAATATTCATAACCTAATTAATATTTATTGTAAGATCAATGTGGAGACGATAGGTTAGGTTTGGTTTTGTTACCCCATACAAGAAATAAAGCAGGGTGAGGCCCTTCTACCTTTTCAATCCTCAGACAAGTTGGGGCTATGCAAGGCACAAACACAATCTTAACATATTGCCATTCAGCAAGCAAATAAATCCATTCATTCAGATTTTTAAAAAAATCTCCTTTCTGAAGGCGATTCAAAGAAGCATCTCCAATAACAAAATAGTTTTCAATTATGTGCTTTTTGAAAGACAGAAATAATAAAGGCAGTTTGCATTTTTACTGAAAGTGATTCAAAATGCTAATCTGTAGAGTGACAAGACTACTAACTACCCAATTCTTTAAATAGGATTTGTCTAGTTCAAGATCATCCCTCTCCCCAGGTTACAGAGGTAGCCAATGGCTGTGCTTTCATTAGACCTCTGCTCCCTCCACCACCACCACCACCCCCCCCGCCAAGTTTGTCACTACTGTTCCCAATGAAAATGGTAACGGCTTAATATTTCCTCATGGTAAATGCTACCTCTGGCTGTCACCAGTGCTTTAGCCAAATTGTGCTTAGCAAAGGTGTAGACAATATTGTTTAAAGAAAAATAAAATAAGCAAAAAAACCCCAAATTAATCAGAACAAGAGACTGCTCACTCCCTATCAACAGCAATGTTTCCACCGATCCTTCCAGTACTACACATACAACAGCGATGGCTGTATATTAAAAAGCAGTATAAAAGAAATATACAGGATTATGAGTTTTTAATATACAAATGAGGATTAGTAAACAAACCAAGCTCTTAGTACCTGATTCTTTAATTGTGCAACCGCTCTGAAAACTATAATGAAAAGCCTTAAGGGATCATTTCCTTAGAAAGGTTTTTTCTTGTCATGTCACAAGAAGATTCTGTGTCAAAACTTAACTGGGAGTCCCTACCTTCCAATACTGCACGATGCTCACCAGATAATGACCTTCACATGTAATTACGATACGATTTATAAAGCAGTAACGATACCATAAACCCCCAAATTAGTATCTTTATTAACACACAGTATGAAAAAATACAGGAGCGAAGGTCACAACAGAGACCGATAAACCCAGCTCAGCCTTTTTTCAAGGTGCATGTAATCACTGAAACGGTTTTCTATACCCATTTAAAAACTGACTAGTATCCACATAAAACATTATTCCTTATAATAAAGGCATATAGAAAATGAAACTGAAAAAGGGACTCATGGGGCAGAATGGGACACAACTAACCACAGATGCGCTGAGGAGGAACGAACGCTCTGCCTCTGGCCCCACCACAGCCCGCCTGGTACCTCTGGAGGAAGGGAGCATGGTGGCACCAGGCTGGTGCCCTCTCGTTCCTGCCCCTGCCCTCCCCTGTGGCTCCCCAGTTCCTTCCGACATCTTGGGAAATCTGCCGAAGGTTTTACCCTGTGAGAAACTAAAGGACTGAGCAGACGCTTAAGGCAACAGAAGAATCGGTTCAGGAACAAGATACTATTTATTAATCAGCAGCTACTAGTATGCCAGGGCCATCCACTAGATCGGCAAAGCAAAGCTTACACCAGGGTAGAGGAGGGGAAGGTTTCCTGCAGCCACTCAAAGCAGCAGCATCCCTCTTTCTTCCTCTTGTTCCACAGGAACACCTAGGGGAACTTTAGAGGGAGATAACCTGCCCTTACGCTGAGCTTTAGGTATGCAAGTTACCTCTAAACCAGAGCTAGCACAACTGTATCGGTGCAACACTAAGCTAAGGTACCCAGCCAGACTTGCCAGCTGAGGCTCACCACCACACTTACCAAAGCTGGCTCACACTCCAGAAGACAGCAGAGCTTGCTCTCATCTGCCTCTGAAATATCACTTACACACATCCTAAATCACCTTGCTCTGATGCTGGCTTGTCCCAGTCAGAAAGGCTAAGAAAGCACATTCCTTTCTTGAAGGAGTTCTTCAATTGCAGAAGTGAAATAAAACTGATAGTTTTGCTTTAAGCAAGCAGTATCACCATTAGATAAAAGTCAATTTCCTACAAAAGCCAATAAAAAGTATTGTTGCGAACTTACTCTACAGAAGTTTATATTCATTAAATCGCAAACTTCACCCCATCACAGTTTAGATTAGAGGACTGAACAAAAATTAAACTAAAAACATCCTGCAGGGCCAAATAGTACAGGGAACTGAAAAGCTGAATTTACGCCAACACCATTGGAATGAATCCACAGGGCTTGTGACCAAGTCCTACTTTCAAGAGTTTTGTAAAAAAAGTAGTTAATCCAATTTCTTGCGTGCAACTAGCCACATGAAGAAAGGCCAACACACACAACCAACACTAAACAGCAATTTTAATGGCAGTGTCCATCTAAGAAACAGAAGGGCAAATAGGTGCCATTGCTGAACAGCATCTCTTCTACTGGAGGCAGCAAGCCCAAGCTTTTTCTTATTTCTTTATATTTCCAGAAATATATCTATATGGTCCTACCACTGTTTTGGGAAAATATTCCTCAAATTAAAAGAATAACTAAATAAATAAGAGCATCAAAATAGAAATAAATGAATGGTCATAACAATTTGACAGAAGTTTTGGAGATCAGGCAGGTCAGGTGTACAGGAAGCTCCAAAGCCGAGGATGCCATACCAGCACAACTATGGTAAAGGACTTTTTTTTAACTTGAGCAATTCTGCTGACTTCAGCTATGGCAGGGAGAACGTTCTCTTTCCGTGTCAAAACATTGAAGATTGAATAGTTTAAACCTAAGACCTCAGGCGTAGAAATGGGTGCAGGTGCCAGCACAAACTAGGATGTTCTTTATACATAACAGCACTATGCAAGTGGATGAGGCATTCTCTACTAGCTTCACTTCCCGCGTAGTCCCAAAGTGCAGCCTCAAGTACAGCATATAACAGCCATAATCTTAGACCATCAAGACTGTCCTCTGAGCTGGGAGTATAGATTTGAATCCTGACAGGTAAGGACATTCTGCCTCTCTCTCCAGGAACCAGGAGATGCGCTTGGACATTGCAGCTTTTAACCTTTTGGTATGCTCAAGTTCTTTGCTGAATCTTACCCCTAATGGATAACCATTAAGAACAAAACATGAGGACTTCCACAATCCAGTCAAGTCAGAGAAGCATGTTTGTAGCAAGACGACAAGCAGACACAGGGTCAAACAGCTTCAGCATTCTCCATGTCTTTTTTCACTGTCACTCCCTAAAGATAACTTAATTCCCGTATTCTGAAAGACCACCTGGCCACAAAAGCTGGAAAATACCGAGAGACATTCAGCAAAAGTTTAGGGAAGCCTTAATTGTCAGTGCACACTGTCCCAGTCGCATGCTACACAACAGAAACCTACCCCCAACGTTATCCAGCCATAATTTCATTTTAATTAGTTCACTGTGGATGCAAGCTCCCCTTCGGATATACCTAAGGCGCTTCAAAACGACAGAAGAATGCTTGTCATATGAGGTAAATGAAGCTTCAAGCAATATTCAAATCTATTCAGCAAAAGTACCCAAGTCACTTTCCCTTTCCGTGCAACTGTATTTTCAGAGTCCTAGATCTTAAAAAGATGCTGCCACTTCCATAAACCTTCCATAAACATTGTGAGCCAATTAGGTATTCACTTTTGAAAATAAACATAATGTAAAATATTTCTATTGCTTTTACACATTTTGTTTTAAATTTAAAAAAGGGATCGACTTTGTGGCAGTGGCTTTAAGTCTATATTAGAAATTAAATTAATACTTCATTGACCAATGTTAAAGTATAAATTTATTAACATTCTAGAAAAGTAATGAAGCTTCCAGAGGCTTGCTATAATTTCCTGTTTGCAACCTCTGGAACTATTGGTTTTATTTACTAACTGCATATACCCAATTTTCGACTTTAAAAAAAAGGTAATAAAATTGAGGGGGAAAATGGATGAACCAGCTTATTTCAGCAAGACCATTTTAGCTTTAGCAAAGCCAAGACCATATAAACGATAATAAACAAACAAGTGAAACAGAGCTAAGCATTCCAAAAGAAAATACAGTGGTGACTCACGAAACACTATTCAATCTAGTAGTTCATCTGCCTTCTATGTTACCTAATGTGTTGAAATTGGTTTGAAAATTGACTGATGAGGAACTATGTACATTTTCTAAATCCTCCACCATAAACAAAGTAAACATAATGCATGACAATATAGAGCAAACTCATTTAGTTCGTTCCATGAAAACCTCTAGTATTTACCCAGCAGTTAAATGAACATTCAAAAAGATCCTAATTTTAGCGTGCTTCCAAGAAAGTCAAGCTGATGCAAACATACTCTCTCTGTGTTTGCGTCATCCCATTCCCCATTCCAAGAACTGCTGTTCAGTATGACAGAGGTTAAAACAAACAAGTCAGACATGGAAAGTTTTCATGGAAGTAAGCATCCAGCTAAACAAGAGATTTTATGCATCTGACCAAATGAAGTCACAGTGTGAGCTCTCACCTCAACAGACATGAGATGATCCATAGACCTCAAGACACAACCCCCTTGAAAACCTGACTTCTTGAGTTCTACTGCTTAAGGCAATGCTTGTTTTAAAATCACATGCATCTCCATCAAACTGAAATGCAATCACGTCAACACAGATGCCTCTCCCTGCTGAAGTAAATTGCCTGTTCGCTCCCACACTTCAGCAAAAACCCTTCTTTCTATCCAATCCAGCCTTTGAGAATAAAACAGAATTATGTCAATGCACCAGTAAAAAGTAAAATTACATTTTAATATTAAAGAGATGGAAGCTTGGATACACATTAAATCTGTGCCAAGGTCAAGAGGAAGATTCAAATTATATGGCTTCAAGTCTCATTTTACACATAAAATGATTTCCACCTTCTGTCTTCAGCAAAATCAATATCCAAACAAAGGTGACAAATATTCTTGAGTGTTAAATGTAAAGCACTTAAAAGGCTATGGAAGAATAAATCAAAATCTAAAGGTGGTATAAAAACTACACGTGCATCATTTGCACAATTTTCAAAAAGAGGAAGCAAAGATAGACCCAATTAACCTAAGTAACATTTGTTTCCTGTTCCAAAAATAAATCACAGCTTCACAAGCCTACAGTTAGGACTCATTTCAGACACCAAAGTTTTAAACACTCAAAAAATTTTGTCAAGGGTATATCACAAGTAAAATAAAATAAAATCAAAACAAAAGCAGGTAAAAGTATTTCTACAGCAATCACTTAAGTTTCCAATTGTGGGAGCATTACAGCCATCAACACATAAAACAGTCCTTCAAAAGAGGAAGGGGAAAAAAATGTGCCTCAACAGCCTCACTCTAAACTATGGCAGTACACCGCCATCATCAAATATCTTCTTTAGAATGTCATTAACCAAACTGTCTAATGAAAAAATCCATTTCCAAGTGACAAGGGTCAACATTTTAAGTAACAGTGAAGGGAACTTTAATACGCTAACTTTTGCTAAAGCTAACTTGCTTTAAATACCTAAGCTTTGAAGCACAGAGCAAACAGATTCAGTACCATTTTCCCAGGTTCTGCTGGGGTCTTTCTCGTTCTTCTAGATCTTTCAGACCTAAATATGTCAAAATAACTCTATACGATTAAAAAAAAAAAAAAAAAACCACACACACAGTTTTCAACTACCCTTTCATCATATATCCGAAACACCCAGTATTCACACCACTCCGTTCACGTTAATTCTTCACACACTTCATGCTTTTGCACCCTTGCCTTTGTCTTTGAGGTCTGCTCCTACCAGTTGTCTCCTCCAATTTTCACACTTTGTGGTACAGAAGATGAACCCACAAACTACCCCCAAATCCCTACAACTCTGGCAGAAAAAGCAAGTTTTGTGACGTGACAAGCACAATCTCAGAACAGACAGCTATCGACAAGGAATGGCGCTGCTCTCTGCAAGAAATCCAACCATCACTTTAGTGCCAAAAAGACCCCTTCCGTTATATTTGGAAGGGATAAATCATGCCGTAAAGACTTTCTGTAACAATGGCCGATGATAAAAATTGTAACTTTAAAGCAATCAAAACCTATGCCAGCCCGCTCCCTTCTGCCCCAACAAATCTTACATTCTTCTGCCAGCCAGCAGAATCCTATACTGGTAAATACGCACACGACAGAGAAGACTGCACAAAGAATCACCTAGTGGAGCAGGACTGAATTAAAAAAACAAACAAACAAAAAAACAACAAAAAAAAAAACGCATGACTATAGAAAATTAAAAGAGAAAAATAAAACTGCTACACTGAGAAAAGTATTTTCATGTATATAAAAATATTTGTGATCAACTAGCATCTGAATTATCCTCAGGATTAAGAGCTAAACTAAAGACTAGTGAAGTAAAAATTATAACTGATTACTCCATATTTGAGGAAGACTTTAAAACTCAGATCCATTAGAAAACATTCATGTGATTAAACAAACATGCAGGTTTATTGCATAAATCAGTATACAAACACCCTCACAACTTCATTTAGCATATAAGAACATTATTCAAAATGTCATTAGCTGAAATTAAGTACATTTATTTGTATATTGAGAGAGTCAGCTAGTGTTGCAAAATTCACATGTAGGAAGAATATTTTCTCCTTTCCATAATTTGATGATTATTTTTAGGTACACACGATTACGCTTATAATCTCTATCCTACACTTTTAAAAAGAAGAATATATACATTACAAGTATTTCATATAATACAAAGCCAGTCTGTGCATATGTTTCTATGATTATCAACAATAATTTCAAAATTAATTTTACTCCAAGTTTCTCAGTTGTATTTGCTGCTAAGCAGTTAGTTGTTAGAGATCACTGGAATCTAACAATGAGAGAGAAACAATCAACCAAACCTAAAAAATACCCAGATCATGGTTTAACTGTTCTTGGATAGTGAATGTATCATCACATTGAATATTACCAAATCATAGTTAATAATTTATTTAATCACTTATTAAAAGCCAACAATTTTTTTTATGGCTATAAAACACATTCAACGCATTTTACTGTGATAAAAATGTCGCTGTTTTTCAGAATGAGATGATAAACATTTCAGAAGCTTCTGATTTAAGTTACAACATAGATTTCCAGAAAAGGAAATCTTAAAGCTTTGAAGTTACATGGACATATTAGATGAGTCTGAGAATTAACTCTGTACCATAGCTAGAAAAGTAGATACCCTATAAATTTAGAATATAAAAAAAGAGTTACAAAAATGTTGCTTAGAATCAAAAATCCTATTTAAAAATATGGAGACTATGGAATTGAAGACATTGAATGTGTGTTTATCTGCAGTACTAAAACCAAAAATGTGTGCTTTAAAAAATACCTCCAATACTAAAAAGCTGATGCTGTAAAAGTATAGGAGAGTAGCTGGGAACAAAAGCTGGCTCTAACTATTATAACCTCTCCAATGGCTAAAAGTAACTGCACTGACAACAAAAAGAATTCACCTCCAGAGCAGATCTCATTTGTATCACACTCTTCTTAAAGTCCAATTAAGTAATCATCATGCATTTAATGTATTTACTGTAAATTTGAATAATGTCTTAAAGTGCATGAGCTTTACATAAGAAGTTCTGGACAGCAGTACACAACTTAAGACTAAGGTAAAATAAGAACATACATGAAAGTTGAATAGGAAAATAAATTTATTCCTTAGTGATAAAACAGCAAAAATTCATGCATCTAAACCAACCTTTTTTTTTTTTTTTTAACGACAAGAATGAACATAGCAGGAAAATACACGTATTAGTTGAAGGAATTACACTTTTTCTTGGAAAGATTTCATCCATGCATAGTTTGTAAGACTATGAAGTTCTAACTGTGTACTGGAAAAGGTAACTTAAAAATAGTATCAGTTCCACTCGTGGACTTAAGATTAACTCAGCTATGTGTTAACTGAATTACATTTTTTTATCTCAACATAAATTAAGCAAGGCAGAAAACCTGGATACAATTTGGATTAAAAGCATCCAAGACTTTATGAGTAGACGTTGAAAAAGGAATGTCCTTCACAAGAGAAGGAACAGGAGATGGTTGGTTCTGTGGCTATGAGCATCTGAAGCTGAACGTTTCAGACAACTGGAATATAAAGGTGTGAGACTGAAGCAAGTTACCAGGAATTAAGAAAGGATGTGGCTTATGATGTATGAGATATTCAATGGCATCTGTGGACATACACATTTGTAACCTTGCATCAGGTGCTCCTTTTACACTGAGGTACAAGCTAAGGAATCTTACATTTACTTCATAGCATGAGCATATATAAGCAGTGATGACAGTGCAGACAATACACTATAAATTAACATATGTGGCATATCCAACAGCCTAAGAACTTTACCAGTTGACAGAGTCTAATAGCCAAGAAAAATGACAAGAAAATACTCTGTGGATTACACTAAGAATTTTGGTAATTAAAGCAAACAAGATTTAGAAATCAATTGGTCAAAAGAATTGCTATATTCTTCAACATTCTTTGTTGCAATCTCATGAATGGCTTTGCATTGTTTTGTATAATGTAACTTCAGAGGTGATGAAGGAAAAATCTTTGATAGGCTTAGTTATTAAATGGCGAATATGTTTGCAGGCAAGGATAACATAGTAAGTCTTCACCAATACCTGTCAAAAGTAGTTCAAATTAGCATAGCTTTCTTCATCCCTTGGTAATGGCATCAACAGAAGTTGTAGCAAGTTATAAAGTATGCCACTATCTATACTCAAATTACAGATTTGAGCAGTCTAATCCTTGCGAATTTAATGCAAAGTAAAAAAAAAAAAAGTTCTTGCTCACCATAAAAGAACTTTTTAATAAGCTTAATTGGCACCATAACTTTTCCTCATTAGAATGGGACAATTTTTTTTCAATATTACAAAATGAACAAAGTAAGATAGCATCTAATATAGTTTATTCATCTCTTGCCAAATGTTTCCAGTACAGAAGACAAAAATTTAATGATTTTAATTAATCTGATGTTTGTAAGTGATGAGCATTTACTCTTCTCATTGAAGCCAATAGGAGTCACTAAAGCTGGGCAGCTTTGAACAGAAGGACGATTTCCATACTTACAGACAGATTTGGTAAGTAACTCTAAGGTACCTACATTAGAAACCGTTGGTCTCTGGGAATCTACATCTCTCTAGCGACAGCACATCTACAGTTCCAAAACTTAAATCCTTCTAAACTGATACCCACAATGAATAGACTTATTTTCTTTTTATGTAGTGCTGGGGGAGCACATGGCGCTAAGCAGTAACAAAATGTGCCAGTCCCCTACTACGATTTCTACCCCAAAGAGCTGAAAGGGCACAAGCCGTAAAGCACAGGAAATGCAAAACACAACACAACACAGACAGAATGACAAGTGGTTGTTATTACTGAAATGCATTACAAAGTAAGTGGATTTTCAGGAGTTTTTCGAAGGAGGATAGTGAAGGATCTTTACGTACGTTAATTGGGAGGCTGTTCCATGTGTAGGAGGCAGCGTGGAAAAAGACACAAAGTTGGGAGTGAGCAAAAGAGACAAAAGGGGAATTAAGAGCGATGCTTGGGAAGTGCTGACGGTAAAGGAAATGAGGACCAAGGTTAAGCCAGAACCAAGAGTGCCCTGAACATGGCTAACTTTATGCAAGGGAGGAAAAAGAATTCCTGGCAAAGGCTTAAGAAGCAAGGGAACATGGGCAATTTTATAGGAAAGGAGAAATGATTTGTGTAGCGTGTCCCATACAAAAAAAAAGCAAGAGAGTTAGGAAGTGGGAGACCAGTTCACATCAAATAAACATTTCAGTCTCAAATACTAGAAAAGAATTAACTTCACTGAGATTATGACCAATACCCAGCCAGATGTGAGGAGCGGCAGGAACATTAGACTGCAGTGATTCTTTATCTAAAGCTGTTAAATCATGTGAAAAATCACCATGTAGTATAAAAACTACATGCCCAAAATAAATTGAAATGGAAAAAGTTAGAAAAAAGGTGTTTTAAATATGCCATTCAATGTAGCAGTAAAGTGTGTTTGTTGTGGTTGTTCTATAAAATGAGTAAACTCTACTGATGCACAAATAAATTCTGTCCATACAGGGTTTTAGCTGCTGCAATCCTATTCATCATCACTGTCACCAGTTGTGAGAAATACACAAACTCTCAGTGCACACTGAACTTTGATGAAAAAAACTTTTAAAATACAAAGCTGCTACCCCATAAGAGAAATAAAATTAAATATTTTTAAGCATATGAAGGGGAATGAAATACCATGACTTTAATTGTTCTGAGCCAGAAGTATCTTTTTGCATGGTCTAAGTTTACTTTCCTTCCAGATTACAATTTTGTGTCTTGAGAGCTAAGTACAAACAAATTGAGCAATTTGTCACTAAGATTAGTAATAGCAACTTCTATATAACTGAAGCCTTAAGAAGTAATATTACAATTAATATTACCACTTCCTCTCCTTGCCAGTTTTTTCAAAGGAATTCTAAACATACTGATTACTGTTAGTAAGTGTTTGATATCTTTTGGGTTTAAACACAAATCCAGGTGTAAGCAACTCAGATCTTATCAGTAGGTGTGGAGCTTGAATATTTGTATCTGAGTTCAACTCATGATGTCATTGATGTCCACCTCTACAATAGATTAAATCAGATCATATCATATTTTGCTGGAAACTTAAAAATAGACATCTAAGTCTCTACTGCTCTTCCACATAGTGATAGTCTATCAGTAGGCCCAATTAGCAGTGCTTACTTTTTTTTCTTATTTTCTTTCCACTCATACTGTCACAAATTCACTGTTTAGAATTAGGTGATTGAATGTTGGTCACCCAGTATATTTCAGTGAGAAGACTCAGTAAAGCAGTTCCTCTTGTGTGTCTGTGTCTGTGTGTGTCTGTGTAAAACTGCAGAAAAAAGAAAATACTAAATACATTTCCAAACTCTATTTTAGGAGGTCTCAATTTAGGAACGATTAAAGCTTGTAGGAAAATTCTTTTAGCTTCAAAATAAAATCTGACTGGAAAAAATCTACATAGCCTTTTGCAGGTTTTAAAGTGTACAAAGAACAGGATGTCAGTTAGACCCTTAATTACAAAGCAAGAAATTTATGCATCTCTGCACTATATGAAGGTACACCACACACTTCAGTTTGAACAAGCTCGTATTACACTACCTCAAACACTTAGGAAAATCTGTACTTACCCACAAATCATGTTCAGCATAATCAAACAGCAGCCAAACCTTTCTGTCACTATGAGAAAGGAAAACCTTCTGCAATGCAATCACGTTAGGGTGCTTCAACTCTCGTAAAAGCTGCAGAGAAACAGAGAAGCTCTCGTTACTTCTGTGCTTGTTAAGAAAAGCAAACACAACAAAGAAACACAACAAGTCTTAGCACAAATAGCAAACAAGTAATTCTAAAACAGGCCCTAGAAGAAAAGATGCCACTGATTCAACACATTATTGTCAAAATCAGGATATACACCGGCTCCGTGGCATGGGTTGCTGTTCTGCAAGCACAGCTGACCATCACTAGCTACCTTGCTCTGTTCCAGACTCAGCACACAGCTGCCCATCCTACCTATTTATCCCACTCACCCTCAGCTTCTATCTTAAAGGAGTCATTGCACACAAACGTAACTGTTCTCTTATCAAAGGCGAACATCAGGATTTAAGGATGCCAGAATCAAGCTTGGGCAGCTGGTCCAATTCTTTGTGTGGACACCACAGTTCGATTACCACATAATTATTCTATTACCAATAATTTTCTTTTGCATTGGATCCCTGCTTCGCTTGCCTGGAAGTCCACAGGGTTGTTCTTCTCAGAACATAAGGGTGTTTTCTTTGAAAAGTTTACCAAACCCATTTTTCTAATGGCTGTTTCAACTACTATCCTGTAATCCAGAAATAAACCCAAGCTTATTTACTGCTGGCCAGAAGGAAAACTAGGTCTCATGACTAATTAGACAGCACATTAAAGCAGGCACCGCTGCTGAAGTCACCCTTCTGCCAGATTAAATCAGTCCTCAGGAGGAGCTGGGAAGCGGTACTCCCAAAAATATAATTTCCAAGGAATCACTTTTTGCTGCCTGCCCCCCCCCCCCGCCATACTGCAGTCACAAGAATGATTGATCACTTCTGTTTTATCTTAAAATTGCCTGCATCTGCACTAGTATATAAATTGCCAAGAATCTATTTATAATGGCAAAATAGTAAATGGAGTAGGTTCCAAGGCACATTTGAGAAAAATGAATCTTCCCTTTTTTCACCTTACAGAAAAAGACTCGTGATGTTTATTTTAGGGGAAAAAAATAAGGAAAAGGATTAATTTTAAATTATCTTATCCTTTGGCTATACAAATATCTGGCAAGACAAGAAATCTTCTAAAGACTATTACAACTGCTTAAATCTATCCCAGTTTTCCAGCAAATGAAATAATTTAAATGCTTTTTCTACCATGCAGGAAGTGTTTTCTTCTTTTTGTTTCTTCCTCTCCCTTATGCTAAGCATTTCTACTTTAAAAGAAAGAAATTCCTCCCTAATGACCTGATCAATAGTCACGCCCAGGTATCACGAGATGCAGTAAAAATAATTGTGTCTCTTAACACATAGTAACTAACAAAACCCTACGAATTAAAATTGTCCTTCGACAGGCATCAACAGATGTTGGTGTATACCTTGTCCTTAGTAATATTAAAAACTATTTTCCAGTAAGGATTTGATGGGATGCCTCTGCCTTTTTTCTTTTTTAATAGAGAGTTCTTTTCATTTTAGGATAATTTTTAAAGTAGGGGGAGAAAAAAACATTATGGTAGGCACATTATTTTATTTAATTGCTATTAGATTTTTCTTAAAGACACTGTTGGCAGCAATAGCAATATAAAAAAAGTCCAAATTGTTTAAAAAAAAAAAAGCATTCTCTCAAAATGAGTACAACTTTGCAGTAAGAAACAGCCAAAGAGAATATAGTTCCATATCAAATGCTAGCATATAATAAACAAGTCAATAGAAATATTATGCAGAGCATTGGAATAGAAAGGATGCTTAAAGTGTTGTGCATTAACAGAAAGGTGCTATATGAAAACGAGACAGGAATGTGTATATCCTGCAGCTCTCAAACACCACTGCTCACGCCAGCCCACACAGAGGAACGGTACGCAGCAGCGGTCACCATCTATCACAACAGCCTGATTAATAAATGAAACCCGAAACCTCTCCGTTTCACACAAGTCATGAAAAAGGATACTTTCATATTAAAGAAAGTGGTACGCTTCTTATCCAAAACAACAATGGCATACACTTATTTACAATGAGTAAGTTATTTCTAATGCATTGTTCTCTTTTCATTCAACTTAGATGACACAAGAAGCACCCTTCTCCAAACCCAGCATTTTTCACATGACAGAATCAAATTATTACTGGTATGATCTTAAACATCGATTTTTGTAAAAACCATGAGAACATCAGGAAGAAATCATGATGTTACTTTTATACCACACGTGTTGAGTTCCTAACAGAGAATGTCTGTATCTGACCTGAAGAACAGAGGCAAACAAACAGTCTCTGCAAAAAAGTTCTGACGCTGTATTTTTCAGCTACTGGACGACTGTTTATAGTTGCAGCCATAGATGGCAAGAGCTCCCGCCGAACTAACAAAGTCTGTTTACACAGGTTACAGATGCACTCTCTACCCGCCTGCTTCTCAAGTCTTTTCTACTTGGAAAACCTAGCAATTTTTCTAAACCATATTGTAAATGAAAATGCTAAAAGCAATGAGGTTATTTTAAAAGTTGCAATCTAGAGATGTTGCCAATACCTTAATCATAGGAGCTACAGCAGCCTTATAAATAACAATTTATTTTTTTCTTTTAAGAGGAGCTGTTACAAAGCAAAACATTTCAGAGACATGAATACTTGCCAGAACACATCTTATCTAACAGTTATATTTAAGTGGATATTCATAATTTAAACAGAACATTTAAGGACTTGATTCCCTGACTTAAACTCATTCTGTAGTTGTATTAGACACTGGCCAATATCAAAAACTAGACTGAAAACTTGTCAAATTATCTTGTTCCATCTAACAGTGTGTAATAGAAAATACTGGTAAGTTATTATTAAGAATATTTAAATAAGCTTTTGTGTTATCTATTCTGCACTCCAACAGATGAACAAATTTGTTAATTAAAGAGGAAGACAACTCAATTTTTTGTGCTATTCTCATTTGTCTAGCTTAAGTGAATGCTTTGCAATTACCATGGATAGTAATTTTGGAAGTGCTTTTGTAGTTTTAGCGAATAACGGATCTTTACACCTTCTTCTACGGAGCCACAACACTAACATAGCAGCATGCCGTAAGGAATTTCTTCTAAAATAGAAAGCTTCAAGTGGAAAGAAGTGGCACACATCCAAACCAGAACGGTTTTAAAGACTTTGTTGCATTCTGGCCGTCAAGACCACCAGTGCCGCAGCAGCCGGTGCTTCAGCAGCGGGAGCCAGACCAAGGAAACGTCGGCTCTTGAGTCCAACGCACTGGGTCAAGAACGGGAGCTCTGCTTTAGCTACACTGGGCTTGCAACAGTGCTAGACACCAATTAGACAAGATCAAAAACTATAGCTTAGGGTACCAGTGACTAGCTTGAGTCATGAACAGAAAAGCTGGTCAGATTTATGTCTAAAAATAATCTCCCCTAGAGATGGACTACAGCAGAAGAAAGGGTGACCACGGGGATCGAACCGATGTTACTCACAGGTACGAGAGGAGCACAGATGAGGAGAGTCATTCAAAAAGCACTGGAAAGATGTGATCAGAAAGGAATATAGGGCAGAACCAAATGCACAGCTATTGAAATCAAGATACAGAAAATTTCAGACAAGTGTTTCAACGACAAGTATTGATCTAAGATTTAGCTAAAAAGAAATCAGAGACTTCAGAAACAGTATTTTCATTAAAGCAGACAGATGGAAGCCAATATGTAAAAATACAGGGACGTATTTAAAGCTACTTGCATCACAGTTGTATCAACTACCTACCCTAACAACTTCTATGTTTGACTAGAATCTAGTCAATATTTAACTTCTACACCCACCACCTAACTGTATTGTCATTAATTTTTGTCTAAATGGCTTCAAAATTATGTATTGCTTTAAAGGATGCTAAGGGTAGCACCTAGTTCTTCAGCTAACCCTAATCTTGAAAACAAAGACCTAACTCATTTCACGTTAGATTTGCCACTTTTGCTTCTCTGCCAGCTTCTGCTATGAAGGGCTGGGGGTTCCTATTGCCTTTGTGCAGGCTGAGAACAAACCTGACTTCAAATTCTTTGAATAAGGGAGTAGAAGAATTCATTTTGAAATATATTGTCCAAACAGGAGATATAGGGCAGAAGAGGGGAAAAAAAGAGACAGTCGTAACACTACATTTAGGTAAGATTTTAGCCTAGCCTAATGGCCCGCCTTGCAGTTTCACCTTTCCACTACTCATTTTATTAGCTGTCACATGCCATGTGTGTCTAACAGTTAAGTCATGCACCTTGTTCTGAAATGGTTGTATGTCCGTTCATCACCATAAACACGCTTCATAAATGTGCGTTTTAGCCATACCTAGAATCCCAAGGACAACTTCAAAGACACAGTAAATCATTGTCTACAGCTTTTCTGCACCACAGATTGCTGTATAAACTTTAAACATACAAAACAGATGAATGAAACATAATACCAATACTATTTTTCTTAGGTCTTGTGCAGAAGTAAATCAGTTTGGAGACTTTGTTAATTCAAGCCTAAAGCTAGAAAGAAGAAATTAATATACTGTCCTAGTAACCGAAAGGTTCCAGTGTACCTGAAAACATTTTATTGCAAGATAACAACCTGAACATAAAAAGGATCTGCAACTGCTAGAATTTATTACTCGGTGAATACAGCATCATATTTTAATAGCACTTTAGCTTATTGTTCCTCTAAAATTTAAGTTAAGTTAAATTAAGTTAAATTAAGTTAAATTAAGTTCCGTCATACCCAACTTAGCAGTAAAATGCTAATAAAAACCTGTCTCTCAGGTGAGCTGCAGTACATGTCTTTCTTGGTAACATACAGAGCAGTTCAGGCAGAAAGTCATTGAGAAGGACATCATTCTGAATTGTCAACATCTGTGCAACTTCGACTCTCCTGTACAATGGCTCTCTTGTAAACACGTTAGATTTTTTTTTTTTTTTTTTTAAATTATTCTTCTGGTCAAGAGAATTCTACAAGCATCTTCACTCATCACAGCTCTTAGTTGATGCAACGGTCTCAAATTTTAAAATGCTGCATTTGGATAGCCCAACTAGCATGAAACAGCTTGCAGGGTTCCAGGCAGCTCCACAGTATATGCAGAATTGCCAGTTATTTCTTCTGCTGTCTGACAAGTAAGCTCTCTCGTGAGGGACACTGAGCATTTCCCTCACAAGTGAACACCTCTTATAGCAAGGGAGGGGTGGAGGTCATGATGAGAACGTCTCTGATGTCTGAGAAAAAGTTAAGTTGGCAACAGAATTGGTATAGAAGCTTGAAGCATTGGAAATGTAAAGTGTCAGCAGTCAAGCTGAGTTAGACTTTGCATGGAAAGTCAAAATAAACAGAAAAGATTGCCTAGCTAGAGAAGGAGCACAGGAGAGCGTGCAAGCACAAGAATAAGAAAGTAAGAGTGGGATATCATATAGTTTAAAGAAAAAACTAAAAATCTAAAATATTTTACCTCCAGTTTTAATGACAGCTATGATACTGACCATGGACAGAAAGAACATACACATAAAGGAAATGCCTCACGTTTAGGAAGTGAAAATTAGACAAGCAGAACTCAGAGGCAGCATCATATGATTAGCAAATATAGCACATACATTTATAAAGGGGCCAGGGAAAGGAGACAAGGCACTTGCAGACGTGATAATCCAAGAATAGCATCATGCAAAGCATGAAAAAAAAAAAAAACCCCAAAACATTTTGAAACCATGAATATAAATATATTAAAAACAATCTATCTTGATTTTCTTCTCTGAAAACTCACTTTCTACACAAGCAGAAGATCTGTGTTCAAATTTCACCTTTATAAGAGTGTTAAGTACTTCATCAGATGGGAAAGACGACAACTGCAAGAAGTTTGAGGTGAGCAAGAAACTACCTAAAAAGGCAGCTGCTGATGGAAAACGTTTCAAGGTAAAGCAGTTCTATATATTAACTATTTGGAGAGTTACCAAAGAGTAGGTATTGTGATTATTAATAAAACCCATCTCAGCATTAAAATAATGAGTGTGAATGAAATTATCTGATTAAATAAAGGTGGCATTCCCAATGAAGAAAAGGAGTGTGATAACACATCATCTTTTACAATACTTTATTTTATGACTGAGTAAACAAAGGGTAACACAAATGAGATGAAATTAACAGCACAAAACCTGAATTCATGCACTTAGAAACTAACCAAGAATTTCTACTACAGACTGAGAAGTGCAAGTGACAAAAAGGTAGAACTGGATTACTATAAAACAACAAAGAAAATTAAGAGGGTAAATCTGATACTAGATATACTAGTTCAGGTATTTACAGGGGAGAAAGGGATGTATTGACATCAATACATAAAAGGCTTCTGTGATATATTTTTAAAATACTACGTTTGGTTTTCTTTACCTATACTCAAACACCTCCACCGCCGCACACACACAAAGATGAACTCACCCTGAAAGAAGCAAAAGGTGATCAAAGCAGCAAACAATCTATCCCTCCACAGGGAAGAAAAACCTTGCTCAATTACTGTAACTAATCAAATATTGAAAGGAAATAAGATTGATAGCCACTAAAATACAAAGGCGTGAGCACCAAAGATGAAAGACATAATTACGCTAAATGGCAATCATGGTTCAAGAACAAACAGATACAACTGATAACAGATAAATTTACCCTGCAAGATGGCATCTCGGGAACGGGAAGGTTCAGGAAGAGCTTTTCAATAGCAAGGAAAACAGCATCTCATTTGCAGCGTGATCATCATTGGAAAATAAATTACTTGATGAATTCGCCAGAATAGTCAGCCACTAGATTCAGTGATGTCTATGTAGTATGCACTTTCATAGAAGCCTTCATGAAAGGTGGGTTTGGTGAGGTTTTATTAATCATCTCCAGCAGATGAAAAAGATCATGCACTGATCGATAGCCAGCTCCTACAGTAATTTGGTTTAAACTCTTTGAACTTAGCCTACAAATTGTCTGTCGCTATATAATGCAAGTAACTGTTACGTGAAGTACACTAGCAACTAGGACATCTCTTGCTCTTTAGAGGTATAGGAAATTCTGCCTTTTTCCTCCCAAAGAAAAAGACAACTTCTGCAAGACAGAAAGAGGAGAGTTATGCTGTTACTAATGTAAACAACATGATCAATTATGAAGGCGTTTAGCACATTTAAAAATAGTCAGACAGTACACTCCTCAAGGAAATAACTCTTGCACAGAAACACTTTTTCACCATAGGATGAATAATGCTTTCTAGCTACCACCTACAAGAGCAGGGTGAGGACAGACGCGTTCACCTCGCTGTGAAGGAAACCTAAGAAAAATTAGAGAAAACAGGAAGACAAACACTGCTCTCTCTACTAACACTAGTAAATGTTGCAATAAACAGATATTTCTGTGTCAGCGATGACAAAATCCGTAATCATCTTCAGCAATTTATTCTGAGGCCAATCTCATGTAAGAGGTGTTCCCACCTTTCATGTAGTTTACTCCAGTCTTTTGATCTACGTGGTTAAACTGATCTGGAACAACCTTAGTAGTTTCTTTGATGGAAATGCACTCTGTAATGCATTTAACCATTTTCAAGGTTAGAACCAAAACCTTTAACTAGCAGAGATGTGGATCAGAAGACATGGGAAAGACGAAAGCATGAGCCTGATTGCTCATAAAAGCAGTTGTATGGTATAGAATTTTAAAGTCACCTCTTGTGTGATGAATATATTCAAAGCCTCTAGGGTCACTGAAGTTGGTTTTAAATTGAAGCTAGGGTTTTCAAAGGAACCTAAAGATCATCATTTTACTCCTTCAGAAGCTCTTTAAAAATTCCAACTTATTTAGATGTTATTAATCAAGACTAGATCCTCTCCTCCATGTTATTATCCTTTCCACATAGATCCTCTGATGCCTGTTATATTGAGCTCATGCTGCAGCTTTTCCCTCAGGGAGATATATATGGGCCTCTCAAAATAAAAAGTAAAACCAGGCAGCTATTAATTTTATTAAACTTGTAAAAACAATCCTTTGCTAACCATGCCACAGGTCTCAAAGTTATCAGGAAGAAGAAAAGAGAGGGGAACTGAAACAGCGTACCACATGAAAAAAAATACTCAAAATTCAGCTTTTTTTAGTGATCCAATTGATTCTCAAGTTTGGGATTATCCAATTTGGATTCCCTTTTCTACTTGGAGAAATTCCACTTACAGAGTTACTGCATAACTGAAGTGTAAAAAAAAAAAAAAAAAGTCTTTACCTAATAATAGTTTCAAACTAGAGCAGGTATGGAGAGTTCATTTATCAGTCCTTCCAGCTGTAAGCTGTCTGCGGCTGGCACATGTATAAGAGGTCTCAAAAAGATGTAGGCAACATAAAAATGGACATGGATACATATACAAGAAAAAAAAAACAAACAAAAAACCCACAAACAGAAACTGTCCAAAGAACCTAAGAAGAAAGGTATAGTTTCAGTGGCAGCTTAAGTTCTGCTTCAGAGAGGATATATTCTTTGTATACTGGTCTGGTCAAGCCCTGTCCTTGGATAGCCTTCGGTGTGCAAAACCAAGTGGGGGCGGCAGACTGAAATGCCAAAAATTAACAACTGCCATTCTTACATGAACTGCTAGGAGTGGTGCCTCAGTTTACAAGGCATGCTCCAAATTAAAATTAACAAGCTAAAATGTTTTAAAGCATGAGTCCCAACAGACTGTCGTCTTCTCTTTAATCCTCCTATACAAGCACCCAATTTTCATCAGTTTTATCCCACACAGTCCTTCATATTGAAACCATCCCTCCAAGTCTGCTCTACACGTCCTTCAACCATTTCCTTTCTTCATGCTTCCATCTCTCTAAAACACACAGCCCCCAAACTGTGAGCATTCCAAACTCCCACAAGAGAAAGATAAAGTATGTTTTAAAAAAGAAAGAAGTAAAAAGACATTGAACAGGATCTAACCGGTAAATTGCCAAATGTTAGGACAGGAAGAAGACAAAAACCTGCCCCACCCTCCTCCTATGACAAGGATTAAGCAAGTATTTATTCTATAAATATTTTCATTTCGGGAGCTGGAAATGGTCTGGCATTGCTAAATAACATTATTATTCTGAAACAAAAGCTTGGCAAAAGATTTTTTCATAAGCATTATATTTTAACTAAATTAAAGGAATAGAAACTAGGGTAACTGCATTTTTAATTCTTGAGGTTCCCACCAAAAGAAAATTAAGTAACTCTAGCATTTTTCTTGAAGAACATAGGCAGAAATACAAGCATAACAATTCTTTCCATTTCTTAGTTACCAATATGGTATACCATGGCATAGACTTTTAAACAGAAAGAAAGAACTATTGGAAAATTACTTCCAAAACAAGAAAATTGTTAATTTTTAATACAACTATATAAGGAAATGCTGACGTTAAGATCATACAGTATCGACTTAGCGCCAGTGCACATATTAAATACATCATTTATTTTCATCTCTCTTCTACAAAATACATCTGAATTATTATTGAATTTCTGCATCTTCGTAAAGGAAACAAGGTTTCAATTTATCAAATTCTATGCTCTCTCTTCTGTTAAAGGCAGCTCTGTAGTCAAATTTGGTCAGTCCGACAGAGATTTAACAATAACCATTTTCCTCCCAATTGAAAGGTATAGAGAAGTCTAAGCTCTGTCTCAACGGAGATTTTTCTCCTTATTTAGCCAACAATAAAAGAACATTCATCCACTCAGATAACACCAACAACTAAATTGAAAACATCTATAGAAAGTAACCTGCTAAAAAGCAATATGGAATGTTTGTCATTTCTGAAGATTTTAAGATACCCTGAATTCACTTTTCGGTTGACTAGAAAATAAATTTCTTCTGCTACTGAGAAGATAAAGAAATTTCCCATCAAACTAACAAAGACTCTTAAACCTAAGGCTATATTAGAACAGTCTTTATAATGAGGCAGGGGGACCCAACACATCACTTCGCTAATACATCTTTAAAATTCAGAAGTAGCGTCACATAATTCCACAAACCTACACATTTAGTCTGGGTTTTTAAACTGCAACTAGCTTTCCCTGGCAGTGCTTATTCTAACATTTCTGATTTCCTGGCAACCAGCTACCACCTTATACTTGCACTGGATCTCTCAGCGAATGAACAGTGATGGCAACTGAGGTTTTCCAAAACCCTTGTAGAAGGGCAAATAACAAGACTAGACATCAATTCTGATCAATCATCCATTTTTCAAAGTCGGTTTTCCTCTCAATAAGACTTCAGGAAGATAAATGTTATATGAACCACCATAAGAGGAATAGTGTTTTAGCAAAAGAATGGCCAAAAAGTATGTTTTTTCCAACCTCAGCATAATTAATTATGGCACCATAGTGATGCACCTCTCAAGAGGTAAGAAATTTCTAACCTATGCAAAGGATTGGGCAATGATTGCAATGCTATCCAGAAAAGAATTCCCAAAGAAAATATCTTTACAACCTATTTTTCCCTTTATTCCTAAAGTTTACTTATCTCCTCTACCTAGCTGACTTTTTCATTAATGTTTTTATTATTAAATCAAATTTTAATTTTTGTGACACGCTTCCATTTTCCACAGTTTATACATTACAAACTACACAACAAAAATTACCATGAAACTAAAATCTAGATCTTGAAAAAACTTCCATCCAACAACTTCTTGTATCCTACTAGTGATAATGACCAGACTCCCAACTTGGTAAATACGTCTACTGGACTGAGAAAAGTGCAACTCTGCACCTCTGCTTTTGATCCTGAAGTTCGCTATCATATGATATGAAAATTTCCTGGGTTTGCTTCTATATAGACCCAGAGGACATCAAGCACGACAATGCTGAGCTGCTCAACACCCCTCTTGTACCTATACCCAAGATTCAAAATCTCTGCCAAAACCACCTGTAAAATTCAATCCGTGAGGGGTTCTCTCAGATGACATACAACAGATTCGGCTCTGTAACAAATTGGCTGGGAGACTGCCAGCATCTCCTCTTAATCTGACAGCTCAAAAACCAAAGCACTCCCACCAAGTGGCAAATCTGGCTGCAGTCGTCTTCTCTACTGCTCTGACCTGATGAATGGAAGGGGCACAGTGCCTGAAAGGACACAGCTCAAGCACATAAGACTCCATGACAATATTCAAGTAAATAGAGGTGACTCCCTGCAGCTTGAAGGAAGGTATCCCAGCCCTGGAAAGAGCCAAGAAATGTTGCATACATCATGTAACTTAAATCCGACACAGCTTCTCAAGTGTGCATGCTGAATGTTACGAATCCAACTCCAGAATTTAACTCTGCCTCTGCTTTGGAAAGGACTTGGTGTATTATTCAAGGTCGAAGAATATGCTGCTGCTGAGTACTATTACATCCAAGACCTCAACTTGCATACAATTACTTCTCAGATACAAAAATACATAGGAATATAAATCAAGTGTTATAATTAGGCAGCAGTCTAACAATAATTTAGAATTTCCTATAGCATATTAAAAAGGCACTCATCTCATAATATAACATATTAATCCAACACTCTCCTGTGATTCAAAACTGTTTGAAAAAAAAAAAAAAATCTTTGATGGCTTAACTTTGCATCTACTGGTTTTGTGATAGATCAGGTATCAGCTATCCTGCAGTCAGCATAAAGCCAATGCTCTAAAAATCTGAAAAGAAATTAAATCAAATGCCTACGTCCCAATCTGGATCAAACACTGATGGCTCATTTACCAACACAACAGCAACCTCCAGTCAGGATACAATTCTGTTAGGTCCTGTTTCCATGATGCTTAATCATGGAAATAGTAGATTTTTCAGGAAGGAATAATATAATCTTGTACACCACGCTAAGTTTTCAGTGACAGTACTATGTGGCATAAATTGTATGTATTTTCACATTTCAGGATTAAAAGAAAAAAATTACCTTCTTACAGCTCAAGAGTGAGAAAAATAAAAAAAAAAAATTATTATTCTTTATATGTACTCATTCTACTTGCTCCAGCCTGGGAGACAGGAGTTTAGATATATAATTTACAGTTCAAGTCTTCTTCAAATGGAAAATTAAATCAAATCAGAGGTGTGAACTCAAAACATATTAAGCATATTAAACCTCTGTTCCTTATGGGAATCAAGTTAAAGCTGCTTTGGCTCTGAATGACAGCATCCATTAAAGTTTGATGTACTTCAACTTATCTGCTTTAATGTCTTACCTCTAGTTAAACAAGCTAATAGACAAGCCTACAGTTGCAAGTATAAATTGAGTCTAATACCCTGCTCCAAGTGAGAAACGTGGCTGCAGACTGGAGGAGAGAATGTGAGTACTTTTTGGTTAACTGCCTTTCATTAACTTGGGTCTGTTTAAAATAGCAAGAGTTTTGCACATAGTTTTACAATTGGGTTTCTTGTATACTCTTTCAGGATAAGATTCATTTAAGAATATTACTCTTCCAGAGCTTTTACTCAAGAATTATAGAGGTGATTAGTCTGTTGACAGTTATTTACAACAAATTCAGCATTTCACTCTGGAAGCACAAGGCTAGATCATTCTTAATGTTTATTAACACAATTACCCATTGAATTTGTTCTGCTTTTGCTCATAGGTTTTCACTTTTTACCCAATTTTCTGCAATCCTTTTAGCCACACGTTAGACAAACCTAATGTGTGAAGCAAGCTAAAACAAGATATTCATTGGCGGTCTCCCAAGTCATTAAACGCCTACCACAGGATTCCTCTCATACTCTCAGGATCAGACTGCAACTAGATAAAAAAGTCAGTTTGTAATCTAAAGCCTGCTATTTCCTCATTCTTCAATTAAATTTGAAAAATTCTTCAGTGAGGCAATGAATGCCGCAAAACCAGTATTTCCCCAATAAGGGCTGATACAGCTCGGGAAGGCTCAAAAGGTGGCTTAATGTACCTCAAAATTTGGTGAGCAAAGAGATGCGAATATAAACAAGGTATAGTAAATATGCTCTTATGGCAACCCATAAGGACTCAGAACAATATCAGTTTAAGAGAGGTATTGAAACAACAGTAGGTAATAAGATGAAGAAACTAGTAACTAGTAGAAACTAGTAACTGGTTAATATTTACCACCATGAGTGGTTAGGCATGCGGCGTTCTGCATTTAACCTTCCACCGAATGTAATCTTTCTCTAAAGTAATTTTGACTGCAAGCAAACGGGTGCCGAATTGACTTTTTGCCCAAGGCAGCAAAAGCCGCGTGCCCCTGAAAACAACATACCATGAACACTCACGTTAGACTTTCTTCCTGAGAACGAAGTGCAGATCCTGTCCTGGATATTATGCAGAAATGGGTAACTGGAAGTCACTCTCAAGACCTACAACAGAACGCTTCCAGACCTGGTATACCTCAGTAAGCATGCAATTAGTGGTAGCAAATAACTTTTTTATAATACTAACTAAAATGACAGACTTCATTTATGTGTGTCTTCCTTCTAGAATAACAACTTCAGACTGCCTGGAGAAAAACAAATATATCTTTCAGAAGTTAGGAAAATTTCTTTACACAATTATGCCATTACCCACTACTAGGAATCCCCAAGACTACAGCAAGCCTCCTTCATGTTTGCAGCTCCTAACTTTGCCAAACTAATTGTTTGGGCTGAGATTTTCCAATTTGGGCACTAATGAATGTCTGATTGTTCACATAAACCATTTAGTCATTTACAAGAACACTACTGAGGACAAGACATGTAATACATGTATGTTGCTACTCAAAGAAGTAAGAGCTGCTGTACGGGATTCAGAAGAATCATTTTAATTCTGCCTCCTACCCCGCCCCGATGTAGCCGAGGCAAACGCCAAGGAAAAGAACACGTAAAGCAGCACATAGACAGCACAAGCCTTTCACAGTATGCACAGTCTGCTTCCAGCAAGCCACCAGATCAGGGACTTGAGAACAAGTTTAAATCAAGGCCCTTCGCTGGTTTTGTGCATTTGCTCGATTAGCTCCCAACCGCATTCCTCCTCCCCAACTTAGTCCTATCCCTGGTCTCTACAAGATGAGGAGCCGTGTTTCAAAATTAAGTTGTACTGGGGAGAGATTGGCTATCTTCCTTCAGTTGCCCTCGTTCTTCTGTTCCGATAAACACTGAACAGCAATTCCCTAATTAACTTTTCCATATAAGTCTGTGATTTTAGACCTCCCACATCTTCCTTCAGCTCTCCCCCCTTCCAACCCACAGATCCCCAGTCTATTTTGTCTCTTTTCATACAGAAGTAGTTTTGCATCAACAACTTTCTTGACTCCCCTTCTCTATCTTTTTCTAGTGCTACTGTATCCTTTCTGAGGTGGAAAGGGATCAGGATGGCATATAGACACTCAACATCTGAACACACCAGGGCTTTATGAGGTTAACTGAGTCCGGTTTGTTCTCAGGTCTTGACTTCAGTAATCCACTTTAAAGTCATTCTAGTGACTTTAAATTTGCCTTTTTGACTGCTCCTGAACTTGGAGCTGTTTCCAGAAGATCAGTGATGAAGATTCAAAGATTCTCCCCCTAACCTCAACCTGCACCAGAGTAATGATGGTTCAAGAAGCCATCGCTGTCTGTAAATAGCTAGGGTTGTTTCTCTCCCATTTCCACTACATTAAAATTCAATGCTGATTGATGCAAACATAATTTTATCACACAAGGTACTCAGTATTATGAGATATTTTGCACTTCTGTACGGGTTAGCAAAGAAACAAAGCCAGGCTAAGCAATTTTGTATCATCAAACTGTCATCTGATGCTTCGCTTTCCCTTGGGGAAGAAAATTTTATTTGCGCATACTCTGTAGAAACGGACTTACAAGACCTTTAGAGCTGTTAAGTGACGCACGTCAGAGACAGCTCTGGCACTAAAACAAAGGAGAAAGTTTCCCCCATTTTTCTCCTGTGTAATTCAGTCCCTGAGGAGAAGGCTGACTTCTTCTGGGGCAAGGGACATGAAACTCACTCCAGAAAAGAGGAGAGGTAGGAAGAAGGTGAAGGAAGCGTTGGTCAGGAGAACCACCCCCGGGAGAAGGAAACCAGTGTGGCAGCCAGCAGGAGGAGAGGGACACAGGCTGCAGCTTACCGGCTGCTCTGCTCAGCAACACCGGGAGCAGGAGGAATGGCAGAGCTGGAATCAGCAGTGAGGAGACACATGAGGCCTTGGAGGACACTAGAAGAGACTGGACCAGGGGAGAAGATGCATGGGTGAAAGAAAGAAGGGATTACAATAGTAAATCAGTGGTGAGGAATGGGACCGAGTGTGGAAACAGAAGGGAAGGGGGAAAAAAAGCAGGTGATGCTAGCAAACCTGAAGAGGGAAAAAACGGCATTGGTGAGGCAAGGAGGGGGAAATGGGACAAAGAGCATGAAAAGGAATGAACCAGGTAGGAAAAACAAGACTGAGGCAAAAAGACCAGAGAAAGGAAAAGTAAAGGGCAAATATAGAAAATGTCAAGGGGGGAGAGGCACACAAAAAACTGTCCAAGACAGCAAACACCCCTCCTAACCTTCACACAAAGTCCAGAGCCCCACCAATCCTCTGGCAAACGTGCCCTCCTCCTTTCTTCTTTTAAGCATTAGTTCCCATGAAAGTGAGGTTTCTTAAGACAGCAAACTAACATCTGTGTTGTGAGCAGAAGGTCAGAAAGAACAAGAGAAAATGAGGCATAAGAGAACAGAGGCATTGCAGTGAAATGAAGAGGCATAAGGAAGAAGCTTCTATTTCCAGGACAGAAAATGGAAAAATATATAGTACCTGTCAAATTCTTTTTTCCTTTCAGCATGACCTTCAGGAATAAAATCAGATTTGTATGAAAAGGGAAGACAGAAAAAGAGGAGGGCTCATAGAGTATGTCAAAGGTGGTGAAAAGAACCTGGGACTGCTGATACGTGATACAATTAAACTGTAAAAATGGAGAAAACGCTTGTGAAAGCAGGTGAAAAATCTGCAGAAGCTGATCGTAAGGTTTTATTATAAGCACTCTAGCATACAAAAGAAGCTGCAAAAGTAGTAAATATTGCTGCTGACAGACCCTGTGATAGAATAGGGAAACACAAGGAGAATCAAAAAGTATACCAACAGAAGAAAAGCAAGTAGGAATAAGAGGATATGAGAAGTCATGAACGACTTACACACCAGGTATCATAAGAAAGTGTAAGGAACAGAATATGAAGGATACTATACAAAGAAGAAATTACATGACAAAGAAAAGGTTTAGAATAGGAATTAGAAACAACAACATTTGAAAAGGACAATAAAAGAGCAGCTCTGCTAGTGAACACAAGCTTTTAAGTAGTATCACCCCTGACAAACACAAGCTAATGCATACAGCTAAGCGACCAGATGCATCATCTGCGTTACATTACAGAGGATGAACGCAGAAGAGTCCACAGAAAGAGAGCCAGGAGCCAGAGTCAGAGGAAGGATGACAAACAAAACATTAGAAGTTACATTCAAGTAGCCTAGTAAAGAGGATTAAAAAACCCTACAAATACTATTTTTTTCCTACTCAGACCGCAAATGTTTTACAATGGTTATTGAAATAACTGAATGTAATAATACATTTTGTCCCAATCAACATGTCACTACTATACAATAGGATAACTCAGCCAAATTATCTAAGAAGTGCAACATGCACTTTGTTTCCACTCATTATGACATTTTCCACAGTTAGATAAAAATCAAAACAGCACGTCCTTTATCGGAGCCGATAAAAAGAGAGTAGGTCAAGGATTCTTCCTTTATCCTATTATTGCCAAGACAGAAAACATGTTTTTGCAATGCTCTACCTAAATAACATAGACTAGACCTTTTATATTTGTCAAGAAGCATGGAAAAGTTCAGGCAAGGGGCCAGATGTTTTGTTAAAATGCACAATGGTATGGCTTAGCTTTGGTGAGGGCCCACAAACAGTGCACTGAGAATCTGGTCCCAATGCCCTCTCTTCTCACTTAATACTCAGCATCAGATTTTATCCCAAAAGTATAAAAACTTATTTACGTACACACACACCCCCCCTCCAAATCTCTTATAAGAGGCAAGAACATATCCTATGCTGTAAAGACTTCTATAATCTCCCAGGAAGACAAAGCTAGAGCCATAAGCACAATAAATACTTTATTCATACATGAAGTTACTTCAGCACAACCTTTCATGAAAACAAGGCACACTGCTGATGAGTGCTGCAGTGAGAGAGCTCGGTCACTCCTTGTTCCCCACTGTCCCTTTCAGCTCTCCTCTTTTTCTTCCCACTGTCACCACCTGCTTATCCTACCACACACGTGATATATTCCCACCAAAGCAGCACATAGCAAGGTTTCATGTATATACATGTCTATATGGCTTCCCTTTTGCCCCAGCTTTTTAAGGCACTCTCTCTATCCAAGTAGCTATGCCTGGATTTTGCCACCAAAAGAAAAAAAAAAAATCTCAGAATAGATTTGCATGACTTAGAAAGGCCCTGCAGTCTCTTATTCCACTGTGAGCATCCTTTTACCCTATTGCCTTCAGATTTTTAGGTATTTTAAATGAACAAAATAACGTGATATGACACAGATTTGATGGAGCAACGGGACTCAACGATCATGAAAGAGATGTTACAAGTACCATATAAAAAGACTGAATGATATTGAAGAAAATATGATGATAAATGGAAGTATGAAAAGACACACTGATGAGTGCTATTTTATAAACCGCAAATACTTTTCAAAAACCTCATTCAGGAAAAGCCAGACAAGGAAGATTCCTTCCTTTAAATTGTCTTTACTATTCATAGCATATGAATTGGACTGTAGGCAACAACAGAGCAATTAGTTTAAATACTGCCAATATTCTCACTGGTGATAATTGGTCACTTCTTGCAAAAACATCTGTTCCATCTTTCTTAAGAAATGAAGTACAGACCCTGTTACCTAGACAACAGAATCCTTCTGAGCATCACGCACTATAAAAGGGCAGTATCAACCTAAGTCACACTTCATATTCGTTCTCCCCACTGTTCCCTCATCACCATTAATGCAACCAAATGCCGTGACTTTTTTTTAACATGAAGCCCATATTTATCAGATCACATAAACTCAGGCCCACTTTCACACACATTAAAAGTAACAGCTGTGTTACTGTCCTTTGGCCAAGCAACAGTCACTTTGAGAGGCTTTGTATCCAGCCAGTTTCCACCACCGTGACTGTCAAGCTGCCAAGCTGAAAATGCTGCAGCTTATGAATACTCGGAGAGCAAGTCCTATCAAATCTAGAAATCTCAGCTCAGTCCCCTTGAATGCAGTCCAGAAAGAGTCACTTTCACAGCCATGCCCCTGGATTACTGGGGATATTCAAGCGCTATGGGGACTCATCCCACACTGGCACTCACTAGTGCCCTCCAGCCAAACTAAGGAGAGTAGCAGCAGATTAACCTTTGGAAGATGCCTTTTGTTGCCTTAGCAAACTCACCACAATTTTATAACTATTGATGAAATATTAATAACAACGAAGTGCACAGATGACAAATTCTTCTGCGTGCTTTAGTTAGATGGATAGATTTTTTTTTTTTCTCCCCTGTGTACATGTGATGGAAGACCAATGAACACAGAATCTCAAATGATGTGTGAAACCTAAGGATTAAGCACTCGGAAAGGAAAAGAGAGCTCACTGGGGCAGAACAATCTGCAAAATAATGACCACCACTCAAGTACCACCCTAAATTCATGTCACTTCATCTTCCTTCTGACAACACCCTAAACTACTTTCCCTCCTCCTTCACCTTCTTCCCTTCTTGGCTGCGAGAAGAGAAGAGGAGCAGCACTGTCTATCCTCAAATGCATATGCTGTAGCTGTCCCTGTTGGGGGGGCGGAGGGGGGAAGTTCTGTAGGAGAACCCCTGTAGCTTTTATGCATTTGGTTTTGCACATGCAATAGCAATCATGCCCTGGGTGTGTAATTAAAGTTTTGAGTTAGTCAGCCAGTATAAGTCAACAGCACCAGAAAGCACCAATCAAGAAAAGGAGAAAAGGCTATTAAAGCAAAATCCAAGCAATCAGTTAACCACAGACCACACAAGAGAACTGAACACTTTAGGACTTTACTAATGCAAACATGACTGGTACTTTTATGGCAATGCTCTGACAAGTTATATTTCCATGTATTTCCACTAGTATGCAGAACAACACAGAAATAATTATATGAACATCTGATAAGCAAGTAGATGGCATTTTGAGCATTAATGAGAGCAACCAGGAGTATTAAGTTGAACAACAGAAGATAAGTGTGGCTTTTTATTTGTTTTGCAGATTCTGCATTTTTAGATGGGACTTCAAGGCCACTTAATTTGATAAGACAGAAATGGAATGGTTTAAAGGAAGGCTTCTACAGCAACACCTTATACAGCAGTGTTTCATAGGAGAAAGATAACGTTTAAAATAATCCCAGTGGGACAGGAATACAGATCTGGTTTTCAGGCCTATCTGTGTTGAAAGACCTCATGATTTCTGGAAGTACTGAAGAAAGAAAATAAGAGCTTGAAAATGGTCTGGCTTGGAGATGCCCAGAAGAAGGAAAAAATGAAAGAATCTGGCCTCAGAATGAAAATCTGAACAATGGACATAGCTGAAAATGATTAAAACTTAAAATCACAGTAGAATTCGTTATTTAGACTATAAGGTTTCGAGCAAGTTCAGTGAATTTCTGTGGAAACGTTCTGTGGAACAGTACAAAAGACAATTTAGTAGCAGTAAAATATTTTTTGGGGCCACAAGTATAATAAATAGAGTAGAATGTAAAGCTGCAAGGACCACCCATCCTCAGAAAAATCAAACAGACTAGATAAAACCTAGGCAAGAACAAAATCACTACTACATAACAAATAACATGTCAAAAAAGAAGGGACGATTATTAGTCTGAAGTGCAAAGATACAAAGGCAGATGAGGATACTGAACAAACCTTGGAGTTTGGTCAGAGAGAGATCATTAATCACAGTAATAAGAAGCTTTTTTAGAGTAGAAGCTTAGAGAAATCAAACCAAAATGGATCTCCAAGACAGAGCTAGTGGACAGGAAACCACTGTATTGCTTGTAAATATTACAGGCATCTGGAGATAAAGGGAGAAGAAAGCAAGGCAAATAGTACAAAAGGCAACTGAGGTAAAAAAGAAACCAGAGTAATCTAATAAGCAAGTGAAAATATGGAAAGACAATGAGACTTGAGAAACAAACTCTGCAGGGGCCATGGGATGGGGTAAGTTCATCAGCACAAAAAGAAAAGGCAGAGGCTTCTTCAAATGTCTTCAAGAACTGGCAGCAGATCTCATATTTCATAACTGTCTATAATCAAAATTATTCTACTGATAGCTTCTTTCAATATGCTTTCACATATTCAAAAAATTGATTACTTTTTCCAGTAGCATAGCCTGTCAAGACTACCTAACTTCAGTATCCTCAGGTGGCTGCATTTGAAAAAGCTCAAGGTCAAGTATACCGAGCATATGCATATACCCACAATTTAGTACATGCGCTACATACAGGCAACAGGCAGGTTTAAGGAAGCATCCCGATGCTGTTAATGAGGTAGGAAGGATGAGCACGATGCTCTTTCTACAAGGCAGGAGCATTTTGCCAGTCAGATGGCCGAATGGAGCAAAGAACAAAACCATGATGTTCACACCTTTCTTATCAAAATGCAAACTAAGCAAACTCTAGTAACAACCTCACACTGTAAGCCTGTGGACAAGATGCATCACAGAATTAAAAACATTCAGGCTATCCATTTAGTGACTATTGTGCTGTTAACTACAGTTCGGAAACAGGAAAGCCTCCCTGTGTCTCAAAATCCCCATGCAATAACGTATCAAGTCATCATAAAGACAAGAAAAATCTCAGTAAGATACAAAGGAAGCTGTATTTAAACAGCTATTTTTCAGCTTACCACAAAAATAGACACAGAGGTTCACAACAAACACCATACTGAAACTTTTAACATAATGAAATTCAATGAAGTGAATAAAGTTTTAGTAGAAGATAACATGAATTCTTGCCTTCAGTAACAAAGCTGACTACAATTTACATACAAAAACCTGCAGAGTAAAATACAACTGTGATCTAAAAAGACTACCCACTTAGCCATACACAGGGCTAAAACCAATGCCAAACCATGTATTGAAAAAAGCAACATTTTTAACATTTTATCAAGCCCTAAAGATTTTTCCACTGATGTTTCATTTTCAATCCAACCATCTCTGCTCTGTATTAATTTATCCAGTTTAGGCGCCACTAATAACATTTTATTTCTGCCTCACAGACTCAGTAGGCACAGAGAGGCCTCAGGCAGCTTGCAGGTCAGAATCAGCAGAGAGACCAATAAGGATGACATTACAGAACTACCTGATAAGGATGGGGAGCCAGATGAAGTCTTCTTTACAACTCAAAGAAGTCTCTGAACCACAAACCCTGGTTCTTACAGGAGACCTTAACCTCCCTGACATCCACTGGAAGGGCAACACAGCAAGGCACAAGCAACCCAGGTAATTTTTAGAGGATATCGGGGACAAATTCTTGATATACATACCAGATGGGCCAACAATGGTGGCACACAGCTGTTCTCAAACAATGAAGAACTGGTTGGAGATGTGACAGTCAAAGGCAGTTTTGGCTGTAGCAACCATCAACTAGTACAGTTCAAGATCCTAACTGGAGTGAAGGCAGCAAGTAGCAGAGCACAGACCCGGAGCTTCAGGAGAACAGACTTCAGCTTATTGAAGGAACTGGTAGGTGGCCACGGGAAGCAGCTCTGAAGAGCAAAGGAGCTCAGGGAAGCTGGCAGGTCTACTCAAAAATACAAGTATCAGGAGACCAGCTTGGCTAAGCAGACTGTCAAGCTCCAGTGCAAGAAGGGCAGTATACAGAGGGGTGCAAACAGGGACAGGCTACATCGGGGGAGTTTAGAAACATTGCCCAGGCTTGTAGGGATGGTGTCAGGAAAGCCAAAGCTCACCTAGAATTGACACTTGCAAGGAATGTTGAGGGCAACAAGAGCAGCTTCTGCTACTACATTGGTTGTGAAAGGCTGAACAAGAAAATGTGAGCCTGTTGCTGAATGAAGTGGGCAATTTAGTAACAGTATCTGAAGATAGAAGTCCCAACTTAAAAAGAATCCATCATCTGAAAACCCGTGCCATCACCTCTCAGTCTGAGGCATCAAAAACAGTCACACGTCATGTTAAATTAGAGAAAGGCACATTCTAGAGTTATGTAAAGTCAATATACCATTCAAACGATTTTACAACTCCACACAGAATAAACTGAAACCATGTATAAACTAATCTTACTTGGCTACAGGAAAAGTACAAATGGAGGAACATAAAGAAAACATGTAATGAGAAAGAGAGAATGAGAAACAGAAGCGAAAAAGAAAGGTTTATGACACAAATTCAGAAAAGAACCCAAAGTTTACAAAACATTTCAACAGAAGCTTTAAAACATATTATGTTCATGTGTGCGCATACACAGACACACAATCTTGCAGGGAGTATTTAAGTGTGGCAAATAAGTATTTTAAAATGTCTTTCCTGCCTTATCTGCAACTCTGTTCTTCTTTATTTGAGTGATAAAGTAGTTATTTGCTGTCAGCGCATTGCTGCCTACAGCTTAACCTGAAGAGGCTTTGGTTTTTTGTTCATTTCTGTTGAATTCAGTTGGTTTTGAATTTGTGCGTTCAGAGAATACTCAGGCTCTGAAGTAAACAGCAAATTCAAAGTGAAAACAAATGAGCCTGAACAGCACTGAACATCCATTTTCCCCAGTCAGCTTAACTGGGAATTTGGATTATATCCTAACTGATGTTGACTACCAAATTTTTAGAGAAGCTTCTTCAACTCACACTGTGTTAGAACGGGGTAGCAGCTTTCTTTTTCTTTTTAACATACATGCCATAGATTTGTTGATACTGTTCTCCTGCTTTGAGCACAGAGACAACACTTCAAGAAAAGGAAAGTAACTTCCGTATGAAAAAAAAAACGTTTCAAATATTGTAGTTAGAAAGTAATGGTGTGACAAAAGCAGCGTTTCCCTTTTCCTTTCTCCTCTGCAGGCTCTTTTTTGTTGTTGTTGAAGTGCTGAAGGAGGTGGCTGTAGTTAGACAACGGAGCTGACGAGCTGCTTCAGATGATGTTCTACTTTTGTTACAATTACTTGACAAAAAAATTATACTTCAAGCTGTGAAACATTTTCATAAACACTGCAATGCATTTATAGGCCAGTAAGAAAAAAAGTCAGCTTCATGGATTGAAACAAAAATCTTTTTATTCAACAGATTTACTACCTGTGTACTTTTTTATTTTATTAAGCTAATTGTTCTTTCAGATACAATATAATAAAAAAAAAGACAAAAAATGTCCACAGAACCCTTTTGAAGAATAACCAAAGCAGGAATTTAAGTACTCCTTTACACAAAAAGCATTTAAATTACACAGATTATACAAGATTAGGTCATGTAACACAGAGAGCTCTTATTCTTCCTACGGCATGCAAAACATGAGTTATCATGTAGATGAACCAAAAACCTCCTTCCAGCTGATTCATACTTATAAAATCACGACGCACAGATACTTCTAGCCAACACATGCCCTAACTCTCTAATAAAAATCCTTTCAAATTATTATTTTTTCAAACTTATACTTATTTCACTACCTCCAGCTATTGAAAGAGGGAGTGGAGTTTCAAAGTTTCCACAAACACAAATCTAACAATCTTTTCAAATTAGGTAGCAGAGAATTTATGGGGAGGTTTTACATTGCCAAATATTCTACACATTTATATTACCTTGGCAAGGGAAAAGAAGTTCTGACATTCAAAAGGAATCTCCTACAGCAAATGTATTCAGGGACACATACTTTAAAGCTTTGTTTTACCTAACCTTGCCTTAAACAAAGCCAGGGGCCAAGGTTTAGAAACCTATTTCTCCACATAACAGTAAATACTGCAAGCTGCTGTGATAGTCAAGGTCACGGAAAGGGTCAGTATAGCCAAAGCAAAGGACTTGTACCTATTTTGAAATTCTGTGTAACTGTACTTGGAGAGTCAATGGCATTACAAATCTTCAAACTGGTTCATTAATACTGAAAAGTTACCATTATTCTTGCACAGCTGATCTTTTCTACATTCCTAAGAGATGCAGAGACAGGTCAAACGGGTCAAACAGCCTGGTCCACAGCCTCAAATTAAATAGCTTCACATTTAGTTCATTTGACTAAGCTGTTTCCAACCAGGGAGGTGAGAGCAGCTTATAAGTGACATGCAGCACCTGACAGAGGTAAACGCAAATAAGCTTTACTGGCTCTACAAGGAAGGCACAACGTGTCCCCTTGAGTGTCCCTGCGCCGTGCTGCCAGCAGCACTGCTGAGAAGCACATAGCAAAGGCACAAAGTGCTTCAAGACGGAGACAGTAAGTCTAGCTGGACCTCCCTGGCTCAGCTTCAGCACCACAACACCACAGACCCCCAAAGCCAAGAGGAGGGAGACGCAGCCCCAGAAGAGCTGCCTACGTGCAATGGAAGGCCACGGACAGCAGGGAGGCAGAAAAGAACATAAATACAGTGAGACAGAGCCTTGCTCAAGAGAGCTGACAAACACAAAAAGGTTACAAAAACCCGTCCTTTAACCTGTAAGGCTTCTAAAACCTTGTCCACCCTCAGAAGCTGAGGATGCCCAAATATTTGTACCCTCTAGCAGTTTGTAACATACATTGCATCAATAGGCAAAAGGCCCGAGAATAATTTGTGCACGCTAAATTGTTCGAATGAGCTTTCAGTAACTCATTTAACATTACAGTCTCAATTATTTTAGCCTGTACCCATAAATGCAAGTATGAACACAGAGGCCAACTAATGCTCCCACTAGTGTCCCACAGTGTACTGGCAATGTTTCAAGGTCTCCCAGAAGGAGGAGCCTCTAGCAGCCTCACTAACAACTAGCGCGCAGGGGCACAGCATGTGGCAGCTAACATGGTTACGCAGCCTCGGCCCAACGTTCACGCAGGGCAAAACTGCAGCAGTTCAGGCCACTCTTAAGCAAAGCTAGGAGAGAAATGCTGCTGGTTTGTAGCTCTACTCCTCCCATTTAAATCATCTGTAACAGCCTAGCCCAATTCTTTTTCCCCATAGAAAAAAAGGCTATTGAGCCTAAAAAAAAAAAAAAAAAACACAACACAACAAAACCCTGATCAGAAAAATCCAATGAAGTTTAGAATTAAGATCACTATTGACAGAGAAGATGGCTAGAGTTGGTAATTTGTCTTCAGAAGAGGGGAAGTTCTCAGTGTTAGGGGTAGGGAGAAAAGCTGGAAAGGACCAGGAGTTGACAGAAGAGCCTCCTAGGACCTAACTCAAGCCACTGATTCACGTGAAACCTTTAGTAGTAGTCATCTTTGTCTACAGGCTGTGCTTTAGGGGGAAAAAAACCAATCTTATAAAAAGACACTCTTAAACTATCCTCTTTTGGGTTAAGAAGAATTAAGAAATTAAGAAGAATTTCAGAGCAAAACTGTATTCACTGCAGTACAAGTGACTGTTGCAAACACTTCGCTGTTTTCCAGGATGTTTTTACTACTATATTTAATATACTTACATGGAACTGTCTCAGTAAGAGAACAGCCAGAATACACTAAAAACATTGACTGTTTTTCAGGGAAAACTGAACTTATTTTTCATTTGTCTTTTTTTTTTTCCCCCCCCATATAGAATCACAGAATGGTTTGGGTTGGAAGGGACCTCAAAGATCATCTGGTTCCAACCCCCCTGCCATGGGCAGGGACACCTTCCACTAGGCCAGGTTGCTCAAAGCCCCGTCCAACCTGGCCTCGAACACTTCCAGGGATGGGGCATCCACAGCTTCTCTGGGCAACCTGTTCCAGTGCCTCACCACCCTCATAGTGAAGCATTTCTTCCTTATATCTAACCTAAATCTACCCTCTTTCAGCTTAAAGCCATTACCCCTTGTCCTATCACTGTGCGCCCTTGTAAAAAGTCCCTCTCCAGCTTTCCTGTAGGCCCCCTTCAGGTACTGGAAGGCTGCTATAAGGTCTCCCTGGAGCCATCTCTTCTCCAGACTGAACAACCCCAACTCTCTCCGCCTGTCCTCATAGGAGAGCTGCCCCAGCCCTCTGATCGTCTCCGTGGCCCTTCTCTGGACTCACTCCAACAGGTCCACGTCCTTCTTATGCTGGGGGCCCCAGAGCTGAACACAGCACTCCAGATGGGGCCTCATGAGAGCATAGTAGAGGGGGAGAATCACCTCCCTCAACCTGCTGGTCACGCTTCTTTTGATGCAGCCCAGGATACTTCGCTTTCTGGGGTGCAAGGGCACATTGTCAGCTCATGTTGAGTTTCTCATCAACCAACACCCCCAAGTCCTTCTCCTTAAGAGCTGCTCTCTACCCGTTCTCCGCCCAGCCTGTACTTGTGCTTGGGATTGCCCCGAGTGCAACTCATACCAGGAAACTGTTACTGTACTAGATTAAATGTGTGGTTTGGTGACAAACGGACCCAAAAAATAAACTGGGAACAAAGCTCAGACCCTTCAAAAATTTTCCAAGAACTTTGCGTAAGATATCTAATTTCAGTGACCAGCCAGGAACCTTGGAAGAGCAACTAGGGATACAAGTGGGACTTGCATCTTTTATCAGAACTTATCAAACCAATGTTTCTACATTGCATTTCACTGCCAAGTAGTGTATAATCACACTATTTTATTAGTACAAAATGCTTATCTGCTTATTAGAAATACATCTGAAAGACATGGCTCTATTTCTACTAAATGGACAGAAACACTAGAAGATTGTTTTACAGAATCACAGAATCTTTCAGGTTGGAAGGGACCTCTTGAGATCTAGCCCAACCTCCCTGCCCAAGCAAGGTCAGGTGGAGCAGGCGGCCCATGATTGTGTCCAGTCAAGCTCTAAGCATTTCCACAGATGGAGACTTCACAATCTCTCTGGGTAGCCTGTTCCAGTGCTCGATCACCCTCACAGTAAGGAAGCGTCTTTTCATATTCAGGTGGCATTTCATGTATTTTAATGCATGCCCATTGCCTCTTGTCCTGTCACTGGGCACCACTGAAAAGAGTCTGGTTCCTACTTCTTCATTCTCTCCCACCAGGTATTTACATACCTTGATAAGATCCCCCAAGCCTTCTCTTCTCCAGGACAAATAGTCTCGGGTCTCTCAACCTCTCCTCATATGTCAAATACTCCAGTCCATCATCTTTATGGCCCTGCACTGGGCTCACTCCAGTTGCTCCACATCTCTTTCATACTGGGAAGCCCAGGACTGGACACAGAATTCCAGGTGTGGTCTCAGGAGTGCTGAATTAGAAGGGAAGGATCACCTCCTTTGACTTGCTGGCAACACTCTGCTTAATGCAGCCCAGGATGCTGTTGACTGTCTTTGCTCTGAGGGTGCACTGCTGGCTTGTGGTCAGCTTGCTGTCCACCAGGGCCTCCAGCGCCTTCTCTGCAGAGGTGTTTCCCAGCCAGTCAGCTCCCAGCGCGTACTGGTGCCTGGAGTTATTCCACCCCAGATGTGGGACTCTGCATTTCCCTCTGTTGAATTTCATGAGATTCCTCTCAGCCCATTTCTCCAACCTGTTGAGGTCCCTCTGAACAGCAGCACAACCATCTGGTGTGACGATTTCCCCTTCGTAAATCCATGCTGACTACTCCCAATCACCTTCTTGTCCTTCATGTGTTGGGAAATGGTTTCCAGGAGGATTTTCTTCATCACCCTCCCAGGGACTGAGGTGAGGCTGACTAACCTGTAGTTCTCCTCCTCTTTGGAAACAGGAGTGACATTTGCTCTCTTCCATTCCTCGTGAACCTCTCCCAATCACCATGACCTTTCAACAATAATTGAAAGTGGTCTCATAATGACATCAGGCAGCTCCCTCAGCATTTGTGGGTGCAACCCATCAGGCACCAAAGACTTATGTATGTCCAGTTTGTTTAAGTGCTCCCTAACCTGGTCCTCCTCCACCAAAGGTAAGCCTTCCTTGCTCAACTGTTCCCCTGGTCTCAGGAGCATGAGATTCCTGAAGGCTGGTCCTACCAGTGAAGACTGAGGCAAAAAAGTGAGAGTACCTCGGCCTTTTCCACATCATTTGTTCCCATTCAGCAGCAGGCTTATGTTTTCCTTAGCTGTCCTTTTGCTGTTTATGTACTTGTAGAATCCTTTCTTGTTGCCCTTCAGGTCCCTTGATAGACTCAATTCCAGGTCGGCCTTGGCTTTCCTAACCGTTATTGTTGTAACACCGAACAGCAACTCTATATTTTTCCTGTGTTACCAATCCCTGCGTCTACCTCATATATGCTTCCTTTTTATGTCCGATTTCAACATGAAGCTCCTTGTTCATCCATGCAGGACTCCTGCTGCCCCTGCTTGCTTCCCTACTCGTTGGGATGGAACTTTGTTAAGCTTGGACAAGGCGATCCTTGGATATCAATGAGCTCTCCTGGATCCTTCTTCTCTCCAGGGCTGTATCTCATAGGATTCCTCCAAGCAGACATCTGAAGAGGTTGAAGTCTGTTCTCCTAAAGTCCAGGGTTGTGATCTTGCTTTTTGATGTGCTCCCTCCACTTAGGATCCTAAAATCCACCGTTTCAGATAAATAAGCCAATAACAATAATCATATTGCAACTCCCCAAGTTGTTCAAGACTGCAGTTTTTCTGAGCATTTCCAGATTAACCTCTACTACCATTCCCCTTTGGTTTCTGCAGTGCCTCATGTGAAAAGCAACAGATAACCACAAAATTTGGAATTGACTTAGCCACTAAAATAACTTCCAATGTAGATGGCTGCAAACAGTTTGGGGTCCAGCAGCATAAGCCTAATATCTACTGTCCGAATCACTCATGAAATTAATCTCTTTCTCTGAATAAAAAAAATGATATTCAACCAAAGACAATTTATTGCTTTCTCCTACCCTCCTTTTATTAACACTCACAATGAGACTGTACTTTTCTTACACCGTTAGCAAACCTTGTCTATCACAAACAACTGCACTGAAGTTCTTCCATGCTCAGTGACAGGCTACATATCCAGGTATTTTGAAAGTAGCCACTGAAGGGCACTGATTAAGAAAAGGCTTATATTCTTCTTTTCTCTGAATTAGTTTTTCACAAAATCCACAATTAGAAGTTTATAGTCTCTTTGCTGTGGAAAGCAAAATACTTGAAGTAACCAGCATAATCCTCTCACAGAAAGTAAAGCCTTTGGGACAAGAAATCTCAGATAAAGCTGTATTACCCCGGTACTTGTTTGATAAACAAATACAAAATTCCATTACCATTAGCTGTTTGCAGACTTGTAAAGTTATACCTATTGGCTCATAACAGATGATGGCTAAGGTACTTCACAGAGAAAAATACCCCTAACAAATAATACCCCTCTGGTCTGTTTCTTCTGTCTCCATTTGTTGTTCTAAGAAAGCTACTTAGATAAGGTAAGGAGCAAAAAGTAAAACACAAAGGCAGCAGAATTGAAAAAAAGTCTTCCTTTCCCCCCAAAAAGTACTTAAGTTACCTTTTCAGCATAATGAAGAAAAACTTTTCCCAAAACATGCATCAGATTATGTATGAATCCAGTTTATTACCCCTGTATATCTCCACACTTGATTACTTTCAACTCTTTCCTTCTTCCAAATCAAAAGATACAGGAAAGTTCGTCCTGCATCAAGAAATCTATATCCTTGCCCTAATACCCAGTAGCATAATCATATTCTCTTCTGTTGCACAGGCTTCCAATGTATCTTTAAACTACCTTGCAATGAATATGCTCTGATGTCCTGCCTCTGAATTGAAAGGATCAGAGTTTTCTTAAGGCCTTAATGTCTAAAAATGTATTTTATTTCTCTTCCATCTTCTGCAATGGAAATTAAATTAACAAATTCCTAGAGCCATTTTGTCTATAAATAGTTCTAGGAATTCAGGAATTTTTTTTTACCAACGTTACAAAAGCAATTAGAAATCCCATCCTGATGTTCAAGCAATAATGAAAATATTTCCTCCATCATTGGTTCAAAAATAAGCTGACACAAGTCTTGAGCTGAGAGAGGTGTCACATTTGTTAACTAAATAATCATGTAAAAATGAGAACTCTATATTTCATTAACTCTCATGCATATTTTCCAGCTCTACTCTTCAAAAATGCTGTTGCTTACGCCCAGCAATAATCTGCCTTGTAACAAGAATACAGACATAGTTGGCATTTCAGTTGTCTTCAGAAGAGACTCGAGTTACAGGGAAGGAAGAAATTAGCTTTCCACACCCCACCCCCACCCCCAATTCTTTATCATATAAGAATCCCCTCTAGTATTTTCATATTCAATACAACAGAATTGGCTAACATAGTGATTCTTTCAGCAGGTATCACCCTACAGTTGAAAGAAAGTAATCATCTCTTGCCCCAGGAACCGCTGCCTATATGATGTTTTCACTGACATAAGCCTTCTTCTATGAAAAGCTCATATTAATAGCGGTAAAAGAGGCTTTACATTTTTCAAAATCCTAAGCAAAGATAGACCACATTGATCTGTAACATCAGAAGAGAGGAGTAGCCCGCCTTTTCTCTTAGGGAAAGTTAGCCCGTAAATCTTACTCTGAGTGTCCATGCAATACTACACACAAAATGGTCTTGAACTGCAAAACTGAATGCCTTTTAGTTCAGCAATATATTTCTCGAGCACATTCTTGAGTGTCTTCAGGTTATAGAGTTATTAAAATAATCTGAACGCACACGCAGAGAGAGAGAGCCAAGTACACTGGTGCTTCTTCCATGTTCTCAGCTTCCACAGAATATAGGTGGGGTTTGGGGTTTTGGGCTTGGGGGGAAAAGGGGTTTATTTTTTTTTTGGCTTATTTTTTTATTATTTTGGGTTTTTTTTGTTTGTGTGGTTTTGGTTGCGGGGTTTTTTGGGTGTGAGGTTTTTGGTTTTTTAAGATGTCAAAAAGAACTACCCGTGATATTTTAATGCGGTCTTTTTCCAGGCTGATAATCTTTATTTAATCAGTAAACATTACCTCCTTTGTTACCTGTCTAAGCCTTTAAATACAAGATCAAATATTAATCCATTAATTATAAGTCTGATTCTCTTTGTGGAAAATGCACTTCATTCTGCTTGTTTCTGTATGACAAAAAGTTCATATTTGATTTTCAACTATTTCACCTTTACCTTTTTCACATTTCTAATATTTGACTAACCTGAAATTTCACCGAGGCAAACAGTAATTTGCTACATTATCTCAGGTTATGGAGTTTTATGGTAAAGTCTGGAGAAGAATAAAACATCATTCAAGGAAGAATTACAGGAAGAACCACTGAGAGGATTTAAGCAACTTACACAGTAGTTGTGAAATTTCCCAGGCTGTCCTGAGCTTTGCACAAAGCTTCATCAATTTAAAAAACAAAACCAAAAAACACTACACACCAAGATTGAAATGGTGATGTATCATCAGTGGAAAAAATACTTTGACACTGTCTACTTCCTCATGATGTTGTTCCCAGGTATGACAGAATCAGCCCCATACCACAGTGCTATCATGACAACAAGAAAGTCTCCTTTGGACTATTCCACACATCCTCTCCATACTAGTACAATTTAAAACAGACAAAAGACAGACAAGAATCAAAGAAACAAACAAACAAAAAAAAACCCTCACTGCTGTCAAAACAGACTTTGTAGTAACAAGAATATAATCTAGTACTGACATTAAAAGAGGACTTCTTATTTCCTCCAAAGGCAGAAATATGAGTAAAAAGGTCGCGGGATAGATTCTGTGTAAAGCGACCGACAGCAATGCAGCCACCTCTCAAATCCACAAGTGACCTTGACCTTACAGTGACAAGAACTTTAAAAGGGTAGTAGTTTTATCTGCTAAGTCTCTTCATGCAGAATTACCGTGGGCACTACGCTACACACAATACAGTGGTTTGTTCAATTCATAAACATTGTGAGTTTCTAATGCCTCACTTTGCATTGCACACCTGACTGCTGTATTTCAATGCAACACTACTAGATTATAAAAAGCTTTAGGCACAAACCATATCACACATTTCAACAGCCCTTAGCATAGTGACAGCATTCCAACAAGGTAAATATTTAAATCAAGCAAGTGCACTACTTTTGCAATGCAAGAAATTCTTGCATTACAAAATTTTACTCACTATCCAGCACTTTGACAGTAACGTACACTTTCAGTCATAAACCAAACATTTAAAGATCAAAATCTGTCTTCACATACAAACACCTAATTCTTACCAACTTTGAAAGAATGATATACACACGTATGTATGGGCACTACTGTGCTTAAAAGTGTGCAGTTTCTGAATCCATTTTTTCCTCCTAACATACATGTAATAAAAATACAATTAAAGCTGCTTATTTTGCTATGAATTTTCTCTGTACTTAGCAAAGTAAATAAGGAATGAGGAGAACAAATTGTTCTCAGGTGCTAAAATAAAAAGTAAGCTACCATTCACCTGAAACAAAATACATTATTAACAAGTGAACTGACAACTGACAGTTGTAATCTTTCAGAACCTTTTGCCTTCAAGTCATTTTATAAACATCCAGTTTTAACCTAAATCTTCATTAAAAGGTTCATATTTGTATATTTCCCTCTCAACACATAAAAGCAGATAAAACAAAACTATACCAGAAAGAGGCATTACCATTACCTAGCAAGAACATCTCTTTCCACTAAAAAAAAAGTATTATTTAGAAAGCATTTTAAGAAAATGTTATATTTTAATAACTTTCATGCTTGCACACGTTAAGGAAAACATTTAGAAAAACTGTGTTACTTAAGTCAGAGAAAATAACATCTCTTATCTGTTGAATAATAGTGTCAGTAAAAATACTTTCATTCATGTACACTTACTGCAATCTCTCTACAGGCCGACATGGAAATCCCTGTACCTTCAATTTGCTTCAGTGCATACTCCTTTTCATCTTTTCTGTACACAAAAAAAAAAAAAAAGAGGAATATTTTTAGCTCTGACTTGTATTACATCAATCAATACAAGTATAATAGTTTAGTTTAATTTGGTATGGATCACGAAGCTGAAAAGCCAATCTGTTTTTATGCATAAATCACACTTAGATATTAAAAGTAAGTTTCCTTTTTGCACACACTTCAAAAATTCCAAACTCCCACATAAAGAAACTTTGTTAGCCTACACCCATTTCTCTCTGAAACCATATAGATAACTGCAAATACATCTACATAGAACTCTGGAAGACACTTTTCCTGAAATTCCAGGATACTGCCTCCTGCCTTGAAAAAGCAGCACAGCTGTATCGTACCCCATACCTGGAAAACTCTCCTAGAAATACCTAGGAACCACAAGGATCTTACTTGATTTTACCAGCCACTGTCAATCCACTTTTACTTCTGAAATACTATTATGTTTTAAACTAATTATATTTATTGAAAGAACATGAATTTCACCAGGCAAGTTTGTGTTTGCCAGAGCACAAGCACAGAACTCTCCGAGTGCTGGCTATCAGCAGACCCCTACACAGCATATGAAACTGCGTGCTCTGAAGTACAATGCCAAAACACAGTATTATCCTTTTAAATAATCACAGTTTAAAGTGATTTAGAGGGAAAACCAACAGAACAAGAAAATGAAGTAGCATCTCAAAGCCCTTGCGATACAACACAACCAGCTTACTGCCTGTGGTAAGGTTTTGCAGGATTCGGCTGTCATCAATAGATGTTGATAAGCACCGATGCCCACAGTGCTGATGGCATGTGGGTGCCAAATCCCTATGGCATTTCTGGTAGACTTCAGTTTCCCTCTTGTCCAGTCCCAAACCATTTCATTTTGCTATGCTGAAAAATTAACTGGAATTAGTTTCAGCCTCTCTTGCTTTTAACTAGAGGTCTGTGTCCTGTCCAGCTCCAGCCTCTTTGCCATGCCCATCTCTGAAATTCATGGGGTGAGAAGCAGCTGAGTGGAAGAATGTGGAGAGGGAATGAGATTGACCAGAAATTAGAACTGCCTACACGTGTTAGTAACTACAGGTGATCGTTTTTCTCAGTAATTTTCAGTAGCAGCTAAACCCACAATGCATATATGTAGTGAACATTGTGCTTGGCTTCCATTTTGCACTACGTTTTTTGAAGCAAAAATATGACAAGAAAAATTCCAGATGTATTGTGACTACACATGAAAACTCAGTGCGCTGCAAGTTTTGCAAAAAGTAAATCCACCTTTGAAGTAGGAGTCACTCAGTAGCTGCTCCAACTGGGAAACCTGAGTTCTGGTGCTGCACCTTAACTCGGAAATAGTTGTTATTCCTTTCTCAGACAAGCACTTCCATGAAATCTTTGAAAATATATTCCCTCCAAATTAAGAAACAGAGAAATTCAGTTGTAATGGAACTACCATCTGATTTATTTCAAGCAGGGTGTTTCAATGTGTTTGGAATTTGGTGCAACATTGATCTCTAAGGAAGCAAGACCAAGCATGTTAGGCTACAGGCTTGAAGGGCCTCCTTCTCCAGATAGGTTTGGAGTAACAGAAGATCCTTCTGCAGCTGAAACTAAAGGAATGGGTTACTTTGAGGTGACCTGAATGATTTTGGAACTGCCAAAGAGAGAAATACATTCTCCTTCTGCACAGATTTTCCAAGGAGAAATGCCTTGCAACTACCCCCAAAATATTCACCCATTCAGATAATAAGACGCAAAGTTAAGATGCAAATCTTAACAACCAACACACATGACAAACGAATATACCAAGACTGGATCCTCCTCTTCTAAAACAAACTTTTATTCCTCTATGCTAATGAAAATGAAATAGCCTCATATCACAGTATTTTAAATATATAACTTCTGACTCTTTACTTGGGGGGGGGGGGGGGGGGGGGACACGGGACACGGACACAGACGCAAAACTTCGAGGGCAAAAGAAAGCTTAAGAAGTTACCATTACTAAAATTAGGCCAAATACTGCATTAACAGCTCCTAAGAACTGTTCACCAAGCACACTTTGAGGAATGACTTCAGAAGTGGACATTGTCTGCTTCCTAAGCAGAAGGATTCACCAGGATCTACTGACACAATAATTCAGATTCCTTCTTTGCTCCCCACTGAACAGCCCTTTATTTTCATGAATTAGTCATTTACAAGAACTTGGCTCAAGACGCAGATGCAGAACCACAAAATGTGTAACTTTACAGGTAATAAGCTCATACCTTATCTCACAGAAATTGCTTTTGATTTCATTTATTAGTCCAAATTTTAAAGTTAAATAATAAATGCCCATCCCCTCTCATACACGGTTCTGCTATCTATGCAGAAGATTTATGTGAACTGCAAAGTATTAACTCCGTAACTCAGATCACTTACTGAGACTGTGAAGACAAAATTACATTGTCCACAGAACCAAAACCAACTCTGGACATTTAAAACTGGGCATAGCTTTTAAACTATGGTCATGTTTAAATTACACAGTACAGAACAATCCTATGCAGACATATCAGCTTGAATCCCAAAACAGTGTAGTCACTACAGCACTGCAGTACATCCTTCTTTCGGCACATCTACTTAACCGGGCACATCATCCTACTGATACGGCTGCCTTTGAACTCGTTCTACAGATGCAAGCATTGCCTTCAGTTCCTCAGACCTTCACAGACTGAAGGTCACTGCAGAGACCGGGCATGCCGTTTGGCACGCACTGCCTTCAACAGCATTCCTTCACACTGCTGCCACTGTGAGTCTGTCACCACTTAACAGCCAGCCACTCTACATAGGATTTTAAGATAAAAACGAGAAATGATGAAGGATGTTTAAAAAAAATAAACAACCCAACAACTTAAGATATTATAGCACATGGGAAAAGAAGGCAATCTTACTGAGCTGCAAACAACATACTTCTAGGACACGAGGTTTTGTGAACACTGAGCAAAAATGGGGATAATTAAATACTTACTTACCTAAAATAAGCGGGTATGAAGGATAAAGAACCCCAAAGATACCATATTCTAGATCTCACAAAATGTTTTTTTACCAACAGCTTCAGAATTATAAACATAGCCTCCTTTAAATACATAAATATCATGTACTTGCTTTGGCAGAAATGCAAGCCTATATGAATACTTTTCCAAAGTTAACTGTTCTTATTATGCAAACATAATAGCTGCTTAAAGCACTTGCCAAAAGATATCCACCAACTGGTGTTTTAACTAGTAACATTTCCCATTTAATAGTAATCTCAAGATAATTCGAGAAAGAAAGAAATATATTTAAAACTTCAATACCAATTCAGCCAACGCAATCTGATGAAACACACAACTCTGGTTACTCACAATAAAATGGTATTAAATGGACAAAGGAAAAAAAAATAGGTACTTTATTAAGTATTTCCCCACTTATAAGAATTCAGTAAATAATGTCAAATGGTGTGTGTGATAGGTAGTAAGTATACTGTTCAACTCCCTAAAGACCTATGCTCTTATGAAACACTTGAGGCAGGGGGAAGTATTTCTACTTCATGTTGAATATACAGAAGAACTCTAGTGAACTTTGAACACACTTCAAGAACTTGTACAGAATTATACAACAGGGAAGTTGTCATAAATCCTTTTCTGACAGATCCTATATCAAGTACATTTTTCACTAGAGAGTGGAGCAAGTGTGATTAAGTTTAAAAACCAAAGCCAGACAATAACAAACTACACAGCTCTGGTATGAGGCAAAAGGCACCCATGCTAGGGATAGCCAAGCAGAAGCAAGGTCTTTGTCCATAATCATTTTCATCTGGTCCACAGAAATACTGGCTTGGGACCAGGCCAACTAACTTGAAGGTCCTGTTGTCTGGGGGGTTTGTCTGAGGGCAGGGAGCAAGTGGCATCAACCAAGGTTTAATCAAGCAGGTTCTGTTAAACAGCCACCCCAGGCTAACGGCGGCAACTGAATCTGAGCAAAAAACATAGCAAAACAACGGAACAGGAACTTTAAGTGGCTGCAACTCAACAATTTTTATTAAAGCTTTTCAAAACTGATGCAGAAGAATTTGCCTGATAAAACAGGTATCTGGTCACATCTCCGCGAGGCTTCTCCACGCTCCAAGTTCCCTCATCTGAAACTCTGGGCAAAAATTAAAATGAACATTGTTTCTAGTTCCAGAGCTTTACCATTCGTGCTAGTTTAACAGGGATTAACTGTTTACAAAAATGGAACTGATAAAATAGGCCTGTCCTCAAAACTTCTTGAGTTGGTATTTTAGATAGCCGTAGGCAGCATCCAAACACAAGGCTCCTCACCATTATTAACCTACCAGCTAATAATTCAGAACATCCTTCTCTTATAAAAATCCATACCTGTGTAAGGCCATAACCTGGTCTTTGAGCTTAAGCTTTTCTCCCTTACCAATAAATATCCTGTTTTGCGAGTCCTTAAGGTTAACATCAACATTTTAATTTGTACAGTGCAAAGGAAAATTCTGCCCTTTTTCCTCACAAAATTGTATGCAGCTGGCTTATATCCAATTGCAGTATTCAATGCAGAAAATGAAAATATGATTACTACTTCTTCTGGGTAACAGTTTCAGTTTCCATTTTCCAAATGCTTGGGAAAGAACAAAAAGTACCAAATTCACTTTAGAAGGGTGCAGTTCAGAAGACTTGGAATAATTAAAACATTTCAAAGGAGTTAAACTGTCTTAATTATTGCAATTGTACTTCAGAGTGCTCCCATCTTATGAGAAACTACTTTACAAACAAGCCAATGAAAAACTAGAAACAACTTGCCCAAGATCATAAGAAAAATACAGGAGGATTTGAAAATAGCACACGGTTCAAACTATTGTTTTAGCCCTATTATTCAAATTTTCAAAAACTTTTAATGATGGTCCGTCTTGAATTCATATAATTTAACATACATTCCAACTTCAGAATTAATTATCCACATCAAGGAACTGGCTTGAAAGACTGCAATCACACTGAAGGTACAACTGTGACTATCACATCAGTTAATACAGATATTAACATTACAGTATATACTAATAACAACTTTAAGTGCACAATATCATCAATCTAAATAAATAAATAATAATTAAAGTGCACATTTTCTTAAACAAATGAAGCGCACCATAAAAACATTCCAAGGCCTAGCTAGAAGAACCTAATAGAAAACAACAATTCACCCTTGTAAGCAACACTAATGGAATTTGAACACTTGTAACTTTGTAGGACAAAGCCTGGGAACACTATGATGTTCACTGTCCTTCAAACACAGCACTGCGTGGAACACAAGGTTCATACAGATACCTTGTTACACTCTAATCACTTTGTTTAATTGCTGCCATACAGCATAAGGTTCATCAGCACTCAGCAGGAGATCACCAACCAGAGTTACAAACTTCCCCCCCCCCCAGGATAAGGCAAAACCATGACACTGAAGCACACCCAGAAGTTAACAGAAAAAACCCTCCGTGGTACCTGGAACACAGCCACTTAATCACCTTCAGCACTGGTTACCGTATGCAAGCTGCTCACAGATTTAACTCTATACAGAGTACATGGCCATAGCCCTTTACAAAGGTAATAGTACCAGTAAAAGTGGCTGTGATTGACTGGAAAAAGGGACCTAATCCTTCCCAAAAAGTGATGAGTTCTCATGCTTTAATGTTTTTTATGCATATAGAAATAGCCACTAACCCAAAAGAATGACAAGATCAAAAAAATCCACACGTAGTACCACTAGGGTACATGTTCTTCAACGGACTAGGAAAGTAATTTTCTTTTATCATTATCCTCAAACCACATCAAGCCTTATCCAGTCAGCAGCTCAGCCAGCTCCTTTTCATCCACACAGCAACCAGCCACAAACGTCAGAAGCTGGGAATCTACAGGCTGATCTTAATTTATTTCTACAACACAGTATACATGCTAAATTTCAAAGCATATATATTAGTTCATTTTGAGAACTACATAAGAAACTCAAAATGTGAAACAGTAAGGATAGCAAGCAGAAATTTAAAAGAAATCTACGACCATATCAGTCCTTTAAAAGGTTTGTCTTTCTTTACCTTCAAGGGCAGCTGTCTGCTGCTCTGCTAAAAAACTTCACAGCAGCTACAGGTTGCTCCTACAGCTCAGTGCCAGACAAGTTCAATACAACATGGATACCTGAGTTATGTTTGGCTGCTTTTGGCCATGAAAAGAATGGAGGAAACCAGCAGACTTTCACTTCATTCCACTACGGTGAAAAGTTTACCATGTCAGTAACATCTGTGGACTGTGTGGCTGGCCTGCCTGCGGATGCATCCCTCGGAGGTTTGGTGGGAACCTTCTCGGTGTTGCAAACAGAAGAGCACATGTGTTAACAGCGCAGGAAAGGACATCTCATACAGAGGGAGCAGATGTGTATGTCACCTCATCTGCTCAAACCTGGGCCTGGACTTTCCTCTTAGTGGCAGGGTGGGAAGCCAACCTCCCCAGCAGGCAATGACTACACAATCTTTAAGAGTTGAGCTTGCATCTTATCTGGAAAAACATCTAAAAGTAAACTTGGGGAGTGGGAGCAAGGCAACAAACCTACACCAAACAGGACAGTCTGTACTATGCAATATAAAAAGAGCTAGAATGAAAAGAGAATCTCCAAGGCTGATTCAGGTACACACAAGGAAAACACTTTTCAGAATGGAAACGATACGCTACCTATCATACTGTATTTCTGAATCTTTCGTCTCACAAAGCCGTTATAATCTCAATTTTCAAAAAGGGGCCTGAATACTACACAGTTCATTGGTGTCACTGCCTGACGACACCCACTGAACACTGCTAGGTCTCCCTCCAAACATCCCAGATGACGCCAGCTACCCCAGCATACACAGACAGTAACACCAGAAGGCAGCAACTCTCTACCTTCTGCCACCCCCAAGACTTGAAGTCCATACATGAAGCCCTTCTGGAATCTATGAGCACAGCAGAAATCAAAGGCAGAAGTTTGTGTCATTTTAGATATTACTCTTATCAAAATGCAACAATACCAAATCCCTGAACACTAAGCATAGTTTCCTACTCCATTTTCCAATAATTTTATAGACTTGCCAATGTCAGGTACTTGCATAAATGCATGTCCAAAAGAAGGCTAGATCAGGACTCACAATATAAGCTGTGAATTTTTAAAACAGTGACTTTTTTTTTTTTGGTTTGGTTTGCTTAAAAAAAAAAACTTCAAAAAAAAAAAAAGAGAACTTTTTTTGTTTGTTGAAATCAGCATTCTCAAATTAAGTCTACCATAAACATTTATAAATTGGCAGAGACATTCAAATATAGAGCAACTGATTACAACAATTAGCCTTCTTTAAAAAATACCTGACTTCCATTACATACATTATGAGAAACACGCAGCAGAATAGTTACACAGAGCTTAGCCTGCTGGAAAATCTGGCATATTCCAGCCATAGAAAAGAGATCATATTAAAAGCACCACTGGCATCAGATTATGGATAGACACTCAGTGTTACCATAGTACCTTATTAGAAATGGAACTATACCCACATTTTGTTCTATTGTCTGTAGAATATCCCCAGATATACCTCTAAAAACCGCTGGCTACCCTTCTGTTTGTTTATTCCTCTGTAAACCAGTCTATGAACTCAGGAGGAAACATGCATGTTAAAGAACAAGGCAAGTTCTTAAAGTGATGCTAAGCTACTTGCCATTAAACATAACACCCGTATACTGTGTGCTTCCACAGAGCCTCACAAAAGATGCTAAATACCTATGAATAAACCCCCCCCCCCGATCTTCACCTACCATAAGTGATGTGTTCTTTATGTACGAGATGACAGCTGATTAAAAAGACAAAACAGAAAAATCTTATCAGTGCCCAGATTCACTGTGTTGTTAAAAAAAAAAAAATTCCTTTACCCAGCTATAATTTCATTAGACTGGGAGTGGGGAGTAGAGGTCTCTTAATATCAACATGAGGAGACTGGAACTATTCCAGCACCATTACACATAACCTAACCATATCCTCTTCCTTTTTTTCCAGTAGTTTCCAATTCAAAACATAAAAAGCAAATCTTTGTAGCATAGATAACTTCTAACTGTTAACAACAGTTTCAGACTATTTCACAGTCATAACCACACACAGATTTTTAAGATCTCTGTAACAACAGACCATTGGAAATCTTACTAACCTTAATCTTATTAAAATTTAGCCTTTACACTATAATAACAAAACTCTGTATTTGTAAGGAAAGAGAACACAACTTCAGTCACTGCCACCCTCACTCCAAATCTATTGATGAAGATTCAGAGACCTCAATCAGCTACAGGGTTGTTGCCATTGCTAAAGTTAGACTGGCTCCAAAATAATCTTGAGTGACCGAGAACTGTGAATTTCATACGAGTAGATGTATTTTCTAACAGATTGGCATAAGCAGACTTGTCAGCCTGTTTATAAAAGTAAAAACAGAAGCGTTCGCATTAAACCTTGAAAGCTGTAAAATTATTCTGCTGCTCCAGGTAATTTCTTCCAGCATTTGCTATATTAAAGCAAGGGGATGGAGCTGTACCTGATCTTATTTCTTTATAGACAGGCTTGATTACAGATAACAAACAGATTTAGGAAATACCTCCCTTCCAGAAAGGATACTGCATGTGAGGATTTGTTATCTTAAAATAAGGAACAGCAGCAGGAAGGAGAAAAATACCTCTGAAATAAAGAGGAAACAAGCTTTTATTTATCTGTGATTTATTTACCAAGGCCACAGACACAGGGTCCTTTAGACTATGCTAAAAAAGAATCTGCCCTTTATTTCATAAAATCACTTATAAGAAGAACGTTTGTGACTAACTATGAATGTCAAGAACATTAGCTGTCTGGTTTTCAGTAATTTTATAAGTATAGGTCCTAAAGCCATACTGTAAGAACATACTATAACTACACAGTCCAGCTTAATGTGCATCATGTCTCTTTCTCTGTAGTGCTAAATCTGGCTAAATACTACAGATTTCATAGGTGTAAAATTACTATTAAAACACCATATATTAGGAAGCCTGTATTTCTTTTGAGTCTCTTTGGCAAGGACCTCAGTTTGAAACACCAAATACAGATTTTTCTTCTAAACCATTTTAATGCATTAGGTTCACCTATAGCAGAAGAAAAAAATACTGACTCAATGCAAGACCTATCAGAAGGACAACAGCCTAAAACCTGCAGTTATTTAGTTTTCCTTTTCTAGCTCATGACACAATCAAATACTTCCTCTCAAGCACACAGAAAGCCCAGATTTATCAGAGATACCTGTTGCACAACAAAGCACATTTATTATAGTTGGAAAGTTGCTGAGTAGAAGAAACACTGTCACAAGAAGGTATAAGGACCAGAACGAAATTCTACAAAGTCACCACCGGGTCCAATTTCATTCAGTCTGAAATGGAAAAAAAAAAACAAACCACTATTGCTAATGAAGCATCTATATCTTTCCCCTCACTTCAACATCAGGCAATTACGATTTCACAAAGTTACAGATGTCTTTATTCCAGCCACTAAGAGAGTCTTGCTACTTCCCAACAAGGAACAAGGTCTTTAGTCAGCAACCACCGTATCTGTTCCCAGGGAATCCAAGTCATATTCTGCCTTCTTCTAACTTTAAAACTGTGCATCCCATAGTGAGAACAGGCTTCTCTCATGCTCTTTCTGTAGCTTAAGAGCATCATTTGGATAAAGTTCTACACTGACATTTTTTTCCCACCACTGAACTCATGCTAAAGGTAGAATAAATGACATTGAACTTGTACAGTCTTTTGGTTGTTCTGAACTGAAGGTCAAATTAAATTTGGTCATTTGTCTACCCCTATTTCTCATTTGGAGCATGACAGAATTGGGCAAAGGAACAACTGGTTATCCTGTACAATGACTAGTTTTAATCAAAAGGTATGAACACAAAGCTAACTTTGAAGCCTACAACACCCTTGAAAACATAGCAACAACTCATACAGGAACTCTGTATCAGGAACAGACACATTCAAAGACACAGGCTGAAACCCACTGTCAGCTGCACTAATGATAATGAATCAAAGCAACAAACATGGCATTTTTGAATGAGCAAGGTGATAAATCTTAGCATGATGTGGTAATCCTTGGGAGTATGAATACGGGTGAGAATTTTCTCTAAACACCTTTGAATTTGCAGAATTCATGAGCTGTAAGATAAGAAGCATCCCTCAAAAGAATCTACCTAGGAGTCAAACAGATAATCTCATGCTGCTAGAATTCATGCATGAGTGGCCTTTGTATCATCAGATCTCTTCAGGCACTCAGACCCCATGACATACCAAAGAGGTGGGAGAGTCAAGGACAACTGCAGTCAGAGCAGAGTCCCAGCATTACCTGTGTGAATGCTTCCAAGTGCTCTAGTGAAGACAGGGAAAGAAAGGAGGGAGAGAAGAGACAGAAAACCTTCTGGCCACATAAAAAGAATTGACTCTTCCTGCAATGAATGCATGAGGAAACCAGATACACTGCTTCAAAATAGCAAGTGTCCTACTTTACCTCCGGATGTAGTTTCCATTCCAGAAGATCTAGCTTCTGCCTCTGAGTCAATTGCCTATAACATTTCTTTTCACTTGACTGTAAAAAGAAATCAATAGCATCTTCTACTTAAGTCAGCAGGGAATGAACAAAAAAATAATCATACCACACGTGAGGCCCAGTTTATGGGAACACATGTTTAAAGCCATACTGTCTGAGGCTGTTCCTAGTTTGTATCTGTGCTCTTATTTAGCCCAGAACCCTTATCCTTAAGTGAATGGTCCGACACTCCCAGCACACACAGGAAGCTATAGCTGTTGCTTTGCCTATTGGAAAACCCGACCTCAGCATGGTTTCATCTACAAGACGAATGACTAAAATTTTTCAACACCGTGAACTTTGTAGAAAACAGACATGACAACTGAGGGAGAACCAAGCAGTTATGCAGTAGCCTCATCTGAAAATACTTATTTGAAAACACCTAATCCCAGAAGAGACAGAAGCAAACATGAATAATGCCCTTCAGAGATATACTATTCCCGTAATCTCAGCTCCTCCAATCTTTCTCACAAGAAAAGTCAGTTCTGCTTTCCAATTAAAAAAAAAAAAAAATCCTCCCCCCGCCCAAAAAAAAACCCAACCCACACTTATAGACACCAATTTTGCAAAGGTCAGTTAACACTCCCTCTACAACATTCCTTTCAGACAGTCTTATCAGATACACCAATATTTCATAAATTCTAAAAAAACCCACCCTGCTAAACCAAAGAATTGTGCTCCCACAGAAAAGTATAAGAACATATTAATAAGAAGTTCAGATACCTAACTTCTGTATCAGTTGATTTCAAGACTGTCACAGGATTTTGTTAATAACAACTAATTTTGATTTAAAAGGTTTCTCTGCTTTTTTTTCTTCCTGAATCTGTTGAGATAGCTGAAGTTCACAAGCGGTATAACAATTTCTAATATCATCACGACTAGCATTTTTATCTGTCAGTCATCTAACTTATAGTCAAGTGATCCATGTAAACCAAGTCCCCAGAGTGGGGAGGGTTTTTATAAACCTAAATTATTTAGATACCTGACACTCATAAGTCAAGTCAGAACAGTAGTTTTTGTATTTGCTATACAAGTAGAAATTGTTCTTCATTTCCTAAAGTCACATGCCAAGTTAGCCAATTTGTTCTAAAAGCAGTTGTCCTGGACCAGTTTCAGCATTGCTTCAGGCAAGCATGCTGTTATTGAAACAAATAAATCTTTTAAAGTTCTAATACTTCGTTTCATAAGAGAGACTGGGGAAAAAAAAAAAAAAAAATGGAGCCTGTGTCAGTTCTCAAATGCCAGCAAAGAAGCTCAAGAAACGACACATCTTTGGGAGCAGAGTGTAAGAGCTGCCAATCACTTCCGCTAACGATCTCTTCCTCGATCATACACGTGGACTGTATCATCATCTCCTGAACCGTGCATTGAGCAGCAGTGAGCACATGCAAATAGAACCTTATTTTACAATGCAGAACTCGGCAGTTAAAAATAGAGGAGAAAGACTTGGGTCAGAAGTCATCTATGCAAATCATGAGCTTGATTAAGGCCACAGAAGACGCAAACACACCCTTTCAGTAGGTATTTTCAAAAGATATGGGAAAATTTAATGTTACTAACAAATCTCTAGTGAAATTCGGTTAGAACATTCCACAGAAATTCTGGTTACTCGTGCAAACACATCTGCAGCACTCTGAATCACAGCAATTTCTGGGGGTTGGGGGTTTTTGCTGTTTTTTTGTTTTGTTTTTAAATCACGCATGATATGAAAACACTCATCTTGAAAGTAAATTTATGAAAGAAACTTTACAACACTTCTACCTACAATACAACAGATTAGATTGGATGACCCAGAAATACACCAACACATTAAATTTCTGTGTCAAGTAGTTCACATGAGAAGTATTTAGCTTCTGACCTTCTGTTCTACCTTGCTTTGCACCCTCTTACCAAGTGGGGGGCAGAAAGGAATCTCATCTTCCTCCTCAAGCTCTTACTTCTTTTTCCTGCAGCACTATTAGAAAACTCTTAACCCCTCCACTCTGTAACAGGAAACTTCTTATCCTCTTCATCTCTTTAAAAAAAAAAAAAAAAAAAACCAAAAAACAAAAAACAACCACACCACTAAATCTTGAGAGGTTTTCCTTCACAGCTTATTATGGGCTAATTTACGCATGACTCTTCCTCTGCAAGCTTGGCAAAAATCTTCATCTGTTTCTCTCTCAAACGCAACCTCTTCTACATCTCATCACCCACACTCACCTTCTTTCTTCCTCAAGCTCCTACCACCACCACCACACCTTTGTGCTTACCATAGTAGCAAACAAAACACCAGCTGACTGCTATTTGCTTTCTGAAAGGCTATGGGCTGTACAGCTCACTTCTGCACTTGCTTTCAGGGAGAGTAACAGAAGAAAGGACAAAATGGCCACGGGAGCTATTGCAAGACCATCGCAAGAGCCTGTGGGAAGCACTAACAATTCCTCATCACCACTTGCACTATCCTCATGGGCAGGAAACAGAGCCATGGCATGGTTGCACCAGCAGCTCTCAGAAAGGCACAGTTATGAAATACTAACGAGCTCTTCCTAGATTGGGTTTTTTATTAGAATGCGTTGTAGGCAACTAGTTAGACAGGCTTGGTTTAGTCCTGCTGCTCCTTCTCACATATTAAGAACACTCAGTGGTAACAAGTATTTTCAGGATGCGCAGGTAAATCTCGTATTTAGGTTTACTTAGCTATTGAGAGATTATAGCGAGGCATGAACACCTTCAGCCATACACCTTCAGCCGCTCTACCTTCCTCAAGATAATAAGTTTCATCAAGAAAAAAAAAATATATGAAAATGAGGAGCAAAAACAGCTTTTCAGATACTATCATTGGTAGAGATTTTGCTGCAGAGAAAGGTAATTGATCACAATCAAATAGATTGCTTTCTGCCTTGGGTCAATATTGCTGTGATTTAGCGTGTCACAGGATTACGTTAGTAAACAGCAACTACATCTGAAAACTCAACTTACTTACATTGAAGATAATGTCAAATAGAAGAAATAATGAGATGTAAATACATAAATCATTATAGACTATCAAATGTCTTACACATACATACTTGCATTGGTACATAACACTCCAGTTTCACATTCAAGAGAGTATAATCCTCACCACATCAATGAGTTGCCTCTCTCTTAACAGTAAATGTAACTGCAGTACACATGTGCCCAATCCCCCCGTGATTTTACCGCCAATGTAGTTCATTTGCAGCAGTTAGTCAACCTGAGTGCAAGTTTCACTTCCTGACACACTCATGCTATACGACTTCAGTAATTTAAGTTCTGCAGAAGAACAATATGGGGAGTACACAAAGTATTCCAATACAAATACGGATTTAAGAGAATAAGCAGACTACCTTGGCTCTTCTACACTTAAAGTTTTCTACCAACACGGTGAGCAGATGCAACCTCTGAACAACATAACGATATTAGCAGAAACCCCAACCACAGCAAGTGGCCCCGGGGAGAAAGCCTGTTTTTCCACCAGAGCCATGCCTCACAGCACGCTACTTTTTCTCTCTTAATCAATATTTTTCCACTTCTGCTTCAAACAAATACGATTCATCAAATAAAAAAACTAAAACAAACAAAAGGTTACATGGCCAGGACGACATCCAGCATTCTAGGTTAGATTATACGCTCGGCTATGTGCTTCCCCTTCCTTTCTCTTCCCATGCCCTTCCCCTAACTTCCACTGGACTCTTGTGTGGACTCGGATGCTGTAAGCACATCAGATCTGCGTTAAGAACTTCACATTAATGCTTCTGCACACCAATATCACTCCAAGGAGGAAAACAGATTCCTCTTTAATTACAAGCTTACAGTATTCAAAAACAGGGGGGAGATGATTTCATTTGTCCCCCCTCTCCTATGCCTGTACTTTATGGTGGTGTTTTTGGACTCGCATCACTGTTGCCCAATTTCCAAAAGAGAATTCCATATTTGGCAGCAGCTAAGGTGAAGCCTGTTTTATACCAATTCTCCTGTTTGAAAGTTACAGATACATTAACAACAAGGTAATCTGACAAGTTACAAATACTGACTTTCTTTTTTAAAAAAAAGTATATTACTATATTAGCATATAAATCTACGTGCTTCATTCAGCTGATACATTGTACAGTACAGGGCAGTGCTAAACCTTTTATACTTGCCAAAGAATAACATGGCAGGAGGGTCTGCAGAGGCAGTGCCTGTTCCTGAGCAGGCAGCGAGCCTGGGAGCTGCCCAGGCTACAACTCCTGGCTCTTCTGCTGCCATTGTCTTGGAAGCTGACCACTCTGTATTTCTGTAATTCCCTCCGTAACAAGACTAAAAAGCACATACCTGCTTTTTAAAAGCTGTTTTGAAACACACAGATTAAAAAGAAAAAAACAAAGCTGTTTGTAATTTTATTTTAATAACCTCTGTTGCCCAAACCCAGGTAGTGAGTAAAAGGAAAATGACATAGCCATAGTGTGAGAGAAAGCAGCCAGCTCGATTGTTTGTTTAAAGGTAAGCAGAAGCAGCAATAACTAGGAAGGTTTTATTCACATGAAGATTTCAGCTTTCGCAAGCGTTACATCTGCTGTCGCTGCTGCGGAACGAAGAACAGTGGCCTATTTTCTACTTGACTCGTGCATCCCATTATTCCTTGAGTGCTCCTGACTAACCAACAGCGGTACCTTTTCAGCTTGCTGACTCATCCAAACATCCTCCTGCAGGTGAGCTGACATCCTGGTGAAGGAACAGAAATACTTTGTAGTGGCCTGAACCAATAGATTGATCTTTCCCGAAGAGCAAAGGGAAATAATTCAGGCACATACAACAAACAGAATTTCCAACCCTCACTTCATCCTAAAAATTGCCTCCCATGTGATAAGGAGATAGAGGAAGTGAAACAACTAAGCACAACCTCATGGCTCAAACTGTGATCAAAGAAGTGGCAAGGAACATAACGAGGAGAGGTAAGGCATGAAACTAAAATCTAACTTTCCTAACCACGACTGGAAAAAATTTCGTTCTTTGTTTTACTGGACAAATGTGAACAAGTGTTCAAAAAAAATGCCAGCGAAAGTCAACATGACGTTTTGTGGCAGTACGCACACACACACAAATCCTAACAGATTTTCCAGCTACATAAAGAGCTAAAAACTTAACATTGACAACTGAGCTGCAGTCATGAGGCTTATATTACCGTTTCCCCCCCTCAAACCCACTGGTCCAGTTTTTGTGTACACTGAAATAAACCATTAGACAGCTTACATAAAGATCCCTATTTTCTAGCCCTTCTGGACCACAAAGACATTAATGAAAGTTTTGTAAACCCAAGTGCCTAATTTAGCTAAATGCATAATGCAGGTAATACCACTGGACCTCATCAGAGCACGCAAACACTACTGAAGTAAATGGAAGCTGTGGGTGCTCAACCTCTTTAAAAATACGCTCATGCAGTGCATGCAAATGTCACACAAACATTGTTCAAACCTGACTGCCTATTTAAAAAAAAAACCCAACAATATTTAACTTTCATTAAAAAAAAAAAACCAAAACAACCCAAAAAACAATCAGCTCACTAGAAACATGCCCCAATGATCTTCCGCTCTAGGCAGAAAAAGCCAAACTAAGCTGTTACTTTGTTGAAAAACTGTTTTTATGCCCAAGCCATCCAGGGAGATCTAAGCAATACAACCACTTTTTTTACAAGCATTTTATCGAAGAGCTTGCCAAGCTCTGTATAAACACATTTTACTATTTCATAAAGTTTATAAGCCAAGTTTTTGAAACACGAAGTGACAGGATCTCAGTGGAATTTCTGCAGAGCTACAAGGTTCTTATTGCCCTCAGCCTCCTGAGACTGTAAATTGACTATAAGAAAAAGATTCTGGCTACTTGCTTCTTTTATATGGGAATGCCTTACAAATTTGAAATACTGAAACAGTCTCTATGATCAGCCAAAGAAGAATTCCTTTACATAGGACTCAAAATCCCCCAGTGATCAGCACACTATAAATATGCATCACTGCTGGGTTTCTGTCGCCAGCACTGGAAAAAGTTTCTCTCCGTCATTAAGGACCTCTTAATGTTAAGAACTAATGCTAAATATCCTCCACCCTGCAGAGATATTTTAGCTAGATATTTTCATAAGGAAATCACCTTATCTTAACGATTTAGGTTGTTTTCTAATTTTTTTCTAACTTGTTCACATCTTATCTTAGTTTCACCCAAGGTCCAAAAGTTTCACAAAGGCTACTGAGAGTGAACTCACTAATGCCATAAAAAGAAAAACCAAAAAAAGGGAGAATAACCCAGTTTCCAAGCTTCATGAAGTAAAACCTTGGAATATACAGTACAGTTACATTTGTGCCATATTATATTGCATTTCAATCTATCCGACTGCCTACTGAAACTTTGCACTTCCTTTTACCCGTTACTTTGCTTATGGCTCAAGGTCTCCCTTTGATTATTCCTAGCTCTGACACATTAGTTATCTTTTTATCATGTTTACTTTTGCTTTACTACCCATTTGCCTTTATAATACTATTATTATTGTAGAGAAGATTTTGAAGACATGTCCTTTATGGTGCTTTGTAGCATCAATGCAATTCTTGCAACGGCTCTCCATTGCCAATGACGGAAATGAAACAGATAAGTTAGAAACAGACATCAAATTTCATTTTTTTTCATAAAACAGTAGACTTAAAGCTCTGCCTCTTTTATGCTGTTCTTACAAGCAGTAATTTTAGGATTACTATACCAAAGAACAGCAAAAAACATTTAACCAGCATTTTGGGTGTTTTTACTATCACTTCCTTTCATAGATCTCATATATATATATAAAAATATAAAAAAAACCCCAAACACAACTACTAAACACACAACTATTAGAAGAGCTCAGTGGCAACTGTAATATGCAGAAAGGCTTTAACATTTCCTTTTCAAGTTAGCTATGCTCCAGTATTCTTAAGGTTGCAGAGCAAGCTAGTCAGAACTAGAGCTCGTTTCCCAGCATTTAATCCTCCACACGAATTAGCGTGCTACCTTTCGGTTATTAATCACTTTGATACTACATCCTCTTAACTCAGAGTTTAAATTTTCAAGACACACATGAATGCAATTTACTCCTACAAAAAAAAAATCCCTGGACTTCTCTATTAATCTAAAGCAGCAGCGTTCCATTAACCACTTCCAGAACTTTATTTTAAAAATTGCCATTTTTCCATATTCAGTCTTTTATTTTTCAAAGTTCCAGTTGCCTAGAATGGAAGGCTATTAATCTTTGATTTTCTGTTAGAAAGGTATCACCTCCGATTCGCAAGTGTATTTTATCAAACTTTACAGTATGCTTAGAACACATCTACAAACGCAGTCCGTGTTTGCGCAGTATTCACACGCCACAGTGAAAAAGTGCTTAATGGCTCTTCTGCAAGAAAAGGGTTGTATTCGGAGCCTGCATCAGAGCCTCACTCGGGCCTCAGGACTGCTCCTCTTCAACGACCGCAAACCAGCCAAGCGATCCCAAACTGCAATCTGAGCTGCCCATTGCCCTCTTAACCACAGTACAGGACATCCCATGGTGCCAGCTGTCTTTTCCCCAAGGAAAAGAAGGGAGCCCTGTTTAGTCAAGGTACATGGGCTCAATGGCTAAACGACCTCCCTGGGTCCAGCCCGCAGCCAGGTATTTGAGGACAGGGACAGGTATCTCGTCGGGGCGGACGGAGACACATCTCCCGCACACCTGACAGAAGCCGCCAGCTCTGCCGGGACGGAGCCTCCCAGACATGCCGCCGAGCCCAGCCCAGCCCAGCCCAGCCTGCCCGGCTCCGGGTTCACCAGGGCCCCCGGGGCCGGGGCCAGAGCAGGGACCCACACGTTCCCCGGGGGTCCCCCGGGCGGATCGGGCCCATCGGCCTGAACGGGAGAAGCCGGGGAGGGGCCGTCGGTAGCCAGGTGCTGCTCGCATCAAACTTGCTCGTTTTTCCAATCCCCTGCCGAGTTCTCGGAGCGGAATGTCAAAGCACGAACGCAGCCACACAAAAGATGAAAGCGATGACGTGAGACGCGGTACGAAAACCAAAGGCGATCACAACGGCACAGCCTGCTGGCACCGCACCCCCCGCCCGCTGCGCCGGCGGGGCGGGGGGGGGGGGGGGGGGCAGAGCGGGACGCGCCACCGGGGCCTCGGCCACCGCCGCCGGAGCCGGCAGGACGGAGGGCACAGGCGGGGGACGGCGACAGCGGGGCGGCGGGCGCAGCCGCGGGGCAGAGGCGGGCGGGCGGGATCGCCTTCCCCTCACGCCACGCCAGGGCTCGGCGGGCAGCCGGGCACCGACCCGCGGCCGCACACGCACCGCGCCGCAGGGCCGCGGGCCGCCCCCGCCGCAGGGCCGGGACACACCGCGGCTCGCTGCCGGCGCGGGGCGGGGGCTGCCCGGGCGGGCTCCGCGCTCCGGCTGCCAGAAACTTTCCGGCGGCGGCCGGCGGGGAGGGGAAGGGAGGGCGCCGGCGCGGGGGGGGGGGGGGGGCCCCGCCGGCCGTTGGCGGCGCGGCCCGGCGGCGCGGCGCGGCCCTTACCCGTCCTTGCGGCGGGCCTTGTAGACGTGCCCGTAGGTGCCTCTGCCCACTTTGCAGCCCTCGTACTCGAACAGGTCCTCCACCCGCTCGCGCTCGGCCGCCAGCTTCGACTTGAACTCGTAGTCCATGTCTCGCCCATGGGCGGGGAGGGACGGGCAGGGGACGCGGCGGCCGGATCAGCACCCCCGGCTGGCGGAGCCCCCTCCCGGCGCCGCCATTTCCGGGGCTCGGGGGGGGCGGCGGGCGGGCGGGGTGGGGGTGGGGGGTGGCGGTTTGTTTTTGTTTTGGTTTGGGGCTTTTTGGCGGGGGGAGGGGGTGCGCTCCGCCGCCACCCGCTTCAACTGGGCTCCTCGCGGCGCGGCGCGGGGGATGCCGGGAGTCGTAGTGCGGCTGCGGGCGCCGGCCCCGGCGCCGCCGGCGGGAGGCGGCGGCGGCAGAACTACAACTCCCGGCATGCCCCGGGCTGCCCCGGCCAGGCGGCGTCGGCGCACTTCGCTCCCCGGGGACGCCGAGCGTTTCGGCGGCCGCTGGGAACTTGCTGACTCTTCACATTGCGGGGTAGAGGCGGGGAGCGGCAAGCACGGCCGGGCCCGGTGCCTCTCGCTGGGAGGAGGGCGGGCGCCTGCCCGGCCGCCGCCGCGCCTCACGGCGCGCACCGGGCTGCGGGGCGCCGAATAGTGCTGCAACTTGTTTATCTCGCGAGCCGCCACTCAAGGCCCCGCTCCGCCTCCCTATTGAATGCTGCTCTCCGATTGGCCGCTCTCGCCCCGCCCCCGCGGTGGCTCGGCCGCGGGTCCCCGCCACCGGCCCCGGGCGGCTGCGGGCGCGGGTGGGACCTCGCAGGCGCTGCCTCCGCCGCCGGCAGGGGCGCGGGCCGAGCCGAGGCGGGCCCGGCCCGGCGGCTGTTTCGAGGCAGCGGCCCGAGCCCGGTGGGGTTGCGGCGTTGGGGAAGAGCCCCTGCTCGCTTGAAGGGCGGGGGCGCGGCCCCGGGAGCGGCGGGGGCCGCTGCTCGGCCCGCTGACGAGCGGCGCGCGGCAGCGGCCGTTGGGCCGCGTCCGGTGGCGGCAGCGCTCGGGCCCTGGCCCGCCCAAAGCAAACAGCTCGGCGGCAGCGGAGCAGCGGCCTCCTCCCCGTCCCCGTCCCCGTCCCGGGTGTGCCGGTCCGGCGGGGCCGCGCTGCGGGCCCGCGCCCCTTGGGAGCCCAACGGGGAGCAGGGGAAAAAAAAAATATAAGAAAAACGAGGAGTAGAAAGCTGGAGTAGGTGGGGGTTCCCTGCCCGGCGTCGCCTTTGTGTCGCTGCGGTTCCGTGGCAGAAACGCGAATTCTCAGAAAGCAGCTAGATGTAGCTAGGCGCTGCTAAATAAACTCAATTTTTCATACTAAGGATCACAAGGGCAGGTTACAGCGTTGCCAGTCAAATACTAACCCGGGCATATCGCTGAGGCTTTCTGATTTGATAAAGCGTAAAGATTTTTACACAAACAGGATGCTACTTTCAGGTTCAGATTTCACACTGAGTGTTTTGCGATCATAGAAATATTTAGGCCTTTCAAAATTATGTCTTGGTCTCTCTTATTCAGGGATTTCTTTGTGAAAAACATCACTCTGCAAGCATATTTGCGTTATGGAAACACCGCGCAGAGCCAGCCAAATACCGAGGTTGTATCCTGTCATACAAGCAAGTAATAATCCCTGCCTTGTGTACTCGACCTTAGTTTATAACAGTCAGCAACAAGTGAATGAAACAGAATGCAATTAGAGAAGGGAAGAGTGAAAATGGAGGCTGTCCATGTACAGAAACCATCTCGGTTCGTCACCTGCCCAGCCAGCATTAGTTACCTAAATGGAAAGTTTCTCCGCCACCTAACACACGCTGGATGGGAGGGGTAGCGGAGCTGGTGAGAAGCTGTCGTTGCTGACAAAGCAAAGGGAGGGGTCAACTGGACTATAAGGTGAGGTACTGTATGTGATTACTAGTGCATAGCTAAGTCGTGAGGGCCTAACCAGAAGTTTGTTTCTCAAGCAATGGCAGAAGGAGTGTAACCATTTTGAAGTGACTGTTTCTTCCAGAAGGCAATAAATGATTCAGAATTTCCGTTGTGCCAGGTAGCTAACAACCAAAATTCTCAGAAAACTTCATCACTCCTTTGCCAAAGTAATATTTTCCAGAGAACAAGTGCTTTTCTCTGCAGTTGCAGATAGGGATCTTTCTGAACAAGGCCCGATCATGAGCTGGCAAATTTCCTAAACACAGGAGAGAGAGGACCATTGATCTTTCAGTGTCAACATTAAAGACATTCGCTAAAATTAGAGCTAACCCTTTAAATTTTGCAAAGCATTCACATCTTTGGTCACCTAGTAATCAAAGCCAACACTGAGAAGAAAGGGACACAGACTTAAAAAGACAAGCGTGTATCTGTAGGAGGTTATGCTACCCAGACGTATTCATCCAATCTTAAAATCACTAGGAATAAAGACTACCTTGCTGTTGGTAAGAATAAACTCTACAAGTAGTTCCCGTTGCCCTCTTTGACCAAAAAAATAGCTGTTACTGCCCATGTTCATCACTAAGGCTTTTGTTTTCTACTCTTTCAATTCCACCATGTGCTGACAAGACTGTCTTTTACTATAATTCATTGTATGTCTGCACCTCCGGTGAGAGGGCTAACAGCACCCCCACTTACGGAAGCTCAGCTAGACTGGCATTTGTAAGCCAAGGCAGCTTAATTCCCCTCTGCCATATACTGTACCCAGCTCCCTAGCGTTGCAAACAGCCATTTTATTCTTTCTTCCATAAACTGATCGTGCTTTGCCAGTAAACATTTTGGCCCTCACTGCTGCTACAGGAAGGCTGTCTGAGAGAAACGTCTCTGACAGCTGGAAGCCTTCTTAAAATTTCAAACCTACGTTTCCCTGTGACCGGTCCACATCCATCTTTTCTTCCTGTGCAAATACTGTCCTGAAGTAGCCTTTCCCGCTCTCCTGTGCGTATCCCCTGCCAAAAGTATTTATAGACAGCAATCTCATCCCCACACAGGCTTTATTTTGCAGGACTACACAAGCTGTGCTCTTCTCGTCCCCCTCGTCAACCCCTCCACTGGAAGCTGGACTGGTACAAAGCTGGTTATGGAAATCGCAGAATGTGATCTGTGCTCCGCTCCCTTCTCTCATGACACAGGCCTGCTTCTCGTTTCTGAATCCTTACGCTGGCCACATAAAAGCCATTAAAAGCACAGAATCAGCTAAGCAGCTCCAAGCGTAGGCCAGCTCAGGGGCTGGTAAAGAACAAGGCTACCTTCTCATCTGAAGCAAAAGTTTTATCGATTCATAGTTAAAAGGTGGAAATGGGCACATTTATCTCTTCTTGAGGTTGGAGCACATGGTAGGATTCCACTTCATAAAGATGGAGAAAATTGTTTATGTGGGCACACGCCGTCAGGCCTGGTGGAGAACAGCTGCCTGGCATCTCCTCGCCAGGTGGTTCCCAGAGGAGGAGCAGCGGTGGGCAGCCATTTACACAGCAGAGATGAACCTTTGAGCGTCAGCAAATGGGCCGAGAGAAAGAGGCAGAACAGTACTGTGACATTTCCATTGCTCTTCCATATTAGTAGAATGGTTGTGATACCGGTAATATATATTTAATAGCATTCACATTTTTTAGAAGTGTTTTATTAATTGTATTATTCACTTCTAGTCAGAGGAGAAATGACTGTAACTTTTTTAATATGTAATGCCCTATCATTTGTTAATTGTGCTGATGCAGAAAGTCTGAGTAGCCCCACCAAAGAAAACAGAAAATGACAGGCTTGCAGATTGCAAGCACGATTTTTTCAGCCTGCCAGCCTAACTGAAGATGCCGGGTTGTTGCTCGTTAGAGTCACCATTTCTTCCAAATCTCAAGTCACTGCAGTTAAATAGTGCCCAGGCTGTTGGAAAGAAAAGGTGTTTCAAGCAAGACTGAAAGTTGAGGAATTGAATATTCTCAGCAGTTCTCTAAGCAATTCTCCAAGACAGATAAGACATGAATTTCTAATGTAAAAAGGAAGAATTTGGTCTTTAACACTTCAGCCTCAAGAAAGTGACACCCACAGACCATTTTTCTTTGCAGATTGCCGTGCGCATAAAATACACTTTTTTTTTTTTTCCCAGCTTGTCTTAACTTCATTCCCTGACTTAGTAAGTTGTCTTTTCGGTCATAGGCAATCTCTTACAGTTTTCTCTTCATGTATTAGTGAGACCAAAAAATATGTGGTGTTTTTTTTCAATTTTTCTAGGCCACATATGAAAGTAGTTGCACCTTTTCTTAACTTACTCTCTTTGTAAGCTTTTACTTGTTAATTCAGTGGGAAATTTTGGATTCTTAGGGATCAAGACAGCATTTTTCCAGTAGATCTTGAGTGGGGCATTAATAAACATATACAAACAGTGTTTAGTTATGTCAGTCACATTTAAGCTGGTGTTGCTTCACTTAAGAGTGGAAGGATGCATCTCAGAAGTCTGTGGAATAAGAGAAAAATCAGAACGAATAGAGGTCTCACATGAACGGTATTATCATCTCTACAGAAGCAGAGAAAAACTAACAGTTCTGTTCCAAAAAAAGTAGAAATATACTTGGGATTTTTAAACATATTAGTGTAAGAGTGTGAAGAGGCTAAAAGTGGAACAGCATGTCAGAGGATTTCTAATAGGGAAAGATTAGAAAGTTTTTCACTGGCTGTAAGTTCAGACATTATCATTCCCAGTAAAACTGAATTTTGGAATCTTTTATGTCAATTAACTTCTAATCACCTGTAATAAAAGTATTAACCTTATTTTATACTTTTAGAAAATAAAGTACATAACTAAGGGGCTCTATCAAGATTTTACAGTAAATCTAGAGAGTATGCTAGGAATGGAAGATGGGAGTCCTGACTTCTGCTCTCATGATATAATTATTTGGCTAGCTCTGTTTCTTTTTAATTCATTTGTATAGTACCACAATCCAAATAGTACTAAAATAGAAACCTTGTGCTGCTTTTCTTGAGTATAATCCAAGAACCTGGTCTCAAAATAGGCTGTACTGCTTTTCACCATGGTTGTTTTTTTTTTTCCTGAGAAAAAGAAAACCCTCACAAAATCACAAAAGCTATTCTCTACCTTCTCTTTACAGACTGGCAAGATTGACCAGTTACCTGACAAAAACACGGGAATTCAGCATTCAGCAACTAAAAAACAGTGGGAGACAGCAAAGTGAAATAATTCTTCATTGCGCAGTGTGCCACAGTTTATCGTTGCGCAACTACGACTCAACCTTATCGCTGATGAGCTAGTGTAACCACGTGTGTATCTTTCTTGGCATATCCACTTACTCCCTGTGAATTGTGAAGCAAGATGCATGAGCTTATTTCATTTGGGATACAGCATGCAGTAGAGCGGGCTCGCTTCAGTGTGTCAGAGAAAAACCAAAAAGCCAGAGGATACTATTAACTAATGCCATTGCATTCACATTTGAGAATCAGCATGACAGCTGGTTCAGAGGGCCAGCCAATACCTCCAAAGCAGAGATTTAGAGAAAGCCTTGAATTCTAAAAACGTAGAAGTTGCCCATAATTATGGAGAAAGCATAAACTCTAATTCTGAATATAGCAGCCCACAAATTTCACACTTTGGAGCCGCACAGTCGGTGTAACTGAGTTTCCTTGGCTTTGTTGGTATACATGGTTTCAGTCTACCTGCATTGTTGGCATCCTCGTGCCAGCACCACCATATTCCACCTACTCTATTTCCTTGCCGGTCATTAAAGTTTGCAGAAGCTAAAATATTTCTAAACTTCCCTGTAGAATCCACTGATCTTTTTCCATGAACTGGGAAAGACGGTAGGACGTAATGAAAAAGGAAAGATGTTTCTTTAATTATCCTTGAAGTGTATAAAGGAGAATACAGCAAAACTGCACTGTCTGACAGCTTTCTGAAGTTAAATCCATTCCCACAGAAGAAACACAACTGTGCTAAACAGATAACCTGAACCGTACCAAGCTCTACTGTTATGTTTTCAACTTTTTCCATTGGATGTAATAAGTTTTATACCACTGTACTCGCAGAATCCATCCTAAAGACAAGCTCTACAGAACAGTAGTTCATGACAAGTCTATGGAACATATATAATTTATATATATAGAACTATCACACTTCAGTGCTGCTCCTAGCCAAATAGATTGTGATGGCCTATTACAAGTGTTTTCAACAGCAAATGTTCAAAAGGGCTTTAATAAATCATCCTTGTGTGGGAGACATAGAACAAGAAATAACAAACTTCAGTTGTACCAAGTGAGATTTATATACAGGAAAACCTTTGAGTGATAAAGACAGTTACATACTGAAATTGTCTGGAGGTACTGTGTAATCATTAGACTAAAATTAAAATCATTAGATATTTTTAAGAAAAGGTTAGATAAATCTCTGTCAAATTTTGTAGGTAGGGTAGCATTAACATGATGAGGAGAGCAGCTAGAAATTACATTTCTTTGTTTTTCTTTCCAGCTTTGTTTTTCTTTCCAGCTTTATTTCTCTATGACTTTGTTATTCTATATGACATGAGAAGGAGCCTCCTTTCATGGACTAACCAGTTAAAAGACAAAAACCAAAAGACAGAAGTAAACCGTGAGTTTTTGTGGCAGAAGGGTTATCCCACAAGGACTGGTACTTAAAGCTGAGCTGTTCACAGTTCGTAAGTGAACTGGGAAAAGGAATGAGTGATGATGTGACAACATTTGAAGAACATATCTAATAATTCAGATCTAAAGCTGATAGAAAAGTACTTCAGGAGGCTCCAACAACACTGTGTGTGAGTAGTGGTAGTTGAAAAGCAGCGTTCTGAAGTGCAGCGTAACGCACGTGGGGGAAAAACATATAGACATGGACTCTAAAAGCTTGTATCAGTCAGGAAAATGTCTTGAAGTCACTGTGAGTAGTTCTCTGAACAAAAGTGCAGTGCTCAGAAGTAGTTAATGGGACAAGAAAGGTAAACTCTTCTAGGAAAAGGCTAAGAAAACAAACAATAAACAACAATTATAGTACTGCATAGAACTGTGGTGCACTACTTCCGAATTGCTTTCAGTTGTAATTACCCCATCTCAAAATCCATATAGTAGGATTACAGTAACATTCAGGCTTGGATAACCAAAACTCAGAAATATGAAATGGCAAAATGATGGGATGCAAATACATTAGCATCTATTAAACACAAAATACTGCCTCAGTTTTAGCAAGTCTGCGGACTCTGGTTACTGGAAGCTGGGAAGGCATACAGAAGGGATTATTGCTGTCTGCTTGCCCTTTTCTTGTACTCTTTCATTGTGTGCTAGATGGGCCGCTGGTCTGATCTACTACAGCCATTCTTATGATCCTATGAGGACAGGCTAAATAAATTTGGATTTGTTAGCTGGGAAAATAAATGATCGGGGGTGGGGGGTGATAAATGATAAAAAATAAATTGCCTCAAAAGACAAACTTTATTAATACTGTGTCATTTGCGGCTATTACGTACCATGGTCCAGAGGAAACTTCCAGCTCAGGAATTCACTACAACACAGTTTGTTAGAAGCTGAGAAGATGTACTAACAAAAGAAATGAGGAATCCAAGAGCTGAATCCCTCCTGCCTGTGAATGATTTTGAGCTTTGTGAAACTATGGTGGAATTAGATTTAGGAAAACTTTAGAAGAACTCGTATGCTGAGAGCATCAATATGTTACTGACATTCCAGTTTTCTTATTTCCACTCTAATTTTATTATTTCCTAACTCCATCTGTGCCTCAGTGGCAAAATCCTAAATTATCTAGATTCCAGAACTGTATTTACAGCCAAATAGGAAATGACAGCATCGGCTGCTGGCTCACTATGCTGAAGAAGTTGAGTAACTCTGAGTTTTGAAAGAAAGCCAGATGGTCTAATGAGAGCAGGAACCAGGACTTCCATTGTCCTGCACAGTTTTATTTCTTTTGGGACCAGGTTTTCTCTCTGTAATGCAAGGCAGAATATTTCCCCATCTTTAGGAAAACTTTTGGATTAAAGTATTACTAAACCTATCAGTTAGCTTTACTAGCTATGTCCATCAACTGGTAAAGAATTTGCAGTCAGCCAAATTGCAGTCAGCCTGAAGAAAAGAACTGACCGAAATCTTTTTATACTTCAGCCTATGGTCTTGCCACTACAACTCAAAAAAAGATTATCCTGAGACAAACTCCTATTGTTGATGCCATGTACAGAGAAGACTAAGCACTGTCTGTTGAAGAAAAAATACTTTTTAAACCCTTGCCACCAGACCTCAAAAATGTTATTGTCAAACCCCTACAGTGCTTCTGGCTGGATAAAGTATCAAGGAGAAGGTGACTATGACTTTGGCCTCACAGAAGAGGGAGAAATAAGAGTTGATAGAAGGGAAATATGGGGATGATGCATCCATAGACAATCACTAGCTGCCGTTACTCCAGAAGGTGAATGCCCTTGCTGCTGAGTAAGACTTCTTATCTTACCACTCGCTTCTGTGTTATCCTCTCTCCAATTTTACACATAGACATTCAGCAAAATTTAGGCAATCAAAAGTATTCAATTAATGCCTCTAAGCTGAAGTACTTCCAACTGCCGTATTAATGTTTCTTTGAAGGATAAGGTGCCCTTGGTTCCCTGTAGCCTCTGATAGTGTATTGTGTCTGGTTGGGATGGGGTTAATTTTCTCCATAGCAGCCCGTATGGCACTGTGTTTTAGATTTGTGGCCAAAACAGTCTTGATAACACACCAGTGTTTTAGCTATTGCTGAGCAGTGCTTGCACAGCATCAAGGCCTTCTCTGTTTCTCACTCTACCCCCGCAGCGAGTAGGCCGACACGAGCTGACCAAAGAGATATTGCAGGCCGTATCACATCATGCTCAGTGATAAAACTGGGGGGGAGTTTTTGCAAAGTTGCCATTGCTGGCAGACTGGCTGGGCATCAGTTTGCTGGTGGGAGGTGGTGAGTGAGTGCCTTTTCATCACTTGTTTCTTTTTCTTTCTTTTTTTTTTTTTTCCCTTGACTTATGAAACTGTCTTTATCTTGACCCATGTGTTTTTCTCGCTTTTGCCCTTTTGCTTCTCTCCTCCATCCCACTTCGGGGGGAGTAAGCGAGCAGCTGGGTGTGTGTTTAGCTGCTGGCCAGGATCAAGCCACCACCCATAGGAAGGCTCTGAGGAAAGAATGAGAAGGAAGTGGGATGCAACTCACTAGGCTAATTGCTTTGTCATGGCTCTTATCTTCTACTCTGTATGTGGAAATTACCAAATCCCTATTATTAGGGCTGGAAGAAGTCACAGTTCATTTTCTCTTTCCCATCTACTGGTGTCAGCAAGAAGGCAGTATGGATCTCCGAAGGATTAACAAACTGATAACAGTTCCTGTTGCATGAACCAACCAAACAAAATGTGCTGCTTCTTCCAACCTCTAATGCAGGCATAGGCAACCTATAGCTCTGAAACCACATGAAACCTGTGTGTGGCTTCTACAAGAGCTACACCATATGACAGATAGCAGGCAGTGCAAGTATGGAAGCTCCTGGACATTCTGTATGTCCAGCTGTCAGAAAAAGCAAACAAACAGAAGCTACTGAAGCCAAAATTACCCTGTCACCTTGGATGCAGCTCTACCCTACCGCAGAATGCTTACCAACAGCCTATAATGTCATTTTACAGAGTTTGCCCTCTCCTTCGCGTGAGGAGATGTCACATGAACTTGAGCTTTCATCTCTCATCTTCCTCAGTCTGAAACTGTTGTGTTTGATTCTGCACAGCCACAGTCTGATATCATGACAGCCAAACCAAAATCTTTCTCTGACTGAAGTTTTCTTACCATTGGGTAAACCTATGGCAAAACAGGCTCTTCCGCTAACCCTGTGACTTCTGAGGAACTGTAGGAATTTGGATTCTACAGGTGCATGAGCTTTTCAGGACTGTCTGAAAGCAAAAAAACATGGAAAGGGTGGGGGTTTTTTTGTTATCTCAGAGTAAGGAGACAAATTCTAGGGAGTGAAATTCATACACTCTTTGAATCAAATGGAGCTTCAATAGTAACTTAATGGAGCCGTGTTTACCCCAGAGTCTGTTCCAAACCTCATTGGTACCATTGGAAAAACGACATCATATGTGTTTCTGTTCTTGTGTCTATAGAGTAGGAACAATAATATTTAGACATCCTTAATAAGACTGTCTCAAATCTAATCGGTAACTTTGGACACTCCGAGTATTAACCATTATTTTATTGTTAATACCTTATTATTGCAAAATGATAGTTGCTAGTGCAAACAAAACTTTATTCATATAACCTATTGAGTCCATCACTTGCAATGGATTCTTTGGTATAAGACAAAACACAAGGAGCTGTAACTTTAGTATGCTTGTTATAGAAGCAAGCATGCTTGAAATAGAAATAATTGTGATATCAGTGGTAACAGACACAATAGCAGTAGACTAGCATCAGATTACCAAATTGTTCTCAGTAATGAAATCCTGAATACTCTATGTAGTGAACTGGATGCTTATGGAAAAGAAGATAAACTAATATAAAGAAAATTCATTTAAATGGTGACTGTTGTGCTGGTTACACTAAGAATCCATTTTGGGTGCCGAGCTTACTTCAGTCAGTTTAATTTTGATGTGTTGCTTTTGACTCAAGTCATTCCCAGGTAGAGATCAAGTTGTGCTGTTAAGAAGTGGCATAAATGAAGCCCTGGCTTCTTTGGATCTGCGTCCCATTCTCCGTCCTTTCCCGGAGTCCACAGCTCGGGCTCCCTGCCCATCATAAATCCTCCCTTCCCCCAATGTCCACAGCTCCCTCTCCTGCCTCCCAGCTACCAGCTGGGTGAGAACCAAGGGGATGTGGCTGCTTTTGAGCTAGGCACGTGCTGGCTGCCAGCAAACTAAACATAATAAATAACCTTTGAGCTTGGGCAACAACCTGTCAGTCACGGTAATAATTTGAAGGAAGTGGTCTTTCCTTTACTGAGCTGTTACATTTCATGAAACTTGGAGGAATTTCATAGCCTGAAGTTTTCTATTTCTGCATCAAATGTAACTGAAATGAACTTGTGTGTTCAAAAGATATTAGAGAGGGTCTGACAAGATTGGTAGGCAAAGAGCGTACCACCTAAGCCCCGATTCCTGAGGCTTACAGTCACAGAGAAATGCCCGTTGATGATAATAGATACAATTTCCAGTAGTTTATAAGTAAGGTTTGAGGACAGAAGGTCTGGGCAATATGCAAAATACTGGTCTCAGGAGTTTCCATACCATTTACAACATTCAAGGGGAATCTCCAAAGCCATTTAGTCGCATCACAGCAGAAAAATCTACAGTTGTTTTGATTTATCAGGATTAACACAGAAATTAGTAGAGACCAGGATCACATTTCAGGAGCCAGAACATGAGTCTTTGTTAAATGTCTCTGCTCCAGCAGTTAGGCATCATTTCCCAAACATATAAAATTGTAGCTTGTTGTCGGAACCGGGGGGGGGGGAGTTATTTGTAAATTAAAAAGAAAAAAAAAAGTATTCATAGGTTCGTACTATACAACCCTACTGAATGAAAGATTTTCACTGCCTTTAGGACTTCCTGCATATGAAAGATCTTCTACTTGAACATCCACAGATGAGAATCATATGCTGTGTACGTGTCAGTGTATTTTCTGCCTTTATTATGTGCATTCTTTTTTCACATTTGCAACATCCTAGACTGTATTCGACTTAAATTCAGATACAAAAAGAACTGGGTTTGGCACAGTGCAGGTAATACAATACCTGTTCTAAAGTCTGATAAAATTGCATGCTTTCTTTTGTGTGTAATCTCTTTTCCTTATTCTCTTTTCCTCTTTTCCAATACCACTGAAGTATTGATACCACATGTCATCTTTATCCCTCCTAGAACACATTAAAAGTTGGGGGGGGGGGGGGGGGGGAGCCAAGCATCAAATTCACCTTGATATGACTTTGATGGAAAGAAGACAAAGACATGAGCTGAACTCAGTGGCGTTACAAATGAATTTATTTCTGTCTGTCAATAATTCAGATTTCACTGGAAGTATGTCAGGTCACTGCAACGGTAGAAAAAGCCATCTAGTGTCAAAAAGATGTTTAAGAAGAACTTAATGCCTGAAAGCAACCTGGTGGTTATACCAATTCTGGATGAACTGAAAATAGAGGAGTAAATTTGGTAAATTACTGATGAGCAAACAATATGCAGTGATTATAGCTCGTATTGGTCAGGTAGCAGGACACATCATATGCTTTCACAGAGGAAGGAGGTAATAGAGAAGTTCTGCACATCTATATGAGAAACAACATTGGAAATAAAGATAAAAGATGGAGGAAAGCCCCAGAATATGGGGAATTTGATTTCCCAGCTCAATCTGGTCATGCGTAAAAAGCAGATCTAAGTGCTGTGCCGTGACCACTGCAGAACTTTCAGCAGGCCAAATCTCGTAAAATCCCCTTCAGAAGCTCTTTCCTACATAGAGAAGCTATATGGACTTAATTCAAGTAATATTAACTAAACAAGTTCAATTTTTGTGTGCGGTTTCTCTTACATTGACCTGAAACTATTTTTATCTGGTTTTTGACTATATGTTTCGACCATAAGCAGAGATTTAAGTTTGCAAACAGTTGCTCCATGCAGAGTCGTTACTACCCCCCCAGCCCTTCATCACTGACCTTTTGCAAAAGGCCATTTCCACCCACTCTTCTGCCAGCCTGCTCCCAAACGGGCCCCTCGGTGCCGGCCAGGCTGGTGAATGACCTCCAGCGAAGCGTCCGAGGGGCGAGCCGAGGAGCACCTACACAATTCCTGCCGCTGACAGATGCGGGTGCAGTAACCTGCTGCTGGATGATGACGAGCAACGAGACACCGTATCTTCGCCTGTTCCAGCTATGTTGGGGAGGAAACGGCAGTCTGCTGCCTTGCTGATGGCCACACCAGTATAAACAGATCCAAACCATGCTAAAACCTTGACTGCACACAGCCTTGGGTACTATGCTTGCTATATTGATTTGGAAATCAGTACTGCTAACCCCCTTGTGCAAACATATTTATAATATTCTAAAGGTGGGGGGTTTTTTACTGATGTGATATTCCTATAAATTTATCTCTAATACAATAAGTTATTTTATCATAATCTACAGCAGGAAGTTGTGTTGCATCCTGAGCCAATATATAAGCGCAAAAGAAGTATCTTCTCCTTATCGACGTCTTTATCAACTCACAAGACCATTTTAATTTAATCTTATCTAATTACACTGTAATGCAAAATAGTGCAATTTTTAAATAGGTCTAGGAGGCCTTTATTAGCCTAATGCAGCAAAGGAACACAAAAAAAAAAACTACTCAGCAGGGCCAAAGGAAGCCGCAACATAGGTGGGAGGGACGGGCTGTAAGTTACTATGCTGTTCCCATGCTATGTGGCATGGAGTGTGCCACGCTGAGGGGTGCTAATAGCCCCCAGCTGTAGCCAGGTCTCGTGAATGCCCATTTGTGGCATTTGAAAGGATACAACTTTGTCCTGGTTTCAGCTGGGATAGGGTTAATTTTCTTCCTAGTAGCTGGCATAGTGCTGTGGTTTGGATTTAGTAGGAGAATAATGTCGATAACACACACTGATGTTTTCGTTGTTGCTAAGCAGTGCTTACACCAGTCAAGGACTTTTCAGCTTCCCATGCTCTGCCCGGTGCACAAGAAGCTGGGAGGGAGCACAGCCAGGAGAACTGACCCAGACTGGCCAAGGGGCTATGCCGTACCGTATGACGTCATGCTCAGCATACAAAGCTGGGGGAAGAAGAAGGAAGGGGGGGGATGTTTGGAGTTATAGCGTTTGTCTTGCCCAGTAACAGTTAGGTGTGATGGAGCCCTGCTTTTCTGGGGATGGCTGAACACCTGCCTGCCGATGGGAAGCAGTGAAGGAATTCCTTGTTTTGCTTTGCTTGCGTGCACGGCTTTTGCTTTACCTATTAAACTGTCTTTATCTCATCTTTATATTATCTTTTACTCTTCAGATTCTCTCCCCCATCCCATTGCAGGGGAGTGAGCAAGCAGCTGTGTGGTGCTTCATTGCCAGCTGGGGTTAAACCACGACAAACTTGAAACCAAGTAAAACAGCAGAATACATGGATAACTTCTGATATTAAAATTCTTCATTCTGATTTTATCTTCTGATATTAAAATACTTCAGTCCCAACATTGTGTTTATTACACAATATATTTCTAAATTGTGCTCCTTATTTAAAAAATATCTTCCTTGAGAAACCTACCCAGAAGTCATTACTATGTGCAAATATATATTGAATGTATAATACATAACATATTAAATTGTTATATTTTTCTAATCATAAGATTGCATTAACAGGGGTAAGGCTGCTTACCTGCTTTGATTCTTCTATCTGCACATTCACTCTGTGGGTGTGCTTTAGAGCAGTATTGCATGTTGTCAGTTTTGTAACTGGTGAATTGTTGCCTGAAGCGTAACCTTCAGGTGCAGTCTAGCACCATGCTAAATCAAGGCCAGGCTGGATGGGGCTTTGAGCAACCTGGCCTAGTGGAAGGTGTCCCTGCCCATGACAGGGGGGGTGGAACCAGATGATCTTTAAGGTCCCTTCCAACCCAAACCATTCTATGCCTTCTGCATGTTTACACAGCGTCGTAAGGGTCTGCGCTTCCCTTTCAGTTGACCTGAATCACAAAGTCCTCAGAACTTACCGTCCTGCTGAGTAGAGTGAGTTGTAAAGCTATGTACATGCACAACAGACCTGGAGAACCAATACCTGCAGGTAAATAATGCATATTTGAGCACTTGCCAGTGCCTGTGGGCACGTAGTGGGCAAGTAATCCCATCCTGTGGCTGTCAGCCACCCAAGTCCCTAACAGAGTAAGAACTGAACGCCAGCCTTCCCAAAGGCAGCGTCAGAGTTAGAGACTTCAGAAGTGGCTTAATACTTGGTAAAAGCTCCACCTAGGCACTCTACATGTCTTAGGAATGCAAATATTTTGGAGCACTCTGATCCTGGTAGGAGGTTCCTTCTTTGTAATCTTGTAACAAATCCAAATCCAATCATTTTATCCTGTGGGACAATTTCTGCATGAAAATAGCAAAGTCAGATATCTTTCTTAGTCAGAGGATTTGAAGCTTAACTCATTCTGAAAGCTCCACTGTAATTAATATAAAAAAAGAAAGAGCCTGCTAATATAAAAAATAGCAAGCCCAGCATATGCAGGCAAGAAGCTTAATTTCTTGATTTAAATAATTCAGATACAGCATTAAAAAAAATGTTAGATCAGACATAAGAAAGATCGTGCATTAAGACATGAATCTATCTACTTTTTCTAGCCAATGTTCAGTTTACTGGAATAAAAACATTTTGACAGACAGGTACCAAAAAGAGGTGACAGGAGCTGATACTCTGGTAATGCCTGGGATATTGTATAAGGGTATCCCAGAGTAGAGGCAAATTCTGGGACTGCACACTGACAGCCAAAATAATTATTTAATCCCGCTGGAGTTAATGGCATTACCACTACCCTTCCCTGTTTTTCCTTTAGAATAACCTTGCATAACAGAGAGACTTTGATGGAAAATGTACACGTCTTCCCAGCTCAGGAATCAGAAACCTGTGAGAAGGACCCTGAAGCCAAACTACCCCCAAAGCACAAAACTAGTGCTTCCTGTTAGAAGTCAGGACACAAAGAAAACTCGACGTACACCCTGTCTTGGAAACGGTTTGACAAAACATGACTCCATACCATTCAGCAGCTCAAAACAAGTGGACCATTTGGTACTCTGGGTGGGTAGGCTGCAGCAGATCCCGTTGTCGCTGCACTTTCTTGCACAGCAGAGGTCACCTTGCACCATCATCCTTGTTGACAGAAAATAAGGGAGTGGTATATCCCTTTTTTTTAAAAACAGATGATCTCAGCTCCTGGCACAGAGCATTTGATTGCATTTCTCAGTGCCCTGAGTTCAAGCAGATCAACGTGTGGCTGTGCTGTACCAAGGACCACAGACCCTGAGCCTTCAGATTATCTCAGTGAGATGGCTATCTGCTACTGCTACTGCATTTATGCAGAAAATGTGGGAATGCTCAGCAGCTGGCCCAAGGTGTGTCCCTGACAGACATAAATACCTTGTACCTGTTTGCGGAAAGGCTTACATGCTGTGTTAAATCAGTACAGGGAGGGACATGCCTCAGAAGAGTTAACAAACCCAATGCTTAGAGCACCAAATTTGTGCAAAAGCTTTGTCATTCCTTGAAAGAAGTCCCATTGGAGGTAGGGTTTGACAGGAAGATAGTCTGTCATTTAACTGACAGGCTTAAGTTGTTGTATGGAAGCCAGTTGTGACTTCCAGCAATTTAGCATGAAATCCAGAGAATCGGGTATTTGTTGTCTCTATTAATTTTTGAACCAATGTAGCACCTAAGCTGTGTGTAGGCATATTTTTAGAATGGTTTCAACCTTTGTATAGTCCCCCTATTATCTGTTGCAATTACATGGCAAAATTAACCAGTCTCATACTAAGAATGCTACTTTTGTATTATGTTTATTACATTATCTTATATACTGATAATAATCATACATACTCTTGCTTTTTTTATACTGGTGCTTTCCATTAAATGCACTTGTGTCATTCTAAAAAATCAATAGCTGTATTATCTTCAGATTGCCTCATGTATTGTGGCACTGTAAGGAACTAGGTGTTGGAAATAAAATGTTAAGCCACCCAAAGCCACTGCAGTTAATCATATTTAACACCTGACTAAACTGGGCTCACCCAGAGCTTTTGGTAGGACTGGGAATAAACAACCCTGCTCAAGTAATTGTGTTGTATTAGGTGAGAGCCCATTAATAGCTGCAGTTTCTGTTAAAGCTGGATGTAATTCTAGAAGCCAAAGGCCCTGTTCAAGTTTAGGAATATTTTGTACCTCTCATTTCTCTGGTACAGCAGGTCTTGGGAGGGCCTACCATTTATTTTTCTATGACCTACAGACAGACTGACTATTGATCATGAATCTATTTGCTTTTAATTAATATATCATCATGAGAAGCATATGAGAGGAAATTGCAGAGAGTACGCTCTGCTGGTCGACCTCCATAGCGATGCCATAGCACCGAGTTGCTTTTTATTTATTCTATTGAACCTGTAATGAAAATGTACATACTCTACCACAATTGAAGTGTTACTTTTGTCATATTTATCCATATTTCCACCACCAAGCTGATGTGAAAACTCAGCTTTTGTGTTGCCTGCATAACATAATTCCCCCAAACAACTCACGCTTGAAATGGAACAAAAGACCCACCTCTGAAGAGCAAGCAGAGAGCAGAGTGTTAAGGCAGGGCAGGCATCAGTGTGGAGAGCCAGGGGTTCTTTGAAACAGGGTGGGATTAGAGAGAGATTCCCAAAGAGTCAAGATGAGTACAGCAAGGAAAGGGGACAGGAGCTCAAGAATGTCTGCATTTCACTCTAAAAGGTATGCTTTTTCCTTTGTGGCAATGCTTGAACTTGACTTTTTTCTCTTAAAAGGAACAGCCTTTTCTTTTCTTCTGTGGCTTAGCATAACAAAGGAACAGGCTTTTAATGGTAGCTTGCTTTTCTTTGGCTTTCAGACAAGGGAAAAATTCTGATTTCCTCAGACTATTACCCATAGAAAAATGGCCTTTTTATCCTCCTGGATCTTTTTTGATCCCTCCGCTTAATTTTCTTAGGTTCCCATGCTTTTCTTATCTTCACTCTGTGAAGATCTGTCCTTGCATCGTCCCAGTCCCTATCGTCAGGAACCTGCAACTGTGTGTACCTGGGCCTGTGCCACTGCTGGGGGCAGTGGTGCTTCCTGTACCAAGTTCAACGCTGACTACACTGTTCCAGTGCTCATGCTTTAAGATCCCCCTTTATCAGTTACCCCTTTCATAGGACCCACAGGCAATGCCCATCAATTTAGCATACCTGCAGCAATGCCTTTACCCAGAGCAGGCTGCCTGGAAGGAGACAGACCATCCTGCCGGGAAAGAAGTCTCAGGAATTTCCAAATTCCTTCTCCTTCCTGTTACTGAGCAAATCTAACAATCTCTCCTTTGACAGAGGGTCCTAGAAAAACACAGCCTCCATAATTGCTGAAGGACTGATGCAGATTATGGGGCAAAACGGGTTAAACAAGGGATAATACACTTCCAGAGCCTCCTTATTCCACAGAGAATGCTGACCAGGAGCATGCACAGTAGAGGAACAACATCCTGGGGAGATCACAGGACAAATCCCGTTGCTGAAAAACAATACGCTTCAAGAAAAACAGAAAGGCCGATAGGTGCATCTGTTATCAATCAGCTCTTTAGACAACGAGTTAGGAGTCGTGGAGCAAAAGAAACAAGCCTTCCCTCGGGCTCAAATTCCTCGTTGGAATTTCTCAAATGTCCACGGCTGCAGAGCTGTAATTCCTGGTCTGCCCTGCGAACAGCAGCTATTGCCAACCTCTTTACCAGCTTGACAACCCAGCCAAGGAAACAGGCAAAAATTTGGCTACCTGTACAGAAACCATACTGGCCAGCTAAGAAAAGACACACTTTAGCAGTACATTAACAGGTTTAGCCCATTAAAAAACAAGAAAGTGTTAATCAATTCCTGATCACATAAGTACTCAGTCATTGATTTTTGTTTCTTTGCTTTTAATAAGCATATTTAAATTACAAAATTAACTTCCTGCAAAGTTGTCTATAGTACCAATTCAGCTTTTCTCCCTGAGAATATAAAACTGTGGAGTATGTTACCACTACACTGAGTGCTTATATACTAATGTTAAAAGCAATCAAACCCCAGCAGTTTCCTTAACATAAGAATGAGTTTGCTTTGTAATGACAATGCTGACTGAATAGCAAAAGTTTCTGTAAAAACACTTGCATTTAAAGCTTGAGAACACGTCTTCGTACAACACCCTGGTCCTTAGGGCCCTCAGTTCTGGCTCCCGGCTCCCTCCTCGTTCCCAGCTGCCCCAGGTATCCATGCACCTCCTCTCCAACTCCAGACAGCCCAATCTGCCTTGCCCTTTACTTGTCCTTCCTGACTTATTGCAGGCAACGTGGTTCCTGCCACTCGCCGCGCTGGCACCGCGCACCCTTGCCAGTTCTTGGAAGGAGAGCGGGGCCTGAAGCGATGAACTCCTGGCAGGGGGGGAGAAAAGAGGAGGGAACCTCAGGGAGAATGCTCTGGCCATACAGAGAGTGCATCCACATTAGTGTTTTGGTTTGGAAGATCTTTTGTTCTGCAGATCCATTCCTAGAGGCGTGCATTGTGATCATGTGTGTGGCAGCCAGAGCAGAGCCCTCCATAAGTACCCTGCATCAATGCTGTATGTTCTCTTTGCTTCCAAAGTGTGTTCTTGTGCTCCTGGATATTTCCAAACCCTCCCTCAGCCTCTGGACTCTGACCTCAAAGGAGGAGAATTCAGTAATGAATGTAGTTAATTTGAAACTGATTATTGTTTCTAAGGTCAATAATGGGAAAACTGACTATCAGCAAACAGCCCTCCCGAGAGCAGAACTCGGCAGGGACCTAATGTTTCCCTTAACCAACTAATGCCATAGTAACTAACCTGATGTTTGCCTACTTAACCTGCCAACCTACTGCCATGCTTTCCCTATTGCTTAAAGCAAGCCTCACAAAACCTGGGCTATAAGTATGCAACAGTTACAACAGCAGGCTTATTTCACTCAGACTAGGCTTAATAGGATGTGTTACTTGTGAATTTTAAGTAAATCACCCAAATTCACCTTGCATTTGCTGAAACCAATGTTGAATCTCTTCTTTTTGGCTTCTGCATTTGGGAAGCAAAGGCTAAATTTCACTATCCACGCTTCAATAAAAAACAGTCAAAGAAAAATGTTTCCTGTAAGTACTGCGTATCTTCCTTCATCAGCCAAGGTTTACATCATGGACAAATATGCCCATTTGTATTCAGAGGATGCAGACTCAGGATGCATCCAACCTATTTCCCTACCACAACCTCGTCATCCCCCGCTTCAGATTCCTCTGCTCCCCAGGCACCACCCTGATTCACAATCTCAAGAAAGCAGGAGATGCTTAATGATCTTGCAGACCTGCACGACAACTGTTTTCACTGTTGATTTTCCAGCCCAACTGATTGCCCACTATCGGGTAAGCAGGCTAGCGTTGCTAACTTCTACAGCACGAATGCTATTTGCTTATCTGTCATCAGAGCGGTTCTCACTCTGGTATCTCTTTGATGAAGGCCAGGGCCAGTACCTCTTCAGCACACAATTTCATTTATGTGGCTTTCTTCACGCTGAATTTCTTCATCCACTGCTAGTCACCCAAAACCTGCAACACACAATTTCACCTTCTGGTGTGTTTGTTTAGGCCCAGAAACATTATTCCATAATGTGAACATATTTTTTCCTCCTCCCGAAAATTTCATCATTCTTGTTCCATCACTAATCACCATTTTAGAAGAACTTGCTTAAGTTCCACATATATGAAAGATATGCAAACCAGGAATGTAAGGTACCTTAACTTTTACAGATCTTATGCTGATGGCATAAGAAAATTGCAAAGTATGGATTTAAAAGAAGAAGAAAAACTGTATCGTAGAATGTGCAATGGAGAATTGTGGGAATCTGATTTTAATGTCTTGACACTGGAAAAATTCTGCACAGGAGTGCAGTGCAAGTTAGCGCAGGGAGACCTCTTCACATTTTGGTGTGGCTCCACCCAGTAGAACCACACTTGGTGAAGCTGGGTTGTGTCAGGCCGAGCAGCTACGTATGAATGTACTCTGATGTTGCAGTGTCAGCTGTTGTAGGCTGACAGCGTGCCTTCTCGTGTAGTCGTATCTTTAAACCTTGGCATTGTCAGTTACTCTGCTTTGACTCGAAGTCTAGAGAACTAGCTCAGATGCAGACGTCAGTACTGCAGGCATCTAAAGGCAGATAATACAAATTCCAGTGCTGACGCTGTAAAGGTGGAAGACGAATGCTCTCAGATCAATGTTCAGCAGGGGTCTTTGTTGCCATTCTTTAAAAATTTTCTAAGAAACTTATTAATATCTTCTCTCCAGTAAAGATGCATCGATCTTTCAGTCCCTCAAACAAAGGCCTGCTTTTATGCAGCCACTTCATGCAGCATTCATGCAAAATTCTTAGCAGTTTAAATAAATTACATTAATAAAATAAATTATTCCATAGATTATGATTGATGATAACATACTTTGTAGTGTTCCTGAAAATGTGTAATAAAACTGTTGCTGTTGCTGCACAGGCAGTTCAGTTCTCTGCGCACCTTTCCCAGCCTAACCATATAGTTTCACTGCCACCCTTATGCCTACTCTTCCAGTAGAACAAGTAGACCCTTTGGCGTACCTAGAGAATTTAATGAATCCTTGTCTAAAATAGGTCAGGTGATTCATGCCCTAAACCTACCTGTTCTTCTACATTGACCACCAAGGGAAGCCCTAGGTGATACATCTTAGCTATCAACATCTGCATTGCATATGTAAAAGTTAAATGAGATTCCTTTCTCTGGTGGTGTCTGTAATTGCCTCAGATATTTCATAGCAAAAATGAAACATATGACACCTTCTAAAGAGTTCAAATACATTTTTTCTGAAAGCCAAGAAAGGACTTGAAAGTTCTTTGACCAAAGGAAAATATTGATCAGCCTTTTCATGAATCTTTTTGCCATGGAGTGATTAACGTCTTAAAACTGTCGACAAAGTAAATGCACCAGATGCAGCTGAGAAGAAAACACCAACAGGGAAAGGTGCAGAGATCTGGAGCAGATAATCTGAGGCAGAGGAAAAAGGCAGAACCAGGACAGAACTTACTGAGGGTCTATATAAATAATATTTTTGAGTTTTCTGTGTAAAATTCAATATGGAAAGTTTCTCAAACTGAAATATATCCTGTTCTAGGCTAGAAAATTAAACTGAGAAAACAGTAAAACTTCACCACTCTAGCAGTCACGTCAAATGCCATAGTGTTAGCATGCTGAATTACATTATTTTCCTGACATAAACAGACCTGGATACAAAGAAAGATAAATAAATTCTTAGATTACCTGTCTAAATCTTGCTATTTCCCTTATAAAACTAGAGACTGAAGAAATTCCCAGAATTTACTTCTTGCTTTAAACCACAGAAAAGAAATCCAAAGTAATGTTTGTACATGATGCTCTACAATTCGAAGAACTCATTTGACATTATTAACCTCTTGTACCCCAACTATGTCGGGTGACTATGAATCAAGAAAATCTGTACTGTCTCCTCCCATTGTTTATGTATGTCACTCTTACTACAAGGAACAAGTTTCCTTGTTGGGCGCAAGTTTGGGTATAGAGTATGCAGATCAGAGGAGTTCTTCAGATGAAAAGCCTTGAACACCTTGCTGAAATATGAATTAAAGAGACTAGAGAGATGGTAGGTAGGAGATAAAAGAGATTTTTTTTTAGGTGCAATCAAGTTACGTTATATGTTGCAAGTACTAAGTTTAAAAAAAATCAAATTATTATGATTAAACTGACCATATTGCTCAAGATGTGCCTTTTTCATAACCAGGCAGCATATATTCTATAATTGCACACAGAATGAAATCATTCCTAAGAGATACTCTGTTGATCAAATGACAAAAAGGCTCCTGCACTTGCAGTTAGTAATAAGTGTATAAAAGTTCACTGGGTGTCTTCTACCACAATAGGCCTAGCTGGTGCACAGATGCGAAGCTGCAATCAAAGACAGTTGTGCAATTTAGACCTTAGCTAGTATTTTCAAAACATAGAAGGAGGGGTAGTATTAAACTACTAAACAAATATTTATGAAAAGCAAGGGCACAAAGCATACTCTGGTTTAATTGAGGACTACTGATCCATGGCAAAAAAAAAAGTGCAGTCATGAAAAACTAATATTTTTTGCCAGCACTCTGTTGGACGTTATGATCAGCTCCACTTATGTGCGACTCTATATAAAAGCTTTGCCTTCCAGTCTCCCAAACAGCTAGATTACTTTTTTCTATCATCCAAAAATATGCCCTCTGTCACCATTTATCCTAGAGCAACTTTCAGAAATGAGTCACGACCTTTGTTTAAAGGTTTTGTTTTTGAAATGCTGACAGAAGCTTAGCTGTAGCACTGTCAACAGGGAACGCTACTACAGAGAGACTTAAATGACGCTGTCACGTAGAGTAGAATAAATTATTTCAATTGTAAACCAGTTAATTATATATTAAATCTGGTACCTACTCCTCTTTGTTATAAGAAAGCTTTTTCCTGGTATGGATGAAATACAGCAGTGTGCATAGAGCCACATAAAGAGCCATTTTGTTTTTATCATATATCACTCAGTGTCTTATTTTAAGATTTGTGTTTCTATTCGTGTGATAGCCTCATGTTTTCTTTTGGCTTCAGTTTCAGAGTTTTAAAATTTTCAATGTACACATTGACAAATACCCCAGAGGTTAAATCCCCATTTATTAATGTCTGAAATCTCATTATTTTTGAACAAATCTCATTAGTTTAAGACCTAACTGGTGATTTTTTATGCTTAGGCTTATTAAAATTGATAATAATATAACCAATGTAAATCCCTTCTTTATATAAATGAGCAATTAGAAACAATGTAAGCAATTACAAGCTATATAAATATATTTTCATTACTTTTGTGATCAATGTGATGAAATTTTCCCTGCGGAAGGTTGATTATAAATCAATCACAATCAGATGTCTCTGCAGAAGCTACCAGTATAAAGAGGAGACAGCCTGGCTTTCCTCAATCAAGTCAACTTTAATAAAGATCTCTTACGTGTTTATTTGGTATTTAACTATGGTACATGCCAATGCAATGAAATAATTCAACTAAAATATCTGATTTTTTGTGATGTTTCTCGTGTTCTCTCACCGTGGGCGAATGGAGGGGAGAGGGTAGAGCAGATACAACCTGAATTCCTATTGTAAAAATAAGCAGAATAAAATTTTGTACTGACAAAAAAAATCATAAATAAGAACAAAGGGCACAGTTCATTTTCCTCCCTGGAACGCCTCTCCGAAGGTCAGTTCTGATTATCCCGTATCCCAGTGACAGATGACAACAGCTAATACGGTGAATTACCTTTTCTTCCTCTCAAAGGAGCTACGAGGAATCTGCCTTTCTCCTTCTGGTATGCATGCTAATACTTCTGTACATGAATAGCTTCATAGATTTGTGTACCTCTGTTGACTTCAAATTAGTTTCAAAGTTAAACGTGTAAATGTTTGCAGGAGCAAGGCCTTTGTTTGCACATTGACTTCCTTTAGACTGGACTAAAATGACCGATATGACCAGGAGCGTTTGGAGATTGCGGAAGGGGAGAAAGTATGAGTTTGGCTTCTATATGTGTAAGATTTCTATTGACTGACAGCTTTGTTTTCAAGTGCCACAGGAGGACTGGCGTCATAAGGAGAGCCGTTGGTTTGCCTCATTTAGTAAGGCAATCTTGGATGTTTTTAGGATCAGAAATGGTCATTTTCTTGCTTTGTATTAGTGACTGCAAATGAACATTGCTTTAAAGATACAGCTGATGCCATAGGGCAGAATAAGGGAAGCTTAAGTGAGTCTCTTCGTTTTCAGGAACGCAACTGCAAAACATCTCAAGCAGCAGTTTCTATGTACTTTTTAATTAGCCAAATGTAGGGATTGACACAAGTTTTTAGAACACTGAAAAAAATAACATCAATAAGAAAAAAGCAGGATTACCCAGCTGTCTTTCTTCAGTCCTTCTCTGAAGATCACCTGTAACTAGTTGAGAATATAGTTGACTAATATCATATATTTAGTAAATCAGGTACAAACAGAAAGTGAAGCAGAAGGCAACTACAGCTGAGCTAGAAGCATTTATAAGTAATCTTCATAGATAAAGACAAAACATTTCTGTTGTAATCCTTACATTGTGAATTACATTCGTTATTGCATTCAGTGCATTATATTAATTAATCAAATGCATATGAAAAAGTGTAGAGGCATGATAGTCATTGCCTAACAAAGGGGAGTTGACACTAATGACAGAAGAGGGCTACAACAGTTATAGAACAATTTGGTGAGGTCAAAATTGATTTGGGGAAAGATGTTAAGAGCTTCTACTCCAAAAGTAAACAATATTCTCAATTTCAAAAGGACAAGCTTTGATAAACAAGGGAACTTCTACTTGTGAAGTCAGGGACTGAGGAATTCAAATATTGAGGATAATTATTTAAAGTCAAAAGGATAAAAGTATGTGGACTTTGTGTCTCAAGAAAGCAAGGAAAGTTCTACTGAAGGGCTTCAGAGCTAGTTGAATAAATAACCACAAGCAAAAACTAAAACATTTACAAAATGGCAAAGAGGATTAAGCACAAAGGAAATGTTATCTGAGGGATCAAGAAAAGGAAGGACAAAGTGAGAATTGCCAAAATTCAAGCTGAGCTAGACTTCCAAAAGGATATGAAAAACAAACAACAAAAAATTTTCTTCATCCCCATAAACAAAAGACAATAAAGAAAGGCCTGCAGTTCTATGAAATATGAAATGGAGAGAGATGGAAGATAATCTTGGCAAAAGATAAATTGCACTTAGCTATTGATCTGAAACGAATACTTTGACTTGGTTTTTAACGAGTACAATGACTGATCGTGGGAGCAAAGACAGTTTAGATAATGGCAGGAGTGTGTGGAAAAGCATCGTTCAGAACAAAGGTAGAGCAGACCTCGGGAAAATAAATGCAGCCTGTTCAAGAGACCGCATCTTCTCCACCCCATTCTTGAAAGGAACTAGCATGGGAGCTCACGGGTCTCCTGCCAGGTGAATGGAGAGGAGCAAATTTCACACCTATCACCGAAAAGGTGGTTGATTCCAGCAGAGGTGGTTTTATAGCCCATCACCGTGACATCCAGGCCTGCAGAACACATGTAAACTAGTAGCAATTACAATTTAGGCCAAAATTGAAAATCCTAACCTTTTTATTTCACTCAGTTTTTCCGAATGTACTCGAGTGATTATTCTATTTGCCAAATATTTGCTGCTGGATATGTAAGCTAAACTTCAAGAAGCTTCAGTAATTTCATGTTTTTAATAAGACATAATATACACTATCCAAATATTAAATGTATGCTACTTCTACTATTACGATTTAACATATACCGACTTTTACAAGACTTACTTCATTGTCAAAACTTCCTTTTTTTTTTTTTATCAGCAATTGTCATTTGTCAGGAGATAAACTGTGTGGCGGTACTACACTTACAACTATCAGTCAAATCTGAACTAACTGCAGAGGAAACCATAATGGCATCCTGAAAAGGATTTCACAGAAGGACAATTCTTTGTATTTACTTTCCTCATTTAATTTAGAAGGATATTTGCTGGTTGTAGACAATAAATTAATTTATTTGATAGGAAATAACCATATGAGGTGCTTGCAATCACTATTTTGAGCTAAAAATAGCTCAAGTTACTGTGAGATCATTGCTGCTTGTTACTATAATGACACAATTTAGAATTTCTATCATGTAGAAGAACAGCCCAGATTTACTGAGAAATTCTGTTCCCTGACTTTTGGCTCTCTGAACTGTGAAGTTGGCGCGGTTGCTGTCCTCACCGTAAGCAGAAATCTGAGAAGTGGGGCAAGTAAATCAGAATGGGAATGGAGGAGCAGGGCCAGGTTGGCAATGTTAGAGATGAGTGCTTTTGTTTTTAAACGACGGGAAAGAATGCCTTGAAAGTCATGCATTCTCTGTGCCTACACTGGCTCTGTAGCAACTTGCTTTTCTGTTCTTTTTGTAGCAACCATCAAAACAATTGAGGAAGACAGCAAAAGTGCTCCTCCTCATAGCACACTACAGTTTTTGCTTCTCACGGTCGCGTACCGGGGTTGCATAGAATTAGCGTAACATAACCTTTACATAAATATTAACAATGAATGTTCTCCTTCACAAAGAGTGAGCACGATTCTTTGCTGCCCGTTGGGTGGAGGGCTGGTAAAGGCGGCTTTATTCCATATTTGAATCTTCATTTTTCTTGGCAATGCCTCTCACGTAAGTTGGCAGCTCTAAATTACTTTGCTGCCATAGCCCCCTATGGATCATTGCAGCAGCTCAAAATAGCTGTTCAAAGTGAGGAAACCTCTACACAAGGAGTATTCCCTAGGGAGAAATTTCAAGAACTCTACAGCCCCTTTGTGCTACTGGGAAAGTGTAAAGAGACTGGATAAGAATACAGAATTCATCATTGTCCTATCTGTACAATAAAACATTCATACTTTCTCATCTTTCTTTCTGGACTCGATTATTTGCTGACACCAAGCTTGCCCTATTCAAGAATATGGGTAAGAGCAAAGATTGCTTCACGCCAGCTCTGTGAGCTCTGTGTTCTGCAGCTGGTTTAGCAATGAAAATGGGGAGCAGCTTCAGCACCCTACAGGCTTGCATCCTGTTCCTGACTGCCCCAAAGCTCTGTTTCGGCATGCGGGAACTCTGAACTGCTCTGCCTGTTGGGCTTGGTTACACACCTAACACAAAAAAATGCAAAACAGAGTTGATATAGTTACAACAGTTTTTTACTACATACAATTTCCTCCTGCGCACAGGGTAATGTACCTGGCCAGTTACGGCCTGTTGTGCCAGCAGATTACTACAAAGGAACCAGATCATAAACAATTTTTGGCCCCGTGTCTCACAATCATATGATGATATCTGAGCCTTCCTGTCTTACTGAGCCTTCCTTCCTCCAGATTCAAATGTCTGACTAATGTTATTAAATCAATTTAAAAACTGCTCTAGTTAAATTACTGCCACCCCTTTGAATGGCCATTTTCAAACCTGCTAGTCCTTCAGCTCCCGGTCTGCCCTTTATCTCTGGGTAATCTCAGTTGTAAACATGAATTCAGCGACCATCTTTCCAACGATGACTCACAGAACGTCCCTCTAATCCACAACAATCTCCTTCTGTCCTTCCTGAAACCTCAGCCTGTCTCTCAGACAATACTTTGTTCATGTCTAGTTGTCAGTCAAGTTCAAAAAAGAGCTTTCAGTGTTTCCCTCCTTTCTCTCCTCCACCTGTTTCGTGTGTACCTTTCAGCAATCCAGCCTGTCATGAAGGAAGGCCTGCAGCCTTCAGAGTTAATATAAACGTCTTTTTAGGTGTTCATACCCATACTCTCTGGCTTCAAATATACTACATCACCCTGCTACGTTTCTATCACATCAGACAAAGTACTTGTCTTTGTTTTCAAATTCTTTCACTGTTTCATCTTACTCAGGGTTGAGATCATTTCCCTCCTCGTGTCAGCTGGTGATACTGGGCTGTATTGTCCCTTGTAAGACTTTCAAACAAGTACTTCACACCGTTTTGTAGGTTATCCTTCACACTGAGAGGCTCCCTAGAAATAAAAAAGAATTGACTTCATTTTTTTGAGCTTTGTCTGTCTCTGCAGTGTCTTAGAGACGTTCTTACGGGCAAATGGTGTGCCTTAAAACCAAGAGACGACAGTCACAGCTCATGGGTTAGTCTCACTCAGGCTAGTGTCTGGTAGCAGGTGAGAAGACACCCAAGTCCTGAATTGGACAAGTAAGAGAAAGCAGTAGTTGAAGGGGGCAGACAAGAGCACAGTCAGACTTCAGGAAATGCTGGAGTTGGTGTGCACGTGGTCCAAGACGTGGGGTGAGACCACGCTACGGTCAAAGATCAGGAAGTCAGAGACTCCGTACAAGGCAGGATTTGAGACCAGAAAAAGACACATCTGGTTGGAGCAGTGTCACACAGATCGCTTGCAAACAGAAAGTAGGATTGAGTATCTGACTGAAAACCAGAGACTAATGTTAAACTAACAGGAGACAGCACTTGGAACTCGTATTGCAGATCCAGAAACAAGGAGAGGGGGGCTAGTATTAAAAATAAAGAAGGAATAGAGCTGTGCAGAGTCCACAAACTCTCAGCTGTAGTTTCATAAGCACTTTAAGCCGATATAACCCATCATGGCTACTGAAACAAGTGGTCCTGTACTCCCCATCCATAATTTCTTGTGCGTGCCCAAGCACGACCTCTTATTTATACCAACACAAGCGTTTATGTAGCTGGGACGTGAAGTGGCTTGGGAAACTGATGCACGTTAAAGCTGATCGCGATTAAAAACTATTAACCATGATTAAAACTAAGTAGTTAGCATTAAACCTGATGCAGTCCACTACATAGCCACAAAGTGCTTGTACTGGCACAAAGAAGGAGGCAGAACGCAGGCAGAAATAAATGGTTGAGAAAGGATGACCTTCTTTTTATGGTAGTAACAACTTAGCCAAAGTTAATAAAAACCAGTGAAACCACAGCACTGGAGAACATGTTTCTCTGCCAGCTATAAGGCTGTGTTAAGGGTGCATACAGTGGCGACTAGCCACCTAGGGAATGATTCACATCCAGATGCCTTGGGAATGACTCACTGAGTCAGTGAGTCACTCCACTGGTGGACAGAGCCCACTGCCTATTATGTTTTCCGATACTATCTCACCGTCTCCTAGTAGGGACTCATTCATCTGTCCTCAGCCATCTGCTGCTGCTTGTCCCATGCTGTATATTGTAAGCTCATTGGGGCAGACAGTATTTTCTGTTCTTCATTTGCTCGGTAGTGAGGGCTTTCTTGGAATATAAAGTATTGCAATACTGGACTATAAGGTATTATAATATTGATGAAAAATGTTTTAAACGATCATAAAGCTGTTTAGTTTGCAAGAATTTGTCCTAAATATAAAAAAAAAAAAATACTGCAGGTAGGCAAATATTTACACATGCACATACACCCACTCCTGCCCGGCAGCCGCCTTCTCTCCCGTGCGGCGCACAGAGCTGCACATGCCCTCCCCAGGCACTTGCTCCTTCTGCCACGCACACACACACACGCATAAATAACTTCTTACTCCTTGGTCACACACGCTCAGCTCCTCGAAGGGAAGAGGGGAGCGAGAACTACGTTTGAACGCTCAGTTAAGCCTCCTCTTTACTAGCGAGTCGTGTACGTTTAATAAGCGCAGAGGGACAGAAGTGTTGGGTGCAGAGGGAGGGCTGCAGCTTCGGCCCAGGACGAGGCTTTATTCTCGGGCTTGCTCCTCGCTACGCGCGTACTTGCTCCGGGGTTTGCTCCCCCGCCGTCTCTCGGCCATGTTCAGCCCTGCTCCCCCTCGCAGCCCCCCGATCGCCCACTGCCGACCACAGGCCGCGCTTTCCCCCCACCCCCGGGGGCGGCGCGGCCCGACCCCGGCGCGGTCGCCACACCGCGGCCCCGGGCGCTGCCCCGGCCCCTCCGCCGCCGCCCGCTCTCCCCGCGGGAGGGCGGGCAGGCGGGCGGGCTGCAGTGGGTGGGGCCGGAGGAACCGGCATATGCCTCGACAGGCGTCAGCGCAGCCCTATGGGGAGCGGGGGAGGGCGGGCCCGAGCGGCGGCGGCCCAATGGCGAGCGCGATCCTACGTGATGCAGTTACCTGCGACTATAAAAGCGGCTGAGTGCGCTCTAGCCCCTCGCTTACACAGTATGGCCGGCGACATTAGCTAGCGCTCGCTCAACGCTCTTCTCTGTAACAGGGGAACACACGGACTACAAGGAACCGAACCGCATCGCCTGCCCGCCCGCACCCCCGCTCGGACTGTAACCCTCTCACACACGCTCACGCCGCATCCGCCGCCGCGCACGCCGGGTGGTTTTCGCTGGTTTAAAAAAAAACCAAAACCCAACCTTTCTTCTTCTTATTCCTCCTTTTTTTTTTTAAGTTAATATTAAAAAAAAAATCCCTTAGAAGGTGAAACCCGCCCGGGACGGACTGGGACCCGGCGGCGGCAGCAGCGCGGCCCGTGCAGCAGCAAACGGTAGCGGCCGGGGGCGGTAGTTTGGTTGTCGTTAATTTCTGTGGTTGTTGGTTGCCGAGTTGTCTCACCATGAAGGAGAACGGTGCACACTTCTTCGAAGGGACCGAGAAGCTGTTGGAGGTGTGGTTCGCCCGGCAGCAGCCCGCGCAGCAGGAGCCGCACCAGAGCAAGGGGTCCGGCGATCTTCGCACCATACCCAGGTCCGTTAACGGCCGGGGTGGGGTTGGGGGGGGGGGGGGGGGAGTGGGGCGGCTGGGAGCGCTGCCCTTAACGGCCGGGGGGCGGGAGGGGCCGGTGAATGGCCGGCGCACGCGGGGCCCGGGTGTGGTGGCGGCGGCGCGGAGCTGGGCGGGGAGGCGGCGGGCAGAGTGTGGTGTGTGAGAGGAGCGGAGTGGGGGTGTAATGGCCGTGCGCGGGCTGGCGGCAGCGCTGAGGGGAGGCTGGTTCCGGGGTGGCTCGGGAGAGCCGTTGGTGGCAACGGCCGCGCGCGCGCGCGCGGCGGGCTCGGCCCTTGAGCGGCCGCCGAGCTGTCGGCCTCCTTCCCCCTCCCTGGGTGACAGCCCCGGCCTCTCCCGTCTGCCGCCGCGGGAGGGTAGGGGGTGACCTTCCGCTGCCCTCCAGAGACCCCCCTCAAGGCCGCGGCGCCGGCCCGCGGAGGCAGGGAGCCTCGTCCCGGCCGGGGCGGGAGCGGGCGGGGGGGGGGGGGGGGGGAGGTGGCAGTGCCGGGGACGGCGCGGCGCGGAAGCCATTCCCTGCCGCCACCTCGTGTAGCCCCGTGCGGTCCCTGCTGGCAACATGTGGCGGCGGGGAGAGGAGAGCCGGGCGTGTGCCGCGCCGGCCGGGAGCGCCTGCGGCGGGTGGCGGAGTGTCGCAGTGCTGCTGGCGGCCGGGGGCACGGCAGCGGCGCCCACTCCTCTGCGCCAAGCCCCCGCGCACGTTGCGGCTCCCGGCAGCCGCCTGGTAGTGGCCGGCCCCTCTCGCGGTGGAGCCGTGGAAGTCTTTTTACGGCGGGGCTTCTCGCTCCCGCCGGCTTCGGGATAGGAAGGCTCGGAAAATCCCTGCCCCTTGAGACCGGCTGCGCTGTGGAGAGCGGGGGACAGGGAATCTCGTTCCCAGTTCACGGAGGGTGGCAAGGGAAAGGGGGGATCCCGTTCGCTGTCGTGACGAGGATTGATGGTTCCCTCACATGGCCGGTTTCGCAGCGACCTCCGGCGCGGTGCAGCCGGACAGGTTCATACAGCGGCTCTGACGGAGGGAAGCAGGCGTCTCCCGGGAGCCATTCCCGCGGCTCCCTGTGGCGTGGTAGGCACCGGAGCGAGGCGGGCAGCGGCGGGGGGGGCCGCCCCCTCTCCCCCGTCCAGAAGTGTGGCTGGAGCCGCGATTTACACGTGAGTCCGCTGGCTCGGCGCCCGGGCCGCGCTGCCTCTTCTTTCCCCCATTGACAAGTTCAGGCCAATGGGAGCGGGGCGCCGCCAGGGGGTGGGCCCGCGCCTGTCACCCAATGGGCATGTGAAGAATGCGCTGGCGCTTCTTTCACTGCCACCCGGGGCGGGGGGGGGGGGGGGGGGGGGGGGGCGAGGCCCGCACGGCTCCTTGCCTACACGTGTTTCGGACTCGGCCCTCTCTGGGAAGGGGACAGCTCTTCCGTCCGGTGCCTGAGGTATGCCTTTGTTACCGCGGCAGCCGATGGCCACCTGCCGGCACGCAGGTCATCTTTGAAACCATGCTGGGCAAGACAGGCGTGAGATGTCTACTGTAGCTTGCCAGTACAGTATTTTGTAGGGGGGGAGTCTGCAAAGACCGGAATACCTAGACTTCTGACTTGCAATAATCGGGGATTCAACCACAGATCTGCAGAAAATGATGTTCTGGCACAAGTGTCCTGGAAGTGTCAGAAAATGGGTGCTGCAAGCTTGAAGTACAAAGTAAAATCTGTTTATGTACCCTGGCATGGACCCAGAACTACGTACAGGTTTATAGGAGGGACATGATTAGTGTGTAGATGTAATCAGATAACATAGTTGAAAAAAGCAGGCTTGTCTTAAGCATACAGGGCAAATCTGAAGGTTACATTTATGTCAGTAGTTTACTGTCAGTATGGTAAACTGCCCAGCTTTTCAGGTTCAGATGGTAGCTGGAGGATCTGATGTTTTCAGTGTATCCAGATCTGCTTGTGTATATCACTGTTATCCACTGGTCTTTGGTCAGGGAGCTCAGAGGAGAGCTTGTCATGATGTATTGAATGTTTGGAATATGGTAATGATGGTAGCGTCTCCATTCAAAGGCATACTTAGCATATGCTGTTTTTCTTTTCCTCTGTTTTGGTATTTCTCAGCAAATTTCCTGTGTGTGTATATTGGTAGAGTTAGCTATCCAAAGATGTGAATTGCCAGTGGGCAGATAACTGCCTTTCCTGAAATAATGAATAGCCCATGTTGTGTGTGCATGTGTTTATATATATGTGTATACACCACTAGCTCATAGGTAGTGGAAGCTTCATTTCTGCCATGCCAGAAGCACTGCAGAATACATGTTTAGCTCTGACCTGTTGGTGTGATGAGGTAGTTTGCTCATGTAACTTTGACTTGTAAGGATATTTAGACCTTTTTGAATAATGCGCTTAACATAGAAATCATCAGATGTGGTTATACAGTTCGAGTTCTTAACTGTATTTTAGTGGTGTAGCAGATACCACAAGGTAACAACTTGTATGATGTCCAGGCAATCCTGGAAGACCATTGCAAATCCTAGCTGAAATACATGCAGATGATCTGAGTTATGTAGGCACTTCAGGATTCCTGTTGTGTTTGACTTTAAATGTGAAAGATTCCAAAAGCACTCGTTTGATTCTGCGTTAATATGCTGGTGCTGGAATATACGGATCTAGCTTAGAGATGGCATTCTGCAGATGCTTTCCGCATTGACACTTTCATGCTCTCTGTTCTGTTTGTCAGGTCAGGCTCCAGTTTACAAAACTGCAAACTTAATTTTTTTTTTAAAACTGCTCAATGGCATTTAATGTAATTGCAAGGCAGTATGGTTTAGATATGGCTGTAAAGTTTTAATAGAGTAAGTACAAACTGTTAACTGTTGAACATGTGGTCTTTAACACCATTTCAGAGCTGTGAGCAAGCTTTGAAGGCCTTTGTGTTAACTGGCTCTTAATACAATATGTTAATTGAAGTTGTGTACTTTTTTGGTGGGAAGCTGTGACATGTCTGAAAATTGCTGTTAACCTGCATTAACCCGTGTCCAGGGGTAATTGTCAGTGATGCTGTGTTGCTAGCATGAAATGAAGTTTTATAAACATTCTCTTTTTGAAAATTGTCAGAATTAAATTATTTACTACAGTTGATAGTTGCAAATGAAAAAATTCTGCATACAATATATCCCACTATGCTAATTCTATAAAGGCAATTGAATAAGCTAGTTTATGTTGAATGGAACTTGAAATCAAAGCTGAAACTGTAGAACAATAGCTAAATTAGAATCAAGTTGCAAACCAGTTGAGCTTGCCTTTCGTATTGTAATACCTGCTTAGTAGTGAAATGTGAGCCATTCATCTACTGAATGACTAAGCTGGTGTTCAAAGCCAAAAATTTCCCTGTTGTGTGTGCTTGCTAGGGATTGGATATTTTAAAGTCTTTGCTGGGTATCACCAGCAAAAAAGGAAAAAGTTCAAGAACTGATGCAAATAAGACGTTTCATTTTTTTTTCCTCCTGTGGGCAAGCCTGCTTTCTAGAGAAGAGTTTGGATAGGTGTAAAGTATTTCAGAAAAGGTCTATGCTTATTGTTTTAATACATTCAGTAAAGGTCCCAACTGAAAACTTAAAGTATTGAACATGGGCTTTACTTTGCTGTTAAGATTTTTGGGGGGGGGTGTCATCTGCTAATCGGTTCTGCGAAAAGGTCTCGTGGTTGAAATAGTGGCAAGCATCTGAAGACGCCTACCCTACTCATATTCAAAAGTGGAATGAAGTTAACATTTTTGTGGTTTCAAAATAATTTGCTTTAACTTTAGCGCTTGTTCTCACTATGCTTTGTAAAGCATGTTTTTTAAAAATAGCCTTAAACTATGTATAAAAAAGGAGGGTTTGCTGAAAACATGATGAACATGCTGCGAACCCTGGAATTCTGTGGTGACTGAGTAGTGCATTCACTGTCCCCATAGTAAAATAAGCTGTTTATTCCTTTAGATGATGTGCAACTATGCATTTCCCATATCAAGGCTTATCAAGATCACTTGAATGTACTGAAGTTTGAAACCATAGGTTAACGATGCAGGTATTAAGAGTCCATACCTCAAGCATTCAACCCTGAAGAATACTCTGAAATTAAGCTTGTTTATGGACCTTGAATTTGTCTATATTATGTGGACACACAAACTGCAGAAAAACCAGTGCAGTAATGAGCAATATGGAGTGATACTGATATGAGATTCTCATCCTGTGCTATATGAAAACTTCTAAGCACCAATACAGTCAAGCATCTGATACGAGTCCTGTAAAGACTTGCTTTGCACTGCACCCTGTAGCCTGAGTCAACTCACTGCTGCAGTGCTGCTGCACCTCTACCCCCTCCCCTGGTCCTTAGGACCGTAGCAGTGTTATCTGCCTGTTTTCTGAACGGTGAAGGTACAAGGAGGCGGGGCTGTGAGCCCTATTCTGCTTACTCCTGCAGTGCTTTGGAACAAAACAGTGCAGGGCTACTCTGTGTGGAGCCTGGGAAGAAGGCAGGGTAGGCAGGATTGTGGCAGGGTAAGGGCTTCTGTCACTGTGTACTTGCTGAGCTTTTTTACATGGAGATGAAAGGTAATCTGGAGAACTTTATGTAAGAATTCAGTCCTTCCCCTCAACAAAGTTGATACTCATACACTAGATTGTAGCAAACAAGTTCAAAATCACAGGTAAATGATGTTTGCTTGTGACTCTCAATTGTAATTAAAGAATGGTTTCACACAAAGGAAACAAGCCCTTTTACACTCACTACTACTGATAGTGATACTGCTTGTGGGATTTTAAGACTTATGTTGCAGGCTTTTTGCTGTTTTCCTACCTTACCACTGAAACTGCTAAAGAATTTGGTTAGTCACTTTCTGTCAAAGATCTGGTCCCTTAGTGAGACTTCATAGAGCATCCTATTAAAATATGTAGCTACTGGTATGTTCCTAAAAGGGCTTTCCTAATGGCTGTTTACTCAGCCAGGAGAACAGGAAGATTTGAGACTTATGGTAGATACTTGCTGCCTTACAGCATGTTCCTTCTGGAGAAGGTTACACTCAAGCTTGCCCTGAATGTTGCCTGTAAGTCTTGTTGAAGTCCTGATGTGCCTGTTGGGGCTCATGCTTCCTTAAACATCTTGGGTGTCAGGCGTGCTTTGTCCTTTGATATGAGAGACTTAGGAATATCCATCAAATATCTTTGGATGTAAAGGATGGAGTCACCATTCCATGTATACTTTTGTAACTGCACTAACGATAAAAAGCCTGCAACAGGAGCAGTATGCAGCCTTTAAAGCACTATCTGTGGCCAACATTGTGCTGTTGCTGAAATACCTTGGTATCATTTGGGAATGATTCTCTAGTAGTTGGCTCAGGACCTTCTAGGTAAGAAGTACGTTGTGAGGAGTACTGCTTGGATGCAATTTTCCATTCAGGTGCCTATCTCTAATTCAAGATTAAGTGCATGTCCCTGGAGAGTTTCTTAAGTTTAAGATAAGGGAGATGCAGGCAGTCTTTCTCTATATCTATGTTCAGAGCATGTAGAGGGTGTGTGGGTTTCGTGCACTCCACAGATACTGCCAAAGTAAAATTATCGAGTTGCCAGTGCCTTGTGTCTAAACTGAGGGTTTGAACACAGTTCGAGATAATCTAGTTTCAACAACAATTTATAAACTAAGTTATAATTCTAATAGGAAATAATTCACATGCATCTATGTAGAAAAATATACCAGCTGCTAGGAGGTGCTTTAAAAGGCTTGTGATTTTTGGGTAGTTGGTCTGTACTGTATCTACCTGTTTCAGGATGCTTGAAGCTAATGTTGCAACTCTGCTGACACTGATATTTAGCCAGCTTCCACGCTCCTCGGCTACAGCTCCTCTGCATAGGCAGTTTAGACAAGGCATTTGAGTTTGACTGTCCTGGATCATGGTATTGGTAGGAATTTGCCTACTTAGCTGTAGCCTGCTAATGAGGTAACTGATATGTCTATTGGCTCCTAAAAATACTTAGTAGGTAACAGGTGAGGGAATAAAAAGTTGCTCTTCAATTGAATGCTTGATTTTAAAACCAGGTCTTACAGTAAAGTACAAGATTAAAATGCTTATTACTTTGATTACTACAGACTTGTCAGCTGCTGTATTTTCATGAAAAGCTATGCAAGAGTATGTATACAGCTTAAGCTGTCTTTAGTTGTTTCATAGGATTTATTTCCTAAGAATTCCTGCCCTAGTGCAAAACAACTTTTCTTCCCAGTGCTGTCTGGGCTGCTTTAGCAAGGTACTGTTACTGGGGTGGTAGGATGGTATGCTTGTGGAGGCTGTTAATTGCTGATAGGAACAAGTTCTTGTAGTTCTTTATCTCGTCCAATTGCTGTTATCCCCTTCCCAGTTGGCCTGAAACAGCAGTATTGTGCTACTGTCTGATACGCTTGACTCCTGTGTCAAGAACCTGTTTTACCCCTGAAGGTAAAGGCTCAAAATAGGCCAATAACTAGCATTTAAAACTATGGTTTTATCTGGCAAGGAAAGCTTGCTCTTTATTTCTCAGAAATATGAAATAAAGGAGAAGTTGGGAACTTGGTTGAGAGGGACCATTGACTATTCATTCATTGACTATTCATTTCATTACACACTTCAAGCATACTTCCTAAAAATAAATTAAAATACTTCTCAGTTCTGATAGGTTTTCCATACTGACATACCTGGGTGGCAGTTTGAATGGAAATTATCTGCACTCTGGTAACAAGTCTGTGCTGATAAGGGACTAAACATTGCAACACAGGTATAGGAGTAGATTGTTAAACTTGATTTCCTCCCCCCCCGCCCCGGCATGTTCTGCTAGTCAAGTATAGAACAAGTAGCTTTCTACCATTCAAGCATGGACAGTTTTTCACACTTTAGTAGATGTATTCCATTTTCATTTGGTATTCTCCGAGTATGTGCAACCATTTAAGATGCATCATGCTTGCCTATCGGAGAAACTATTTTGATTTTCAGTAAGTGTCAGTTATTTGAAATTTCAGGAACAGGATCTTACAGCTTTGGAATGAAGTGGGTAATAAGCCTACATGACAGCGAGGAGTTGGTCTCAAATGCATTTTGAGTTTGGAGTTCCGGTGGATGCAGGTCTGCCACAGAACTTAGCTACCAGGGATTGTCATGCATCATATTCTAGTGTGCTTGGCTTGAGTATAGGGAAGCAGTCTCCAAAGTGTTTGGAATTGTCCTGATATCTGGCTATGGGAAATGATTTAGGAAATAGTAATGCAATCCGCATACTTCCCATTGAAAGGGGAATTTTGGAGAGAAGCAGCCCATGACAGCATTTTATTGAGAATTAGTGTCTTTGGTTTCTCTTTTTCAGTTAGAGGCTTTGCTTCCCAGTTAAAAGTTCACTCAGTTATGAAATAAGAAGTAATGTTCTCAAGTATTTCACAGTTACTAACTTTGAGCATTTTTACTTGACAATAAAATGGGATTAACTGCAATATGTCTACTGATAACCATTGAAATACTATTTTTAAGGTGGATTTTTTGTTTCCACTTTATGTGGGGGTGGACATTTCTTGTCTCTAACTAGTAACGCTTAAATAATTATACAGAATAAAGAAATGCAAGAGCTAGACTTCTAGTGAACTCAGTCCACTTGGTACAAAGTAATCCCAGATGTTCTTCCTTAGCTCTGCTTTAAACAATGGAAAATGTCAAACACTAAGGTCATCTTGTTTAAACAGATTATATTGAGATCAAATCCAGCATGTTAGTGGCCTTTCTGTAGTTTTCTGTGCTTAACTTTAAAACGCATGCAGGTATGGGCCAGTATCTCTGCAAAACTCCCTCCGAATGTGGCCAAGTCTCATCCCAGGTACTGCAACCCTTTGTTAGTCTATTTTATGTATGTTTCTGGATCAAGCCTGATGTCTTGTGTGTTTCTCAACTAGTAGGCTTTCTTCCTTATGCTACTCTAATCAGATCAAATGATGAACTTACCCTTTATTCCTGTAAAGGCTGAATGCATAAACATTTAGCATATGCTTAGCTATGGTTTCTGTAGTGGAACAGTGAAGAACTAAGCAAAGCTTTAATATGCAAAGGTCTTGTGCAACTGCAGATTTTGGAGATAGTACCTAAATACCAACTGTAGTACTAACAAACATAATTAGGGACTTTCTTTGCGTGGTAGGCTTTGGACTTAACATGCAGTATTGTATTTTTGGTAGTATGCTGTACTGATCATTGTTGGACTACTTGAACACCAAAATTGTTATATCTTCCTCTACTAACATGTGATTGAAACTTAAATGAGCCATTTTCCTGAAATGTCTGCACTGAATTGCACTACAGTGGTACTTAATGAAAATTCTCACTTGTCAACATAAAGCTAAGGTTTTGACTCTCTGACCAGGTAAGAAGTTTGGGAAGGCTAAGACATATGCTCTTGCAAAGCCTGAGATAGTTACATACACATTAATACTTAGACAAGTACAAAATCAGATTTGTAGTAATGTACAAATGGGGTTACTGTAGCTCAGCATCAGGCAGTGTAAGGGAACTCTGCCTCCGCTTTTCTAAGTGCTATGTCAGACACTGAGTTTCTTTAATGGCAGATAAAATATTGTCAGTAGTGGTGCTAGAATGATTTAAACAGTTATTCCACTGTAGCAAACCAAAGTAACACATTACCTAGTTCACTTTACAGGAAGAGTATAATAGGATGTTAGAGGGAAGAACTAAGGCTGGCAAATTTATGCAGGTGTGCTGTAGCTTCCATGGATAAATCCTTTGGTCCTCTTTTCAGCAAAATAGCCTGATTGTCTAGGAGCATTTAAAAAATAGGTATAATATAAACTATTTCACTTCTTGCCTTTATCAGGTTTTTCAAAGATGAGCAGACACTTGCATTTTCATGCACGCTTGAGTGTCAGGAACAGAGCTAAACCCAGTCAGTGACATAAGCGTAGAGCTGAATAAATGCGTCGGACTTTCTCTGAGCGTTAAAAACAAGCTGGGTTTTTTTGACATGCAGATTTGAGCGGTCTGTGCTGTCACATCTGTAGTTGCAGAAGAGTGTTTCATCGAGGTTCACTAACTGGGGTGGTAGGGACAGCCTCACTTTGATTTTAAGTATCCAGTAATATCACTGAGCTTGAACTTGTTCAGATGTGCCCTTAATTATGAGGGATTTTTAAGAGGCATAGGATTCTCTTAAACTCATTTTTAGTAGCTTCAGTCTGATCTAAAAGGAGGCTGTAGAGTGAGTTTGTAAGTTAAGTATGTTGTTCTGGTTGACTCCTGTATAAATATACTGGTTTAGTGCAATATACACTTTAAAAGGGAAAATCCTCAAGTATTAGTGGTAAAGGTGCAGAATTCAGTTTCAGGAGGCCCTCCCAAGTGAGGGAGAAATTAAGGCATTTATTTGCTGGGGTGTTTAGAGAAGCAAAGAACATATGGATATTTTTTAGTTATATGTACAGCAGAATCTAAAACTTTAACTTTGCAAACTGACCAGTTTTCTAAGGGGAATGATTGGTAGCTGCTGGAGGAACCCTGCTGATAGCATTCACTGTTAATTCTCTGCCCTGAAGTACAACTGTAGAGCTTTTACAATGTCAGTAAAGGGGGAGAGGTCTGAGTCCTGAGGAAGGATTAGGCTGACATAGTTATGGGTGGCTGAGCCAACCTACTAGCTTCCTTGGTGATGAAAAAATTGCAATTCTTCTGTCCTCCCAGCTGCGAAGAGTCCTGTAATTGCTCCAGCTCTATGGATGGGCAGCTTAGTTTTATGCTGGGTTAGTAAATTTCTTGGTTCCTGACAGGTCTGAGTGTAAGAGCCAGCAGAAACCTGCAGGTGGAATATGCTGTGGGATGGGAGAAGCAGGGCAGCTGGCAGTCTTGTCATTTTGCGGCTTCAGGAAGCTGTATCTGTTCCTGTCTGCTTTGTAGCAAATTTGACTATGTTGGATTCTACTAATCTGGTGTAGACGCAACACTGAAGTGACAAAGTAGTTTTTTGCAAGTATGTCACTTCTCATGGGTACTTGGAAGTCTTTGGGCTTAATTTGAGCCCTTTGATTTTTCCAGTTTCTTAGTAAAATTCCTTGTAGAATGGGTAATGACAGTAAGGAACTGAAATATTAAGCTTCTACCACTATACTGTAATCTACCACTGTAGCTTCAACTTGTGCTGTATGAAAATAGTTCAGTTTATTTTCTTGCAAGTGTAATATTCCAGACTGTTTGCTATAAGGCTTCTATATCTTCTAGAGGTAGAAGGAATTCTGTGATCCTGATTGATCAAAGAGGAGTTCAGGTTATTGAGATGTATTAGTTTTTAGGCTGGTTTTCAATTAAATTATGAACTTGACCCTAAGCTGGACAAATAAAACATGTTAATGTGAACTTGCTCATTTATAACTCCGGTAGTTGCCAGTGACTACTGTGATTGAAGTACATGGAGAGTCAACCTAAAGCATACCTTAAGTTATAACAATGAATTTTATCTTGGTACATGTGGGATGCAGGACTTAAGGTTATCCTGACTTGCCTAGTTAGAAGCTTGGGGTTGCTGTTTGACATTTGTCCTCGTGCAGCAGGTTACACTAATGGATCCTGAGGAATACTTAGCCATTCATTGAGACCTAAGAATATTACTGGATATTACTGTATTGTGATAGACGGTTCCTATATAAAAAGTCCTCGCCTTTCGTGCTCTCAGATCCAGCAACTCAAGACGAGGGCTGTAGTCTTGTTTGGCATGTACTTTTTACCCAGGGTTCCAGAAAGCTTCAGTTTGTTTAACCTGTTGTTTGTGCTCTTCTATAATTTCTTCACAGGATTGAGTGGGACAAACTTCTGGAGAATGTGCATTGTTTGATCATAAGTGTGACAAAAACTGACAAGCAGGAAGCTTATGTACTCAGGTAAGCCACTAGCTTATTCTTTTAGTCTCCAAGAGGTAAAAAAGTTAAAGCTGTCATGTGGGATCCACTTGGCTGAGAATCCAGCCTTGGGTTAAGATCCTGCTGTTCATGACTACAACTTCCAGGGGTCTGCTAATCATAGTACTGTCATGCTTCTGTTCAGTAGTAGAAATGTCTTCATAGTTATCAGTGTTTGTCTTTTTTCTTTAACTAAAAGGATTAAGGACAGGGCTGTGGTGTTTCTGCACCTGATCATTGAATTTTGTCCAGGGATAAATAAGTCTCCCCAGCTAAGCAGTTTAGGATTACTTCAGTGGAATGGTGCATCTAAGTGTCACTTTTAGATCAGCAAAAACTGTATCAGATCGGCTTTAATTCCAGATAATGCAATCAAGTGGAACAACTCTTGCAGCTGAGCTAAGGACATCTGTAAAAATGTAGCTTCCCTGAAATCTTGGAATTTTTGTGTTGTGCAGCAGTTAGTTGTAAGGACACTACTTTTGCCATGTGTTTTTCATCTTGCAAAATACTTTCATGCTCTTTCTACACAAACTTCAGATACATTGACATTCTCTGTTTTACTTCAGATTACAAAAACTGAACCTTTGTACTCTGAAAGACTGCCTTGAGGGCAAGGTTGGGCTAAGAGCAAGCTAGTGGAAGAAACTGTGCTGAAGTCTTGTTTCCGCAAGCTTCATGTATTTAAAACTGTATCCTGGATGAAGTATAACCTTAACTTTGAATTCTTAAACAGCATTCCAAACTGAGTTTGTTATTTAAGATAGACTTACTCCCATTGTTGAGCTACTTGGTGAGAAAATACTTGTTATACATGTTTTAAGTGTTCTAGATGTAGTATCAATGCTAATTGCCAGTTCAGTGGGACTGTAGTTCAGTGTCTGACTTACAGTTTAGGTATAGTTAATTTCGGTATCTTATGCATAAGGCATATCATAAAGCTGTGCTTATACTCGTTATGAGACTTCTTGTTCCTGTGGACAGGTGCTCATTTACCAATTTCCAGTCATCAGCTTTCCTAGAAGATGCAGCCAGACAACTTATGAAATTCTGTTGAGGCTTTTGCCTTTTTTGAGTTTACTTTCTCGTAGGCTTTATTTCAGCTGAGAAAGTCAGGTTTCAAGTTTGACCCTGTTCTGTGTCTGGGTTAAGAAATTAAATTGCGTGTCTATGTTGTGTACCCACTTCACAGCATGTTTGTATTTCTCGAATAGATGGAGGATATGTAATGCATGTAGCACCTCTTTCCCTGTAGCGTGGTAGCTGTGTAATATCACGCTTGCAGCAGGTATTTGGTTTGGGAAATTGTAACAGCTCTCAGATGTTAGCTGAAATCTATTGGTTTGATCCATTTGCCAAGCATGTTTATGTACCATATGCTGAATGTTCACTTACAGTAATGCATTTGGTTGGGATAAGAACCAAGATCTAACCATTCTCTCCTGGCTTGTTTAATATAGAGCACTTAATATATTTCTAACACTTTTTTTTTTTCATATAGTGAGAGTAGCATGTTTGTCTCCAAGAGACGTTTCATTTTGAAGACGTGTGGTACCACCCTCTTACTGCAAGCACTGGTTCCCCTGTTGGAGCTTGCTAGGGAGTACAGTGGGTTTGACTCAATTCAGGTAAGGTGCCAGAAATGCTGTATCTTCCTTAGAATGTACAAAAAGCTTTTTATTAATATTTCAAATTCACTGATTTTATTAAATATTCTAAAACTTCCTTTGCCATTTATGTATGCTTCCCATAATGGGAAGATTGTAATATCAGGTTGCTCTGCTGTAGGATTTAGCCTTCTGTTTGCCTCTTAAGGGATGCTAAGTCACAAATGCTGTTGTGCTGAGTTAAGGTTACTTAAGGGTGAAAGAATTCTGTGCTCATGTTGTCAGTGCTGATGTTTTGTTGTGGAAAACAAATTTGGAAGTAAGCTGTCTCCTGTAGCTTACGAATTAAGCTAGGAATAACCATATGCCTTTGAAATGGAAGTACAGGTAGCAGCGTTTTGACAATGAAAACTTAGGTCCTGTGAAAGCTTATGCGAAATGCTTGCATTTTTTCTAGATTTTTAGATTCAAGGTGGACAGATATATTCAGTATCTAAGATGCACCTTTATTTTTTCAGAGCTTCTTTTATTCACGTAAGAATTTCATGAAGCCTTCCCACCAGGAGTACCCACATAGGAATTTCCAGGAAGAAGTAGAGTTTCTTAATGAGATTTTCCCAAGTAAGTTCATAAATCTTCAGCAAAGTTGCACAGCTTGTGTGAAGTGTTGATGTGAAGCGAGAAGTGACAAGCAGTACAATACGTACAGGCTGCCAGGCCATTCATTCAGTGATCCTTGCAGTTCTGTAGCCAGCACAAGCTTTGTCTGCGTAAAAATCAAAAGCTATAAATACTTATTTTCTGAATTTCTGACACTAACTTGCCAAGATCAAAATTTAAATCGTACTAACCTTGAAACTTAACACCTTGTCTTAACTGAGGTCATCTTCAGACTTCCAAATGGAGTGTAGTAATTCAGTCTGCAGCTAGTAATTTAAGGAAACTAACACACTGAAGAAAAATGTAAGCTTTTCTCAGAAAAGTCGCTGCACTAGAGATTGAATTGAAACATTTAATAAAACCTAAAACCTACAAGAATAACCTTGAATTTTAACTACTGGCAGAAAAGTTTTTTGAAGGAACGTGGAAGCTGTAGCACTTACCCAAGTTATTTGAAAATAAATGCTAATCATAAATTCATTGAAGAGATGCTTAAGAGTACTAGGGTTTCTGTCTGTGCGTAGCTGAAGCTGTAATCTGAATTTCCTGCTAGCAGGCTCTGAACTGGGGTGTCCAGACCACCTTCTGAGGGAGCCTGTTTTTCTGATTATTGGCTTTACATTCCTGAAGTTAAATGCCTGCTTATTTGATACAGATGCCGACTGTATCAGTGAACCTCTGAGTGTTCTGTGAAAGACTTCTACTGTCTTTTAATACGAAATGAAGCTAATCTTTTACGTAAAGGATCAGCTGTGGTACATTAACTGGAGACTTTTTGTCTTGTCAGATGGAGCAGCTTATTGCATGGGGCGTATGAATTCTGATTGCTGGTATGTATGTGAAGACTTTGAAGTCTTTGGGGCTGACAGTAAAACTTAACTTGGTGCTGCCAACATTTATTACATAAGTGATTTGTATTTTACATAGGTACCTGTACACCCTGGATTTCCCAGAGAGTCGGATATCCAATCAGCCTGACCAGACACTGGAAATTCTGATGAGTGAGCTTGACCCAGTAGTTATGGACCAGTTCTACATGAAAGATGGTGTTACTGCAAATGATGTCACTCGTGTATGTCTGCTTGAAAACTTAAGCATTTTGGGGAATGGCAGAAATGGGGCAACAAAATGCTTCACTTACCACTTAATACAAGGCTTATTTTTTGGTAGAAAAGATCTCGGAAAACGTCAGGTTAATGTTTTGAGAGTAAAATGGATTTAACTCTAGCATGGTTTTGGGAATGTAACTTCACATTTTCAATGCCCCTACTTTAATCTATTGAAAGGAGCAATTTGGAGTGCTTTGGGTGATGGGAAGCTTATCCTCTGAAAAATGGGGGAATAGGAATAAAACCACAATTGAGTAACTTCCACTGAAGGATGGAGATTACAAGGAGTAAGACATAGACTGAAGATAATGAATGCCAAGGGAATCCAGGTGTCAAAATTAAAGTTAAATCATGGAGCCGTTTGCATAGTTTGGGGGGGAGGGGATGGATTTAAGGTCTAAGCGTAACTTGATGGGTTTGCCTCCTTTTCTCCTTTTTCCAAATGCAGAAGTCCTGTGACATGAACAAGTTTCTCTGACAAGTACACTGACTTCATCTGGTTTTCCATCTTAGGCTTTGATTCTCATGCTGTATTTGCTATGGAGGTTTGGCTGTAGCTCAAGTACTGCGTGGGAAATCAAAGTGCTTGGGATTGCACTTCATTCTAAAGATGTTCTCACTCTGGAGTAAATGTAAACAGCCTTCACTTTGTGGATACTGGTCGAACGGGAGCTCTGTTTTCCATTTTAGTTACAGAAGCAATTATGTGTTAGATTTCTCAGCTGTTCCCTCATCTTGGAGGTATGCAGCTTGGTTCTGTAAGAGGCGAAGTATCTGATAACTTGCATGCAACTTGGCACTCAGTCACTTACTTGATAAGTGACAGGATGCAAAGCAAGTTCATCCACAGTGGTACAAATTATCGAACTGACTTCTTACTGGGAGAATTCCGGTGTCCTGTCCCCTAAATTGGTGTTCGTTCTGCTGTTGAGTTAAATTTAAACAAGTATAAGCATGCATGATAAACTGAGTGGTGTAATTTTAACTTCTATTTCAGATGAGTGGAATTCGTGACCTGATACCAGGTTCTGTTATTGATGCTACAATGTTCAATCCTTGTGGGTATTCAATGAATGGGATGAAATCGGATGTAAGTTTTACATTTATTGATAATTAATGTTAAAATAAGTAGTAATTATTTGGCAGTAATAATTCTTTTTTTTTTTTAGGGAACTTACTGGACTATTCACATCACTCCAGAACCAGAGTTCTCTTACGTTAGTTTTGAAACAAACATAAGTCAGACCTCTTATGATGACCTGATTAGAAAAGTTGTAGAGGTTTTCAAGCCAGGAAAGTTTGTGACAACCCTCTTTGTTAATCAGGTGAGTTTTCTTGCATTAGTGTGTCAGCTACTGAAATGCATATAGACACAAAAAAAGCAAGGCTAGAGATTTTTTTTTACTGGGGCGTTAGGAGTTTCCAGTTTGCCTCTATTCAGGTGGTGGTTTCTTTGGAAAGTAAAAATACTCTTCAGTATTGCTTTGATATGCACTAAATCTGATCTCCAGAAAATTTACAGAAGACTAAGATAAAGCAGCCCAATCTCAGTATTGTAATGAGTTCCCGTGCAGTTCTGTAGAGGCATAATTTCTTGCTTTGGCATTTTTGTGGATTTGGCTGCAGCTGTCAGCTGTAGAAGCACTGCTGTTAATGGTGATGCTGCCAGCTAATGATTCCTAGAAAAAAGCAGTACCATACATAGGTAGCAGAATTGCTGCTTGGGATTGAAACCTCCTGCAGCGCTGTCAGGCACAGGTTTTTGAAGCGTGTTGGTAACAGTATCACAAGAACCACACAAAATACATGTTGTGCTAGTCCATATTTAAATGCTAAGTTTAAAAAAGTAAATTTCACTTTTTTGTTTTCTAGAGCTCTAAATGTCGTACAGTGTTTTCTTCTGCCCAGAAGATTGAAGGGTTTAAACGTCTTGATCACCAGATTGCCCAATTCAGTGATTATAATTTTGTTTTTACCAGTTTTACAAAGAATCGCCAGCAACAGCACAGTTGATTAAGAATGAAGAAGAAGCGCAAAAAGAAATCCCATATAGAAGGTGGTGGTTGCTTTCTAGTTAATTCAGGGGGCCATGCTTTCCATTCCCACCACCTTGTAGTTGTGGAAAGCCCTAGGTGTAATCATAGTATAACCATTTTGAATTGTATGCATTATTATATCAAGGAGTTAGATATCTTGCATGAATGCTCTCTTCTGTGTTTAGGTACTCTATGCCACTCTTGCTGTGAAATTGAAGTGCATGTAGAAAAATCTTACTGTATGAAACTTTACAACACTTGTAAAAATGATTCAGGTAGAATTACACACAGTATAGTTTTTCTCCAGGTATCACCAAAAATTCCCCACAGACAAGGCTTTCGTCCTCATTAGACTTTAGCCTCAACCTACTCACTGGGGACAGTTCTCTGTTAAATTGTCACTCTTTTTTTCATCTATGTTGTGATTTCAGTCTAAGACAAGTTTTTGACAAACTTTCATGATTTCTAATGAATCGGATTCCTAATGAACACTTTCATGTTTGGAGAAAATTCTTAAAACAGTTACAAATTGTTTTGCTACTACAGGTGGTGGTTGATTTATTTTTAAATCAGACTGACTTTTCGTGCTCTACTCAAGCTTATAGGAGTTTGCTCAGCTATACTGTAGCACCGGGCTAACGCATTGGTCTTTCACCTTTAGAAAGTTGGGTATCAGTACTAATGCAGGTTAAATCTCGTCTTACCTTAATGCTCATGTACCTGTCCACATCCCCAAGCTGTCACACTGCTGCACAATGGCAGAATTTGAAGAAGGTCCAAGACTTGATAGGGGAAGAGCTGAGTCAGGATGCAAGTGCTTTGGCATAGTTGTGTGACAGCTTTGCAAAGTGCAAGTTCACATGGGCACCAGACGTTTTCTTTCCTAATCACCAGTTACGTCAGACTAAGAAGCTGGTGCTCTTGAGCACTGGCAGGTAGTGAAGGAGTGGAATCTGCCGGGCTGAGTGTGTTGATTGGTTTGGATTATTCTCAGTAAAACCTGTGACCTACCACTTCCAACTGTAAAGAGTGCTTCTAAACTGGTCCAGTGTCACTTCATTTTGTTGTTCCGAGCAAAGCTAATGCCTCTATCTTGTGACAGTCCTGTGACATTGTTGTGCGTGTGACTTATGTTGTATTTGAGTGTTGTGACTTCATCTGTTTTTTCCTCCTAATCACTAAGGTGGTTCCTCTTACTGTGACTTGAGGGCATTAAGTGAAGGCACAGAGCAAGAACTGTCTGGGACACCTGGACAGAAGTGAAGTAGAATGCTATTCATAGAATGTGAATAAGTGTGTAATTCAAAGTCACTTTAATGGGTATTGACTAAAATGCAGGCTTTAAAGAGCTGGCACACTTTCAGCTATGTTTGCAAATACTGGGATTTTAACAGCTGTGAGATCAGCATGTTAACTACAAAATTGAGATTATTTTTTTCCCCTCTTGTCCTTGCAATGTTTTGACTCTTTCTGGTTTGACGCAATGGTTTTTTGTTCCTTCCGTATTTATAAATGAAGCACTTTTTCAGTGCTTCTAAACTAAAGTCTGCTTGGTTAGAAATCAAGTGGTTGGAACATTTTGAATTTTTTATTTTAAGCATATTGTTGATGTTCTTTACCGATGTTATCAATTACATGCTGTAAATGGCACTAATGCTTTTTGGTGTTAATATTGAGGACCAATATTTCAGTGGGGTTTTTTTTTGTTCTTAAACATTGTCCCAGCTGACCTGACGTGTTGGCTTGAGGTCCTTTAAGTAGACTGAAGATCCCTTTTTCAAGTAATACTGAAATACACATTTTACAAATAGAAGCATAAGCCTCGGCTATAAAAATGAAAGCTGTTGAATGGATTATTGAACTATCTAGGGTGATCAGGATGGGGGGGGAGTATGGTGTTTATAATTTCTGTGGTGTTAGACTTTGATCATTTAAAAATATCTGTACCACAACTTAATGCTTCAATAAAAGTTCGCTTACATTGTTTGTAGTGATGATCCAGCAATTCTACCCTCCACACTCTTCGTGCTTTTTGGTACCAAATGGTTAATTCTGAAATAGATTTATGTTTCTTGTCCTAAATTACTTTAAACTTACTTTGCCCTTGTAGGGGATGCATCTCAACTGTTAACGTGTTGGTAGTTTAAAATGAGACAGCATGTCAAAGGAAGCCAGATGAAAATGCTATGCTGTTCTTGAGGCTGAAAACGTTTGTCTAAGTGAACAGACAAAGATTTGAGATTTGCCGTCTTCATCTAACCTGTATTTTTTCCTCAGCGCTGAATATTTAACACACTCCTCTGAATTAAGACAAATCCTGCTTCTGCTGGTCTTAAGTAACAAACTCTGGCATACATTTATGGTACTTAAGCTTAGGCTGACTATGAGAGTTCAAAGTGAAGTTTTGTCTCTTAAGATAAAGTAGGCGTGTCCCTAATCTGGATAGTAAACTAGACCAGAAGCTTAGTGGCTAGGAATGTCGGTGCTAAGCAGATGCAACCAACGTAACTGAAACTTCCTTGATTCCATGTGAACAGTCCTACGGGAATCGCAGCTGCAGTTTAACCTACCCGCAAAGCTCTAAGAATGCTGATATCCCCCAAAGTCACCTAAGTAGGGAAAACTTGCCTTAGTGTTGAAGGCCTAATACCTTTAAATCGTTCGTGTCTGAATACAGGTTTCATTAGCATCACAAATAGGTTCTGGGTGACTAGACTTCTCTGTGCTTTGGATATTAAATAGTAGCTTCTAGTTATTTCAAGTAATTAATGCTGTTGAAAATGCCCAACTAAGCCTTCTATGAAAAGAAGAAATACCAGCTTGCGGCATCACGCGATCCTGTCTGACAGTCTCAGCTCTGACAAGTTAACAGTAACCTACCTCTGAAGAACTGTTTCCTAGAGTGACCTCCACAAAACTGAAGATTCATCTTAATGTGTTTTTTTTTAACTCGCTCTGCCTGAAGTTTGCAGGTTTACTGTAAAATTACTTATCTTCACATTTTTCACTTCAGGAGTATTCTTCAATAATACTCCTTTACACTGGCCCTTCTCTCTTGTAAATGGTGCTGATAACTTGACGTGAGAATATGGTATCTACATAATTGTGTCTGTTACAGAAACACAAATGCAAAGCTTGCTGCAGTCATTAGCTGTGTTAGATGTTTGTATCTCTCATAAACCAATGGAGGAAACTGAACTGGTTGCAAGTCCACGTCTGCTTAATTTCTGTGAATAAATCAATGGAATAACCACTTGTAAAGGGGTGGGAAGGGCTTTCTGTGGATCTCCTGCTGTCAGATGAGTCCCGTCCAGTCTTGCGGGTTTGTGAGGTCCAGCTTTAATAGGCTCTAACTTGATGCCCCCTGTAGTATGGGGAGTGCATATCATTCCACAAACGTTGCTCCTATGAAGGAAGACCTGTGTGCTTTGAGAGGAGACCATCTCGGTGACGGCTGCGGTTCAGGAGAAGGCAGTGAGTATAACAGGTGTTTTTCTGGTGCTAGGTCACCTGCTTGATTCAGCATTTTTAAAACTGAACTTGGCCGGTTTAGTTTTATCTGTGCGCCTAGGAAATGCTTGTATTGCCCCTTGGTAGCCTGTCCTTCCTTCCACTTCTTGTGGACTTTCTGCATTGGAGTTCAGCCTGGAGCAATGCGTGCTGGGGTCACAGTGTCCTAAGAAAAAGAAAGAGATGAGCTGCAAAGCTCATAGAAGCAATTGGAAGTGGGAGGAATGAAGATAATGCTGGTTGCTGCAGAGCTGGAGGGTCTCATCTTGGACTGTGCAGGGGCAGAGGAGGACGGGCAGACTGCAGAGAGCGCGATCAGCCCAGCCAGGAGGGCAAGGCAGTTCTGTGTGCTCCCCGGTGTGACTTCAACACAAGGTGGAAGGAAATAGAGCTGCTGGCACCAAGGCTGGTGCCAAGCCGTTTGAACAGGCATTAAATGCCATCAGATGTCAGTCCTAGGCCTCCACTGTAATATGTTGGTGCCAAAGAGCTGGATCTGCTCTAGTGCTCGGCTCTGAGTGCAGGGTAACTCCAGGAGCAGGTACTGGCTGTCAGTCTGGCTGCTGCTTTGGTGGTGCAGGATTACACGTTGGCAGAGAAATGCTGAAGCTTCCCAGCTGGGGTGGTGTAAACTGGGGTTTCCCTAGCGATGGTCCTAAAAGCAACGCCACCAATACCTAAAGGCACACGGCTTGGAAACAGTGCTGAGGATGCGCTCCAGAAGTGTGGAGTTCTCCCAAGCTGTAGGGCCAGAACTGTGTTAGAGGTGGAAAAAAGATGTTTCCAAACACATCATGTGTAGTCTGGAGCCTGCTGAAGCGTTAAAGCAGAGCCTGTGGCCGAAGCCTAGAAAGAGCAGGAGAGTTCAGTGCTGACCTGTCAAGCTCCCCTGTGACCGCAGCAATGAGGATTCAGTAGCAAGGTTAATGACTGACGGAGGGAACTGCTCTGACTCAGCTAGATGGAGCTAAGCAAACAGGATCCACGTGTGAAGGAATGCAGAGAATCACCTGCATGTTCTTAAATACTCTCAAGTAAAAAAATACTCCAATCTGAAATGCTTGCGCAGCCACTGTGTGCACGTACCCACAGACAAGCACTTGGAAGAGAACGCTGTCATGAGAGCGCTACCGAGACAGGCATTTCCTGGCAGGTTGTTCCATTTGACTTCCAGTTACTTGTTTAACTTCAGGTTAAGTTGCACTTTCTCATCCTGCTTCATTTTATACCGTGGAATCGCTGGTGGTGTGGTCCCTGGGGTGTTCTGCATGTTACTTACAGTTCAGGCAGGCCTTCGCTGTTTGGGGGAGATTGGATTAGGGCAAAAATTGCGTATGATCTTTGCTGTTAGTGTACTTCATGCCCACAGGGAAGCACTGCTGGAAAAGAGGTTTAGCCAAATTTCAAGTTAACTGTCCAGTTTTTTTCTATTTCTTGTTAATACACTGTACTTACAATACCACAGCTGCTGTTATGTTTAATAAAAAAAAAAAAATTAAGCAGGCCCTAGAGAGTCTTGCATGTAAAGTCACATTTAGAAGCAAATTCAGACAGATGAATACAATGACCTCAGCATTCTTCATTCCGGGATTAGCCAGAACATGAAACCACATTTTTGCTATTATGTAGTTCCTAATGTGCATGCTTTACCTAATCCCTAACTTTAAATTATGTAATTTATAGCATTCCTGTTATTTTCCCCACATACCTTTTTCTAGAGTATATTGATCCTCTCAGTCTATAGCTCTAAATTTGTCCTAAAATACTAAGATTTCAAAATAGCATGCAAGGCATCTGCCCATCTGAAGTCATGCACTGGAGCCACTGCTTTTTAGGTCTGGAATGAGCAAGTGTGCCAGTGCAGGGTTCCTGCTGCTCAAACCAACGGAGAAAAAAAATCCAGTTAGCCCTGGCAGAAATCAGTCTGGGTCCTCGGTGACCTTTCCAGGCACACTGAGCAGGGAGCAACACGTTCTGTGACTGATGCCCATTCATTTAGCTACTCGTAGACTTCTACAGTCTTAAATGCAACCCAGGATGCAAAAAGTGCAACTTTTTCTTCCTCTCCTCCTTCCCCGTTACCCAGTGAATTTTATTTTGCTTGCTCTTGAAGAGTTGCAGAAACTTAATTTAATTGCAATAAACAGGAGTCCAGGTACAACTATCAGATTATCTGCAATATGTAACCTAATACTGGCCGACTTGCAATGATGATTCATTTTTCACTTCTTTAGCAACATTTGAAGATTTATATACTTAGAAAACAACAAAAAAAATCATTTATTTATGATCTGCAAAGTATTTGACCTCAGAAAGCCTAAATTACAAACCTGATTTCCAGAGTATTCCTGTATTACCCATTTTGCTCAGTTAACTGTTACATGCAATTTAATGGACACAAGTTTCACCTGTTAAAACATATTTTGCGTAAATATGTAGTTGCTGGCCAATTACTGTAAACTCACAAGCAGCAGCATGGGTCAGTGAAGATAATCTTTTTACTAGGCTAGTGAGAAGATTACTGCAATGCAAAATAGGGCATACGCACAACAGACAAATCACGCCCACAGACATAGGCACGTGTCTACGCTTTCTAATTTTCTGCATCCGTTGGAGCAGAAACGAAGGCTTATCGAACAGGCTGCTCAAGATGAGCTCCGTAAGTGCTGGACCTTCTTTTGAAGGTCTCGCCGGCCAAAAATGGGTCCGTTCTTGAAGGTGAGTTATGAAAGCAGCTACCTCCTGTTCATAGCTTCTTAAATGGTTTGCTCAAAGTAAAGCTTTCATTACGGGTACGGTGCTTGATCTCAGTGACCGGTTTATAATATTCGATTTGGACATTGCCAGTTAAAAATTGCAAGTTACCTGAGCTGCTGGTAGCCTACTTACAAAACGTGCCTACTTACAAGACACAGCAGACTTCCAGAGACTCTGAAATAAACTCAGATTCCAGAAGCTGTGTGGAAAAAGCATCCAAACGTTAGGAAAATACCACTTCTGACAATTCACTCTTCAGTTTCTTACTCTTGAGAACAAGCATGTGGAGGCAGAAAACAATGTGATACTCCTTCCAAACCACTTTTATAATAATTACATTTATTAGTTTATGATCAGAACTTGCAGACATCTATGTGTAAGCTTCATAAAGCAAACCCTGTTCTCTCTTTTAAACAAATACACCACTGAATATTAAAACTGAAAAAAAATGGGTATTTTGTAAAAAAAAAAAAAACAACAAATCTTTTTTAAACAGTTGAATTTAGAGCCGTAAGTAGCTCAGAAATCATGCACTCTATGAAATCATGCACTCATTTAACTCGTGGCTTATACTGCTGTTGATTAAAGGGGAAGGGATGGGGGCGCTGAGCAGTGAACTGCAATGCGTATTTACTCTTGTAAATTCGATCCCAGGGAACTCAATGGGAACTTATATGGGAGCGTGTTCCATAATGGAATTGTAACTCTGCGACAGCCCTCAAGAACATCTGCCAAATTTCACATTGAAGTCAAAAGCAATGGTGCATTTTGAGTAAGGTGATCGTTAGGAACCGTAATTCAGAAATGCAAGGGGACTTTCAAGCAAACTTCCCTAAAAATAAACATAGCTTTTTGACTTCGAGAGTGAATAAACTGATAGCATTATTGTTAAATCTATTTGGCCACCTAAATGTCTATAGAGTCACTAACGCAACTAAGTTACGGTTACGCTGACTGCACAGCTGTTACGCAATTGCATATTATAGCTCGTCTTTCCGAGAACATTTTTTGTATTCGGTTATAACGTGATTGCATTCTTATTTCACAATTAAAAGGATATTATTGTGCAAATGGATCACTATAGGATCACGGCTTTACAACTACAGAAATGTTGATACGTGCCTGTGCATCAGAAAAGTGCAAAGTTCTGGTTTGAGTTTGTAAAGTAGCCCTAGGAGTGGAAGGTCTGACTCTACCGGTTTGATTCCCACCTGCTAAATTTCATTGTCTTACTTCACGGGCAAAAGTAAGGTTTTGGTAAAAAGTAAGGTATTTTGTTTCACACTCTTAAAAACGCTGCACCAACAAAGCTATAAAAAGACAAGAGAAAACCAGCATAGGATTGAACAGAGTTGTTAGTTGCAGTTACAGGGCTAAATCCCATCCTCGTTTCTGTGTGCAGTCCTACTGTGGAGGAGAGTTACACAGATGTAACAGAAGAAGACAAAATGTTCCAAGTCCCATTTTCCTGGCTTATAAACTTAGAGCAATATGGTGCCTCTTCATCATCCGCTTCTTCCAGAAGAGGCACTGGCCTCTGTGCCTGCCAGAGGTTATTCTTTAAACCGCACCGGGCGACAGCTCCCTCCACACGCAGCCCATCAACATGTCACCGCAGCTCTACAGCCGTCTCCCGTCCCTACGTTTGGACTCGTTTCTTTCAGAGAAGAACTTACTGTGTATCTGTCACCTTCACCAGACTCATCTTTAACAGCACGTGATCTTAAGGGTTAGAAAACGTTTAGCCAAATACAAGGTCAGATTTCCAATTACAAAGTTCGAATCCAGGCTATAGAAAGGTAGGTAAAGCTAGACTGTCCTGAGCTACAAGATTCCTTCTTAGCTGCTCTGGTATCCTGCAGCCAGAATCCCTAACAGCCTAGACAGCAGTAACGGGCGTTTTCCACGCTATTTCAGGATGAAACAAAACTAACCAGAGGGTCTTAAGTCCTCGAGGGCTGTTCCCTAATGGTAACCCCCTCCAAACTCACTGTCTTCTGTTTGTTAAAGATGTCTCTCTCCTGGTTTTATTTCATGATGCCATTCTAAAGCAAAGATAGTGCTGCTGAATTATCTAAGAGGAGAGGGAAGAATGTGGTTTTATTCAGTTATTAAAGCATTTCCAATACGGTTACAATATCCTGCAAGGCACGTATCATAAGGAGTACTCATTCTATGTTCATTCGATTAGACTTTGAGACTTGTGTTCTTTATGTGCTGCGTATTGCCTAAATCCCCATTATTAGCTAGGTTATAGATAGGACGCTCTGTCCAGACCATCTCTCTTGTAGCCCAAATTTGCCAGTTTTAACAGTTCTTACGGACATGTATTTTACAGACACATTCAGATAGTGCAGAAGTTGGGGTTTTTTTCTTATTTGAAGATCTAACATTTTATAGTTTCTAATTCTCAAATTTTATTTAGAGCAAAAACCTGATATGAAACAAAAAGTGTTGATAGAGTTGCTGATTGCTTTATTCCCCCAAACTGTTGTGAAATATAATACTGGGGGGCAGGGAGGGGAGACGCCAGAAAAAATAAGATAAAGAGGATGACTCACTCCCATTACAGAAGGTATATTTTTACCTAGTGTGCTGTAGTGAAAGCTGACGTATAGAAGAACAAGACAAAGCTACAAAGGCTTCAGGGTGTAATTGCTGAAGCTACGGTACCTACAACTGAAGGATACTGAGCACGAAGCTGACAGGGCTAGTGAAAACAGTAAAGCAAACAAACAAACAGCCATCATTGTAATTGGTTGTGCTCCTCTACGATTAATATTGGTTTTAATGTTAGTATTTAATTTGTTCAGCTGTGCTTTCACTGGTTTTAGGCAGATAATCAACTGTAAAGTCATAGTTTTTAGTATTCTAGTTTTAAGCTTGGTAAAAATATTTGCAGCTGTACTCTGTTGTTAAGTGCCATGACATGGAAAAGCTGAACAATTTATATTTGTGCCTTTCAACTCTTCCATTTAATGGGCTGCTACATAACAGGAAGATATGTTTTCTGATTACCTGCTCTCTTAACGTTGTAATCTCTTAAATACTTCATTCCTGAAATATTTGAACTATGCAGACCACCCAGAAGGGCTCAGCAGACAAGAAGTTACAAACCAGTGATTTTCTCTTCAACTCCTCATGTTACTGTGTCAAGCAGTAGGTAAGAAATGAATCAGCTACTGGAAAAAACTGTTTTTATTTTTCATAAAGAATATACTACAGAGACACACAGAAATCACATGTTTAAACCAGCTTTCATAAAACTGTCTAAACTCCTTTGTAAAGAATTGCAATCCTAGGTATTCTTACTCAATTTGGACGACTGCCGTCTCACCGAGCCACTTCTCAGTTTCTTACAGTACTCTTCAGTGTAAAAGCTGACCTATAGATTACAGTTGTTTCCTGATCTTATAGATGGCAATCAAACAAAGGCAGGAGAGCACTTCATCTTATATAACACAAATACACTTCTTTATATGCTAGAGAAACACGCTAGTAGTACTTCTAAGCATAGCACGTTATTATACATTTGGTTAAAATTTGTTGAAACCCATGTTTAATGACAACCACTGCTTGTCCAGGCCCAGAGTTCTCAAAATACATCATTTTCTAAAGTAAAGACGTATACGAATCCGTTCGGAAATCAGGAGGGTGTAAGCGGAGGCTACTGCTTGGTATGATTCTGTATTTACGTGTGCATGTGTTTGTTAGAGAGAAGAACTAACACAGGACTATATACAGAAGGAACAGAGAGCCAGCCTCAGTCACAGAAGGGCTAATAATATGACTCTTAAAAGAAAAGCATATTGATAAAACTATGAGATTGAGTGCTAATTGAAAAAGAGTGGAAGCTCCGAACAAGGTACGTGTCTGCTTGGTTCCTTCTGTGTTCAGGGAAGCAGGACTCTGTATACTGGTTTTTGCAATATTGTATACCAAACCCTGGGGAATTTGAAAGATTTGGGAAAAAGTGAATCACAAAAAAATAGATGGTTACAGAAACGGATGGTCAGTTCATACCGAATCTCTCAAAATATACTGTTTTTTTCAGTTGATGTGATGGTGACTCAAGAAATTAATACAATCTCTGTATTCCACATGTAGTACATATTTTAGATACAAAATAAATGGACACCTGTATATATTTATATACAAATATGCAAACTATAAACACACAAAATATAAACAATTCTAGAATACAATTTTTGTAACAGTTGTTTTTTTTATTTTGGAATCCTTAATTTTCAAGATTGTTCAAGACTCTGAAGGCACTCAGAGTTTTGGGGTTTTTTTATTATTATTTTGATCACTGTATCTGCAAATCTAACCAAATTGCCCTGTAGCAAGAGAGCCTGAGCTCTGAGACAGTGATGTGAAGTTTCTGTTATTCCAGGAATCATATGTCCCATACAACTTCTAAATGGACCTCCATCCTTCTGCAGAAAGATATATGTTTATGCATCCTGGGATGGAATGGGAAGATTTGAAGTTAGGCCTTTTTGCAGATGCTGGATCATTCCTTCTACCACCACAGGGACCCTACAGGGATCTGAGGAACCGTTGCTTGTATGCTGATGAGGATACAAATATGACGTGCGTCTCCCCCTTAAAGAATACACTGCGTGCAGCCAAGCTGCTGAGGAACAACACAGCAGAAAGCATAAGTACAAGTTGCCACACAATCCAAAAGAGACATGCAGGATTTTACTGTACTGATAAGCATCCTGAAATACAATGAAATCTGACATCATCTGAAACCACCCAGGAAAACAGACAACTGTCTCTTCAAACTCTTTAAGGACCAAATGGGAATGAGACGCGACCTAGAGGTCTTCATCTTGAAACCTGGACTGCTAGTGAGCCGGTAGGACCGCCTGCAGGAACGCGAGTCCTTACTCTTTTCATGATCTTATAAACCGGTTACACAGTATGGAAATAAGGATATTCTACTTCACTTGACAGAAGCACCGGTGGCAACTAGAATGTTAGAAAACATGGCAACATGCAGAGGCTGAATGAAATGATCCGTCATTCATAATGACCCTGACTCCCCAATATAAGGAGGATCCTTTTGATAAGACAATCTTAAAGCTACATAAGAATATGTATATGTATCCTAAATTAGGTCAAGAGATCTGAACTACTCACCCTCTTCTGAGTAACTGAAATGACACTGATTAAAGTCAGCAGCCTAAAGATGTAAAGGTTGAATCTTTTTTGAAGTTTTTTGCTGTCTCCAGCAGTGAGAGAGTTCATCACAGTATCTCTTATTTCAGTGCCATACTAGGATTACTTTTATAGTTTCTAAAATTCTTGAGAACACTTCCTGAAAAAAGGATGTAGTTGGGGAATTCCAGAGAAGCAGTGAAGCCAACTAAATGAGTCATTTACTGCTGGTCACTGTGTGCATCTGCTAATACAGGAGAAAGAGCTGGTTGGAATAGCATAGAAGAAGGCAAGAGAGAAAATTATTTGTTGCTCCTAGTCACAAACTCGGGGCTGTTGCCTGCTAATTCTGAAACTGAAGTAGAAGAGGCATGTTGGTAGTGACCCCTGTTCTAGCTAGCAATGCCAGACCTGGCCATCCTGTAGCTCCTGCCAAACACACAATCCCTTGCCCAGACCAGTCCAAAGCTGGACTGGTATCAGCAGAATCTTTCCATCTGGATTGCTCCCAAAATGAAGACGACAGAAGGGTATTTGTAATGCTTGTAATGCTTTGCCTTGCCTTTTCTGGTTTCCAGAACAGTGATGGCTGAATGAGCTTAAAGAAACTGAGATGGTGCCAGTTACACATCATTACGTGTTTTAACGCACTGAATGTTAAGGGAGGGCAAGTCTAAGGTGCTACTCTGTAACTTCCACAATGGGAAAAACTTTTCTGCTTCCAAGTGACTGGGCATGCGTTCATGCACAGTGGCAGTATACTATATTATAGAACTATTACTGAAAGACAGAATGTCTTGGGGCTTGCCATAATATCTTTTAAAAAACTGTCCCCTTAAAAAATAAAGTATTTTGGTATCTTAAAATTGGTACCTGGTGGTTTTTTGATAAGAACATGTGTATCTAAATGCCAACATAAACTTCTCTTTGTTAAAACAGAAATCTCTCGCTTCTTTGCAGGGGAATCCTGAGTCTGTGACAGATAATAATGATGGACCTTACAGCTAAGATGTGCAAGTCTGACATTTGGAATGCCATGTTCAATCCTTTAGGGAGGATAAAGCAATAGTATCAGATCAGAACACAAATAGGACAGTTTAAACTTACAGGCATCTTCTCTCATCTCCTGTAATTCTGTTGCTCAATTACAGTGTGAAGGCCCTGGCAGATAAAGCAGTACTTAATAGCAAACTTTTTTTTTAAAACTCATGTAACACATGTTCAGATGAATGTACTTTAGCATCAGTCACCATTCAATGAATGATATTTTATTCAGTATAAACTACTCACAGTGCAAGAACTGCAACAAAAAGTTATGAAATTAGTTACAAAAGAAGGCGTTAGAAGCTCACCCACTGGGGACCTCGTACAAATACAACACATGCCTGTAAGAACAAAAATAGGAAAAGAAAGTCCTCAATTAATTATATGTAGCGGGTATAATATATGTGTGTTGCTGCAGACTGTAAAAGATGATCCTAAGCATAAACAACATGCTTTCAGAATCTCCAAGAGAGCAAATAAAGAGAGCTAAAAAGGCCAAGGCCAACGGAATTCAATATTCTCCGCTTTTATTATAGACCTGTATAGAGTGGCTCAAGTCTCTCCACCATTCAGAAATCCACAAGAGAAGGTATAAATGCTTCTCTTCTCAGAACAGATCTCTACAGCAAGAAAAAAATCAAATCAGCAGTAAGTACTGCTGAGGCACTTTCAGACAGCTAATAACTCCGTCCAGAGTTGCCTAGGTCCAATTTGGAATCAGAGCTGACAATTGTACCTCCCTCTCTCAATTGCTTGCTGGGAAAAAACAGCTATGCTTCCCTGCAAATGTAAGTAATGAAGGATGGTAAGGTCTTCAAGCCTTAAGGCTAAAAGATCTTTGTTTTTTTAAAAAGATTCTTCATCTGCTTTTCTGTGTAGGAAAAAAATCCTTTATATTACTCTTTGTGCTGGTTTTGACTGGGATAGAGTTAATTTTCTTCATAGCAGCTAGTATGGGGCTGTGTTTTGGATTTGTGCTGAAAACTGTTGATAACACAGGGATGTTTTCGTTACTGCTGAGCAGTGCTTACACAGAGTCAAGGCCTTTTCTGCTTCTCACCCCACCCCACCAGCGAGGGGACTGGGGGTGCGCAAGAAGCTGGGAGGGGGCACAGCCAGGACAGCTGACCCAGACTGGCCAAAGGGCTATTCCATACCACATGGCGTCATGCTCAGCATATAAACCTGGGGGAAGAAGAAGGAAGGGGGGGACATTCGGCGTGATGGCGTTTGTCTTCCCAAGTAACCGTTAAGTGTGATGGAGCCCTGCTTTCCTGGAGATGGCTGAACACCTGCCTGCCAATGGGAAGTAGTGAATGAATTCCTTGCTTTGCTTTGCTTGCGTGCAAAGCCTGCGTTGCAGGATTTGCTTTAACTTTTAAACTCTTTATCACAACCCCTGAGTTTTCTCACTTTTACCCTTCTGATTTTCTCCCCCATCCCACGGGGGGCAGGGAGTGAGAGAGCCGCTGTGTGGTGCTTAGTTGCTGGCTGGGGTTAAACCACAACACTCTTTTTAAAACAGAATCTGCTCTGGTATAGTTTAGAAATCAAAAGTGTACATTCCTAAATATTGAAAATACCATGAGCTTACTGTAAACTAAATGAGGCAATTGTCAGCACTAACTTTTTTTTTTTGATAAAGGCAAAAATCTCATTGACAGCAGCTACAGAAATATAGAGAAATTCTCTCAAACTTCATCTCCTGACCTGCATTTCTGACTAGCTTACAAACAGACACAGTCATGTCTTTGCTCTATTCACACTTTGAGCCAGCTGGACATAAGACCAGCTTCTTTCCAGAAATCATGTGGCCACATTAGCACAATTCTGAGCCCAAGCTAATATATCCTGCCTCGCAGCCAGCGTCATTAACTCAGGCTCAGCAACGCACAAATCACAGCTACACAGCTGCTACGCTGGAGCTGGCTCCCAGCTGGATGTTCAGGGCACAGGCAGAGTGAACGTGCCACTGTCCGCACCCATCCATGTAGATATACCCTCAAATGACCCTAGGCATTGTGTGCTGTAACAAAAGCTATTTTTAAGAATTCGTTCTCCAAATAATTGCACTTTAATTACATAATACAAACCATATTGGAAATGAAGCAGCAAAATCTTACAGGATATGGTAGTGTGAGTGTTTGTATCAACACAGCCACAACAGTGTGGCACCTGAGCACGACTATGAACCAACTTAAGAAAACTGAACAGATCTTATTGAAAATACATATAAAAATTTACATCTTGTCCTGTAGCAGGCAATTGATCCTCTATAGAATGCTTCTACATTGCCATCTAATACTTGTGACCATGTCATTGCCATTGTTGCACCTAAAGCACTACACTCCTCTTAAAACAGCAATACATGTAAAACATTTAAAACATTTTAAAGAATCCAACTGTCATGGCAAAGATTATCAGGTTGCATTAATTACCTTGCTTTCCAAACACATTATCTATCAAACAATGAGGCGAATCAGGAAAGTAAGAACTACTGAAAGAATGTGGTCAGCTATGACGATTTCCTTCCTTCAGCTTTTTGCATGGCATTTCTGAACAGTATTCCTCAAGCACTGGAAATGGTAAGCGTGCTTTGCTACAGATTCAGGTCCTTCTTCCCCATTCATTACCCTCCCTTCCTCCTGAAAACAGAGGCAAGACATGCTGCCAGTGGGTCAGTGCGCTGGCTTTGCATCAGGCCAAGCCAACACAACTCCTCAAAATTACTTTTCCAATAGCTTCAAAGGCTTAAAAGTCATTTGCAACAGTACTTTTCACAGTCTTCCTACACAGAATTCCTAAAGAGCTCAATAACAGCCTTTTTCAGGTTACTGATGCCTTCATGAGTAAAAGCAGTTATTGTAAGCATACCAAATGTCATGGTATGTTAACTGACAATGGGATCTTCACAGGGATTTCCACCTCTCATTCCGTCATTTGCTGTGATTTATCTACTATGTTATATTCCTCTGCTTCTCTACAAGAGGCAGTTGAGTTAAATAGCAGGAATGAAAAATGAAGCTACCAAACAGAATTCAGGGTTCACCATACAAGGTTCATCTCTTGGGTCTAGCTAGCTCAGTATGCTGTCCGCAGCAGTAGCCACCTAGTGAAGAAAACAAGTATATACGGTGTACTCCAGCTGTTCTCAGCTCAGTTGTGCCCTCAGCCTGATACGATTTGCCTGTTTTATAATCCCCAGTGGATCCCTCCTTCAAGTACTTGTCCGGTCTCCCATTGAGTTTATGTAAATTTTTGCCTTTACAAACTTTGGAAAGGAATCTAACAGGTTGACTGCCTGTTTGGTTTGTCATTCTGAACCAAATATTTAAGAGCCCAAAGCAGCCACAGACTGAGCTAGATCAAAGATCCACCTAGCCAGTACCCTTGTTGCCTAAATCAGCCCATAGTGAATGCCCGGAAAAGAGGGGAAGAACAGGCAGGACTAGCATGCAAAGGTATTTCACCTTGTAAATCTCCTCAATTTTCAGCAATATTTGGCTCAGGAGTTCCTTAGCCAGAGAATGGTTACAATTCATCTGCCATTTTACCATCCAGTCATTCATGTGCTAATCTTCACAGCAGGCTTTCATTTTTACAACCCTGAAAACACAGTATTATCATCCAACTTCAGTACCTCACTTTCCATTGCCTTTTTTTTTTAAAAAAAAAAATTTAGGAATATGTTTTAACACTACAAATTTCCATGGAACTCCACTAATGATCTCCGTTTTGAAAACAGACCATTTACTCCTACCCTTTGTTTCCTACCTTTTAACCATTAATCAATCCATAAGAACAACTTCCTATTCCTTGGCAGCTTAGTTTCTTTTAAGAACCAACAGATCTTCATTTTGGTGCAAGACTATCAACTGCAAGTACGTTAAGATCACTATTTCAGAATGGCTCTTCCATAAAAAGTTTGAAGTGGATCATGCACAATGGGGATCAAGAATCAAGTCTATCCTGTAGGTTCTCTAAAATTTATGGCACCAAGAATTTTAGTCTTATGATTCCAATCAATATGACATTTACCTAGACTACTTAAGAGTCCTTACACAATCTTTTCTTTTTTGTTTTCCGCTTTTACAGTGTCGATTTTCCATATCAGAAAGTGATTGTCACCATCTAGATACTACAGTCCTAACAAGATGCATTTCCTACTTAGAATTCATATAAGTTGTATATTACTTGTTTTTAAAGATGTATTTTAACTCTGATTTGACTCAACATCCTTCAGTAGTGCAAACAGCTGTTTTCACCTTCCCTGCATAGTTTGTACAGGGGTGTTACAGTGTTTCAGTGCTTATCCTCCCTCCCTCAAATGTCTAACATGCACAGTATCGCACTATCCCAATTTAAACTAGCTATTCTTATTCTCCTATTCTGGATTTGGGGTTTTTGGTGTTTATGGAGCAATAGATTTTTAGTACTTATAGAGATGCACACACAGATAAGTGAGTCAGTGCATCCTTCTGTTGGCTACACAACTGGACTTATTTGTTCGACTGCTCTTCACTATTTCCTATCTCACTTTTGTCAGTTCTGTCCTGTTCTTTGAAGACATAGAATCCATTTATGATTTCACCCACATAGTATGAACTAACATTGGAAAAGCAACATTCTAACACCTTGTAGTAATATTACAATAAGAAAAACAAATTCATATAGCCTTTACCCTCAGGCTTCAGCAATATGATTCTTGCTTTTTATACTGGGCAAGAAACACTTTCTGTAGGTCAGTGGGCACAGGTACAAAAGCACTAAACTACCAGGAATTCCAAATTGCTGCCAAGTTACACCTCAGTAAAAACCTGCTGAATTAAGACTCTGATGTTTCTGATGCAGATTGACTAATAAATGTTTTTTATTTCCTGCACTGCAAACCACTTTGGCCGTTCTTGAGGTGTGTAAAAACTGTTTTTAACAGCACATCACTAACAAGCAAAGCAGTGTTCGTGTAAAAGGAAAACAACACACAATTCAATAAAAACATTTCACTTTAATAAAAAGTAAGCCCTGGGAGCATTGATCAAAATCAGTAAATAAATATGAAACAGAAATAACCTTCTGCTTTTACATAATTGTATGCAAAAAAAAAATTCCAAGTGCCTTTTATATCAGTTTGTTTTAAACACACTTTAAACAAATACAGACAGGCCAGCTGAGATTAAATAAGAGCTTGGCCCTGAAAAATAATGGGTATTCCCAGTGACCTTTGAAGTCCAGGGCATTCAACTGCTTTCAACCCAACTGTGTAAGAATGTTCATCTTGGTATCTCAAATAACTGATGCCAAATAACCTGGGGTCATCTAAAAGGTTCCAAACATTAACATTTCATAAATTAGCAAGTCAATTCTATAGATAGACATCCCCTTCTGATTCAGCTGGATAACAAGTAAACATCATTTACTCCCTATTTGTTACCACCTGCTTCAGAAGATTATCACCTGCTGAGTTTCACTGGGAGGGATCCCAGTTTTAGGACTCCTTGCAGGACACCACAGCAGTTCTCAGCTCTGCCATGCCACTCTCCTCCTGCCCTATCACTCACAGACATGAAGACGCATTCCTCCCACGTGTAGATACAGCACCAAGTTCCCTCAGGATGTTCCCACTGCTCTTCCCCTTATACGCTCCAGGACATGATACCAGCAGGAGACAGCTCCTCACTGGAAGGAAGGAGTTGAAGCTCTGAGCCTGCTGCGTGCAGGAGGCAGCATTCATTACTTTTAACCACTAAGCCCTTTTCCCCTGAGGAAAAGACAAGAAGACAAAATGAGCCATCTTTGGCTTCTTCAGGGACTCTTGGTGGAGTCCAATGGGATAAGGCCCTGGAGAGAAGAAGGGGCCCAGGAAACCTGGTTAATATTAAAGGATCACCTCCTCCGAGCTCAGGAGCGGTCCAACCCAAAGAGTAGGAAGCTAGGCAAAAATGCCAGGAGGCCTGCATGGTTGAGTAAGATGCTCCTAGCCAAACTCAAACACAAAAAGGAAGCATGGAGAAGGTGGAAGCAAGGGCAGGTAACCTGTGAGGAATACAGAGACATTGTCTGAGCATGCAGGGATGAGGCCACGAAAGCAAAAGCCCAGCTGGAATTGAAGCCAGTGAGGGATGTCAAAGACAACAAGAAGTGCTTCTGTAAGTACCTAAGTGACAAAAGGAAGGCTAGGGAAAATGTGAACCCACTGCTGAATGGGGCAGTGGCCCTGGTGACACAGGACATGGAAAAGGAACAGGTACTGAATGCCTTTTTCGCCTCAGTCTTCATTAGCAAGACCGGCCTTCAGGAATCCCAGGCCCCAGAGACCAGGAGGAAAGTCTGGAGCAAGGAAGATGTACCTTTGGTGGAAGAGGATCAGGTCAGGGAATACTTAAGCAAACTGGACGTACATAAATCCGTGCACCCTGATGGGATGCACCTGATGGATGACTACTGAGGGAGCTGTCTGATGTCACTGCGAGGCCACTCTGCTAATCTTTGATCCATCATGGTCATTGGGAGAAATGCCCAAAGACTGGAGGAAAGGAAATGTCACTCCCATCTTCAAAAAGGGCAAGAAAGAGGGCCCAGGAAACTACAAGCTGGTCAGCCTCACCTCAATACCTGGGAAGGTGATGGAGCAGCTAATCCTGGAAACCAGGCACATGAAGGACAAGAAAGTCATCAGGAGTAGTCAGCATGGCTTCACCAAGGGGAGGTCATGCTTGACCAACTTGATAACCTTCTACAATGAAATCACTAACTTAGAGAGCGGTGGATATTGTCTACCATGACTTAAGTACGGCTTTAGACAAGCTGTTGAAGTATGGGTGGGATGAGCAGACAGCACAGTGGACTGAAATCTGGCTGAATGACTGGGCCCAGAGCATGGTGATCAGTGGCACAACGTCTAGCTAGGGACCAGTAACGAGCAGTGTACCCCAGGGGTCAATACTGGGTCCAATCCTGTTTAACATCTTCATTAATGATCTGGATGATGGGGCAGAGTGTGCCCTCAGCAAGTTCGCTGATGACACAAAACTGGGAGGAGTGGCTGATATGCCGGAGGGTCACGCTGCCATCCAGAGGGATCTAGACAGGCTGGAGAAATGGCCTGACAGGAACCTCATACAGTTCAACAAGGGGAAGTGAAAAGTTCTGCATCTGGGGAGGAACAACCCCAGGCGCGAATACATGAACGGGGCCGCCCAGCTGGAAAGCAGCTTTGCAGAAAAGGACCGTGGGTTCCTGGTGCACAGCAAGCTGCCAACGGGCCTGGAATTAGCCCACTTGGCAAAGAGGGCTAATGGTAGCCTGGGCTGCATTTGGAGGATAGTTGCCAGAAGGTCAAAGGACATGATCCTTCCCCTCTACTCAGCACTGGTGAGGCCATACCTGGAGTGCTGAGTCCGGTTCTGAGCTCCCCAGTACAACAGAGACATGGACATGCTGGAGAGAGTCCAGTGAAGGGCCACTAAGATGGTTAAGGGACTGGAGCATCTGAGGTATGAGGAGAGGCTGAGAGCTGGGACTGTTCAGCCTGGAGAAGAGGTGGCTTGTGGGGATCTTATCGATGTATACAAATACCTGAAGGGAGGGTGCAAGGAGGACAGACATAGGCTCTTCTCCGTGGTGCCCAGTGACAGGACCAGAGGCAACGGGCACAAACTGAAACACAGGAGGCTCCCTCTGAACGTCAGGAAACACTTTTTCACTGTGAGGGTGACCAAGCACTGGCACAGGTTGCCCACAGAGGTTGTGGAGTCTCCATCCTTGGAGATATTCAAAAGCCATTTGGTCATGGTCCTGGGCAACCATCTGTAGGTGGCCCTGCTTGAGCAGGGGGGTTGGACCAGATGACCTCCAGAGGTCCCTTCCAAGCTCAACCATTCTGTAATCTCACAGGCTATTACTTGGCTTAAAAAATGTGGATGTGTGGTTTAAGATGAACTACCAGATTAGGAGTGATATCTTCCTAATCTTAGACTAGACATAGTAAACAGAATAAGCACTGTGGAAATAAAGCACCCCTTACTTTATCCTACTCTTCTGAGTGTGCTTTGTCTAATAGGGTTGCTAGGGTTTCCTTACACGACCTTTTTGAAATGACAAAGGCACACCTATGAGCCGATTTGGCTTGCAAATTCCTAACTGAAGAGGCTCAGCAATGTAGCTCCAGGGAAGTGGAAATCATCCTCTGTAATACTATCAGCAAATTACCTTTTGTCCTGGGGCTGATTTACCTGTTGTAACCCTGGCTAGAGCTAGAAATACACACTAGGCTCTTTCTTCTGCATCTCTCTGCACGTTACAACACTGGATTATTACATTTAGCCATTTCACAGGGTAACATTTTACTGAGGAGTCTCTTCTGATATTCACAGGCAATCACCTTTTGTCACACCATCAATTTTAGTTACACTTCCAATTTAAAATAAGCCTAGAAACCACAACACCCTTCTCCTGAGGCAGTCAATTCAGCAAACAGTACAGATACATAGACTATATATTCACAGTGTGTGTGTATACACGCGCACATATGATCTATTATAATTTTTAAATACTAAACTCTGTTTTTTCACTACATAATACAAAAGGTTTTCAACCAGAGGCATTCACAGTCTAAACAGACAGACAAAACTCAAGAACTTAAACAAAGACTCTGTCTTACCCTGTGTTTTTACAAAACATTTAACCTTTTACTTAGACTAGTGCCAGGGCCTCACAAAGAAAGTAAGCGTTCAGGAGGGAATAGAGAAAGGGCGATTGCCTTCTCCAAGCATGAAGATAAAGATCAAAAGAAAATGGAAAAATGGGACAAAGTAGAAAGCCAGAATTTATTCATTATGTGTTTCTCCGATTTCCTGTAACTTACCTTAACTGCAATAATGTTTATCTGCTAAAATAGACAGTCCAAGTCTCTAATCCATGAACTTCCACAAATAAAATTTGCAAACTACAGGGCCCAAAATAAAATATGCATTAACATGCTTAAATTGCAAGTGAACCCACTGAAACTAGTGCATACATATTACGTACGTAGATCTCAAACAGGATCATTTATTTTAAGTTTACCATTTGGTCGTCACTGACTCAAACTGACCTAAGTGCCACCTAGGTACTTGCCTCTGGCAGCACGCACACATAAATCTGTTCAACCACTGACAGAGTTGTTAGCTGAGGCCTCAGAAACCCAAAACCTGGATCCTCAAAACATGTATTTCCATATTTATCTCACCAAGTAGTTCAATTGCCCTGGCAGGCTCCAAGGACAGTCTCTTTTAAGAGATAAGCTGTTGAAATACTCTTGCCAGCGTATGACAGACCAACCAGCATATGACAACCACTAATGCCCATGGCAAGTTTAGCCTGACAATGAGGTAGTCTCTTAAAATGCATTTGGCACTAATGCACCAAAAATTTCCCATCATCCAACTGCACGCCCTGACTCATGATAACTATGAGACTGAGATGACCCCAGATACTACATGACACTTGCGCTGGTATAAAAGCAAACAAATGTACTGGCTCCTTCATCAGCAGTTCATGCCTGTCTATGATTTACACAGGCTGATCTGCCACACATTTATGTTCTTGTAAGGGCTTTCTGCAGTTTTAGTTAAGTCACTTAATCTCCTCTCATCTATAAAAAGAGAATGATGGTATTAACGTAACATTACAGAAGCACCGTCAGTTCGATTAATTAATTTGTATATATATATATATATATTCAGAATAGAGAGTTTATTCTGCTTTATTCAGTCAGAACTTTGTTAAAACAACAAAAATTTTAGCTAAAGACAGGAAGACCTGGTGCAAAAATGTAATTGCCAAATATAGCAATTTAATAAATAGAAACCAGTAGTTAAGAACTATTAGAAGACTGGGTTCACTACACAGGTACTCATATTATGCAGCATAAGATCAACTAGCTAAAGTTACCAACATTTACATACAGCTTTTAAAGTTAGAAGCTCATTAAAAACGTCCATCAGAAATGTTGAGCAAGCTCTCTAAGCATAATTTTATTTATCTATCTCCTTCTAGTGGCAGAACATGAAATCAAATACTCAAAAACTTATTTTTGTTATTTTCTAAAACTCCTAAATACAGCAGCCCACACTAAGCAAATGACACAAACTATTATTTTAAAATATCCGATAATTAACAATTGCAATATACCAAACATCTGTTCCACAGTTATTAACCCCTGCAGTCAAAATTCAAGCCTTTGCAATTTGCCTGACTTAAAAGGTAACATGCCCCAGCATTTTTTTCTGTATTTAGAACTAATCCAAATTTACAGGCTGTTCTTACCACAGCAGTACGCAATATTCTGAAACAAGCTCTAAGAAAAGAACAATTAAAAACACAAAGCTTAACAGAAAATTACATGAAGCCTCATGCTGGCTTCCCAAAGAAAAATCCTGCTAAACTTATTTGATATGTTTAAAATCAGTGATTTTTCTAGGAAAAGGAGAAACACATTAGATTACACATATCAGGACATGGTTAAACACTTGATATGGTGCTACGCTGACATTTATGTTTGTCTTACATAAGATGGAGGTTAAGTAGAGGCTGGGAAAAAAAAATCTACAGTGAACTCCCTTGGGATCAGTTTTTATTTAGTATTTTAATTAATGACTGACACAATGAAGACACTTTTGCCATAAACACAGAAACACAGCATACAGAAGGAAAACAAGGGAGAATTACATTACAAAAACCAATATGAGACTGAGGATTATGGAGTGCAACATCCTGGACTTTTAAAGAAATAAATTAACACATTATCTCAGAAATCCTTATCAGATGGGAATCAGAAAGGAGTGTATTCGAACCTGACAAAATAACCAGAAAGTGTCAGGCACGGGCCATGAAAATAGCAACTATAATTTAACCATGCACAAAGCAGAACATTTCCCTTTCTTCCACTGAAGAAGGGTCTGACAACATGTAATCGGCAACGGTGCATACAAGGCTCGCACATAAGAAGGGAGATGACTGGAACAGGTGCAGAGACGGGCCCTCAGGATGAAGGGGGACACCAGGACTCTGTCTAGCAGGGATGATGCGCCTCGTTCAACCTAGAAACCGAGGACTGAGCAACGGGGCGTGGCTCCACTCTGGCAAACTGCTGGGTCTGTGGAAAACCTCGGAGGTGGAAAGCTTCGGGGACACGAAGCTCACTTGAAAAAGAGCTGCTTGGGCCCTGGAAGGCGCCTCCTGACCCAGCCGCCCCGCCCCAGCCCAGCTCCCTGGGCTGCCACTCCTCCTTTCCCCCACCCCCTGGCGGCTGCCCCTCCCTCCTCCCGCTCCCACAGCCCCGCGTCTTACCCTCGACGCCCACCCCGCCTTCGGGCTCCCCCCTGGCCGAGCTTCACCCTGTTCCGCAGGGCCCCCGGCACCGCCACACTCCGCCCCCCCACCCCCCCCGGGCCCGCTCCTCACGTCCCACCGCTTAACGGTCGCTCGGGCACGCGCCTCACGCCCGCCTCCTGCCGCAGGGAGAAGCAGCACGGGCGGGCGGAAGGCGGGACCGGTCGCCCTCTAAGATGGCGGCGTCCGGCCCACGTGGTCCGCGCTGAGGCGCGGGGGGGAAGCGGGGCCTTCACTGGCGACATGGCGGCGGCAGAGGGCACGGAGGAGGGCGAGAGGAAAGATGAAGCAGAGGAAGACGAGGTGGAGGTGGGTGGATGCCGGTAGCGGCGGGACGCGTTGCCCAGGCGTCCCCTTTCGTCGGAGCAGCGTTAGGGGAAGGGATGGGGCCCGGCCGGGACGGCCCCCCTCGGGGCGTGCCCCGCCTGTGGACCCGGCCCGGCCCGGCCCCCTCTCCCCGCCGTCGGCGCTGAGCGGGCCGGGGTGGCAGCGAAGGGCCCTGCGTCCGCCCTCCTGTGGGCTGCCGGGGCCGAGCACCTGCTCCGGGGCCCCAGAGAAGGAGGGGGTGGCCTTTCTCCTCTCGCTGTATCTCCGCAAGGCCTCCGGCGGGAGCCGGCGGCTGCAGGAGGGCCGGCGGGGCAAGCCGGACCCGTGAGGAGACCCGGGCGCGGGGGCCGCCGGGGCTGCCCCGGGGCTGGCGGCGGGGTCGGGCACAGAGCTAAGCGCCTTTCCCTGGGCCTGTCGGGTTTTTCTGTCCCCGCAGCGGTCGTGTCTCGAAAGCTGTATCGTTTTGGCTGTTCTGCTGCAGGTTTTCTGGAAAAGGGCCTTGTCAGAAAGCACTCTTCCAGTTTCAGTTGCTTCCTACCCCCCCGTAACATCCGAAAATACAAACTATTACTCTTCTACTATTATGTATATTCATGGCTGCTTAGTAGATGGTGATTCTTGAAAACTCTTATGCTCCTTGAATAAAAGATTTTTCAAGGTGGCTATTTGTTTTGTTTTTACGTTTTCTTCACCCAAAATTGTAAGGAATTGCAAACAGGAATTGATTTCAAAGCAGTATGTTTATAAAGAGTTAAAAGTAACCATTTCAAGCAACACGTTGCTTAACCTCTTGCTAGGGTGTCTTCTTTAGGTACGTACTAAAGCTTTGAAAAAACATATTTTGGAATATGTAACTGGTCACGTTGTTATAATTCATAGAACATTTACCCATATTGATGGTCATTTTTCAAGGGTGAAAAAAGAGCCCCCTTCCTAGCTAGGAAGAAAAGGCCAGGAAATTCAGGTGTGAAACAGGTGTCTGATGGAGTAGTGGGTCACTGCATTTCCCTGGGTATTGCAGTATATGTCTACCGTTTTCTCTGGACAAAATGCAGAATGAGTCAAATTTGGGGTCTGTTTATTCTGAAGGTCTGGGTCGTCTTATGCTGTTGTTCTTGTTTTGGGTTGTTTGTTGGTTGGGGGGGGGGGGGCTTTTTTTCCCCCCTAAGTTCAGATATATCAATTACAGATGTACATTATAAACTTATCTTGTAGGAGCAACTGGTCATGGTGGAACTATCAGGAATTATTGATTCAGACTTCTTAGAAAAATGTGAAAACAAATGCAAGATTTTGGTGAGTGATTACAGCACAATAGGAAAGGGGTAAGTCAGTATGCATGTGAACAAAGGACTGAGGCTGTTTCTAAATTCCTCGAAGTCAATAACATTTAGATCAAATCTTTGCTAGAGAATCACGTGCACTGTCTTGGCCGTATTTGGCTGCACATTGTGGGCTCTCTCTATTTCAGAAATGGCATGTGGTCTTTGAATATAGTATTATGTGAATATAAGGAAATATTTTCGGAAGTATTTATAAAATAGGACCGTTATCCCTGCTGATTTCAAGCTCTAAGTTCGTTTTTTTTTCAAATTATATATTTTACACATTCAAAAAAAAATAGTTAAGCACGCTTCTTCAAATAACTTGAATACAGCTGACAGGTAAAGCCAAAATCTTTCTGAATTGCACTGTATTTACAATGGGCTTTTTTTGCAGATACTGCCTGGCAAGTTCAAGCGATGTAAATGTAAAGGATAACTGGGTATTAAGCATTTGGTAAACAGTTTTGGATGTTTGCTTCACTGTGAGGTTATTGCAAGAATCTGGCTTACCCATCCTTTTCCTTTTGAGTTGTTTAATCACTTTCTCTGTATGGGACAAATTTTATTTCCCTTTCAAAACCTACATGGACTGTGACAGCTGTACAGATAGTACAAGTACTATTGATTTGCAAATACTTTCTGAAACTAGACCTTTATTGTGGACTGAAAAGGTGGAAGAGAACATCTCAGAGCACGCCACTGATCAGAACGTATCTGAGATGGTAGACTCAATTCTGAAAATCTCATTACTGGTGGCTGAATGGCTACATATCCTTCCATAGTGTTAATGGGATTCTTTTCAATTTTGTGCTTTGAGATTCTCTTGTAATGTTACTAGAAAAACTTTAAAGTGTCTATACTGTATCCTACTTGTATCCACATCTACCTGCACTCGCTCCACAGGGTAAGCATTTCTTGAGGCTTTTCGTAATGGACAACTGTTGTTAAAATGCCAATAAAAGATTCTGCTTTGTGTTATTCTGTTTAGCAAGTTTTCTGTGATGCTGGTCACATAAGGGGAAGACAGTGCCCATTTTTGCATAGTCCAAAAAGGAATGCAAATAAAGTTTTGAATATTAAAGGCTTAATGCTGTTGCCTAGTACTGATGTGTTCATTTTTTTATTAATTTTTTTTTATTAAAATTTTTTTTATTTTATTAAAATTTTTTTTTTATTAATTTCCTGTAGTAAATGTTAGCTTAATGCTATTGATGTTCTCAACTAATGCAGCAGAAAGAGAATCCCAGAGCTTAAATCTTGCTGATCTTAGATACTTATGTTTTTTAAAAGTATGAAAGGGAAATTGCACAAATTTATATTAACCTGTGTGATATTCTATGTTTTACACAATTGACCACATAATGCCTCATCTTCAAAACTTTTAGCATGTGCTTATCTTCATGTCCTGAATAATGTTGATGTTCATGATGTACTATTAAAAGACATTTTACTTTAATTAGTGTATTTTGTTCAGACATTAATTTTTATCAAAATACAGTTTATAGGTATATCATATTAAGAATAATGAGATCCTGGCCTGTGTATTTGGAAAAGCTCTGCTATAGAGGAAGGGAATGAGCTGAATAGAACTCCTGCCTTACTCTCCTACTCCTTGTTTAAAAAAATAAAATTAAATAACAACAATTTCCAACTCCTTCACAATGTAGACACACTAATCACAGAAGCTTCTGTGACCCTGCAATTGCACTTCTGGTGCTGGTGTAATACTTTATGCTGGACTTCTTCACCTTGTGTATTTTCCAAAGACTTTTGAAAGTTATTCCACTTTATAGAACTTGTATTAATTGGAGCTTAGAAAATGACATCTTTTTTCATGCAAATACTTTTTTATTTGTTAATTTAAAATGGAAGTTAAATTAATTTCCTAGAGGAAATAACAGCACTTTAAATTTATTTACTGTAACCTAAATAAACCATTGGCTGTAGTTTGATCTAAATTTCTTTGATCCTTTTTAGCATACTAGAGCATTTTCTATACCAGTTCAGCATTGTTGGTTTTGTTGTGATTACTAGAATGGTATTATCTGGTATATTCTTTGTATTTAACATACTTAAAGTAACATGTATGATGATAGACTGAAAAATTGCCATAACGTGGGTTGTTTTTTTTTTTTAACAGTACACTGATTCTGCAGTAAGATTGGCTAAACCCTTTGTAACAGTTGTAATCACTGCTTAACTAAGCCTCCTACAAAAACTGAAAGAAAACTCCTCCTGCCCCTGATGTTAAACTTTGCAAAGACCTCAGGGTCAACTGTAATGACTAAAATGACTTTTATTACATTTTTTGAAAACTAATAAATGTTATTTTAATTGCATGTCTTGCCATTCTTTCAGGAGTCTACTAGCTTCTGTAAAATCATATCCTCTGCAGAACTCTCTTATCCACTTCCATAAATCCTGTTTTAAAGATGTACTTTTCTTCATATGAAGCTGACCGTTTGAAAAAGCTTTACTGTCTGGAATCCATTCCTTTTCTCTAATACCAAAAGAAACTTTTAATTTCACATTTACCATGTTATGGAATACTTATTTTACTGTTAATACCTTATGTTAGTTTTTTTAACTATTTTTCTTTTCAAGGAATTGATGTAATCTGGATTCTGCTATATCTGTCTTCTCTGGTCTTACAGCAAGAAATTTGCCTGGGCTAATAGAGACCTGACATCTGTGCAATTTTGTCCCTTTTTTTGTAGGGAATAGAGACAGAGAGGCCCATTTTACAAGTGGACAGATATGTATTTGCTGGAGAATACGAAGGTAGGAAAAATGGTGTGGATACAATCTCTCCTTTTTCATGTGACATAAAGAATTTTCTTAACCTTGGTTAATGGCACTGCGAATGGAGAACGTGGTCCTGTGAGGTGCTGAAGTTCTGGGTGGTGTCTGTATAACGCCATATAGAGCAGCACCAGTCTGAGTTCACTGCTAAATTAGCCATGCATCCATGTTACTTACTGGAAAGCATGTCTGGAAGCTGACTGCGGGGCACACCAGCTGGTATTTCTGCAGGGCAAAATGTGGGACATAAAATGCCTTAAAGTAAGTGCTTGTTGTCTCCTGTATAAGCAGGACTGACATGTTGTGCAATCTGTAGTTCTCCCATTTGCCTTATGGTGACAACATTGATCTGGAAGAAAGTGATCTGGAATCCTCCCTTGTAGTGACTTTCAGTGACCGTGGTACTCCTGTCTATTCCTGAGTTGGCAGTGTGGTTCCCAGCGTTGGGCCCTTGCGAGAGGCTGGAAGTGAGAACGTTCCCAGAGCTGTGCCAGTGGGTGCAGTATTTACAGCTGATAAGAATTAATCTCTAAGACTTTCTCACTTTGTTTTCCATAGATACCTTGGGAACCTGTGTGGTTTTTGAAGAAAACACAGAGCATGGTAATTGTTGTGATTTGATGTCCTGTTAGTTGTGGTAGCCTGGGAGGTTAAAAATATTTATCTTGTTTCAGCTGATAGTGGAATTCACTATAATGATTGAGCTTGGGGTATTGTTTTTTCTCCTCTCTTCATAGTAGATGCAGAAGGCAACCAAAAAGTACAGCTGAAATACAAGTGCCACACAATGAAGAAGTTGAACATGACACGGACGCTTTTGACAGAAAAGAAGGAAGGAGAAGAGAACGTTGGTTAGTGCCTCTGCTCTTATGCATAGGGACATGGATAGATTATGCTTAGGAGTGTCAGCCTTGATTAAGTGTTTAACTCACGAGCGTGCAGGAAGTTAGAAGAACTTTCTTCTTTAGGCAACAAATGTGTATATTTAAATACACAAATACAAAACACCCAAAAAAAAAAAAAAAAGAGGGAGAGATTCCTTCTGACCAGTGCTACCTCCAGAAGTGGCTAGTAGGAGATTGCTACAGAAGAGTGTAAGAGCAGGGGGCAAACATATGCTGATGTTCCCTGCTATGATTTTCTGTCATCTAAAAGTTTTGGCACTAGTTCCGAAATCAGAGGTGCTGTTTAGTAGTTCTTCATTGATTTCCTCCCCCTGCCCCCCATCAATTTTTCTAATGACTTTTTTGAGTCTCTCTAATTGTTGAGAATCTATGATATCCTTAGTAAGAAGTTCCATGTTGTATGTGCTACAACTGAATTGTTCTTCCTGAATTTACAGTTAACTGTAAATGAATTTAACTTACTTGCAAAGACACACCTAGCAGACTGTTCATATTGATTTTTCATTCTGTGGGCAGAACTCAAGACTCATATGTTTACTTTATTTCAGTGGTGTTTTTTTCGTACAGAAGTCAGTGCTTTTACATAGTTGGATGCTGAGTATCCTACTATATATAGTAGTATTCATTAGCAGTATCTTATTGCTTTTAGTTGCTTTTTTTTCACGCAAGTCAGTGGTACTGCTTTGTGTTTTGAGAATATGTAGCCATTTTACATAAAACATGGGCAGTCAGCTGGACATTGGTCGTAGGAGGTAAAACATGAAATGTCACCTAGAATCTAACCCTAACCAAACATCAGCATTCTTATCAACAGCTTGTGCCATTTCTTCTCTCCATATCATTAAGTAGGTACTATTAAGCAAACTATTATTTTTAAAGTACAATAGACTAGAGAATATGTTGCTTAATACAAAGGCCTGTTTTGTTCTGGAGGAGCAATAATGATGATACCTGGTGAAAAACACTTTGTTTCTGTACCCTGACAGAAGTTTAATGTTGTGCATACAAAATAACTGCAACATCTTGTGAATTGGCAATATGTGCTGCCTAAAAATCTAAGTGGGAGAGGAATCCCAGTTGTATCTGGAGTCCATTCGATACGTGTTGTAAGAGCTTGATATACTTGAGTTCAGGAGATGACACAAATTCTTAAGTGTAAGAAGATGTCATTCATGTACCTCTGATGCCATTCGCTATCATATTACCAGATGTTCTAAGATTTAGGTGAACAAACATTTTATTCTCTTTATTGCATTTGTAAAATATTTTCTCAGCATTTTGAATTATATTTAAGTTATTTTAAGAGTGTAAGGGTGATGTCTGACACCTAAACAGAACAGGAACGGCTGTACTGGATTGGACCAAAGGTGTGTTAGTTCTGTGTTGTATTTCTGACTATGGACAGCAGTAAATGGGTATGTGGAAAGTAGGAGGAGGGGAACATATACATGAGTAATCCTTTCTTTTGGCTATCCTTCTGGGGTTCAGCAGTTCACGAATATCCTGATGAGAGTTTTCATCTGGAATATTATGCCTTTAGTCTATAAAGGCTCTGTCATCTTCACTTGCTTTTTGAACTTGTCTGTACTTTTGACTTATACCACTTTTTACGGCAGTTAGTTTTCAAATCACATTTCTGTTGTATGGAAAAAGTATGACTTTACTGTGGGTTTTCTTGATTGTTTGTTTGCTTTTGTGGTTGTTATAAATGTATAATCTGGTACTTCCAATGAGTGTGTGAGTTAGTTTGTTATCAGAATTAGGAGGTAAGTCAATCCCTACTTGTTTTCCCAGTACGGCCTTATAAACATCTGCCCTCTCTGACCTGTCTCCTCCAAGTAGAATTCTAGTCTCTGTCGCTTTTTGTTGCGTTTTTTTTGTGGTTTGGGTTTTTTTTTTTCTTTTTTGAAGCCTCTTCCCATGTAGAACCAACTTTACTCTCACTGATTCTTGTTTCTCTTCTCTGGTTTTGCAGTATGGGTTTAGCAGGACACAGTACTCGTGACATGGACGTAGCATAGTTTTGTATCTTGACGTTCCTGCTTTTCATTACTTTCCTAATAATTTTATCTCCATTGTGGCTGCTTTTTAGAGACCGAGCTGGTGATGTCGCAGAACCACACACAATGCCTGCAGTATCTGCGTAAAATCCTATAGCTATACGTCTTGGTTAAGTTGGTTTAGCCTATGCATGTTAATGTATCAACAGTTAAGTTTCTCTTAATTTTAAGCTGGTCTTTCTTTACCAAATGCCTTTCTGTTATTCATAGCCTTATTTTTCAAGGAAAATCAGTGGTTTAAGCGCCATGGTGAGACTCACTACAAAAACTAGCGTTGGTCCAAATTCTTGAAAGATATCTTTCTATCCTAAGTGGTTCTTTTACTTAAATGTTGGTCAGGCTCAGCCTTCATAACAGTGAACTTAAACTAAGAAAAAAAACCCCTGCTGTTAACTCTTAACTCCTTTTGTCACTAATATAAATTTTCTTTCTTTGTATCAGGTGGAGTGGAGTGGTTACAGATCAAGGACAGAGATTTTTCCTACAGCAGGCCTAATACAATTTGCAGCTTTCTGCGTGAAAAAGAAGATTCTGAGGAGTCAGCTCAGGCCCAAGACAAATTGACTGAAGAGTCAGAGGGAGAGGTGAGTGGCGGAGGAAATTCTGACGTGAATTGTGATCTGGAGAAGCAGCACAGCTTGGAAATAGATGCCTCTATTCCTGTGCCTGACAGCCCTGCTTCTGGGGCAGAGGATTCTCCTTCTGGAAGCGTTGCCTTAGATGATGCCCCTCCATGATATCAGCTCTGATCTTTCCAGGATTTCTTCATGGAGTTAGTGGGCCAACTTTTAAATGCCAACTTTTATAGGCTGTGACGTGATTTCCAATTTATCTGAGCAATTAGTAGTGGAAAAATGGACGTTGTGTTCTTGTGCGTTGCTTTTATGTTTGGATTATAGTGGGGAGGGCTTAAGTGTTTTTTAAAAATGCTTATTGGAAATGCGTGTATCTCTACCTCAAAATTGAAGAGGAGGAAATGGTTACATAATTAAAAAAAACCCCTACCTTAGAAAAATGTTGATGTATTGCACAGTCTGGATCATTTTGTAAAAAGAAAAACAAAAAAAAAAATAATTGTTTGATTGAATAAAGTCCTGAATTTTTCAAGTATAGCTTCACCTTGTGTGTCATATGCAGCTGCATACTGTGTCTGTTCTTGTACGGCAGTTATTGAAAGAAAAATTCAAGTAAGTGTGGCTTTTATTACTTGTTTGATTACTCATCAAATTTCTTAGTTTGGATTTTCTCTAGCATCCTTTGTTCCCTTACGGATGTTAGAAATCCCTTATGTGGGAAGGGACTTCAGGAGGTCTTTTGTCCAGCTTCCTACTTGAAATAGGGTTAACACTGAATTCAGGCCACGTTGCTCCAGGCTTTGTCCAGTCAAGTCTTGAAAACCCCTGTGGACTAGTCAGCAACTGAAATCTAGGTCTTCATGAGGCATCTGTCACTCTTCCTTCCCCCATTTTGTATATAATATAATGTATGTTGTACAAAAGGAAGGGTTTTTTGTTGTTTTTTTGTTGTTGTTGTTGTTTTTCCCAAGTAATGTCTTGGCTCTGTTCTTCTCCTCTGGCATTTTTCTGAAGGTTTTTATGCCCAAGATCCTGTAACCGTGCATCAGTGGCTCCCAAACTGATCCATGTGACTGTATTGTGGCCCCCAGCTAGTCTGTGGGTTGATATTACATATCGCTACATCATTTATATTGTCAGGTAGTATTTCATATAAAAGTTGAGTATGTGGTGCATTCATGATAATGTTTTTAAAAGCACAGCGTTTTGTTAAACATAAAATGTTTTCTTCCTGACCTTTCTTCCTTCCTACCTTTCTCTGCCTCCCTCAAAATAGTTTAACTGCAACAGTGCTGTGAGGATGGGAATACCTAATTAATTCCAGCATAATTATGTAATACTTTAATTAGTAATGATCAGAGAAGTTCACCCACAGCATTGTTCACAGCACAGGATCAGTAAAGGTAAGCCATCAAAACAGTGCAACGGTTTCAAGCCATCAATCCCACTATTCAGTTTTTGTATGTAGAAGCAACTTGAATCATGGGGGAAGAGGAGGTGGGGAGAGGAAGGTGAGGAAGAAGAGGGAATGTGTTCTGTCCGCCTCCAGCCTGGGTACAGATCTTTCACATGGTAGTGTCTGCACTTCAGGTTTCAGGGAGACGGCTCAGCCTTCTCTCTGGATTTAACTGCAGTCCGGGGAAGTTTAAAAGCGTTGTTCAAACTTGGTTTGTGTGGTGCTGATAGACAGATGATAATTATAACTGGAATAACGATCTCAGGAATATTATGAGCCGGTATAATGCACGCTCTTGTCTGCAGTGGGGAGCGTTTGTGGTGCTGGGCTGCGCTTGCTGGCGGCTGAACCTCCTGCTAGAGGGACCGGGGGTGCTGCAGGTAGAAAGCACTCGCTATCGTAGCTTCTGCTGCCGAGAACAGAGAGGTGCTTCCAAGAGTTTATTTTTCCAAGAGCTCCAAGAGCCTGTCAGCGTGCAGATGTAGCAACTCTCTCTTATGTTTTGTTAACCAATTGCTAAATCTGTCACTATACACGTGCAAATTTTTTTTTTATTATGTGCAAGGAGTATTCTAGCAGAATTGGTGACTGACCTTTTTCAGTCTTTTCTTTCAGTAGTGTACTGAAGCTGTTTCTTTGTTCTAGTTTATCTGGGAATAATTTTTTAACATTTTAGGTGTATCATAAACTATGAGTACCTTCATAACAATGTTATTTAGATTTTAGATGTTATTTATAATGCTCAAACTTTTGTTTCTATTATTATTAGCCCTGACTTTTGCAACCATACTCACTCTTTACCCATCTTTCCCCCCTTCCTCCCAGAAAGCAGCTGCTATGAGTCCACTGCTGCTGATAGCAAATTCTTCAACTTTACTGTTTTCGCCCCCAAAAAGCCCAACAAGTTGGTTGTTTCAAGTACAGTTCAAAATTGGTGGGCAGGGGGGTGTGTGGAGTAAAAAGGGTATTGGGTAAGTATGATAGCTGGACGTAGGCTTACTACCGTAATCACCCTTGCCTGGTTATTATATATTGTTCATGTCCTTACGCCTAGGCACTAGACCATCCCAGTAGTTCCTTGCCATGTCTGGTATTAAGCGCTTTTTCTGTGCGCATTGTGACAGTTACCAGTGTATGCGACGTTCAGGCTACTGATAAAATAAGCGTTCCTTTTTAGTGTTAGCACTTAAAAGGTTTTAAAAAAACTTTGGAAAAGATTTAGAGACAAGCAGGCTTACAACAGCAGAGTGCAGCGCATGAAGCGCTTAGCTTACAAGAAGGCTGGGTGTATTCCGAATTAGATGTAGGCAGGCAGGGGATGATTTTTCTGCTTTAGGTCTTTAGATTTCGATGGGTGGTTTGGCTTTCTTGTACCTTCAGTTTTCAAGTCGCAATCAAACGACTTGTCATCTTTAGAGAGGTTGTAGAAAAGCTCTTTGTCTAGTTAAAATCAAAGGCAGTATGTCCAGTGTCCAAGACCTATTAGATCAACTTTTGGCATTTCGTACTATTTTATATACTCTACAATGTGTAAATCTCTCAGAGGAGAGAAAACAGAAATATTTTTCTTGTCCTGGGAAGGCACAGGCTAGCCAAACCAATATCCAGGACTGAAACTGGAAGGGGGAGGTAAGTAAACAAAAATTGGACAGAAGTTCACGACCAGGCTGCTAATGCTGTTCTGAACACCAGCTGGAGGAGCAAACGCAGCAACCTGAACAAATTTGAACAGCTCTGCAGGCTTTGAAATAACTGGAAGCTTTTTGGATTAAGAGTGGATACCAGTTTAAAAGTGATGCTACCACATTAGGGATTTTAGGGAGAAATAAATCTTTGGCATTTGGTTTCTGTTAGGTGTAAGGTCATGTTCTCCAGTCGTAATAGCTGCATTGGTCCTTCCAAGTAGGGAAATTTGGGGGGAAAGAGGGCTTAAAATGGCATGCTTTAGCTGTACACCTTTAATGGGGCTCCCAGCGCGCCAGGGATGAGAGGAGGGAAGCAAGAAAGGCAGAAACGAGTTGGTCAGGCACTGCCGCAGTTACGTGCAGTTAGGTACAGTTGCGTGACTGCATCTGAAAGGGTTAAAGCCAAGACGGACAAAGCCACTGCACCAAAATGCCTCCTGAAAGACTTAAAGCCTAGGGGCAAGGAGGATATTTTAAATATCTTAGTCACTTAACTAAACAGAAGAAAGGCCTTTGTGATTTAGAGAGTCCTTAGACAACTGGGCCTTGGGAGGACAAACAGCAGGGGAGATAGGAAAGCTGCCAGGGGATGGCAACAGCCTTGAAGGTCGCGGTCCCAGAACTGAAGCAACGGTCAGTCAGCGAACACAGCGAAGCCGCCCACGCGCCTCCATCTGAAGGCCCCGACGACCACCCAACGACCACCAAGGCAGACGGCTGCGCGCGCGGATCGCACATGTGCATATGTTCCTAAGTTCCAGGAAATCTCATGTTTATGTCAATGAATTCTGGGAAACTCTGTGAATATGTACGACTTCACAGTAGATAATCCCTGAAAGTCTACCAGACCGGGGGAGCGCTCATGGTGGAGAATCCTCAGCGCTGCAAAAAAGGATACCAGCTTCATGGGAGCTTCGTGGCTATCGAGTTTCGTTTCAGGGACTCTCTGGATTTTCCGTTTCTCCTCTGGGGAGATTCGGACTGGGAGGAGAAGCGTCCGCGAGTTTTTGTATCACGTCATTATTTGCGTGTCCGTTAACTTGCACCCAGGGGAACGAAAACGCCGCCGCGGGTGCAGGCGCCCCGACGCGCACCCCCGCGGGGGCGGGGCTTGCCCCGCGCATGCTCACTGCCCGAGCCCGCGCGCTTCCCGGCGCGCGCCCTGCCCTCCCCGCGGCGGATGTGAGGTACCGGATGATGTTGCCTGACGACAGCCGGGCGCGCACGTGAAGCGACTGGGCAGCGATGGAGCCGCTGGACCGGGTGGTGTGAGTGTCACCTCACCCCCTCCGGGCCCGCAGGGTGGCCGGTAGCGGGCGGGGCCTGCTGCGCCGCTTCCCCGGGCGCCGGGCAGCGGGAGCGGGCCCTGGGAGGAGGCGGGGGCGGCTGTGGGGCCCGGGGCGGCTGTGGGGAGGGTTGCAGGAGGGGAAAGGCCTGCGGGAAGGAGGAAAACGGAGCGCTGCCGGCTTTGTAGTGGTGGCAAGAGAGCCCTTACTCAGTCGGTAACTGAAAGGAACCGCGGTGACCGGCTGGCGTTGAACTGAAGTACTTCTGTACGCTTGAAGGAGCAATCTGCACCTGCAGTTGGAAGTACCTGTGTGGGGCTGTTTGTTTGTTTGTTTTTAAAAAGAAAATAAATATAATGCTTCACGGAGAAGATAGTAAAAGCTTTACGTTCATCTAGTAGAGAAAGTAGGTCTTAAGCCATCTAGTTATTCATTTATAGAAGCTCCCCGCCCCTGCTGAGGCTGGTGCATTTCACCTAAACCCTGCACGGTGCTGCTCTCTGGTGCGTGCCAACGCGTATGGCGTACTTGAGCTTTTCTTTTGAATGCCACCGATGGTCTTTGAGGAACTTTGTTTTCTTCTCATGGGCGAGTCTCTGACTCGGGGAGGGGGCTGGTGTGAGGGGAAGCTTTCAGCCTGTCAGTAGTCTGTGGGAATTGTGGTATAGCTTAAGCTCTAAATTAGCAGAAACTGAAAAGCCCAAGACTGGGTAAGATCACCTTTGCTAGCTTGGGGGGGCAGAGAGGAAGAGGAGTGGCAGTAAAACGCACTCATCTGAGACTGGGCTTTTAGCATTGATTGTAGTTCTGCAGGTTGGGATTAGTTTGAGTCACTGAAACAAGTTACTTGAACACAGCTTGTTCCAATTCTTGGGTTTTTTACTGTTTTCTGTGGTGTCGGCTGTTGTTACTAATATTAAGTTTTAAACTGTTAATTTATTGTTACAGAAAGCCTAAAACTAAGAGAGCAAAAAGATTTCTTGAGAAGAGAGAACCCAAACTTAAAGAAAATACAAAAAATGCTATGCTCATAAAAGGAGGAAATGCAAACTTAACAGTGACTGAAGTGCTTAAAGACATTGTAAGTTGTTGGACGTAGTATGCAGCCTTTAATTATATAAGCTTTTGTGCTACACCAAGAGTACCTTCCTTTCTCTTTTTCTTACAGTTTGCATGTTCTCTGCTGCAAGATCAATATTTTCATGCTCTCCCTATTCCCCAAGTCTCAGATTGACCAGTACTCCAAAGGTGTCATTACCTGCCCCTCGATGGAGATTATTTTCTTCCAGTTTCTTCTTTGCCAGAAGTTTTAAGCTTATTCTCTTCATTATTTTTTCCACACTTGCCCAGTATATAAGTTGAAATGTTGCAAGTCCATTTGAAAACAAGAGGATTAGGTACAGAATTGGGACTGGATCACTCAGCTGAAGTTATATTGCAGAATCCTGTAAACTGCTTGTGTGTATTGATATGGAGCTTTCAACCTCTCCTAAAACTTAAACATACCAATCCTGTTTCCTAACTCCATACCTGAAAATATTATAGCTGTTGCTACACTCTTTGTTGTTTTCTTACCATCTTATGCCGATGATAATCAGGTGGTTGTTCACTGCCTGGTTTTCCTCATGCCCCTAGAAGCAGAGATTTCATTACATGGCTTTGATTTCAGCTGTTTCTCAGTTACTTTGTTATTTCTTAGCTTCTAGAAATAAGTCCTTCTGCAATTAATTTGGAACCAAGATTAGTACTACTAACTTGAAGAGTATTATTGTGAGCAGAGCTTTTGAAGTGACTTCTTTTCTAGACTGATTTGCACAAACAATTACTCTATATCATGTGATCTTGTAAGTTGTAGGGTTTTAGAAAAAGCAGTGCTGTGTACTTAAATGTATTAGAGATAAGACGTGTTTAACTTTGTCTTTCGCAGTATGCTGTGAAGAAGCCTTTTGCTGTACTGTATAAAAAGTAAGTGGTCTCACTTTGATATCTTTGAGTCTTCTGCCAAGACAGCTTTTGGTAATTTCAAAGCATGAATAGAGATGCTGGCTAGTGTGGGGGCTTGCAGAAGGGGTGAGATTCATCGTAAATTTCACTAGGCTGGAAACAAGCTACGCGTCATCAGTGATGGTGCTGAGCCCAGTTCTGTGCCTACTGTTACAGAGCAGGATTCAGCAAACCTGAACAGTTGGCTTCTCTGACTGATCTGTGCAAACAGCTAGTGAGGTTCTGTGTCCGGTGGGTAGGCTGGAGTTCTTATATCTGAATTCTTATAAATTTGAGTTACAGATTATAACGATAGATATGTCTTGCTCAAAATGGGAACCCAGTATCTGTATGGTGTAGTGCAAATTTAACATTTTGGATGAACAAGGAAAGGCAGGAGTTTATGAAGTGTCACTGGTGGTGGTCTGGAAGTCAGGCTCCAGGAGACAGGAAACGTGGAGGAAAGTACTTAAAATGGCAACTGCGGCACTAAGGAACTCTTGGCAGTATTAATATGGCTCATGGTTTGAACTAAAACTGAACCTCTACTGCTGGAGTTTCCAGTAGAATGCAGAATTTTAATGTTATCAGAGAACTAATTAGAAGTGCTTATCTGGGCTTGTTCTTTTGTTTTTTCTTAATCTTTTTCTTTTTTTCTTCCCCCCCCAGGAAAAATATTACTAGGCCTTTTGAGGATCAAACATCATTGGTAAGTATAAACCATGTCTTCTCTGGTGACATTTTACAGCCTTCGAGTCATGAAGAACTTTATCGGAGGACAATTTGCTGTTGCTCTGTGAGGAAGTAGATGAGAAACAAAGTTTATAGGGAGTTTGGATAAGTTGAAGGTAGGGCTATGTCTAGATTTGTGGTGTCAGTAGGGATATTTTTCTTCTGGCTGCAAGACAGAATTGTCATATTGTGAGGACTTTGTCTTTGCCTTAAATGCATGTTTCTGTAAACTGAAAGGCAAATGTAGGAGTCTGTAGCGCTATTATAAGTAACAGTGCTTGATATGAAAGGAAGAATAAATCGTTTTATTTTGATTTTCTAAAAGTCAGTCCTCTAAAGTGCCATAGCTTATGAACAACTTGTTTTCAATTTAGTGAATTCATAGGTTAAAATAGTTAAATGGAGGGGTCATAGCTTTCTGTGACTTCCTCATGTTTGAATAGAGGAAGAAAAGCCCAACAGAGTACCACATGCATCAGCTGTGCAAGTGTGAGATGGTCGCTGAGAGTTCTGTTCCAACATTCAGTCAAGAACTGCCAGAAGAATGTGCAATTTCAGTTAGATATCTGTATTTGGCCTGCAAAAGGGTTGCAAAAGTGGCTCTTCAGAGGCTTGGAGGGTATTTTGGAAGGGTGTGTGTATTTGGAAATAGATGTGGTGATATGCCTTTGTCTGGATTTGGTGTTGATTCAAGGTTTTAAGGTCAAGGTAATTTATGAGCAGGAAGGCAAAAAATAGAGGGGCTAATCCTAAGATTATATCGCACATATCTGTACTTCAATTGAAGGATTACTTTAACTGCTGAAATATGTCTGTCATCAAAGCAGTGTATGTATTTCCTTCAACAAAATGAGAGAAAGGAGATAGTGATGTACAGCTGTGGTTTTACAATAAAGACAAAAATTATTTATCCCAAAATAAGTTGTGTGGTTCCCACTGATCATGATTTGGTAATGTTTGCTCTGTGCCACTGCTGACTCACATAGGGAAATAAAGGTCAGCTTTCCAATGCGCGAGGCAGTTGTTGAAATAACTCACTGAAAATGCACACTGAAGTTGGGAATTTGGGGGTATTGTATTAAATAAGTCTGTGCGTGAAGAAAAAAAAAAACAATATATACCCAGTGGGCACAAATGCACTTACTTGTCTGAAGAGGATTGTGAAAATAAAGGGGAAACATGTCTAAGGAATTCTCTGTAAATAAAAAGGGAGAGGAGGGGAGAGAGCTAAGGATCCTTAGTGATCACTAAGGATCCTTTTTAAAAAAGTGAAGGTAGCCAATAGTCAGTGCTAGAGGAGTTGCTGAAGTTTTATTGGACAGTTGAGTTAAAGCATTTTTAATGTGTCAGGAACAAAAAGTCATTGCAGTTGCAGCATAGATACACCAACATAAAAAGTTACTTAATCTGCATTAATACCGATGCTGAGGTGCTGTAGGATGTGCTTCTGTTCTGTTCTTGGCATGAAGCACAGTAATGCAGCCATCCCTAAAATATTATGAGTGGTATGGAAAACTTACTGTAGGCAGCAAGGAAGGATTTGCAACATTATTTGCTGAAACTAAATCTCTTACAATCCCATGGCTGGGTGACTTGGTTTCACAGGCATGTAGGAACTAGCTCATCATCAGCTGACCACTGGTTTAAACTTCCGATCATATCTGGGAAAACATGGCAGCTAAAATCATTCTGAAATTTTAAACGGGAGTCCTTCAGGGAACTTTAATTCTTGTAACATCAAAACAATGGGGTTGGGTCATTGAGAACAGTGTCAACAAATAATCAGAGCCTAGAAAGCTATGGAAAGTCTAATCAAGTTGGTTTTTTTTTAACTTGGTTACAGGCATTTTTTTAAAAGGGCAATTTTGCAATGTATGTGATGTTGCAGTATATGCAGGACACTTCTGAGGCATTTGAGATTTGTTGCATCTTTTTAATAAAATATCATACAGCTGTTGGAGAATTTACATATATCAACACGCAGTGATTAACAGAGCTGTATGAGCACGTGTTTCAAGTGGATGGTTCTGTTCTTGATCTGTCTACAGTCGGTTTTTTTCAGGGACCTGATGGCAGAGCTCAGTGCTGAGCTGTGTGATTTGTATGTGCAGTTAATCCAGCCTAGGATTGCTCCTGGGCGTGTCTCTCCTGACCTTCCAGAGGGGCAGAGCTGCAAAGTCCTCTCTGAGCTGCTGCTGTTGCAGGGGTGGGAGGAGGTGCAGTGTTGTTTTATGCTTCACAACTGCTAAGTGCAGGTATGGAAACTGGTACTTCTGGGAAGTACTGGATAAATAGCCTGTGCGTATATCTGGGAACTATGGTTGATACACAGAATGAGGGGCTACCTTGAGAAGCAGCCGTGCATAAAAAGGCTTTGGAGTTGGACATCCTCGGGAAGAATTGCTGTAATGTTCGCTCTGGACATAATACTTTAATAGATTCTCGTATCTGCTCCACCTGGAGAAAAGATCTTCTCTGTGGTAGTCACCACTGGCTTGGTTTTAACTAGCATCTTAGTCTTAAATAATGAATTGATGTGAAGTTGCTCTGTAGTAGGACTCTCATGCCCAAGTGTGAGAACATTAGATATTTGCAGATGTGCCTAGGCTTGCTGTTGAGGCAGTTAACTGGTGGTTCAGAAGCTGTTAGGCAAAGCTAGTAATATGCTGCATGAAGCTTAGCTGGGTAACTAAAATGAGGAATTACAACTGCAGCCAACTTGCAAATACTTACTCTTCAGGCAAGGAGAAATGGTTGAAGGTATCTTATGTAAAAACAGATAATGAGGAATTATGAAAAAGGCCATTACAGATAAAATGGCAAGAAAAAAATTGCCTGGCTTGATTTTTAAGACTGCAACGGGAAATAAAAAAAGAAATGAATTGTTGTTTGAACCTTGAATCTGGCTATCAATTTTAGCTTATGTGGACCTGGACATGCTCAAAACTCTTCTGGTAAATGCAGTTGCTCTTCTCATTAAGCTTCTCCTAAACTCATGTGTTTGTGACGTGTACCTTCACCAAATACTTGAAACACTACAAACTGGAACTTATGAGGTTTTTTTCTTTTCCTCGACTGTAGGAATTTTTTTCCAAGAAATCAGATTGTTCTTTGTTTCTGTTTGGCTCTCATAACAAGAAGCGACCTAACAACCTGATAATAGGTAATATGTCTTATTTGGGTTTGTATTCGAATGAAAAGTCTAGTTTTCAATGAATATTTAAGTAGCTGGATTTTCTTTTTTCACTTTCACAGGTCGCATGTTTGACTATCATGTCCTAGACATGATTGAGCTAGGCGTTGAGAAGTTTGTATCCCTAAAAGATGTTAAGGTAAGGAATTGCTAATTCAGTATTTCAGTGACATCTGCTGGTGGATTTTTTCGGTGCACTGGCTTTTTCTGTGCTCTGAAGTAAGGACAGGAGTTGTTTAAAAAAGCGTTTCATGTGGCATATGAGGATTGCTAATTTGTGTACCCCAGAATGTTATTTTTATGCTCTGCTTTTTGTTTAATTTTGGTTGTTTTGAGCAAGCTTGCAACTTTCTTTGCAAATTATTTTTTTTAGGCTTGGTTTATTGCTAATGTTTTCCTTTTTAATTAAAGAGGTACAGTTACAAAATTCCTTAGTCAGGTCCTGCTCATGGTAGGTTCCTACATAAACTGGTGTAGGCTTTGAAAACTGAAATCCTTTTTCTCAAACTGTAACCAAAGAGGGTCATTCTGCTGACCGAGATGATTCTGAAATTTTCTTTAACTTTCAGTAGCACGTAAATGCCAGTTTTCAGGGAACTATACTTAATTCAGATAGGGATTTAACATCCTGATTACTTAAACCCAGAAAAAATTCACCTTTTATGGCTATGTTAGGCTCATTTTGGCAAGACTAAAACATATTTCATATGTGTGTACTTTTGTATCAAGCAGTTCATACACTGCAAAAATAAGGAGGTTTTATGGTCTTTATTCTCATCACAGTCTATAAATTGGCAGGACAGTCTAGAGGGATCGTGAACAAATGACAGTTTATAAAGGTGAATCTTCCCCTTGAAGTCAGATTGTAGTGTGTATCTTCATAACACTGTTTATAGCAGGGAACTTATAGTTAAGTAAATGTATTTGTTGGCCAGAATTAAAATTAGGTGATTGGCTAAACTATTCTTTTAGCCTTTTTCGTGTATTCTCCAGTGTTAGAAGTACAATAGACTTGTTTGCCTCTAATTTTACTTTTCTTGTTAGTAGTTGCAGTCAGATTCACTTGTTTTCACCAGAAGGTGTTATCTTACACATTTTTTTATCATCTCTTTTTTTTAATCCAGCACAAAGGATAATACAGTTCACCCTTTTAAAAACAAAGACCTTCCATACACATACAGTGTTGTTCAATGAAAAAAAAAGTGTCTATTCTGTCCATATTGATCACAGGTCAGAACAATTTTTTGTTCAGTGTCAAATGGCTAACCACCTATTAAGTCAATAATATGTTCCCTAATACAGTCTGAATTTTTGTTCTGTTTTAAAATTCCTTATTCTGCAGAACAGTAAATGTCCTGAAGGAACAAAACCTATGTTGATATTTGCTGGTGACATGTTTGATGTAAATGAAGAATACAGAAGACTGAAGAGCCTTCTTATTGGTCAGTATTTTGATTATTTGCCCAGTAGGATTGCATAAATCTGTAGTAATACGATCTGTTGGGAAATGCTGGTTTGTCAATAAATGTTTGTTTATGGTCAGCACAGAAAGAATACAAGAACAGGCACTTCCAAGTATCACATCACGTGAAATCAAAGTTAACTAATCGTCATGACTGTTGGGGGGGGGAAAAAATAGCCTAAAAGACTCTGAAGTTGAAACTTTCTGTTCACTAAAATTCATGACTTTATGGGAAAATGCTGGCATTTTTCAAAAAGTCTTTACCTTGTAATTGTACTGGATCATCACCTTTCTAACTAAATAATATTTTTGAAGTATCTAATTTTAAATCAGTGGATTAAGCTCAGAAAGTGGGATATTTTTGCTTACAAAAAAGTCAAATCAGTATAATTGAGCTTGTGTTTTTATAATGAAAGCATTTTCTGTTGGAAATTTGACCAATTCTAACAAAAGTGCCATTGATCAGAGTACTTGGAAAGAACATGTGCAGTAAAAACCAGCTGTAGATAATAGCCGTGTCATAACTTCAAGGCAGGCTTGGAGCTTAGTAAACAAACTGGCATAAATTTTTTTACTATCTCAAGGTTGGAGGCTCTGGAAGATAAAGCACATTGTGTTGTTTTTTTTTTTTCTGGGGAACTACAAAGAATGATTATACTTTTCTTAGGGTAGCTTTTCGGGACATAGAAGTCATATGGTACTGTATCTCTTGACACTTAAAAAATGCATCTTGTTTGGTGGAACTAGATCTAGTAAGTAGGGTGGTGTGTTTTTTTCTTTTTAATAGGTTTCCTAAAAATAGAATATTTTTTTTTTAAGCTCTGGTAAAATAGTGAAACTGGCCCAATAAGAACAGTCTTGTTCTTTCAGTTCCATTCTTGGGTTGTACCAACTCATAATCTTACAGCTTTGCAAGATCTCCCTTTCATATAAAATTAATATTGATTGGGCTCTTTTTTCCTAGGCAGACAGACAAGTGATTGCTCTTTAGAAACAGACCTTAAAAATGAGATCCATCCCCCCCCCCCCCCCCCCCCCCCCCGTAGTATTACAATTCCTTAAAGCAAGATGCTCTTCTGAAATGAGACTGAAAAGGGAGCAGGAGAGGAGAAAATTTGCATCCTCTCAATATAGCTGACTGGTTCTTGGGGATAGATGAAAGGCTAGTAACTGTGCTTATAAACCTTTGAAGGTGGGTGAATATTGAACACGAAGATAAGCGAGTTTTAATACTGCATGTTTGTGTCACTCTAAATGAATATTTACACTGCAGGAAGCAGGTGCATTATTTTCTGTAGTGTATCTTGTTCAGGCATCTGCACAATGTTGATGATTGGCATCCAGATGTGCTCATGCACCCCATGATCAAACAGCTTGATACCTTAAATGGAAGACATGCGTCGTTAGATAGTTGCCAAATAACTAACTAGTCTTTCCTGTCCTATTTCTTTTGATGCTCATCTGTCCTTTCTCCTCTCCTATTTATTTGCCTTTAATGACTCTGCAGTCAAATGTACTCAAATCGACACACAATCTTTCTTCTTGAATGTACTCCAAGTACTCCAGGTCTTAATGTTCTGCTGACTTCTACGAAATACCTGAATGCAAAACAACAGACAAAGGAAAAGGAGTGTAAAGGCTCGAAGGTATCACTAACCAATTAAAATCATTTGGGTAATAATTTGACCTACTTCAAAAATGCCCTTAACTGATAGGGAGGAACTGATTCTTTCTGTTCCTGCAACGGATAGTGCTTGTAAGCTGCCACTCTATTGCTAAGAAAGATAGAAAAATGTCTTTATAACAACTGCAAATATTTTGGTACTGTAGCAGTATTGTTGGGATCGCAGAGAGAATATGAGATAGCTAGCAGCTTCTTCTTGCCAAAGCAATGTGATGCTGGTGAACAACCAAGCTTTCATTGGTTTTTGTGCTATCAAAAGGGTTTATGCATGTTTGGAGTATCATTTTATGGCAGTTTCTTTGTAAAATTAAAGGCAAGGGTGAATTCTTGTCTTCATGGTAACCAAACCCTATCATCTGCTTAAACCGTGAAGTGGAAGAAGTTATATAGGAGAAATAAATGGCAGCTGCATTTTTCTTTAGAGACCTGGAAGACAAAGACATCCCATTCTTTCTCTTTTGGTTTTCATTGCCTACTGATGTGGTAGTGTAGGAATTCATTCACAATATAAGTCCTTCGAATGCAGTTCATGAACTTCTATTAACCTTTTATGCTTGTATTTATAAAATGTTTCACCTCTTAAAATGCTACCTGCTTGCTAGTTCTGTTACTGCATACCCATTTCATTCTAAAAATGGCTAGGCACTACGCAACTCGCTTATACACTTTCTAAAATGTTGGTTTCCAGGAGACCTCTACAATTTTGGGTTGAGCATCAGCTTGTTCTTCATACAGCCTTCCTCACACAGACTTTTTTGAGTGTCTCAAAAGATTTGTGGGTTCCTTCTGGCGAAGAAAGGGGATGGCTGGGAAATGCTTGGGATATAGTTTGAACTCCGCTGATGCTAACCATAGCTACGTAGGTTACAGTGTTACCAGCTTTCGATACAGATTGATACAAAAAGGAGTGTATAGACTCATGTTCCAAAATAATTCAGGAATTTAATCTGGAAATGGAAAGGTCCTGTGAAGCTCTCTGCAGGAAAAAGTAAATTAGAAGTTCTGGAAACATGTTGAGGACAAGGGGGAGAAAGAACTAGGAATGGAAAGTAAGGAGAAAGCAAGTCTCTAGTCCAACCCAAGCAAGAGTTGTAAATTAAGAGTACATTAAAAAAACCTTCAGCTCTCTGGGTATAGTGAAGTGTAAGGTTTCTGCAGCTGTTCAGCATTGCCAGGAAACAGAAATTCCTGACCACCTGCATTTGTTGGAAGAGATCATCCTGTGGGTAAAAAGATGTATGATGCCACAGGAAACTAGGAAAGGGAGGTGTTGCCAATCAAACCACTGCAAATGTAAGCTTGTGTACCTGCAGAGAACTAGTCGAAGGGAGAATATATGCCAGAAGCTAACAAAGTGTTTTATTTGCAACTTTTCCTCTAACTACAAGCTCAACCCACAAGAGGAGGGGAGTATTTAATTGACCAAGGAAATTTCCTGGCTAGCTTCCAGCTGATATTTGCCAGCAAGACTTTGTTTTGGATGTCACTCCAGTGCTGATACTCTTGAAAAAGGTAGTGGAGGAAAAGACAACTAGCCGAGGGATCTGAAAATGGGACAGAATGGAAAAGACTGATGTGTTTTGCATCTGTTAGCAGTTCTGCTATGTGTCAGCATTGCCCTCTCATGTTTATTAGCACACCTTGTTCCTTCAGTCAAGGTCACATTCTTTCTCCACCCTCTGCATATGTTGGACAGATTGCTGTGCTTATTGCAAGCTCGGTGATTGCACAGTATTTTTTTTCATAGCCTGATACAGGAACCTCACTAGAGACGGCTCATTTTGTATTTAACCTGTATTTCAGCGTTGTCTTTGCAAACTAAGCAAGTATTTAAAGCGTCTTGTTTTTATAGTTACGTGTTGCTTATTAAATAGAGAAAACATTAATTGTAATGATGAGTATTGCTTTACCTAAAGGACAGAAGTGCTTTGTGGTGGGGGAGGTATGAATCTAACTTTTTCCCCAAGTCAATGAGAGAAAATGTAAGTAAGAGTAGACAAGATACAGTTTTGATCTGTTTTGTGCTGGTTTTGATCCTTCTTCGTACTCGTCCAAATCTGGCTCTAATTAAGAATCTTAAGTATCAGTTTGTTGAATGGTGTCTTTAAACAGATATCTGAACTAATGGCTTCTCTGTGTCCATCTATGTTTAGCTGAGCATGAACTGGCCTAAACACAAAATAAGATATGTTTCATTTTTCTGACTTTAGACCTGAATCTTTAGAAGAATAGACAATGCAATTATCCCAGTTAGCTTAATAAAACTAAGTTACTGCTCTGAAAGTATATTTTCTCTTCTCCATGCACTTATTTTTAGGTAGTGGGTATATTGGTACCAGATTACCTCTGGGAAGTCACTATGTTCCTGTCAGGATTTCTATGCACGTTTGGTTTCACCAGCACAGGAGCTAACACCTGTAATGTTAAGTTTCTCCCCTGTGTTTTGGCTGGGCTGAAGTTTTAAGTAGCGGCTATTGTGTGAGATTCCTATTAAACACATGGTTTCGGATTTTCTAGAGCCATCCCGTGTATAGCCTTGCTTAGTTTAGATGCAATAAAAGTATCTAGGTAGGCAAGGAGTTCACATCAGTGATGTGATGTGGGTCCATTATGAAAAAAACGATTTGTTACAGCTGTCTGTTGGTTTGGTTTTCAGCCAAGAAACCTGGCATTTATTCTTTTAAAATATTCTTTCAGATTTCTTCAGAGGTCCTAGCGTGCCCAGTATCCGTCTGGCTGGTTTAGAGTATGTTTTGCATTTCACAGCTGTAGATGGGAAAATTTACATGCGAAGCTATAAGTGAGTATGTGTTTTATCTATTTGTTTGCTTTTTGGTACACTTGTCAACTTTTCCCCAAATTTAGCCCATAGTTGTGTCATTGAACTGACCTGAGCAATAGTTTGTTGCATTTAAAACATGTAATGTGTAGAAGTGTTCCAGCATAACACAGTAACTTGTAGAGCAGAAGGAGAACACTTAAGCCCTAAACCTGCTGCTTCCTTCCTTGTTGAGCTCCCCCTTCTAGCTAGGAGGACTGCTCTTTCGTATGGTTGGATTAGTAGGGTGGTGTGAATTAACTTGGTGAAGTCAGAGTACAGTCTTAGACTTCATAGACTTAGTCTGTTCTCAGGCTGATTTCTAGGACTCTCCTCACTTAGGTGTTCGTCAGAGAATGTCAGGTGGTGGGCTGCAGCCAGCGATACACAAGGAAAAACAGGAAAAGGCAGGACGAGACAATCTTTCTTGCTGCATTGGTGTTCACCCTCACAGTTCATGGCCTTGCCTTAGCAGGCTGTGAGCATTCATAGCTTGTGTTCCATGTGATTTTGATTTCTCTTGTAACAAAACCACTTTTATCAGTCTCATTCTTCAAAACAAGCAAAGAAAGAACTTTCTTGGTTAGTGCTCAGATTATTTTGCTGTAAATGACAGTAAATATTTTTCATGTCCATTAATACCCAGGGCACTATTTTGAATTTGAGGAGTGATACGGCTTTCAGGGTACTGGGACAGAGTTTAACAGTAATACTGGTAATACTAGTCTCATTTACAAAAAAAAAAAAAAAAAAAAAAAGTTGTTACTGTAGCCAGGTTATATTTTGGATGTGTTCAAATCGTGATGGAACAGATTTAATATAGTATAAACTGTTATTGACAGACATCTTTCTCAATAATAGAGTTAGCAGTAGCAATTGTTTTTAATAGTCTTCCTAAAGGGCAGGTTCAATCCTGTAGTTCGGAAGACAGATGCATCTTTATCACAGAGGACAATGTTGATTTTTGTTTGTTTTTCCCGTCTAGGGTGCTTCTGAAGAAATCTGGCTGTAAAATACCAAGAATTGAACTGGAAGAGATGGGACCTTCCTTAGACCTCGTTATGAGGAGGACACATTTAGCTTCAGATGACCTTTATAAGCTATCTTTAAAACAACCAAAAGCCCTGAAGGTATGTACCTTGGAAAGTATATTACTTCCAGATCTATATGTGAAGAAGAGCAGAAGCTGAAGTATTAATTATTGTATGTTTGACCAAAGCTTACTTTTACATAGGCCAACTGATATTTCTGGGGCCATAGCGCTTTTGTGGTGATCAGCTGGCATACAAACTCTCCTCTGGTAGCATATAAGAGCAGAACAAATCTTAATCTCTAAGCTCCAAATAATGTATGCAGCCTTGCTTTTAGGCACTTGATTTGGTAGTTTAATTACTGGTGAACATGGTGATGGTAAGGCCAGATACCTGGCTTCTCACCAGAGCTCCTGGCCCTCTCTACTCAGAAACACTAATGTCCTTCTTCACTTACAGCCTAAGAAGAAAAAGAATATCTCCCATGATGTGTTTGGTACAACTTACGGTCGAATCCACATGCAGAAGCAAGATCTTAGTAAACTGCAGACGCGAAAAATGAAAGGGTTAAAAAAGAGGCCAGCAGAGAAGTCAGCTGAAGATGGTGGGGTTAGTCCCAAAAAGTCAAAATCAGCTTGATAGTCTGGAACAGCTTTGAAAACTCTTTGTACCTTCAAAGATAGTATATATATTGTAATATAACTGTGTCAGGCATAAAAGATTCAGCAGCTGTTAGTTTTATATAAAAATCTTTTTAATCATTGGTTATTTTAAAGGGAACATGGGGGTATTGAGCTTTAACATGGAACTTGGTTATTTAAAATAAAAAATGTGATATAACTTGCTTAGTTTTCCGAAGCTGAGTATTTATTCTCTTGGTGTTAGCAAACATACGCTAGTCGAGCAGGTGACTCATTTCCCAGCTTTATGGCTGTTATGTTGGGAACCCTTGATCAATCAACTCATCTTGCAAATTCTGCACAAGACCAGAGTAGTGTACATGCGTAACATATGCAACACAATTTCTCTGTTCATTTATTATGTATTTCAGTTTTTGCACAACTCAATAAACTATAAACCATTTTCTGAAGTGTGAACTCACAATATGTGCCTGATGCCGGATTATGTTTTTGACTATGGCACCAAGCCCTACGTTACACTTGCAGACATCAGGAGCGATTAAGGTGTTTTTACTGTGTTCATCACCATGGTAGCAAAGTACCTGATGTTTGCTATAGGCATAAATGAAACCTTTACCGTTTGAATTTCAATCATTGATGCTTGATTTGTGCTGAGAATGGAAGCACGTGAAGCAACCATGAAAGGGGCAAGTCTTTTCTGCTTACCCTGCTTTCCTTCTAAGTTTGTGCTCACGAGTTAGTGAAGACTCAATTAAAAACTTGGGTAAAGGGATGAGAGTTTAAGAGCTTAGCGAGACTTTGGTGCGGTGTTCTATGGTTTGGAACATAGTGAAAAGCCTTGCTTTTATTCTTCTGCTTGTCTCTTTGGAAGCTATTACTCTGCCCTTTAGCATAATTACGATTAAACTGTACACACTTTGTCATCAACACAGCAAGCGTGCTCATCCTGGTTATGTTGGTAATACTTTTATCTTTTCTTGTTAGTTTTCTCAGTGTAATCAGCTGAAGTGTCACATCGGGAATAGGCGGTTTGTTATTTTTACATGTCTTCTGCATCCTGGATGGAAGCAGTTGGGCAGCTTTGCTCTCCTTGTGCGAGAGCTGAGCTGTAACTGTGGCTGTGCAAATGCCACACGTTACGTTCTTGCTGTACTGGTTTGATAAAACTTGTAGTGTGAAAAAGAAAGGGCTTTAAAAGTTTGGGATCTTTTTGAGGGCACAAACTTATTTATCTTCAATCTATTACCTGTTGGGTTTTTTTTTTTTTGTACCATTAGACAAAATAAATTGCATGGCTCTCTCCAAATCCTTTTCTCCCATCTATAACTATGTCTTTGAGAAATTGATAATTCCATAAACTACTTCAGATTTGTATTTCCCACCATATCTTTCTGAAATACAAATCACTACGCTTTTGACTGAAAGCCATGTTTGGTAATAGCTGTAGAAGAATTGTACTAATGGGCATGCTGTCTTTTATGGACCTGTAGTCAAACGTATAGTCGTAAAAGATTGCACGTCGTGTTTTCCTGATTTGGAATCTAATTTTGGTGCTTAATTTGGTGTTTAAAAACTTAATTTCATGAAAGTAACGTAGACTATCTAACAACCTGATGCTAAAAGCGAGGCGGCTCTGCGGTAGCAGTCCTCAGAGACAGCCTGTTGCCTCCTGGCGTTGGTTGGGTTTCATGCTGCTGCTGGGTTTGCTCCTCGTGTGAAGAGGAAGCTCGGACGGTCAAGGGCTACTACGCCTGCTGGCTTCAGCCTGACGGCGTCTTTAGCCCCTGCGGTTCACGCAGCTTCAGGGAGATGCAAAGTCCTCGAGCGCAGGAAACTGGTCCGTGGGGAGAGCCGCGGTGCATTTGTTCACCCTTTGCGGGGTCTTTCGTCTCCGCTGGCTTGAGGTGGAACCTGAAGTGCCTGATGTCCCACACCTGTGGCCGTGCGTGTGAGTACTCTTTTGTTCTTACTGTTTGTACTTGTCAAATACAGCCACGTGGTCCAAAATGCGTCAGATATGTGAGGCAAGGAGAAATTCACCTGGATATAGTGTAAGGATATTTAGGCTATGCTTCTTCATACTAATCGTTTTAAAGTTGTGTTGTTAGCACAGATTAAAATTTGCTCCATTTCTAATAAATACTTTGTACTACTCAAAGTGGTGCCATTTTGGTGCAAAGTCTGAGTGGGAAGTGGAAGTGCTGTCTTGTTTTTCTCGTGGCAGAAATGAACCGCTCTGATCTCCGTATGATGAGATAGGGTGAAGCCAAATTAGCAACTGAGTTCACCCCATTTCTTTCAGAGAAGTTTCAGCCTTACTGTGAAGCAGTGAGTAAGCCACAGGACTGGTGGCTGGTGTGATTTCAGATGCACGGCATGTACAACTAACTGCACCTCTGCATGGTAGGGAATTGCTACATTCTGAGTATCTGATTTAACTCAAGGTGAATGGAGATAGGAGGGCTAAATATAACCTTTCTAGTGGCATGTTCTTATTTCCCAGGGTCTTTTAAAGTGTGAGGAAATTTGTCAGGTGCTGCAGTGTAGCTGTGTGCATGGGGAACAGAACATGCGGTGCTCAAAGGGCAGCAGATGAAAAGGGCTTGGCTCGCCTCAATTGCCCCTTGCTTCCAGAGTTCACCAGGCTCTGAAAACACATAAACATGGCTCCAGGGTCTGCGTGGCACAGGCAAGGCGTAACTGGCGAGTTCACCCCTTTCCTCTGGCTTTCATCATCTTCCCTCCCAACGCACTGGCAATCGCTTTATTTACGGGTTGAGCGTAGTAATACATTTGGTTTCAAGAAAATCCCTGTGGGCAAAGCGTGGCTCCTGAGGCCGTACCTGTGTGGTAAAATGGAGGTGGAGTTGCGAATCAGCAGTCAAGCTCGCGCTGCCTTGAGTCTAGCTGGCGGGATGGCAGCAGCAGGGAGGGTGCGATTTGTGCCTTCTGCGGCCCCTGGGTTTGTATGCTGATGTTGCCCAGCTGTGCTGCCGGCATCTTCATTGCTGCTGTTAACTAGGCTACTGCCATTATAGATAACTAAGGATACGCATAGAATTTGTAGTCTACCTGCATTATAAGTTTACTTGGCTCTTTTTATGTGTGGTGTAATCAAAAAAAGTAGGAAAAGAGGTAGATATTGTTGAGTGGCGTGACGTGCTATGTTCTTGGGATTCTCACATTTTTGGGAATCAGTCCTGGGGACGTGTGATCACGGCCTTTTAGCTCTGTGCTAGTATAATGTGACAGACTGAGCACTGAGAGCAATGAGTGGTGTGTGTTTGAAAAGAGCGTACGAACTCCGTTCTGTTTCCTGGATTTTGTGGGTTTGAGTTTATCTCTACAGTTCCTTAGCAACCTTATTTATTTTCACTAAGTGCTTTCTGGGTTTGACTGTGAGGGTTTCCCTCCCCCACTGGCTTCGGCGCAGCTGGTGGAGCTGGGGAGGGTTAAAAAAGGGAGGACAGTTAAACATCGCAGACGTGCCAGGTATCCCACTGACCGCTGCATCCCCCAGCCAGAGGGGAAAAAGGCTGCTCGTTGCTTATTCCATATGCTATCAAATATAAGGGGGGTAAGGAGACTAGAGCAGAACCGTGTTAGAGACATTTTCAATATTAAAGAGAGGGTAGTGGAAAACATTAGCCGTGCATAATATATATAACAGCCATACATAATACATATTAACATGTGTATTACGTGTGGCGCAGATAGTTCTCCCGTCTCCAGTGCAATTTCTCTCCTCCTTTTGGACTTTGCTAAAGTGCCTCTAGCAGTGCTGACACATCCCAGATGCAATCCAGAGATACGGCTGAGGAATAGCTCGGTCGTATCAGAAGTCAGGTTTCCTAAAAACATACAAGGAAAAGAGACACGAGGCTCCTGAATGCAAAGCCTGTGTAGGACTGCCTTCCTAAATGGAAGAATGCTCAAAATGAATATGGCTAACCTGGCACAGGAGGAATAGCTTTGCTCTCAGGCGTTTATGCAGGAGATAGTGAGGAGGAGCTGGAAACAACATTTGGGGAGGACGTGGGGTTTCTGAGGGACCTACCTGAGAAGGTTGGGAATCGATTAGCTCAGATACCATGGTAGGGTGGAGGGACCTCAGTGCTGTGTGGGCAAAGAAAAGACGACTGGCACTGGGAGAGGAAAAATTTATAGGTAGCCCGGGATTAAGCCCTATCCTAAGTAACACAGGAATCATCTACTCAGAGCAATCTGTGAATGCAATAGGTGCATGCTGATTGAGAAAGGTCTAAGGCATCTGTTCCTTTTTCTTTCTTATTTTCTTTGACTTCAGTCATATTCTGTCTACTTGATCTCTCCCCCCCCGCCCCCCCATTTCTCTAAGATAAGCACAAAGTAGTTCAGGGGAAGTAGAGGTAAAGTTTTGAACAGAACTTAACAGAAAACATGTGTGCTTAATGACTTCCCCCCAAATTCTCATCATGTTCCCTCTTTCCCCCTTGGTAATCCCATAGTCTTTCCTGTGATGTAACGCAACACCTATAAAGCCTGGATTTCTCACTCCTTCCGTGATACCGAAGTACGGCCACGTGGCCCTAACAACTGTCCTCTGTTTTGATTGCTGCGATTTTCTCCTCCTGACTTCCTTCACTCTGACAGCCTCCAAACCAAACCAGGCACAGCTGCAGTGACCCGTTTCCTCGTGTTTGGCCAGATCATCTCTCTGTGCTGGCAAAAGGTCAGTTCTTGCCCATTAGTGCTCATGGTGATTGTTAAATTAATCTCTTTCTGTTCCGCTAGTGGTCATAATATTGGTCTTCCTCGTCTTTCTCAGTTATCTGCTGTATACTCTGCACTGACCGTTATTTGCTGAATTCCCTGTTCAGTTGACCACTGTAACAAGGCACTTACTGACAGTGTCTGGACACACTGAAACAAGGAATCAAGAGCCACGTTCAGCGTCGGGAGTCAAACTCCAAAGCTAGAAGTCAGGAGCAAGAATCAAAAGAGGGACCGGGATGAAGAGGTGTCCTGTCAACCACAGCATTAGGCACGTCAGGCAGGCAGGGAAATCTGCAGGAAAAGTCTAACCAGGCCTGTTTCTCTGGTTGTTACCTAAGAGGGAGAATGTGAGCAAGAGCACTGACCCGTTGGTGCCGGGGGAAGGGATGCCAAGCTTTGCTCAGCAAACTCGGAAGGAGATCCTTGGTTGATTATCCCCTGCCAGGGGGTTACGTACATTTACCTTGGGCTACATTGCCTGCAAAGATCTGAGCAATGCATAATAAACTGGATTTTTTACATACGCAGTGCTGCAATGCAAAGTAAGATGCATTTAAAATCTATCTTTATCTCCCTCTTTCCTGACATTAACATGTACTCCATGGCGAAGGCAGCGCTCAGCACACGTGCAGTGAAAGGGCCTTCACTTAGGACCGAGGTGCTGCCGCTATTTCTCCCCTTTTTAAATCTGCAAAATTAAACCATTGATTGCTGCTGCTGGCCTCTAGGCAGGAGAGTTACTAGTGCTGCTTTATGCTCTGGAATTATTGCTGCAACGGTGACTATCTATGTTAGCCGTAGATAGGCATGCTGGGGCCTAACATCAGCTGTTGCCAAAAGATAGTTTAAAAGCTTCTTCCCTCCCTGCCTGTTTTTCAGATAAAGGTGTATTCCTTGTACTAAGTCAGGGTTTCTGTTTTCCTAATCTAAAGAAGTCCACAAGTAACATCTTTTCAGTTTTGGTTGCGAGTTGCTAATGTCTTTCTCCAGTGGAAATTGAGCTCCTTGGCTCAGAAGTTGCCCTCTCCTCTGGGGGAAGGTGAGGAAGGGAATGCAGAAATGAGGGGGAAGAAAAGATTCAGGCAAAATGTCTCCTCTCTCTCCTGTTGTGGCATGCTCTTGCGTGTGACAGAAACCAATCCCAATGCAACAAAGCAACGTAAGGTATTTCACAGTATAAATTCACACCAAACATCTCTAAGCAAAGCTGAGCTCTCCTGGTTCTCATGAGCAAACAGCTCTTCGGCGTGCGTCACTGCCAAAAGATGGGCAGTCACATCTGGAAGTTTGTATTGGGATGGTTTGCTGCAAAAAGTGCAATGCAGAACTTGCATTCACCTCATCACAGTCATTTAACCTTTTTAATTGAAAACAGATTATTATGAAGAATTAATGAGACCCTCTGAAGTGCACATGCAGCATGCCAATAAACAGTAATAAGCTTTTAATTCAGAAGAAGTGACAGATTTCAGCTCCTGTTGGCTTACTTTGCACACGGGGATAATTCCTTGCTCATTAGGGCTATTTGAATGAAATATTAGGCAGGCTTTATTTTTTATGTTGTGAAAAGAAATCTGTAGGAGCTTTTTTTTTTCTTCTTCTTTCTTCTCCTTTCTTCTTCTTTCTTCTCTGGACATACCTGAGATACCTAGGGGCTTCTGTGATATTGTAGGCAAACAGCTGCTCAACTCAAGTGCGCTCTGTAGTTGATGAGCGAGGGGTTTCTGTTTGCATCCCAGATGCTCATCTCTTCAGGGCTGAGCAGAAAGGCTCACTTGAAGAAAGATTCAAAGACCTGGTAACTGCTGAGCATTTCCTTCTCGCTTTCCTTCCAGAGAGAGAGGGATACCCACCCTTCCTGCCGTTAGCCTCCTCCAGTTTCTCAAAGGCAGCAGGTCATACATAATGATATCTCTTAAAAAACCCCAAACCGCAAACCCAACGCTTCATAGATAACACCATCTGGGGAGTTCAGCAGCAGTGCTGACGTAAGGAGTTACGAAGGTGCAGCTGTTTGTGGGACTGGCAACCAGATCGGGGAATTAAACTGGCTTTAAAGGGGGGGGGGGGGAGAAAGGGAGGGCTCTTTGTCTTGAAGCTAGATCAGTTCCCCGATCTGGCTCACAGCACAGTTGGGTGGTGCGCTGCGGCACTGGGGAGGAAGCAAAAGACTCGGAACGTGATGGGAGACGTGAGGGAGCTCCTGCCGCTTCTATAATAATACAGATATTACTATATACAGTATAACATATTACTATATATAATATGTAATATGTATAACGTATTATGATAATACTACAGATATTACTATTACAGTCATATCTGTAAGACGGTGCCTGAGTTTGAGAATTACTATGGTTCTGAGTCTGTTCTTAAGGAAACCAATGGTTTTTGGGACCTGCGCTTGCCAGTAAGCTCCATCACAACTTTCCCCGTTAAGATCACTTTTAACACCGTTTTACAGATGTGACAGCAAAGGTTAACTGACTTTTTCAGAAGGGATTTGCTTTAGGAACAAAGGTAAAATGTGGAAGTTGTGAGTTCCCCGTCCCTGTTGGTGGTTCCCCTGTACCTTCCTGGGGCCGGAGCGTGTGCTGCCTGCGCCGTGGCGCAGCTGCAGCAGCTGCCAACGGCGCTTGGCCGGAAAGAAGTTGACCTAAGTGGAACCCACGCACAATTTGTGATTTTCTTTGCAAAGAAAACCCCTCAGAGGTTTTGAGGTTTATCAACAAAGACCAACGCTACCCAGCCCTGGTCAGTAGTAAGAGAGATGCTAGTTCATCTGTGTGCCTTTTAGCAAAACACAAAGAAATCTCTTCAGATTGGTTTTAAGGCAACCTTCAAAATAATAATCAGGAAACTTCTCCTTTCCATCAGGAGTAACCTTCTGACAAAACTCCTTATGTGGCTTCTGTTTTAGCTGGAAGGATTTTCTCCACTCTGAAGATTTTTCAGCATACTTCTTTTCCCTCTAATACTATGGAGCTATGGTGATGAATAAGACTTTGAGCTGCGATGAATAAGACTTTTTGAGCTGCGTTGAACGCTTTTGCTTAATGAACTTGGATAAAAGATTCGGTTGTGCTTGTTCTAGTCTGAGCATGATCAGAAATACTGCATGATGGTGTGTTATGTTTGGAAAGCTAACACTGCATCTTAGCATGAGCCTCAAAGCTTTTGAAGACAGATTTAGTTATTTTCTCCAGTTATGAAAAATATTTTAAATTTTATTTAAATTCCATTAGACCTGTGTTGCTGTTTTCAGGAGGTAATAGCTGATTAGGTTCTCAGTTACTTTTCTTTCAATTCCTGGAAGGAAATCTATTCTGTGGCTTACGTGGTAAAGTGACTGAAGAGTTTAAGTGCGTATAGACAAAGCTGTTCCCCGTTAAGGAAAAAGTATAGTTAAAGGAATATTATGAGAAAGGGAAAAGTGAAATGCTTTTTCAGCATGTGGGCTGCATAGGACATGATAAATCTACCCTAAGGATGGTCTCATGCATGAGATTCTGTCAAAGATAAATCTTGTTCCTTTAGAGACTCATGCTTGTGGCAGGAGATTTATGCTACCTGACTGGTATGCCTGGAGGAAAAGATGTATTAAATGCTAGCAGAGAAGAAGGAAAAAATTTGTCAAAAATTTGTGGTTTATTAAAACGGTGCCAGCATTTGGTCAGAGCCAGCTACACTAGACTCGTAATGGATTCTGGGAGCTGAGTTTACAGGAAAGTTTTGTTGTTCTATTAAAAAGTAGAACAGAATGAACTTTTCAACCTGGTAGGTAAAAAGCTAGTTTCCATGGCCCTAACTCTGTCAGCAAATCAAAGGAGTGTTAAGAAAGAACAGGCAAACTGTTAAGACATGGCATTAGCAGACGTGTTTTGTCACAGCAAAAGCCAGATGACTGAAATCAGAAACTTTCTGGTCTTCCAAGTCCCCTCGTGGGCATTGAACTAGACATCTGACTTGGAAGACAGGAAAAGGAGAGATAAGAACTTATATGATACTTAGTCATATCTGCAAAACCAATTTTGAAACCTGTATGAAAAGTGGTTTTTGCAGGGGAGAAAGAATCATCAATTATAAAATTAAAGTTGCAGCAGGATCTTTAAGACCTTTTCCCGTATGGCACACAGAGAAAGCTGTCCCTGTGTCCCCCCCCCCTGCTGTATGGGTCGCCATAAGTGCATTGCAGTATAAAGTGACATATCATTGCTACCTAAGGATCATGAATCATGTTCCATTTGTAAAAGGTCTTAGGCCCCATTGACTTGTTTAAAAAAAACCCCAAAACACAACTTCCCAAATTCATATTTACTTGACACAGTCTGTTTTATAGCAGACTTGTTGGAGAGGTTTGTCTTAAATCTTATTCTATTCTTATCCAAATCACAGTCCAACCTTCAAGAAGAACAAGTTTTGAATGCTTACAATTATTTATTTATTGCAGGACAGTAATACCCAGGTTCCTCCGAGAAGGATCCCAGAACCCCGTTGTGCTAGGCACAGTAAAAAACACAGTGTAAAGACAAAGTCCTCACCAAGATACTGAAGTAGCACATGGCTCTTCAGAGATTGAACATGGCTTTCCCACATTGCAGTCACTTCTCCTTAAAAAAACAAAAACCAAGGTGCCTTAAGATTTTATTCTTCGAGGGCTCCTGTTTACTTGCAATCACACATTGCAGAAGAGTGTTGGACACCGTCTGCCCTGAAGAACCCTGTTATTGCTGCTGAGTAAAATTCAAGGGAAACCCTTAATGAGAACAAGCATTCCTGTTTCTTTGTTTGGAGAATCATTATTCCTCTTTTGTATTTTGTACTTGCCAAGAAGTACTTGTGTGATTAAAGTGGTTTGTTGTTTTAGGTCAATAGTTTGGGTGTGGGATACGAGGATTGCTGGATCCAGCTTCCATGGACCAGAAAATCGAAGTGAGCTCACTGCCGCCCTGGCTTCCTGCTGAGGGAGAGATCTTAGCGGGATCACTAGGGATTAGCAGTTGTGTGAATAAAGATATCTGCGAGACGAACGTTTGTAAGTGACACGAACCTGCCTTTTCCAGACAAACACACTGGTGTTTCGTAGTCAGTCTATGGTGTGGAACAAGCTGTTAGGGAAACGGAATTTTTGGGAATTGCAATATTTGCAAACCTTGTGTTCTTCCAAATCAGAATGAAAAGACAAAACTTCCCATTGAATGAAAACTCTGGGGATAGGAGAAAGTTGATTTGTGACCACGGAAACATTTCGTACCTTTATATTCAGTCTAACATGCTGATAACGCAAACATCAATGCTAACATTTTGTAGGCTGAAGAAAAAGAAATTCAGTTAATTGGAAGCACACTGCTTTACTCTGACATTTTTACTTCTACCCATTTCAAATTTTCACCTGTGTCACAACACCAAAAGAACAACCACCCTCAATTCACATCAAGAGTTCTTTTCATCTGAGGGGACATGAGCTAGAGAGCGACTTTTCCAAAGGTAAGACTCGCCCCTTACGTGATGGATGGGTTGCCCGTGCAATTTCCCCAAACAAGGGAAAATAAGCTGCAACATCTGTGGTAGCAAGGAACTGCATTTGTGCTTCACCCTGGAAGTTTAAGGTAAGTATAAGTGTCCTGTTCCAGGTGCTTTGGGAAAGAACATGAGGACAGGGAGAAGCTCAACGGAGCTTTATTTCAATACATCTCCCATTGTTTCTTACTATAAGGATGCCTCAGTTTATAAAGTTCTTCAGCTGGAAATAATCTCCAGTTTGTTGTGTTTTGCTGTTACTGCATCTTTCTCTCATGACTTCCTATTGGTTTGTTAAGTACATAATTTTGGCATCTTAAACACTCTGTATTGATTAGTTCCATAATTCAGCTTTGTTGAGTGAAGTAGTAATTATTGGGGTAAAGTTGAGGCCTGATATTCTTGGATCTCCCTTAGGTCTTTTATTTGAGAGTTAGCAGATAAACATTTCCCTTCACCTCTTTCATGCCACTCGTGATTTCACAGGCCTCAGTTTCCTTACCGATTTCTTTCCCAAGATGAAGAGTCCTGATCAATTTAAATGCTTTTCACCTAGAAGCTGTATCATGTTGCTAATTTGCCCTCTTTGCACTTTTTCGAGCTCAGTTATGTTCTTTCTGAGAACAGAATTGTGTGTAGTATCAAAGGTATTGTTGCATGACTAATTCTGACATGGGCAACACTTTCTTTTTGATTTTCTATTCTTAATAATGATTACTGTTCTATGTGCCTGTTAAATATTATTTCGGGAGCTATTGCTGCCAGAGGAGGAGCCAAAACACGTCCAAGATCTCTCTTCTGTAATGAACCTTCTAATGATAATAACATACTAGAGACCATTATTTTATGTACCTAGAGAAGGTTTTTTTCACATTTATGTTTCTCAGTATTGAATTTAACCTGCTATTTTGCTTCCCAGTTACTGGCTATATTCAAATTCTTCCACACCTTGTAGTTTGATAACACAACGACATGACAAAGTGGTGCTGCTGATGTTGGATAAGTCGGTGTTGTAAAGATGAGTGCCCCTTGCAAAGATATCCAGCAGACTCTTCTGTGAAAGCCATTTTAATGCCAGTCAAATGAATTTCAGTGTTGGTATGTGCAAGTGATGAACAAACCTAACATCAGCTTTAAAAAAAATGATGTGTTCTGAGCTAACCATTGCTATTTGGGAATGAGACCTCACGTCTCATGAAAAAGTCACTCTGATACTCACAGCCAAAAAACCAAATCAAATGTTAAGAATTAGTATGGGAGGAGGAAAATAGAGTACAAACATTTGCTGTTGTATAAATTCAAAGTGTGCCCATACCCTGCCTGCTGGGTGCAGTTCAGCAATCCCTGTCCCCCACCTTGAAAAGAGCTATAACAGAACTAGTTTTAGAGATTTGGATAGACTAGAAAGCTGGGCAACTGCCAGCCGTATGAAATTTAACGAGAGCAAGTGCCGGATTCTCCACCTGGGACGGGGTAATCCTAGTTATACATGCAAATTGGGTGACGAGAGGCTGGAGAGCAGCCCCACAGAAAGAGATCTGGGGGCAAGAGGTGTGCCCTGTGGGCTGGGGCCTCTTGGGCTAGGAAGGTCGGGGATGGGAAAGAGTGTGAGAGTAGGGCAAAAGGAAGAAGTCTTGGGAAGAAAGAGAAGTCAGGGAAGGATGGGAAAAAAGATGGAAGATGTTGGGGGTTCTGAATTGAAATGATGAGGAGAAATGGTTTGACTCTGAGAGTTGGGGCAGGTTGCGAAATGAGTTTGGAGACAGAAGGGCTTGGGAGATAAGAAGTCACAGCTGGGAAAAAGCGGATGAGAGGGCAGAGTCAGGGGATGAGCGTGCTGTGCTACACAGGATTTTGGGTGAGACTGGGCAGCTATTACTGTGGTGCCTCCCTGCTGCCTCTAACCGGCTCTGATCTAGAGACAGACATTTGCAGAGACCTGGCCTTCCTCTCCCACCGGCAAGGGTTTTGTCTCCCCTACGTTCTCTTTTTGTCACTCAAAAGTACAACATTTAACGTTTAATTTCCAGACGAGAAGATAACAGTTTTCCTGGCTATCTATTTTTAAATCAACCCCTCAACAAACCACAGTAATGTCATGGATCCCCCAAACTCATCTCCTCCTCTGCAGTGTTTCTCCTCTTTTTCCAGCGTGAGACGGGGAAGTACGCGCACGCTTCTGTCCCGGCGTGCAGACTCCGCTGCCGGTTGCGCTGTCCCGCTCCCACGTTGCACTGCCTCCTTTGCTCAAATCCATTTCCAAATTTAGCCAGACAGATGAAGAAATAAATTGTGGATAAAGACCATTCCCGGCTTGGCCGGTAGATGGCAATTACTGCTCTTTAAGAGATCCTTAAACGGTCTTTAAAGCTTACAGAAACAGGAGTTTGCAGTAGGTGAGTCTCGGTAATATTCTATTGAGTGTGAAAACACCTCTGGAAATTGAGTTCAGCTTTCCTGTCATCTCCTAACAGATCAGATATCGGAACTTCTCAGTCTGTAAAATAAGTACTGTTATACGTTAAGGAGAAGAGCACTTAATGTTGCTCTGAGTTGTTCACTCGGCACTTAACTCTCTGTTACGCTGGCGTAACGTGCAGTACAGAAAACTTCTGGTCCCTTTTTAAAGGTATTGTAAAATCTACGTTGTTTCTGGGACGCGTCCTGTCACATCAAAGGGTCCTGATCAACACAGAGAGTTGAAATTAAAGAAAAATTTAATAATATATGTGTGCGTTTCCTATTGTTGTTACAGATGTAGGGGAACTGAGCTGTTTAATTTCAGAAGGAAAAAGAAAAGCAGAGCATGCAGGTAAGGATAATATACGTCATAAATGACAAACTTCTGGAACAGGTTAGCAGAGAAGGCTGCTGCAGGAAAATAAACTCGGGTGAGGCTCTTTGCTGAATAAGGAGAATGTTTCAGGGATGATGTAAAAAGACAGCAAGTTGGAACTATGTTAATGAACAAATATACCAACGTTCTCCTTTTCCTTGCCCGAATTCCTCTTTCATTGTCACAGTGAAATGGCTCTGTACAGCTAACTCCAGTGTGGTATTTAGGGAATGCTGTGAGTTTTTACTGCTGAGGAGTGGTAACACCCAATGTGGGGAGGAGGAAGGGTTAAGAAGGAGATCCAAGCTGGCATTACACTTTAGTTCCTAGCTATCATGTTGACTGGGACATAAAGTACAGAAGTCCTGAGTAAGCGTGGGGGAAAACGTTTCTTAAGTCATTCCCTGGTGACCTTTTTACCTCAAGAAGCATAAATAGGATATGAGGCAAGCTTTATCTAGCTCTGCGTGGCTCAAAGTTTAGTTGCCCTGACGTGAGACTGAGGACTGAAAGGAGCAAAGAAGGAAAATTAGTGGGAAGAGGACCTCGGGGTCCTGCCAAAAAGGCTGGTTTACATTTAAGCACTTACTATTTCAGACTCACTGAAACACTATGTTTTACTTTCCAGTCATACTGAGACGATCAAACTATGAGCGACTGAACTCCTAGACTGAGAGTGTGATTAACAGTTTTTAACTCAAGGTCCTTTCCCGAGCTATTGCAGACGGACCAGAAGCGTGCGATGTCCGCCCTTGCCTTTCTATCGTTCGTGGCCAGTGCTCTGTGAAACCCCGAGTTAGGAGCCCTCTCATTGTCAAAAAAAGCAAGTGTTTCCTTGAGTAAGAGAGAGTCTGCACTACCAGAAGCAAGGCCATCGAAGCGGAAGTCTGGGGGGGCTGGTCTGGCCTCGGGCTTCAAAGGAAGCCCAGGATTTGCTGGTGGTGAATAGTTTAAGCAGACCGCAGGGACTACGTTCAAAAGTTTGTTTAAAAGCAAACAAACCTGTAACTCTTACATGTTCACGGGCAAGAAATTCCTGTACTAAGCCTGTGCCCCTTGCTTTAACACCAAAGTTGTTTCTGAAAACTGTTGTTAGGAAACCATGTTATTAGGAAACAGCAAGGTAGACTCAGAAGGAATTAGTCCAAGTCATTAGGAGGCTTGGTTTGGGGGTCAGAGACAGAAGAGTCTCAGGGTGGCGAGAATGGGATCTGTACCTGGCAATTTGCTTGAGAAATCCCGAGTCAGGAGCACTGGGTCTGTCTGCGTCAGCGAGTCTTTGAAACGCGGGAGACCGAGGTTGGACACAATCACAACAAATCGATGTCTAACCAGAGAACAGAAATCAACCCACACGTGACAATTAGCGCTTCCAGTTAATACTTCATACATATATTGGTCCCCAAAATAGGCTTCACATCTTATCTTTATAAGAAGCGCACATCTTGGCTAGAAAAAATCAGAAGTCTAGCTCTCTCCTGCGTATCAGGAAAAGCAAAATGAGAAAAAATGGCACTGAAATCCCCTTGTAGGTTAGCCTGAAGTATCAGTGCTACTGTGAAAGCTGAAGTCAAACACAAGGTTGGGGTTTTATGTTTGTATCTTTAATTCCTGGCTACGATTGGATTCATTGCACAACCAGAAAACTGATTTTTCCAACTGATAGCCTTGCAAAGTCATACTGGAAACAGAAAAAAAAAGTGTGTACTTTGGCTGCGGTATTACCAGCCATAAAGATCTGGCAATTGCAGCTTGCATAACAATTTTGCTAATTATATTTAAATTGGAGTGAATCAACCCTTCTAACACTGAATAAAGAACAAATTTATTTTTCCCAAGGAGAAAAGCAGATAGGAGACTGGATGTATTCAGGTGAGCAGGTTTTTAAGAAGTGCTTCCGCGCTAAGATTTAACACCACTTTAACAACACCCATTCGTTAGGCTGGTGCAAGTTATTACACTGTGTAAAGCAAAAGATGGTCTGAAGTTAAAGCTCTGTAGTTACTCCACAGTATTTCATGCGTGAACCGAAGTCAAAGCTCTGTAGTTATTCCACAACAGTTCATATGTGAACAGTCTTACATCAGAATAGGTTTTTTTTGTTCTTGTTCAACTTTTTCCACGTGTCCATGATATATTAAGCTAATTCATGAAAAAAATAAACCCTCTTCTATATGTGGGCATACATTGGTATGCATAAGAAAGGGCTGGTAGTCCTTTAGCTTCTGCTTTTCTACTGACCGGTGGCAGTACATCAGGTATCCTGCAGAAGTACAGTTAGCAAAATGCCTTAAGATCAAAGGAACTACAGAATTACAATGTCTGGGAACAAAGTGGGTCGTAAAAGGTCAGAAAACATTATTTCTGTAAAAATAAGGGTCCCGGGTTATTTTTAAGTCACCTCCTTATGTCAGTGGTGACTTTCTTAGTGAGAATACTAGGCATGTTTGGATAGTGATATAGAAGTCTGAGATGACTTAATGATTAATAATGCTATTCTCCACAGCAAATTTACCTCAAATAGAAGAACTGTACATCATTTAGTACACCGTTTTTGTGCCCAGTCAGTAGCATTATAAGTCCTATTAATTGTAAAATCCTGTTAGTACACAGTAGTAAAAAACCTGCAGTAAATTTCAGCAAAGTGAATTTTGAAACTATGATACTGCTGCCTGCGTATGCTTATAAATCAGATGCCTAAGTGTTTAGGAATCATTCATGTGGTTTAAGTGGCTTGGTTTTATGTCAGCCTATTGCTTATTTGGCCCAATTTGAGCACATGATCTTTCCCTTAAAGGATGGTACTCCGAGTACTATATTATTCAAACAGTTGGCAACTTCTTAAATGTTTAGAAGATGCTACTTAGAGAGCTTAGAAGAGTTCAAGGCTTTTAGCAAAATACTTTAGATGGAGTGTCATTTAATTTTAAATATTACTATCTCAGGGAGAATTAACTCTTGAATAAGATGACCTTGACTTCACCCTGGTGAGAGAAGGAGGGAAGACTCACCTTTTTCTTTAAAGTGTTTGTAACTAAAATATAAGACAGAGCCAGCCACCTAAACAGTTAGACATTTTATATACTGAATAATTCTGCCTGAAAACTGATACTGCACCTGTTGTGCCGCATCTCTGTGATCACATGCTGCTGTAATGCAGAATCTTTACCTAGTCTTTCTTTTAAATAATTGAGAGGATCGTTACAATGATAAAGCAAATTGATTATTAATTTTATCCATCTTAGGGGATGCAAACTAGGTTTGCCAGAGAGGAATCTTAGTCTGTTTGCATCCCTTGAGTTCCCAAAAATGCTGTTTCAGAGGGTCTGCAACTAGCGCTTGGGAGCTGCTGAATCTGGACGATATACACCTGGCTTTCAGGCAAGTGCTGCACTTTGAATGACCAGCTATTTGGTAACCTGGTAGTCCTTGTGAGTGAGGCTAGCCAGGGGCAGCGCACTGTCTGTCTCAACCTCAGCAATACGGGAGGCAATAACAGTTAGATTTAGGCTTCCTTTACAAAATGGACTTGTGTGAATATATGCTGTACGATAGATCCTTTTTTTTTCCTGTTTTCATTTATTTTATTCCTATATCTAAAGTAAGGGTTATCCCACTAATCTGGTAGGGATGGATTTTTATCAGAGTATAAACAGAAAGTGCAGGGCCTATGTGTCTGCTTACTTTTGAGCAAGTGGTATATTTTTACTTAGCCACTAAGTAAATTGATCCCATTGATATGGGATCTATTTAACTTAAAAAAAAAAAAAAAATCCCTGTCAATTCAAGGATTAACTTAGTTCTGCTTTTGACAGAGAGGAGATATTTGATGGTACTCACAAGAATTGTTATGTTTATTTCACAAAACACAGTCGTTGCACAGTGAATGAGGAATTTCCATATGCCTTTTTTTGAAATCTATTTTACCCATATTACCAGATATGGGATGAATTGTGGGTTGAATAATCTATCAATTGGAGAAAATTGCACCAGAGGGAATATGTAAATTTTGTTCTGAACTGACCTGCAACAGACTGGCTTTTTTGCTGTGGGATATCCAACTTCAACTTCAGATTTCAGACAATCGTTAAGAAATAGATGTAGACCTAGCGCAATAATTTCAAAAAAATAATTGAAAAAAGAGTGCTTTTCTGTTACTCTTTCGTATATTAAAGCAACTCTTTGTGAGTAGAAAAGTAGAATGAAATGAAGCTCTTCTGTGTCAGCTGCAAGGTAATGTGCTGTATGAAGTGATTTATCATATATTTGATATGTCCTGTATAGTTTAAGTATTTCAGTGCAAATATATACAACCTGAAAATATTCCTTGATATATTTAGTATCCTTATACTACTCTTAAAATGTCAGGTTTTTTTATGTTTGTATTTCTTGACACAAATCTGTTCAATTTGCAAAGGCAAGTAGACTTTCTGCATGGAAGACTTTGTTAACAGTTTTCATATGACTTAATATTTGAATTGACTCATTTAGATACACAGTTTTGCTTATCTAGTAAGCAAAATGCTGACAGTGTTGTAAATCATATCTTGAAATGGGGCCGCTAACACCTGCTAACCCCTGCTGTAGCCTTTAATACAGAAGCACTTTCAAAGAGACAGAAAGAAAATGGCGATAAAGAAAGTTAATTTCACATGAATAGAAATTAGAATTATTAAAAAAGCAAGCAAGCAAGATTAGTGTCGCTTCTGTTCCTGGTGGTTTGTTACTTCAGTAGGATTGGTGGAGGTAGTGGCTCTTTGCTTTTTGGACTTTTTGCAACCTGAAAAGTCAATTGAGTAGCAACTGAGCAGACAACCAAAATCTGCTTCTAGACAACAATCGGATTGGGTTTATTTGATCAAACACTTGCTTCTCTGGCGCTCCGAACTTTTGCTGAAAAAAAATTGAGTTCTTGAGATTGCAAAGGTGGTCTGGAAGATATTAAATCTATGTAAAAAAAGGAAGGAACTTTGAGGTGCTTAGATCCTATGATAATGGATGCAATATGAAGTACTCGACCTGGATAGTGGTATCAAACCGAGCCTGAAGACAGCCTAAAACAATGGCTTGAAGCAGTTCCTGCTCATTTGAACGAGATGCTAATTTTGAAGCTCAACGAGAGCGCTGCCAACAGTGTTAGCTATTTCACTGCCAAGAAAGAGGTGAATGATCATGCCAGGGCAATGTATTCTTCATGCTTCCTCATTTAGCAACGGGATCAAAACAAATTCCATGTTTGGGGTCTGAATAAAAATTATCTTCAGATGTTCTTCAACTTGGTATCCAAGGGTGGGATTAATTTCACTAAATTTTAGGTGCCTAGAGTTCTCACATCTACATCTAAGCCAGTCATCTGGGCTCCTTTACTATCGCTTATCTCATCATAAGTGTTAATGTTTAAAGTAATTTGTCCCCTGGAATTCCCTATTCCCTCCCACCAACACTGTGTAGATGACCAGCTCTGATCAGATGTTCACAGCGGCGACAGTGACAGTAGGCTAGCGGCATCCTACACTAAAAGTCTGCCGTCAAAAACTTAGCTTTGTGCACCTAGAGATTCGCAGGGGGCAGAGGGCTTTTACAGTTAATAACTACCACTTTCTTTCACTCGCCTACCTTTAATAATCGCAGTTACATGTTACCTACGTCCCCGGTAACAGCCGGTCAAGTCCCATCTACACTTCGTTGAATAAAAAACTAAAAATGAATTTAATTTGTAAAGGAGCCAGGCGTGAGCCATAATGCATGCTTTAGGTGAACCTAACAGAGGAAAATATTAAGTCTGGAACTGTTGTTTTAAATAAACATGGAAGTGGGAATTGGACCTGTTGCTTACCCTCAGCTTCACCAGTTAGACATTTAGGCTACTCTCTTTCCCTCTCTCTTTCTCTTTCGAAAGGACAAAAAAGAAAATTCTCTAGCAGGAGGGAACCTATATTTTGACAAAAATAGCACTTTAGGAAACTTTTACTGTAGGTAGTATGAAATGCTAAAACGTAGACGGTCCCAAGGGTCCCCACAGTAAAGAAGTAAAATCTGTGCTTTTTGTCATTGAAGATGTGACTCGCTTGGTTCAGCAGTGAGACGCAGTCCCTGTACTTCACGCTGCTCAGCTGGAGCCCAGTCTGAAACATCCGTAGAACATCCTGTCTGGCTGAGAGAGGCATAAACACTGCTTACTGAATGGGATTTCATCTGATGTTGATCTTCGTGCAGTTGGTGATACCGTATGCTTTTGTGTTTTAATCGTTATCCTGTTTATCTCATCTTTCTGACTTAAGGCCAAATCCTTCTGTTGAATAGGTGCATTATTAATACTAGCTGAAAATTAAACAACAAAAAGGCTTAATCGTCAAGAGCATGCATTAGTCTAAGTGGTCGCATAACGCTGTGTTAGCCTCATGTCCTCTCTGTACAGTGCCCGTCTTTCTTGGGTTTGCATCTATTGTACCGCGTGTTGCAAATCTGTGACAAAGTTAGGCATTTAACCAAAGACCTTTTTTTTTTTCCCTGGATGATGTAGGCATACCCTTTTCACTGATTACTGGGTAAATTCTAGTCAGATCAACAGAAGAAGGAAGAATTAAACTCTCTGAACGTGTACTCTTCGGGCTTGGTATCCTGTCCGCTTTACCTTTGCCGAATACTACATAATTTTGAAATGCTCGTACAAATAAAAGGATTTATGGAAAAAGCTGTCTTGGTGTGTCACTAACAGCATACTTCAATTATATAGGTAAAGTTTTTTTTAAAGTAGGTGGCAATCGAAACATTCCTTACGGTCGAAGAAACTGCTGCATGTGAGAGCTACTGAAGTATCGGTCTATTTTCAACACCTTGTGAGAAAGCGAGTGAATTTTTAATAGGGAGCTGGCTAGAATTTCAGGTAGGGTTGCGGAAGATGCCATTTCCTGGTGTGTGGCTTTTGAGAGCCCACAACTGACAGGGCAAATTCCTCCTTTGGCACTGCCGTTTTACGTATTGATCCTAAACCAGGCATAACCTAAGTACCACCACAGCAGATGTCTGTCCCGAGCGTTATGTCTTTTGCATGCACAATCGCTGTTTGTTCGTTTTATCAGCTGTAGGGTACTAATAAAACATGCGAAATAAGTAAATTGCTATCAAGAAATCTTAGACAAAACCAAGGTGTTTCTCACATCACGTTTCTCAGCTTATCCGTTCTCAGCTGATTTTTTTCACTGTCCTCTCTGTTTTGGTGATGGTTTTATGACTTTTTTTTTCCCTTGCTCATAACAACAATTTAGCTGAAATAGATACAGTTACCTGTATACAAGTCTGTAATCTCTTTATTTTCACTATTTTTATGGCAATTCCCTCATGCCTGTCTTCCTTCCTTTTCCCCTTCTTTTTTAGCTATTTTTCTTGTGATCGTGCAGGGCTCAAACAACAGAGCCACAAGGGTGGCCTTGCTTTTACATATCTTTCCAGAGTTAGTCTTTTTTTTTTTTTTCAATTTCAAATAGTCTTTTTTTTTTAAATTCTTTGATATCAAGAATTTAAAAGCCAATGCTTTTATTGCGAATTATTAGGGTCACAAAAACTTTAGAAATCAAACTGAAGTCAAACCTGCCCACGTTCTGTTTGCAGAGTAACATTTTCTATGGAAGCTGGGGATTGAAAATTGTCTGACTGTGAAGAGTGAGCCTTTATTGTTCTTGTTCTTGGGAACTACTAGGGAAATAGCTGAGATCTCAGGAGACCTCTCTGGAAAGGGAAGAGACTTAGTTCTTGACAGGAGCAGCGTGTACCAAAGAGCAAAGAGGTACAAAGTTTCCCTAGATACCTACTTAAGGCTTCTAGAAAGAGCCTGTAAAGGAAGGCCCTATGTGCCCTAATTTTTTGATAATAGAAACTTTTTTTTTTTTTTTTTTTAGTTTAGATAAACAGCAACAGGACAATAAGCTACAGAATCCTGAAGGAACATGCAGAATAGTTATAGCCATCAAATTGATAAAAATTGTATGTGCTGGAGAATCAGATTTTGTGACTCTCCATTCCCAACAATGTGAGGAGAAAGGGAAAATAGTTATTTCATACTAATCGGGGGGGAAAAGAAACACTTAACAACTGGAAAATAGAATCTATTATTTTCAAAAAAGTCCAGAAGTTGCACACGATACGTTCACAATGTTTTTTTTTTTTTTTTTTGAAAAAACTCATCCTTTATCTTAAAAAGGCGAGGGGAGTCATGGACAGTGTTTATGGGAAATGAAACCACAGTACATAAATATTATATTGAAAAACACGTGGAGAAGGAATTAGTCTTGTGGTTAACTGAACGCTGCCCAAACCAGAAGAAATACGTGGTTCTTCCCTGAAGCTGATTTGACTCTCTATTATACAGGTCACAGCCCCCATTCAGGAAAGCAGCTGAAGTAATCTGAGGCGTCTAACTGAAAGTTAGAAACATATTTAAGCGCTTGCAGAACTGAGCCCCTTCTGATCGGTCACATTCAGATCCAGTCTTGGATTTTGCCCGTGTTTATTCCTATGCGACCGAAAGTTTAATTAAGTTAATCATTGCTGGCAAATGTAATGAAGATTGAACCTGGGTCCAAAAAAGGTTTGCTGTGTCGTAACTGTTCAAAAATGTTATATTGTGGGGGGCGAAGCTTGATTTTTTGTACAAAAGCTCAATAGATTTGGACAAAGACTTGCTGGAGAATGTAAAGTGTTAACTTTTGCATGCTAAATTGCTTACGAAATATTCTGAGCATATTTAAGCTTATGATAGGCTTGGGGTTTTTCATAAGCATTAAAACTTGTTCCTTGGGGGGAACAGATGTGTTTTTCAGTGGTCGGCCAAAAGTTCTCTCTTTGCTTTGACAATTATTATGTCTTTCATACAGCTTTATTGTATTTTGTTATGGGCTTTTATTTTTTTCCGTATTCCACCGCTGTTGTATCTGTATGTGTAATGTTTTTATGTTTAGCTTAGATGGGCATGGTTAACAAGACAAAAGGAGTATGCAGCAAGATTAGTGCATCTATAAAATGCACTTCATTATTATCATAAATGTATTTGTAAACTTTTTAAAAAAAATTAACTTATTTTAAAACAAATTGGAGGACACTAAACATGCAGATATAAAAATCCAAAGGTCAATTAATTCCAAAAGCCAAGCATTCTTAAAGCTGACACCCATTCAATGTGCATTATCACACAGGCTTTCATTCCGTCATTATATGGTTTTCTTTCTTTAGCTACTACTTTTTATGTGGAGAGCGACTGAGTAATTTGTGCTAAACAAGGCACGGTCTTAAGAATCTGTGCTTTATTTTGGACTAAGTTTTGTTTCCCCATGTGGCCACTGGTAGGTAGGTGGGAGAAGGTGATTCAGGGTCAAAAACGGAGGAAGAGGCTTTAAAAGGCAGGCACGGGAGTTGGATGGCGCGACAGATGTTAGCAGTAGCAGCCCGGGTTCTGATGAAAGAAACGGGGATGGCGTATGAATGCAAGAGGCTGCTTTGAGCCCCCCAGGTCTCATGAGGAAGGACGAAGTATCCAGGTTTAATCTGCTGATTTTCTCTCAAGAAGCTCCTCTTCCTCATCAGGCCCAAACTGCTTAAAGCGTTAAGTAGTTGCCAAACACATAACCAGATGTGCAGTTGAGAGTTTAGAAGCGGGATCGCCAGTCAAAAAGCTTGTCACTTAATACTCATGACCTCAGCTTTCCCTATCCTCTCAGTTCGCTGGCTGTGCGGAGGAAAGGTCAAGAGCTGATGCTTCTGTGCAAGCGGGAAACATGAGGTGTGCAAGTGAAGTATTTTCTCTTCTTTTGTAAAAAAAAAAAAAAAAAAAAAAAAAAGAAGACAACCGGGGAGAAACGGTTTCACCACGGTCACCCCTGGAAAAGTGCTAAGGGGAGGTGGAGAGCAGTCCCGGAGAGCTGCTCCCTGGGGACGGCGGATGCCCCGAGGGCCCTCGAGCGGGGCGGCTCCGTACCGGGGCCGACAGCCCAGAGCCCGGGCCCTCCCCTCTGGAGGCAGGGTGGGCGATGGAGACCTCCCTGGGGGCCAGCGAGCGCCGGGCAGGGCCGAGCGACGGCCGTGAGGGGAGAGTAACGGCTGTCAGCGCACGCGGGGAAGGCGCGGAGCGGCGCCCCTCGCTCAGCGCTTCGGGGTGGTTTTGCTTTACTCGGTTGTTGTGAGCAAACCGCCGGGGAGGGAGTTTCAGACCTTCCCTCAGTTCACGGCTGCCGAGAAAGGGTAGCCGCAGCAGGACACCGCTGGGTGTAACTGCCCTGCCTCACGGGGAACTCACTCGCTCTGGGAGCGGGGCCAGGGGCTTGTTTACTGCTCTCCCCGCCGAGGCCAGCGTGCGGTACCTGTGTGTGGAGACTTGAGGCGCTCGCCTCCCGCCCAGCGCGAGCGGCGGCCGTTAACCGTTGACTTCCAGCCTCGCGCCCCCGCCCGCCCCCGCACCCCGCTTCCCCTCCCCGACCAGCGGCGGCGGCGGTGCCAAGGGGCCGCGACACCCGCTCTTATCGCCGACACGCCGCGGCCCGGCCGGGCCCCGCCCCACCCCCTCCTCTGAAGCAGCAGAGGGCGGGAGGGGCAGCGGGGAGAGGAGCGTGGCTCCGCCGCCCTTCCCTCGCTCCCCCCCCCCGCCTCCCTCCCCTCAGCCAATCGGCGCCGAGGAAAGCCCTCGTGCCGCTGACGCCCCCACGGGAGCCCCCCTTTTAAAATAAAGCGGCGGCGACCGGGCACCCCTCGGTGCGCGGCGCGGCGCGAAAACCGGGGCGTGTGCGTGGGGCGGGTGGGCGTGCGCTCCGACGGGGTGGCCTCGCTCGCGCGCACACACAGAAACAGACAGACCGACCGACCGAGCGCCGCAGGATGCCCGCAGCTCCCGCGACGAGGGGCTGAGGCGGGGGGGGCCGAGAGGTCGCGAGGAGGAGGAGGAAGAAGAAGAAGAAGGCGGGAGCGGCGCGGCGCGGCTGAGGATGGCGCCGGTGAGCGAGCAGCCGGCGCCGCAGGGCGCGGAGGACCCCGCCGCCGCCCCCCTGCCCAGCGCGCCGGAGGCAGCGGCGACGGTGGTGGTGGTGGAGCCGCGGCGGGAGAACGGCGGCGAGTGGTGCCCCGGGAGCGACAGCCCGGCCGCGCCGAGCGGCGAGAGCGGGGCCCAGCCCCCGGCGGCGACGGAGGCCCCCGGGAGCGCGGGCTGCTCCGGGAGCGCGGCGCCTGAGCCCCCCGAGGGCGGCTGGGGCTGGGTGGTGATGCTGGCCGCCATGTGGTGCAACGGCGCCGTCTTCGGCATCCAGAACTCGTGCGGGGTCCTCTTCGTCTCCATGCTCCAGCTCTTCGGCGGCGGCGAGGACAAGCAGCTGGCGTTCAAAACAGGTGAGGGGCGGCGAGGGAAGGGGTCGGGGTGGCTTCCAGCCCTTTCCGCCTCGGGCCTTCCCTTCCCCCAGCCCGGGCGGAGAAGGCGCCCCGGCCGGGAGCTCTCACTGCCCGCGGTGCAGCCGCCCCGGCTGTCAGCGTCCGTGCCCCGCGGGGCTGGCAAGGCCGGGGCGGCCGCGGGCTCCGCAGGCAGCGAGACCCCTCGGGGCGGGCGTGGGGGCCGGGCCGGAGCCTGCCCCGCCGCCAGCACGTGGAGCTGGGCCGAGGGACTCGGAAACGCTCGCCTCATCGAGGCGAAGAGGAGCCCCTCTCTCCTCCCTGCCAGGGTTTGCGCTCACAGCCGTGCCCCAGAGGCGGGTCTTGGGGCAGCAAGCTCCTGGGACATCGGGGGAGAAGCTGCAGAGGGAGAAGCAGGTACGCTCGGACTCCTTCCACAGCAGTATTTTTAGGCATCTGTCGTTGTGCATGATGGGGAAAAATGCATATACTCTTGCTCCCAGAAAGTTTTATTCTCCCGCCCCCGTTAGCTAATGACTAGTCTAAATGATTAAATAACAGTGGGGTATAGCGGCACTTAAAATACGGAAATAATGGGCTTAACAGTTGCTAAAACCAGCATTTTGATGGGCGGATTTGCTGCTGTAACCAACATCCCCAAACTCACCAGTAAAGTTAATGATGTTTACTACACTCTAAAAACATAACAGTATTATCAGAATCAAATCTCCACTCTGCCTTTACTAATCTAAATAGTTCTAGACACATAAGTATCAATTAATTCAAAGGTGAGCATATATTCTGTTTTATTTTATGTAAGTTCTCTTTGAAAAGTGTCTTGTGCTTTGACTTTGTAAGTTGAGGAAATGCACGTTTTGGCTCTCACAATAATAATGAATTAATAATTATAATAATTTATTATAGTAAATAATAAATAAAGTTGGCTTATTTAAAAGGTAGCTTATATATTAAAATATTAAAATGAAATATTAAAAAAAACCCCAAACATTGTCTTTTTTGCTTTTCTTCCTTACTAAAAAAAGGTGTTCCAGCTGCATAGCCCTGCAGAGGTGTAAGCCTTCTAGGAAACTTTGTCAGTACAGAATGGTGTTACAGACCTTTAAAAGAGTTCTGAAATTTATGTCTTCCTTAAATATTGGGATAAGTGGGCCTAAAGCTGAGATGTAGGAGACAAAGCAGCTAATTTTCCTCCCCTGACTTAATAACAATATTTTCGTCTGAAGTGGAAAACCAGGGCAGCTGTTTACACTGAAGTAAGAAAGCTGGAAAACTGTGCTGGTGGAGCATTAAGTGATGTGCTCTCCAAGCGTTAGAACTGTTTGTGGTGATGTACAAGGTGTATTGCTTCGTCTTCTTGAGCTAGAAAGATGGGAAGCTATGTATGTCTACACATCAGGTGTGGCAGTGCTTGCTTCACAGAAGGGAAATGCCCATCCAGAAGTAGGTGCCTAGGCTCTTTAGCCTGTACAGAAGAACGAGGTTATTCAGAGGAGGTGCTGTGAACATTTGCATACTGACCTGGGAGCCACTGGCCAGTCAGAAATGCAGAAGCACATGAATGATGCTCTGTCTGTTCATGGTACAGAGGTGTAATTGCTTTTTCTGTTATCTAGTAACAATCTCTCAAAATAGTCTTCTTGTACTTAAAAAAAAAAAAAAAAAAAAAAGACTTTTAGGTAATAGTGCAGTAGTCAAAACAGTCAACAAGAGGAGGACTGGAATTATTATCTCTTACCTTCCAGAAGAGTAATTGTACCACTGATGTTTAAGTGAGGTGAGATTGCAGGTGTGCTCCACCCATGTTTTTGAAAATTTGCCCAACTGTAGAAAAGAGGGGGGGGTGGCGGGAAATGTAACCTGACTTTAGAGCCCAGTTGTTTTGCATCCTGCTTAGAAGAGCAGCAAGAGTTCTGAGTCCTGGATGCAGCCAGCACCTCCTACATCACTTTCTTTTTTACTTTATTAAAAAAAATAAAAAGCTACAGATGCATTTTGGTTTGCTCTGTCAGATGTAATCTGGTTTGGGTAATGCGGAAGACACATTTTTTTTTTTTTTTTTAATCCAAATGGGTTTAAGTTGGGGGAAATGGCATGAGATAGCTGCCTTGACTAGATGACTTGTGTGCATGTGAAGGAGGAGGACTGCAAATACAGAAATGCCTCCTGTAAACAGCAGAACAACAGATAAAAAGGTGTCCTTCCTTTTAATACCTGAAAGTAACCTAATGAGGCTGGGCACCATAAGGGCTAAGCGGTAGCTATCAAGCAGGACTTTTTGTTCCTTAATGTTGAATTTCATCGCCTAGAAACTGTTTGTCTGCTATTTTTTTATCTTGTTGAAGACAGGACCAAGAGTGAACTGAAATAAACAAATTCTGATACAATATTTAGCTTGCCATAAAGGGGAGATATGACCAGAAATGGCAAATTGCGCTTAGTGTAGCTCTTATTGAACACTGATGGATGAGCTGGCATGCTGTAGAAAGAAAAAGAATGGCTAATGGGATGAAGTCAGTACGATTTTAGTGTTAGAGAAAACCCTAGCCTGATCATTCCCATGGTATTGATTATAGTACTTAATCGAGTTAGTCTCTTGTGTTCAGACTGATTGTGGCTCAACTGGCAGTGGAAACTTGAGTCTGAGTCGGGCTTAATGAATTTGAAAACTGGGATTTGTAATGAAAGTTTTCTTGCTGTGTGGTTTTGCTTTGGAATACAAAGATTAATATTCTAATCCTTCTGAAAAAAATTATTTATTTAAAATCTGAAATGCTGATTTTTGAGAGGCATGAATATTCCAGATAATCTATCCTGGGATCCCAGGTGTCTGTGGAATCTTGCAGTTGATCCAGAGCACCACAGAATTCGACTTCTTTAACTACAAGATTACTTAGCTGTTGCCAGAAGCATGTGTGTTGCCAGAGGTTTTTGTGTGCCTGCTCTTCTGGGACCAAGTGGTAGTTGTCTCTTGCCTGGTGTTTTCCTCAGAAAGAGGAATTAAGTAGACTGTAGTACGTGCCATTTTCGTTATCTCCTAATAACATTTTGTAATCTCTTAATAATGGATGCCTATCTCTATGTAAGGCAAAATGGGAGGGAATTAAGTAATCACAGTATGTGCTTTTTTTTGTTACTTTTAGTAGCTGGATGGATTTATCAGTATCAAAGGCAAAATGGGAGGAGGCTGTAGTCAAGAAATGACTCTGCCTTGCAGATAAGGAGTGGAAGGAACCAAAAGTACAATCAAGGCAGCGAGGCTGTCTCTGGAATGCAGCATCAGCAGTCGATAAATAAGATTAATAACTATAATTAACATTGTTGCAGGATTTAGGAGTGTTAATGGAAAAAATTCTGCTGTGGGTTATAAAGGGTTCACAAGTTTCTTCAAGGGGCATCTGATTATAATCCATAATTTTTATGAAAAATTTTGAACATAACTAGCATACGATATTTTGGTATTCGTATTAGTAAAAAGCTCGCTTCTTTCCTTGTGTAGTGCGCTATATAAGCATTTCCTTTGTTTCCTTGTGTAGCCAGTTTTTTGTTCAAAAGGTAATTGATGCACAACTACACAAGAGGAAGAGTCCCCAACATAAGTATAAAACTTCTAGAAAGATGTGCCTGAAGTCTCAGGAAACTACTCCGTTCATTTGTTTATAGCTCATTGTGTTTGAGGAACAGGTTGGGTGGAAAAAACACAATGGCAATGAAATAGGGGAGGCTCTTAGTCCTTGGAAATAGCATTCAAACGCAATTGTAGTCTGCTTGTCCTTGAAGGGAAAGGATCGGGCCCCGGGGCCAGTCCAGGTCCTGGCAGGAAGAGCGCTTGGTTCCTCTCCCTGTTGGCGTTGGCACAGAGGGCTGTGGAGCCCTGAGCCAGCCCCTGTGTTACCTTGGTTAGAGATCTGGTGTGCAAGCCCCATCTAGTCCTGTGTTGTGCTCTCTTGGTAGGTGCCTCTACTGTATAGGCTTTTGTGTGTGTATGTACACATACCTGTTTTCAAAAGCCAAATAAATACTAAGATACTAGTGGCAACAGAGAAAAATACTGGGTTTTATAAAAAAAAGGCAGATAAAAATACTAGTTCTACTAGTTTGATTACTCCTCTTTCTATGATTTACAATGCTGGTTCTGTTATCCTCGATGTTTGTTCATCTTCACTTGTACAAATAGCCCTGCACAGTGAGCGTATATACTGTTTTTACTGCTCTGCATCCTCATGTTTATTTTATATTAGCAACTGTTACTAGAAGACAGTGCATCAGTGGGCCTGAACTGGTCATCCATATGCTTGTACGCATCTCCCTTGGTTTGACTTTGCAAGGTGCAGCCTTTGGTGGTGTATCTGGATATCAGAATGGTTGGTAGTTCATTGAGCTGGCTTAACACCATCAGCACCATTGGGACTCTTGGAGCTGGATTGCTGTGGGTCCAGTAGGGCAGGGAGGAGAATTCTGCCTTTGCTTCATAACCAGGCCATGACTCGGATACTGCGACAATGATGTTGGATGACTACAGAGGTCTTGAGAACAAGCGAACCACTACCATGTATGGTAACTTAATTTTGCTAAGCAGGGCTGGCTTTTTAATTTAACAGGACAATTTGCACTTGAGAAGTTTTCCCTTTACTCTTTCCTTGAATATTTTGCTATCTTCCTGAGCTTTGCTTCAGAGATCAAAACACCATCAGCAGTTTTGTTATCATTCAAAACTTTGCTCTGTAACCTTCATAACCACACTTTCACCTCTGATTCTATGGGATGTGGTTTCCAGTAAATTGGGAAGCTTGGCAAGCTGGAACTGTCACATGGCTTATGAGAGAGCAGTTGACTTTTTATCTGTGGTTGGTTTTTTTTAAGAAGGAATAAATCAAATTTGGAACATAAAAGTTATCAGAGCACACAACTAACTTGTGTGAGGTACAAGAAAGCACGCTACTATGTAACAGTTTGGTCAATAAGGATTATGTTGCAGTGAAGGATGTAGTTCCACAAAAACTTGGACCAATGAATACCGGTGCTGCTGTAGTCAGGCTTCCTTCCCATGTTTGTGTGGCCATTGAAACCAGTGCAGGGAACCAGCAATGGGAGCAGATTGGCAGAAAACTAACCTGATGTAAAAGTAACAATTCATTTTATTCAGCTGCAGTCATATTTTTGTACTCTTCTGACCTGGCTTTGCGGTTATAAATATGTATGTAAATGAAGGCTCTGGAGTAGTTGAAATTATGACTGGGTCAAACTGGAAAGTTGAAGGTAGTTTCTTTGGTATGCTGTCTCTCTTTAGGACAGAATAGTTACTACCACTACTGTTTATGCATATACACATGCAGATATGTCTTTATGCCTCCAGCTCTGGAGCATTTCTCTTGTACTCTTGATAACTAGTTTGCAGACTGATTAGCCTTGTGCCTGATAGTTAAGTTGTCTTTTTGTGTTTTTCCTCTTGTTGGAGTTCACATTGGTTAGATCTCTTCCTGTTCCAACTGCAGATTTAACTTGCAACAAGTTGCTTAATTAAGGAGAGTAATTTTCCTAATGTGTCTGAAAGCTAGTTACCAGTTTACTTTTGTGGACTTCTTTAGAGGCAGTACTTTAATTTCACAGGGATGAAACATCCCTGTAAAACTCTAAAGATGGCTGGCTGTTGCCACCACTCTTCATCAAATGCATGAGCCTGAAGTTATGAGCTTTTGCATGCTGCCTTTTAGACAAAACTGTATCCTCTAAAATCTCCTTCAACCAAACCCGCCTAAATACTATGTTTTTACTGTGCTTTATTCATGAGGTGAAAAGTTGGTTGAAAACAAAATGCTATTGAATGTCCTGCGGGGTAATTTGCTGTTAGTGTAACCTTATCAGTAAAGATGAAGTTGTCTTAAAGCTATTACATTGTTACAACTCTAAAGCTAAATGTGGTTAGTTTCTGCCTGTAGCTATACTAGTTACATGCATCAAAGTAATGAAAGAGTTCTTAAAGATGAGGTTAAAATAGTTTAAAACATCTTTAAAAAAAATTAAAATGAAAATTTTTTTATTGTCTTATTTTTTATTCATAAGAGAATGGCTTGTTTGATGGTTCTTCAGATAGCATTAAAACTGTTTTCCAGTCTCATCCTTAAATGGCAATTTCTAAAGGGTGTGTGTAAAATCTCTTTATTGAGCGCTCTCGTTTCTAGTCAAAGTAATCACCAATATCATGTGGTTAGGCTGTTCTGCAGATGGGTGAAGACAAACTTGGTTTGGTTTACAAGTAGCAGAAGAAACTTTTCTGTCCTTCATTTTGAAGATGCTTTATCTAGATGTCTTGCTGGTCTGTCATCTGCCGTTCTGCTTTCAGACAAAGTGGCTTGGGACTGGTGTGTGTACATATATATTTTTTTCATGCATGTGTCTCGTTATGTCTTTTCCTTTCAATCTTTCAAGTCTTAACGGTTTTGTTCCATGTGGAACATTTTTCATACTCTCAATTAATGTTATTTCTTTGCCATCGTCTCTGATGCTTCTTTAACCTTCTGTAGTATGGAGAAGAAAGGTACTGTGTGTCGGATTCCAAGTGAGGCTCTGCTGGTTTACAGCATGACATGATGTACTGTGATGACATTGTGCTATCTAGTTTGCATTATTTACATAACTTAACGTTTTTCTTGCTGCTTTTTATTAATACCTGCATTCAGTGGAGTTTAGTTGACTTTGAAGTTTTCCAGTGTGCATTCCTCCTTACTCTTCAGCTTCGTTTTGCTTAATTGGTCCCTGTAGTCTGTTCAGTGTCATCTTATTCATCCATTTTGGTTACCATTCTTTGAGGCTCCTTCCTGATCTTTGAATTAGCCTAAATAACTGCTGTCTAAAAAGGTAGTTAGGAAAATGTGTATGTTTATTAATAGACCCCCTTAGACTTAGCAAGATGTACCAGTGCTTAGGGCTGTTTGCCTATCCATAAAGATGATTTCATTTTAACTTAGTCTGCTTTGCCTCCAGGCACTTTAAGTTTCCTGATAGTATTCTGTCTTTTTTCTCATGATTTGATTTCTTTAGCCTCTTGAGAGGTGTGTTGTTACAGGCCAACTTGAAGTTTAAATGTGATCGGTCTCTCTTCCTTTTATGCAGTTGCTAGTTCTGCATGAAGAAATGTAATGGACTGTTCTCAAACTGTTATAGCATAATTTATCTATTTATTCTTTCAGCCAATTTGAGTTAATTCAGTAATTACAGGTGATAACAAAATGGTTAAGGCTGTAGCCTCTCTGCTTGGAGCAACATGTACTAGAGCAGGCTGCTGAGGACCTTGCCCAGTTGAGTTTTGACCATCTCCAAGGATGGAGACTCCACAGCCTTTGTGGCTGGCCTGTGCTGGTGTTCGACTACCCTCGCAGTAAAAAAGATTTTTCTTACATTTAAATGGAATTCTGTATTTCAATTTGTGCCCATTGCCTTGTCCTTTGACTGGATACCACTGAGAAGAGTTTGGCTCAGTCTTTTACTTCCTCTCGTCGGGTATTTATGCACACTTACAAGATTCCCCCTGAGCCTTTTCTTCTTGAGCCTAACCAACCCCATCTCTCTCAGCCTTTCATTGTATGTCAGATGCTCCAATTCCCTGACCATCTCTGCAGGCCTTTGCTGGATTCACAGTAATAAGCAGCCTACTTGCTCCTCCTTCAGCACAGTTGGGGGTTCAGACTATTTGAAGCTTCAGGGTCTTGGAGAAGATAAAGTCAATCTCTTGTCATCTGCGCAGTGTGCTGACCTCCTCCCACATTTCCTTCACTTGGTACCACATACTCCACCAGCACACACCTCCTGCAGGCAAGTAGTCTGGCTCCTGCTGCCTCAGCGAGGGGCCCCAGACCTGCTCAGGTGCATCCTCCCTCAGGAGCACGCTCTGGGTCGGCACCTATGGTGTGACAGGGACAGTTGCTCCACTGGTCGCTGGGGACTGTGCCCCGTGGCACCACCACTGCTGAGCAAGTGTTTGCTGTTCTGAGACGAGATGCTGGCCCTCTTTGGTATGCCCTGCTGTTGGCAAAATGCTGTGTCTGGCTGCTGGGGCTGTGCTGTTGGAGCTGTGCTCTAGGCCAGCCCCTTTCATAATGTGAGGGTTCAACAGTCATATGAAACTTAGTATTTAATGTTTTCTAAATTTTATATAGATATTATTTACTATTTGAAGAGCCACATGCGGATAATCTTAACTGAGGAAGTGAGTGGCAGTTCAGGTTTAGCTGTAGAATTGTTATATTCTTGGAAACTATCCTAATCTGTATTTCAATTCCTTGTTTCTAGATTTATGGATTAGTTTATCAATACTTACAAAACATTTGGGAATTGGTATAAGTATTTGATCGGTTGCATGAAAGCATCTTTAGTTTGCTAAATATTAAGAACATTTTGTAATTGGAACTCTTGATATTTTCTAGCCTTTTACTTTTAAACAAAATGTGTGTTAAAAAAACCCCCTTCAGTTTAGTTTCAGAAATACCTATATAACTCTTAGTCTGGATTTTTAAGACAATTTTTTCCAAATCTTTATCTAATGTAACATCATAGGCAAGAGAAGGGTTTGTTGGTCTGAATTATGAATAAAAACTTAATAGAATCCTATACCTCAAAGAACATGCTTTGAAATGAGAGGAATATTCATAAAACTCTAACTTACGTTGCTGTGTGTTGCAAAGGAAAATAAAGATTTTTTTTTTCAGTAAACACTGATCTATAATGCTTGGCAAGTAATTGCACAATTTGAAATTGCTTCTGCTCTCCGAACTACAAGGAAGAAGTTGTACTGATTACTTGCATCCAAGCTGATGAAGCAGTGATAATATAAATGCTTTATATTAGAATACCGATTGTGGCAGAAGGAATAATATAGGTTCTTTCATATATCTTCCACAAATTTCTTAATCTTTTGTTTTGTGAACACACACAGTTGATGCAGCCTTAGTCTACTGCAGTTTAATCTTCAGCAAATATGTACAGAAAGGATAATTCTATGAGAAAACATTCCCTTGTGATCTTACATTATCTGTTTTACTTCCAGAAATCTAATTTATTACAGTAATAGCAGCTCTGTTTTATATCCTGCCATTAATTTTCTTGGGAACTGGATAGGAATGACTTGTTCTAATAGCAAAGTTGGAGTAGCAGCCCTTTAGCAAGGATGGGACCAATTTAAAAATCATCAGTGTTAGTTCCCACACACAGGAAGGGATTACTGGGATGTTGAGCCCAGCTTTTTGCTGTTATCGGCAGCATGTCTCTAATCCCATGGAACATGGTCTCCCTTAGGTGGTGGGGTTGTATTTGGACTGCAAGTCGTAAAGCAACTTTTTTGTTGCCTTTTTGCTGTAATAAGCAGAAATAGTGGATTCTTTGGCTATCTTCTGCAGTGTGCTTTGTTCAGTAGAGCTGTACTTTGTGTATATGTTCAAAGTACCTCAGAATAGTTTTTTTCTTTTGTGTTTTTTGAGAAGATATATATATCTATATATATGAGGAATAATAAGTAATAAGTAATTTAAAACATGCTAGCTGTTAAATCCCTTAATCTCTAACTAGCATCCTCTTGCAAATGACTTGTAGAATGGGCAGTAAGGATTGTCTTCCGGCTCATGGTCTGGGTTTTAGCCATTTTTTCAAGATGCTTCAATAATGAGGTTCCAAATAGAAAATGCATTGGGTAAGTATGCAAAAAATTTTATAGTTCATTGTAAAGAAGTACGTTGATACCACAGTTGACAGATTTTAAAAATATTTAATAATTTAAACTATTTTATCGGTGCTGTAACTCTGAGCCAGGATAAAAGACTATGGCAGTGTCCTAAATAAACTGTGATCCTTAAACTTTCTGCTTCTGCAGTCTAGAAGGAATGAACAGTCCTTTCTTTTGGAACAAAACATAGCTTTGATAATTGCAAGTTCATTATATGATGACCAGGAACATTGTTCTTGTGTACAAGGTAAGAAAGCTGCTCTTTTTTGGGGAGAGGGGGAAAAAAAAAGTCTTAACTACAACACCAAAAAGGGATGATTCTAATTAGAGAAGTCCCAGTTTGGGCTCTTACTGTATTGCATTGAATGTTTAAGAGCCAGAGAATTCAAGAAGAAAAGAGAAGAGAATGTTAGTATTCATTAAAAAGTGATCCTTAGTGAATGTTGAGATGGGCCTTATCTTTGGAGGCTTTTGTCTGTGCTGTTTCTGGTATTGGCACTCCAGAATCCCCTGTTGTCCTTGGACTGACAACTGTGACTCTATCCTGTTTACTTTCTATATCCAGGCATGTACTATCTGCATGTCTCTTAAGGAGCTGCTTAGTTGGCTCTAGACTAGAGTCTGGATGGCAGCTAAGCAGTATACAGAATGAACGGCTGAACAGCAAGGACACTGGTGTAAAACAGAAATCAATTTGGTTTGCCCAAGGAGGCCTGTATGTCCTATCAAAAGAAACAGAAGTACTGAGTGTTCTTGGGCCACACAGCCAGGGCTTACTTGGACAGTAACCTGATCCTGTGTTATAATTAAACATTCTGGAGAACATGCTGGGGTTGGAGTAATCTCAATGGGTCGCATAAGTGAGACTGAAAGCCTACTTATTGTCAGTTTGCTCCATGTTTAGCCCATACTATAGTAGTTTCAGAGTGGTTTGAACTGGTTGATGACATCAGCTGCTCTATAATGCTGCTTATTTTTAAGAGGAAGGAAGGTGTGGTAATGGTGCTTTACCTAAAGATGCTGTTAACCTCAAAGCAAGTGAGCTTGAAATCAAGAACCTGAACTATGGTGCGTGTTTTGGACATGTGTCAGTGGTATGTGTCACAGTTTAGAGTAACAACCTTCTCAAAGTCGATGTTGTGTTGCTAGATAACATCTTTTCACATCTTGAGCATACAATTTATACGATGACTTTTGGGTTTTCTTTTAATTCATTTGCAAAAATACTGCCTGTGGCCCCTTGAGTTCATTGGTTTAAGTTGTCATGTGTGTGAACAAAACTGAAGGTATGTACTTTAAAGGAAGCCTTTATGGTTTTGGCACATAAAAGCAAATTTGAAATTGCCCTTTTTTCTTTTATACCTTCAAGTCATCTCCTACCTTTGAAATATTTATGTAGCTTAGGCTCTTCACAACCCAACATTGCATTCCAAACTTGAAAGAAATTAGAACTCTCAACTTATAATTTCTGACACTGCTGGGTGCAGGCAGTGATCTAGAAAATTAAATCAACACTAGGAAGTTTTCTGGAAGCTTAAATAAAATGTGCAAGCTTGAGATGTATTTTCTAATCCTATCAGAGTAATCCCACTTCTTACAAATTGAAGCATGGAGCATTAACGGCTTTTTACACCTCTCTACATATCAAAGTCTTTTGTTCATAGTGCAGCAGTTTAATGAACATTTAGTTTCATGTGGTGAAATCACTGACCCTTGAAGGTGCGTGTGGGAGGACGGGGACAGAACTGGGTAGCTTAGTGGGAAGGCTGGAGTAGAACTGCGCAAAATCGGTATGGACAACGTTAGTCTTTGTATGCACAGTCAGAAGTTTAGTCAGCATGACCCAACTCTGGTGTTCTGGATTTTTAGTGCTTTTTCTAATCTTAGGCAAAGAAAACAGTATGTTGCATGCAATTCATGCTACCTGAGTTGTAAAACTGATTTGCCTATGTAAATATTTTCAAGAAATGTGACAAAATACTTTTGTAATCTTCTAATTTCAAATAGTGTTAATCCCGAAATTAACACTGTTCAGTGCATTTGTTTTTCAGATAGTATTAATCTTTTGTACATGTAGTATAATATATTTAATTTTCTATTAACATATGTTATATGATACAAGTTCAGTCTCTATATCAAGGTCTGTGACAAAACAACTGCATACTGTATTAATAAATTTTTTTAGATGAACATGTATTATTTCAGCAATTGGTCAAAATATTGTAAAATATTTTGTAAATAATCTAACTGTATTAAGGATAGTTGTACTGGGAAAATACAGGTAGGGACAGGCAGATACCCCACAAACTACTCTGCTGCTTGTTCTTTGGGATACGGTCATGGCTGCCTCTGAGCAACTGAGATTTCTTTCCTGTTTTATGAGGTATCCCACCTACCAGTCTTCTAGGTGCATATTTTCCTGATCAGGGTAGGTAAGTGTGGTGCTATAAACAGTAAATTTACAAGCCAGGTGAAAAATTGTACCATGTTTAAGACTGCCTACAACTGGACCTATGTGGTTGTTCTGGAGTTTCAAATAAAAAGGGTGTAGATTCTTAATGTGAGAGTATTCCTGCAGGTTTCAAATTAAGGATCAGAATGAAAAGGATACAAACTTAATTTCAAAATGAAAACTTGCTGCAAGTTTTACATTGCCTTCTGAAGGTGATAAATCTTAGCGTTTCTCACAGCTTTTTGCTTATAAGCAGTGTGGATTCTGTGGAAATTGAGGGCTAGTTCTTTGGGATAGGAACTCAGCCTGAGAGATTGCTGGTCAGTGTTTACTGTGCAGAAGATGTTGGTATTACAAACAGTATTCTTAGAATGCAAAGGCTTTCATTGTTTTTATCAAGACATTGCTTTAAAAACAAGATTAGAGCTCTGCTTTTCTTCAGCTTTTGCAGAGCTCGGTAGAGCACTGCATGAACTGTTCTGTAATTCCTCTTCAACATACTTATTTCTGTTTTTCTGGAAGAGAAAAATTTCTGTGACTGAGATACCGCAGCTTGGGCACAATGGCTTAAAACCTGGTCACTGGTTTTATTTTGTGTGTTAAACTAAAATCTGAAATAGAGGAGGCTCAATGGACTTAGATAATTAAGAGTGGCTTTAGAAATGGCTAGTAACAGTACTGTGGATGAGGTGACTAGTTTGTGAATTTTTGGCTGGTGTGACTGTAGCTGATCAGTAGGTTTATTGGATCTTCTCAGAAGTTAAGTAAATCATGCTTTTTTTTTTTCTTAAGACACTAAATGCTACATTTTGTCCAGTTACTTAAAGTAACCATCGTTCTCTCAGGCTCCCCATGCCGTTACCCCCTGTCTTTGTGTGCACGGCCCAGAGCTTGGGAGTGTGATCAATTAATTTTAAGGTGATCTTCCCACTAAGTGTGAAACTGCATAATTAATAAAATTCTTCATTTTCTTGAATAAGTGCCTGTAGTAGCCAACCTTTCAGTGAAGTGTTGAGTGCAGCTTCATATAACACAAAGACATTGATTGAGGAATGGAATTAAGGGTTTGTGATCAAGGGACTTCATGGATGTTTAGTGGGAATCTGTGAGGCAGGTAGAGAATAGCTTAGCAGTGTTTACACCAAGATAGTTGAAATGAGGGGAGTTTGGGACTAGTGTAAATGCAGAGGAAGGAAGAAGGAGCCTCCACCAATTGTTAGGGCTGGTGAAGAAGAGATCAAAGGTAAAAATCAATCTGCTCATTTTAAAGGTAGGACATGTCTTGTTAAGCCACCCTCTAGTGAGAATGCTGCATCCACAGAGATTTGTTTGCTTGGTTATATAAGCTCTTATCTTCCAAACTGATGTGTACTGCTTCTGATTACAGCTATGCTTTGCTGTTGGCATTGTCATTTTTTTAGCAGTTACTTTTTGCCTTTAACTATTCTCTCCATTTTTTATGAAGTCATTCCATAATTGTAAAGCCTTTTTGTACGTCCAATTGGTTTATCTTAGACAGGTACAGGTCCTCTGAAATTCTGTAAGTAATGAATTTCAGTTTAGTAAGACAAGGATATCACAAATGTTTTGTGATAGAAAACAGTACCGTAGGATTTCAGGGCTAGTCTGTTCATATGCTTGTCTCTAATTTAAGGAGTATCAGTTTGGAAGTATTATAGTTGCATTTTTGCCCTCAGTAGTTATTTCTGGCATGTGCTAAAATCATAAATAGGTAAACTATATATAGTTGTTCCCTTCCTTGCCTTTTTTTCCTGTTTTTATCTGGGTCACTATGGGACTGTTGAAGCAAATGTGATGGTTAGAGGGTTTTATTGTGTTCTGAAAGGCATGATAGGTACTGAGGTGCAATGCCGCCTTCCTAAATGGCACTGGTGCCAATCACTTGGTGATGTTTGGCATCACACCGGACCAGTAATGTGCATGTTGCTTTTATTGGTGTTTTTTCTCTTTGCCTTGCTCTGTTTGTCTGTTTTGCTGCACTGAAGTGTTGGGTGACACAGGTGTTTTCAGCCAGTGATGCAAAACATGCAAGAATGATGTTACACCAGTAGACAACTGGCAAGGTATGGGATTCAACTTGTGGATTATAGTAGATGGAGATCTAGTCTATACATTCAGTGGAATCTGGAGAGTTTTTCAGCTGGGCAGATGCAGGCGGCAACTTTAGGGTGGGCTGAAACTCTGCAGTTTACCCTAGCTGTGCTGACTAGGTCTCCGCTGACTCTAGCGGGAGCTTTGACTCCTTGCTCACACAGACATCTACACTTGGGTGCTTTAACATGGAAGTTGAATCCAACTCCAGGTGTCCTGTATTGACCCTGAGAGGTTCATTTTTGTTGGTGGGCACAACAAAAAATACTGTCATACGCTTGTGAGTACGTGCTACATCTGTACTGTCTTCAGTCTAACAGTATCCACACTCTGACATGCACACCAGTGCCTGCTAGTTAGGGGTCGCATTTACAAACCCAGCTAGTTGGATCTTTAGGGATTTTATTGCCGAAGTTATCTTCCCTTTTGAAGGTTTATGAGAGATAAGATCAGTACAGAAAACAATGCCCCACAGAACTGTTACATGTTCTGATGCTGTATGTAGTTACTAATTTAGCTGTATTTGCTGAACTGACTTCCATGTGATGTTGTATGAGCTTCAACCGCCAATTGCTCTAGAATTTAGTTCATGTGCATATGCAAAAAACAGGCTGATGCTGAGTTTCTGTGGCTAATGCTTTTGTGTGATTCTGTTCTTCAGATGTAAAGGTAAATTCATCTTGTAGTTGGAATGCTTAGATTTGTTTATACAGCTCCCAACAGTTAGACTATACTTATAGGTGCTGCATTATTTTCAGCCATTTCCAAATATGAGGCCGTTATAGGCAGCTTTTCCCAGGCATGACTGTGGCCAGTGGTTTGTTGATGTGCAAGGTTAAGCTACACAGAAAAAAAATCCACGTGAATACATCAAGAAAGATGAAGTATAAAGTGTGCTCTCAGAGGCAAGATATAGCTGCTCAGTGTGGTGTTTTTTTTTTTTTTCCCCTCTGTAACCTTTCTGTTTCCAGTTTTGATCTTGGCAGGATTACAGAGCCCCTGGCATATATAGAGGCCAGGCAGTGCCAGTCAGTTATGTCCCATCTCTGGGAGAGGGAATTCATGCTGAGCCACACATTTGGTAGGAGGTGGAAACTGAAAATTGCTTCCTCTCTGAAGCATTGCTTGCTCCTCTGAAAGTTGTCATGGCAGGGCATAATGCTTTGCCAAAGTATCTGGGAGATGCCAGTTGGTACCTGCCAGTCAACTATTTTTTTAATTTTGAAGTGTTGGCTGGGCTAATATGCTATTTGAGACTTTTGGTCATGTGTTAATTATATCTCATGAAGATGACTAAATACTTGTAAATGAAGTTTGGAGTTTGTTTTTAGGAGGAAACTATCTAATAAGTAAATTACCTGACTAGGATTTAGCTGGATATAAGCACATAAAAGTGGAACCATTCTGGTAATGTTTTCTTATTTGAAAGAAGACACTTAAGAAAACATTGTTGCAAATATAACTTGAAAGTATACAGCTATAACATAGAATTTGTAGATACTTTTAGCTTATGTTGGTATTACAAGTTAGCTAGAACAACTGAAAAACTGAATCTGAAAGCCTAGACGTTATGAATGCTGATCTCTTGATGTAAAAAGTCCTGATTATGTTCACATCAGTACTCACTTTTACGTATGCTGAATATATATTATATATTAAAATGTTCCTATTCTGTATTTATAATTTATTTAACTTGAGAATTCTACTTTTTTTTTTCCTGTAATGCTTTCAGTTTCTCTGAAAATAGACCAGTTGCTATGAAAATAGACTGTTGGAATAACATGCTGCCTGGTTTTAAACAGGTGTAGGCAACCAGTGGCGTTCCCGAGGTTCTGCATGCAAATGAAGGGCCACTTCTTTCTTTTCTTAACACTTATTGTCTGTATATGGGCAGCATCTGGAAAGGTCAGTGCTGCCCTATTAGAAAATGGCTTGGAGTATTTTAGGTCTTTTGTTTCTGAAATTGTTCCCTCTTCCCCTTGAGTTCATCTCAAGATTTTGTTTCGTTGTTGTTGATCTTCAGCAGCAAGATGTAGGGTCTCTGACTTCCCGTATGTGTCAGACCTCAATACTTTACTGATGCAAACTACCACGGTGAAGCACTGGTTTCTACAGTTTCTGTAGCTGTTTGCAACCGTTTGCTTTTCTGAGCTCTCAAACCAGAGAAGAAATGCAGGAAAATGGAATTACTCTTCTGTTATTTTTACTAGTTTTAATATTAGTCTTACTACATTTACTTTTACATTCCTCATATTAAATGAAGTAAAATGCTCTTCATTTTCAATCGGAAAGAGGGAAAGGTAAAAGTAACACTTAATCCAATTAATGTATTTTCCTGCTCTGATTCATTGTGATGACTTTGAGCATCTGGTAGTAACTGAGCATGAGCTGCTTAAAGTCACAGAAACCCAATCCCCATTATTTCTGCTCATTGAAGGGAATAAATGAATTACTGGACATTAATCTTTGGATAATTGCTTGCTGAGCAGGAGATCTTAGCTCTTAAAGAAACTTGTTTTGTAAGTTTATAGAACTGTCAGAACTAGTGAACTATTTAAAAAAGTTAACCATAAATGAACAGAAGCTGACCTTTTAGTTTTTTATTCATAATTATTGCAGTTGAAACTTGCAGTATACATAGTGTGTGGAGATAGATATTATCTTTCCCCTTATGAGTTATATTAAAACTTATCAACTGAAGTTTAAGCTGAAGACTGAAATTTGTGTCAATGTTTCTGGCAGTACAGAGTTAGGACATATGTGGAATAAGATACAGTATGTATTGCTGTTTTGAATGACCAAACCATTTTGGGTTTGAAGTAACTCTTACTCATTTTTGGGTTGGCCTTCTAATTTGGACATAGAGGAAGGCATGTGCTTTTTAGCTCTAGACAGTCTACCCAGTCTACCCTGTGATATTACACCATGCATGTAACTTTCTCTGTTCTCCTTTATTTGACATAACTTAGGCAGGTTAGCTTTCAAAATCCTTTTTGTTCTTGATAACTGGGTGGACTTGTGATTTATGTCTTTAGGGTATTGGTATTTGAAAGTCATACTCCTTGTCACTGGTGGTCATCACTCCATTGCCTTTGGAGTGCAGCCTGAAAGAGGGTGTTAGGAGTCATTACTCATAGCTCCTACTCAGTAGCCTTAGGCCACTCTTTCTGCTTTGACTTCACTGGAGTCTTTTACTTTGTGTAGGAACAGGCTTCCTCCCCCACACATACATCTACAAACTTTCAGGCCCCCAAAATAATTAGATAAGCAAGCCTCAAATCCACCTAAAAATTTACCCTATCAGAATACAATGCCTGTTACCTTATTTTCAACATCTTGTATTTGCAGGATAACAAACGAGTAATTTAAGTGGTTCCTGGATCTTTCTGACCTCATGGGTACTTTCTGTCTCTGTTGATATTTGCCATGGGCAGTTTATGCATTTTTGCGAGGCTATAAAAATCTATATTTGTCCCTGTCAAATTCCTGTTCTGCACCTGGTCTTTACAAATTACAGGATACATTCCTTCTGATGCTCTTACAATGTATATTGCAACGTTTACTATATTAAATCTTGGATCAAAATTCTACAGGGATTCTGGCAAAGGCATAACAATACCTTGGGTTAACTCAGATGAAATAGTCTGATTGGAAGTAATTGTTCCATGCAGTATGTTTCTGCCTGTCAATGAGAACTGGACTTCTTTCCTGTAGACAGTCTTTTCATTGTAGAATCTCTGCTTGAAACTTCCTCAATTTAAAGAAGTAGGCTTTATTTATTTAATCTCCTTCCATTTATTTTAATTACTGTCAAAGTATCAGGATATAGCAGACTTGCCATATAAGGACACTATTAATATTCTTCAAGGACAAAGTGGTCTCAGTAAGTCATGCTTGACTTGTACTTAGAGTTGTCACAGAATTTCATGTTAATACTGCTCTAAATTTGTCTTCAGAGTGCCATTTTAAATAATAGGGAAAAACCATATTGAATCTTCACAGACTTCATCTGTTTAAATTTGTTTGTGCATCAAGAAGTCAAATGCTTCTATACCCCTAAGGACTATAGCGATGTCCTCCGCAATCTTAAATACACCCTAGTTAGATATACCATTAGTGTTGGAGGTAGGTCTAGCTATGCTTTTGAAACCACTTTTCCTTAAACCTAGCCATGGTCAGACCCTCAGCTGAGTGAGTCAGTTTTACAGCTGTTCTTAGCACACTAAGAAAGAGAGGGGGGTCCGTATGCATATTTCCCTCTCCAGAGATGGCTTGTGGCAAGCCCTTGTACCCCCCCCCCCCCCCACCCCGGGAGGAAAGGGTGCTCAGGGTTCCTCATAACTCCCAAAGGCTACTGAGAATGCTTGCAGTGAGCAGGGGGAGCAGGAGGAGAGTCGGCATGGGGGCTTCCGAGTGCTCCTCAACAGCCAATGTTCAGGCATCCACGGGTTGGTAACAGTAGAGGTGTAAAACGTATGTAGTGTCACAGATACTTGCTGCAAATACATAACGTTTTATTCTTAACACACAAACAGAAAACAGCATTTCCTTTTGCACACAGGAACTTCTGTTTCCGAATGCAGACACATACAGATTTTTTAGGAAATTGTAAAAGCAGAATCAAACACAGCCTGCTGTTTTCAGATTTGTTCTTGCCATACAGCTCCAGTGTTCTGTTCATAAAACCTGTACACAGTGGAAATATGTTAATTAAGGGAAAGAAGTCAATATTATATGTATTTGTCATTATAGATCTGAAGTTTGCTAATATTGATTAAAGTAATACAAATTAAATTTATTCAAAACTTATTTGAATAGGCTGATAAAATACAGAGGTATGTGCTTTCAAATTTATGGGTTTCCTGTACAATGCACATACAGCTGTCATGTGCAAACCAGCAAATGGCTTATTCTTGGCATTTTTGAGTAGTCACAGGTGTTGCACTTATTAGAAAGAGAGCAAATTGGAACTGAGTTATTTTTCCCCAATCTTGTCCTTGAGTTTGTAAGTACTTTAATTAGTGTTTTGCTTTCCTGGACTACAGCTAATAGAAACTTACTTGATTTGGTATTTCCTAATGTCTTTTTATTGCTAATTTGGAGTTAATTAGAATTGCTTTATACCTTTCTTGAACACTTAAGTTGGATCTAAACCCAGATGGCTCAACTTGTGAATTTTACAAAGAAGTTAGTGTATGCAGTGGAATCTATATATATAAATAGAATTTAAGCATTTGGCATTTAATAATTTGGTGTTTAATAAAAAAAAACTTGTGTGGTAGACTGGAGCATTTGTTCAGCATCATAGTATAAATGTAGATGTAGGTCCTGAAATCGCATATTTTGATATAAACCAGCTACTTAAATTGTCAGATTGCACAAAGGTTTCCAAACGAGACAGCAAATGTGACATGCAGTATAAATGACTGCTATTCTTGCTGATGCTGGGCTTCATAGAATCATAGAATGTCCTGAGTTGGAAGGGACCTTCTTTTTCTAGACAGTAAGGTAAAGTTTTTATTGACTCCACGTACTCTTTGAACAATTTATTTTGGTTTGTCTTTACCGTGCTTTTCTTAACTTTCCAGTGGTGTATCTGATGGATGTTTTGTCTTGACTATTAACATGTCCTGGATTTTTTTCTGCATAACTTTAGGGATAAGGAATTCTATTAAATTTAAATCAAGAACTTCTTATACATAGCTGTTAATGCTATTAATAAATGAATGCTAGTTCTACAACTGTTTTGGATTACTGTGCAAGACAGAAAGACTCCTTAGAACTTCCATTTATGTGCTCTCAGGCTTCCAAGTCCTTAGCTGTTAAAATGCTTGAGGCAAAATTTGTTTGCATCCAGACTTAACTTTTGAATGCAAACTGAAAACATGGTATCATAAGAAGCAGTCATAGCTTTTCTTTTGGGCACAAATGGTTGCATACATCTCTGACCATGTGATTTACTGCTTTTTTTAATGAGATTTGAACTGTGACTAATGAGTTGTTAAATTGTGTCAGCGTGCTCAGTGGCATGACTATGGTCAAGAAAACAATCTTGGTGCTAAACCTGATCAGAAAGCTTTTTGAATAAGAGTTCAACTTTTTGTCTTGCATCTTCGGTGGTATGATAACTCTTCCAAAGAGAATCAGGAGCTGGTGACGGAAATATGTAAATACACTCTATTTTTTTGGCAGAAGTTAGATTAAAATTAATGTTTTATTTACAGTTATCAGCTTGAGCCACTTGGGAACAAACCTCTAGGGTAAACTAAGGAATGTTTCACTTAACAACAATAACCATATTTTTTGATATTTCAGTTGTATCTTATTTGTATTTGGTAGCTATGGAGAAGAGAATCTCGTTGCCTAAAAACATTCAAAACCTCCATTTATGCTGTGCTTGCATGGACCCTCCTGTTAATTGCAAGAAAGTTCTATGACCTTTCCTTTCAAGTATCCTGGCAGCAGATTTTATAGGAAATACCCCTGCTTGTGAAACTCTTCATAGAATCATAGAATGATTAAGGCTGGATAGGAACTCTGGAGACCGTCTTGTTCAGCCCTGTGTTCAGAGCAAGTTCAGTCAGATCAGATTACTTGGGTCCAAGTTTGGACAGAGTCTGCTATTGTTCTGGGTAACACATTCTAATGTTTGACCATCCTCATGGTGAAAAATCCCATGTTCCATCTTGTCTTCTGCCTCTAGTGCTATAGCTGTGCACCTTTGAGCAGTGTGGTTCTGTTTTCTCTGTCTTTTAGGTAGTTGTAGACAGCAATAAGATCTGCACTGCTCCTGCCTCCTAAGCTTTTTCTTAAGGCTGAACAAACCCAGTTCTCCCAGTCTTCCCCCTTATATTAGGTGCCCCAGCCATCAGTCATCTTGGTGGCTTTCTCCTGCACTCTCTCCAGTATGTCAATGTCTGTCTCGTTCTGGGGAGCAGAACACTCCAGACACAGCCTTGTGAAAGCAGAATGCCCATGACCCTCAGCCTGCTGGCAATGCTCCTGCTAATGCAACCTGGAGTGCTGTCAGTTTTTGTTGCTGAAAGGCACACTGCTGACTCAGCTTCAACTTGCATCCATGAGGTCCCCCATGTCCCCTTCTGCAAATCTGCCTTCTAAGCAATTGACCTGCAGCCTCTATTGGTGCCTTTTTTTTTTTTTTTTTTTTTTCATCCCAGGTGTAGGACTTTACATCTGCCTCTGTTGAATTCATTCTGGTTTCTGCTGACCCATTTCTTAGCACGCTGAGGTCCTGGCACATAGCAGCCCTGTATTCACTCCTTCCAGTGTGGTATTATCAAGACTTGGTGCATGTGAAGTCTTTCTTTTCATCCATATTATCTCTTGTAAAACAAGCTGTGTGGCTTTAATGCTTAATGAAAGAGACTATAACACTACATATTGCATGACTGTGTATCGTGCATGAGCAAATAGAATTATGTAAAAATAATAGGTCACACTTCAAATTGATCTAAGCCAGTGATCTGTATCCAATACTAGTAACTGATGCTTACAAAACTTAAAGTAGTCCTTCCTGCTATGTACCTTCTTCCCTTTGGCTGGTCAGTGGTTTTTGGACTTGGAGAGACAGAGAAGCCCACCCTATATAAATTTCTTTTTTCAAAGTCACTTAATACCTGTGGACTTCAGAATGCTCAGTTGTAGAGGATGGACAGTTGAATTTATTTTCTTAATATAATTCACACTTCTTATGTTCTAAATGTGCTTTCTGATAACTTTGTGAGTCCCATCCCATATTTACATTTTGAGAAATAAAAAAAAAATAATCTTATATCATCCATATATATTCTCTCTCTAAACCCAAACAAACCACAGCTCCCCCCACCCCCCAAACCAAACCCACCCTCAAAACAAACAAACAAAACCCACCCTCCTGCTGCAGTCACCCAAGTTCTGTTTTAAGATGATGAGGAGTTTTGTCCCTTCAGCCCTTCTCCCTTTTCCAGGTGATTTGTTAATATTACCAAACAGCAAGGGGACTCAACATGCATTCTTTCTGGATGTTGCTGGTAACTGCTCTCTGTATGCTAATTTGACCTCTTCTTGTTTCTTTTAGCCAGTTTATTCATACCTCTGAGGGCTTTTCCTCTCATTCAATGGAAACTTTGTTTTTCTAAGAATCTTTTGTGATGGATGAACCCTTTGTTGAAAGCTGTAAGAAGTTCTAAGCAATTAACATTAGACTTATTTTGAATGGCATGTTACTTTAGCATACCCAGATAATTCTCAACAAGTGATTATATCTAAACACTGTTTTTTAAAAAAATCTTCTTATTCAAAAGATGTTTAATCGCATGATTCATGATTGCTTGATGAATGATAAGTATTTAAAGCTGCTTTTGTATGTACAGAAGCTCATGATATTCAGCAGCTTTGAAGAGGCCTTGCATCAGAGGAGGTGACTTCATTATGCTGAAGAAATAGTTCTCTTTGTTTTAGTGCTTTCTAGGATAAAATTTAAATAAGGGAGAAGAGAATCCTCCTTTAATAAAGAAAAAAAAAACCCAACAAACCTTGTAAAAGAGTAAGATAACTCTCACTTTTTCTTGTAAGTTTATTCTAGTTTTTTAACAAAATGCAGAAAACACTTAAATATAATTTCTCAATCTGCTAAAGTGCCTTTGTTCTTCTAGGGGATTAGTTTTTAAAACAATTCCTAGTTGTATCTCTGCCATGTGGAATTTTTTTTTCTCTCAAACAAGAATAAAAATTTTTTTCCTATCCCCATCTTTTGTGTTTTTTTAATAATATTTTTATCGTATCTGACTATATTAAAGCTATGAAAAGGGTAAGTGTTCTTCATGAAGCTCCTACTAGCCTGCACCTAGAGGATATTTAGTTCTGTTTGTCAGGAAAACTATTATTAATGGTCACCGGTATTGAAGTGTATGGCATCATCTGTTTGCCTTGGCAGGATTATGTGAAGATTTCTTTGTGGGTGAGGGGCATGGGAGACAAATACTCTCATGTCTTCCTTGCAGGCTTTTTAAGAGCAGGAATGGCCCTGTTTGACAGCAGCCATCTTGAGTATGAGAAAGTTTAGTGAATTGGTCCCCTCTCTTCTAAGGGGCTGTCCCTAGTTGCATTTACCAAAGGAAGATAAATTCTCATAAACATTGCGGGTTTGAGCCTCTTTATTTTCGAGCTTCTGTAATTTCTCATATGAAGTCCGTAATAGTCTTAAGAGTAAACTGGTTGTAGAACTACCAGAAGGCATTGTTTTTGTTATTGGATATGTTAGTAATTATTTTTAAAACTGAGGCACTTCAGAGCTCCTGAAAGTAAAAGCATTGCCTCAAGCTAAGTATGGTGTTGGCGAGAGCTATGCAAATGTCTTCGTGTAGTTTTTGCCAAAGAACCTCATTCTTGACCTGAAATATCCCTGCTGTTTCCAGCTGTGAGCTTCAGGAACAAACAGTATGAATTTTGACAAGCTGATCATTATTCATGCAGAATAATTTATTAGATCAAATTCCTGTTCTAATTAGTTTCCCTTTGTTTTTTAACAAGCTTTACTTTGTTTTTGTTTTCACTTGTTTTCTTTAATGTCTTACTTTTTTGCCAATTTATTTGGGTTCAGTAGGTAATCCTAAGAAATGACTGAAGGGTGCAAGTGACATGTGATCTTTATGTTGTCTAGCTTAAATGGAAGGCACCACATACAAGTTACTGTCTAAGAACGTATTAAAATGCAACATCATTGTATTGGTGTACGGAATTGTCTGAATTGGTCTTTAAATTGTGAGGTTCATAAGCCAGGAATACCCAGGGAGAGAGTTAATTAAATTGGAGCTTTAAAAGAATGTTGAATTTGGAATGGTTTGGCATTTAAATTGCTGTATTGGTTTTTTTCACAACAAACTGGTGTTATATGCTATTTAGGAAAGCAGGAATTTCTCCTGCAACCAAATCTGCCCCCCCCCCCCCCCCCAGTCAAATAGTGGGAAATGTTGAGTCAGACATAAAATGGTCTGTCCTAAGGCTAGTATGTGTGATTTCTTAATGCCTGGGTTACATGTGAATGGATGTTATGGGCTGTTTCCTTTGTTGCTACAGTATTGTCGTCCCAAAAACCAGGGTTCTTTTACCGAAAAAAAGCCGAATAACACACAGAGTGGAGATATTGCTTTATTTCACGTCTGCGTGGAGATGGGTGCTAGGTGGTAACTCCACAAAGCTAGCACCCCTTGGTTAACACACAGTGGCATTTTATGCATTCTGAGTAGCTGTTATCAGTATTTTCACAATTCTGCCTATTCACCCTTGCTTCTATTGGTTCTCACAAGCCTCCTCTCCGCTTAAAGGTACAGCGTGTTTTAAATTCCCAGGGCGTGCTCAGTGGGTAGGGGTCTTTGCCTGGGCCGGGAGCTTCATTGCCGGAGGTGTGGTTTTTACTATGTTAATTAGGATAGCTCACTCATGGTTCAAGTGATTCTCGCTTTATCGGCTTTATCAGCGGCTTTGTTTTCTGGTGCTTTTCTTGGTATCTCCTTGCTAGACTGTTTTGTGGTGTCCTCCTGTTTCTTCTCTCAGGCCAGGTCTTGTTAACTGTTTACGGAGGCTGATGAATGTCCTCTGCCTTAACGTCCTTTGTCTTATTTCTCATGTATCTCCAACAGTATCATTTTTTCCTCTTACCTGCCCCATTCATCCCCCTCCATTTGCGTGATGAATAATGTTGTAGCAAAGCTCACTGGGAGCCCTTAGAGGATGGGGAGGTGATTTTTAATTAAACCAAACCAAAAACTCACACAAAACCCCAACCAAACACCCCCTCCCTCTCACACACCCACACAGCCATACCCACATACTCATGAGCATCGAGACACCTGTATCAGAGTAGTCTGTCGAGCAGCCAGACCACACAGGTGAATGTGTTGAAGTGCTCTTGCTAGAAATCCTCCCAATGAAATGAGCGATGAGAGATTCCTGCTGTTAAATCCTCATGTCTTCTGGGTTCTCCTTAGGTCAGCAGCTGTGTGCTGAATTTGGATGTGACTTTTGTACCCTATAGGAGGTGGCAGTGGTGAGGATCTCTTCATCTCGTTTCACCTCTGAGTCATTAGGATTTACTCAGTCTTTTGCCTCCCTATCTTGGCTGTCTTACAGCTTCAATCCTGTTATTTATCTTCCCACCATTATCTCTTAATGACTAAGTCCATAGTTTATTCCTTGTTCTAGTGTAAATGTAGTTGTTGTTTTACTGACTTGGGTATTTTGAGGAGCTGATTTGTAGTTCTACTGTGATCTTTGATCTGCTAATCTAGGTGTCATCAACTATGCTCTTCTTAAAGGCCTTTCTTCTGCCATTCTTCCTGGTGTTTCCCCACCCAGGCATTCCTATTCATCGTCCAATCATCTCAGTCTTAATGATTCCTTTACAAAATGTCTCTACATTTGTACTGAAAGGGAGAGAACACTTGCCTCTGTTTCACCTAGCAGCTCTTAATCTTTTACTACCCCTTAAACTACCAAAACATGCTTATCAGACCAATTGTCTGAATTGCTATTAAAATGACTCACTTTGTTAACATAACTCCAGCTACCCATTCTTGTGTTGGGCTACAGTTTGTTTGCTAGAATCTTTTTGTTCCTATCCTGTCATCCAAGAAATTTCTCTAGTCTTCCTTCTCCCTCTTCTCTTGCTTTTCTACTTTGCTGGTGCCAGAGGAGACGCAGGACTCTGCTGTCACACCAGCTTTAGCTGTTGGTGCTTGTCAGCTTAATCCTTTTTTGTTCTTGGTATTGCAGGTTCCTGTCTTGTTCATACATGCAGATTTACCCATCCTGAAATCCTATTAACCTGCTCGATACTTTGCAATTCATTTGTGTCTTAGGCTGCTGATCCTTTTCGTCTGTGGGCTTGAGTAGGCATTCCTTGCACAGTAAACCTTCTCTTGCTTTCTTCAAAAGAACTCTCTGAAGAGCAACCACCTTCTTTTGGAGATGGATTCCTAGAGGACTGGTGGGGTAGTTGTTACCAGGTTTGAACTGCCAAGAGGTCCTCACATTACTGCTGATTTCATGTTTTTTGATTTTGCTTTTTGATTGTACCTGCTGATATCTCTCTTGAGAGAATCTTTCCTGTAACTTTTGCCTAATGCTGGTTTACACCATGTTATGCCATCAAGGTGAAGTTATGCACCAAATTTCCATATTTCTGATTAGGAATCAGTACATGGAGGTCTGTTTATTTCATAAAGATATTTGGACTTTGCTATCCTGTTTCTTCTTGGATGCTTTGGCTGGCGTAGTTTAGAGCAGCTGTTAAGTTCCCTAACTTGTATTCCAGCTGCTGCAAGGAGAGTGTCCTGTCCTAGCAACTCTTCTTACACTGTGAGAGTCCTTGGGAGGAAGTGCAGAGCTTCCTACAGGTTTTCTGTATGTTAGAGTAATACCAGTAAGTACTCTTTTATCAATATAAAAAAATACTTGTGAATTTAACTGGCAGAAGTAATTCTTCTTGTATGACAAGTGCAACTTCCTGAAAATACAAGCTTGGACTAGAAGGGAAGGACTAGTGTGTTTTAAATAGGACTATAGCTTTTTTGTGGTGGGTGTTTTTTAATCCTTAAGTGTTTGGGAAAATAATCAGGCCAGATCTGACAGCCTGAGAGAAGTGGGGTTGCTGCGGCTTTGTGTTCCTGGTTTAACCAGTAGGGAGGCCGAAAATATATTTCTGGTACACACACTCACACTAAGTGCACATGTACACTACATACACATGTATTCAAGGCTAGCCACCCAGATGAACTGACAGACACTCACATAACACATGAACACAGCACTAGTAGCCTCATCCTGCTCCCCTCTAGCCGAACAGAATGGAGGTCTGCTAGTGAGATTGTATGTGTGTGTATATATGTATCTGTATCTATCTAGAATATGTGTATACATGTTTGCAATGTGGATTCCTTCAGGTGCTGGGCTCAGACACTCAGACATGCACACAGATGGGAAGTCCATTGCCCAGGAAAGGAATTTAGCAAGAAGACAGGACAGGCCGTGCTGGTCAGGCACAGAGCGTGGCCAGAGAAGTGTACTGACCAGCAAACTCTTTACATGTGACCAGTCCTTTTTATCCTCTTATCCCTCTTCATTTTCTTGCACTTGCTCCTCCCCAGATCACCTAAATCCCTCCTGGTTCCTCTCCTGAACATCCCATAATAAGTTCTGTGCAATCCTGAAATGCTTTTCCCCAGCATGCCCCAATGTGTCCCATGCCCCAAGGCAGTAATCCCCCTCTGTCCCAAAAGTGCCCTGGCATTGACTCATCCTGATGGGTGCCACACCTGGACATGGGGACCAAGGCTCTCCTGGGACAGCCCAGGGAGGACCGGACAGGGTGTGCCCTCCTCTGGGCCTGCAGCTTGGGTTCCCACCTGCCTTCGCCCCTGTGCTCCTCTGGGCATATAGAGACGGGCTGGCGATATCGGGGCTGCTGGTGCCTGCTGTGGGCCTGGGAGGAGCCAGGGCAGGATATTATTTGGGGTCCCCCTCCTGCCATTGCCTCTCTGTGCCCCTTTGTGGGTGTGCAGGTGATCTTTTATCGCATAACCTAACGCTGTGCAAATGGAGCTTGATGGAAGACACAACCTGATACCCGCTAAGATCAGCAGTGTTGCCTGCAGCAGGCCTTTCGCCAAGCTCAACAGAGTTTTACTACATGAGCAACAGAACTCAGACTTTGTTCAGGATCTTGCATGTAATACATGTAACAGCAATTTTCCTTGTTTTTCTTCTGAGAGAAGAAAATGCTCTTCCTGCTTTTGTTTTTTCTCTTGGAAGCTGTAATTTTTTTGTCAGTGAAAATAGCCTTATGTCTTAAACTTCTTAGATCATTATAAGAGCTAGAAGCTTTCTTTTTTTTATATTCTAGAAGACCAAAAATTCCTGTATATGTAATATGTCTGTTTTCTGTGAGGTGTGGATATGTATTATATGCACGTTATTATTTTTATTACTAATATTAGTATTATCATTATTATTCACACATTATCTAGTGACAGTTACTGTTTATGATGTAATAGCATTTTTATGTTTAATACTATTGTTAGTCCTTCCTTTCCTTCCCCTTAAAATTAGAAATAGGGAATAATAGCTCCCTTATTAATTTGGAGTTAAGATCTGACTGCAAAGATAGCTAATTGTTGGTGTAATTCCTTAATTGATCTAGTGGGGTTACTGTTCTGGGAATAGCATTTAAGTAAACATGGTTGTAGAAGTGCTAGTAGCCAAGCTATTTGGTGCTTAGATTGCAAGCTGATAAAATAAAATCACATTTAAAATGCTCAGACTCTTCTAAGAAATTACAGTGCAATGTTAATGGATGGAGATAGATCCTTTAGCAGAAAGACTTGAGTGCTTTTCTTTTTTGATAACAACTGTTATACTATTCTGTAATGTGCTATTACGTAATATAACTGGGAGAAAAATCTCTATACTGATTATACACCAGTTCTTGCCATTGACACAACAAAAATGGCTGAGTCACTGCAGGAAAGTGTTACAGATTTGTGCAGCTTAAGCCAAGACTGTTGCAATTGCTAGGCAGAGTGGTGGGTTTAGGCTTCTTTTCAACGAACATAGAGATAAAGCTTCTCTAGTGAATGATTAAGGAGTAAGGCATTGAAAATCCCTGAGGTCTTCCAGCCCTCATCAGATATTTGAAAGAGATGACTGACCGCAGTTCTCTTGACTAAATTTTACAGTTTCTTTTAAAAGAAGACTTTCATACCTTAAGGAATTAATAAACACTGTTTTAATCTGGGACTTCAGAGAAAAATTTATACTAGGCAGTGTGTGTCTGTGTCTGTTTGCTCATGGTGGGTACAGAGAGTCTTTTTAATACAGCCACTCAGAGGCTTGAAGAGCTAAAGGCATTGGTAAAAAACGGGAGGGAATGAACCAGCAGTATGATTGGCTCAGAGTTTTGGGCTGTTGTATGTACTCATTTTTATAAATAAGAGGTTTGGACTTGTGATATTTTTCAGAATACAGCAAAATATTCAGTAAAACCATTGGTTTTGTTTTTAAGATAGTGGGACCTTTATCAAGCAAAACTCTTCTTTCTTTAAAGGAATCTTCAGAAAGTTGTATCTGCTAACTGAACTTTGTTTGGTTTTTTGGTTTTTTTTTTTTTTTGGGAGCAGGTATCATAGTTTTGGTAAAGGATCACTAGGTGGATCCAAAGTAAAAAAAAAAAAGTAACGTAGTAGGAATATTGGAATAGAAAGATGTGTTTGAGTTAAACAACAAATTTATTCTAGATGTCATTGTTTATACATGCTTTTCATTATCTATATATGATATATATGCTTCATTACTCCCTTTTTTGGCTAGATTTCACCTATGTAAAACTTTATAGAAATATTTTCTTTAGAAGTATACTCAGTATTTTGAGAACTGATTGGGTGTCTTAAGTGTAACAAAATAATTTTTGCAGAGAAATACAGTGTGATAAAGGAGACCACCTGTAATGCTAAAGAGTACCTATATATGTGAGGAACGTTGCAGAATAAAATTTGTGCCCTATCTCAAGTAAATACAATTTTAGCTCAAAAGAAATATTGTAGTTTTTAGATTATAAAACAATGGCCAAGTAGCTCAGTTACTTGGCCACTTATTTGTATTCTAAAATGAAATTGCTGTATTTTGCTGTGGAAGTACCTGGTGCTGAGCATGAAATGTGGAAGTTGTTTGAAAATGGCTATGAAAAACTGAGTTTAATTTTTTTTTTATAAACTCAGGAAAATTTAAATTCTCAGCTGTATGATATGAACTTAAATATGGTGCTCCTTAAAATAGTTTTGAGGAAGTGTTTGCTTTCATGTTTGACTCAGTAGTTTTTCCTAAGAAAAAACATTTTAATGGTTGGGAGAGGGGGCCTCTGATTCAACAGCTCAACAGGAAGCTTTTTGTTTAAATGTGTTTTTTTTTTTTACTTCACTAACTGTAAATATCACCTAAATTATAACTGTTACTGGTGGGAAATATTTGCAGTGTCTAGAGACTCTAGTCAAAATCCTGTTGGTATTATGAATAAAAATATGTATAACCTCATGCTTTTGATTTTTCACAAACTGGGTATTAGACCAGATGGGACAGATGTGAACTCCAAATCTGCTAAGAAGTACTTCAACAAGCTGTAGTTCATAAATCAGCCTCACAGATGCAGGATGTATCTCAGTTGCATATGTGAAGTATATATGCAGCAAGTCACATCCGTGAGGGTTTATCCGCTGTATAGCTAAGATAAAATTACTTTGTGTGTGCAAAGTAGCAATTTGTTCAGGTTTTCTAGATGTGTGCCAACCTGAGCATTTGGATTGCTGGAAGTCAGACAGATAACTGCCTGAGTAGTTGGGCACTAAATTAATGAGAAATAGTCCGTTGTCCCAGTAAGTGATATTGGCAGACTTGAAAATTTTTGGATGGAGACAAGGTAGAAGAACAAGGTCAAGAGTTAGAGTGGCTGGTTCACTTGGTTACAAGGGTTACAGAGTGCACGAGCTGAGTCATGTGTGCGTGTAACTGATATAAAGGGCACATGCTGACATAGAGAATTACCCTGTCATATATGCTTTTTCGTGTCTTTGCTCTTATCAAGCTTTCTGTGCAAATGATTCCCTATTCTTATTAATCCTCTGAAAGGGACAATGCTTTAATCCATTTGTTTACTGTGCAAAAACTTACAGTACCCCTGTTATTCTCCTAAGTCTTCAGTATTTGAAGGGAAGAGAATGGGAGATATGGATGAAAGAAAATGTGATGCATGTAAATCCCCCTTTTTCCTCAGCCTATGAAAACAACATTTAATTCTTAGTGTCACTTAAATAGTCTAGTTTTGGACTTGTATTTCCGTTTGGCAGTGTATTTGTGATGACTGACAAATTTATATGAAAATATTGGGGGGGGGGAAGGTAAGCATTCTTTATGAAAGATAGGCATACTGAACTTCTTATTTGTCACCTCACTTTACCTTAAGGTTGCTTCTTTTGAAGTCCAGTGTAGTTTTCCACATAACTTACAGCACAAAATAGTGTTACAATTGCAAAGACAATTTTGCTGTTTAGTTCAATGTTTGTACTCGTAACACTACATGCAGGCACATGCCCTGAACACTTGTCTGTTTTTTGGATTGAAATGTCCTGTTTCAAAATATACACTTCTGTTTCTATATAAATGCAGATTCTTCCCCTCTGAAGCAGATGCCAGTTCAACAATCAGATCTTACCTTGAAAAATGTTTACTACTTACAGCATCTAAATGATTTGTCCTAAAATCACTTGTTCTTCTGTTTTATTTGCTCTGTGTAATAGTATTCTGGGTTTGGTTAGTGTACTTTTTTCTTTATGGTAAATAGTCTGTACTTTGCTGAAAATGGGGACTTGTAGTTTGCCTATAAAGCCCTAAATGTGATGCTCTTAATGACTGTTTTGGGGTGGATAGTGGGAAATGGTGGTTTGTAACATCAGGGGATCTTTTAGGTAACACTTTGAGCCTTGAAGATATGGATTTAAGACCCCAATTAAGTTTGATTATTCCGTAGGGACCTACAGCACATAAGGGGAATATACGTTGATGTAATCAGAGAACACATGCTATTATAATCTGTCCTGAGGATGCTCATGAAGTTACTGAGATGTGATGGGGTCTCTTAACTGATTGCAATGGATTCAGAAGGATCTTTGCATGTGAAAAGTCAGGGTTAGTTTGTGAGCTGCTTGATGCCAAGCTACACTCCTGAACTCCAAATAGAGTACCAGACTGACTTGTGAAGTAAGATTTCTTTATCTTGTCTGTTATCTTCATGGTCTCACAAGGACTTCTGATGCTGTAGAAATGGAATGTATCCTTGTGCCATTTAAAAGGCAACCTTGATTTGCAGGTCTTGCCCCAGTGCAAGTGAGGTGAGGGAAAGGGAGAAGACTAGTAGCTCCATTAAGAGCTTAGAAGTTTGGGTAGTGAGTCTAATCTATGCTGTAGCTCTAAAATATGAGACCATTGTATGACATGTTTGGTTGCAGATACGTTTGGAATGTGTGTAGCTGTTGGTTGTGAGAGCAGTTAGGTTTAAAGCTTTCTGGCAAATCAGGCTGTCGTCTTTGAAGTTAACAGCTAATACTTTCTTATGCTGAACGTTACTGGTCCTAAATCAAAACAGGACATGATCCTTGGGGTTCAACTGTTGGGTATTTAAAAAAAAAAAAAAGAAACCAATGCTAATTTGGGGGGAGGGAAACAAAGAGGAAAAACATGCCTGGAAATCAGATCTGGAATTCAATTTTTTTAAGCCATTAGTTAAAAATGTGATTACATTGTGCTTTGAAAACTGTCTCAGACAGTCAGCAGAAAACATTCCTCTGACTTCTAAAAGGGAAAACAAGTGATTACAGCCATTTCTTATTGATTTGTTCCTTGTTTATTCTTCTTCCCACAGCATTTTCAGACTTTAAGTGTCAAAGGTCAAGCTCAGTTTGCCATGAAATCAAATGCACGTGTTTTTCTGTTAATGATTGACTTCAGCCTTCCTTTAAAGGTTCCTGAAGGCTTAATACTTATCTCTGCCAGCAATATTTTGCCTAACAGTGCACTTTTCACTTTTGAGCTGTTTTAGATTTTACTAACTTAAGCATTTGTTTGTTTTCCTCTAACTTTTTAAACTACATAGAAGATCTGCAGTGTCTCTAGTAGTAAAAGTTGTTTGCCTATAAGAGCATGTTTTTTTTAACTGTTTCAGGTTCCTATTTTGCGCCTAGGAGTTTGAAGAAAATGTCATGATCAGTTTCCCATGATACTTGCTTTGGATTCACTGTTACTATCTGGTTTTTTTATTTGTTAAAGGGGAAACCAACAAGCAAAAAAGCCCTCAAAACTCTGCCTAAGCTTGTGTTATTATAGCGAGTGTAAATTAGATGGTAGTTAAGTAATCAGCTAGTTGCGGTGATATGGGCTGTTTTGTCAGTGCATGAATACCCATTTTTCTGACTTTTCTGTTTTCCTGCTGCTTATGCTCCTGAGGACTTGGTCTCAGTAGAAATTCTGATCTTGTGTTTTCATTACTTATGAAGGCAGAGGGTGAAACTTGTCTAGTCCTATTCTTGTAAATGGCAAGCTTGGGGAGGGTCACTGTATTAAGGATATACGTGAATCTCTTCTGGCACTTGGTCTTTCATCTCTGCCACGCATCATGTCAGAGAACACTTACGGTGTATAAAGCCTTGGAAGAAATGAGTGTATGTTCTGACTTGATATAATGTTTGTTTTTGTTTCTTACTCCTACTATATGAACTTATTTTGCTAATTTGACAACATATTGGCAAGTTTAACTTCTTTCCACCTTGTTGCCTCAAGATCAAAATGGTACATGCAAACCTGAAGTAGTGTTTTGGACTCTCACAAGGCATATATACTGAAGAGATGCTATGCATAAGCACAGGAACGCTTACAGCTATTTGTAAATCTGAGTTCAATCTTTTCATTCAGAATAAACTAATTCAAACTGCCTGATAATGACTTCATGTCTGCTGAAAACAGTTATGCTTTCATGCTTGTGATACGGAAACAGGGTGTCTGTTCAAAGATCCCTTTACTGGGATCCAGTGGGTCATATTTAGTTCTTGGTTTCCAACTCATTGTAACTACCAGTATCTTCCAGTAATAAGGTTATTCAATAAAAGACTTGTTTCTCAGGGACAAGAAAAAAAAAGAGTGGGGAAAAAACAATGTCTTGTATTCCTACCAGATACTTCCACTAGTTCCTGGTTCATAAATCCTTGTGTATTGGCCATGATCTCTTTGTGTGTGTTGTGGAAATCTGGTTAAATCCTTTATATATAATTAGGATTCTTAAAGCCTGTTCAAGATAGCTTTGGTGTCCAAAAGAGATGGTGTTTCCTTGCACTAAATTCTCTTTGCCCCAAATACTTTAGAATTTTCATTTAAATTGGCCTTTAATTTTTTTTAATATTGCTTTAAGGGAGAGCCTAGCTCAGACATCTGCAAACTATACACTTGAAAGTAAGCAAACTGAAAGCTGTAGCCATGTAACCTGAGTTCAAAATATAGGATACTTCCTGTGGCAGCATTAGGTCATACATTTATTTTTAGTCCTTAAACACATACTTTCTCTAATGGGATCAGCAGATCTCTTTTGAACAGAACAAGCAGTGCACTTTTTTGACAGTAGGAATTCTAAATGTGACAGTACATGCGTTTCAACATCCACTTTCCTTTTCCACTGACATACTGTTCTGTGGTCTTTGGATTGCTCAGTAATGGGAACAGCTAGGTAGAAATTCAGTTGCTCTCCCTTTTGCACCCACAACTAATGAAATTCCTCAGATTTCATGAGAAGCTACTGAGCAGTCTTTGAAACAACTTTCACAGGCATGTGTAAGCAAGGCATGTAGCACAAGGCATTTGACGTTGTCTTTGGGTAGTGATAGGTTGGATAAAAATAGGGTTGGCAGTTTCCAGGAGGCTGACCTACAGAGGCTTTCTGTGGACACAGGAGGTTATTCTGATATTTGCTGGGTCTAATGGTTCTGTTGCTCTGTTGGTTACCTAACATCTGTTGAACAATTCCCTCTTTTGGAAATTTCCCCAGAGAAAGAAAAATAGATAATGGATAAAAGAGAATGTATCTGGAGTGCCTTAGGCAAAGGGTAGCTCCATGCTTCTGGGCACAGGCAACAAGAATCAAACAATATTGATGGAAAGAGTGCATTAGTAGGGCGGAGATACAGTAGTTCTAAGCAATGAAGCTTATATCTATAATGCTAGCAATAGGTTTCATGAGATCTATTTATAAGGACCTACTTGGCTTAGAATTCAAGGATACCTCCGCTCCTTCCCATTTCCTAAGGAAAAAAAAAAGGGTTTTAATCTTATGGCTTAGTTCTATTTTTTTTTTCTCTTACCTGAAAGAGTTTTTAAATCTTTCTAAGATTCACAAACAAGGGATTGGTGGTTGGCCTAATATTGCCAACTTAAAATTTTTTTTCTGAAGAGCTGCTAATGTTCAACATGATTTTCAGTATCCAGTTTTTCAAGAAGCAGGTGTTTAGAACAGTATTCTTCCATAAATTATAGTGTCTTAGAATAGCTTGAGTTGGAAGAGGCTCTGGTTATCTGGTCTGACACCCCTCACTCAAAGCAGGGCTGAATTAAAAATACATTGAACTTCTGAGTTAGATCAGGTTGTTCACAGCCTTGTCCAGTCCAATTTTCAATATATCCGAGAATGGAAATTCCACATCTTTTCTGGACCACACATTCTGGTGTTTGACTACCTTCATGGTGAAAAATTGTTTCATAACCTCTAATTGGAATATCCTTTATTGCAGTTCCAGTTGTTTTGTCCTGTCACTGTGCACCACTGAAAAGAGACTAGCTCTATATTCTGTAGTACTCACCTGTTTATATATCTGGAGGCACGAGCTAGATTCCTTTTGAGCTGCTGGTCTTCTCATCTGCAGGCTGAACAAATTCGAACTTTGTAGCCCGTTCTCATAGGTGAGCATGTTGGTGGCTGGCTGTTAGACTTGCTGAGTTCTTGTGTTATTGCTGAGTGATTAGTATGGCAGATTAAATTCAGTGTACATATGTATCTCATGGGGAGAAATATAATTCAAATACATGCTGAAAAAATGCCTCTACATCAGTCATCATTAGCAGAATAAGGTCATGGATAGTTTTCTAAACATCTTTACTCTGAAGCAGTTGCAATGCTTTAAAAAAAAAAGAGGGGCAGGGGAAAGGAAGGACAATTAGGAGATAGAGAATGAAAAAAAAGTTATGTTAGCACAGAGACTTATTGTTTGTTCTATATAAATACTGTATGCAGTTCTGACTACCCTGTCTCAGAAATAGTATGATACAATTAGACTCAATATAAGGGGGGGGGGAAGAGGGAAAAGTATATTTTCTGTACAAAGACATGCTAAGTCAAAAAGATGCTTCATTTTGGAGAATAAACTCGTATGAACAGATCTGATAAAGGCATATAAAATCATAGATTGCAAGAGGAAATTTAGCAGGGTTGATTGGTTCATATTTCTTACAGCAGAGGAATTAAAATATGAGCAGGTTCAAAACAAAGGGGGAGTTTATTTTTTATGTGGTGCTAATGCCTGAGCATGTTCTGTAACTGATTACAATAAAACGCAGTGAAGCCAAAGTAATATTGATGGAACTAAATGTCCTTGAAGAATGGTTAGATGCAACTTTCTGCTTAGGAGGTTTCTAAGCTGCTTATTGCTGGATTTTGGGAGGGCATAGCCAGGGAAAAAGCATTGCAGGATGCTAGCCTATTTTCAAATGTTCTTTGTCTAAGTATTTTGTGGTGGACAGAAACAGGATACTGGCCTAAATCAGACTTTGATCTACACCGTACTGCAATTATTTTGTTCCTAAAAAATGCCATGTAAATGTGACTATGCAGGCAAGGAATTATTAATGCTAGCTGGAGACGAGCAAATTATCTCCAGAAATAACTTTGAACAACCACTTCTGTTTCCTCCAAAACAGGATCTCTCAAACTCCTGAGCTACACTCATAACAAATCTTCTTATGGAAGCCAGTCTTCTGCTTTGCTGAAGAGAATAGTCTTGGATGTAAATGGCCATAATAGAAGTGGAGGTCCTTCACACAGCCCGTAGTTGAGTTATGGAGCAGTTTGCTGTAAGATGCTGTGGATGCTTAAAATGTATAAGTGTTCCAAGAGAGGATGGCAGTTCATGGAGGAGGAATTGATAGAATATTGATAAATACACTGGAAAAAAAAGTAATGTCCAAATTTGTTTAGAAGGAAAAAAACCAACTGGCTTAGGAAGTTCCTCAGCTGTTAATGGTGTGAGGCTGGGAGAGTACATACAGGCTTCGTAATTCCTGCATAAATCCTAACTAATAACTTAATGGAAGCATGAAGATTTTCACATTGTAAATATTGTCCTTCCCTTTTCTCCAAGTATTTTAGAAAACACAAGGAAAACCCTCCTAAATATTATTAAAGTTGAGCTTTCAGAAGTTACTAAGTGCTATTATTTAAGCAGTTACATTAACTCTGCATTATGATTTTATTGTAATATGCTACTTCTACATAAACCTTTTCAATGTGAGACAATGAAACATTTTTAAACATCTGCCATTCATGTAACTTGTCCTATATTGTTTATTTTACACAATCATTTAAAAATAATTTATTTCTTAGAAATCTGCTTTGTAGAGTACTTTCCACAAAACAAGAATTTCACACACTTTCAGTATGAGAAGTATTATTTCCATCTTATAAATCAAGAGATTGAAGCAGTTTGTCTCTGATTCTGTACTTTCTGTTCATTATGAGTTAGCGCAGTAATTTCTCATTATCCAGCATCATTATAGCTTGTACTTAAAAGTATTAGCAGTGTCGCATGGCCTGAACTACTGTACTTGTTACATAATGAGATGGTGGGAGAACTGATTTTTGGGAAGGATGTCTGACAGTGAGCAAAGGTACTGGTTTAGGGGATGGGTAGCCAGTCTATTTTGCAAGTGTTTAAAAAACAGTGTAGCTATAGGTCTTTGCCCATGAGAATCTGTTATATTAAATGGAGAAAGTTTGCTCTCACTTTCCACAGTCTGTGCTTCTGTCTTAGTATGTGTAGTGACAAACAGATTATTCTGGAAGCTATCCAGTGAAGTGTAATTTTACTGCTGTCTTGGTTTGCTGCATGAGCTACACATACATCCTCCTTTTTTTTTTTTAATGTGGAGAAACAAAATATTTTTGAGTTGATTTTTGAATCCTCAATTTAAATATTCTTCTCTTCACTTGCCTCATATCACTTGTCTTCCAGACAGTAGCTTTTTGTTCCCTGTTTCAACCAGAAAAATCTCAGGGGAAGATATTAAAAAAAAAAATATTGAAGTTCACTAAAGAATGAAGGGTGTTATTACTGTGTTAAGCCAACCACTTGAAAGACACTTGTGAGGATAAAACTAATAAGGTTCTTATTGTAATGCATAGAAAAATTTTGATTGTAAAGAAGAATGCTTTGGATGAGTAGCCTTTATTTGAATTTATGCATGATAAAGCATTCCAATGCGCCATGGTATTAATGCTTGCTTTCTTTTCTGTTGTCTCGTAAGTCCTAGTGCTTGAGTCTAAACAAGGAACTGAAACATTTAACAGCTTGGTTCATAGCTTGGTAGATAGATAAATATGTATTACGTAATCTAGCTGTGATGATGGGAATGATTTTGTGAATGCTCAGATATTAGATACTATATTCATAGCTGAAGACAAAAGACACTTTAAAATAAGGCTGATTTTTAAAAACTCATGGTAAAACAGCAGCTTTTGTGGAGTATGTGCCATAGTTTCATTGCTATAGGCTTTTGAACAGAGGAAATAATTAGAGAAATATGAGACATACTCAGATTATAGCTGAAGTGCATACATTTGTAGTGAACTGATAAGAAAAGAACATGTAGCTGTGACACTTCATTTTGGAATAATTTTAGTTATAATAAAGTTTGGGTTTTTGTAATCTATTATGTGTTTCAATGGCACAGAAACAGACTTTTCAGCGTAGATGCTACCAATAAGCTCTCTGGTCTGATATTTTTATCTTAGGGATAACTTCTGTTACATCTTCTAGGGAAGCTTGGGAATTGGTTATTCTGCAATTACATGTTTTCAGGAGCTAATTCTTAAATTCTAGTGCCTTAAGGGAGGTTTAAGTCCTTAAAGTAGGAATAGCTTTTCTTCTATGGCAATCAAAATGTTTTGTGTATGGATATGAATGCAGTTATATGTAGCAATTAGGTGCTGTATTAGTATCGGAATTAGCAGCTCTGGAATATAGCCAGCTTGTGGCCAGGAAAGTGGCCAATAGCCTGGAGGAAAAATGTTTTCATATGTAATGAGAGCTCTCTAAAGCAGTTATTATTCTGGCAAGCTGCATCTGTAATTTTTCATATTACTTATTTGGGACAGTTGTTGTAATTTCTATTTAAAAAATGTGGAAGACAATTCATTGTACCTTTTTCATACTGAGGGGAAAAAGTGTAAGAATGCTTGAAAACTTACTTGAGCAAAGTGAAATAAAAAATTACTTGGATCTATTGGATATATCTTATAGCCATCGGTTTCTTTATAGGATCAAGATATTGCAACAAGAATTTTTTGCCTTAAGGAAATGAAGAATTTACACATGTGCTGTTCTGTTTATATCTTGATTCTTTTTGGTGCTAGGTTTCTTCACAAAGCATGAATACAGTAAATTTTCTTGAACTATATACATACATGTGAAGTTAAACTTCAAGAACATTCTCTTAATTGAATAATAAAGCTGTTCATACAAGACATGCCAACAATATCTTTAAGTTACATTTCTGCAGGACCCAAGACCCTCATATTAACTTAAAGTTGTAATTTAAAGGGCCTCAGTTTCCATTAGGTAGATAAGTGGTAAAGCATGGGCTCCCACTTCTGCAGTTTAATCGCAGTGCCGTTCTGAAACGCTTCAGATAAGGCTGCTGTCCTTCCTCTTAACTGTCTGTTGTGTTGAAAATCAGTGGGAACCTTTCTTCTCTTTTAGGCTTTGCTTGTCATTGCTGTAACAAAAAAGAGAGAATCAAGTGAAAGAAAGGCAGATTTCTTTCATTAGTACCTGGAAGCATGAAGAGACAAAGTCAGCATGTTGTTAACTGAATGTAATTTGAGCTGAATATTTTCACTTCAGGCTTTTATATTCCAATTATTTTATCAGTCGTATAAGACATTAACAAGTATTGTAAACTATTTGATTTCACTAAGGAGAATGCTAGTTAAATCACAGCCTGTGCTAACTGGAAATTAGGACTGCTGGACTTGTATCCGTGGCTCTGAAGTAATTTAGTCTGTGACTTCATGCAAGCTACTTAAACTCTGTTTCAGTTGCCCAGTTTCTTTACCTATGTACCTGTCCATGTGAGATTGGATTCTCATAACCAGTAATCTCTGGTGGGCTTGTCTAGCGCCACAGTTGCCTTTGTGTCTTCTCATACCTAGGCAGGAATGCTGACAGGAGGTTCAACCATTCCTTGGTACCTTCATACCACCGTGAACCTGATGACAGCGAGTCTTGTAATGCTCACTTCTCAAGATTTAGCTGCCTTTTCTCTTGGCCTTGCAGATACTGCAGGTGTCACGGGTGCTCTGTGATTCTTACTGCTGCCCTGCAAGTCATGCAGAGATACTGAGGACTGTGGTGGTGGAGCTACCATTTATTTGGGGAGGGGGGTGTGACAGGAAGCCATGGACATTCTGCCTGCTAGTGTCTGCAGTTTCCTTTGGACAGTAGCACTGCAGGCTCTATGTAGCTCACTCTGGGAAAGATAAGTAAAAAGATGAGGAGTCTTGTAGAAGTTGGATTTTTTAGAAGCTTCGCAACTGGCTGGTCTTCAGGCTGTATGAGAGTGTTTACTCCCTCTGACTCCTGTTTTACAAATTGTAGTTGGTATAATGTTGTCTTGCAACATCAGGAGCCATCTGGGCTGTAAAGTGGGACAGATCTCTTAAGTCATCTCTTGCCACACCCAAGGTGCCTTTGAGCCTTCCTTGACTGCAGAGGAAGAGAAAGGACAGACCTTTCATAAATTTGGTCTTTGCCTTTCAGTCAGTGTCACAGGGGCCTTGCTCTTCCTAGTCTTTTGTGCTCTCCCTTCATACGGCTCGTGTTTCTGCTGCAGAGGTGCGAGGCTGGCAGGGCTATCTTGTCTGGGTTCCTCATACCTGGGAAATACCTGTCCTGGTTTCAGCTGGGATAGAGTTAATTTTCTTCTTGGTAGCCGGTATGGGGCTGTGTTTTGGGTTTAGGATGAGAACAATGTTGATGATACACTGATGCTTTGGTTCTTGCTAAGTAGTGCTAAGCTGTTGCTAAGTGGCGCTCACACTGGTCAAGGACTTTTCAGCTTCCCATGCTCTGCCAGGTGTACAAGAAGCTGGGAGGGGGCACAGCCAGGACAGCTGACCCAGACTGGCCAAGGGGTCATACCACATGATGGTCATGGCCAGTATATAAACTGGGGGAGTTGGCCGGGGGAGGGGCAACGATCGCTGCTTGGGGGACCTGCTGGGCATCGGTCAGCGGGTGGTGAGCAATTGTACAGTATATCGCTTGCTTTGTATTACTATTGTACTATTATTATTTGGTTTTATTATTATTGTTATTATTACTATTACTACTGTTCTATTTTTATTTTACTTTAGTTATTAAACTGTTCTTATCTGAACGCATGAGTTTTCCCCTTTTGCCCTTCCGATTCTCTCCCTCATCCCACCGGTGAGGGTGTGAGCGAGCGGCTGCATGGTGCTTAGTTGCTAGCTGGGGTTAAACCACGACAATACCCATAAAAGTACCCCACTCCTCTTCAGACTGTGCCTTGCAACTCCATTATATTTATCACATGCTTTTTTAACCCCAGTAACACCCCCCCCCCCCGCCCCAAACAGTTAGGTCATGGTTCATTGAGATCATTGTTTGCCCTAAAATAAAGGTTTTATGTCATGTACTCTCATTTCTGTTTTTCTCTAGCCATCTGTTCTCTTTTGTCTTTCACTTACATTCTAAACTCTTTGAAGAAACAATTTTTTTTTTGTTTGCTTGTTTGTTTTGCTCTGTTTTCTTTAGTGCCTTGCACAATGAGGTCTTCATCAATGTGTAGAGCTTACTGGTGCTTTAACAACACTGCTTCTAAGTCTTGGCATTGATAGATAGACTTGCAAATATTTCTCGTTAGGTCTCTTGGTTATATTTTTTTTTTTCCCCCAGATAACTTTATTTGCCCTTATCACTGAATCACAATTGTTTATCTAACTGTGTCTTTAGGAAAGATATTCTAAATAAAATTCCAGTTACACAGATTTAAATCCATTCCAGGTTGAAACAGTTCTTTCATCTTCCGTACAATTCAAAAAGAAGTTACAATATTTTTTTTTTCCTATGCATCTTGCATCAGCAGCTTTTTCCACTACCTATTTAGACAATTTTTTTTTTCCCAAATAGATGGGGACATTTACCCACTTGAAGATATTTGTTGTAACTATTGTGCTACAGCAGCTTGATTTACCTTTATGCCCTGGGAGAACTGTTGGGTATAACATGAGTAACGCACGTTTGAAAGAACGATTAGATGACAGCAAGTAAATGATGTCGTTCTGAACACCCGTATGAAGTGAAGCAGAAAGCTGACTTCTAATTTAAAATGAATCAAATTCTCTTCTACCTAAGTAATTTGAAAATATTTTTGGTACACTTGGAATAAAAAACACACTTATGGCTGAAACTTTAGTGTACTCACCTAAACTGAATCTTAATGATCTAAAGACTCATTTATAAACAAAGTACAGTTTTAACAGTGTCTGTAAAGCTGGAGCAGTATCAGATGTAGTGACATTTTCCTATTCTATATGGAAATGGTTGTAGTAGCTCAAGTTCTTTTAGTTTAAAGTGAAATCATATTTCTAATGTGTGTATTACAGTATAAAAGCCTATTGTTCATTTAGTCATTATTAATGTTCAGTATGATCTAGATCTATGTAATTAAGTTAAAAATTGGTTAATTTTAATTTTTTTTCAGCAAACCTAGCTGTTTAAATTCATTAAAGTCTAGAATTAAATCAAGTGAAACGTGCTAATTGATGTCAGAATGGATATGGAGCCTTAAAGGTATCTTTAATGGCCTAGTCAGCAGTTTGAATACTAGGTTAGTTACTGGAGGAATAATTGTGTGGTTTGTTTTTTTTTTTTTTAAGGAAAAAAAAAAAAGTAAAAGTAATAACTTTGTAGCTAATTGCATTCCTTGAGCTGATAAAGTCTAAATTAGGTGGTTATGTAAATTGGTCAGGCTTTTTTACCATGTTAGCTAAATATATTTTAAAATTTAAATATTTTTAAAATAGTTATCCAGTTGTTACCCAACTTTTATCTAAGATTTTATGTTGCTGAACTAAAACAGATACTTGCTGAAATTTTTAAATCACTTGGTCTTCTAAAATGCTGTCTTTTTCTGTTTTGCAGCATGGGTCAGCTCTCTTTCTATGGGGATGGTCTTCTTCTGTTCTCCAATAGTCAGCATATTCACAGACATATTTGGTTGTCGAAAAGTAGCTGTTATTGGAGCTGCAGTAGGGTTTGCTGGACTCCTTTCAAGTTCTTTTGTGAGGTAAAAAATTCTTTTCTTTACATTAGAAGTATTTTATCAATTTTACAGTGTAGTGGTAATGCTGATCATACCAACAGAATACGAAGGAGTAAGCAGTGCTACTTTATATTATCTGTTAGAGCAGAAACCTTGTTTTATTTGTTTTTGTCTTTCTAACTGACTTGTGAAAACTCCAAGTGATACTTTCAACTTCAAAAGTAATTTTAAAAATATAATATAACCTCATAACAGCACTTCCTATTTAACAGGAACCACTATGTTTAAATGTATCAAAGCAAGACTAATGCTATAAGATCAACAGCATTGTCCTGGATAAACTTGTATATTTGCTTGATGTATGCTGTGTTTTAGCAGGTACATAAACATTGTTTGTTTTCCCCCACTGCCCCATCCCCTCAATTTGCTTTTCAAACACTGTTTTAATGTTGATAAATATACAGTAGGACCTCCAGGAAGGTGTTAATGTTGTAGTAAAATGTGATGTTTTCTTCTATTCTTACTGGTCCAATTGCCAAACACAGAGATAGTGAAACCCTTGCTATAATGACATATACTTAGGGCTTATTGGCTTTATTAAGAAAATCTCAGTTCTTTCTTGTGTTGTTGAGAAAACTTGAACAGTAGTCGAAGTTTTTCTCCAGATTACACTTCATTTTGTACATTTCTGTAACTCTTGCAGAATAATTCCTAAGGAGTTCAAGAGCAGCTGATTTCTTGGACATGCCCTGTAGAAGATGAGGAAACAGGAAATTTACTCACTTATTCTAGTCATCAGCAGAAATTGGTTAGTGAAGATAGGGTAAAAAGTAGCAGGAAAATAAGCTACAGTTACCTCTAGTTCTCAGTCTGCTTTTTCCCCCCACTCTTAGCAGAAAAAGTACAGGAACAATCAAAAGCAAAATCCAGGAGAGGTTTCCTACATCGATGAAAATCTATCTATACAGACAGGCTTCTGAAAATGTTTTCTATCCCTGTACTCTGAACCAGATAGATGTGAGCTGGCTGTGATCTGGATGGACAACTAGCCATGCTGTGTGGCACTGTGCCTGAGCTAATAGGTCTAGTTTGGGCATATGTCCCCTAATATGAAAACATATCCACAAATGTACAGGAAGAGAAGACAAATAGTTCTGTCTTAGGTACCGAGACTAGTGTTTATATTTATTCTTGGAATAAGTTATATTTATGGGAAAAAGAAAGCTTTGTTTTCTTGTTACATGAGCAAGTTTGATTTTTATTTTATTTTTTGGTTAATCCAAGTGCAAATATTTTGATTAATTCATTTTATTAAAGCAAACAAACAAAAAACCCACTTCCTGATATGTTTTAAACAGCTTGTTACCACAGATGAGGTAAAAATTAAAAGAATACATCTTGGAAAAGTCTTTCTTCCTCCTTGCTTACCAGTAGTGTGTTAAGTGATGAATACTACAACAGTCTCGTTATTATAAATTAAACCTCTTGATAAAGGAAAGATGTTTTCTTCCTTTGAACAAAATGCTATCATCCCTGTATTACCCTGACATCCAATGGAACAAGGGCACAGAAGAGGCATGCAAAAGGAAGTTATTTTGTAAAGGTTTTAAAAAATACGTAGCTTATTTGAATTTTGTTTTAGAATTTGAGGAGCACTTTGAAAGGAGAGGTGAATTCTTGTTAGAGCACATGCCATGTTAACGTGCATTCTCTGTGTTTCATTGTTACTTACACTAAAATGATTTATGCCTATGATGTTATCAGTTAATTGAGGGATTACAGTTCAGAGATAGAAGTCAAGGTTCTAAAAGTAAAATATGGTACAGTAGATAAATGTAAATATGACTTACTGCTTTTGTTACATACTGATTTCTTAATATAAATTTTATCTCTTAGGAAGCTGAGATGTAAGAGTATTTGTAATGCAGGAAAATATTTTACTATGTCATGCTGCAAACTCTTTGAATGGAAGCAGAAGTTCTCTGTCCTTACTGTATTACATTCCTACTTTCACTTCATAATTTCTGTTTTTATTTTTCCTGGTTATTTTCCGTTGATAAAGATAATTGGTCTTTCCCTGTTATGTTGTTTTGACTGGCTTACCTTGTATATAATCAGTTTTAGGAACTGATAGTTTAATGTAGAAAGCAACAATATTATGTTACAAAAATATTCTTTCACAATAATACACAAAACCAGAGTTCCTGGTGTCAGACCTTTGTTAGTCAAATACTATTTTCTAAGAATTTCTATAATTGCATGGGAAGCTTGTGGAGTGTATTTTGGTATAGAGGGATGCTGGTAGGTAACATCCTACAACAAAAAGCACTACATAAAGCATTCATAGACCTTAAAAAAAAAAAGTTAATATATTGGGTAACAGGTTAAATGGTTTTCTATAACTGCTTTAAAAGCAGGTGTTAGCTGATAGAAAAGAGCCCATGGTTCATTGAAAACATAGTATTAAAAAAAAGTCATCATGTGCCACCTCAGAAATCTTGTATAAAAACACTTCTCACACATTGCCTCCTTCATCTAAATGTAAAAAATATTTCTGTTGACTTATTAATACTATAATACTAATTTAATTAATTATACTAACACTGCTACAATTTCTTGCACAAAGGTACCTTTTAATGTCACACGTCTGCCTGTGATCTAATACAATGGCTCTGCTTCATTTCAGTTGTATAGTAGATGGTAATGGTGAAGAACCTTGTAATAAAGATCCTCCTTAATATGAGCTGAATGTTTCATTCTTTATTAATGTTTTTTTTTCCTATTTTTTCTTAGCATATCCAATATCTGGATCAAAACACTGAATTTAGAATATTTAATAAAAAGGGGATTATTTGTCTAAAAAAAATACCTAAAGTCTATCATTTGCTATAATGTATTATACTGTCAAATTTTAGTCCTATTTTTGTTTTGTTTTTCATTATTAATGATGTTTACTACTTTTGCTGTTGTATTTTCACAATAAACTATGTAAATACTTGGTTTTTCTGGGTTCATGAGGAGTGTTCAGTATTATGTTTGAACCGTTAGCACAGTGAAGAAATGTGTAAATGAAAGCAATTCGTTTTTTTCTTTTCCAAAGAAAATTATAAACCCAGCAATGGTTGAACTTACATTTGGTGAATTCACTCTCACTTTGAAACTTTCTTTTAGTCAGAGTATTTGGTGTAATGATACTTAAATATAATTTTGCTTTTTTACCTGTTCAGTGAATTCTATGAAATTTTCAGTGATAGAAAATAGAATAATTGCTGAATTAAGCTGACACAGTGTATATCAACTACAAGTGCATACAAACTCTTAACTCACTTCTGTAAATATGTCAACTCATTGAAAAACTGCTTTGCAGATGGTAGGTGAATGTGAGCACACAATGTTGTACAAAAGACTAATGATTTTTTCTTTTTTCTTTTGATACAGCACTATTGAACCTCTATATTTCACCTACGGAGTCTTATTTGCCTGTGGCTGCTCATTTGCGTACCAGCCATCCTTGGTCATTCTTGGGCAGTATTTCAAGAAACGCCTTGGACTAGTGAATGGCATTGTCACTGCAGGCAGCAGCTTGTTCACTGTGTCACTGCCCTTCCTCTTGAGAGTTTTGATCGATTCTGTTGGCCTATACAACACCTTGCGGGTCCTGTGCATCCTTATGTTTGTTCTGTTCCTGGCTGGCTTTACGTACAAACCCCTCGTTTCCAACACCAAAGACAAGGAGGGAGGAAAGAAGGGAAAGTTCAGATTTCCTTCTGAAAAAAAGATTTGCAATTTCTCCGTTTTCAAAGTTCCCAGTTACCGAATCTGGGCTTTTGGGATCCCAGCTGCACTTTTCGGATACTTTGTGCCTTATGTTCACTTGGTAAGTGCATGTTTCTTCCTACATATGATGTATTCAAAACTACAGCTATTTCTCTTTGTGTTACAGACTAAGAAAACGATTGGTGATAGGAAGCAATATTTAAAGTGCAAGTTGTGTTGGGGAGGAACATGAAATTAATTTTGATGTTGTCTGTGATTAAGAGGGCTCTAATCAGAACTGTTAGTTGAGGCAGTTAGAATTCTAGGTCCTTGTTCTCAGTCTAAGGTTTAAAATACTTTAACTATGAAAAGAGGCATTTGAAAAGTATTCTGTACTATTCCAAAGAGAATTCTTTATTTTGGTACTCAGCTGCATACATTGCCAATGATACTTGTGCGTTTCAGAGGAATAATGGAAGAAGTAAATAGCAGAAAATGGGTAAAACCTCTAATTTTTGTTCCGTTAAATTGAGGTATGTTTTAAAATGTGCATTTTTAAGGTATATTTTATGGACCATTTTCCAGGTTTATTCAAAGCAAAATGCTTGGATTTTTCTGTCTCTCAAACTTTAGTGCTATAGTGGTAAACTACAAAGCTAATATGGCTGATCCTGTTATTCAGTGCTCCTAGCTGCCAATTCAGCTGATTTTTATTGCTGTCTACAGTAACTGGTAGAGCTTTAGCTTCTGATGATGGGGAAGCTGTCAATCAGCTATTTCTTATACATGTACTAAAAGTTAATTTGTTTCCCTAGCAGATTTTTTTTTCTGTAGTAAACTGTTAATCTTAAGAAATTTTGATGCAACTGGGAGATGCATTACATGAAATGTATCTGGCTGGCACTCATTGCACTACTTACTTAAACGGTGACTTATTTTTCAACGGCTTCCTGGTGGTGCTGTCTAAACTGAAGTGGTGCAAACCAAAAGGCTTAAAACGGAAAGGGGGAAAACAAGCCCACAGCCTGCAACGGGATGGTCTATTTAGACCATTACACATCCTCATATTCAAGAATATTTGATAAACAGCATGGACTAGTAGTGCTAGTACCCACTATGAAAACAGAAGGATCATATTAATATTTATTATTCAACCATGATAGAACGGTAAGATTAATAATAATAAATGTCCTGAATTCTGTCAGAAAGCTTCAACTTCTTAAAAGCCCGTGGATTTGTATGCAATATAGCAAGTGGTGTCACTGCTTTCTAGTAATACACTGGTTAGATTACTGACTCTGCCTCAGGTATTTATTTTAAAAATTACCTTAGAGTGGGGGCTGGTTTGTTTTTGAGCAGTCATAAACTGACTTTTATTCATGGCTAGTTCTTCTTACTTAGTTTTTAATCATGTAGATCTTATTCTGTAACACTTAATTAGACGATTTCAAAGGACCGTACAATCAGATGACTAAGCTATTGTGACACCATATCCTATTCCCCATAAGTTTTGTAGAAATGTGTTGAAATAAAACAGTGTTCAGAGGAGTAGAAGGGAAGTGTTGTAGGGCAAGCTATTGGATAGATCATAAATGACCGTTAACACAGAGAACTGAAGAATAAGGCTATATAAGCAGTTACACAGAACCTCTAAAATACATTTATTTAACAAAAAGCTTGCAATTTTTTACCAAGACGCTTGTACAAATGTGTCTTGTTTCTAGATAGGACTAAAGCTGCTGGTTGACTTGTAGAGGACAAAACACTTTGTATCTTTTTTATGATATAATTTTTCTTTTTATAGCATGCTTTCACTCCTGTTGAGTGCTTTTTTTTCCCCCATATCAGATTGGCACAAATTCTGATTGTGAAATACAGCTCTAGTACAGGAAAACAACTTGATCAAGGCTGTTTCTAATATAATGTTTTATAACGCTATAAAACTATTCCAAGTGCAGTTAGAATCTAATATTTTAGATTACCTCAAAATTATACTGAGAGATTTAAATTCCAGGTGTTTTTTTTTTGCACAGAGTTTCAGAGGAACTATGAAGCTTAACTATTTATAACATAAAATCTTCAATGGTAGTCAGTTTGCTTTGTATGCCACTTCCAAGAGGGGAAGCTTCACCAGCTCCTAGGAACTCTTCATTGATAAGTTTTATTATCAAAACCCGCTCCTGAAACCCACAAGTTTTTGTTTTAATTTACTTGTCTCTAAATATTCCATTTTACTGAGTAATTATCTGCTCCTCCTGTAAAACAGAGAGGAAAATCATCTTAAACAATGTAATCTTAAACAATTAAACAATTTTAAACAAGAAGCTTAGCTTTCATTCTTGGCTTTGCAGATAGCATTGAGTGGAAAATAGCTTGATTTTTATCTTTATTCTTTTAAAACATTTGATTATTTATGATTCAGATTTCTATCCAAAATTTAATGTAGGTACTTTTCGATATACTTGAAGAATCTACGGAGGATTGAGGTACTACTTAACTTGTGTTATGTACCCAGGACTCTTGACCATACTCTGAAATATTTAAGGCCTAAACCAAACTTTGATCAGTGAGTATGATAGGGATGGTAAGAAACAGTATGAACTGGAATCAAATTTCATGTGTTTATACTGATAAAGAAACTATGTAGGTACATCAATGTCAGATTTCTGTTTGCTTATGTATATGGTCCAGTAAGTACTATGTAAGTCCTCACTAATCTTTCAGAAAGCTTGACATACAAATAGTTTAATAAAATAATCCCTAGCTTTACTGAGGTCAAAATAGAAAATTAAAACTTGAATTTCATAAATAGCAGTATTTCCACTTCCAGACTGTATAAGATTCTTTTTTCTAACCTTCAGTCTTGGATAAGTGATCAGAACAAAGAGAGTTTAATACCTGCAGGTCATATATTTAAGATTATTTATAATTATTTTGTATGTGATTTAACAAAGATGAATGTATCCTCAGAAGCAGAAATCTTTGTGACAGAAAGCAGGAGTTCGAATCTTGCTGGGTTGGAGAATGTAGTTGTAGGACTAACAGTAAACTTGCTGCTTGGGGCTTAAAGAATGAAGTGTTCTTGCAGCTAAACCCATTATTTCTGTAATTATTTCTACATAAAGTAAACTCATTCCAGAATTCAGGTCTGCTCTTAGAACTAAGCAAGCACTCATTCCTCTAACTCAAATTTAATAATTTCAAAAAGAAGGGAAAATCTTTTTAATTGAAAGAGGTATTTATTTTTATGAAAACATTAAGTGAAGAACCATAGCATTTATTGCTGGTGGGCAATGATGTATGCTGGGGGGACTATTTAAAACTTTAGGAAGTATCTGTGGCTTCGTATTTGAGAATGTGAATACGTCAGTGTTTATGAAGGAACAGCATGGATTCTGCCCTTCAACACAGATACTTCAGCCCCAGTAGATAGCTCTGGACTTTTTTTATCATAGTTTTGTCTGCTTTTGATAAAAAAAACACATTTTATGTACTTCCAGAAGTATGTACTTCCAGATAAGTCAAAGGCTATAAGAAAAAATGACTTTTTGCTGGTACATCTACCAAACCAGAGACTACTCTCCTCAGCTTTTGCAAATGAAAGTTACTATTGTTCCATTATTTACTGCATTTTTAAAATTGTAGCAATACTGGAAAAGGAATATGATACTTGGACAAGTGACAGCTTTTGTTATGCTAAAACTCTTGAAATTTTCCCACTGTTAGGGTTGGCTGACAATAGCCAGACTGCTAGAATGGGATGCTGGTTGCAAGTGCCGTAAGAAAAAACACTTATACATGGAGCCTCATGCCTACAACTCTTCCCTTAGCCCTCAGACCTGGTTCCTGTACTTATCAAGTCCCATTTTTCCCACCTGGAAAGGCAGTTTCTGCCAGAGTGTTGGGTGCTCTTGACCATGCGATGAAACACAGGTGTCACAGGCTGTGGTTAGGGTCATTGTGTGTCACCACTTGGGTCCATGGCAGCTGGAGGTTGCAGGCTTGGTGTGTTCTAGTCATTGCACATCAGCTGCTGTCTGCTGGCTTGGCACCGTTGAGGAGCTCCTAAGGTCCCAAGCAGGGTCTCTGAGTGCTTCTGAGGCCAGCTCTGATTTCTGTTTGTCTCCCTTGTGTTTTCTGAAGCATATTGGAAAGGAGGATGCATGTTGTGAAACTTGTAGTAAGAAAGAAAAGCTCATTTTGGGCTTTGGAATAATAGAATTAGCCAGCTCTTAACAATTTTAACTAGCTGCACCTTATTGGCTAGACAGAGTAAAAGCTGTTAAAACCGGAGAAAATAACTTGCTCATGAACTAGGCTCTAACTAAAATTAAACAAATCAACAAATTAATTATATGGCATGCTAGATAGGATTCATATCAAGGAGCTGGCAAGAATTACCAGTCCCTGACTGGTAGGTACCAGCTGCTTGCAAAATAAGCATCATATTCCTTTTGGCTCTTGTCGGGGAGAACCAAAAAGGGAGAGCTTTTCTTATCCCAGTTTAATTGGTGTTGAGTTCCATTCCATGTGACTTTTGGGGAATTGGGTTGGGAGAAATACTATAAATAGGTTTTGATTTAACTTTATTATATAGTTTTAATATTAATTCAGATTGAATAGCAAACTGATAATTCATAGGATTACTAAATCAAATGGTTGTTACTCCTCTCAATTTTAAATCCAGCCTAAACTGCAGTGATTGAGTTGGTTTTTTTTTTTCTCTTTTGCTGACTCTCTAAAATATGCAAATAGTCAAATAAAAAAAAAAATAGTTTAGACCATTCAGGTTTAAACTGTGAGTCCACAACAGAAATCTGTCCGATTAATGCAAAACACTCTTTCCAAGTTGTTTTTAATAAGGACTATCTCACAAGGAAATGATTATATTTGAATATTAAGTATACTTGAAAGAAAGTATACCTAGTCTCTGTGCCGCTTGTTCTGCTGATAAACAGATAACTTCTGTTTTTCAGGAATCAGTCTAATGTTAAGTGTTTAGCGCTCTTCTCTTACCCTTTAAAAATGTATGTACTTAATCAGGATCATACATCCTTAATTCTTACGAGCTTGTTAGGTCAATTCTGTTAAAATTTGATATAATATCACGTGTTAGGTAGTTTTAAAAGATATGCTGTTGCTTTTTGTGCTTTATTTAGCAGGCTGAAAAGAAACACTTACAGTGTATGTTGTCACTGCTTAGTCTTTTCTAAGCAGTGACTAACGTCACTACTAAGGTTCCGTAGTAATTTGTCTTGGGACATGGTTTGGTTTAGGAGTTACTTTCATTAAATGCCTCTTGCTAATGATAAGTCCTGTCTTATTTGTAAAGTTTGACACCTTGCAGGATGAAAAACTGAACTGAACAACTGAATAGTTGAACACAATAGTGCAAACATTTATTACATGTTTTACTTTTTTAAAAGCAACTGGATGGTAGACAATGCAATAAAAATGTGTATTGATAAAGTTTACTGTTCCAAGTCTAAATCTTTTTTTTATAAAGAAAATGCATACTTTTAAAGAATGGCTATTTGAAAATTAGGCTTACTGTTTAAATATTGGTATAGACTTGTGTACAAAGCTACCCATTAATGATAAGCAATGTGAAAGTTACCGTAACACTGACTATACTCTTAACTTCAGAATAGCTCAGGAAAAATAGATTTCGATATTTCTCACCCTGCTTTGCTGCCTATTTCTTAACTTACTGTGTAAATCTGACTTTTCCTTTTGGTGCTTATCCATGTTCCTATTCCATGATGGGTACATACTTGCATATGTAGAGATTTTTGGTTAGCAGTAGCTATATGGAGTGCATGTGTTCTGTGTCTGTGTGCTTCATGTTTAAAATATGAAAAAATGGTGTGTGCCTGGCCACCTTTTCCAACAACTTCCTTGAGAGAATCCGTGTTGGGAGACAGATTTAAATACTGGATTTATTCTCCTCCATAGATAGTTACTGAAGATTGTGTCTCATTGCTTCTCTGAATCTGCACGTGCCAGGAATAGGTTCAGCTGGACCTCCAAGGAACAGGGAAGTGAGACTGAAGAGTTAATGCTTGGAAAAAATAGGTAGATACTGCCTCAGATTCTAGAAACTGCCCCTGAGAAACAAAGCATCACCTTGGACTCTTTAAGATTTTCATCAGCTGTATTGGTAAAGAAAATGCATCTCACAATGAAAAGCAAAGAGGCTTCCAAGCAGCTGGCCAGCTAAAAGGTATTCCAAAAAGATACAGCAGCCCCAGGACCATTGTTAGGTACAGACTCTCAGGCTCTGCTGGCATCTTACTTGAAAATACGAGATTCACTGGCTCCACTGGTAAACTGCCTTTTCTGATTCTTGGCGAAACTTGGTGACAATGAAGTGAAGGTTTAGCCTCTAAATAAGCCTGGCTGCCAGCAGCAGACACTGTGTAGCTGTTTTTCACTAGGAGATAAAAATATAATGTAGTATGTATGTCCTCTGTGGTGCTGTGCTTTGCTGTATCTAAACCAGGAATATGCTATGTTTGGAAGAATTCAGAGCAGATTCCTTGCTTCCTGCGGTATTATATGTTGCATAAAGGTAAACAGTTTACCCACCTTCTCTTTTGGAATGGCTGGGAAGGAGTGCCAGTGATGACAAGCATTCTTACCAGGCCAGTAATCCCCTGTTCTGCTCAGTCCACAAACAGCTGTGACAGATTGAGTACATCGCTGTGTTATCCTTTGGAGACCACTTGGCCCATTTTGAGCATTTGAGTCAGCATTACCCAGTATGCCTAGTCATCTTGGGCTCTTTCATCTGGATAATCCTTCCAGTTCAGTTTGTTTCCTATTCATTACCTCCCATGGTCTTTCAGCTGTCTTTCCAATGATATCTGTTACAACAGGAAGTTTCCTGGGAAATAGGAAATTACTCACTTTCGTCTCCAAAAATGAATAGGTTTGGGAAAACCTGTTCATCTGCAAACTGAAGTTAAATGTAATTGAGAGACTGGTTCTTATGTCTTAACTTTCAGAATTCAGCATTTCTATTACATTACCACGTGTGTGAAGTTCCTTAGCTTGTGTTAGGTCAAAACCATTAGCAATACCAGAGCCCTTGTCACTTGAATTATTGACAGCTTTGAGGATTTTAACCCAGGTCTTTGAGGTAGCTGACTAATACAGATAGATCTTCTCTACAGGAAATATTTAGTGGTGAAATATTTAGAGACCTGATCAAAGAGCTCAATAGGGTTTTTAAACCCTTGGAAGTCAAACCTTTTCCCTTGGCGTAATGAAGGTTATGGTGGCCTCTTTGGTTTCCACATTTGCAAGGGCATACCTCTCTTGCACTAAGTTCTAGAGCCTGTTCAGGCTTGCAGATCAAAACACAATAGCGAAAATGTACATTGTGCCATGTGCCAGGTTACATCTGTGATCACATATGGGCTGTTCAAGGTTGGCCTGTTCCACAGGTAGATATTTTTTATATATATGCTTCTGCTTTCTTGAAATTCTGGAAGAGTTTAAGTGTCTGAGGGACCTCTTTTTGACATCCAGGGCAACTAGTTCACTGGGGGAAGCTCGCTGGTTTTAGTGACAGATACAGTGCCCTCAAAATATAAACTGAACTAATATAATATATAAAAAAAATAAACAGAATATAAAACTATAAACAGAACTTATGAATCTGTTCTCGACAATCTTTGAGCTTAAAGATGGCTATGGTCAGTACTGCAATTGTATTTTCTGTTATCAGAGAGAAAGGTCATGGTTCTTCTGCTGTATAGGGAAGCTTTAAAGCAATGTATTTCAGATATATCTTATCAGAACAGATGATGGGCACTTAAAGGCTAAATCATTTAGGCAGTCTGCTTCTCAGATGGAAGCTAAACTGCATTCAAAATCTTCAAGACATGCATTTTTATTCCTGGGAGGGGCATGGAGATGGTTGGAATCTCTGTAAAGTACTTTGTTAGTCATAAGACCTTTTTAATGCATATAAACAAACTCATTTTCTAGGCTGCATCACAAAATCAGACAGCTCAGATAAATATTTGTCTGTCCTCTGTGTGGCTTAGTCTGTCTCCAGATCTTCTGTGTTTGTTACTTTGAAGTTGTGTAGTGTTGTGCCCACATAGTCTCTCCTTGGACAAAAAGATAACGCTGTCTGCTGGTCTATACTTCCTATCTTTAGCTGGAACATCCATTTTGTTCCTGTTCTTTAGCTAAGAAAAGTAATCTTTTTTTTTTTTTTCCACTTTAGAAACAACATAGTGAACAGGAGGACTTGCTGATATGATGCACATTTTTGTTACCAGATTTGATCCCTGCCCCCCTTTCCCCTCTGTAGTGTAAGATCCTTGCCTTCATGGAATTTAACTATTCTACAACTGTTTTATCATCTTGGACTGCTGCCTTAAATTGAACCAGGATGATTTGTCCTTCAGGTCTGTTCTTTACCAGCCAGCTATTTTGACTTGTCTCTACCCATTTCTCACTCTGTATCAGTGATGTGCCTTATTTTTCTTAATAAGAGATCAGATTCTGCTCTGTAAATTCAGTGTTTGAATTTTTGTCCCCTACAACGTGTGCCAATAAAAACTGTATTCCTGTGCAATCAACTTGGAGAAATGAAGAGCCAAGCTCTCATAAGATCCTGTGTACCGACAGTTTTTCTAGGAACTTACTTGAAATTCTTGCTATGTACTTTGAAAACTGTATTTACTTCCATATACTCAGTTTCTGAAAGGCCTTATTTATTCAGGACAAAACAGTCTCTCTATTCTGCCCATTCAGAAAAATAGCCATTTTCCATTTGTAAACTGCACCCTCCCCAAGCAAAAGCTTTGGGTCATTAAGAAGAATGATACTGGAAAATATGAAGGGTATGGAAACCAATCAAGATTTTCCAAGCAGATCTGAGCTGCTGTATCTGGACAAGCTATAGGATAGTCAGGATGAATCTCACTGCAGTAGTCAACGTTCTGCCCAACAAGACCCTAGTCATCATCCGTACAAAAATTTTTTAACTCTTCAAGCCCTGCCTACTGATGTTGTGTTCTGGAAATATTGTCAGGTGTGACATCTTTAGATTGACTCCTTGTTGAGAAACCAGTGTTTCAGTTGCTCTCCTTGCAAGAGTGCTCATCTCCACATAGGTGGTGGCAGTTGCTTTGTGTTCTCTGCAGTGGGACGTGCATCTGCTGAAGGAGCCATAGTAGAAACGAGTTACGCACCTTGCAATAAATGAAGCTCTTCAGGTTGTGCATTCTGTGTGCACAGTCCTAACCCTGCACCTCTCCTCCCTTAAGTCCTATGCCCCTTGATTCCACAGTGGAGACAAAGAGAAGCGCACATATAAACGCTGTCCTTTGTGTCTGAGTGCAAAGCATGATGAAAAGTATGATGTATACCGTATGGACGCTAGTAACCAAAAATCTCTAAACTTAAACATATAAAACACATGCATATCCACAGTAAAGTGCATACACATAGCACATCTTGAAGAAATTCAGTTCTTGTAAGGTAAGTACTGTCTTTGTTTTGTGAACCACTTGTATTATGTCATAAATTTGCTACTTTTAAAATGTTGTGTAAAATAATGTTTAATATCTAATTGGTATGTCTGGATTTTTTTTACTCAAACTGGAAAAAATCAGCCTTCATCACAACATTCACTTGCTTTTATAGGCTGCTGTTCAAAAAACCTGCTCACTTCTTCAGATCTCCTACATCAGTCACCTGTCTACTACATCATTTATTTCCCAGATTCTGCTGTTAGTCTGCTTTGTAATGATAGGATAGTATCTTTTAAATTATGTCCAGTACTAACAGATAACTGTGTGTCAAATAGATATTTCTTTATACTGTAGATAATCTAAAAAAGTTAAAACTGTAGGTATAGCTGTCAATTTTAGCACTATTTACCTTTCTCATCCACTTAATCTACCATGTTTCTGTCTCCAATGGAAGACTAAGGCAGTGGTTTTGTAAAGGTCCAATGTAATTATTAAGCAGATCTCTCTGAGACCCCAAATCTTCAGTGGCTCCCCGTGCTTTACTTGCTTTTCTAATCTTTGCATTTATCTCCCTTCAGATCTCAACATCTGCTGCAGTTTGACTGCCCAGGTTAGTGAAATTTTCCCCCTTTATCCACTTCTGTAATTATCCTGTGCACCCATTTCTTTCCTGATATTCCTCAATGTTGATCTGGCAGTATTTATTCTTAGCTAGATTGTCCACTTTTGACATTGGGGGTGGTGGTGGGAAAAGAAAGAAATTATTTCCTACTTTATACTTGTAATTGTTATGAAAGCATATTTAAACTATGTTTTCCAAATAAGTACTGGAGAAGAATAAAAATTATAAGCACAGAAAGAGTAGAAACTGAAAAGAATAAAACAAATGTTTTCTGATTTTTTTTTTTAGAAGTAAAAGTAAATGAAACTTTACAAAAAATATTTTTAGGTAGCAGGTATGCTCAGGTACAAGCAATAAGATGATGTTGAAGGATAAGAGCAAAGCAGTCTTTCTCAGGTCTATGCAACAGTACCAGATTGAAAGGTCTGAGTTACATTAAGATTTCCTTTGTATCAGTCTCTAACAGCACACTAGTTAATGTACTCTTGCATAACACAAACTATTCTAATAGCAAACAGAGCATATAGTTCAAAGCCGGATTAAACTGTAAAGTGTATTTTTTTTTAAATGCTATTTTAATGGCAAACGCAGCATCCTGTCTTTGGATGCTTGAAGCATCTTGACCTGAACTAAACTCTTCAAGCTCCACAAGTGCCTAGAAGCCTGAGATCACAGTTGATGTTTTTTCCTGCTATCCTCATACAGAGTAAAGAAACCTAATCTCCAAAATTAAGTGAAGAACTTTCCTTCGCTCGTATACAGACCAGGTTTTGTGTCCAGTTTCTGCTCCAAGAAGAGCTGCATAGAAAACCCTCTTTGCTTTTTAAATCCCGTTCAGACTTGTGAATTTCTTTCCATGTATTTTGAATTTTCCTTTGAGGAAATCCTGGAACCTAGCTCTTTCCATTTGACTGCCAGTAATTGTCAAGCTGTGAGCTATTTTTCAGGTTCTTTTCTGATGACTGAGTTAAAATTTATCGTTACTACTGAATGGAATATTTCCTAGGAAAAGGGAGAGGTGGTTTTGGATTGATCCAGGCAAGAAAGAAAATTGAACATGAATGTCTATCCTGAGTAAGGGCTGTATCTCTGTATGAGGAGGGGAGACTGTCATTATCATCTCTTCTTGTTGTGTTTTAAATGAAAATATGACTACCTGATTCAATTTCTCTGGGCCCTGATCTGGTAGATATTTGGCAATGTATTTGAGACTTCCATCTAGAATGGAGACTCTCGTGAGAGCTTTCTTCTGTGTTTCCCAGTAGAATGAGACAGGCACTTTGCCCAGCTCTGTGAAAGCTGAGGTGATTATGACCACGTCCACAAGTAGATCTCTAATGTCAAAGTGTTATGGATGCCCTCAGATTTATGTGGCAGCTGAATAAAGGTTTGAGAATCTATGTTTTGATTTTACTCACCCAAGTCCTATGCCTTAAGGAGTCTAGTCCTGAGAGACTTGATAAAAGTAGCACAAATTCTGTTGTGCAGTAAGGAAGTCAACCTCTCTTAGAAGATGACAGTAGCATTGTAACATGTAGGTAGATGAATGAATCCTGATTTTACTAACCAGTTAACTCCAAGTTAGTTGCTTATTGTGTTGTTCTTCAAGATAGGTAAGAAATACAATCTTTAAGTTCATAAATTTTAGAAGGGGCTACTGTAATAAGCTGCTTTCTTTTCACACAAATGAGTTGTACAATCTTGTCTGGTAATCTTATTGCTATTTCTACTGGTGAGTTGAAAAATTTACTTGAGGTAACAGCATTATTTTGTAAAATAGAAACGCATCCTTTTGTAAAAGCTTTTTGTTCCTGGCTAATTACTTTCACTGATGCCAATAAACACTTATTTTCAGTCTGAGCTTAGTCCAGCTCCCAGTGTTTCTCTTTGCCTTTGTCATCTTCCTGTCTGAGTAGTTACAGATGATGAGCTCTCTCCTGATAAGTTTTTCAGTATAGCAGATTCCAGAGACCTTGATTCAAGTCTTGTAGCTGTCTTTCAAAACATTTTTCAATCTGAGGCGTACTCACCTCACTTGACTTGAAGACCTTTAGTTTGACTGACTAGTCCTTATGGTCCAAAGAATAAGCTTCTCCAGAGAGCAATTCGGAGCATCAGGGTCAAAGCTTCTGAATTGTCTCTCAAAGAAACTTTTTTTGGTATCAGTTAGGAAGACTAGTTGGCTAAGGCAGACATCTGCATAAGTTCAGCAGTGAGAAGACATCCTTTTGTGACATGTAAACGCTGTAGCTAACACAATATTCCAATAAAGGTCTTGCTTGTTGTATTAAATGGTGTTAGCACTTCCCTTTTTCCACTTACTACTTCATTTAATTGGTGAATATACAGTCCCACTTGTCCTCCCATATAGTCAACTGTAAGCTTACCTTCAGCTTTGAACTGAATTGTCAGAAGCTAAATATGTGCTTTCTATAAAATTTATGTAATATTTCCAGCAATGTCTAATTTAGGAAAAAATAAGGAAGGAAATTACGTATTTAAGTGAAGTAACTATAACTACTAAGAGTTCTTAGTTTAAAAAAATCACTTTTGTTAGCATATCTTTGCACTTATTTCTGGACAAATAGCATATGCTGTTATATTCCTCTTCTCAGTATTCTTTTCTTTTTAAGCTAGGCTAATGAAGTTTAACCTTATTTGTTTGGAAGTCAAGGCCAAGGCATTATCATCACTAGACAGAATAGTACAATAGATGTATTTTTCTTTTTTAAAGTTGAGGAAGACTAAACTGGATGTGTAGCAGCAGACTTGTATTAAAATTTTACTAAAGTATGCTAAATAAAATTAATCTGTACTATAAGCTTTTAATTTAATATTATAAAGAGGATGAACTTGCTAATACTAGATTGTAGTTGCTTCACTTCTATTAGCTGTGTTGAGAATCCGTCTTAAATTGTGTTTACAACAATTAGCCAAAGTGTTTTTTTAATAAGTCCAGAGCATACAATGTTAATCATCAGTGGCTAGTGAAGTATTTTCCTGTTACTTTAGGTGTTTGTACAGGATATCTTAATCCATTGTTTTGATATTCCGTAATTTCTTAATCCTAGCCTATCATATAATATGCTCAGTTTTAATTACATAAGTTATAACCTGATAACACTTTATCACATTAGTAAATGCCATAATGATTTGAAAAGAATTACTTTACATTATGCTTCTAAAATTTAAGTGGTGATGTCAGGAAATTGCGTCCTTCAGTCAAAGGTTACTTTTAATCAAATGTGCAGCAGAGTTTTACCAAGCTAGAGCTAAAAAAGAGTTTTCAAGTTATGACACCAAATAAGTATGTATTTGTGACTATACTAAGACATCCATCAAATCACTTCATGAATCGTAGACAGTAAGACTAGTGGTATCCCAGAACTTTACCCAATTTACCAAGTTTTTTGAATACAGACTTACTCTGGTAAAGGAACTTTTTAAATATTTTTTTTCTGTAATCTTTTTTCATAAGTCATGCTAATAAATTTTCTGCTTATTGCCAAATCTTTCTTTTGGATTCTGTACATATGGTCCATGTCTTTTAATAATGAGTAATGACCAAAATAGGACATAATAATTCAGCTGAGGCCTTACTGGTACTGAGCAGTATGTGAAGGTCACATCATGTCATGAATTGATGTATTCTATTATTTTTGCAAAATGATGATGATATCAGAACATGCTGAAGTTTAATCTGCTAAACCTTCAGTTCCCTTTCTAAAGAGCTGTTGCTAGATGATTCTTCCGTCTTGTATTCATGCATCCAATTTTTATTTCACGTAGTGTTTTTTGAATATTTACCTCATAATGTCTTTATGGAAATTAATCACATTTATTTCACACTACTGACTGAGATGCCAGGTTGCCGAGATCATTTTGAATTCCAGTCTTCTTTACAGTGCCTGCAATACTCATCATTTGATGTAATTTGCAAATTTAATACGTATATTCTCTATTTCACTGTCCATATCATTAATGAAAGTGTGAAATAGTGGTAGATTTGGGCAGGTTTTTACAGAGCCTTCTTTGGCATATGCAATTTTGCAATGAATCAACTATTTAAAAATAGCTTTTCCAAACATTTGAACATCCATCTTTACAGTTGTTCTATTTAAGTCACGTATTCCAAACTGGCTCATAAGAATTGTTATGTTTGAGAGAATTTTAAAACACTGGCCAAGGTCGAAATTTGTTACATCTGTGCTTCCCTCTGTCAAGGTTTGCTACCTACCATGTAATAGAGAGAAATGACGGTTGTTTTTTTCACAAATCTATGTTGATCCTTAGCTTATGATGTTACCTGTTAAATGTTTATGAATAGTTCTTTTTGTTTCCTTTGCTGCTGCTATTCTGGAAATTCAGGTTAATGTGATTCACCTGTAACTCTCTAGGACTTGCTGACAGTAGCTCACTTTGGACATAGTGGCTAGTTGAGTTTTGAGAGTAAGATAGGCCCAGGAAACACTGCTTTAGGGCCACAAGGGATGGGTAGAACTAAGACTAAGTTGTGGATTGTAGTCACAAATGAGAATCAATTTAAAAAATGCTTAAAAAGGGTAAGTTTTATTTGACAATTTAACTCTCGGTCCTCATGTATGTAACACTTCAGTTCTTACCTATCCCTGGCTTTATTCCTCATCCTTGTTCTCAGTCACTGTGAGCTTCCCCAGTTAATGTGTGTGCCTTACCTATCTTGCTGCTGCCACCCAAGCCACACCAATCCACCAATATCCTTGTGCCCATTTCTTTATGCTGTCTCTTGTGGCTCCAATGGGATCCAGTCTCTCTTGGCACCTCCAGGAGCCAGTGGAGGACAGGACCTGAAAATACCCTGAGATGGAGTAGAGTGAACAAGGGAAAGAGCAGAAGTCATGGACTGTCTTGTGCTGCAGTGTAGGGGTTGTCCCCCATCCTTCAGGCTTTTCTCAGTCCCCAGCATGCTTTCTTGCACTATTCCCTGAATATCTTTCAGGCCTACTAACTGGCATTCACTCTCTCAAGACCTGAGAACTGGTTTAATTGCTTTAAAAATTATTAGCATTTGTGACTCTAGGAAAACTAACTATTGGTTAAAACAGTATTATTGGTTTCTCCAATTTAAGTTTTCTGCTACTGATTGCCTATTTTGATCTAACAGCCCTGAGATTTTTTTTATTTAGGGCAAATTTCTTCACAACTAGCTGTTTTCAGGGGGAAAACCAAACAATTTTAACTAATTGTCAATCTGAGTTTTTCTTAATCTAATCCAAATTATTATTCTGTTTAATCTGCTTTACTTAGTGGAATAGAGAAAATTTCCCTATTGCCATGTAATAATCACCTTGTTTCTTGTTCATTATGTAGATTAAATTGACCAGATGTAGAAAGAGGAAGTATCCTGTTGTGGCAAGTATGTAAACAGGGATTACGTTCAAGATGTATATATGCATATTTTACTTGTGAAGACGCTGAATTTCTAAAAAAAAAAAAAAAAAAAAGGCAACTGTATCCGTCTCAGGACAATGGCACTCCCTTAAAAATGGATCTGCATTAGGTATTAGTAATGCTATTTCATGTCTCTTAACATGAAGAACACCATTGTTTCAGTAGGTGTTCAGGAGTTAGGAGCTGCTGGTTCGTTTGCTAGCTTTTGGCTCATCAGTAAAAGTTTCTTTGGTGGAGTCTGGACCAGAAATGTATTTGCATTAAATGATCTTCCCTGTGCCTAGTATCATACAGTTCTCTGGCAACTGACTTTTTCTCTGATATCCCCCCACACCCCCCATTTTTGTGGTCAGTCCTTATGTTAGAGAATAGAGTGATGTGTCCAGAGTTACTTTATGCTCTGCTTTTCAGCACATCTGGAAACTTTCAACCTTCCAGAACAGTTCACTGCAAAGTTCTTGATATATCTTTATCAAGGCAACAGTTAATATTTTTCTCTAGGCCTTTGAAGGAGTTGGCTTGTTCAGGCATGTGGTTGACTTGTTCATTGAAGGAAGGCTGCTGTGTGATGGCACGAACAGTACAGAAAGATCTGTACGTCGTCAGTAAGGCTGTTCTTTTCTCAGGAGATGTGTGTGAAATAAACCCAAGCTCTTAGTTTTCTGAAATTCTGAAGATCTAATTGTAGTCTTGAAGATGGGCACCAGTATAATTTTTCTACACATACCCACTCCATTTGTGTCCTGTCAGTTGCTAATATCCTAACTTGGACATGCACTTAGTTTATTTTTGTCTTTTGCCTTTCTTGTGCTTACAGCTTGGAAAAAAAAAAAATTCTGAGTGATGGAATGACAAGGCCATCATGCCTTCTAATAATACTGAATGGGTTTTTGAAGGCCATGGTACTAATCAAATCAATAGATTATGGAGGTATTGCCGTGCCTAGATTGATGGCTAAGTCTCATACATTATACATGTCTAGAATTATTGTGGGTGTCTGGATTTAAAATTGTTGCACGGCTAAGAGGGCCAATTAGTACTGAAAAAAACCAATGTTATTAAAGCAGTTCTGGATGTTACAAGTGCTTATACCTCAGAGCAGACTCCATACCACGAGCCCTGTGATCGATTCAGTCTCTGATCATAGTTTTTGCCTGTAAGGTTATGTTTTAGACTCATCTGACACCACATGCAAAGCTTTGTCTTCATTACTTACAGGCACGGCTCACCACTTTGCATTCCAAGAAAGTACGGGTTTGCCTGGATTTCTATAGAACTCATGCATTTCTGGAAAGAATGAAGAACGAAAAGTTTGTGTAGGCTATCCTTTTTTTCTTTTCCTGTCTGGGAAAGGAAAATCAAAACCAAAAGAACCCCCCTCAGCTCTTTCAGAAAACTGTTAACTTGGAGCAGTTAGGAATAGTATCTCCAATTTACAAATGGTACCAGCAGTACTCTGTAAAAGTTTCCTTTTTTCATTCAGAACCAGTGTAAGGATAGTGTCAGATATTAGGACTTGCATCAGGACTCGAAGAAAGAAAATGCTGGTTTTCACGTGCTCAAACTTTTCTAGGTTATATATTGCTGTTGGCCATCTTGTTTGGCGAGAAAGATTGCATTGCATTTAGCCTACTAAAGCTTTACTTGATTGGAAATTCCCAAAATGGAATATACGCAGGAGGAAAGCAGTTGCCAGGAAAGAATTATTTCTTACTAGTTCATTACCACTTCTTTCAGATTCAGGTTCTTTGTTTGGAAAAAGGAACTGGAGCTATACTCAGATTGCTCTATCTTTGATTCAGTGCATGAATATAGCTAAAATGTGTGTGCATTGAATGGAAGATCTTGGCAAAATCTGGGTCTTGGCTGGATGGAGAGAGGTTAGCCAGGACAGTGTATCTGAAAGCATTCCAGCCACTACGAAGTGGTTAATCTTTCTTCTAGTCTCATCCTAACAGTAATGAGAATTTGGACAGTAAGATCTGTGTTTGTATGCATTACCCTGATAACAGAGAGCAAGGGTATAAGGTAAAATGCTGGTGCCAGGGATGCATTCAGTTGTATTGTCTGCTGTCTATGTCTTGATTTGGAAAATTGCATTGTACAATGATAACTTACTTTAAAATAGTAAAGAAGCTATGCTAGTCTAGAAAATCTTGCACTGGTTGGCTCAGGCAAAATTACCAGCCTTTTCTGCATTTGGAAAAACCAGCCCTGCAATTCAGCATGCACACAGCTCTGAGAGTGAAGAGCTAGCTACATCACTGAGAACAGGCAAAACCCATAGGGAAATGCTTTGGCCTTCAATGTGTCTGCTGTGTGCCTGGGTCCCCATTTGACTCCTATAGATAATATCTAAAGAGTCATATAATTACAGCCTGTACAGTTCTGCAATGGCAAGCGTGTTAGTGCATGAGATGCTGCCTGAGAAGGTTCACAAGTAATTGCCCATCATGGGATTTTTTGAGTAGGTCTATCTGTTAAAAATCTCTGGAAATTTGAATTTCGTTTAAGCTACTTCATCATAAGTAAATGTATTTAACCTATAGTTACAAGAAATGTCTCTAAGTCCATAATGAGGTAGCACTTACGGTACTGAACTAATCCTGAATTGCTGCATTTTCAGATACTCAGTTAATAATACTGCTGTTACTTACAGCTTACTTAGTGACTGTATTGCTGAAAATTAAATATGCTGCTAAGGATCAGAGGGTCAGCTCTGAGGTCAGACCAGGTTGCTCGGGGCTTTGTGCACTTGGGTCTGGAAAACCTCTACGGAAGGAGACGGAACAAGCTCTCTGGGCAGCCTGCGCCGCTGCCTACTGCCCTCCTGGGGAAAAAGTTTCTCCTTTTACATCTAGTTGGAAGCTCTCTTTAAGGTTATGGTGTGCTTAAGAGGAGTGAAAGCTAAAAAAATAAATCCTAATTTAGATATTTGGGGACAAGAGATGAGTAGTGGTTATTTTCCTACTTTAGGAGTTGATTGAATCCAATATTTTCCCCCCTTGATCTAAGAGGGGACAGCATTTCACTCTTGAGAGTGCTGCTTTGAGAAATCCAGTTACTCAGTTGCAGATGCAGGGTTAATAGTTATCTAGATGTAGAGCTTTATCTTGCCTCTTGAAAAGCCTCCAGGGAGTGGGTGAATCAGGTCTGCTAATTAAACAAGCCAGAGGCTGCAGAAGCATGGAAGCGGAACAGGTGACAAGAATGGCAGAAAATACCTTGGCTTCTCTCGCTGGCTGGGCCAGCAGGTGTTGGCAGGCACAGAAAGGTAGGGGTGGGAAAACTGTCAGCTTTTCCTCTTCTCACCTTTGACAGAAAGGGAATCAATAGGACAACTTATCTTTTATGTTTAAATATTATTCCAGAAGAAAAATTTCATCAGATCCTGTTCCCAAATGTGTCTTTAAAAAGCAAATAAAAAAATGCCTCAAAAACAGAAAGAGCAAGTGTCTGTCTTCAACTGAAGTTAGAAGTTATTCTTTGAAAACAAAACAAACCCACTAACTCTTATTTCCTTTCTGACAAAATTAATTCTATTGAACAAATTAATATTAGATTTCATAGACTTTCTGTGACATGTCAACAAAACCCAACTGATTTTATAGTTAAGAAAATCACCGTCACTCAGGAAATCCTGTTTATGTTGGGGGAAAAAAAAGCTTCTGCTAAGTGTATTAACACTCTGGCCAGGAAAGAATCTTGATTATTTTGCTCTAGAAGTATTTACTAAAATGGAGCTTTTCCATTTTATAGATAGGAGAATAATGGTTCTCTAGTTTAAAATGATATCACATAACCAGAATTAATGACAAAAACTGGTGTGCAGCTTTGTCTATCCCGATCTGTCAGCCTGTGGTCACCTTGCCTCTCAAATGTTTTTACTACATTTTTCCTTATAATCAGTTTCTTCCATTTGTTTCTTCACACCTCTAAGTCTTTTCTTGTTCGGAAGGAGTTATGAGCACAGAGATAGCAGGACTATGCAACTGATTTCTACATCTAATCTACATCTAATGCCCATTTTGGCATATTTGGTATTGCCAAATGTGTTTCAAAAAAATTGTGCAAAAAAAAAAATCTTTCTTATGGGTAATTTCTGGTCTTCATGGTTGATTTAAAAATAAACAAACAAAAAAACCCCAACACAACAACAACGAAACAAAAAACACTGTAGAAACAGACAATATAAAAAAATCTAAATCCATCAAGCCAGTCTTATGATTTTTTTTTTTTTTTTTTAACATGACTTGAAAGGTTAGAATTACTGACACTGGTAGTTCATCACATTGTAGCTGATGGTCTAGTGTCAGGACCGTCGGTCAGTTGCTCTAGTTCTTTAGGTTGAAGTGGCTGATCAGTCATTCTTCCAGTTTGCCCTACTCATTGCTGCTGTAGCTGCACCCTCTCCTGGAAGGGCTTGCTGTTGTGTCTGGCACTGCAGGTGGTTCCTGCTCCTCTTCCTCCTTGCCCCTGGATGTCAAGGTGGTCACGGATGTCAGGATGAGGCAGTCTGGAGGGCCCCTCCTGCTTGCACTGTCTGGCCTCCAACTCTCTGCCCCTCTGCTTCTTGCTCCTGCCCTGAGCTATGTTACAAGCTTGGTAGCATGTATCTCTGTCTTAATGCACAGTATTGTGCTGATACTCATTAATCGTTTGGTAACTTCAGACCTCAGAGCATGGCCCGGCCAGTGAAGCTACCACTTCTAGACAGCCCTTGTGGATTCTGCGTTATGTTAAATCTATGACTTGTAAATTAAATGTGGTTGAGGACAATGCTTCTAGGTTCTCTTCAATTTCCTTGGTATTAGGTGCAGCCTTGTTGTTTTCTTGAATTAAGTTCTTTAATTGTGAATAAAGCAACAACATGTTTCAGATTATTTTTAATGTATTGCACTTAATACTGATAAGCCAGTGCCAAACTTATTCTAAAATCTGTAAAAGCAGAGTAAATTAGTTGACCATTTGTAGCCATGTTTGTAAGTCTGAGATTCACAGATTACTTCTATTTAACTCAAGTTTTCTAAGGTTTATCTTCCTTTTAATTCTAAAGCCAGTTTTTTTTCTCAACCCTCTTTTCAAACAGATGAAGCATGTAAAAGACAGATTTGGTGACAGCGTGCCAGAAGAAGTGCTTCTGCTGTGTCTGGGCATTACGTCAGGAGTTGGCAGATTGATCTTCGGCAGAGTTGCAGATTATATTCCTGGTGCAAAAAAAGTTTATTTACAGGTACGTCTTCACACAGCTCTGAAGGAATATGCGAACAATATTCTGAAGGCTTTGGTTACAGATACTATTAAGTAAGGAGAATTAACTGATTGGAGATTCAAATTTGAGAAGTTTCAAAACTCTAGGGAACTCAATGTATGGTTTTTGATACTAGGAACCTTTGGTGCAAAGTTCATGAATCTCTGATTTTTTTTATTCTCTTTTTAATGCTAAGGAAACACGTCTGCTACCTGCTGGCTGTTTTCAGCTGGGAATTGAAAGAAATTACTAATCATTAGCATGTGAGTGAGAAAGCCTTTGGGGATTCTCTAGATTCTGCTTTCCTTGATTTATTCCATGATTTCTTAATGGTTGCAGAAAGATTAGTATTTTTTTCCTATGTTCCTCTGTTAAGGATTTTGGATCTCTTTTATTGATCTTTGATAGGTGATAATTTGGTGTCAAGTATGTTCTGTGCATAGTGCACACTGGTAAAGTCATGGGAATACGAGGTGCTTAGTTGAGGAGATTTTGCTGAACGAAGGGGGTTACTTGCAGAAAGAATCACAACTTCCAGAAATGCTGAAGCTTGGGGACGAAGGAAGATACACACTTTTTTTCCCTCCACAGTTATAAATGATTTTTTTTTTTTTTTTTAGAAAGTAGCAGTGTTAGTGTAGATTTTTGGAAAAGCTTTAGTTAATAACTTGCATGTCATCAGCCACTTGGTGTTCTTGTTTTGTTGTTTTAAAATGAATAACAAGGGAGACATCTAATGGCTATTATCTGTACTACATTATTGAAAACAACAATTCTCGGGAAAGAACCATCTTTCTGAAGACGGAGTATTTGTTGCCATGGTTACAATCCCAGTCTCTATTATCAGGCACTCTAAATTTAATGTCTCATTCATTTGCACTGATTTCATACCTATTGTGACACTTTCAGGAAATGTCAATATTAAGATAAAAAGTGGAAAGGCAGCATTGAGATGTTACACATGATTTACAAAGCACGAATACCCAACTTGCAGTAAAACTACGAGCTTTCTTATTCTTTTCCTCGAATAGCTAGAACTGAAAACCATGGACTTTGGTTTAGGGCATGAACTAGAATGCTTCTGAGTACTGTTGGTTTCATCGAGTTTTAAGCCAGAAAAACACATTCACTTTTGGTAAGCCATGCCCCAGCATCTTCAGCTCTCCTCTTTCAAATCAGCATTTTTGAGGGAAAGTGAGTATTCACCTCAAGTAGTATTCTGGATTGTCCAACAGTTCATACTACCATCTTATCTCATGCAAAAATTACTTAAGGATTATTTTTGACTACTGCAAATGAAGCCTCTTTCCTCTTAGAACTTTACTGTCTCATAATTGAACAACTTACATGAATGAGTTCTACCCAGCAAGTTCAACTGTCATCTTTCTGCAGTCTGTTTTATGGACCTGTTTTGCTGGATTTTGCTTTATAAATTCTATCTTTAGTAACAGAGGAGTGATGCATTCTGTCTCTTCTGGATACAAAGATTAGTGATTCTGGTTTTAGTGCTGCTTTTACCATAATGTGATAATACAAAGAATCTGGTCAACAATATCTTGTTTAGAGTTTGTCTACAGATAACCACATTACTACTTAAATATAAACTCATCTCAGATAATATTTGTATTTTCTGTATCAGAATACACAGAACTGAGAATTGAGAAGTCTAACTATAGTGTTTTAGCTATATTAAACTTCTGATATTTTTGTGGCTTTCATTTGTGAAAAGAGCAGGGAGTAACTTTTCAAAAAATGTTACGAGAAATGACTTTACATAATCACTGAAGGATAGTTGATTACAAGTGGATTTTGAAAACTTTTGGAATTTCTTTGGTTGCATGTCATGAGTTACATGTGTTTGTCTTATCTTGGTATGTAACTTCTGATGGTGGTAATCCCTGGAGACTGCTTATATTTATTTTAAAGTAAATACAGGCAGACAATTCACTACAAATGCAAGAAAGCTCATCTGTTCCCTTTTATCTTTGCTGATTTGATGCCACATGTTTCTGTATTTTTTTCCTTGGTCATGTTTAGGTGGCCTCATTCTTCTTTATTGGCCTGATGTCTATGATGATTCCACTGTGCCACGTCTTTGGAGGTCTCATTGCTGTCTGTCTCTTCATGGGCCTGTTTGATGGGTGCTTCATTTGCATTATGGCTCCTATTGCCTTTGAGCTTGTTGGGGCTCAGGATGTCTCCCAGGCCATAGGATTTTTACTGGGACTCATGTCAATACCTATGACAGTTGGTCCACCCATTGCAGGTAAGTGTAGATATGGTCTGTAGCTGTAAATGTGTTTCTACGGTTGCACGACTTATTGGCCGTATTTTCCATTCCTACATCATATGCAGTGCACTTACATTGGAAGTTTTCTCGGTACGTGCTCCAGAATATATGGTGAATTTAACTGCTGCTCGTTATTAATTTACTGTACTCTTTAAAGCTTGCTTCAGTCTTTTTTTATTGTTATGCAGATGTAAAACATTCTTCAAAAGAAAGATAGGTTTCCAGTTGGATTGAGGACCTGACACTTTCCATGCTGTTGAGGTGACAGCCTATACGTTGCTAGTGTTACAGAAGGACTCCAAATTAGAATCTGAAAACTAATTGGACTCCAAAATTTGCTCATGCGAAAACAATTGTGAGGATAAAAGCTCCGGTCACTTTAACTGCTTCTTCTAAGTAGGAACTTTTGCTGCTTTCATTCTTTGATGGGAGACTGTTTGACAAAGTACAGGTTTTGAAGATAAAAACTGGAAGTTCTTTTGGGAGGTAGAAATAGCTTAAGCTATAACCCTTACCACTGATGATTTTCAATCATAATTTACCCTAAGGTCTTGTGAGTGCTACTGACAGATACTTAGTAAGACATAACTGAACTATGCAGCATTATAAAGAACAAAATTTTAAAGCTAGAACAGCATAGACGAGGCACTTGCTGATCTGGATACACTATCACAGCTATTAATACTTAATAGAATTTGATTAATGGGAGGAGTTTTGAGAGAGCAACTAGAGTGAATTGTTGGAGAACTCACTTTTTAATAAGAGGCTACCGGGAATGCAACATATGCAGTATATCTAGAATAAGATTAAGAGGCACCTTGATCAAAGGCAACTGTTACCAAAAGAGGGAAAAATTCTCTAAGTCATTGCAAGATTCAAGTGCTGGAGAAGCTGAAATGAGCAACTTTCAAATAGGAAATAGGGTACGTGTTTTTAAGGATAGGTGGTAATTAAGCAGTCGAGTGGTGACATACTGAGTTCTTCATTACTTGGAGTCTTCGAATCAACTCTGGAATACCCTTCTACCTATATGTACGCCTATGTTTGGCCATCAGGTAGTCAGATCAGTGGTTATAATAATCTGTGCCAGCCCTCGAGTTTCTGAATCCAAAGAAAAGACATGTTTGTTGTAGATTCCCGATGCCCCATTACTTACCAGTGGTAACTCTCTGTCTTTCCAGGTTTGCTGCGTGATCGCCTCGGCAACTATGATGTAGCGTTCTACCTGGCCGGAGTCCCTCCCCTTATTGGCGGGGCTATCTTATGTGTCATCCCCTGGGTCCATGAACGGCAGAAGTTAAAAGAAAAAGCAAAACCTGCTGATGGAGAAACTACTGAGAAAATGCTGGAAAATGAAAGTACTTTGGTGTTGGACGCTACAGAGAAGCCAGTCAAAGAAATGGAATCTGTTTTTTGATGCTTTCTTTTCCTGTACCAGCTTGACCTTCTACTGAAGCTAGATTTGTACTTTTTGGCTGAAGATACTATATGATACTGAAGAAGTTTTGAACCATTGTTCAAATTGCAAAACAGCTATAAGAATCTTTTTTATACCATTGAACTTTTTTTGATGAGTTGTTGAGTTTGATTTCAAGCCACATTTTCAAAGTATTTGAAGTTTTGTAGCATTAGCGTGTACGTCCGTAGTGATTCTGTGTGTGAAGAGAATATTTTTCTAATTCATCAGAACCTATTTCTGGAAGTGTGAAAGCTGGTTTTGGTTCACTGACCCAGGATTCTTCAATAACTTTTATGGTCCAATGCAGGCACACCCATGGGTGTTTATACCGGGAAATGTAGTAGCTCTTATGACTGATCTGTTTTTTGAAGTTTCTCATGCTGTTATACAGTCTTTTATAATTCTATATCATGAACAGGAATATGCATCTTTTTAATTACCTTAACTCTTCCTGAAATCGTTTTGCATTAGAAAGCTAAATTATTAAACATCTGTTTTTCCCCCTGAATGCTCCAGCCTGCTCAGTTTGCTTAAACACTCACCTGTTCTTGCATTCACATTTTCACAGTAGCCCAAACAAAGAACACTAAGGATGAAATTTTTGATGGGCACAGGTTTTGAATATACACAAACTAAGCTCTGTGTGCAAACACGTTCAGAAGTAAAGCTGCTGAATGATAGAAATATTTTACTTGGTGAAGGCAATACTATTAATGTATGTGTGTGTTTTTTTCTCCGCTAAACCTCAAATAGCCGATAGTTTTGAAATTGTATTGACAGTAATACTTTGGAGCAGTATTGTGAATTAGACTAAACTTCAAATTCTTCTGTTGTACTTGTTAGGTTCTTCTTTTTTTTATTCTTAAAAACAAGACAGCTTTAAAGGATACATTCTAAGTGCAATAATAAGTTGTTTTTAACATGGAAATATACACGAGCTATTAAAATGACATTCAACAATTAAAGAGTCTTTTGCACTAAGGGAAGATGCAGGTTTATGATAGGTCTTTATAGCTGTGTTCAGTTGGGTGTAGGATATAGCTCCATATTTTCTTTGAATATAAAGAAATGCCTTTGCATGTCCTATTTCTTGCTTAACATACTAAACACGTGGCCCTATTACTGATGTATTCTTCGGTATTATGCACTGTTTGTCAAGCAGGTATTTCTGAAAAATATTTGAAAGCATAATCCTTTGAGATGAAAACACTGCTTTTCAGTTTATCATAAATCACTTCCAAGTACATTGTTTATTTGTGGATATGGATCAGCAATGCAGTGGAATACTTAACCATTCTTTATTTCAGGTCCGTTCGACACCAATTTTTGTTTTCTTGTTTAGAAGTGTCATAGCAGAGAGTAAACTAAGTGTGATCTGAAGACAGAATGCACATTTAAGTGCATTTTCTTAATGAGTAACAATACCTGTTCTTTACATACACCATGAAGGCATACCATTTTAAAATTATAACCTTTATTTTTGTCTCTTCTATTTTTATTATTTTTCTTTCTCCAGAGTTGTAGTAAATTGCTCAGAAAGCCCATGTACATTTGCAATATAAACATTACATTAGCAATACTATTGCATAGAATGTTTACATCTACCAACTTACAAAAGTCCTTTAAATATAATCGTGCAAAGCATCCTAATTATTGGAGACCAACGCTCATACCTTTTTTAATGTTGCAGAGTTTCAATCCCTGCTTTTACATGAGTGAGGCTTAAAAGAATTGAGTCTTAAAATGTTAGAAGTGTATGGGAGGGACTTGGAAGGTGGAAAAAACCCCAGCCAAACCAATCTGTAAAACAGAGGTCCCTTTAGGTTCACTGGGACTTGTGCTTCTGCACCTCATCAGTACTTCTAAAAATTGCATTAAAATATTCATAGTATTGTTAATTAAAATGACTACAAAATGCTGCCTTCATTACAAAATGATGTTAACAGCCTACGCTGTTCTTGTCTGGAGTATTTCTGTAGAACATGTTACTCAGTATTTTCTTCTATTTGGGCAATGCAAAAGGTGTTAAGTAAGTTTGGTAAAAGCCTCTTGTTTCCTATTGCTTTGTTATGAAACATTAGTATTCATCACAGATCTTACATTTCGTGGGGTTTAGCTTTGAGTTTTTAACCAAAAACAAGGCTGCTTTTTAGCACTGATGCAATTTGACATCATTGTGACCAGACATCTTGATGTAATTGTGGCATCTTCCCGACTTGCTGCTCTGTATCTATATAAATTATCTGGGAGAGAATATGAAACAATCGTTAAGTTTTAGAAATGATACAGAAATAGTATAACAAGAGTATGGATTAATTATTGCCATACCCTTTAAAAATGTATCTGTACATAAAAATCCAAACTCTCATATTGAGTAACTAAAAATGTAAATTATGCTCACAAATATGAAGGACAGCATTTAAAAAAAAGAGGGTATGATGAGTGAATATTGTTTAGGAGTGATTACTATGGTAAAAACAGCTAGTGCATGGGATGTTAGACAAGAGGGAAGCAGAGTTAGGGGTAAGGAAGCGACGCTGGTGTGATGATGTTGGAATAATGAACCTATTTCTGATGCCAGTGCTTGTTTTACAGCAATGCAAAAATTGGAAAGGCTTTGGAAAAAAATGACTTTTCTGAAAAGGTTAAAAAAGTAAATTAATATATGAGAATTCTATTAGCATCTTTACTATTAGCTTGTATCTATGGGGGAAATGTCCAATAGAAAATGTTCTTTATTGGACATAAGCGTAAGAAGATTGTGTCCAAAAGCTAGATAACATGCAGTTAAAATGAAAGTAAAGTTCAGGTTGTTAGCAGTGAGGCAGGCTAACCACTGAGAAACTTAGAGCTGTACTGGATTCTGTACACCCTGAGGTTTTAAAAGTGAGGTTAGTGCTCTCCCTTTAAAAATAAACAAACAAAACCCAACCCAAACTAAAACACAAAAAACCCCAACACAAATATTTAGTACATTTATGAAAAAATGATTGAATAATGTAGAAATGGTTGCTGTTATGAAAACTAGAAAAGCACTGAATAGTCAATTTTATTTTGACTGAGTAACTGTAAACAAATTTTTGTAGCAAAATTTAATTTTGGGTGCGAAAACCAGTTCATGGGGAAACCTGCTGAACTCATATTTTGATGACTGAATTCATGCCAGATTTAATCTTGTTGGGGGTAGATTCTAAAATTAAAATACTAGCTTAGTTCAAGAAAACCCTTAAATCATTCAGATGTATCCCTCTCTTGAAAACAGTTCAGAGTACTTTTCATAGACATTGCTCTCCCCTCCTGTAAACAGAGTAATCGTCTTTTTTCCATCAAATGTTCTCAGGGTAAGCTTCAGAAGAAATTGGGTAGAAAGAGGTTCACTTAAAATGGCAGTGTGAAATTTCCAGTCTTACTTGATGCTGCAATTTAATAGACCAGATCTTGAAACCAAGCCTTAATTTTGAGCAAGGGGTTGGTTTTATGTATGGCTGATGCTTAGGTCTTTTCAGTAGGTATGAGATCCTTGTGAATCTTAATATATCTGTCTGAAGTAATGAAAACCCTTCAGGTTCTTATTTACATCTAAGCTATGCAACAATATACAACGTATAATTTATAAAAAACAGTGTCGTTGGATTTATTCTGGCTACGTGTTAAAGGACCTGTACAAGTCTCAAACCCAGACTTGAAATTAACGTACTCTTAGTTAGAACTCCTTTCATCCAAATCTTTCTGTTCAGCATTAACATTTAAATTTTTTTTTTCTAAATTTACTTTCAGTGACCATTTATGGACATTCCTGAGTTTGCTTACTCAAGATGACATAGCCATTCTGTGGCCATCCTTCAGGGTATATTCTGTGTCAGATGAGGTAGACAACTGACATTTTTCTCCTTTGGCTCTTCGTGTATGATGTCTGGGCATATACGTTCTCCCCTTCCCTGTGGATGTGACACTGGATTGTCAAAGCTGATGCACACCATATCGCATATGCATAGTACTTTTCAGCCTTCCTTTCTCAAACTTCCTCCCATCATTTAAACCTTTGAATAGCCATAGCCTGACAGACTAAGCAAGTTTTTGTGAAGTGGGACGTGTGAGGTTGAATCAACTCGCAAGAGTGCTGAAGGCAGTTCTCACACATGCTAGATGAACGCTTATGATGTAAAAAAAGGACGCTACCGTTTTAAAGTGAAAATGCCCTGCTTGGGTTTTTTGCATCAGATATAGTACATGGCAAAGGGACAGGAGATGCTTCCTTGCAGCCCCGAAGGAACTATCTAAGGATGGGAAATCAACGCTACTATCCTTAGGACCGTCCTTAAGGGTTAGCTTAAGCAGCCGGGTTCTCACTGCTGGCACGGGGCAGCTCGCTGCGGAGCCCGGGCGCGGGGGCTTGGCCATCCTCCCTGGGCAGGGAGCAGAGGTGCTGCCGCCTTTGGCGCCCGATTCCCCTCCGGGGAGCTGGGTGTGTTATGGAAGCTGGCTTTTGGGTGTCTTAACTCTTCTGTCAGAACTGACCCTCTCATATTGAAAGAGAGCGTGTGTGTGTGTGTGTGTACTTATATATAAATGCAATGTATTTTGACCAGGGCATATGGAAACATTCTGTGTTTAACGACAGGAGCTGTAGCACTGGAATGTGGGAGGCAGCTGAGGAAGAATAATTATTCTTTTCTGTGTTTCACTGTGGACAAGTTCAGCACCATTACAGTTCCAGACAGCCAGTGAGTTTCTAGTCATGTAAACTGTGGCATATTTTCAGTATGCCTTTTAATCTTTTAATATATATATATATAAATATAATGTATAGTGTCAACAGTTTTGTTTCAGAACTGCGTATGGTAAGATTAGAGTGATTTTATACTAAAATGTGCGCTAATATTGATAACACTGACATGTTTGTTTCTAGAGTTCATGTTTTGTATGTTGTTTTTGATATTAAAGGAGATATGTTTTGCTAGCCTTAACTCTGTTCCTTAAAGTTCTGCTTTGTTAGAAGGGTAAGAAATGAATGTCTGATGTTTTTCATGGTGCTAAAGTAACTGTGATCTATCTCAAATTATTCAGAATAAAGATGGTAGTTCTTAAGTGCCCCATTTGTTACTGCATGCATCATTTAGTCTTGTTCTGTAAAACCTGTCATTTTTTAAAAGTAATTTCGTGTTATATTCTGATAATTATTGAATCTCATCTGCAGACTTTTATACAAAAGCCTTTACAGCTTTTATTACCACTGTGTTCTGATTGGAATGTCCCCATTGCATTTGCTCTTAAATTAATATATGGCGCAACCCATTTCATTCTGATGGCACTGACGATCCATTTTAAGACTAATGGTTTATAAACCTAAACTACTGACTTCGAGTTACACGCCTCTGAAAATTTTATCATCTACTCTATCTTCCATTCTGGAGTTTAATATCAAACTCACGGAACAGTTGCACTCACAAAAGGCAGAAGTAAAACTGAGGGAGGGAGGGACATGGTTACGGAACAAACTTCAGTGGCATTTTAAAAGAATTCTGTATGTTTTGCTTCATGAACTGGCAGTGTAATTCAGTGGACCTCTGATCATTTACTGGCCTGCTACCCATTTCACCTTGACTTACCTCGGCAGTATGAAGTGTTTCCTCATTGACAGCTTCAGTTCATTCACCTTTCCTTTGTAGCAGGGCCAAATATTTCCTTTTCTTTAATAAACGTATCTGATAAGGGGGAAACATTGCCGTTCCGCCTGGGGTTATTCTGTAGACTGCTTGTCTTTCAAATTAAAATTTGTAAAAGACACCCGAAACCTTTACAAGAGCCTGAGTGCTGTTGCCATTTGTACACTCTCAAGGTACAAAACCTCTTTGTAAGTACGTAAAACAAAAATGAGAAGCCTATGGAATACACTTCAAATACTTTTGTACCTTTTTCAGGAAGCTATTTTTATACCAGTATTTATCATGAAAGCTAGATGTTCGTATTTTGCCTTGTTAATTAGAAATGCGGTTTGACTTGTATAGGATTTTCAGAAAACAAATACTGTTATTTTATACTTGAAATAAAATTATGTGAAATATTCTCTACCTATGGACCTGTGAACAGCAGCTCAGCAGCGTGCTGCAGATACCTGATAGTAAGACTTTGCACTTGTTGCAAAGATATTAACATTTAAATCTCATTGTTCACAGCTACGTTATCCTGCATGGTTATTTGTTGTAGCTAGTTTTTTTTTTTAATGCATATGTCTATTCCCTCAGGTTATCCTAAACTGGAGCTGTACCTGCAACACGCTAACCAGTGCCAGCAGAAACAGGATTAGGTTGCTGCAATTTAGGTACAGGGGCTGTTACATTCTAACACGTACTTCTGTTCTGAACAACTTGGAAAACAAAATAAGAAAAAATCCAACTTCGAATTGTGTTTGAGTTGCTTGTCAGGCTTAAAAATAACAAGTACTCTGAAAGATAAACCTTTCTTCTAGAGAGTGGCAGCTCCATGCTGAACAGATATGAAATGAAACACTTTGAAAAGCCTGTGAACTACTCTTAGCAAGTAGTAGTAATTTATATAAGTGTTTTAATATAAGCTAAGAGGAGACCCAACAACTCTGTGTGTCTTGGCGAGCTTTATAAGCGTGACACGACATGTGCAACGCAGAAGACAAAGACCTTGTATGCCAAGTTGTCTGAGAGGTCCAGTATGGTTAAGTTGTGTGAGAACACAAATTTGGATGAGGGCTTTTGTGTCTGACCCAGTAGATACAAGGAATGCTCTGAGAGCAAACTGACTGGATTGTGTCAAAAAAAATACAAAATAGGACTTTGAAAAAATGTACTGATTATACCATCCATGGAAAGCAAGAGAAGCCAAGCCAAGCTTTAGTGCAGCAGCGCTGTAGCGAGGCACGCAAACTGACAGCAGGGTAAGGCTGCCTCTAGCTAAGGGCCTCTGCCCCTGAGATCTTACTTCTGTAAGGTAGGCTGGGCATTTAAAAAAAAATATTACTTGTAAAAGGGGATCTTAAACAACTGTAATTTTTTAGATCCATTTTAAACCTTGGTGGTTATCGTTTTGCTCAGTGAGGCCTGCATATAGGCCCATTTCTGGTTTCGTAAGGGCACTCTGAATTAACTGGCTCCTCAGGCTGCATAAGCAGTACGGCATAAGACCGTAGCTGTTTGCCGTCCGCAAGCTCGGGTGTTAATTGCCCCAGTAACACCAATCCCAAAAACCCGGCCAGAGGCGGCAGCCGGGGGAAAACTCTTCAGAAACCAAACGGCAAAACCTGCGGCAACCGCCGCGGAGCCGCCGCCATCTTCCGCGCGGGCCCGCCTCGGCGCCAACGGCTATGGGCGGGACCTCGCACGCGCCGCAGCCGCCCCGCCCCGCCCGGCGGCGCGGCGCGGAGCTCGCGGGGAGCTGTAGTTCCCCCCGCGCCGCCATGCGAGGGGGCGGGGCCGGCGGTACCGCGTTCCCCCGCGGGCCGCAGCGGCCGTTGGTGCCGGCGCCGCGGCGCGAGGAGCCATGGCCGGCGCCGAGCGGAAGAAGCACGTCCGGTTCGCCGCCCCGGGGGAGGCGGCGGGGCCGCGGCCGCGCCTCCCCGCCGCGCCAGAGGCGGAGGCGGCCGTGGTCGGCGGTGGCGGCTGGCGATGCGGCCGGCGCGGGGAGGGAGCCGCGCTGCGCTGGTGCATCTCCGGGGCGCTCTGCGCGGCCTTCCTGGGGCTGGTGAGCGCGGAGGGCGGGCGGGGGGCTCTCGCCGCACCTGCGGCCCCTTCCCCTGCGGCCGCCGGGGGGCTCCGAGCCGCTCGGCCGCCTGTCGGGGCGGGGGAAGGCGGCGCGCCAGCTCACCCCCTTTCAATGCCTCGCAGGGGATGAGCATCGCGGTGCTGGGGCCCACCTTCCAGAACCTGGCCGCCAACGTCCACAAGAACGTCAGCGACATCTACTACATCTTCGTCGGCCGGTCCCTGGGCTACCTGGGCGGGTCGGTGCTCGGCGGGGTGCTCTTCGACTGCATGAACGCCCACCTCCTCCTCGGTGAGTGCCGGGCCGCGGCGGGGCCCGTCCTGAGGCACGGCCGCCGGCCGTGCGCGGAACCGCCCGTCAGCAGGGGCCGGGGCCGGCGCTCCCTGCCCCGGGGCCGGCGCGGCCTGCCAGGCCGTCCTGTCGAGGTCCTGTGGCGGGGCCGAGACGTGGAAATCGGGGGCCTGCGGCATGCGGTGCTGCTCCCCGTGAACCGCCGCGCGTGTGCTGCCGCTCCCTGTCGCGATAATCCTGTTTTGTTCGTTTTCTGGCACCGCGTTACTGCGGTGCAGCATCGTTTCCAAGCGGTTGGGCTCGCTGGGCGCATTAGTAGCGGTAACTGCTTTTGAACTGACAAAACCTGTTTGAATTGACCAAAAGGTGCCTCTGGTTTGGACAAAAAAAAAGTTACAAGTGGAGGTTTTTTTTTCCTTTGTATCAAGTAATATGCTCGGTACAGATCCTCTTGGAACATACAGGCCTCTGTAATGTCACTCTATGAAATGCATAAACAAAACGGGAAACTATGTTTTGGTTTTCATTTCCACACAGCGGAAACCTCCAGCAGTCGTGCTGAGGGTACGCTGCTGTGGGGAGAGCTTCGTAAAACCCTTCCCTTCCTCAGAGCTCAGCAGAAGGGATCATCTTTGCGTGCTGGACAAAAGTGCTGAGGTTTTGACTGGAGGGCCTTAATCAAATTAGAACTTCTGTGAAGTGGAAAAACATTAAATACCACCTGCGATGGTGGAAACTTGCTGCTCAGTTGCTGCCTAGCTATGAAAATATTTAAATTCTATAGGAACCACAGTTTATGATCTTGACAGTTTTCTGGACATGTGGAAACTCTGTCCTGTAGGAGCACAGGACTGGCTTTGTCCTGGCAGAGCGGGGCTGCTCGGCTGTCAGGTCGCCAAGAGCAACGCTCAGCATCCAGAAATGAGGTGCTCCTTTCAGAGTCGCCTTAGTGTCTCATTCAGGTAGAGATTCTTGGAGCACACCTAAAATAGTGGAAGCCCTCTCTTTTTTTCTTTCAAGTGCAGTAATGGCAGTACGTGCCTTCGTGCTGTAAGTTAGGGACTAAAGCAGACTCCAGGGCTCACGCTTTTCCTTCTCCTTCCCATACTTTCAGGGAGATTTGAACAGAACTGTGCCTCCCCTGAGGACCGTGCTGTAATCACAGGGTCAGTTCAGAGGATATGAGAAGGTCCATTTTCCGTTGCTGGTGTTTGAACTAAGTCTCTTCTTATCCCTGTATGCCTGTCTCCTGCTATCAGGAGTAGTCATGTCATATAACGTCTGTCTGTCTCTTCTCTCTTCCCCCCCGCCCCCCTTGTCTTCATCTTCCTGGATCAGTTCTTTGCTTTTGTTCTAAGATGTCTTTATTTGGTCTCCTCCTTGTTCTTTATTCCTCTCCACCAGAACATCCGTAAAGTGGGGTTCCTTTAGCCTCCTTGTACATCTGACAAGGTCAGAGTTGTCTGCGTCCAACATTAGAGGCTTTACCTTCCATAATGGAATTAATACGCCTGTGGAAGTGAGTGTTAACTTGAAATAGTTTAGTATTTGCTTCTTTTCCTCAAGTATCGGACAAGATAGCTGTCTGTCAACAATGCTTGGAAAATGATTCATCTCCTAATCCTTACCAACTTGTAGCGCTTACGGCAAAAGCACAATCTGAACTACTGAATCTTCTCTCATTTCTGTCATCTGAAGCTGCCTGTAAGAGCTTTTGGCTCATGTAGTTTTACCTCCCATCTTTCAACTGCTGAAACTCTGCTACTGTACAGAGAAAAAATTGAAGACATAATCTGTCTTCGTCAAGGAAGCTTTTAAGTACCAGTCTGCAGGCGCAGAGCTGAAGTGGACTGCTGAGAACTTGCTGAGAAGTTACGTTTCAGCTCTGAGTGGGGCATCTGAGAACCTGTACTTAATACACCCCGGCTTTAGATTTTTCTCCATGCAGCGCAGCACACTAGCCTTCAAAAATGCTTCGAGCGTGTATTCCGAGCGTCACGCTAGGGCTCTCGGGTTCTGGGTATTTATTTTTTCCGTTGTTGTTTGGAATTAACCTAAAAGTTCTTAATTGCATCGATCCCCATTGATCTTTAAGTATCTGCCCCACCTATGATCAAGCATTGATTTGAAAAATAATAGACGTCTGAACTGGCACAAGCTTTCTACAAACCTCATACTGTAAATTCAAGATATTAATTGCGGATTATTTTATTATGAAGGTGATTATAAACATAGAATTTAACTGCTGGACTTCCTTCCAAATTGTAATAAAAATAATTTCCATCTGCTAAAAAAGATTTTTTGAAATGGCATGTTGTAAGTGTAGTTAGTTAATAATAGCAAAAACTAATACGGTTAATGAATTGCTGCTGAATTGATGATGAGAAGTTTTATTGTTCTGTCTCTTAAAACTCCAGAAATCCCTTGGAATACATCCCTCGTGTGAGAACAGAATATAAATGGAAATCAGCATTTTTATATGGGGGTTGCTTGTTGGCCAAGGTGCAATCACTTTATAGGATCTTAAGAGCTTAGTGATTTGGGTTCTTTTAAAACGGAGCCAAATGTAATGCTCTGTAGTTCTTAGAGCGAAAAAAACTGTTCAAAATACTGTTCAAAACCACGTTTTACTTCTTTTGTGGTAAAGTAACATTTCCAGATCAGAAGTTTGCAGAAGATACTGAAATAGCACTTCTAAATCAAAAGTTCGCAGAAGGCGGCTTCTTAGTGTTCTAGCAGCAGATGCTACTCCCTTTGCAAACAAAGCTTTAGCAAAACAGGTTTTTCATGTAGTGTTTGTATTCCGATGAAATTCCTTCTTTCCAAGTGAAAAATGATTCTGTTGAACTTTCTAGCTGTTTCTGCGAATCATTAATTGAGGTAATTAGGTTGCATCACCTATTCGGATTATCTGTAACTGTAATAATGATGAATGCATTTGTATTTCTTGGTCTTCTGTATGTTTTGTAGTTTAAATGGCAACTGTAGTATCTGGGTTTTTTGTTTGTTTTGTTTTTTAACCTTTCCAGCATTATCCATGTCTGGAACAACGGTTGGTCTTTATGGGATACCCTGGTGTAAGAAATCCCTGCTGTTAACTGTCTTGATGTCAATTATTGGAGCTTCCATGGGAATTCTAGACACAGGTAAGGGACCATACGGTCTGATAGTTCCTTCACCGAACTAATTGGAAACTTCAAGCTCACCAAAACTGTTGGCTGGTATTTCATTTGACATGTATTGAATTAAAAGAGGGCAGCTGTTTCACCTGGCCGGGGTTCTTGGATTATTCTGGCCCTGAGACTTCCAGTGTTTGTGTGTCTCTGTTACAGACCTTCCTTAAGGGGCTTGGGGAGCTGGGTATCTCCTGCTTCCTGGAGAAGATCAGTACGTATGTGTTTCAGTGGGCAATTAACAGGCGTAAAGAAAGTGCTACGTGCTCTTTAAACAGTGTTTTCTTTAAATTACTCACCTACAGGAAGCTGGTCAGGTTACGGTTCATTAGTGTCAGCTGGAGCGAAGGGAGTCCTGAGCAACCCCAGGTGTTTGAGAGAGGGTTCTCACAGTTGCTGTGTTGGGGAGTTGGCCACCTAAACCTGGCCAGGTGGCGTCTGGGGAGTCACAGCAGGCATCTGCTGCCCTAGCTCGCTCACAGCACCCTGTCATCCCTCTCCCTGAATTCAGGGATATTTGCTGCCCTTGGCCAGCCTCGCTTAGGTGTTTGGGAATATAAATTTATTCTATACACCAAATTGTAAGTCTGTGGCATGTGCATACCGCAGATGGCCTGGAAAAAAGGCTTTTGCTGGAAACCTGTTGAGAAAAGCAGTTTCTTAGTAGAGGCCCCTTATTGGAGGGAGATGTGTTGGTGACGTTGCAGAGCAGATGCCTACAGGTGCGGTTGGAAAGGTCAGTTATACCAGAGGTATGAAAAAGAAATTCCCACAGAAATTAGTTCCTTGGGCATGGCTTAGAAAGGATGAGGTAGCGATGGCTGGCGGTAGCAGGCGGTTTGGATCAGGAGGCGAGGCCATGGCAAGAGACCTAAGCACGCTTAAGAGACGAGTGGGTAACGCTGGCATGCTTGCAGATGGGGATCAGGAAGCAACCAAAAATACGTCAGCGGTGGAGTGTTCTGGCGTTGCTGTAGAAGGTGGTGGTGAAGCCGCAACAGGCGGCCGCTCACCTGGCACCTCTCCGGTGACTTCCCAGCAGCGTGCTGACTTTCCTGGCTTACCGAGGGAGCCTGTGGTTACTTACTAGCCAGCAAGGTACGACTGGATCTGGTCGACCAGCTTCGGGGCAGGCTTATTTCTGAGTAAGAGCTGGCTAATGAATTAGCCTAGCTATCCAAACAGCTCTGGAAGCATCCCAGGCAGGGCCTGGTTCCAGTGGCTTGGCGGGTAGGCAACACCGAGGGGTGATAGCTGCACGTGGGAACCATCTGCCCTAATTCTGCGGAGCTTGAGGGAGCTCTGCTAACACTAAAGAGAGCGTGATATAGGACCCAGTAGTGAAAAAGATGGTTTTGCGTGGCACAGGTTATGGTAAATAACCTGAGTGCAGAGGTGTATTTGTTGCCTCTGGTAGGATCGTTATACATGGCACTTGGTTTAAAAATTCTTCATATGGGAAAATCCTGTGGGCTTATTGTAAAAATGCCTTCAGTGGGTGGGTGTGCTGCTTGGAAGTCCGACCTTTGAGGCAGGGAGACTTCCCAGCAGAAGCTAAGAGCAAGGCAGTCGAGTGTAACTGAGTCTGCGTGACAAGGGTTGCTGTAGCGTAGCATGGGAGTTTAGTTACTGTTCTTATTTTCCTCCATTCTTCTTGGCGACTACTTAAAACGTCTCTCAGAGTTCCAATTTTCTTGCATTATTGTTGATTTGAGGGTGTTGTAGTTCGGTCTCTGCAGCGGTATTGTAAACCTTTCTGCTTCTGGAAAGTCGTTTGAATGCAGTTGGGGTAGTCCGAGCCCATCATAAGCAAGCGATTCTTGATGTTTCCTGGGATGTTGTTTAATGAGGCCTCTGCTTCGCAGCGTTGTGCATTGTTGCTTTTAAAACTTATAGCAATGGGAAGCAGTTAAATTTGCTCTTTGGAAAAAAGGCTGAAAAATGCTGGAAATCGTCAAGTAGGGGAATTAAGCACAGCCATTGTTGCTGGGTTAAGCCAGTGTGTGGCTCTTCATTTTGACTGCTGTGAATACCCTTCGAAAGCTCAAGTAATCACGTGGATTTAAGGTGCTTACAGGCAGAATTTCAGTTAACTACAATTTTGCACATTGTATTTGCTAAACCTGCTATTATTGCAAACTGAATCAATAATACAGATAATTGCAGACGACACCAAGTTGGGTGGAAGTGTCGATCTGCTGGAGGGCAGGAAGGCCCTGCAGAGGCACCTGGACAGGCTGGACTGATGGGCCGGGGCCAACTGTATGAGGTTCAACATGGCTCAGTGCCGGGTCCTGCACTTGGGTCACAACAACCCCGTGCAACGCTACAGGCTGGGGGAGGAGTGGCTGGAGAGCTGCCTGGCGGAAAAGGACCTGGGGGTGTTGGTTGACAGCCGCCTGAACATGAGCCAGCAGTGTGCTCAGGTGGCCAAGAGGGCCAATGACATCCTGGCTTGTATCAGGAATAGTGTGGCCAGCAGGACCAGGGAGGTGATAGTGCCCCTGTACTCGGCACTGGTGAGGCAGCACCTCGAGTACTGGGTTCAGTTTTGGGCCCCTCACTACAAGAAGGACATCGAGGTGCTGGAGCGTGTCCAGAGAAGGGCAGCGGAGTTGGTGAAGGGTCTGGAGAACAAGTCTTATGAGGAGCGGCTGAGGGAGCTGGGGTTGTTTAGCCTGGAGAAGAGGAGGCTGAGGAGAGACCTTATTGCTCTCTACAACTACCTGAAAGGAGGTTGTAGCCAGGTGGGGGTCGGTGTCTTCTCCTTAGTAACAAGGGATAGGACGAGAGGAAACGGCCTCAAGCTGCGCCAGGGGAGGTTTAGTTTGGATATTAGGAAAAACTTCTTCACCGAAAGGGTAGTCAGGCACTGGAACAGGCTGCCTACGGAAGTGATTTAGTCTCCATCTCTGGAGGTATTTAAAAGACGTGTAGATGTGGTGCTTAGGGACATGGTTTCATGGTGGACTTGGCACTGCTAGGTTAACAGTTGGACTCGATGATCTTAAGGGTCTTTTCCAACCTTAACGATTCTATGATTCTATGAATACAGGTTATGGTTTGGTTTGGTTTGTCTATTTTTTTTTTTTTAAACCAATATCTGGTTTCAGCCTAAAATGACTGAATCCTCCTCTCTGATCCGCAGGTGGCAATGTACTGGCACTGAATACCTGGGGAGCAGAGGCTGGGCCGCATATGCAGGCCTTACACTTCAGTTTTGCTGTCGGTGCATTTGTGGCTCCAATCCTGGCTAAAATGGCCTTGGGAGGCTCCGACTCTAAAGACCTTCCAGTAGCTGGAAAGACAAACCAGTCTGTCCCGAGGTCTGTGCCGACATCATCAGCTGCATCAGCTGCGTCAGCACTGAAACACCATCTTGGTGCAGATTTTTTGTGGTCCTATGTTGTCATAGGGACCTATCTTCTGCTCGTTTCTTTCTTCTTCTTTATTTTGTATTCAAAGGGCAGCTCAGCTCGAGACAAATCAAAGGCTTCTTTGCAGAAAGGCATGTTTGCCAAATACCACTATGCCCTTATTATTCTCCTGTTCATGTTTTTCTTCTGCTACGTGGGAGCGGAGGTCACGTACGGCTCTTACATATTTACTTACGCGGAGGTCTTTGCCGAGATGAAAGAAAACGAAGCAGCCGCTTTGAATTCTGTCTTCTGGGGCACATTTGCCGCTTGCAGAGGAGTGGCAATATTCTGTGCTGCTTGCTTGTACCCTGGCACCATGATCCTGCTGAGTATCGTAGGCTCTGCCGTCTCCTCTTCGTGCTTGGCCTTCTTTGTGAGGTACCCAGCCTCGCTGTGGGTCGGAACCGCTATGTATGGAGCGTCGATGGCTACCATCTTCCCCAGCGGCATTTCCTGGATAGAACAGTACACGGTCGTGCAAGGAAAATCGGCTTCCCTGTTTGTGATCGGCGCCGCGCTGGGCGAGATGTGCATTCCTGCCGTGGTGGGGTATCTGCAAGGCAGGTTCCACCACGTTCCCGTGGTTATGTACACCGCCTTGGTGACTTCTGCAGTGACAGTTATACTCTTCCCTCTGATGTACAAATTGGCCAACTGCCCCGGTGAGAGCGACTTGAAAGAAATGAGCGAGAGCGAGGACCGGAAAGCTTTGTTGTCAAACTCGGGGCTTAATGAGGACGAAGAGGATGAGGAGGATGCGGGAGAGTGGAACGAAGCAGACTTTGAGGTAATAGAAATGAATGACACGCTGAGAAACTCTGTGATAGAAACCTCCCGTAAGATACCCGGGGACTCTCCAGCCAGCGTCTCCCTCCAGCCCCATCTGGACCATGTATTGCGCGATTCTCCAGTGGTTGCTGGTGGCTCCCCTGGGAGAAAAACTGTGAATGTTGACCGGGAGAAGAACGATTGAAATACAAGCTGACTTTTTTTTTAAAAAAGGGAAATGCAATGGAATTGTAGAAGCGGTTCAAGAATCCTCTTGTAGTGGTGCAGAGCCCGCGTGTTCATTTCTGTGTCTGTCCGGCCCTTTCTCCTTTCATTTTCAGTCTGCAGCGATGTGTCTCAGAGTCGGAAAGTCTGCCATGACGTGAATGGGGTAACGTGATAAAATGCATAGACTGTACGGAAAATGTTAAAACATGAGATGTTTTCTAAATGTGAGGCATGCATTTAAGTTCTATATGCTGTAATAAGAACTAACTGGGAAGGAGGGGGACTGCTCGGACCACTCAGTTTTTTGGAGGTGGGTGGAGTGTGCAGTTCTGAGGTGCTTGGTCACAAAATGTTTTCACGAGAGAGGAGGAGAGAAATCCATCTGTGATGCTGAGCTGTCTTACCTCGTGAAAGACGACTGTTTCTACTGCGTTGGAAGTTTGTGGGTGACATAAACCGGGAAATCCAGTCAAATTTCAGGGGATGCCCAGCGGCTGTAAATTGGGTAACCTGTTGGCAAACTATATAATTCTTTTGGTTCTGTCACTAAGACAAGAAAAGATGAAAAATTACTTTTTAGGAGTGGCACCATGCGTTTAGGGCATTTAAAAGCGGTGTATGGGAAGGGGGACAAAATGGGTCATATTAATCTGCTATAGTGCTTAACTCTGGTTTACTGGTTAAACAGTGGTGACAAATCGAAATAGTGTCAAGTACCGGTGATTGTACTTGTGATTTTAATGACTGCACTACCACAGAAATCAAGAAATGTATGAAGAAGGTGATAAAATTTGATATAAACAGATTACGTAACGTATGGTATTGACATAGGGCTGTGGTATTTTTAACCCAGTTGCTTAAACTAAGGTGGTAACAACTTTTCTGGCTTCCTGTGCCAAGACTTTAACGTAGCGATGTGTTAAAACGCAAATTTGAGAATGAGGGGGAATTATCGATGAGGCGATCCTTGCAGGTGGTACTGTACGGCCGCTTGCCCCTTGCCAGCTGGATCAGTGCCAGCTGGGGTTTGTTTCCCTGGGCGCTGACTTGCAGGCGGGCTCCTCCGAGGGGAGCAGCAGTGGTTGGTAGGGGTAGGTTCGTCGCTGCCAAGCAGGAAGACGCGGGAAGGCCCAGCCGTGCCAGCGAGCCCTCCCCAGTACGAGCAAAAAAAGCAGCAGCCAACGGCAAAAATCTGACTCTGAAAGAGTGGGCTTGCAATTTGTTTACTTGAACGCCAAATTTGTAGGTTAAGGATTTTTTTTTTTAAGGCTGTGTGATTAGAATGTGCTCATGTTTGGGGTTTTTTACTTTGCACTGTTATTTTTCTTGCTAAGAAGTATAATTTATTAACAAGAGCTCTAGATGTAGCATAGCACAGAACCTTAGACGTTCATTGTGGGCTGTTTGTGTTCCCTCTCTTGTCCTCAGCGTGTGCAACCGAGAACCTCATGGCTTTTTCCCTTCTTCTGCAAAGTTAGTGAGAAGCATGAATCAACTTGCAGCGACAATGCATAATTTTTTTTGCATCTTGCCATGTTGAAGGGCCTCCTTCTCCCTCTGCTGTCGGCACTTAAATCCCATTGTGCTTTTGCCCGATTCCTTTTTTTTTTTCCTTTGTGCGTATGCGCACTTCCGTGGCATCTTTTTCCAGTGCAATGCATGAACCTGCACTTTAAAATACGGCCTTGTTTCACCTGCTACACAAGGGTTCTCGCCTTTGCTTAAAGTAATGGTAAATGCTTTTAAATACCAGGCCAAGCCCTGTTCTAGGTGCACGTGACAGCGTTTGTTCAACAAAGAGGAGTAAGCCTGCACGGCCGCGGGTGTTCAGCCAGCTGCGTATGGTAACAAATGAAGTGGCGTGGCAGAGGCGGTGACTTGAAGGAGCGCAGACTAAGCCTGTGTTTCTTCAGCTTCCCTTTTCCCCTTTTTCCTCCTGCAGGCCGCAGTACCTGCTCTGCGTGCGCAGAAAGTCGGGGGCGTTCGCTGAGGGCGAGGACAAATCCTGCTGGCGGAGGGGGAGCGATAACGGCTTCTGCTCTGCTTTTGCAGAGTTCCCTGCCCCTCCCCGGGGAGGTCGCGGGTTTCCTTTGGCAGGAATTGGGTCTGGCGCAGGACAAACGACAAAAGATGGGGAAATGGTTCTGCGGCAGCTCCCCGCTGCAACCCCTAGGCGGTACCCGAGGAGTCGATGGCGATGTAAAGAAGTTTCCCCATACCTGAGATCATGTTGCCAGAAGAAAATGAGTTTAAGAAACACACCTGGCAGTGGGAAGATTTTAAATAATCCCCAATTTATAAGCTAATTTTTGGAATGAAATTCCAAATTGGAACGTCCTGCATGTAAGATTGTTCTCAGGGATAGTTTACACGTCTTGCATAATCAAGTACTAAAAAAAAAAACCAGAAAATGAAATCAAAGCCGCATTGGGAAATATGCTGTAACCTCTTTGAACCTTATCTACTTACTGCTTGTATATACACAGTTATTTGTGTTTCTGACTAACGTCTTCCCAACAAATGTAAAAATACTGTGCAAAACAAAGATTTCTTCCCCCCCCCCCCCCCCCCCCGGCTGTATTAATTCCTGCATGAGTCACTTGAATTCACCCCCATTTCCCCCCTTAAAAGCAGGAGGCCTGAGTAGTAGGAATGGAGCAACGGCCTGGAATGCCAAGGTAAGAGCAGCCTTTTGCAGGAGGTCACGGATCCCAAAAGCACTGGCAGGAAGGCAGAGCAGAACCGCGTTCTCTGGAGCAGCACGATGTAGAATCGCGGCCGACTGCTACGTGGAGGCCTTTGTCCGGGCGACGTCTGCATTTTGAGTCATCTTAGCGAGCGCTTAGAGCCTTCAGTGTCTTAGTTCTGGCCTCGAACTTGAAATGGAATGTACTTAGAGAGAGAACTTGTTCTCCTTATCCCCTGAAAGCATGCTTTTAAGAGCAGGGGCTGCCCTTCAATGAGAATGAAACGTTTAAAGCAATTTAAGATTAAAACAGATGTAGGACATTTCCAACGAGTCCAGCTCGCAGCACTTCCAGGCAGCCTTGATGTTCAAGGCTGTAGCTTTCCTAGTTCTTGGAATCTGGCGTTCCTCAAGGCTGTTTTGAGACAATGAATGTTAGTTTTTACATATTTAAATTTCCTTCCAAAGTAAATTGTGTCCTGGCATATACAGTTAAAGCGAGGATCTATTTACAGTGCCTTTTAAGTTAAAGATTCTCCAGAAAGCTTCACCACTTAAACTTCCATGTTATGGGTTGAAATTACTTGAAGTAAACTCTGTTACTTTACCATTGCCTTGCTTAAGCTAGAAAAATCTCTGTGTTGAGGACAAAAACTGTCATCCATGGATTAGGTATCTGATTTATTAAGAATCATATTTTCGTCCATAAAGCCAGGACTGAGTTGAAGGTGAGCACTTGCCCAACCTCTTGCAGTTAAGCGTCACTTAATATACTTATTTCTCCCCGAAGCGCTGCCAAGTGCTGGATCGTACCGCAAGCACTAAGACGTTAGTCCTGGCATTTGCACTTCTGTTCTATACGTGAGCAGTGCTAGATTGCAAGAGTAGGCAAAGCTTTGTGCCTTGACTTTTTGGGGTTTTTTTTTTAGTTACTTTGCATAAAAGCGCATCGCAATCTGTGGATGTTCTATTCTATATTTAATAGTTTTTATTCTGCTTGGTGTGGGTTTACACTGTACTGTATAATGTGAAATTAATGGACTGACTTGTATCTTGAATGTAATAAATTCTTAACTGGAGAAGGCGCTCAGGTTCCTTGATGTAAATAAAGTTTTGTTCTATTTTTCAAAGCTACTCTGGACTTCTAAATTTAAAACTTACTCCTGTTTTGACTAATGGAAAGCTGGAAATGTTTCTCTTCTGGTTTGGGGAAGGCCCTCCAAGAATTGATGCCAAGCTTTTGGATCCCAAAGCTCAAGCTGGAAACTGAACTGTGGATTCTTACCTCTCATGTGAGCAGTCTTGCTTACGTTACTCTGTGCGCGCCAAAGGAGGGTAACAAAGGCGTCTGCAATTGAGGGTAAACATTAAAAAAAGCCCGTAATTTTTACCATATCATTTTATTCAACTTTAATATGGTTTCCATTATTAACTTCTAAAACAAAATGATTTCCAGTTTAGAAAACAATGCACTGACCACATAATTCCTTTTCCATTTTATACAGTTATACAAATATTCTAAATACACATTTTGTCAAGATGGTGGCAAATAAGATTTAACTGTACAGTACATAAGGAAAGAAAATATTTTAAGCATATTTAGAAGCAATAGAAATGTCTATACAAAACAAGCAAAAATGGAATAAAATTTTATATTTAAAGTATTGCAACAGTCCCACAGGTTTGTAACAAAAATGTCTTTGCACAGTTCCTCACAATGCCCCATTAATAGCTAAAGCAAGACAGCAATTTTTAGAAAATAATGTTTCAAAATGCTACACATGATACTACTGCTTGCACAGTCTGATCAAAATAACAATCTACTTGGAATCAAGCAAAACTTAGGAGGAGATATACCAACCAACTTTAAAATTATCTGTATAAAAGTCATTGCACATTATTTTACTCAGTTGTTTGAAAAGTAAAAAAGTGTATTTACAAAATATTTCGCAGACAAAATTATAAAGTGAATGGATAATATATAAGTAACACGTCTTGATACTGACAGTTCAAGAACACACACTAATGGTTTTATCGTTTCAAGAGGTTTTCAGTGCTCCTTCCTCCAGGAAGTAAACTTGACTGCTGCTTTGAAATGGATTTACAAGATGTTACACATAGCTATTTCAACATCAGCATTATAAAACAGTATGTTAGAAACATGAAAGAAAGAAGAAATTTGTACATCTTAAAAAGTGAGCTATTCATAGATCAACAAATGTATTTTTTTTTTTTAATTTAGTTAGGATAAGCGTTCATTATTCAGATAATAAACCCAACACTTAAAATGGAAATCCTGGACTAGATGAGAATTGAAAAAGCACCATGCACAATAGTCTTAGTGTGGTAAACACTGAAGAAAACAAAAATAGCACCTGGAATCCTGTAACACAGATCATTTAAAACTGGTCAAGTAGCTGGCGAAGATACGGTGCCTTTGACAGTTCTCTGCTGACTCTGGAGAGCTTGAAAAGTACTGGACAGTTGAGGGAGACGCACTGGATCTGTCGATCAAAGCAGCCTGTACAGTTCTTGCATATCTAGAGTACATGTAAAAAAAGCAAAAGATTATTTCCAATTTAACACGAGCAAGGCACGAGTCACTTGGGACTACCGAGCCCTCGACACTGCAGCAGCGGAACAGGCACAGCCCTACCAGCACCAAGCTCTTCCCCAAGGCAGGGATGCAGCGCGGCTCCCTTCTCTGCTGCGGCCTCCCCTGCCGCTGCCAGGCCGCTCGTTTCGCTGCTGGCGCCGGGCCGCGGGCATCGCCTGCCCTGCGCTGGGCAGAGATCAACAGCTGGGCTGCGCGGCTCGGCTTTCGGCCCCGCTCATTAACTTCTACTTGTATCTGGTGGCGCTTGGCAAAATAAGGTAAATGAGTTGAGTGGATTTAAGTGGGGCAGTGTGTGACATTCAGGATCAACTTATCCTGTATAAAAGTTTCCTAGTGACGAAAGACAACGCCGTTATTCAGCAGTTACTCTCTGCGCAGGAAAGGGACTTAATGAACTACTCCCGTTTCAGGATAAGCTTCAATTAGGGCTTTACTTTCCAAGTCGGAGTTAATCAATCCCAAGACAGAAATACACAGGGCACGCAGGTTCCACTGCTCTCCTCGTTCATGGAACTACTCGTTAATTTAGTTAATGCTGCTTGAAAGTACTTTTAACATGATACACCTGATGGAATAAAATAGCAGCAGGCAGAGTTTTTCCAAAGCTAGCTACCTTCAGAAAACTAAAGGCCCCTGCTTTGCTATTTTCTTTTTAATCCTTCCCAGTATCTGCCACCTCCAACCGGTTTTCCAAAAACTCAGAAATTTGCTTCCAACCACACTTGCGTTTTGTAACATCGAAACGTTACGCAACATTATCCTACCATTTGCATAGTTTGAACTACAAATCAAAAAAATATCCTTTGCTTTTAAAATTAGTTCTTTTCCTTCTTTCCATGTTAAAATTACTTGGGCACCAGCGACCCTCTCGGCCAGACCTGCTTCAGCACCGAATCCCTGCGGAGCAGAAACTCGAACTGACAACAGCTGGAGGGGAGCAACCCCTCTCGGCCAAGTCCCACACATGGCACCTCGGAGGACACCAGTCCTCCGACCTCCAACCGTGACCGTGGAACAGGATTTGAACGGTTTGTTCCAGGTTTGTAACCACCAGAAGAACCTCAAAGAGGCTGCGGCTGCTTTGAACGCAAGGGACCAAACTAAATGGTGCTCGAGACGCTTTCTAAGTTCAGTTTGTGTAGAGGGGAGAAGTCCATGGCCTTAATCTATGGCACGTAATTTTTAAATGTGTTTTAAAATAACGTACGATTCAGCGTTGTATCAGTTTTCTGCTGGCTCCAGCATGTTTATAATCTAGGAGGGCCAAGAATTTAAGCTGTGAAGGATCTATACATCTTCATATTAAAATAAGACAGATGCTCTTACAGAGAGGTTGAGTCACCGAACACTGGCTAGCACGGGATCCCAGGCCTTGCCGACCTGCTGCGTGGACACGAGAACGTTCTGACCAAACCCGCTGGTCCGTCCGCGGGGCTGGACCAATCTGCCAAGTTCTCAATTATTCCAGAACAAAAGCAATGTCAAAGGTTCAGAGTACCACAGGAGAACTGCAGAACATGCATCACCTTCCTTTACTGCCATTTACAGTGCAGATCAGAGAAAATATTACAAAAATACAGCAAAAAATAGAGGTCCACACCTTAGTAATGCAATATTTATGAAGAGTGAATTATTATGGTTTTCTAGCAACAGAGCCCCATGGGAACCTATCAAATCAATGCCTAGACTACAGGAACATTCATATCCCCTGCAATTCAGACAAGTCTTTAAAATGGTTCACGTGCTAGTGCTAAAAATCAATTTTAACCAAGATATTTATTAATTATAAAATACGACAGTACAAAAATTAGGTGAGTACATGCATATGTTTCTGTAAGGGGAGGCATTGCGTTTTGCTATAATATATTTGTGAGCACAGTCAGCTACCCTCTTAATTGACTTCTAGCTCAAGGGAAAAAAAACAGCTTGGAAAATTCCTATCAAGAGGAAAGCTAATAAGAAAACCCCCAAGCTAAGCCACATCCATGTTATACATATAACTAAATAAATTTTCTGGGACAAACATTTTTGTTACTAGAACATCATCAGTTATTTTAATGCAAATAAGTTAAATCTTCCATACTTTTACAACTCTCCATCACTGTCATTATAAAACGGCACCTACAAATCACGTAAGATACTCTTAAAAAACAGAAGAAAAGCATCTTCTGCTCTGATCACACCCTCTGCCTTCAGTTTTACGCAAAGCTAAGGAGAGTAACAGCTGCTACGCCGCCTTCAACAGCAAGGGGAAAAGCAAACAAGCTGTAACGCGTTTAACGCCCAGACTGTACTTCCCCTTTCTGTTGGGGGCAGTCGGTAACACGCTGCTTTGCAGTTTCAGCCCCTGTCCTTGGCTGACAGACATCTGACAATGCTTTAATCATACCTTGACCAGCTGTTCTTGCTTACGCTCCAACTCTCGGATTTCTTGGTTGAGAATCACTGCCACATGCTGTGGCTGGCTTCTGCATTTATTACAGATCCCGTACTGGGTCAGTTCATCACACACGGGACAGTGTAAGGTCGTGAAATACTGGGAGATTGTGCCTTTGCGTCCTTCCAGCTCACTGCGGGCAGTCGAGGCAGCTTTTTGAATCTGTTAAAAAAAATAATTAAGAGGTAATCAACTTTCAAGAGAGCAGCTCACCTTATTCCTAGATTATATAGCCTATTTTTTTTAAAAGGAGTATGAAAGTGCAACACAGCCTGCAGGGCATGGGCTCATACACAGATTATTAACATGGATGGCATCACTCTGAAAAGCGTAGCTCTTGCCCTGAAGCGATACACCGAGCAGAGCCCACCCACACCTATTTCACAGGGAATCTCACCAGAAAAAAGAAAGAGTAACCAAAGAAATCCTCCGTCACGTGCTAAATTCCTGATCTCATCTCAAACTCTGCCTCCTGCAGTTGTTCCTTTGCAGGTGTTGATCTACTTCACATCCAAACGTGCCCTGGCTGCAGCCCCAGGGGCTGCCTTCTGGATCCTGCCTGCCCTCGAGTTCTGTGCCAGTGCCGTCCCGGTCACAGAGCTGCCACCATCCTTTGGTCCGTGGCTCTAGCTCATGCTCCGATTTCCCCGGACAAAGCTCCACCACTGCCCCTCACCCAGGGAACTTTGTTCCCTGCGCTCGCTCCTGGTGCTGCATGACTCAGGCTTTGTGCTATCCTTCGCTCTCCTGCTTCAAACACCCGGCTGCTCTGCTCCCTGTGACCTCCTCGGTGCTCCCTGGCCTCGCAGAAAGTCAGGGCTCTTTTTGCCTTTTTAGAGCAGCTTGTTGGAGATACTTAAGGTGAGTGTCACAGTGCCATCGGAAAGGCAGAGAAAAGAAGCAGAACTGAAGTCATTCAAGGCTATATTAAAAATCTGCAGCAGAAAACACGACATACTACTATGCTGCTGAAGTCTACGCTAAGCAGAGTAACCAAACTACACCGATACACTGTCTTTCACCATCCCTTTTTGTCAGGGGAATCACAAACTAAAATCCAGCTACCTAACGCTTCTATTCCTGCATCTCAATGATTTCTTTAACCTTTCAGAAAGTCAGTTTTGGATATAATTAGTTTAAAATTTCTGGTGATACAGATTTTTAAAAAAGTGTTCCTGCTGCTGGGGCATTACCGCTTTTTCTCTAAAGAGGAAAAATCTTCAGAACATCTTGGAAAAATAGGAGTCCCAGAATCTAGTATAAAGAGATTTAAAAGGTGGTGCAGCCAAATAGATGCATATACAATTATGGCTGAAAATATACAGTTATGGCAAAATACTCTTTTAAACTATGGAAGGGGTCAGAAAATAGAAGATGACAGTGTGCTCAGCCCTGCACAGAAGGGCTGGCCAAAAAAATTGATTTACTAAGTGACAAAAAAACACACAGAAGATCCAAGAATCAGGTCTGCATGTTTGGGCATCAAACACTGCCTTGTAAAGTAACTTCTGCTGTTGCCTCATATCAACCTCATTCCATTTAAAGTCAGGATATGTTTGTAAGCGGTTTCTTTTCAAACACTTACCCGTGGCAACTCATGGTACCAGCTGAAGACGTCTATGCCAATAAGTGAGAATACTCTGGCCAGCGGTGGCAGAATTTGTTTGGTAATGTAGTAGGTAGCGTTCAGCCTCAGGTTGGGATCCTGCAGGACTTCAACGGGCCGCCTCACCAGCTGTATCAGGGGCAGTCCGGGCATGCCGTACACAATGACGTAGGGCACTCGCTCCCCAACTCGTGGTTCAGAGCGACGGTCATAGGCAAGCATTCTCCTGTTTAAAAATAGCCTTTATAATGCATCCAAAGACAAATTCATAGTTATTTCATTTGCTCATAAACTTCCCCATCTGATTAGATTAGTAGCTCTCCAGATGACTGAAGTTAAGTGTCTGTTGTGAAGCACAGGACCAAGTTGTTTCATTTTTAATTTGTCTCATGGTCAGACCCAAATTTTAGAACTTGGAACACGAGCCCTAAAGATATGTCCTGTTTCAGGTCACTTAGATTTGCATGCAGGTTGCTTTCTAGCTACCCCTTCTTCAAAGAAATATTTTAATAAAGAGCAGCCAGGGTACTAAAAAGAGCTCAAGTACCCAGCAAGCAAAGGACAATTCAATTTGAAGCACGTATCAATCCAGGACTTGAGTTTTATTTTATTTAAAAAGCATGGCTTAATTTGAAGACCTTATGTATGGTAATGTCTTTCACAGCACTGAGAGACATCACTATTACAATTTTTAACATATCTAATATCTGTGAGTGATGGGCAATCTTGGAGAGTCAAGCCCTCGTACAAAAACCAAAGCATAAATAACAGCAGGGAACACACCACCGTTACAGCGTCCTGACAAGAGACTGTACTCTTGAACACGCGTGGCTCAGAATTCCAGGACTACGAAATGGCTTTCTAGGACTATCTGATGCCTGATCTCTTTTTGCACACAGAAGAAAGTCAGAGCCAACTGCTTCAACAATATCTGAAGAAGACATCTCACTGCTACCCATCAGCTGGCAGTACAAAGGTCAAGAGAAAAAATATCTATGATTAGCACTTCTTAATCTCATTACCTGGTGATTTCCAGGGCTGGTACACAGGATCCAGGTCTGTAAGCTGAGCTCCCTCTGTACTCTTTTGCAAAGATGAAGTCTTGCATGCTGGCTTTCCCTTCCAGTAACTTCATGCATTGATTCTGAACGTACTGTTTGATCTGACTTATGTCCCGTGTTTCAAATAGCAGCTTGATAGAACACTCAAGTATCTTCACAACCAAAGGGGAAAGGTGAGAAAAACACGTAAGTTTAACTAAAAAATAATTAATTCCAAATAATTCAGTAAATTATATGGAAATATTAATACACTGATTAGAAAAAGTATCAGTTGTGAATGTTAATATGACAACAGGTTGCATTCTCTTCCACTCAAAGACATTCGTAAACACATTACTGGACAACTTTTTCCTCAGTTTGATACATCTTTCATGACATTATCCATACTCCAGCACTAAGACTGTTTCAACAGTTACAGAGGTTTTCCCGAGTATGGGAGACGTTTTTTCCCCGTTGTCTAAAACATTTTGCCATGACTTTCTGACCACCTCAGCAAATAAAAGAATTGGGATTAAAAAGAAAAAACGGAAAGAAATCCTCCTAAGTGGTTACCTTTCTTACTGGCATAAACTTGTTTTGACTTGATTACGAACAAGAGCCTTTTCTTTTTAACCCCCCAATACACAGCTTAAAATAAACAGGCAAGGAAGTTTATTTTAAATGAATTCTTAGCTAAACTATATTTATGTAAGTGAGCTATTTAGCAGACACATCAGTGTGCCTCACTCATCTTGGAGTAATACTTACTTCCAGTTAAAGTGAACGGGACCGAGAATGGTCTTCTAGAGAACTTACGTGGGGCTGTGGGCTTTTTATGGGGTTTTTAGGGGCTGAAAGATAGTAGTTAAGATGGAAAGTGCAAGTCCTTGTAACGCTGTGCAAGATCTTCAATTTATCTTTCAAAGAGCTCATACCAGAAAAACAAAGTCTCAGACAACTGACAAGGACCAGAAACTCTGAGAAAGGACAAATATACAATGAAATAACAGAATACTATAATTTCATTCAGGAAGAAATACATGAGTATTTTACCTTGGAAACAGCAGGACAGGAGTCCCTTCGGACTGTCTCTATGCCTTTTGCGTCAAATACTGGGTCCTTCTGGTCCAGTGTTTCATACATGTAACCCACGTACCTCTTTTTAGTTTGCAAGACACATGGCAAGTAGACCTAGAATGTTTAGAAAGAAGATAGCCCAATCTGGCATGTGTTGGGAATATAAGGTAGCTCTGAACATAGAGGGTTTCCTAAGGAATACTTTGCTTTGTTGTTGTTGTGTGGGTTTTTTTAAATCATTAAAACCAATAAACTAGACCAAAGGACTGTTAAAGGATGGCTGAGGAAGTTGGGATTCAGTGGTGGTCCGTTCTTAAAGCACTTTATATTTCATCCAGCTGTAAAGGCTAAGGAACCCGAAGCTCAGATGAAAAGTGACACACAGTGTAATTTGTTTCAAGTACTCTTGCTTTTCTGGATTGCATCTGTCGGCATTTTTAATGTAACTGTATTATCTCTCTCTCTTAAAAAGACAACAACTTCATTGTGAACATCAGAGAAGAAAACTTCCCCAGCAAAAGTAGTGGCTTTGAACTTCCTATTTTCAAATTTCATCTAATGATGAGGTGCCTAAAATCAGTTAGTATCTTGATTTGGGGAAAGCATACTTTTTAAATGCCTATGCTTGGAGAACAGTTTCCTCATGAATGGATTTTTAGGGTCATGGTCTCTTCTGCTTGTTTTCTCCAACCTCTTATTTCATTCTTGATTGTGTCAGTATTCCTTGACCAGTTTTAAAAGAATCATAGAATAGAACAGAATCATAGAATCATTTAGGTTGGAAAAGACCCTTAAGATCATCAAGTCCAACCGTTAACCTAGCACTGCCAAGTCCACCACTAAACCATGTCCTCGAGCACCACGTCTATACGTCTTTTAAATACCTCCAGGGATGGGGACTCAACCACTTCCCTGGGCAGCCTGTTCCAGTGCCTGACTACCCTTTCGGTGAAGAAGTTTTTCCTAATATCCAACCTAAACCTGCCCTGGCGCAGCTTGAGGCCATTTCCTCTTGTCCTATCACTTGTGGGGAACAATTTCTTCCCAGCATTACTAGGATAACACCACATCTTCCTAGCTCTCATGGAAGAGGGAGCAGTGAGTTTAGATTGCCTCAGGCTGAAGAAGGTCCAGCACACAGGTGTCCCACTTCTTGAACAGATGCTCCAGCTTTGAGACATTTTTCTCTTCCTGTGCTAGGAAGATACCCTGGGAGAGTACTCAATATTTTGACCCACAAGTGAATAAGAGCACTTGAAGCGAAGCACTCTGACATCTTCTCAAGTATATCCTTGCACCTAGTATTTTTTTCTGGCTAATTACTCCTTCAGTTTAATGACACAGAACTGCCTCAAAGTGGGAAGGGTCCCTGTACATTAGTCAGTGAGGAAAAGTTGCCCTGCCTTTCACAGGTACCCTGACTTTTCTTGCTAATATTTTTCTACTGTATTTTCCGTGAAAAATAGCAATTTGCTTACAAATTCTGATTGAACTTGTTGAGTCAGGTATGTACTTTGAAAATATCTAGAGCACCTGAACTGATTGCTAATGACTTTCCGATGCAAAATTAGTATCACATTGCCTTGCTCTTCTATAAAAGGCTTATTGTCATTAATACTTCTTCCAAAAGCCTACTGAATAGATTTTTATCATTTTTCGTTTTATATGTATGTGTATCACATATCCTGAAGTGTGCTAAGACTGGCTGAAGAATAAATATCAGGCTCGTGATTAATGCACTGGAATAAATTCAAGGGATGGTGTACATTTTCTCTACCAAGTTGCACATTGGTTTGATTCTATGTATATAGCACAAAACTAAGGGAGACATTTCCAAAAATTGATGAGACAGGAATTTCAAATTGCCTGGTGCTGCCAGCCCAACAGGACACCAGGCACCCTGATGTGAAAGTAGGAATATTTCTTTTTGTTGTTCATGCTGCAGTGCTCCTCTGACAAGGTCCCTGAGGCATTAAGGAACTTGCAATATACCCGCAGAAACAGTACAGCACACGACTGGTGTATACCCCTTATGCTACGTTAGTGTCTAGAAAAATCTTTTATCTTCGCTTTTTTTTTTTTTTTTTTTTTGGATAACAACGTTTTCACCCAACACACTTGAAGCAAAATATTTTCCTTTTACCTTTTCGAACTTCAGTTTAACAGGTTTGGGGTTTGTTGCTGTTACAGCTTCAGCAATTTCTTGACCAATCTTAAAAGACTGCTCCTTTGTGGCTCCTTTCAAGAGTACAAACATGCTACGAGAAATCAGACATAGGAAATAAGCACAAATCTGTTCAACATAATTCCTGAAACTTCTAAGCTATAGTTTCCCGGTGGCAAGGCAGGGATGTTGTTATCAATTTGGTTCTCTTCCTTCAGCTAGAAAAGCCAAAAACCTGAGAAACTTCAGTGGTCAGTATGAGATCAGGAGTGCCAAAGGCTGAGACTCTCTAGTGAAGCAGGGAATGTGACTGCTCCCAGGCACTACAAAACTTGAGTTCCCAGGAAAGAACTCTAAAGAGCTCTGGGTACACCCTTTTTTTCCACTATGGGCAGCAATAGGATTTTATTTCCTTTCTCCAACATTTTTTTTTTTTTTGTGAAGCTACTTTGAAATTCCAAGTCTTTCATCAAATCTGTCTGAAAACAGTCACTGGATTCACAAGTTATTAAGGAAGGACAGAGAGACAAGCTTTGTTTCCCATGGCTGAAAAATTATGCAAGTCTAGCACCAGAGATGGATACGCCTAGAGCATGGCTATTATTTAGATGAAAGATGGACTGAGAAAGGGGAGATATTTATATGATGTATTTCAGGCAACCTAATCATATCTTTGTATGCTCTGGTGGCTGCTTTTGAATTGCATCCACTTTTGAAGCTTAAAATAGTGCCTTCCTCTAAGTATCAACGTGCAATGCCTACGATATTATAAAGACTCTATTTTCCAAAATAAAAATAGCATCAGCAACAGGCACAAAAATACTCATTTGATAAATAAGACATATTAATTCACACCTGAAAAAATATTTTTCCCCGCCCTCTTTCTGTTCCACATAATTTTCAAAAGAAAGGAAACCCTCAAAGTGCTTTTTAAGAGTCTTAAAAGAAACTCCAAGAAAATAAATATTATTTACTTTGCATATTCTGGAAGGCAATAAGCAATATTCCAAAGAGTGTCCACATACTCTTTTCAGTATCATAAATTCCCCTTGTTGAGACAAAAGAAAAATATATCTATGAAGAACTACTATGATTTTAAAATATTGTAAGAAGCAGACCGTTAATTACCTGTCAGTATCACCATACACAACGTGAGCACCCCATTTTTTTGTATCGTTCACCAGCTTTATAGCACGCTCCAATGTTTCTCTGGCTTTGTGGACAATGCTATCCCCAACCTGCAAAGTTAAAGATAAATTCAGAATCTTTATTCTGCTGCTAAACCCAACACTAGCTCTTGGTAAACATAGTCTAACCTTGCCTGATCTGTTTATGAAAATTACTATATTGAGACAATATATTTTATTTCATGGTTTAAATGCATATAATAAATAAAAAAGTTGCTTACATTACCCTAAAATAGCAAGAATTAAAGGAAGAGCAACCAAAAATTATTAAGAATTAAAATAAAGAAAAATTTGGTTTAAACTTCTTTAGGCACATTAAAAGTGTAAGGAGTGAGACAAGATCGCTTAGCACCATATTCTCTAGTTTTTGGATTTTGCTGATTCCTCCTTTTGTGAAACCTATGAAACAGCTACAATATTTTATTTTATTTCCACTATGAGAACTGCAATCCAATCTATCTTTGGAGAGAGTCTGGCAGAAATGCCAACTCCAAATGGTCTTTTATGGGAAGAAGAAAAATAAGACACCTTTTTTTTTTTTTTTTCTTTCTTTAAAACTATCACAAATAAATCCCAAGTTGCTGATTTTTAGTACTACAAATAAAAACAGCTTTTACAAAGGTATTTAGATTAAATATGTTTCATATAATAATACTGTGTTATCTGACTATAGTTTATTAATAGTGTCTTTTCCATGTTTTTTCTGCATCCCTTACCTCAGTGCACGGCATTCTTCCAGAAAAATTAGCAGCAGTATAGCCAAATGTAAAATTAGCTATAAATTTAAGACCCAACTGACGAGCTTCCAGCATTCGAGTTATAGCCTTGTCATGCTTATAAGCCTTCATGGACTGTTTCACCATTATCCTAGTCTTCAAGATTTCTTCTAGCATTCTTGGCAGCACACCCTTTCTTACTGAAGGCTGCCATAAAGGGAACAAAGAAAAAATTATGTTAAAAAGCCCAACCTAAACAGTTAGAAGTAAATGTAAAACCCAGAATTGTTAGATAATCACTGTTAAGAAGACAAATTAATTAGCAAGATGCCCTAGGCACCAACGGTTTGGCTCTTCCACAAATATTACGAGCAACCTAGAATACAGGAAAAGCTCTTAAGCGCAGGGTAAATAGCTTTTTATTCCTTGTTTTCATCAGCCCTGCTAATGCAATGTTTAGATAACCTTATTAACTAAAATGGGACTTCAATATTTAACTGTTAATTCTCAAAATGTTAAATGTTAAAGGAATATTATCTTACAAAAATTCTGCAAATATTCTTTACTTAAAGTTTTTGCTTTACATTAAATATATGTATGCTGGTGATTGGATAATTATTTATAAGAGCTCCAGGCCATATTTATTAATTTATTCATTACAAATCAGCCAGCAGTACACATAATAGAAAATGAGAAAAATAGAAAGCAAGTCAGGGAGTTTCATCTTCCGAACCATTACTCTTTTTCTGGGAAAGCATTCTGCCATACAGGCAGGAGAAGAATGAAGTGTTACGCACAGATAATTACTGTTTGATCCCCAAACTGCACAAGTAAAATACAGTTTAATTATAGATGAAATAAGCTTTCAGTATAAAGGGAAGCATAGAGATGACATTTTATTTCCTGAACTGCCAGAAGTTCAGCACTCTGACAAATATCAAAAAACAGTGGGAAATGAGAGACTGAACCTCCCCTCTTCTGCCTGCCTGCTCTTAATGCAGCAAAATATAAACTACAGTATCAATTTGATCGTAAGCTAGTCAGCCGACAGGAAGTGAAAACGCCTGTCACAGAGCACAAATATCATTACCTTGACAAAAGCTACTCCACTGGGTGACACTGTGATATCATGCCTAATCTCGTAAAGTAAGTCAGGAGGTACTCTGAGAGATGTACAGCCAAATTTGAATGCATCGTATCTAATAAAGAGAAAAATTAAATATGAAGACAATTCATTCATTTACAGCCCAATGAAGCAAAAGCATCAGCTCACATTAAAATGCTGATAATGCCAGCAAGGATACAACCACAATTATAATCTCAGGTATGAACAAACATACTATCATTTAAAATTTCTTAGCTACATGCAAAAGGCTCTAGGAATAAAGCAGTAATAAATGGCTAAATTCCAACACATGCGTAATTTATCAATTCTGTCCTGCATTAATGCATTATTTCCAAATGCTGAGTTAGTGGAGGCACGTATTCATACTGTAATCCCCTGTGGAAACCATGCATGTTTACCAAGTAAAACATTGCATATATTTTCTTCCTACAGATTCAGAATTGCAAATCAGAAACTTGGAAACCTGATGGTGACACCTAGCAATCACTGCATGCATCTTCCCATTCTTCCAAATATTGTTTTATAGAGGTAATTATAATAAGCAATGAGATTTTTTTTCAATTAACAAAATTACTGTTAAGCTCAATAAGAGATGCTACACAGAATAACTCATTGTATCATATCATTTTGAATAGTTAAGACCAGAGTGAACTACAACTGTTAAAAGAGAACAACAATTTATTAACATATAGCAGAATAATACTAGTCCAGTTTTGAAAATAGGTAGTGGATTTATACATCATTTTAACTTATGCTGAAGCAATATTAAAAACTAGCATCACCACAGTAATGGAACACGTGTACATACATACACATGCACATACAGAGGTGTTTGGGTTTTTTTTTTAACAGAATGGAGTCTAATTCTGTATTTAATTAAAAATACATATTGATGTGTATATGTATGTGTGTGTGTATACACACATGCACACACCCACATGGTAGATCTTTATCACCTCTATTGCATAACAGAAAATGGTGCTACTCATACATGCCTGTTGTTTCCAATGACAAGCAAGGGTTCTCAGCACCTTCGAAAAAGATGCTGAAGTTTCTACGGAATCAAAGTTTGTGAGAAAAGAATAACAACTTACTTTCCTAAGTTTTCAACATGTCCCAGGCAGGTTGAAAAACAGTAGTTGTATGCTATCACAATGGAAGGATATAACGACTGGAAATCTAATACAAGAACAGCATTGCTGTAGAAGCGGGATTCTGGCTCCATTATTAAGGGAACACATTGCAGGGCTTTCATCTGAGCTCGCTGTTGGACACTGGGCGTCACAGCAATATAATTCATTGGCTTTGCAACACGCAGCATCATAGACTCCACACGATACTGCAAAACAGTTTGGATATAATTACAATTTCAAAAATGCAAAATAAACATGAGTGTATTAAAACTGTGTAAATACGCACTTACATTTCCTGAATTTAAAGTACAGACAATTAGCTTTTCAAAATAAATAGCCATACTCTTACTTTTAATGTGTACTTTCTGTGACCTATAGTGGAACTTTCCCATGTGTTTCCTCATCACTTAGCCCTAATCATTGAAAATCAAGTACTTCTAATTTTTATCTATGGGGAAAATAAACATCCAGCTCAGGTTAAAAAAATAAATATTGAACAGGCTACCACAATACATACGGATGGCCATGCTACAGTCAGTGAACGAGCATTTGCTAAACTGTATGTTTGTTAAGACTTGCAGAACATTGAAGAAAACAAAGTATAATATGCAGTTGATGACCATTCTCCATAGGAATCTGCACAGCAATTTTATTTCAACATTTGGGAAAACAGAGAAATGACATGCAAGTTGTGTAAGTTGATAATTGTGCCTCCAAGCTTTTGACCATGAGAAGTAACCAGAATGTACTTGGCAGCAAGAAAACCAAGGGAAGAATTTGTGTCAGCCCATTTCAAAAGTCTGCTGCTTTGCACTGGGTATAATGCTTTCTCCTTGGTGATGCCACAAGTAGTACAGGCAGCATAAAATAACAAAAAGTTTAAGAACTTTCACCTTGTTCAAGACATCACAAAATGTCATATGTGGAAGAAGCAACATGATAAAAAACCAGCCCTATTTATTAATGTATTATTCAATGCTTTAGTAAGGTTTTAAAAGACTAGCAGCCAGGTATTCACTGTGTCCATTCACAATAAAAACCAAAATAGCTGAAAATTACATACATGGCTGGCAAAGGACTGAAAATCCCAAAATATCAAAGAACAATCCTATATAATCCTAAGATCCTGTGCTTTGTTAGCAACTAAATGACTATTCAAAAGCCCTCTGCCTGACGCACTACGTATTCACTCATTGTACTGCATGAGTTAGGTATAATTTCTTTAACTTTAACTTACAGAACCAACAGCTTTAACAAGACCCTGCCGCCTTACAAACAGGTTGGGGTTTGAAAGTGTAGTTTTGCAGCAGCATAAGCTGCCATATCTCTACCACTCCTGGAACTGGGACGAGAAAAGGTTCCAGAGGTCTAGAGACTGAAATCTATAAATAGGGACTCTCGCTCTCTCTTGGGGGCTCTCTCCACTGAATACCCCCATTGGCAGGTCCAATGCTGGATCCAGGACTGGTAATTCTCCTCTTCTTGCCTCTTTCTCTCTCTCCCCCTCTTTCTTTCACTTCTCCTAAGGTTATTAAGTTCTTAAAGATGTTACATTGTAGTTAAGTACTGCATGGCCTACCTTGATTTTCCATAAAGCTGCATAGCTTAGCCCCATAGCTGGGGTAGATATAATTGCGAGAGGGCTGGCGGGTATCAAATATTCGTACTCAATATTTGTTTCCATAGAAGCTTTCCATTAAAGTTGGCGTTTGTGTATGGACCTTGAGTGTTGGCCCACCTTAACCCACCCCGAGAGGATTTGTGAATTTTAGTGTTGTGTGTCCCCCCCCTTCTCCCAGGTGGGACATGACACATTTTAACATCTTCTTCAGCTAAGGAGAAAAGGAATATCTTCATGAAAGGTAGTGATGATTCTTCTGACTGAAAAAAAATTATCTGAGGTGACTGGGAATTGTTTCAACTGCCATTTTTGTGATATAGAAAGTTTCAATGGAAACAAAACATACGTGCACAGAAGGAAAGAGAAAAGAACAGTCAGGATGGAAAATGCAGCATGTTTCTGTTCCTCACTCCCACTCACAGTCATTTGAGAAAATGACAGGCAGAACAGTCTTTGCAGGCTGCAATCACGACAGTTTAAGCATATATACGTTGGCAGTATGCCAGTCCCACCCTCCCTGTCCCTAACTGTGCATTTCTCTTCCCTTGCTCCAGCAGCGGTACTTTTCTGATGACATGGTAAACGAGATCAGGGAGCTAAACTGGCAAATACCTATCTACCTGTTTAACAACTTTGTCGGCGAGATGGACAGTGGGATTGAGTGCACCCTCAGCAAGTTTTCCGATGACACCAAGCTGTGTGGTGCGGTCGACACGCTGGAGGGAAGGGATGTCATCCAGAGGGACCTTGACAGGTTGGAGAGGTGGGCCTGTGAGAACCTCATCAAGTTCAACAAGGCCAAATGCAAGGTCCTGCACATGGGTCAGGGCAATCCCAAGCACAAATACAGGCTGGGCGGAGAATGGATTGAGAGCAGCCCTGAGGAGAAGGACTTGGGGGTGTTGATTGATGAGAAGCTCAACATGAGCCAGCAATGTGTGCTTGCAGCCCAGAAAACCAACCATATCCTGGGCTGCATCAAAAGAAGGGCGACCAGCAGGTTGAGGGAGGTGATTCTCCCCCTCTACTCCACTCTCGTGAGGCCCCACCTGGAATACTGCGTTCAGCTCTGGGGCCCCCAGCATAAGAAGAACATGGACCTGTTGGAGTGCGAGTCCAGAGGAGGGCCACGGAGACAATCAGAGGGCTGGAGCAGCTCTCCTATGAGGACAGGCGGAGAGAGTTGGGGTTGTTCAGCCTGGAGAAGAGATGGCTCTGGGGAGACCTTATAGCAGCCTTCCAGCACCTGAAGGGGGCCTACAGGAAAGCTGGAGAGGGATTTTTACAAGGGCGCACAGTGATAGGACAAGGGGTAATGGCTTTAAGCTGAAAGAGGGTAGATTTAGATTAGATATAAGGAAGAAATGCTTCACTATGAGGGTGGTGAGGCACTGGAACAGGGTGACCGAAGAAGTTGTGGATGCTCCATCCCTGGACGCGTTCAAGGCCAGGCTGGATGGGGCTTTGAGCAACCTGGTCTAGTGGAAGGTGTCTCTGCCCATGGCAGGGGGGTTGGAACCAGATGATTTTTAAGGTCCCTTCCAACCCAAACCATTCTATGATTCTACTGAATGCCACCACGGTTTTGCCACCACTGCCGCTGCCCTCCCGCCCCCCAAATATAGCAAGACCAACAAGAACCTGCACTGTGTCAAGGGATGAGACAGGCAACTGCAGTCAAAGGAAAAAAGGTGGCAATATTTTTAAATTGGGTTGAATTGTTAAGGAACTGCAGCTTCAGACACTCCTGTTTCTGGCTGGCTTAAGACAATGCTGGTCTGCTTAGGACATTAGTTTTTAAGTTGTCTTTTTGTCCACAGAAGTTGGCAAAATAATCAATCCTGGTCAGCTCAGCTACACATCTATTAAAACAGAAAGCAGAAAGATGGTAGGAAAGAAGATGACAACAGCAGAGCAGACACATGTAAGTGAGAGTAGTTGTCTCTCATTTCAGGTGCTGTTCAGGGCTCACGTGAAGCCACGAAAACAGTCTGGTTAGTCTAGTCACTCAGAACCTGGGCAAGGAAAGCCTTTGGTATTACTGGAGACTGCTGGGATCTCAAAGAAAGAGTAGTGTAAATCTCACTTTGTGCTGCTCCCTCTCCCTCTAATGCTAGTATCAAAATAACAGAACCACACACATCTTGCATGAAACATGTACTTAATAAAGCCAGAGCCCTTCTTGTCTGATCATCAAATCTCACCCAGAGGTCTGCTTCACAGGCAATGTCACTTAAAACATATTCGATGTGACTTTGTCTGCCCTGGAAGAAAATCACCTCATCTTTCTAAAATGTGTTTAATTATATTTCATAATGTTTTAAAAAGCATTCATTTTCAGACTCATCTAAGTGTGAAAAATACCAAGTCAAAGGGAAAACTTAGTGCTCTCAAAGTCAGTAGAAGAGACTCACTGGTGTGATTACATTTGGGGCACTCTATTTTTAACAGCTATTTTTAATCTCTGAGACTAACCATTCAATCCATTATTACTGCTTTTGGATTGCCTTTCTTTACATTTCAATTTCATGTTATGCAAAACAGTCTTCTGTGACCCTATGAAAATATATATACTGACTGAAAAGATACTGAAGAACTAAAACATTTTGTAAAGACTACTTTGCTTTTGTGAAGTGTAAGGAAAATGAAATCTTACCTGGGAGCCTCTTGTTAATACATGTAAGAACTGAATGCCAAAAAGTCTTGCCATTTCACTTGTTCTGTCAATCAAATCCAGTTTGTCTAACAACTGGAGATTCCCACGGACCCGGCTAACATAATGATCAACCATTTTCCATCTGCGAAAGTGAACGCCTTGTTATAAACAATCAGGAGAGTGCTGCTTTTTCTACTAAGAAAAACGTATTTTTATGATAGCTTGTTACAAACCAGCAAATAAAATTTCCTCTAGGACATTTTCATGCAGCTCTTTCAAAAAGGTGTCACACATAAACATACACTTACGTATTCTAAAGATATACACAGAATGTGTTACAGCAAACTACTACCAAGGCATATCTCAATGACGTACCATATCCTGTTTTCCTTACTGCCCTACGGGATTACTGAAACAGAAACTTGAGTTTTTCTTCCTCTGTTTACATGGGTTTTTTAACTGAGTGGACTTTTGTGGAAACATCCTTCTGTATTAAGAATACCTACCTCAGTTAAACATAACTTCATAATTTCAGCACTAAACCAAGTTTCCACCTAGTTGAAAAGTATTTAACTTTTACAGAAATTATATGTATGTCACGAATGACATTCAGATCAGTACTCAGTTTTATGAATTGTTCATATCACACGATACCAAATCACTCCAATTCATCGCTGAAGCCCAGTGTGATGTGTCATATAAAGGTATTTTTAAGCAGCTATACTTACTGTCCTAACATTTTGCACTCTGTTTTGTACTATTTTTAAGCCTAGCTAGGTTAACATGCACTGTGAAGTAAAACGGAAACCTGACAGTTCATTAGAAGTCCTTCTGATGAATAGTATATACAAAATAAAGACCTTACAGAACTTCAAAATAGTACATCTATTCAGATATGTTGAACCTGTAACTGAAAATTTGTTTTGTTTTTGTGTACTTTAAACAGAAAAATACACAAAGACAAAATATTGAGGATATAACTACACAACAGAACATAGCAGAACAGCAGAGTAAATAAGCTCATGCTGCTGCATACAGACTGTTCTAGTACCTGAGCTAAATTGATTATTTCTTCCTATGCTGACTTTAGCTTATACCTTTCAATGTTAAGAAACTGGCCTTAAAAAGAACAGAATGAATTAATAGATCATTACCTGTAGACATCTGCCTTATTATCAAACCAATCAGACAGAACTCGGAAAGTAAATAAAGGAAAACGTTGATGAAGAACATGAAAGCCCACATTTTCAAAAGTGTAATTCATTAGATTCACCTAGAAAAACACAGAGGATGTATTAAGATGCTTGATGTCTTTCATAGTCAAAGAAATCTCTACTTCTTAAAAACTGTAATGAGTAAATTTATTAACTTTTTATTAGTATTCTTTGTTAAAAAGGTAAACATTTCTACTTAGAAGTTCCTAACTATTTAGAAGTCAGGAAAGTATATCCGTCATCAATTGAAAAGAATATGAGGAATTAAGTAGATCACAAAGATCAGGTCTGAATTTGGTCAGAACAAGATTTGTAAAGACTGAACCATTTGAGTATTAAATGTAAGGTCATAAACAGCAAAACAATGAGTAAGTCTGACAGCGTAAAATAAGTTCAAGTATTTAATTTAGTAAAAGAACCATACTAGACAAATTGCTAAAACAGGTAAGTTGCTCTCAAAACCCATAAAGAAGTGAAAAGGAATATAATTAAGAAACATTACTGAAAGATAAGGGCTTCAGTATTTTACATTTTAGTGATATGCAAAATCCACTCTCACAAAGTGGCACACTGCTCTATTTGAAAAGGCGTACAAAGAACAAGAAGTTACATAAGTTACATGAAATTTTCAACAAAGTCTACAATAATTAAAAAAAATCACTAAGTCAAATACATTAACCTTTTAAAAATTTTACCTCATTTCTCATCATTCTCCAAACATTTAAGATAATTCGCCCAACAATATGTATTTCACTCATTGTATCTGACCCATATTCATCCAGCTCAGCCGCAAATCTGTTCTCTTTCTTTTCATCTAAAGACATTAAAAGAGAATGTATTTAGACAAGTTATAGGACAGTCAAAACCAGTTCAAGCTATCCCTCTTCCAACTTCAGCTCTCTAGAAAAATAAGAATGCATAAAGACTGTTACTGATTGCACAAGATTGTTTATTTACCAGTCTTCCACACAATCTCTAAATAAAACACCCCAGGTTTTTCTGCTCTTGCACATCCCTCTGAAGATAACTCTTATTTTGGTTTCATTGAAATGGTGTCCATGGCAATATATTCTCCATAGCAAATATATTGGTTAAGCAATACTGAATGTTACTTGAGAGCTAGCTGCATGCACATTAGTGCACAAAAATAAAAAAATAAAAAAAAAAAAGAAGTGATTCCTGCCCTAAAGAGTTTATAACTCAAGGCTTTACTTGTAATGATCTTACACAGTCGGAACCAGGTCATGGGAGAAGAAAACTCAGGGCCTTTCATACAGCAAAAGCAAACCCACTGCAGTGGGAGCAGGTAGACGTGAGTTCTGGACAGCACAAATGGGAAGAGAAGGAAATAGGAAGGAACAAATGCAGAGGCAGAAGTAGCACTCTGAATCTTTCTGTAAGACAGTGGTGACTACAGTACAGGAAAGATATCCTCTTTTGCCATCCTTGGTTTTTTTCATGCTTTGAAATACAACACGAAAGACAGTCTTTTTGGTATATATTTCTTGAAACTGTCTGGATGGGAAAAAAGCCCCACAGGCAGCAACATTTTTTCTTCTACTTTTCTTCATTTCCACGTGCTGGATCTCCTGTGAAAGTGAGATTCCCCTAGGACATTCCCCTAACTCCCCCCCCCCCCCCTTTTTTTTATTGGAAGCAGAAACTATCAGTAAGTTCTGTTTTCCACAGTGTCATCCTAGCTCTGTTTTGACTTGTTTAGGAGATTCCCTACGTTTCTTAAGTTCGCTTCATGTCTTGCTGGTAAAGACAGGCAACAAAGTATACTGCGGTCACAAAAGAGACGTGATGAATGAGAGACTCCGTGTGCGATGAGCATTGCAAAATTACAAAAACCTGCAGTGCTCTGTAACTGGTGTGGGGAATATACCAGAACCACATGAGCCTCTTCGGAAACAAAGTTGTTAAGAAGCAGAAGTGGACATTCTTCCTAGCTTTCAAGTGTGTGAGATGAAATAAAAAGAAGTCTCCTCATCCTCTGTTACCCACTCCCTAACTTTGAGCTGTGATGCAAAGGAGGAAACAGGAGGCCACAGTGCACACACAAAAAATGCCACTACGCACAGGCACAGTACTCACTTCTCTTGTGGTGTGTCCTAATGACTTATGAATAGTTCACTTGTAAATGGCAGAGGCAGCACCAGACTCAGCCAATAAAGCAAAACCAGAGAGAAGTCCAGCTTTCTTTTTGTTAAGTTGAAATCACAGGAAAGGGAAGGAAAAGTACCTTCCATCTTTATTTCAATAGGAGGAAAGAGGAGCATACTGCTTGAAGGAGCACTTCCTGTTCTGAAAATACAGCATGTGAAGAAGGGAGGGAAATATGAAGCATAGGGGTTGGAAAAGCAAGAGGAACATAGATGGGGTCAAAACCACGGACAAGGAGGCCACAAAGCAACAGAGAATACAACACTTGTACGTTTATGGTCATGCATGCAAGCCCACACTTATGGCATGACGTTTTTGGGAGGAGCTCATCAGTGTGAACATTTTCTTATCTTTCTCCTGCAGTTCAGTCAAAAAATAATTACTTACCTTACAGTAACACCAGTTCTTAGAAACATTTTAAGTGTTATGTATTCCACTTCTGGGTGTGCATCTACCACCTGGCACAAGAACATCTGTGCTATGAATACCAGTGCTGTGGAGATGATGCCTATGTCCTGCATGCCCACTGGAACTTTATGTCCAAAGATGCTAAGGGCTACAACCCTGGTTTCCTTCACTAGAAATGAAGTCATGTTGTGTGGGACTTCATAGTTGTAGGGAAGGAAGCCCGACTGTGAAATACATAGGGACATCACCATCAAGAACCATACAGTTCCCAGAGAAGTAACCTTTCTTCTTTGAGGAACTCTTCATGTGCATCCCAATTCCAGTAACTTGAACAACAGCTTATGTCATGAAGACGGGTACTATCAAGAGCTTTGCTGATGTAACTGTTGATTCTGCATCAACTACAGTGCAGACATAGCTGTCCTGCAAGACAAGAGCTGTGACTCAGCCTTTGAGAACAAAAGCAGAGACACATTAGTTACCTGTCTCAAACTGAAGAGCTTGTTCAGCCATACTTCTATAGTAGAGCAGTAAACCTTTGTGATCTTTGGAGGTTTAAGAAATCTTTGACTGCAATGCTTACCGTTCCTCTTATCAAAGACATTGTAAATCTTGCAGTGTAAGGGGTCAAAAGTTTTTCTGAACGTCCTTCAATACCTCTGGAGACTGTACCCAGAGGCATTATTATTGCAACCAGTGTATCATCTCAATTTGAGACATCAGGGGAATTTAATAACAAGGTTCATGCAATCAGTTATTATTCCTGAAGAAAAAATTTGAGACCTTTGTGCTGAAGAAGGAAACTTGTGACCTTTGATGGCCAATTCATATTTAAACTGTCATGTGTTCCTGTTTTCATATATTAAGTATTTAAAAATTCACCAAGGTCCAGTTGCCAACAACTTTCAACTGAAGATGCAAATTTCTTCTTATGTTTTCTTGTCCCTGGGAGGTCTCTATAACTCAGACCTTTTCTGAACAGGTCACAGGTATCAAGAGCATCAAAAGATTTTGAAGGCATCAAAAGAATGCACAAATATTCAAACCTCAAGGAAGGAGCGTGTGAACATAGCTCTCCTAAAACATCATGTTCTTCTGGCCAGGCACACAGGATGCCAACATAAAAGATGCTATTGCTATGCTGGGTAAGACCAATGATGCAACTAGCCCAGTATCATGTTCTATCAAGTACCTAAAAGCACATGCTTCAAGAACAGGGGAAGAAGCTATTGATAATCTCTCTAGAACTCCCCCAGCTTCTAACCATTTGCAGCTTCCTGGGCCAGACATTATTTTCACATATATAATAGTTTCTAATGGATTTTTCTTCCAAGAATTTATCTCCTCTTAAAGCAACATACACTTTAAGCATTTGTACTATCTTGTGGCAAGGAACTCAACAGTTCAACAACCTAGGGGTGAAAAATCAACTCCTGTTCTGTAGCTGCCATTTGCTAGCTTTATTTGATGATTTCTTGTTCTTGCATTGGAAAAGACCATGAACAACCAATCCATATTTCCCTTTATATCTCTCAAGATTTCATAGGCTTTTACCTTCCTTACCCAGTTTTGTCTCTTCTGGAATCCTAACTTACTAAATTACTAGACACATTTGGATTACCCTTCTCATGTTTACCAGTTCTCCTATATCCATTTTGATGGGGGAAAAATTATGAATAGGTTAGAACCACAGTATTTGAGGTGCAAGAACACTACAGATTTTGACATTTACATTCCTTGTTTCATATTTTTCCTGCTCCATAATTCCTAACATTTCATTTGCTCTTTCGACCATTACAGAGTAACAGGATCAAGTTTTTAATAGGACAATCACAGGAAAGCACTTCTTATTTCATGGCTATTTAGTTTCTGTACAGATCTTTGGCAAGAGCCCTAACAAAAGCCGCTTTTTCAACTGTTTTAATTTTTAAAATCGTATCTCCCTCATCCACATCTTGATGACTGCAAATAACTACAACAAATTTTTGAGACAGTTTTTAATTTTACAAAGTCATCTTGACTCTTCTCAGGTGCAACACATTTATTTAGCTGTTCACTAAGTGCATTCTTCAGAATGATAGCTTCTGTTGATTGGCTAAGGATAGACACTAGGCTTACCACTCTTCTGGATAACTTTCCCAAGGTTTTCAATGAAAAAACCCAAACAGATCTTTTTCTGAATGTTGGAGGAAATCATCAGCACTTGGGCCAACAAAATTTGCCCACAGTACAGGAATGGCTATTGACAGTCAGGATTTTATTACAGAGCTGCTGACCAAGATGAGTGCTGCTCAGGAGCATCTTTATGTCCTCATATCCCAGTCAGAGAAACCACGAATAATGATTACGGTAGGTACCCTGAATGACATATACATATGACTGAAGCTGAGGAGAAGCAAGAGAAGGTTTAATAGCAGAAGCACCTCCAAGAACTGAAAACTTAATGCACAAGACAACTGAAAATGAGTCTAGGTTCATGGATACAGGACACACCCAAAAGTGGAATACACTAGGAATTTAAAAATTCAGAAAACACTGAAAACCACGATCTCATTGGTATTTCAAATTTATTTTTTTTGTGTGTGATTATACCTATAACATAACAGCAATAATGAAGAATGAGGTCCATCTGAAGAAATATTCTGCATTTATTTTTTAAATTTATTCATAGATTTCAACTTGTTTCTATTGGAACTGAACTGAAACCCTATACAATAACTTACCTGGCACACGAGAAATCATCTGGCATAAATCAACATTTAGTGCAGCAGCCCTCTGTAAGAGATAACCCCAGGAATGCATCTGGACTTCATAGCCTAACAAAATGTCTGGGTCATATCTAGAGAGTGGGGGGGAAAAGGAAAATGAGCTTCATATTATTTAAGAAAAATATTTTCCATGAACAGAGTATAAACAGGATTTCATTCTAATCACGGTGAGTTCAAAAAAGAAGCAGCCACAATGGGTTTCTATGAAAGCAGCATCTGGATTAGGAGACAATATTTAAAACAGACAATCTTTTAGGATTTTCAATAACATTCAACTGAAAAAAATTTTAGAAGGAATATTTTCATTGGGAAACCTTTTTTCTTTTTTTTTTTTATATACTTATATTATTTCAGTCTTTACAAATAAAGAACGAAATCTAGGTCTAATCAGGTTTTATTGATGGAATCAGGCTGTATTGAGCATAAACTGAAACCTAGCTACTGGCACAAGACAGATGTGCAGTGAAATATAGTCCTGTCCTCAAACCTTGTTGTACTATTTTCCTTCATGAAACAGAATTTGCTACTAGGCTACTTGAATGTTTTGCAAATAACAATGTGTCATGCATACTGCAGTGTAGCTTACAATAATCAGAGGACACTTGTAGTCCTAAATGGTGACTCTTTTATTGGGGAAAGTTACAATTCACAGTTAGTAAGAGCTATCAAAAATGAAACATGGAGAAAAGCAACCATATCTACCAGTTCTATTTAGATAACTCTTCCTTTAAGATAACCTCCTTTCTATAAGATACTTAAGAAAAACTCATTTTATGCTGTATCTCATGCCAGGTGGAAAATTTGACCGGCTCAGGTATGACAAAAAAAAAAAATCAGAATTGTCTTCCGACACAGTCACTGCCCATCTTCCAATCAGGCTCAGAGAAGAGTTGACTAGACAGAAGGACAAACAAGGTGGCTTCTAAGTCAAAGCACAGGCAGGAGTTAGCTCAGAGGAGCCTGTATCATCTACCTTTTGAGTAGGCACTATTAAAACCAGAAGTCATGATCTGGTCACTTGCTGAAGAGCCTAAGAATGATTTTCTTGGGCTGGGCATAAGGAGACTGGCCAAAGTGACATCAGATATCTTTTATAGTAAAAAAAGAAAGGAAGCTTCACTGGAAAGAATAGCTGCTTCTTTCAATGCAGCTCAGTCAAGGGGTTTTGGGGTCCAGCAGGCAGCATTCAATACAACTGAATGACAAAAGGGCAGCTGTCAGGAGGCAGAGGACTGGACGAGAGGCTGAGGCCCTGTACCACAGTCTGCCCAACCCCACAGCAGGATGCAGGCTTGTAGACCTTAGTTTATGGGAGAAGTAGGCAGGGGCCTTGGCTTATGAACAGGATCTCTGTAATTTTTGCATCCTTAAATGCATCAAAAAATGCCAACATTTCCTGACTGTTGGATATAGAAGAATACCCATTCCCCGAATCCTAAGTTAAAGTTGTATCACAGACATTACAAATGAAGCTTCAGATGTTATTGTGAAAGTGTCTTCCTTGCTTGTGTGTCAAAGGCAGATGACAACTTGCTTTGAAGTAACTAACTACTCTGAGAATAGCTCCAGAAAAGAGCTTCTCCACAGTTCTGCCATGGACAGTAACTTTTCGTGGGGAGGAAAAAGAAAGGGAAAAAAAAAAAGGGGGGGGGAGTATTTAAAGTATTTGAATGTTCTTACTCAGCATGGTTAATTTTTTATTACAATTTGGGCTTTTGCACCAACCAGCAAAAGTTGCAAAAATCCTAGCACTTTGTATTTGGGCAGTATTTTGCTATCTGCTGTTAATGTCAAATGAATGATTCTTTGGTTTTGGAGACAGGAAATGATCATCAGGAGTGGAAGTAGAAAATTTACTCATCTTGGAAGTCTGTTCTACCCGTGGTACAAACCCAAAGCTGGTTTGAATAATTTATGGGCAAATGAATGAAGCTAGCCTGCAGTTCCTTCCAGCAGCAGTATCAGTGTCAAAAAGAGTTATGACCACTTGCTGCTCTGCACAACATACAACAATTGCCAACTGAGGTTCCAAAGTTATGAATAGCTCTATCTAAGCTTTGAAATAAAAAGGAATTATGTAATGGTTTATATAGTCATAGAATAAACGTTAAAAAAATTAACATATTTTCACATTAATTCTTGCAGCTAAACTGTCCTGGTCCTAGCATATCACAAAACGTTACTGATTATTTAAAATGAAGGAAGCAGTCATTTACGTTCATATTTGAAAACTGGTTTCACATAATTCAAAATGGAAAATACTTGTAGATTTTATGCAGGGTAAGACGTTATGCAGATGGGTTCCATGATAGATGCAAACGTGAATGAGAAATTTGTGAAGAACTGCTTATGTGTTACATAACCAGTATTCATTATGCCAGGAATTTGCTTGCTCTTTTAAGCCTGTTCTGAATAGAAACAAGCATACTGTTTGGGAGCAGCAAGTTGCCATAACTATATTAGCAGCTACCGCTCATGATGAAGGACAGTTGCTTTGGGTTTTTCCTTGCCCAAGTAGTGCATTACCTCCCTCACTTCCTTCTTAACCAAATTTTAGTGGGCTATTACATTACTACCGCAAATACCCCTATTTGTATTGCAACTGAATACAACATTTCATAAATTCTTGAGTTAATCTTCCTATTCTCTTTTAAGATGATGAATAAAACGACCTCTGTAAACCATCTGCACGTAATCTCCAGAATTGTTTCTCTAATATCCTTCAGATGGGAAGATGTTTTATAGGACAAGACATAAAACCACTTCAGTTTATGATGTTTTCAGATACATGCATTTTCTTATACAAATAAATTGTATCTAACTTAACACAATTTTATGTAAATTCACATGTAGATTGGAAAGTTTATCATTCAAAAGATTAAAAAAACCCAGTGTGCTAGTTTTGAACTCAGTCTTGCTCGTACAGGCCATTAGGGATTGCCTATAATGGCACATTACTGAGTCACAGGGTATCACTTTACAGTGCATTACTTACTCTGCTTTTCCTTCCCAACTAGGCAGTGCACATGCATTAAGGGGAGGGTCTCATTTCAACTAATTTTGGCATCTCAGGTTTTCTAAGCTGGTCTCTTCATTGTCATTGAAGATAAAAGACCTCTTTGGGTGAACCATTCCTTATATTTTAGCCACCTCTTGCAGAATGAGATCCTGTTCTTTTTGTTTAACATACATGGTGATGAGGGTAGCCACTTAGACGCTAACAATGAAATATAGATGTCTAAGTTTCAGTCAGATGACCCTCATACAAAGCTATCTACATGGAAAAACAAGGTAGAGTAGCTAGTAAACGGTGAATTCAAACCCTACTGTAAATTCCCTGTAAACATAATCCTTTAGTCTCAGTTTTCCATATTTAAAACTTGGATCCAAGCGGTATCCTTCTGAAAGCATGAAAAACAATAAAAACACTACCAGGAATTGAGTTGCTCATATACTGCAGTAAGTTACACATATATGTATTTTGTATGTGTATCTGTATGCATTCACAATGTATATGCACAAAGGACTATAATTAGTATTAACAAATTTATGGATGCTTAGGTATTTCCTTAACTTTACAATCAAAATAATTTTTGGTTAAGTGTATCTCTGAATTATCTTTGAAGGAAAAGTAAGATTAAATTCAAGTAGAACTTCTTTCTACCGAATAACACTTGGGACCCCAAACTCCTGCGCTGCAGTATGCATAAGGTCTTCCTTATGCAGTAGGTTTAACAGACCTATCGGATTTCTTGCACCTAACATGAGGCCCTGCTGTTTCTTGCTGCTTATTTCGTTGCTGATCAACTCTGTCTCAATTTATGCAGCAGAAGTCGCCTCTCCTGCAGCCCAATCCCATGTACCAGCTGTACCAATGGACCAGTATGTCATTTGTTGAGACCTCCTGTGGTATTCTTTTTGCTATTAGAGAAAAGGAGATGCCTGGAGCTAAAGGATGACATTATTCCAAATGGGAAAATGAACAGGTTTAGCTGATATGAGCTCAACTGAAGTCTGTCTGTCTCTCTTGCTTTCTCTCTCCCCTTTTCACCACAAAGATGACAGGCTGTGAGCTAAGGAGAGGACAAGTTTTATATTTTTCATCCTCCCTTCTCAATTTTTACAGTATACTATCCAGTTGGTCTTCATCATCAGTTTAAGCTGTTTTATTAAAAGAAATTGTAATGAGACCAGCTTTTACACCTACATGAAACTACTAAGTTGTAATACTGATATTTGAAAGCTGCTGGCTAGGACTAACACGACAGGAATAAGAGGTGTGCCTGCCAACATAGTGCTCTTTTGTTAAAAGGATGGGCACTGATATTGCTTTGCATGCTGTCGCCAGTCTCTCTGCAAAGATGAAAAGCAGCATTTATACTGGCAGGATTTAAAGACGACAGCATTAGCATTCAACTCATACATGCTGCAGAGAGAAGAAATGCGATTATTTTCCTTTCTAGCTAAGTTGTATGTGCTGCTATGCCATCTCTTCCTCTTTCTCATTTGACAATTTCATGAATGAACACTAAAGCTCCCAGTTATGCCTTCCCTTCTATCATGTGTCTGGTTTTCCTGACTGCTATTTTTCTTCCAGCTAAAATTAAAAGAAAAGAAGGGAAAAAAATTAGGCCAGACCTATGATACAGACAAAAGCAGTAACTGTGCATGGCAGTAGAATACTTGGTGACTCAAATGCGTAACTGAAATCTCTGAAAACATTGTTCCAGTTTGCTTTGGACAATAAAAATCCATAAAGTTGATACAGAACATTAAGTAAAGATTTCTACAGGAAAGCGCCACAGAAGATGTTACTGGCCTGGGAAAAGAAAGTTAGATTAACATATCTCTATTTTAAAAAGAAAACATTGCTAGAGCATTTACAGAAGAACAAATATAATGCATTGTATCCAATACAAAAAACTGATTAGCATCATACTTTACAAGAAAAACATTATACAAAATATTTAAATGTTAAGTATTAACCACGAACTAATTTACAAATGTTTTATCCCCAAAATCTTTAAGAAAAATCTTACAACTTCGTACTGTGGTTTTGTACTTTTATCAGAAACTACTTCCATGGAGACAGAGTCACGGGTGGCTGGTGAGTCTCAGGTAGCAGTGAATCTACTGCTTTTCTTCAACCTCATCCTGTTTCCGCATCATCTGTGTGTCACAGAGATGGGGACTGTGCATTCCCACATGAATTCCCCAAGTTTTGCTCCTCTCATGCCTGCAGGACCAGCCCTTTTCTGCTATCTGGTAGTATCTGCACTTACAGAGGAGTAGCACAATTTGCATTATAAGTGTAGGAGAGGCCCAGACATTTAATTTCTCTTTCATGGGAATCCACTGCTCCATCAGGCTTGGACATCTCTAGTTTTCCCTCATGTTTTAAATCTTCAAGACAGTCAGTCTTGTAGCATTCCCTTCCTCCTTCTCCTCTTTAAACAGCCAGCTTTCCTGTGTTTTGTACTGACTGGTTTATGGAGCTATGTGAATGTGTTTACTCTTTTTTCTGCCTCTAGGTTCAGACAGAGGGATGGTTCTGTTTTACTTTTTCAAGTAGACAGATTCTTCCAATTTTTCTCCCAACTCAGTGCAGCTGACACCTGACGATAAAGAGAGACTCTATTCAAGAAGGCTGTTCAGGCAGCATGACAGAATCCTTTAAGACAGCAATATAGGTACAGGCTCCATTTTAAGAAAAAAAAAATTCCCCTATGACAACTCCAAAGAGCCTACAACTTGGCTCTCTGTGCTTGTAGATCATCCACACTGGCTGCACAGGATGGGAAGGAGGTTGTTTCTCAGCTGCTTTATGCCAGTTTTGAGCTGAAGTCCTATTTTTTTGTTTACAGCCAGAGGACAGCTTACTAAAGAAGGGAAAACTGGATCTATGTAGGTGAAGCTTCCTCTCAAACTCTAAGACAGTTGTCAAGGTACCAAGAACCACTTTAATTATGGTATTCTTTGTTGCAAATCCATGTTGTTTATTGTTCCCTGCCTCCTCCAAACTCACCTCTATGGTTCGTCCTTTCAAACTGTTTCCTGCCTCTCAACCCTCAAGCAGCTCAGTATTTTAGTACCTTTTAGAATTAAAGAGAATTCTTGAATTCCCTTTACAATGATGTGCTTTCTTTTAGCTGTCCCTACACAGATTTTGGTACTCACACGTGTAAGTACTCCTATTTCACAGCTGAATCACTCTCAGTAATAATCTCCTAAAAATAAAGGTGCTTATTCCCCTCAATATTTGGACAAATCTGCTAGATGAAATCACAGATCACAATTCCAGAGAAACAACCAGGTCTTCTTCTGGTCTACAGACGTCAAGATGACTTATTTTCATTTGCCAACTACCCCAAGTTAATCAGAGACGACATCTTCACAGAAGAACATTTAACCTGGTATTTACGGCCATCTAGGTGGAAGCACATGTTAATCATTCAGATCTAGCACACGCTGAACAACCTCACAGTGAAGGTATAACTGAATCCAACATCATGTCATCAATTCCAGTGAACTTTCTGGAGCAATACTCATCTTCAGTGAACGTGTAACAGAGTAACTTTAGCTCTGCTATGAAAAGTTAGATTTGGAAAACACTCTTCAGTGACAAAAGGCTAGTGGTGCAGCCCAAGAATAAAACACCAGCAGGCATTAAAACCTCACTAATTTATCACGCTTTGCTTCAGCATCTGTCCCCCTCAATATCAACCAGCATGTTATAAAGACTATTTGCGTAGATATTCTGGGTCATTTGTTCTAAGACAAAACGTTTGCAGATTTCTGATGGAAAAAGAGTCTCATGAGCTAAGAGTATTGCAGGAAGTGATACGTTTCCCAGGAATCACCTTTCCCTCATCTGTGTGCTGGGAACAGTGGTCAAGAATTCTCTACTGTGCTCTTCCAGAGTTTACATCTATTGACAAGAAGTGACAGAATCAACCATTTCTTATTTTTGATAACCAGAACAGAATAAAAACAAAAGGCCTAAATAGAGGAGTAGAAGGCTGGAACTTGAAACAAATGACTATGTTCCACAATTTCACATATATGAAATAAGAGCAAGAATTAGGCCAACAACTAAGAGAATGACTAGAAATGGGAACACGAATTCTTCAATTGGACTGCATAAGACAACTCCTCCCATAGCTGAGGTACCCTCTCTTCAGTGCACCAACAAGCTGATAAAGTCTGTTCCTGGTATTGACAGTCAAGACTGAACAGATACTGTGTCATTCACTGCGCCAGGAACCTGGCATTTCACTCTTCCACCCTCCCCTCCAACACCCAAAGAGGCCAAGAACTTGAACCAAAAGTAAGCTGCAGTCATGCTGGGCATGCTGTTTGGTCACAAGAACCTATTATCCTCTAGCCTGATGCATACATCAGCATATAAGATACTGATACGGTCCTTTGCTGATAAATTAAGGTGATTTTGAGTTTTGCTCCATGAACCCCAAGTGGTAATGCTTCTTAAACATGGCCTGATTGTTTTCTTTCTCTAACCTATCAGACCTACTATTAAGTGCACCTACCAGAACAACTAGAGTACCTAGCTTGTGATGGGAAGAACAATACTAAAAACTGCAACAGAAGATTGTTTTAAAAATAATTCCTGATGCTGAAAGTTTTCATTAAAGCTGCTTGCTTGTTCACTTCCCATTGAGGCAGATTTTCGCAGTCCACTACTTTTTAATCAAGTAGTTTCACCATACTTTTTCCTTCAGTTAAAGCTACTCTTGGCTTAGAGACTTGTTTTGTGCTTAAGGAATAGAAGACATTTACTCCAGCAAAATTTCTTATTCTCTTTCACCTAGGCTACAGAAAATAAAGAGGGAAAAGAGCTGCAAACTGTAGATGTGGTCCAAGTTTTAAAAACATATTTGTTGAGAGTTCAGTGTAAGTCTGATTGCTTAGGAGGGAAGTAGACCAAGACGACAACAGCAGTCCGCCTCTCCATTAATAGATCTAATCTTTTATCTTCCAGGAATACAAGTTAACTAACTCAATCTTTGAAGATAAAGTTGTTGAGTCAAAAAGGCACACTAGCACAGTGTTGAAAGAGAGTATCTCTTAAGAAGAGATTTCTCAGTCAGCAACCTGGTGATTGGTACATTCCATCTTGAAGTACTACAAAAATGTCATGCTTTTTTCATTCTGTAATGCCTTCAAATATGTACAGATGTAGACTTCTTCTGTTCTTCAGCGATATATATTCTAACTGCCGAGTTCTGTCTCTCATACTCTTTATGTATTGTCACTTTTTAAATTTGCACACAACTAGTGGAGAATGCTTCATTTATTGGCAGCTTCTCATTCTCAGTAATTTTCCTAAGTTTGATGGAGCACTAGATTTCCAAGAAAGAGAAAAATAAAATTATGTGCCTTACCTGAATTTTGTCTTCTCTGAACAGGGATCTGCTGCTCTGCCAGGAGCCACCCTGTGTTGGTTGCATTCAGCAACTCTTTTTGTATTCTGGCTTCATGGGGTTGGTCAATGTCTTTCTCATCAGAGGTTTTCTGGTTGGAGAGAGAAAGAATTGCAAATGTACTCTGCCTAGTACACATTTTTTTCTTGTGCCTCTATTCCAGCAGGGTGACTCATAGTTTAAATCTGTTTATTTTTCCTTGAAATTTTACAGCTTTGCACCTCTGTCAGTAGGGCCTGGAGAGACGTCTGCAGTTCCACCTACTCACCAGCCGAGAGGGATACCAAACAGGCTTCCCAGCCTTGGTGGAGATGGGGAAAACCAGCAGTTTTCCAAGTCTGATGGAGCAGGGGATTTCCATTCAGAGAAGACAAAACTAATGAAGGAAATTGATTTTTCAAGTACTGGTTATTTTAATCTGTCCATAGCAGTTTCAGTACCATGTAGCTTTTTTTCTGTCTTGCCTCAGAGTCCCTAGAAAAAATTCTTCCCATCTGAGGGGTTTTCTATAGCTCTCAGCACTGTTAATATCTACTATTCTGAGAGTTCCAGAGAGAGATGTGTAATGAATTCTGGGATTAACAGGAAAGGTTGTATCTTAAAGAAGATTACTTATAGGGCTGATTAGTTTCAAGACTGTAACTCAGCTGCTTAAGAGGATCTGAATGTTCTTGCTGTCAGAGAAAAGGAAAAGCAAAAAGTATTTTTATTCGAAAGACCACCATGCTTGTCCACTCTAGAAATAAGCCTTTGAGGGAAACAACAACAAAAATCAGTATTTGAGAGACTGGCAAGGGTTGAAGGAACTAAATCTGCTGTACCAAGCCTGAAAAATAAAAGCAGAACGTACAGATATGCTACCTTTTTACAATATTCACTACTTCCTGGAAAAGAGTTCTTTCATCAGTAGCGTAACTGACTTCTAGTCCTGTAACTCCAGATCTTGTGAGCAAGGGGGCTTGGTCTCTGCTCCCTAGAAAATAAAGTAAAAAAAAAAAAAAATCATTACAATTTAGAAGGAATTCCATGACTTCAGTCAACAACATTGCTTTAGAATAAAACATAAACCTGAAAAGAAGTATGGAATACAACCTATTTTTATCTTTAACACTAATTATTATCACAATTAATTCCATGGACTTATTTTGTTCCTCTTGGGTGGAAAAGTTTGTTCTTTTCACTTTGTAAAATTCTACCATAGTGGTAATCTTGCACAAATTCTCAAATATAAATAAATTCTATTCAAGAAAAATTTCACCATTTTACATTTACAAGAGTCCAGCTATTAGAAAATTATTTTTGAATTAGAAATACTAAAGGACCATATAACAGCTCACACAGTGTTTTCATGCAAAATTTTAATTGCTAGCTTAGAGCAGCACTTTGCAAAATGCTTTGAAGAATGAAAATGCTACATAACATAGTATAGTTCTTTTTTCACTACACTTAAAAAACACCGCTAAGTTAATAGTAGAAATGGAAAAACACGAGCAACTGCTCACTTAGTGCACATTAAGAGTGTCTACATTGATAATGTGTGAGCTAATTCATATGCATGCAGGAACCCAGCATTTGCCTTCCGTATAAAAAACTCTCTATAAATGAATAATATGCAACACATACTCTGTTTTTTCATTTTTTCTATATAACAGATAGTAATATCTCTGACTAAGGCAACAATCTGGAGTTTTTAAAAGGCATTCTACTTTAACACATTCTTAAGATCTTGAGAATTAAAAAAAGTGTGCTTTCAGAAATAAAGGTTAAAATGAGTACTGTAACTTACAAAGCAATAATAATACAAAAAGGGGAAAAAAGGTATATCTCAATGTCAAGTCACTCCACAGGGAACTCAAAAAATTCTAACCAAGAAAATATTGACAGCACACATCAATTAAAGCAAGGAATGTCACAATAACAATTAAACATATCATTTTATTTCACTAACGAAACCAGATTAGAACCTTTGTTTTTTCAAAATATTATTGGACATCTTTACAGGGAGCTTTTTCTTGATAATTTATCAGTGGCACACACCTAGGGAGCCATAGCGGCTACACTGTGGAAAATCTCACTTAGTAAGGTAATGGAGATATTTTTTTTAAAGATAGTAACAAGCATATAATACCAGAATAAACTTCACTGAGAATAGTAAGAACTTAACTTAACATGATATAATATCTACAATACTTTGAAAAATAAACTGGTAAAAGAAGGAGCTGTTGCCTTAATGCTAAATATATTTTTGGTACGTTTTTGTCCACACTTAAATTTTAGACAGTATTTTGTGGTTTAATACACATTCACAGTGCCAAAGAAACCCTGAAAGAAAGAGAACGTTTTTTTGGGTTTTTTTTGTTTTGTTTTTTTTTGTTTTTTTTTTTTTTTTTTTACTAGCCTAAACCAGTGGTACTCAACCTTTAACAGCTGGAGAGCCACTTCTTTATTAAATGGAGTTGTAGAGCACCATAAAAATCAAGTATCAACAGTGTGATATTTTTTTTTTTTCCCATCATGACACTTCAATGTGTGATGATGCTGCCTCAACATCATCACATATTGATACATCACGATATGACACATCAGCATCCTCTCTCCCAGCAGCATTCTGTCTTCAACCCCTTCTGGCTGCTAGGAAGGAGTGGGGTGGAAGGGTGGAAGGGGCAAAAGGGCGAGTTTTTCCCCATTCTGCCCCACGGCTGCTGGGTGGGAGGTGATCTCTACTCTTACCTGTGGGGGGATCCCAGCAGCTCCTTTTCTTTCCCCCTATGGGAGGGGGAACTTCAGCGACTCCCACACTGCTGGTCCATTTGCTCAGTGCTCCCCGCGCTGCCTGATAGAGTGGAGCGCCGATCAGATGCCTACATTGCGAGAGCCGCCTGTAGGGCCATGAAGAGCCACATCCGGCTCTAGAGCCACAGGTTGAGTATCACTGGTCTAAACAAAGCCAAAAAGGTACAATAGAATAAGGGCCCCTGTTTAGATCCTAAAAGGATCAGATAAAACCACAAAAATAACCCTTAAGTAAAATATAAAACATACTGTCTTGCTTTTAACATTTTCTACTTGTAGCTATCCAGCAACTTGAGTAGGAAAGTAAAGGCAGGTTTTCCTCTTTATACTTTTAGAACACTGCAGGAGCTTGTCCACAAGTACGCAAACATAGATATTTTGCACATGTGTATGTTATTTGTGGTTTACAGCCCATGCAATAGTTCTTTGGAAGATATAAGCAGGAAAACTCTCTCTATGTTTAATATGGCCATTCATCCAACAGTCAACAAGACAAAATTAAATGAGCTAAATAGTAACATAGGTACTCGATTATATTTTGCTTGCTACTGTTTGATTACTATGAAATAAGCATTTTTGTAAAATATATTAAGAAAAAAAGAAATAGGAACCTTGGCTTGAGAGTGTCCTGTCTCTATCAATCACTATAGCACCAGCGATTTCTTTTTTATCAGTATTTGGCAGTGCTGTGTCTGATGAGATGCAATAGAACAAAGCACAGATCGGATCAAACTCTGGGTCTGGTTCCAAATCTCGTCTGGTTCGAGCATGTAACTCCATACTGATGAGGGTAAGGTGTTGGACCTACCAACAAATAAATACAGTAAGTTAGTACATTTTGGAGCTTTCTTCAAAAAATTTAAGAGGAGATTATTAGTGCAAATGAACTCAATCCAGACATTTATATGGTCGTATTATACTGTAACTAAGAAGTCACACCTGAAAATTCATAGAAGTGATTAAACATGCATCCCTGGATCTCACTTTTTTGCAAAAAGCATTATCTTACAAAAAAAGATTAATTACTTAATACATTTTTATACTAAATTATTAAAATTCAGTATTTGTTTCTGAGCACTATCGTCTTCTACCAAAAGCAGAAAATACAAACAGAAATGTTCAACTTCAACAACTGTAAATTCCTGTAATGTTTTCAAACAGCTTTGCATATTGAGCTGAATTAAGTTTTCAGACTGATCAAGAACAAAGAATCACTTTATAATCTATATTTTGCTTTCCCTCCCTCACCCAAGACGTGCAAACAAGCACAAAGACTAAGTCACTTACAGGAAGATATGGGGAATACCTAACTTTCCCTTCACTTGCATTAAAGAACTTCCACATCATGTTGCTACAGCTTTTTGCAGAATGGTTTGCATTAAGAAAATGCTAATCCCTATATATTGTACAGTTTTGACTCTACAATAAATACTGTAGTGTTTAATACTGTTTCAACGCTATGTTGCTGCTCTTTTGTCTTGCATAATATAGTTGATAATGTGGACTAATAGGTAGATTGGAAGGATTACAAGGGAAAAGTTACAAATAGTTCCGAGTATGTAAGCTGCCCTGGGGGCAGCCTGATTTCCTCTAGATTTGCAGCCATAGCTGAAATGAAATTTTACTATCAAGGTCTATCTCCATTTCCTGCAAAATCATTAGTTTCTTGTGGCTTCTCCTATGTCATCTACTCAGCACATAAAACTTGTGTCTCCCCATCTCATCTGTAAATTGATCAAGAGCCAATTCCAAGCCACGGATGTGGTGACTGTCTGGGAGCACACACATGCTGGCTGGCCAGTTAGCAGCCAAACACAGCAGTACTATACTCACGTTGCATCCCTTTCTCCAGCACCAATTTTGATCTCTCTTCCCTGACCAATCACTGATCTACATGAAATATGTAGGCAGACTCTTTGAGACATGTACCATTTTGCTAAATGTAGTAGAAACTGGCCAACAGGTTCAGAAGGTAACATGTAGAGATAGTGGGAGGGCCCAACTGAATGATGCCAGATGCCTTGTTTCTTAAGGAAATAATCCATGACAGTTATGGTCAACTACTTTTTCAAGTAATGTTTTTATACAAAAACATTACTAAGTTTTATACAAAACGTACTATTTCTTCCTTCTGATCTTTCCCTTATTTTTATTTTTAAAGGAAAGTTTATCACCTTCTCAGCAAAAATACCGGGAAATTTAGTTCAATACTATTAAATAAAGGCACTTGGCGACCCAGCTGAAACTAGAGAGCGACTACTTAAAGCTGCAGACATCACACACTGATTAATTTTAAGTCAGGCAGGGACCAAGGAGGAAAAGATTTTTAAATTCTGCTATTATAAAACCGGTATGATAAACTATCATTTTATAAAATAACATGTAACAGTAAGTTACCTCATGTAAAGATTTTGCTTCCTGCAGGTTTTCCACACTGACTTTAAAACCATAAGTATTATTTAAAGATGGTCCTTCAATCTGAGAAGTCTCTTTTTTTGGAGCGCCGAGAGCAGCAAACTGATTCTTATCGGGGGGAAAAAAAAAGAAAAGAAAGCACAGTATAATATTGAAAAAACTACAGGTTGCTAAATTCATATACAATATTGAATAGAAATTTATCAATGAAAATGCTACACTACAATTATTAATTAAAAAAAAAAAAAAGCTTCCACTACCTCCTCATGTCATTTTTCAACAGGGAAACAACAGCTGTAGCCTTTAAAAACAAAACAAAACAAAACCAACACAAAAAACCAAAACCCCACACATATTAGTTCTCTTAGAAGCCTGAGGACAGGGGAACCAGCAAATCTCTAGTCTCTCTTGAGCAACAGTTCATCAAAAACCTCTGTTTCAGTCACCACTTTTTAAGGCACTGAATTAAGGGTACACTTAAGTACCCACTTGAACTGGGTGAATACCAGTATGTTAAGAACAAAAGAAAATACTATTGGGTCATTTTGGTAATGCACCAAGCCCACCTTTCTGTTTCCAACATGGGGAGCAGAAACACTCTTTAGGGAAAACATGTGACTGATAATTTAATGCAATCCCTTTCTACTCTGTCAGCATGCTGGTGGCGTTCACTGCCTACACTGTTTTCAGAAAATGCCTAGAGCATTTTCTGAAAACTAATACACACACACAGAGATACATAAATAGACACGGGTGTGTGCATATATATGCACACATATATATATAAAAGGGAAATTACAATAGAACTTAAAAAGACAACACCCTTACACAGTGTCTCTTTAGGGTTTCATTAGCATCTCACTACCCTAAAACATAGAACATACTCTCAATATCTAACTTTTCCCCCTCCTGCAAATTAAACTGATTTCTTTCTAACTTTGAGTGTACACTGATTCTACAGCAATTGCAACCTACCATTTTAAATGTATTTTCAAGATCTTAACAGCAAAAGAAAAAAACAACACAGAAGGCAGAGAATGGAAATGTGTATGTGTGGTGTAATAAAAATACATCTGTACATAAAACCTTAATTTACCTTCATTTGTGTGGTTAGGAGTACTCTTCGAAGACCATCAGTATTATTTCCCCTCTTGTGGCTCAGTTTCTGGGCTTTTGGTTCTGTAAACATATATGAGTACAAAACTGCTTAGCCTCAATAATATTGTCTAGACATTAAACAACATGCTGAAAATAACCAGAGGCATTTGGTTAACATTATAAACAAATATTATATGTAAACAAATACAACTTCATTCTCTGTCCAATCCAAAGCACAACTATTACAATTTGGTATTTATGGACATTTAGGAATGTATAGTACAAGGCAAGTAAGTTACCAAACCTCACATGATTATCATCTTGAACATTGCAATGCTATTCACACTCTACATTGAGATTATATTCAGAAAAATACAAGCAATATAACAAAAAAGATTTCAAAATCCCCCAAATGAGCTATACTTTTAAATTAAGTTTTTAACCAGCACTTCAGAGTTCAGATACTAGAGACCATCAGGAAGAAAAAGGGTGTTCTGCTTCTAGACTTTTTTCATAATTCAGTAAGCTACTTTAACAATAATGCACAGGCCTTTTCCTTTCCAAAACTAGTTTTAAATAGATTTTTGTGGAGATATAATTATATTCTCATTATGTTAAAAGAAATATAATATCATATTCAGCAATTTTTTTTGTGTATCATTAGAATCACTTAATGGATTTACCTGTGGATAGAGGAGTAAACCCAAGAACTTCAGGTACTCCATCTTGACTTTTTCTCTGCACAATAGGTGTACTATGCAGGCAAATGGATTCAGAATTTCCAGGATCTTCATTAACTGGAAATGGAGACGTGTCAAAGGATGTCCTAACGTCCTCTTGGGTGGATGGAGAGTTTTGTGCGCTTCCAACAGGTACTATATCATTTCCTTCCACAGAAGACAAAATAATATCCTGAGTTTTCCACTCTGTGTCTTCTAAATTGGACTGCTTGGGATCTGGAGAGGCTACTTGCTGCCAAGGAGGAAGTACTGGAGAATCTGGTGAACTGTAATTGACATAATAATCTTCCTCCTCCTCCTCCTTATCATGCTCTAGTGTTGAAGTAATAAGTGTCTTACTTTCAGATGGAATTTTATTAGAGTCTATGTCATTTTTAGTATTTATAGAAGTTCCTATAGTGCTTATAGACTTATTACAGGTTTCCTTGGTTTGTGTTTTTGCAGTTTCTGCCACGGAAGCAGGAGAATTCTTTGTAGGCACAATACGTCTTTCATCTTCCAGGCTAGAAAAATTTAAATCTTTAGCTTCTTTTACTAATTCTATAGACTTCTCTTCAGACAATACTGCAGAGCTGAAATTCTCAGCTGTCTTTTCCAGTTCAGCAGGATGATTCTTAGGCAATTTCTTGAAATGTTCATACTCTTCTTTGGCATGAAGCCATATCTGAACTTGCTGTTGGCTTGGAGCACACTTGCATGGCATTATGACTATTTTTTTGTCTTCACTAGTTTTATGGCTATTACTTTCTCTTTTATTAACAGTAGAGTGACCATAACGGTGAGGAGACCCTGGTCTAGGACTTTCTGTCATTGCTGAAAAAGCGGTCTTCCAGAGTCGTAGACCTTCTAATGAGAAGTCCCCCTCAAACTCAAGCAGGTCATTTGGAAGTCTAGTTTCCACTGTGAGAAGCCGTCCTCCAATCTCCCTGTGAATAAAATAGTCTGAATTATTGTTTTGCTCTAAACTGCACTGCAGGCAGTCCTCAAGATGATATACAAGCAGAGTCCTGCTAACTAGTTTTCTCACTATACAATTCCTGTGGGCAGTGTCTTTCTTCTACAAACCAAGCAGGCACATTCCCACTTACTATAATAATATCAAGCAATAAAAAACCCAAAGTGTCATGAATGAAAATGGGTATTTGCATGGGAAGTACAGTAATTTTCAACTTCAAATGTATGTGTATCAAATGGGATCTTTCATGTATCTGTGCCACATAACAGCATAAAATTGTTTACAGGAATAAACTAAATTTAATATAATCACAAGCATATGTAGACAGAAGTGCATTTAACACAGTACCTTGGCTTTTCTGGAGCATCTGAAGGATTGCTGCAAAATGGTTCCTGATAAATTGTTTCTGCAAGATCATGATCTAGCAAAGTTGCCATGATTTCTTCACGACTGGGTGGGGACATGAGAGGCTTAAGAATGTAAGCGGTACGAGGTGTAAAACTTCCATTCTTTGATTGTGAGGGAGAACTGGTTGATCTTGGTGAACTATCTGGAGTTGGAGTTAATGCTTCATTGTTTCTTGAAACATATAATTCTAAATCCTCAGAAGCTGCATCTATAAGTTCACCATCAGGAGAAGACAATATGGATGTAAAAGAGGTATTAACTGAATCAAGTGGTTGACAAGGTTCAAAAGTGGTTTCTTTTCTAATGTGGCTTTGGATCCAGTCTGAGCTGGTTGGCTGAGGAAGGTTAAGAAATCTCTCTTTATTTACTGCATTTCTATTCAATTTGAATTTTTCATTTAAACAGACCTCAGTCTCTTGCATACAAGAGGTATCAATAGAACTAGATCTAGAAGTTGAAGGATGAACATTTTTCCTCCATTGGCTATGGCAGTGGTTCTCATTATCCAGTGAAGTTTTCTCAAAAAGCTCAGGGCTTAGGGAACCAGACCGTATCCATTTACTCGTGCTTGAAGAATGCTGCTTTTCTTCCTCAGATTTTTGGTCATTATGACACAGCAAGTCATTTTCTGTTGTTTGTCCAGAACCAAGATCTTGAACTGCATCACTCAGGAATTTCTGGGGCAAATTTTGATCTGCAGGGACAAACTGGCTTGCGGAATAAAAACTGCAAAATCCAGTTTGCCCTATACTATTAATATCAAAGTTGTAATTGTGGTCTGGAGACAAGCTGTCTTCAAGCGAGTAGCAGCTTTCAAAACCAGGGTCTGAAAAAAAAACGGGGCTGTCATCAGACACAGAGTGATCAATGCGACTACTGATCTGCTGGCTTAAAGACTCCATTTTTGAAAGTTTTGGTGTTTTTTCTTTAGGTTTTGTATTCCTGGGAGCACGAGATTTTCTTGGTGATGTGACTGACCGTGACCTTTTGACTGCTTTATTCTGTTCAAGAGGGCATGGTATATTCCTGCTCAGCTGTGTTTTAGCTGGTAATGGTTCGTGTGTAACGTTTGCATTTTGAGCTTTCTGCTGTCTCTTCTGGAGTAACTCTTTCAAAACAGCTAGGCCAGACTGTCCTTCACTGAATGCTGATGGGGCCACTATAGTCCTATTTTTATATGGGGAGATGGGTTTTGGTTGCATGGTTGTTTCTGACAGAGACCTTTGTTTTACTGTTTCAGGTTTAAAATGTGCCATATCCAAAATAAAACCTCTCTGGTTCTGGTCCCAATTTAACTGTTTCACTGGACTCTTCAAAGACGTTACGAAACAGTTCTTAGGCAACTGGAGTGGCCCAGGGCTCTCTTCAGATGACTTAATAGAAGAACAAGGATCAGAATGCCTGGATGCCTCTGGTAAACAAAAAATCTGCTGTTGGTTATTGTCTTTACAATGCAAATAGTTAGTGGCATGTAACTGATCCATCTTCGATGTGTCTAAAGAGTCACGAGCTTCATTTAATTTCCCAGCTGGTGGTAAATATCTGTTTTGCAAATTTTTTATCTCTTCTGCTTTTGCAGAAGTCTTATCTTTAGAGATGCGCGCATTCTGTGTTACCCGAGTTGAGCGATTAGATGGATCAAATATGTTTTGAATGAGAGCAGAATCCTTCATTCTAAATATAGCACTTTGAGTTCTGGGCCGTTGAGAGCTCGTTTTTGGTACTTCCCTTCCAGATGCCACAGGAGTAGATGCAAGAGATGAATGAGAGTCTTCTCGTGGAGCAGGTAAGCACTGTGCAACTACAGGCTTATCAATTTCCATCAATGAATGAAAACAGCCTGATGAATTACTTTGTGCATCAGCTGCTGAAGGGAGCTGTGCTGATGGTAGATATCCTGCTGAATAGCCAGGAAGAGGACTGTCTTTCCGATTATGAAGTGGCTGAGAGTTGACAGAGTTGTAAGAAATCTCAGGCAGATCTTGATGTTTCAGCACAAACTTCACTTCTGCAGTAGAGTGAGTATTTCCTTTTTCATCTTTAAATAAAACGCGCTTTCTTGAGGACGCTTTTTCAGCTGTTTTTTGTCTTTGTTTTGTTCTAGGTTTCTTCTTTCCATCATCTGCTGTTTTATCAGCCTGATTAATCTTTTTCTTTTTCTTGGCAGATACGGTGGGGCTAGCAAATTTCTTTTTACATTTCTTAACCTGAGTTTTTGCTCGACTATTTTTTCCTACACTAGAATTAACAGTCTTGCTGTTGTACATATTGGGCCCCCTATTAAATAAAGCTTCTCTGTCCAGGTTGGTCAAAATTTCTTCTGCTTTTGGATCAGTGGGAGACCAGCAGCGAGGTGGAGATGTGTTTACTGGGCTTGTGCTTCTCTCAGAAAGGAAACCTAACTTAGACATAACATCACTATAGTTACAGTCACAGTCTTCAGCTTCAGCACTGTAGGACGGTGAAGGAGGAGAAAGAATTGTATGAGTCCTTTTTCTGAAAGATAAAGTTCTTTTAATATTTTTACTACCTGTTTTTTGTGGTTTTCCAGCTTTTTTCTTGGTTGACTTATGTTTTGCTTTCCTTTTGTGACTTTTCTTTGGTGTTAGTGGATAAATAGGATATTTGGTTGCAGGAGAGTCAGGAACTTTTGGCCAAAAGTCCTTTAAAGGTGCAAGCTTTTTATATAAGTTCATCTTTTCCTCTGTGAGTACTACTCTTTCCTCACTAGAATCTACTTTCCCTAGTTTAACAAGCATATTTTTTCTCCCTCTAAATCTATTGATGATAATATATTTAATAATAACAGGTGGCAATTTTTTAGAAAGTTTTCTACGCTTTCGAGACTTCTGAGGCCCATCCGAACTTTCAACACCTTCTATCGCTTGAGGTAGATTAATTTTTGAGTTGTGTGCGACAAAGCTTGATTCACTGTCTTCAGTCTCATAATTTACCTTCCGTTTCGTTCGGAGCGTATATTTATTCCCACATAATCCAAATGACTGCTCAGTTTCAAGAGATCCATCTGCAAACTGGCAGTCAGTATAATTAGCAGTACTTGTAGGCATTTTGTTTTCAAAAGCCTCAAGAGGAACTTGAACTAAGTCACTAGGTAAAGCACTATCCTTATCAGGAATGTTACTACAAGCATTACCTTGTGTATAGCAGCTTTCCTTCACTGATGCAACATCATTTACACTTGCAGGCTCCTGATGATTGATAAAACTATGTTTCTTTTTATTCAGCTTCAACCTGGACTGTTTGTTGCCTTGCTGTAATTTATATGTCACGGGAGCTAACTTCTGTGGTCGACTGAGACAATTAGAAAGAACAACACTAGGAAAGAACATGTAATGTGCTGCTTGTTGACTGAGGCTTGGCTTTTCTGCCTTATGCTCCTGAAATTCTTCATACCTAATTTTAAGCTTATTAAGGCCACCTTCATCAGTGTTATTTTCAAGTGAATGTACCACAGTTCGACTGCCTCCTGAACAAGATACCAATTCACAATTTTCTGTAACTGTTGCTGGAAAAAAACTATTTATATTTGCACTGCTGGATTTTTCATTTACTTCAGAGGACATTTTACCTTTGGAGTGGCTGGAGTGGCTCAAATCGGAAAAGTTAAATAAGTTTTTATTCAACATGCTGTCACCAATATGGCGGCCCACATGCACAAAAGAGACATCCTTTTCAGCCTTTCGGATGCTAGTATACTTCCTACTAGGTATCTGCCTGCTCACTGATGAAATATCATCTTCATATTCAAAAATATTATTTTCACATGAAGGAACTGGGAGAGTGTCTTTCTTGTTACTCTCTTTGTGTGAGTTTTCTGCATGGGTACTATTGCTGAATGGAGTTAGGTACTTTGCTGAGTAAGTGCTTTCTTTTGTAAGAGCATGGACTGAAAGTTCAGGTCTTGTTTCTGTGTTTGGTTGCGAGAGGTCTTCTACTAAATCTTCATTATTCAAAACATGGTTAGAAAGGGCACTTGTGTGTTTACACTGAAAAGTAATTTTAGCAGAAGATGGGGGTTCTAGCGTAGCAGCATCTTTGTGAAAGATTGAGGTCTTTACAGACATTTTGCTTGTTGCAATGACGGAGGAGTGAGTTCGAGAACTTTCATTATTCAAAGGATTGTCTGAAATGGAAGACAAGCAATTTTACTCTAGTTTTCCTGTAAAAAAAAAAATAACCTAAGGCATTAACCATTTTAATGACATTTTCCTGAAAGCCCTCCCAGCCAAAGAAGAAACAAAACTCTTCTAAATCACATTACATTTAAGATCATGACATCTACAGATCCTGAGCACATGAGCTGCTTTATAAAATCACGTCGTCAGTATATTTGTGTCTCAGCCGTTCTGTCAGTTACTCCTAAATGGAAACCTTGCATACAATTGCCAAAGATTTCATGCTGGTTTTCTGAAAGAAGGCTTCTAAAATCACTTTCAGATAACTAAATACAGATTGATTTCTAGAAAAGCTTGTATCCTGCTTTATCCCTGAGAAGTACGCATACTCATTGGCTCTGAAAAACAAAGGACTTATTTAAATATGACTTTCCCCATATAGAAAAGTCATTGCACAGAAAGCTGAAGTATTGTCGTACAACATGGCAAGGGCTTTGTATTAACTGTCCTGTGTGCTAAGCATAGGTACTTTGCTGCACTTTTATAAAGCAGAGCAATCCACCACCCGTTCAGGTGTTTATGCAAGGAGCTCACATCATTTAGTGAGATCATGAATTCATATCCATGCATTAACATTCCCACACAGATCTGTGACCAGCAAGTGCTGCGGTAACTGTCCTGTGCAGACTCATCACATGATACCTGGGATGATTTCTCTCGCTGATAGTTTCACCGCATTTACTGCAGGGTAAGTGTGGACAGGCAGGTGGTAACTCACAAATTAACAACTGGTTTGCAGCAACTGTGTGCTTGCTCATAACCACAATGAGCACCAAATAAATTGAAGGAGTTTATTCCTCTGCAAAGAGGCAGTGACCACAGAGCTCCTGGCACACAGCAATTTGTTCATGTGTCCACATCTTTAGCTGAAATATTGAAGGGGGATAGGAGTTATGAAACATGCTGTATAACCTGAAAGCAGGCACTGCACACTGTCGTACTAGACGGGGGATCCTTTGGGCCTTTACTGTAAGTCTCAACCAATTTGGGGATTATCTTAGATTCATGCTGCCTTCAGCTTAGAAATTTATTTGTTGCCAGGTGAGACAAATAAAAGGAAGTCTCAATCTGTTTCTAATAACCTTTTCTAATGCATACACAGAGTCCCTCAGCTGTGAAACACAGCTGGGACATGCTGCCTATGATTATTTGAGGGTAGGAGTCCACACAAAGAATGAGGATGATTAACTGAAAACCAAGAAAATGGGAGTTCAGTGAAGTGTCAATGAACACGTGCAAGATACCTGACTATTCAGATAAAAAAATTACAAAAATACTTGTCAGTCAGTCAGAAGTTACGGACACAGATTCATGTGTGGATAAGCATTTTCTAATTTAGATGAACTCACTGACATCTGGTTTGAATTTACTGTATCTCCTATTATAAGAAATTGATGCAAAAGTTCACAGCAGTAAACTCATTCTATGCTGACACTCTTCTTCTGCAAGTGATATTTCATATACTTAAAATATTCTAAAATTTAAACAGTGATTTAAGATACAGTCTCATTAGCCAGAAGCATCCCTTTTTACATTAAATTACAAAGTACTGCAAATAAGGAAATTACAATTGTATATTTTTCAAAACCAAATCATATTAGTAGTACATCAAGTCACGTGTTAACCCTACCATTATACCTTTAAACCAAAGGAAAAAGCAAACTACGGTTTAAACAGTGAACACAAAAGAATAGCTGTGGTTGTCTATGTAATAAGATCATATAGGTCACTTTCTCTAATACAGAATTGCTAATAGATATATTAAGACATATGTATTTTATACACTAATATATGATGTTTGTTATTTTTGTCAAATAGCTTCAAGAGACACAAACTAATACAGAAATTTTGTAAAGGATTACATTCCTGCCCCAGAGAGCAAATGCAACAATAGGAAATTAGGTACATGCATGAGCACAAACAAGATTTTACATTAACCAATTTGTACTATGGATTAAGAAAGAAGCTTCTGTACAAAGTGATGTTAACCACAAATTTCAAATTTTAAAGGCAATGAAGTATGACTAATACAACATTTCTAAACAAAGAAGAACAATTACTGTTGATTAGACCAAGAACAAAAGCGAACCTAATACTGAGAAAACCCTGGATACAGATATGTATTTTTCCCCACAAGATGCATACATTTTACATTGTTTTACTCAACCGAATTTTATAAATGTGAAAATATGTAGATTGTCTAATGAAACAAATAATGATATTTATATATTTGCGTAACCTCAAAGTGCGCATTCTATTAACTAAGGTTATTTTGATCAAAGACAGCAGGTTATAAAGAGATGGCAAGAGATATCTCTACAGATTAATTTAATTTTTTTATAGATTTTGAAAGGTAGTTTCTTCTTCATCAGCTTTGCCACTGCATAGTTTTAACTCATGCAATCCCAAGATGTGAACATGCAATCTGCTGAATGAAACATAGGCTCAAACAAAGGCTCACTGTATTTAACATGTGTGGCAAGTACTTGCGAAGCAAGGAACCATCTAAATTTACACAATAATACATTTACTATTTACACTGAAATCCTAGCAGGATAAATGATCCTACAGAATCATTGATTTTAACACCATATTTGCATAACAAATAGTAACAGAAAAATACCCCTTGCAACAAGGTAACTATCTTTTCCATAAAACTAATTGAACAATTCCCTTTTTTGGGTCATTAATACAATAGGAAAAGCAGATTCTGGTAATTCATAGAGGGCATTAAGATTAAAATATCGTTGGCTTATAAGGAAGATGTCAAGGGCCTGCTTCTGCAATCCATTGAGAGCATTTCCTTCCAATTGAAACAAGAATTGAAAACGGTTAGCGCTTTTGAGAATTAGCAAATTGATCTGAAAACGAACTGTGACCCAGGTAATAATTAAACTTTCAAAGCTGTTTTTCTATTTACTTACCACCATTTTCATCTGCAGTCCCATCTAACTGAGGTATAGAGAGATTAGTTAGGAGCATATTGTTACCACTCCACTCCATTTCTTCCTCTGAAGATGAATCCTCTTCCGTTGAACTTCGATGCATGTTTTTGCCAGCTGACCTAGAAAAAATGAAGGAACTAATTAATGCACAATACTTTTCTTAGAAAATACCAATAGCCACAGGGAACCTCAAAATCAGAGGGGTGTGATGCTATATGGTTGTGTAACTTGGGGCAGCAAAGGGAAAGAAACCAAAAAATTTGTTACATTTCTCACTGAGAAACTCAAAATATTATTCAATGTTACTATTTTAAGAGGCAACAGTGGTAGCCGACCATTTAAAAACTACAGGCAAAACCAGCGTGATTCACTAGCTTAAGAAGTTAGAGAAAAGGCATTTAGATACTTAATTTTATTTCAATTTTACCGGAATTTAATTTAATTGCTTGAAAGTGCTTGAAATTTGAAGACTAAACCAACTATGCAAAATTATTTCAGTTCAGCTCTTAGCAAACAGATGTTTACTTTTTTTATTTTTTAAAAAAAGGAATCTTTACTGAATTATAACAATTCTGCCTCTTGGCAGGCTTAACTAAAGCACAGCCACCAGAACAATGCTTGTTTCCATTCCTCCTTGAACATTCTGAAGTTGCTGTTGCTAATACTTAAGCCCCTTTTACTAAGTTAACTGTTCTACGCTGCCATTTTTACAGTCATAAATCTGCTGGGGGAAAAAAAAAAAAAAAGAAGTAAATCTACAAAGAAAAGCTGCTATAAATTTTTCAGGTTTTTAAGGTGTCATGGCTTTATATGGGGAAAAAAAAGAAAAAAATATATAGAAAAACACCAGAAACAAACCCTCCGGTATATTGCAACTCTAGAAGCACTTAGGAATTTGATTTCTTCTTCTTTAAAATAAAGCACAAGATGGACATAATTCTTCATAGAAATAACCTATTCTGTGGCTACAAGAGAGAAATCTTGACAAATATTAAGGAACTGAGGTTTGGGTTTTTTTTTTTGTTTGGGTTTTTTGTGTGTGTTTGTTTTTTGTTTTTAAGGTAATAATAATCTATCCTAGTAGCTTGATATATGAAAACAGTATTGTGTAGTACCTTAAAAGGTATAAATACAACTGTTTTGAAGTTACAGGATGGAAAATCCCCAATAACCTAAATACAGTCTACTTCTGAAGAACTTTTATCTGTGGAGTTCGACCAGAGCAGGAATTGTATGTATAATAGCACCACAGACATCTGAATGTGCTCAGCACTGAGCCGACTTAGATCAAGCCATGTCTACTAGTTCAGGAACAATAGGCTCAAATATGGCTCCATAATTTCCAGACTAACTCAAATCTGGAAGCAGCATGACTTGGAAGAGAGACCTAACTAACAAGCATAGCTAGGTACACAGTGGCCACGACCTAAGTGAGCTTAGTTCTCCCTCTTCTATGCTCCCAAAACATGAAAAAAGTACAGTGCAAAGACATTCAGCTCTATATGCAAATGAATATCAAACTGGGGAGAGCAATCGACACTCTGGAGAACAGGGCTGCTATTCCAAGAGATCTCAATAGGTTGGGGAATAAGCTGACAGGAACCTCATGGACTTCAAAAAAAGACAAATCCAAATGTCCCACAATGGGATGAAATAACCCCATGCACTGGTAACAGGCAGTGAGAGAGCTAGCTAGGCAGTGGCTTTGCAGAAAAGAATGCAAAAGCCCTGGTGGACAACTAGTTGAACCTGAGAGTGTGCTGTGTGCCTGTGTAGCAAAGGCGGCCAGTTGCATCTTGGGCTGTGACTGCAACACTGTAGCCAATTTCAGTAGGTGTGAGGCTGCATATGGAGTATTGTGCTCAGTTTGGGGCATCCCACTACAAGACAGACACTGACAAACTGGAGGAAATCCAGCTGAGAAACACTAGAGTGACTGGGGGCCGAAGCACACGATGTATAAGGAGAGGCTGAGGGAACAGGATTTATTCAGCCTTGGGAAAAAAGTAAGAGGAGATCTTGTTGCACTTGTCAAGTATCTGATGAATAGGTATAAAGAAGATGAAACCAGATTCAGAGGTGTGTGGTGATATGAAAAGGGCAATGGGCACAGGGCTGCCTCAGAGAATGTTATGTACAAGGAAAACATTCTTCATTACGAGGGTGTTCAAACACTGGAACAGTTGCCCACATAGGCTATGCAATCTCTGTCTTTGGAGATACTTAACCCTTGACCAGACAAGGCCCTGAGCAACTGATCCATCCAAAGCTGCCTGGACAAGGGCACTGGACTACATAGCATTTAGATGTTTCTTCCAACCTGAATTATGCTATAATCCTGTGCATGAAGCAAATCTTGGTCAACTTCAGTAAACCCAGTTAGGCTGGAGACAACTTGCAGATAACAACCATGATAACACCATACCTGAACCAGTCCAGGTCTTGATGGGCTTTCTGCTCCAGTTCAGCACAAATCAAACCCAAGCCATTCAATTCAGTCAGTAGGGTGTTGTTACTCCTCATTATCTCAATATATTTTCTGAGATAATGGAAGATTGGGGAATACCCAATAACAGAAAAGTGATACTATGGATACGGTAGGATGCATTAGGAAGCAGTACAGATAGAATGAGCCTGAGCAGAAAAACATTGGATCCATTGTTAGACTCAATCTGGCTCTTTCTGCATGAGCAGAATCATGCAGGGGGCAGAGATACTCATGCTCTCTTCTGAAGTCAGTCCAAATTCTGCAGAGATCACACTGAAGCAAAGCTTGTAATTCCCTCTGAACACGAGTTGGCTCCCTGTGGAGGCACCTGGTATGTACATTCTCCCTAGCGCTTTCTGTCTGGGATTAAGATGTAGGCATATATGAGCAAGCTATTTGTGAGACAGCTCATCAAGTCTTTAAGTTTTTAAATAGAATTCTTTATTGCATAAAAGCAGTTAATTGCTTCAGGATCCTACCTGTCTCTAGTACAGTCATGCCCATACAGAGCTATGCCTGAGCTAATAAGTTCTGCAAGATATAGGCTGGTTTTACTAAACTGAAGACTATCGTTAAGTGTTTTAGATGGAAATTCCAACTTTTCAGACTACTGTCAGGAAGAAAACAAAGAAAATCAAAGGTCAGATAGGAAAAGTAGCTTTAGAGATGAATTGCCTCTATAACTAGGAAACTAATGATCTAACTTCTGATTCTGTTACAACTTTTCTGTATGTCTTCAGCAAAGAAAAGATTAAGTATTTCTACGCCTCTCTTGCTCCCTGAATGATAGTATAATTATGATTTCTGATGTTAAAAAAAAAATATATCAAAATGTTACATCTGTGAATTCTCTCATCTTTCAAATAGAATTATAAATACCAGAAGGTCTGCCCAAAGCAGGGGTGACGAGAAACTGGATATAGCTTCTTTCAATGTCTGTCAGTGCAGGCTGTACAAAAGGTCATTACAACCTGAGAAGGTGTTCCAAGAATCCTGGCCTTAAAAATATTCAAGCTGCTGACCTTTAGCAGTCCAGCAGAGTAAGCAACATTCATGTTTTGATTTAAGCTTTGAGCATGGAACAAATGGGTATTTTTCTCAGGCTTCTGGGTCAGTCTTCACAAGAATACTTCATAAATATTCACTTCAGTAAAAGTTACAGGCACATGAGATGTACAAGATACACCTTAACATTTGTACTACATCCAAGGTGTGACCTTAAAAGGAGGTTACAACTAAAGTTTTTTGTATTTGGTCTTGTAGGACAAAAAAAACCTACTCAATTTTTCCTCAAAGAGCAAACTAGAAGCCTAGGTCTAGCCAAGCCTAAACATTTAATCTTTATTTCCATATAAAACTGACGATTCACAGCATCATCTAAAACAACTGCATTCTATCCCAAGATCTGCATAGATTTTTCCAATGCTGTCAACAGAGACCTCTCTACAGCTCACTGGGCTCATAGCACACTTGAAAAGAGGGTGGGAGGGAGGAAGGATCTGGCAGAAAAGAACATATTAAGAAAAGAAAATCACATATATACCTTCTTTTTGGCCCAGGCTCTTCAATGCTACTGTCCCACCTTTGGGACATTAACAAGCTAAGTTCCATTTCTTCTTTCTCGCACTGTGGCTCATTTTCTTCATCATCACTGTTCTGAGAATTTCGACAGCTTCCAAGAGAACGATGGTGAGAGTGTGTTTTGTGATGTCCCATCTGATATCCATCATTCTCCAGTCCAGCCAACAGATCAATCATGGCCTCATCAGCACTATTGTCCACTGCAGAAAAAGCCCATACAAGTAGAATCTACATTTTGTTCTACTTGTAAATGACTAGTTATAGTCTACCAGTAAAAAACAAAACTAAATAAACAAAACCAAAAAAACCCTCAATATTTTAAAATCTACTGGTTTGTTACTGTCTAAAGCAAGGCAGGCTACAGAAACAAAGTTCTTTTCATATCATTTTTTCAAGTTTTATGATTTGTTATCTTTTCTAGCTCTTTCTCTAGAATCTTGGCAGCCGCCTTTTTTATTATTTCTGCCCTCCTCTTCTGATTGTAGTAGATTTAGTGGAAGCACTTTTCTCTCTCCCCCCCGCCCCATTACCTCCTCACATTAAGTAAAACCTCACTCTCCCCTTTTATTTCAGCATGAGTGCCAGCTTATGAAGCATCACTGCCTTCTCTTGCTCTCACCATTTCAATGGCTGCATTAACTTTGTTGGGCACTTCTCTCTGTATCACTTGGAAGACTTTCAATCACTGCATCTCATAAAAGGTGATGCTGATTTTGACCAACTAGTTCCTCTTTCCTTCTGTCCTTTACTATAATGCTTAATTTCACCTCCCTTTTATTTTTGCTATAACCTATTCTCTTCCTAGGTTCCCCTAGTTTATCTGATTCCACTCCTCCCTTAAATTTTATTTTTATTTTCCTCTATTTGACCCAAGCTTACACTAACTCATGCACTTGCCTTCTCATTCTTGATTTTTATTTCTTAAACATCCTACCAAGTCACAATTTCTTCTCACTCTCCTCCTGCTTACCTTTCATCTGACCTCATAACCAATTTATGATCTCCAGTCTACCAGGCATCTTTGTTACTTCTCTCTCCTTCTCCTCTGGCTGAAGAACTACAATCTCTACTTTCCTTCCTCAGGAAATATCCTATGATTTACAATGATCCTGAGAATCATATAAAATAGGTCTCAACATCGGTGAGGAAGGCATTTTCCATATTTTACAAAGGCTTCACAAGACACCATGCAATCGTTTAGAATGGAAACCATCCCCTTTGCCAGAGTTCTGAATTAACCCACTTTCAATTGTGCTTTCTGTTCTTGGCTCCTTGCCCTTTGTGAGGTCCATCATTAAAGTCCAACCTTTACTTCCCATTAATATAAACCTTGTTGTGTACTTCACAGCAGCATCAGAAGAAGTAGTGTGCTTCACAGCCCCTGTGACACTATGACTCTACAAAGACACAGTAAAGACTAGTCCATACTATGAAAGAGCATAAGAGACCCAAAGATGCAGCATGTTACTTATGGTCACACAAGACACCAGCAATTAGTAGTCCCATGATAAAAAGGGGGAAAAAAAAAAGGGGGGGGGGGAAGAGAGAAAGTAATAAAATGTCCATTTGATTCCCTAGCCACTGGAAAAAACAGACCCTTTCAACACTCCTATTTGGTTAAGCAATTCACACACATAGTCATAGGAAGTACCCTATATATTATTTTAGCTGCTTCTCATCCTCTCAGCACGACCTTCTCACTCCAAAAACAAACAAAAAAAAAGATAAATCAATGCTCATGTTTGCTAGCTCCCACATAACTTCTTTACTTATAGTTCTCTTGACAAATCCAAATCCTTGCCTATAAAACTTCCATAACCAAAATCTTGCCTACTTTCTGCAAAATAAAACAGCACTGAAAAATACTCTTAATCTCACTCCATCCACTCCTTCTTTCTTTGCAAGAAAAGACTGTATATTGCTGTATGTTGTATTACCCATAGGCACATACTGTTGCCCATATTGCATCTTGTTGTCCATGAACATATTCACACCATATATGTATCAAAAGCACCGGAAGCTATGAGGTTTAGATATTCCCACCCCCCGCACCTTGTAGTACCAACTTTAGTGCATATTAACATTATACCTTATATTTACATAAGAATGGATATAGAAACAGCATAAATTATGTGCTTTTAATCTCCTCTAGAGTATTTGAACTATTTCTACCTGAAGTAGCTTTTCATACAAGTTCCTTTGTTCTGTTATTTTATTGTTGTTTCCCCCTCGTGCCATCTACATTTGTTTGCTGTCATGTTTTTTCTCACCCTCTTTAATGTTTTACTTCTTGTTTCTTTGGCTTCAACCATTCATTTGTATCCATAAATTTTGGGAAATGCTCTGCTGCAACTTGCCTCTCATTATCAGCCTACTTATCCACCAGTATCTCCAGACAGCTGAGCTTCTAAAGATAGCCCATGAGCATGTTCTCTACCATAACTGTAAGAAAGATGCACTAACTGCAAGAATATCATGGACAGACAGTCAAAATCCTCTGTATTCTGATAGTTGTAGTCCTATAAACCTAGGAGCATAAGGAAGAGCAACACCCATATGAGACTGCATTGAGCTGACCTAGCAAGAGGACAGGCTTAGTGGACCAGTAAAGCACAGTAGCCTCTACAAATACACTGTCCCGGTGACATTTTTCGAAAATATAAGGTGTTTTTTTGGTGGTGGTGGTGGTAGGTCATGTGTGTGAAGTCTCAATCTGCTTGACAAACTCCCTGAGGTAAACTACTTACTTTCTTTCACAACTGGTAATGTAAGTGAACACAACAAAGACTGTGGAACAATAAAATAGCCTGGAATAAAAGACATTCCAGTCATACTCACTAAAAACTGTAGTCTGACTCAGTCTTTGAGACAAAGGCTGAAAGCTTTGACTATTCTCCACAATGTTTAAAATTGCTTCTTCATTAATAAGTGCTTCCTCGTCTTTATCAGTATGCATCCTATTGGATTCTTTAAAAGAAAAACAAAAAGCAAAGGGATAAAACTTCAGAGAGTCACAGACATCAATACATTATGAAAGCAAGCCACTTCAAAATGGATTTTAGTATTCAAGTATGTTTCCATTATTTGCTATGGCAATTTTAAAAAGGCTTACTCTAACAATGATGAAAATTAAAAGCAAAACTACTCTTCATTTTTTCATAACTGACAATCAGCTCTTCCTTGGCTTACTTCTGCTAATAGTATAAACAGCCAAAGCATGACATAGATTTATGCCTAAACAATTATGCTATTAAAAATACTCACCTTTGTTCATCTTTTTATCTTTATGCACTTCTACCATATTAGCTGGCGTACACTGAAAGGCTTCAGGAGAAAGTACCTCAGAATGTAGTGTTAGCTCAGCAGAGAACTCCTCTGATCCATTACTGTAGTCCACTGATCCTGACAACGTTCTAGTTAATTGAAAACCAATTTTTAAATGCATATTTAAGGTTTGCATAGAATACTATACTTTATGGCAAATGGCTAAACACTTACACAGAGAAGTCATTTTGCTTGAGGATTTCTTTAAGTCTCTTCTGAAAAAATATTTCACTCTCTGTTGCTGGCACAAATCCACGGTCTTTAAAATTTAAAAAAATATTTGTTATTCAGTTTTACTTTGACCTCTCAACACAGAGAGCAGCTAAAATTACTAATCCTATTAGGAAATGGCTCAAAGTTGAAGTGTCCGCTAATTTTATGTGCCAAATTTGAGGGCTGATTTTTCAAGTGTATTTAAACACTTTAAAATACTTCACATACCCCCATTGATCTCATTTGCAACTGCGAGTATCAACAGCATTTACAAATCATGTCGCAATTACACCAAGGTGAGCATTCAGGAAAAGAACAATCAGTGAACAATTTTGAAAGGTCTGGTTTATGCAGCCTGAATAACATTACACAGAAATGCAGGAGAAAATCCACAGTCAGAAGCAGTCTGCCTTAGCCAGGAACCTGCCTCTTTCCTTCTTGCAATCTTCTGGCTTACTTGCCAAATATCATTCATATTTTAAAAGAAACATGGCCTAGGTTTTACAGAGAATAGCTCTGTTCATTATGCAATTAATTTGCAGAGCACGGTCTTCCCTGTGCAATGAATTTTACATTATAATACAGGGATTTGCCCATCCTTTTAGAATTTTCATCTAACATCACCTTAGCTATAATTCCACAGAAATTCAAAGGAACTGCCCTTGTGCATAAACTACCACGGAAAGCTTCACAATAAGAGATTTAATTTTGTCAGTATTTAAACATTTTCCATCATAAAGCATGCAATCTTAACTGTCATTATCATTCATTCTGCCTAGAATGCTTTGTAACTAGCTGAATCAAGATGGTTTTAGACAAGGTTATGTATCTTGCTTTTAAAACCGGAATACACATACTGGGCAATCAGTAAGCTTGGAACTGAAACAACAGTACATCTAAAAAGCCCTCAAACTTGATACACTGATTTAAATTCTGCCTCCTGCTTGCTTCTCATTCACAGTTTTTGATAAACAGCTGCACAATTTTTTTTTTTTTTTTTTTTTTTACCTTGTGACTCAGGTGTCTTAATCTGAGAAGATTCATGTTTCTGTCTCCGTCGCTGCTTTTCATCTTCCCATATAGCTTGTAAACCAGGGTTCCTGCCAATCTGGGCTGAAATTCGCAATAATATATGAAGGGAAGTCTGTCAATGTGATGGAAAGCATTGTTCCCCCCAAATTAGATTCTGACACTCTTCTTCATCTCTTTCATCGTTCTAACCTGTTATTTTTTTAATTGCAATTCTTGCCTTACTCTAGGATTCAGTGTTATGTAAAAGTTAAGGTGTAACTTTATTCGTTTTCTAGATCTTCTGTTTGTTTTCTAGATCTTTGGCTTTTGCTGGTCTTCTCACCAAGTATGTGTATGTATGTATAGATGTATGTACATACACACGCATACTTGATGTTGATATTTCACTTACTCTCCTTATAGGTCTGAAACCATCTGTTATACATTAACAAAAAATCTCTTTCTATTGCTCTGACAATAGGCTATTCTTATAACCTGTTTTATTCCAGAGTTCATTCAATTTTTTTTTTTCTTTTAAACTTTATGAATTTGTAGATCAACAATTCACTAACACTGAAATCTGGATTGTGGCTTAACTAAGCTGAGCCTTAAAAAAGATGACAATATAGTTCCTGTCCTAAAACATTTTAAATGAAAAGTTATTAACACTTCACCTTCAATATCCAGTTGATTTAAAATGTCAGCAGCTACTGCATCCACCTCCAACTCACAGGTACTTTGTGGCTCAACACCTTTCAACATTAAAGAGCTGTGACAACATAAATACCACAGGTTAATTTTATCAATATGTTGATTTTGAAATGCATCATCATTGCTTTCTAACTGGACCGACATCTACAACATTTCAGGGGGAATGGGGATGAGTACCTGAACACAGTATTACCAGTTCTTATCCTCACCTGCAAGTCCTTATGTTAATGGTCATATACAAATTTAGTTAGATGAGAAATTTGCATATTCAACTGAAAGGGATTAGCTTTTTCTTTTGTGAGAGAAGTGGTAAACAACTCTACATACTCCAGCAATTACAACAATGTTGTCCTCCTCAAATAGAAGTTGAAATGTTCTATAGAACTCTCAGCCAATAGGACCATCTGCGTTCACATGATCTTGCACCCAAAAAACACAGCGGCAAGAATTTTTCTCTCTCATTCACAGTTCAGAGCAATGCAAAACAGTTTAACATTTCCAACTAAGGGAAGTGAAGCAAAAAAATGTTTTATTTTTCAGATATTTTTTTTTTAAATTTATTTAGGGGGCTTAGGGGTAGCCTAGTGAATATAAACAGGTTATTGGCATCCTGAACATGAGCAGAACTAAGGATAAATGGTTTGGTAAAGACTTAAAATACTAGAAACAGATGCAAGTTTGTTGTGTAATGATCTGATCATCTTCCTACTGCGCCTTTTCAGATCTGGTAAGGTCAGCGGCCTTCCATCTGTTGCTGTCAGTGAACTAATGTTAAGGAGTCCATGGAGGAAGCTAAGAAAGAGAAACCTTCTCCCAGGTTTATGTGAAAGCCTGTTTACCCTTTTCAAAATTTTTAGGGAAACACAGAAAATCCCCTCAAAGCTCCCCACGGTTAAAATATGCTATTCTTCAGGGAAAATATGCTATTGCTTAGAACTCTATTTAGGTTAATTAACTGGTGACTTACAATATCTACTTGTATTCCTACATTCCCTGACATACACAGAGCCTCAAAAATCTCAGCATGGAATATAAGATATAATCCATTAATATTTTCAATGCTCTCTATAAGCTTTGAATAGAAGTCACTATAGTGCAAGAAGGTAGTAGATGATGTAATTAAAAACTGGATGTCCCCGACACCTTCTCTGAAAATAAAGTATTTACCGATCTAGAAATAGTAAATGTGAAAGGAATGTAAAATTGAACTGCTTCACTTATGTTGTAAGAGCAAAAATCTAATGAATTCTCAGAAAACATCAGAGAACTCAACCACAAAAATATTTTGAACGTCTAAAAGGCTTCAGGGCATCATATTCATTATCAAGAGATAAGATAGCATGCCAAGAAAAAAAAAAAAACAAACCAAAACTGACCCCTTCACCACATTCCCAAACTGTAATATTCTAGAAGAGAAAAATATTTACTTCTAACTCCTTTTGCAGAGGGCTATGGTACAGACCATCAGCAAACTATAGATTACGTGAAGTTAGGACTGAAGCTAGTTCAGACGTGCTCTTCCTGAAGAGCGTTATCCATGGGCAAAGCATGTAGATTTGCTCATTAGAGAGCTAATTAAAACTGCTAGGATGCCTCCTGCAAGAACGCTCTAAATATTTTGCCTGACTTTGAAACAGCAGAAGACCAACAGGTTCTCTCAAATGCACTGCAGACCGTAAACTGGTTTAAACAACCCAAACAGAAGGTAAAGAGCTGCTTTCAAGGCAGCTTCAGTGGGCTACTGCTTTATCATTATACCAGAACCCCTGAGATACTCAGTCCACGCAAAGAGTCCACGCTGTACGTGAAGTACAGAACAAAGGAGTACTTCTAAATGGGTGCAACATTTCTCCCGTCTCAATTCCTCCTGGCCTTCAGCTTTCCTTGCTTCCCCTGAAAGAACAACCCTGTCCTCCACAAACTGAGGTCCTACTGCCCAAAGGGCAAAGGCTGAGATATCATCTTCAAAAGAAGAAAGGGGACACCCCCCCTCCAAAAAAAATAAGAGGGCTACTCATCTGACGGTATAACACAATGTGAGCTTTTATTGACTGCTGTCCAGTTCTGTCCGTAGAATGGTGACCTAATATTTCTGAAGTGTATCAATGTATCATATGATTTAGTTTAAAGATACCAAACGCACTCTTTTGTGCACACAAAAGCAAGAATTACTTATTAGGTCCACAATAGTGTATGAACTTCATCAAGATTAAGAAAGGCACTGGAAAACAAATACTTTGCTTTGTAAGACTGTTAGGTGACAGTATCATGCACACAAAAAACCAAAATTGTTAGGCTATAACTACGTTATTACACCTGTATCTATTTGTCCACCTATGAAGAAAGAAGGTCAGTCAATTGAAATACCAACTATGTTTTTTATAATGCAGAAATAGCTTCCTGCATTGTTAGAGAGAACACTGAGACCTTACAAGGAAATCAGAAAATTATTTTTAACCATTAAAGAGTGAAGTTCTGAAAAAGTCCGCTTTTTTTTTTTTTTTTTTTTTTTTTTTTACATCTCCAGTGGAGATAAAAAAACCCACTAAACTTACAGCTTGTTACCTTAACTGTTTAGGCAAAGAACTGGAGAAGACAGAAATAACCAGTGTTAGAAATGTAAGTAGAAGTTAAACCAGTCCTAGAATATTTATTTACTGGCACTTCTAAGGGGAAAGACAGAGAGGACTGAAAGGACATCTAGTTATTTGGTCATTGTCTCTTTCTATATATCATAGTAATAAAAAGTTCTATTTGTATTACTAGTTCAATTGCTCAGCTGATGCGTAACTTGACTTCTGGGGTAAGAAAGAAATATTCCCTGATGTAAGGCTGATAGGGCTTACTGTGATAACCTCAACCTCTCTACAGCAGACTCAGCTTTCAAGAATCATCTTTGCTCTCCTCCTGTACCACATTGGAATAGTGAAACTTCTATTGGAAAGTAAAATCCTGTGTTATACATAATATGAAACTGAGAAACAAAACAGAAATCTCAGCAATTGGATTTTTAATGAAGTGAGCGATACGAAAAAAGGAATAGGCATCCTGAAAGTCAATTTTAGAAACTGCCTGAAACTTAACATTTTGAAAGCATATAGTTTAAAAGCAGAGAAGAAAAAGTTTCCAGAATAATTTCTTGGCAGCCATACTTTTAAAATTTGTGATGTCACATTTTGTGGCTGCATTAATAGAGTAAATGTATTTTTCACTCTGTATGTAAATGTATGTTTCACTCAGTTACAGCAAAAGAAGGCAGAGCAGGGTATTTCTTTATTCTAAACATCCAAAAGCAGTCTGGCAGAAGTTGTGAAGTACTTATCACGTAGAATTCATTAACAACTGTAAGATGCTATGCATTAATATACAATTACTAATCCCTCCAAGTCAGCACTATTGTTTCAGAGTTATTGTGAGAATTAAGAAAGCATATCATAGAACTAGTAATACAAATGAAACCAAAGCAGCTCAGCCTTTTAGCAGAAGTAGACTGCCCATGCCCTAATGCACACTTTAAGGACAAGCCATTGCCATCACTCCCCTCCCTTCCCAATCGTGCCATCATCTGAGAAACAAGTCCATACCGTCATCAACATGCATACTTTTCATGTCATGCACTTCGGGTGCTCGTATTCATCAAAGTATTCAAACGGAGCCTGCCTGCACGGCAGGCGACAGGAACTGCAGGCAAGCCGAAACTTGCATTTTGATCACATAATAAGAAAAAACTGCAAGATCACTGGGAAACAAGAACGAGGGAGGAGGCTGCAAAAATTCTGTCTACTCCCTTCATGAAATCAAAGCGTTTCTGGGAACAAGGGAAAAGGGACCACAATACACAACGGTCATTGGTATCAGAAGAGTTTGATTTTAATACTTTCTTTTGCTAAATGACACATGTAAATGACCAGAAATCTGGTCAAGATCTGTCTTTGACTTGTTTGGTAGATACAACCGCAAAGCTCTGAGCTATCTACTTTCACTAATTTCCTCTTTAAAAACAGTCCAGAGAGAGAGAGAGAAGACAACTTTCTATTCTTTTCCCTTTAACTAGTTAGGACATTTTCTCAAAAAAAACCCCATGTCTTGGTTTTCCACATCTCCATCAAGAGCGTGGCCAGTGATTTGTCTTGAGAACTGATCAATATCACAGACAGAATTGGCCGAGAGCTTTCCAAATAATCAGATTTCTTATTTATTTAGAGATTCTAATATGGATTTATCCTATAAAAATAACACTAAATTCAACATTGCTAAATTCAAAACAAACTGGTAGTTGTCACTATAACTTAAGTCTTTTTCCATAATAATAATAATAATTTGAAGCATGTTCTTTGTCTGCAACTCACAAAGATTCAAATGATTTGGGCGATTAGAAACAGAAAAGCTCCTTTTGTCCAAGCTCTAATCAAACAGATACAAGGAATCTTTCTGTCAAAAACTACAGTATTCCAATTAACATGGCATATTATTAAAATTAAAAATACTGAGCTAACAAGAGCCCTTTTTTGAAACAAATTTAGGATTTATCATCATAATTCTTGTTAACGTTTTCAGGATTAAGGCAGGGCTGGCAGTCAAAACTGCACACTCCAAAGACTGATGTGGAGGCTAATAAAGGCAATTGACATGTACAGTAAGACTTTCATAAGACTTGAAAAATGTCTCAATACAACCGGGTCATTAACTTGGCATTTAACGCCCTTGTCAAGGTGAGTTGCTAGACACTTGCACTAACAGAAGTCAGGGCAGTAGCACCACAAGCGTCTGCAACATCCAGGTAAGCCACAAAGGCCAAGAAGCCATTTCCTTCCACCTCAGGAAAAACCTCGAAAGGCATATGAAAGCAGAGCAGCTTTCACTGGCCCTTCTAACATTTTAATTTACTCTGAACAAAACAAAAACGTCAGAGGGAGAGGGAGGAGTACAAACTGTCCTGATGTACAGTTATTTAACATGATTACATGCTTCTTTGAGAACTATCTGATCTGAGTACTGTCAATAGCTTGGTCAGCTGTTAGGTTTGCTGATTTTGCTCACCTAGAACAAACATGCACAACACATCAGGAAAATATACAAAGCAACTGTACCTCCCACTCTTCCAGATCAAGCCATGTTTCCTGAGCAGCTACAGTGCTCAGGTGAGAAGACAGCATGAAGAAGTCAGAACATGTCCAGTCACCTAGCTGTAGTTAGTTGAAAATATGAACTACTTCAGGTCATTAGCAGTTGTTATGCCTTGGAAGATACTCAGAAGTGGTCTGTTTGACACAGATTGCCCTATACGACAGGCTAACCACCTGCCTCACATCACATGCATCAGTTTTGCAAAGAAACAGATAATCTTATGTATGTCAAAACCATGATTTGAGAATATCTGCATTAGAACAAGGCTAGAAAAGAAGACTTAGCAAGTCCCAGCCAAAGCTTTTCATAGCATCTAGGTTTCATTTTGTAAAAGAGAACACTGATAGAATTGTTTACAAGGTACAACTTGTAATACGGATATATGAAGGGCAGGGTTAAGTGAGATGGCACAGGAATGGAAACAACCTAGCTACAAGAGAACAAAAGTTTACTCTCCTAAGAAGCAAGGGTTGCACAACACTGAGCTGCCATGGCTAGGCTACTTGAGATACTCAAACCAATTAATTTAAAATTACCTTTTATACCTGCACACTATGCTGAAAAACTGCAGTACAAATCCTTCATACCTTTACAGAAAAAGCTCCAAATACATTATTTTGAGAACAGACAGAAAGAACGGTCCTTACCTTTGAAGAAAGTAAAAATTTTTTGGCACTATCCACTGGCATGATAATAATAATGTAGGATGAAACCTGTGCTCAAAGAAAGTACCAAGGTTTGGTTCCTCAGATGCTGAGGCAATGAATTAAAGCAACAGTGGATGCACAATTAAAAAAGTGCCCACTACATACAGTTAGCTAGATCAAAGCCCTCAAAAACCTTGAAGAATGGACATCAAGGTCAGTATCTTAATTCACCAACGTTAATGACAGCCTAGGGAAACAAGTTCTGTGATGACCACATCTCAGGTATTTATAATGTTAAACTGAGGACAGTAGATAAAAATTTAACCCCACAGAGAATCTGAAAGGTGTCACTCAACTCAGTGATAAGGACTCTAATGTAATAATTTTCCATACTCTGTTCATGGAAGAAAAAAACGTCTTTGCAGGATGTTCCAGGGACTTGAATAATGCGCACATTTTATTAATAATCAAATGGCTAAATAAAAACATGTACATCCTGACAAGCGAGAAAAGCAATTATGACAGCCACAAATCTAATAGAAATCTTTAACATTACATAACTGCTAGACTGTGCAATACTGTTATTTGTCAGATCTCTCAATTTCCATATAAACTAGCATTCAATAGCAAATCTAGGATTCAAAAAAGAAAGTGTTTCTCAAAAGCATTCTACCAAACATTCTGCTTTTAACACAGCATGTCCAAGTGGTAGACTTGACCGGCAGATTACTCCAAGCCTGGTGTTTACCAGAAAGTTTTCTCACTGGAACTCATGGAAGTGTTTCATCATTTATTATCAGCTACCTGAGGGATAACATAAATGCGTCTCATGTGAAGAACTCTTGTCAAAACTGTTGGATAGCGCTGCCAGACTCAGGTGACTACTGCCTATTTTAAGGAGTGAGTTTTGTAGGTTCCAGTCTGATAACGCTGGCAAGTATCGTATTAAAAGCCTTACAACATCAGGGATTCCTGGGCACTAGTGGCTTTGGACATTTGTCTACTTCAAAACAGAATCACCCTAGAATTAGATTAAAAGAATTGTGCCTGGCTTAATACAGTACACTAATTATAGCAGCATGTTAGTAATTCAGAGATTTGCCAAGAGCAAGACAGGACATGGCTGGGTTAAATACTGTTCTGGAGAAGTGGCAGAGTAGCAAGGTGCTCTCTAGTACTGAAGAGTGAGTTCAGTCACCCAGAAACTTTGGCATAGTTCTCAAATGTTTTTTGAAATAAGGAACCACCACTGGCATTTACTCATGCAAAATGCCGCTAATGTTATATACATAACTTTTGAATAATATTTTTGCATATTACCTACCAGGTATCCAGTATCAGATTTCAACCACTTGATGTACACTAGAGTCAAGAAATGCCAAGTCACTGGCGCTACTTGGTTAAATCAGAGAACCGTTAACTGCCACTTGCAGCAAGGACTTGGCAGATACACGCTGGACTATCTCGAAAATTTATTCTCAATGTACACAAAACCAAGGATAATGAGTCTAAACAGACATCCCAATCACTAAGAATACAAGGCAGCCCTGGAAATTTTGCAGTCTCAAACAACATTTGACTGTCTTTTCCCCTTTTGCTTTTCTTGAAAAAACAACAAACAACTTAAGTGTACAGGCGAAAGGCAGGGAAAGATTTATGACATCTTCATATTTGATATAAAGGACAAGCAAAGACTTAGAAGTTCAGTACTGACACACAGGAGAAATTCTAAATGCTGCTGGAAATAGCGGTGAAATGATGAAATATGGTAAGTAAAAATTTTTTGCTGAACAATTCACAAAACAGTTGAACATCTCAACTTGAACTCAAGAAGACTGGATAACAAAGTGGGGGGACTGTGCTGGTATTGCACATGAAACTAAAAATCAATGTAGCTGTTGATATAGGTATACACAGAAACCAAATGTTTGGAATATAGAATATACTTTGTTAAGGAAAGACAGAAATAAAGGAAGAAGGGCAGCTTTACAGATACCAAATAATGCTGTAGATCGCAAGAATAAAAACAGCATGGAAAAAAATCTGAGTCACAATCATTTTAGGAAACAGTTACAAGGGTTTTCTTGGATAGATATCTCATATACTGTCTGGGTCAGATTTACCCTCCGCAAGGTTGATCACGACAATTACGGGCCCGTTAAACCAACCTAGATGCAAATGTTCAGAATTTTAAAGGAAATAAAAGTAGGAAGGTAATCTGAAAGTGGGACAAACTGCAGTATGGGTTTGATTACAAGAACATTGTTTTAAGTTGATGCCTCCCACAAATAATCCAGGAGAAATTATAATCGACAATAAGTTTTGTGTAAATACAGAACAGAGTAAAATCACGAATGGAAAAGAGTTTAGGTTTGTTACTTTGCAGTGGCATATACATGCTACAGCATGTGGAAGACAGCCATGCTACACCACCTTTAATAGAAGAAGTCATTTTCTAGACAAAGGAATGTTTGACACAGTGTCAAATGGGAAACAATTTCAGTTGGAGATGCAAATTAGTTCCTAAATTATTAAAGCATTCTAAGAGCTGGCTAAAGGCAAAATTCCTATTGGTTATAAAAAAAAGACTGAGGGTTGATACAACATTCGTAGAACTGAATATAGACCAGTTTCTGGGACTGAGTTTACTTTACATCTCATTAATATTATTGGCAAGAAATGCAGGAGTGTACTAATGAAATATGCTGATAAGGCAAGCCAGTAGATGTACTGGATACATAACCAGATCATAGTATCATAAAATGAAAGCAGGGTAACTTAGAAGTAGAATAATAGAAACAGGATGAAATTTATAAATGGGATGCAAGACCCTATATGAACTTGTAAGGGATTCCAAATGGAAGATTATCACTTGGAAAAAAAGGAAGAGGAGAAACATCTTGTACTAATAAATCCTAAAATGTTTATAAGCCAAAATGACGTGGTAAATGAGACTGTGAAGCATTTCAGGGAGAGAACTACCAGTATCATTGCATATGGCACTAGAGAGAATTTGTTTGGTATACTATGTAGTATTCAGGCTTTACATTCAAGAAAGAAATTCCTGCTGGCAAAAGTACAGAAAATGAATGCTAGGGAAGCGGACAGGCTTGGTATTTGCCCCATTACTGCTAACATCCTACTGCTGGAACGTGTGGGAGAGCTGGAGGAGGACTGGCACAAGCGAGGTGTTGCACCCCTGGCTGTACACACAAAAGTGTGGAAGAAGGAGGAAAGAAGGCTTGTGGATACAGCCATGAGGATGAGTGCCTGCAGAGAAGACACCCTTGGCTCCTGCTGTGCTGGGCCCATCCCTCTCCGGGTTTGACAGCCAGGAAGTGCTACTTTGCTTTCTTTTTATCTGCCTTCCCCAGATCTGTGTAAAGTAACATCAGATAATCCCGGTCTAACTTATGATCCAACCCCCCAAAGGTTAAGTAACTTGGCTTACATAACTGAGCCAAATAAAGGTTGAAACAGACTATGAACGAAGTATGCAGCCAAAAAGGGGAAGAAATAGCCCAAGAACAACTGGATATGAATTGACCACAAGTAAAATCACAAGACAACTAATCAGATGAATGTTGTTTCAAAACCTCCTTAAAGCAGGAGTAGCAGAATCAGAAAAACAGATGCTGCCTTGCACAAGCTCAAGTTTTTGCACACTAGAAAAATCTGACGTAAGGTTTTAAAGCACTTGGTTTCTACTGGGGGAGCGAATGCTCCCAGTATATAACACTAGCAAGCAGTGTGGCACATTGAGCCTGATAAGCTATTCAGAGAAGAATGACAGGAACTACCCAAAGACTGAGAAGACTACGAGATGATAGTGTTTTACAGGACCTGTCAAACATTAGAAAGTAGCTTAAAGAATGAACTTGTTATGGGTAAACCATACAAATCAAGGCAGCACCAGATACCGCCTGTTTCTCTTCCCCCAACCCCCCAAACCTCAACACCCCAGATATACTCCTTTTCTTATAGAAGTAAAGCGATTAAAAATTACAAGCTGTAGACTAGGAAATGTCTAGAAAAAAGGAAGAGCATGGGAGACGGATATGAAAATTCTGTGCTGAGATTCCTATGCAGCTACTATTTGAAATGGACAAATTGGAATACTCTGACAGCACGCTATTCATGTTAGTTAAGGGTGATTACAAAAACACAGTCTGTGAACTGATGTGTAAGTATTCTCCATAACTATTAAATTTGCTTAGCTTTTCATCAGAAGTCATTAGCTAGAAACATATCTTCCAAAAACCAGAAAGTTGAATTTGCCACATATATTCCTATTGTTACCTCCCAGTTAGATTTTTACAACCATATACCTGAAAGTGTCAGATGACCAAAACTATACAAACGAACTAAATAATGATTGTCTGTGTCACATTAGCACTTTTTTTTTTTTTTTAAACCTATAAAACATAAAAGGGTCCTTTAAATGAGAGACTGGAACCCTGTAGTATATACAAGTTGATGTATATAAGAAAATACAGCACACACAAAAAAAATTTGGCATGCTGACCTTGGTATTTCATCTTCTTCCCATTCAATGAAAGATGCGCTGTTTGAATTTTCTGGCAAATGAATTGTATGACGTTTACTTACACCTGATGTATCACCTAGAAAGAAAAACAGAATGAGAAATGAATTCATTTATGTGGCAGTATTTTTTACACATATAATTATATAATTGCATTTATTATTTAATACTACCAGTCCAAATGCTCCTAAAGAATAAATAGCACTGCATGATATCATCTTCAAAAAGTAACTATGCTAGCATTTAAATGATTTAACTTTCTTTCTAACATGTAGATACACATAAAAAGAAAAATATATTCTCAACACACTGACATTATTAGAATTACATTTGCTGTGTTCTAGTCGTATCTTAACGTAAATTCAATTTTTTCCTATTTGTGCGAGTTCCAAAGTAAATCATGCAGAGTCTGATGTAAATTTCAGAATTCCCAAGTGTCTGGGTCCTCAGGTCAGATCCCAATGGAAATTAGAAGTCAAAGAAAACACTAAATTCTACTTCACACTTTTCCTTTTCTCATCTGTGAGCTGAAAGAAAATACACAATATATTCCAGATGCAGTAGCAGTAAGTGAAAACCTGCAATGAAGGCAGATGTTGTCTGACCTACAAATAAAGAAAACACCGTGTAAGTTTGCTCGGAGGTCTCAGTGTAAGGAAGTGTGCTCCAAAGTCATGCTGGAGAAGTCCCCTCTGAAGATTTACTACCTCCTTTGTGGTCTCCTCCTGAACCTTCACTCTTCAGAGGAAGGAAAGACAATATACACAGGATGTGGCACAAGAAAGAAAAAAGCCCAGGAATGGAGCTGGGGGGAGGTGGAATAGGAGAAGACCTTGAAAATTACTCAGTCTCCCACTTCTATGTGAAAGACCAGCTCGAACCTTCAATTTTCTCAGCTATGTTGGTGTCACACATTAGCAAGTTTGTTTTTTTTTTATTAAATTTACCTTTCAGCAATAGCAAACACTTTTGCATTTGTTAAAGATACACTAATTGAACGATTCAATTGCCAGAGACCTTCAATAAAGAAATATTTGTTAGAATATGCATTTTTATTCTATGATTTCAAAGTAAATTTCATAGAAGTCTTGCCAATGTGAATTCCACTACTTGGAATACCAGGGATAGGGATATGTCATGTAGCAAAAAGCCCTGAATAATATAGTTACTACAGAAGCAACTAGGAAACACCATGCCAAAAGTGCCTTAGGAGCTACAAATAGAAGCAACTGAAATCCAGCAGGCTTAATTAAATATGTTCCAGACCAACCCCACTGTACCCAGACTAGTTCCTGCAAATCCTGCCCCTACCTCAGACTCCTAAGTGCCCTGACATGGCACACAGACACTAAACTCACACTGGAAATGTGGTACTCAAGTGTGGTGAAAAGACATGCTTGTATTTATGTAGGAGCTAGCTCACATTCAGCCACACCTGCACTAAGATGGTCTATGCACTACAATGCCTAAGCAAGTGATTACAGAAAGACAACACAAAATATCTGATCCTGTTTGCACAGACCCAGCTCAAACCTAGCGTAGCTTAGTGCCTGTGCTGTTCTAAAGTGACGACTTGCCCTTGGGCAGAGCTGGTGCAGGAAGAAACACAGCCATGATTTTACTGTGTGGCATATCGACTAATTGTCCGTATTAAAATGCAAGCTGACTGTGCATGGAAACATCTCGTTATTTTTCATCTGCAACTTGATTATTCTGAGTTGATGAAATGGGACTGAATAGATGTATACTCTAAAGGAAAATACATCACAGCAGCTATGCAAGATTTTAGGCCAATTGGTAAAATATATACTACTATTTTTAAAAATTATATGCATTTCAAATATCACACCAGGGCATTTTCAGTGCATTACCCCCTTTCTTATTCCCTAAGAATCCTACTTTCAAATACTTCTAAAAATCGAGGCTTAAATTCCTGTATCAGTTTGTTTCTTCAGTAAAGTTACTTATAGGGATAGAGATTTAAGGAGACTCAATATTCCCCTTTTCTTGACACAAAGATCTTGAAAAACAGTAGCAGCGACACATCAAGGTCTTTCAGAGTCATAGTACAGAAGAAGATTCAACTATTGAAAATAAAAGTTTTGTAATAGTTTTAGTGGCATGTGGTGCACAAATGAATTTGCAGCCTTCTTCCTCACTATCCATAAAGAGAAGAACTTGAAAAAAAGAACTCCTGCATCTTCTCGATACAGGCTGATGAAGGCAGAGTATTCCTGCTACTACAAATCTGCCTGCTCCTCTCTCAGCCTTCAAAACAGTCTACGTATCTCAATGAAAAAAATACCACTGGAAACAGGCTCCTGAGGCTGCTTAATTACATGTAGGAACAGATCTATTATTGAATTTTCTATTTCTTGCCAGACTGATTTTTGTATCATCATCTGCAAGGGAAGAACAGTAATTGTTTGCGGCACATCTTTAGGCAAAGGCTTTTACTGCCACCTAAGAAACAATGTTCAGCCTGGCCTGCACGGCACAAACTACACATGACTAAAATGAATGCACACCCCCAAGACACAGAAGCTGTGGAACAGGCAGGTAAGCGTGTCAGTCATAAGAAGAGGCTGTGCCTTCTACACTACTCCAACAGGTCTGAGATTAGAAAGGCTAGCTCTTCTCAGGGCTGCTGTGCAAGGACTGGCCTCTTGACAGCATTGCCTCTATAAGGTTGTACCAGGGACAAACCATTTATCATTCAGCTGCTGTGCTAGGAGTAATAGATAGTGATCCTGTGACCGGGGACTGCAACAGACTGAGGCAGGCTACTTATACGTGTGATGAGGAGCCACTCAAAGTGTTATGATACTTGCTGGGAGCACTGCTGCCACTATCTGATCAAGCCAGGACAAGGTAGCCTGTCATTTTCTTGCTTTTATCCTACTGGATTCTCCCCTACCAGAATAGTTACAGTTCAGTGGCCTCAGCCCATGCTCCTCTTTCACCCTCTTCTTCCCATTCAAGACCTAGGTCTCTAATCCTTAAATAAATGATGAAGGAGAATATAAATAGCTTGTGTCTTTCACCTGTCATCTGAAAGAGAGAGTGAGAAGAGCTATGGAAAAAGGATGGGAGCAACTACTCAATACAATTGCATTGCATGTCTCCAGAAGGCTGCTTTGGAGGTTTGGAAGGCTAAAGGTACCTGACTATACTTCCTCAGGACTGAAGATCCTGAAAATGCTCTGTCTGTGGCTGAGCTTTTGTCTTCCTACAGTTTGGACACCAGCAAAAAAGTGTGGCCTATTGTTGAGTATTAAAAGAATATTTTTCTTTAGATGAGAATCACTTACAAAAAATAATCTATTCCTGTCTGAATATATATGCATAAAAATAATGGGAAAAAAATTAAAGTCAGCATGATTCTTACTTGCTGTTTTTAGAGAAAGATACTTCACCATTCTTTTCAACTCTTGCTTTAGCTGTAGGAACAATTATGATTTAAGTAAACAATACTTATTGTCCTAAATGTTAAGTACCAAAGACATTAAGGTTTTCCTACTGTTATCTCCCCTTTATACTGAAACATTTAGAAAACATTATGGATGTTCTTGTCCAACTTCATTTTTATTTAAGTGCGTACACTCAAAATGCCAAACTAATTCTTTAAAATGAAAATTTAAAATACCTCCTTTGCTCAGACATTCATATTTCAAATTTCACCTGAGAGCAAATGACCTTAGTACAAAACACAAACGTTTCAATTAAAAACATTATTTGTCAGCAGAGCACAATGATTAGCCATAATTTTGTAAAGACAAGAGCACAGCAAAAAAAAATGAATTACAATTGATACAGGGATCAAAAACAAATGTCAAAAAATTAAAGCAACAGTATTAGTATGCGATCTTCCATGTGAATTCTTCAACTAAATATCAACTATTTTTAATCTTCTAACTTGGAAAGAGGTGTGATCATCTTGTGAAAATGGTCACAGCCGTGCTGCTGACAGAACATGTGTTTCTTGATGTATAGCATCTCATTTCAGGAAGCAGACTCTTCCTCAATCCCAATACACAGGCACAAAAAGGAAAATGATAGAAAGCTAGACACAGACTTTGTTTTGACACAGAAAGCAAACTATAGGGCAACAACACATGATACCCATTCAGCCACAAACTACGGCAGAAGTCTGACAGCTAGCGACATTTTGTTCAAAATGGTAGTTTTTAGCCTTCAAAAAAATTACGCGGTCTTAAGAAATAAACACCTTACTTTTTCTCCTTGCCTTTCTGAATTTGACAGCAGCCAGGTTTATTAAATTCATTCCATATAAGTTGTAGTCTATAAAGAGTTGAAGGAGGTAGGGAATATGGGCTTCATGAGGCTGGTAAGATTTGTTCATTATGGCTCCACCTTGCAGAAGCTCACATACTCTAAAATTAAAGACAATTTGGACATAAACCAAAAATTATTCCAGTACAACAATATTGATATTTGATTTTATCAAAATATAAAATACTTAAATTTCTTTTAAATTTTGCTTTAGTTGCATTTTTAACTTAAGAATTTTGTTTTCACAATAACAGACCCACAAAAATTACCTCCGCTTATAATTATTCAATATTTGGGTGTTAATTACAAAGGAGCTGTGAATACTCCAGCTTAAACAAACAAACAAACCTCAAAAACCATCATACCATGTACTATTCCTGCAACTGATCCAAAGCCACTATAGTCCATGAAAATCTTTCTACAGAGTAACTATGGCAGCTGTATGCCTACACAACAGTAATAACTTTGAAAGTCTCTCTAGTTGTCCTTGACGTATATACAAAGATGTCCTGCATGGTTTTAAAGTTCCATACTATATACACAGAAGCAGTATTTTAACAACTTCCTAGAAGTTGTTAATGTTAATTTGTTGATGACAAATCTTCTCTTTTAAACATCTACACATTAAAAAATAACTGCAGGTATTTGGATAATTATAAATTGGTGCAATAAATTTAACAGGATGTATCTATAAATCAAAGAAAAGCACTAATCATTTCTAAATGCCACAAATTGGGTCAAAAAATAAAATTTTATACAGAAAAATTAAAGGAATAATTTAAGTGAAGTGTTAGTCCTTATTTGGATACAAGGAATTCAAACATGAGAAGCTCCAAAGTTCGAAACAACTGTCATGTCATACATGCATATAGATTACATTAAGGCAGAAATTTAACATCATGCAAAATTTTACTAGCCTAGAACAAAACCCAGACAATCCTATTTTATGATCATGTATTAGATCTTTAAAAAAAAACCCAGTTACAATAGGTAATACTACACACGCAAGGGATTTCAGTTTATGCTTGAGAAATAATTTCTCCTTATTTATTCCTGAATTTACCGCAACTACTGTGACAGTAAGATTGAGATCAGCTGTGCTTTCATTTAACAGAACATTACTCTATTGAGAAATAAATAAACCGTCTAATAACAAAAACTCTCCAGTTTTTCAAGTATATTTTAAATTTAATAATGGGTGCTGGAATTTAAAAACTACCAAAATTCACTTCATAATATATGACAGAGTACTACATTGTTCCCCTTAATAGTTTTCCTCGTTTTCCTTAAGAGTTTCAGGAAAAGTAACTTGATACAAATTTGTTCAAGTGTTCAACAATTACAGTTAATACAAGACAACTAAAGGCAGGTATATTTTAGTCTTGCTTTCCTAACATGCTACTGCTTTAAAAATAATATTGGTGTGCTTAAAATTAGCAATTTTCTTATGTGTTTTGAAAAATTTGGACAATAATTTTGTTGCTTTTATTTTATTAAGATGTAGGTGAATCTTGCTTCAAAATTGACTTTTAAATACAAGATATAAGGAAATCAGCCAGAACTTCATACCACCACATCCTTACCTTTTTACCATTGCAGGATTGTAAAGATAAATCTTCATAAACTGTCTCTCCTTTTCATGGTAACCATAAAAAGGCCTGGAGAGGAAGAAGTAAAAGCAAGAAGCTAGCCAGTTATGCTGTGGCATTTATTCAACCGCATTTTACTATAAAGAGTATTAAAATCCAAGGAAAAAAATTAGAAGACAAACTGCATATCCAGGAGAATGAGAATTCCCATATGTCAGGCCAAAGGGTAGCACAACATTACTATATAATATGTCAAAGATAAAAAGAATAGGCCCTATGCATATCAAAGTATCTAAAAAATTGGAAGGCATTTCTGGCTTAACATTGTTTCTTACTTTCCACACATGTAAACATACTGATGGCACACCATCATAATAGTACTCTTAACAAATTTATTAGTGCTGGACTGCTTCCAAAACAGCTTTCAGCCCTTCTGATAAATGCTGTAACAAAGTCCTTAAGGACATTAATTCTGCACATCAGGTGCAAATGAGTAAATACTGGCTGTGTAACATAAATAACTGAACAATAAGAACTGCTTAAAAGAGTGAATAGTTGCCCCTTTTCAGTGATTACTAATCATCTCGTGCACTAAATGAGGCATGAATCCTGAAGAAAATAGGATTTGAGAATGCAATTAAAGAATACATAGCATAATGAATATGTCAAGATTAAACTGAGGTTGAACAGCCAGCATTAATTCTGGTAATACTTGACTGAATTACTGACTTTTCAACATCTAGAATTCTAATCTAATCTAACATACTTGTAAAACAGCATGTTAAGAAAACAGGCCATAATTCAACACATTGGGTGAATGCAAGAAGTCTACAGTTTGCAGTAATCGCAACCAAAGTCAACAGAAATTCAGGAAAGCATACATTAAAAATGTCACCTTTAAAAAATAAAATAAAACAAAATCTCTTTATCAAAAATATTATAAAAAAATGCAACTGGGATGCTTACCTGCTAAGTCTAAAAAATGAAGTTCAGTAGTAAGAGGGATTTCAGTCCTAAATTAAATGCAAACTCAGCAGAACTGCACAACTACAGCATTAATACTGCTATCCTTAATATGGTTAAATATGCACACATTTAATATCTCCAAAAGCTAGACTGAACTATTTAAAAAAATGTTTATGATGTTAAAACTGAGCTAAGTTGAAACAACAAACTTCAAGCTGTTAAGCTGAAAAGGGAGATCAGATCTTGTATAATGAATCAATCTCTTTCTTATAGAGGTAGTATAAACCTAATGACAGGTTATATACCTTGAGTTATAATGACTCAGTGTGCTGTAGGCATGTAAATTAAAAGCTACTTTAAAAAAAAAGTCAGCACTTGCATGGCATACTCACATTGACATGGCAGCAGGGAGAGCAAGATTTATAACACTTCCAAGGTTAGCTATGAACGCCTACTTTAACTTCACAATGCACAAGGACAGTATATTTCACCTCTTTTTTTATTCCTGGACCTCCACTATGTTTGGAAGTTAACGCAACAAAAATCTTATGTTAAACTTACAAGGGTTTAGCAAACACCTTTATTATTTATTTATTACATAACAATTTTCCTGCTAATGTAGAAGAGAAGGCTTAAGATAAACTCCAAGATTTAATGAAAAATATAGGCTTCTCACCATGGAGACACTATAATATTTATGAGCAGAATCTGACCCTGGTCAGAAGAGAAGAAAACAAATTTCTTTTGTGACTACATAAACATGTCTATCTACCCAGGTAAAGATGAAGATGTATTATAATTTCTGTTAGGTGCTTCCCATTAGCCTCTTATGCAAGCAAACAAAATGGATGAAGTGCTCTTTCCTATGCTTCTTTGAGGCAATGAGTATTGAACTTTCAGTAATGACTGTTTTGAAGCTGTAAGGCAAGAGAGGGGAAAGAGGCAGGATCTCCTAATCTCTGTCTGTTTTCTCACTGAGTCGAGGAAAGACTGTCTTCAGCAGTTGACTCTGCCCAGGTTTTACTGTTGAGATGAACAGCTATACTACAATTCACATAGTTCTCAGAAAAAGGACAAAAATAAGAAATCCGGTGGGTTACCTTCCTTGTTACTGCAAAAACACATCAGAAAGTTCTGACTGAAGATGAAAAGAAGTTATTGTAGCCCCTTTACTAGCAATATCTAGAAGGTACCACTAAAACTGGCTGGAAACAGAAAGATTATCTTCCTAAACTTAGAAAGAACATATTTCAAAAGTGCATGGGAAAAAAAATAAGTAAAAGATAGTGCTGCATAGTACTGAAAATTAGCATTCACATTGTTTTGAAGATGAAAAATTCAATGCATGTATAGACTAACTGTGTTCCTCCAGGACAGCTTCCCATTACTCACTATGATTTGACGTATTTTTCAGTCTTTGGTTATGCGACTTAAATAAAAATTAAGAGAATCCTTAAAATGTTAACATTCTATAATAGCATATAGTTCCAGCAGTAGTAGAAAGCTACACCAAATAATAAAACACAACAGTCAGCTTGACAGATAAGAAAACTAATGTGTAAGAGTCTCCACTTCATGGCCTGTGCTGCTGGGAGAACCAGATGGGTAAACATGAGCTGACAGTCTCTGCGATGTGCTTCCTAAAGGGGCCATCTCATATTAACAAAGAAAAGGAGACCTAGAGTCAGGCTCCTGCAAAACATGGCTGGTCACAGGGAACCCAGAATAACCCAGACAGGTAGAAGACGCCAGCTGGAAAGTACTGCTGTAATAGCAGAGACAGAAAAAGCTAAAAGGAACAGATTTGGAAAAGTTACAGACACTAGGATCCAAGTTTAGGAAAAAATGGTTATGTCAGGTGTTTGGGGGGAAAACCTGTTGATTATTTTAAAATCAAAGCAAGTGAGAAGAATTATTTAGTAGTTGTACAGGCCTGTATGAAGACACACATGGGGAAAAGAAAAAGGAAAAGCACTGCAGTCACTCAAGTCCATAGTAAGTGCTTCTATTTAGTACAACTGCAAAAACATTTCAAAACAAATAACTAAAAATCCTAACAGGTCATACTTACATTCCAGATACTAATGATACTTTGAAAACATGTTGAATAGTAGAAGATGGATTGCCTAAAGCCACATTAAGCGCTCTGTCAATGCTGAATGCCACTTGACGAAGATAGTATTCCGGATGCTGTCCAAAACCATCATATGGTACATAGAGGTAAGGAAAGATACCATGTAAGTGGAGACAAGTCTTCTGACCTAAAGAAGAAAAGGTAAACATTTATTTTCTAATGACCACATCTTTTACTTCTTTTAAGTAGTCCCTAAGTTTGAATTTTTCCAGGTTATTTTCAGGTTCTGCAGACAGGATAAATTTATGAAACAAGTTCAGGTGTATTTCAAACAAAAGGTACCGATTTAGAGCAGTTCTCACATTTGATTCATTGACAACAGCAATACAGAACAGATGCGGTTACGTAATATACACAGTGGCAAATTCTGCTGTTATACAATTGTAATCCTAACGATTTTCTTTGTAGTAATAACACAACACCTCTCTGAGAATAATTTCGCATACTGAGTCACTGTTGGATGGTTAATGGTTTCTCAGCCTTTGTGAAAATTTTGCTGTATCAAAATTTTTCCCATTCCTCACTGGGATGAGCATACAACCTCTCAGAAATTAAAAAGAATGTTCAGAACATCTACGAGGCCAGTCAAGATTCTAGTTATTAAAGCGTAAGTTTGGATATGGAAAAAAAAAACCACCAGGTGATTTTCAACATTTTAAATCGGTGGATCCCTGAAAGGTCTCTATTGCATATGCAGGTCTCTAGCCTTCTAACAACACGTTTACGTCTCAGCATTAGCTTTCATGAGTCCACAGTAACAGCAGAATGAAAGAATACACCATGAAAACCATTCTACTAGACCACAGCTTGAGCTTCTGTTTCAGACAAGGTAGTACAGTGATGTGGACCGGGATCTCCCAAACCTACCACGTTTTTTGGGAGACTAGTCTCAACTGTAATGCGTGTTCTCCGTTCTTTCCTCACCACAATACAACAGAGCATGCATTCACTGCTGAAACTAACATCAGGTCCTGCTCACCACCCTTCCAGCCCCAAAAATCATTCATGACTTCTCACTGGTCAATGAAAAAGTTTCACAGAAAAATACTATAAGCATGTCGCTGATTAACCCCCACCGCACCGTAATGATAGGCCAAATATATTATCTTGCATTTTGTTTGGATAAACTCCCTGCATGAAGAGAGCAAAACAGTATCTAAAGGCAGTGCTTTCATCAACCAGGAGATAAATAGGGTGCACAACTTCACTGGTCCACAAGACCAATGACAAGACTTCCAAAAGTCCATTCTTTCAAACAGATTATTTCTCAGCAGGTAGACCTTGCCTGAACTATTTACACTCACTCATACCCACATCAGCGCACCACTGGCCACCCAGTGAACGCAGCTGTAGGTCCACTAAAGCGCAGGAAGAACAGAGCTTCAGAATCAAGACTGCTTGCAGATTTTTACATTTGTGAAATGCATGCCTCCAAATACCATAAACACCATTGCATTTTTTTTTACTGGGGGTCAGATGTATTGTTCTTTCTTCAAATATTTATCAGGCCTTCACATAATGTCTAGAAGTGAAAGAAACTGCTCTAAGGATGGTAGTACAAGTCCATTTTCCAAGGTGAATTTTATTCTCCCTATAAGTCATCCCCATCAAGTCTCTTCAGCAATGTTTAAATACAACCTATATACGCATAATGTTGAGGACATCATCTATGATGAATTCTGCCCATGCTTTTAAACTATTTCAAGAGAAGAAATTGCTGTATTATGTACTTCAAATAACAATACACTAAAAAAAAAAGAGGAAACTAAAGAAAGAGAAACTACAAACTAGAGGGTTTTTTTTTAATGGTAAAATAAAGGACAGTAACAGCTTTATATGGCAGGAAAATTTCTGTCTCCCTAATGTGGGCTAAGTCATTTATTAGTAGCACATGAACCGAGAGAGTATTGATCCATGCAGTGGTAGCAGACCATTTATTTTCTGTACCAAGCCACCAACAAATCTGAGTGTTTACTCATGGTTGTACTTAAGATTGACTTTGAAATAAAGGATTCCCTCCCCCCTGATATAATTAAGAGAAAATTATTAGTTGTTTAAACTCTACAGTACCTCTATTCATTTTTGTTTGGTTGTTTTTTTGGGAGGGCTTTGGATATTTTTTTTTTAGTTGGGTTGGAGTGGTGGGGGGGTTGGTGGGGTGGTTAGTTGTTTTTTTTTTTTTAAATGTATGCTAGGATCACATTCAGGGAGAAATTCAAATGAATTCATACAAATTATTTGTCTGAATGCCTACTGAAGCTTCTAAAAAACAAGTGAACAAACCAAACTACCCCAAACTAAATTTGATATTGGAGCTACAGACTAAGTATTTCTGGCAAATATATAGGTCTATCCCCCTATAAATTTTATAAGTTCAGGTGACAACTTGTCAGTCAAACTCAGTTCTGCACTCACTTTTTTTAACACTAATAGCTATGAACTCTTGTTCTTTTTGATAACACTTTAAAAAAAAAAAAATCTTTGCTTTAATGGTTGCCCAACTATTCTGAGTTATAGTTAATTGTTTCTCCAGAAAACAAAATTAGAAAGCATCGGAATAAATAGAACTGGAAGACAGTCTAAACTTACTGTACTTAAATACAGGTTCCTTTCAAGTTATGCGCAAGACAATTAATAATGCTTTTATAGCTAGCACCTGATTACTCAAGTTAATTAAATTTAAAAAACAATATAGCCATTTCTACTGCAGCAGTTGAACAATTCTTGCTGAACTGAAATGCCATTTTATTGTTGAATAAAAAAAGAACACGTGCGAAGAAAGCTTCCTTCTATTTCCTTTTGTCCCCTTCCTCTGCACTCCTCTCTATATGCAAAACACCCATGAAAAACACCATAGCCTTCAAATGACCAAAGAGTCAAATTACCACCTAACTCCAGGGAAAGCTTATGAACTATACACAGAGCTGCTTTTCATTTTTGATTCTGCCGAGAAAGCAAACAAGCCACTGCTGATCTAAGACTCCTATTAGGCCAGCAGCTGTAAGGTTACATGGGTTCATACAGCTACTCACTTTGATCCTTGTTAGTATTGACTCATTTACCATGATATTTGGTTATACTGCTATTTTTATTTACAATCCACATTAGTACAAGTCTTACCCTGCTAGTATTAAGAACAGTCGTTTGCTTCCATCATTTAAGTAAAAGCATCAAATTGCACCAAATATCATGGTGTTGAGTCTGAAGCCCAGACTCCAGTAATAGCAACCATGGTTTGCACTAAGCCATGACAAATTCTAGTGGATTCTTTCCAATAGAGCCACAGGGAGAAAACAGATCTACCCACTGAGGGTCTCAGGTCACACAGGCTCACCAATTAACATAAATTAAAAACTTGGCTTGGGATAAGGTTAAGAAGTTTTATGCTTTAAATGTGTCAATCTTATGTTTCTGTTTCTTTTCAGAGATACAGACAGAAGCATATTTGTACCACTACAACAGCAGTGACCGCTACAGCGACCAGCAGATGTTATTTTTACATCTATTCATCAGTTTCTTTACATCTGTAGAATCAATGGAAGTGGTGCTCGACAGCAGATTCTGCAGAAAAAAACATACGGTTTATATGATCGCTCTCCTCAGAATTTCCCGATGCAAAACTGGATGCTTGGAAGTGATTCCCAGAGTTTTCAAATGGGACAGGCCACTAAAACATTTCATGCTGTGGCCTCATCATAGACCTACTGTGCACGTGCACCACAACCATTCTGTACACAAGCAGTACATATGATATCTCTATTAACAAATGAACATAATGTGTACGTAAATGCTAGGGCTTGTGGTGATAACGGGTTATCAGCCAGGAGGAGGCTGCTGCCCAAACAATTTCTCTGGCCCACACTCTCTCAAAGAATGGGGTCTGCACTGGTTGAATTTATCTGCAAGTCACAGATCAAGCATCCCAGTGTACGACTCAAGGGGACTGCTGAGTAAACATATAGAAATCTAGAAGTAAAGCTGAGGCTTATTCACAAGTCTTTTTCAGGTGCTAAATGAAGTGGCGGATGAAGGAACACAAAAAGTGCTGCTAAAACATAGAGAAGAGGCAATACACAAAACATTGAGATATTATGAGATACTCAACTAGCAAATTGGCTATTTTCTCTGAAAAGAAGAAACTGCAAACTAAATGTCAATATAGATGAACAGCCAGAATAATAATGAACCAATACTTCAAAAATAATATAAATGCAATATTTTCAGACAGTAAAGAAAGTGAGCCCACCCTCCAAACCCATACTTACAAAAGCAAGCGGCATAAATGTTACTGAAGTATTAAACCAAAATACAGCATTTTGCATACTTGAAACCCACAAGAGAGAGATTAAGAAAGCCAGCCTGCTATTTTTTTTTTGAAGACAGTTGCCATATGCATTACTGTTAGGAACTTGTACCAAGCATAATCCTTGAGCTACCGTATCATTTAAAATATTAGAAGAAAAACCTGTAGCAACCCTAAGACAGAAAAATTCAATATAATTAGAAGAAAACTGAAACCAGTATGATAAAGGAATGCGAAGTCGCTCAACAACTACTCAAGAAGATGCAAGAACTGATGTCTTCTGACCACCAGAATGCTCAGCTGTACAGGATGATCTGGTATGGATAAAAATGAGATGCAATCTATTCAGAATCACAGAATGGCTGATGTTGGAAGGAACCCCTGGAGGTCATCTGGTCCAGCCCCCCCTGCCTAAGCATATGAACACCTAATTTCACAGCACAATAAGCTAGAGAACCTGAGGATTATTATTCAAATGTCCTCAGAGAAATGCTTTTTCACCATTTGAAAAAATTTATTTTGCTTTAAACTTCTAAAAATTTCTTTCTGCTAAAATAAAACAGGACAAATTTCTGTACAAAAGAAAAATGTGAAAATTATGAAGAAGGGACCTTACTGTATTGTACAGTTTAAGAATAAAATTTACAAGTTAGACAAGGAGCACCTAAGGATTCACCACAGTTAGCACATGAAAATCTGTGTATATATTCAAGGCAGAGAAGACACAAGTCCATTTGTTCTGGCTGTAATTCCACACATACACGACTACCTGCTGGCTCATATTCCAGCGAGGGGAGAGCTCATGCAGATACTGCCTCCAGTTACCTCCTCTGGAAGATTTCCACTCTCATGGGAGGACTGTCTGAACAGAGCACATAGACAATCCTAAACCAATGCAGTTTATAGCCTAGAATATTGAAGTGCACTGGAATCCACTGAGCCTACACGTCAATACTGAGGTCAAGGCACCCCAAAGAAACCACACACTAGGTTGTAGGATCTGTTCTACCTACAACTAGCCAAACGCAACGTTTTCACATGAGACTGCCCTAATCACAAGGCTACAGGCAAAGCGCTACAGACGTGAATTTGTACCACCACAGACAGGAATGCAAGATTTCTACAGTAAGAATAAGAGCCTGACTCCGCAGCTCAGGGGCATTCCAGCCTCAGTATTGTTTACGCATTAGATAGGATGATTCTGAAGTACAAAATCCCTGCATCTGAGACTTCTAATAATGAATGAAAGCATGTCCTTTTCCATGTGACTCCTTGAAAAAAGGTAGTCTCCATCTTCTCTGTAGCCACCCTTTAACATGGTGATAAGGTCTCCTCTAAGCCTTCTTTTCTCAAGGCTGAACAAACCCAGTTGTCTCAGCCTTTCCTCATGTGGCAGGCTTCCCAGTCCTTTGATCATCTTTGTGACCCTTCTCTGAACTCTCTCCAGCCTGTCCACATCTTTCTTGCATAGCAGGGACCAAAACTGAAAACAGTATTCCAGGTATGGCCTCACAAGCACTGAGTAGAGTGGGATAATGACTTTATCTCTGCTGGTGATGCCCTTGTTGATGCAATCCAGCATCCTCTTGGCTTTCTTTGCCGCAGCAGCACACTGTTCACTCATAGGGAGGTTGTTGTCCACCAGGCCCCCCCGGTCCTTTTCCAGAGAGCTGCTCCCCAGCTGTGTAGACCCCAGCCTGTGCTGCACTCCTGGATTATGTTTTCCCAGGTGCAAGACTTTACACTTGTCCTTGTTGAACTGCATAAGGTTCTTGTTAGCCCATTCTTCCAGCCTATCTAGGTCTTCCTGCAGGGTGGCTCTCCCTTCCGAAGTGTCCACTTCCCCACTCAGTTTGGTATCATTAGCAAACTTCATCAGGGTACACTTGATCTCATCGCCCAGATCACTTAAGAAGATACTAAACAGCGTTGGGCCCAATATCGATCCCTGGGGGACCCCACTTGCGACAGGTAGCCAGTTTGAAAGGAGCTATTTACCACCACCCTCTGGGTGCAGCCTGTCAGCCAGTTCCCCACCCATTGCACAGACCACTTGTCTAGACCGTAACATGAGTTTCTTTAGGAGGAGGCTGTGGGAAACCTTATCAAAAGCCTTGGATAAATCCAGGTAGACTATGTCCGCCGCTCACCCCACATCAACCGAGCAGGTTACTTTGTCGTAGAAGGCGATCAGGTTTGTCAAGCACAATTTGCCCTTGGTGAATCTGTGCTGGCTTTTCCCAATCACATGCTCCATTTGACTTGTGATAGCCCCCAGGAGGATTCATTCCATAACTTTCCCAGGGACTGAAGTAAGACTGATGGGCCTGTAATTTCCTGGATCCTCCTTCAAGCCTGTTCTTGTAGATGGGGGTGACATTAGCCTTCTTCCAGTCTTCTGGGATGTCCCCTGAGCTCCATGACTTCTCAAAGATTATGGAGAGCAGCCTCGCAACGACGTCAGCCAGCTCTCTTAACACCCTTGGGTGGATAACATCAGGGCCCATCGATTTGTAGGGGTCAAGCTCCTGTAATAGGTCACATACCAACTCTTCCTTCACTGACAGTGGGTTTGTGTCTGCATCAACCTGGATTTTTGTTCCCAAGGCCTGAGGCCCAACAGTGCTGGCAAAGACAGAGGTGAAGAAAGTGTTGAGAACCTCTGCCTTTTCAGCGTTGTTGGTGACTAATTCACTTCTCCTGTTTAACATCGGGCCAATATTTTCCTTCTGTTTCTGCTTGTTGTTCACGTACCTGAAGAACCCTTTCTTGTAGTTTTTGACATCTCTGGACAATTTCAATTCGAGCTGAACTTTTGGTTTTCTAACTGCATCTCTGCACACCCTGGCAATGCCCTTGTAGTTCTCAACGGGTATTCGTTCACTTTTCCATCTCTGGTATACTTCTCTTTTGGTTTTGAGCAGACTCAGAAGCTCACAGAAAAGCCCAGGGGGTCTCTTGCTCCACCTACTTCCCTTACCTTTAAAGGGGATGAACTGTTTTTGTGCTTCCAGGAGAGTGTTCTTGACAAACTCCCAGCACTCGCTAGCTCCTTTATCGTCCACGGAAGCTTCCCACAGAATCCCTCCCAACTGAGCTCCGAGAAAGCTGAAGTTTGCTCTTCCAAAATCTAGAGCCTTTGTCTTAGTACTAACTTGGCACATCTAACATTTGTATGAGGAAGCAGTCCTCAATGCATTCCAGGAACTTGATGGATGACATGTGAGCTGCTGTGCTGTTCTTCCAGCAAATGACTGGGTAGTTGAAGTCACCCATAAGAACCAGGTTCTGTTGACCTGAAGCTTGCTTAAGTGACCCAAATATTGCTTCGTTGGCCTTATTGTCTTGGTTTGGAGGTTGGTAGCAGATGCCTACTGTAAGATCCCTCTTGGAGATGACCCCTCTGGTCTTGACCCAGAGGCATTCAATAGGGCTTCCACAATCACCGTAGTTGGTTTCTATACATTCAAGATCTTCCTCAACATAGAGCACAACTCTCCCCCTCTTCTTCCCTGCTTGTCTTTACGAAACAGCCTATAGCTATCCATTGCGATCCCCCAGTCATGTGAGTTGCCCCGCCATGTTTCAGTTATTCCTATGACATCATAACTTTCTGACTGGGCACAGAGCTCCAGTTCCTCCTGTTTGTTCCTCAGGCTGCATGCATTGGTATACATACACTTGAGGTGGTTGGTCTTCTGGTTCTCATCTTGGGAGGCAGCTAAGGGACGTTTGTCGCTACTCTGGCTGGCCTGGCTTATTCCCCAGTTGGTTGCAATGGCGGGAGCATTGCCACTTTGGACCCCACCCCCCAAGTCCTTCAGTTTAAAGCTGAGCTCACCAAGTTGGCCAGCCTGCTGCCAAAGATTCCCTTGCTACTTCTAGACAGGTGGATGCCATCCCTAACAGGCTATAGTCATCGAAGAATGTCCCATTGTCATAAAAGCCAAAACCCTCAAGATGGCACCAGCCATGAAGCCAGAAGTTGATTTGCATTACACATCTATTTCTGGCTGCACCCTTTCCTCTAACTGGTAAAATGGAAGAAAAGGTAACTTGGGCACCAATACTTCTCGCTCGCACCCCCAGGGCTTTGTAGTCTTCCTTGATTCTGCCCAGGTTCCAGCTTGCGGGGTCATTCGTGCCCACATGAAAGAGCAACAACAGATAGCAGTCTGTGCTCTTGACAAGTTGTGGCACCTTAGCTCCTAGAAGGCAGCATACCTCTCGCGACTCCCTGTCAGGCCGGCAGATAGGCGCCTCAGTGCTCCTTAACAGCGAGCCACCCAGTACGAGCACTCACTGTTTCTTTTTGCACTATCCACTGTGTGCTGCTAGTACAGTTTCTCCTTGCTCGTGGATGTCTACAGCTGTTAAAGCTTCATATCTGTTTTTGATTGTAATGCTGGAGGGTGGGGACTGAACTAGGGTGCTGCTTTTGTGGGTCACCAGGGTCCAAGATGCCTCATTCTCTGTGGTGTCTGCCACAGGAACACGGTTCTGAAACCACCTATCTATCTCCATCTCAGCCCCTCTAATACTGCGCAGCCTTTTAACTGTTTCCTGCAACTCGGCCACTTGACGCAACAGATCATCAGCCTGTGCACATCTTTGCAGGTACTTAGCTTTTCTCCAAGAGAAGGGTCTGGGCACTCGTTGCAACCTACTGTCTGCACTGAAGGCTCCTTCCTTGCCATATGTAAACGAACAACCGGTTTTGTTGAAACTCTCCCTAAAACTTATTTTAATTGCTGAACTATGATCCATTTCTCCCAGACCATTGTAAAATACAATGGGGTGGGAGTAAAAAGGAGAATGCAGCAGCACTTAAATACATGGCAAAATCCCAAGATTTTAGGAAAATTCTGGCTGGAGATTAAAAAAAGGATGCAGAAGACTGAAGACAAAGGGCTTTTTATACACTTGCCATCTATTAAAAGTACTTTAAGCGCAGTTTTGTAAAGCGGCAGGACTAATTAAACACGGACAGTATTTGCAGAAGAATGCATGTGAATACATCAAGCATGTCACCGCAGGATGCAGAAAAGGCTAGACAGTCATAAGGGATTTCCTTCCTTTAACAGCAACAGTAAAGCAAAGTAATTAGAAACCAAAGATATGACACTACCATCTTTAAAAGATTAATAGGTATTTGAAAATAACTGTTGAACCGTCTAGATAAAAAAAATTGAAAAACAAACGGTGAACAATGACAACTACAGAGAGTGGGAAAAGTAAAAATCCTGTTGGAAAAACAACTCTAAAAATGAAAATTTGTCAGTGGGATAAATATTAGAACCCAATTTCAAAGTAATTTCTTTCCCACGATAAAAGTTACCATACCATAGGCAATCTCACTCATGCTTTCTCCAGGAACAGGCTTGAGAGCGCAACATCATGTTGTAACAGGAGTACTTAATCTACCCTGCTAGGCAGGTGCAATGTGAGCATCTTCTGCACAGTTTAGATAGTGCTTTGAATTGAAGCTGTGTCGCTCACTGGAGTGGGCTTGTCAAGACATGGATCACTGAATATCACTCAGAACTGAGCTACTGAAACTGGATAGGACTCAATTACTTTATAGTGCTAATACAGTTTATGAAATTAAAGTCACCATTCTTTACCTCTCACAGAAAGCAAATAGATCACACATGCGGACTGATACCAGTAAGGTAATACTTTGATGAAGACAAATCCCTTCCCTAGCAAAACTTGGGAAGGTCTTTCCCTCTTAAAACATTTGACGTGTCATTCAAAAACATAAGAGTTTAATCTTTTAATGTCAAAGAGTTCTTTAGTAGTATGTTACATTAATGTAACTTTTTCAGTGATAAAGTGAAACTCTCAACCTTTTCCCAGAGTCCTGAATCAAGTCAGCTTTCTTCCAAGGGGTGAGAAGAAAGGGAGGACTACACACATTGTAGTCTTAAATACTGGATACTAGAGAAACAAGAATAATAAAATAACGTCTTGCAGCAGCAAGATATCCTCAAAACAAAATCAAGAACAAAGCCCAAAGACCATATTTCATATATAATATTACGTATTTGTGTCAAGGCTTTCAGTTTTTCCCTGACATGTGAGAAAACATTTCTTTCAGGAGTATTTGTAAACGAGACAGAAAAAAATATTTTTTACTTACATTTGTTTGAATCCAAATGGAGTGTTTGGTTATTTATAATTCTTTAGTCAGTCACTGTTCCTTGTAACATGTAATACCTCTACTCTCATGAAATGAAAAAAAATAAAAGAGAACTTGTCTACTAGGAAAATGAGGGCCTGTGACTCCTCATTATTCCTCATCCTTGATGTAGAGATCCTTAGAGAGGGAGAAGAGCTGGGTTTTCCATCTGTAATTTAAAATTAGAAATCTCTGTATAACTATGCGCATATTGAAGTAATACCTAGCCTAGAATCAAAGAGACAAGAGTTCAATTCCCATCTAGGGAGACTTCATGTGTGGCCTTGGGCAAGTTAGTTACCATAGATGATGCACTTTCTCGTTGTGAAATGGATGTAACAGTACTTTCATATCTGAAAAAATCTGTTACAGGGATAGATATACAAAAGGAACACTGAGAGAAAAAAAAAAAAAAGACGGGTTCTTGGAGTACAAAATAGCTAGGAAGACACAGAACAAAGTGTTCAAACGAGCAGCAGTATCCTATTCAGGATATGGCCACATCTGTCTCAGCAAGTCTTCAAGAAAGGAAACAAAACTTTCATGACTAATTTATAGGCCTAGAATCAGACTACTGAAAGTATTCTTCTTCCAATAGCAGGCCCCCTGTATCCTTTTTTATCTCACACTACTAAACCCTGAAATTGTGCCCAGCTTTCTTCAACACTTTTGCATCAGCAAAATTCAAACAACCTGATGATATGAAAAATATATGACCCCAATCTTCCATCTATGGGATGGCTCAGTGCAGCAATAAAAGTCAGTCAACAAATATGTTCTTCCACTTGAACTACGGGGGGAAACAAAGATGAGAGAAAAGCAGAACATTCAGATGTAAAGTTGAATTACGTTTAAAAAACCTCAATCCAAACATATAAGATGCCTAAATATACCACTACAAGAGAAAAAAGGTAAAAAAATAGTATGAGGAAAGTTTCTCTCCATATTCAAAAACAAAGATCGAAATTGGAATAATCATCACACCAATAGGCTCCTAAAAGCAAATAAGGAGATCTCACAAATTAGAAGAAAATGCAATGTATCGTTGGTTTTTGGGGACAGGGCATCGCTCTCCAAACCCAGAAGCATAATGGCATTCTTGTGCTTTTGAAAGCAGCACAAAGATCCTCTCCCCAGAAGCCCAGATTTCTGGGCAGTTTCTAGATTCAAGCAAGAAGTCCACAACCTTCCTTGAATCCATTATCTTCCAAAAGACAAATTCCTCTCAAGTTCTCTAGCAAACATGTCAGGCAGGTCCCAAGGTCCAGAGGTCTGAGAACCCCTGAACAGATGTTTCTACAGCTCAGAGGTTCAAAGATAATAGCATAGGTAACACCAAATAAAATCACATTTGAAACTCTGATTTTTACTGAGTGCCTGAACACACACTTCTGTTGTCACATCTCCAACTCGTATCCATTCAATTAATTTGCTCACAGACAACTTTTTATATCAAATATAAGTTGTCTTAATCATTTGGACAGAGGTCCTCCCACTGTAAGAGAAGATCAGGTTTGTGACCACCTGAGGAACCTGAACGTATATAAGCCTATGGGTCCTGATGAGATACATCCGAGAGTCCTGAGAGAATTGGCTGATGTAGTTGCTAAGCCACTCACCATGATACTTGAAAAGTCAGGGCAGTCAGGCGAAGTCCCTGGGGACTGGAAAAAGGGAAATATTGCAGCCATTTTTAAAAAGGGTAAAAAGGAGGACCCTGGGAACTACCGACCTGTCAGCCTCACCTCTGTGCCTGGAAAGATCATGGAACAGATCCTCCTGGAATCTATGCTAAGGCACATGGAGGACAGGGAGGTGATTCGGGACAGTCAGCATGGCTTCACCAAGGGCAAGTCCTGCCTGACCAGCCTAGTGGCCTTCTATGATGGAGTAACTACATCAGTGGATGAGGGAAGAGCTACAGATGTCATCTATCTGGCCTTCTGTAAGGCCTTTGACACGGTCCCCCACAATATCCTCCTCTCTAAGTTGGAAGGATATGGATTTGATGGGTGGACTGTTCGGTGGATAAGCAACTGGATGGTCGCATCCAGAGGGTAATGGTCAATGGCTTGATGTCCAGATGGAGAACAGTGACGAGTGGTGTCCCTCAGGGGTCCGTACTGGGTCCAGTGCTCTTCAATATCTTCATCAATGACACAGACAGTGGGATCAAGTGCACCCTCAGCAAGTTTGCAGATGACACCAAGCTGAGTGGTGCAGTCGACACGCCTGAGAGACGGGATGCCATCGAGAGGGATCTGGATAGGCTGGAGAAATGGGCCTGTGTGAACCTCATGAGGTTCAACAAGGACAAGCGCAGGGTCCTGCATTTGGGTCGGGGTAATCCCTGGTATCAATACGGGCTGGGGGATGAAGGGATTGAGAGCAGCCCTGCCGAGAAGGACTTGGGTGTACTGATAGATGAAAAGCTGGACATGAGCCAACAATGTGTGCTTGCAGCTCAGAAAGCCAACTGTATCCTGGGCTGCATCAAAAGAAGCGTGGCCAGCAGGTCGAGGGAGGTGATTCTGCCCCTCTGCTCTGGTGAGACCCCACCTGGAGTGCTGCATCCAGCTCTGGGGCCCCCAGCACAGGAAGGACAGGGACCTGTTGGAGAGGGTCCAGAGAAGGGCCACAAAAATGATCAGAGGGATGGAGCACCTCTCCTATGAGGAAAGGCTGAAAGAGCTGGGGCTGTTCAGCCTGGAGAAGAGAAGGCTGCGGGGAGACCTTATTGCAGCCTTTCAGTACTTAAAGGGAGCTTATAAGAAAGATGGAGAGGAACTTTTTAGCAGGGCCTGTTGCGATAGGACAAGGGGTACTGGTTTTAAACTAAAAGAGGGTAGTTTCAGACTGGATATAAGGAAGAAATTTTTTGCAGTGACGGTTGTGAAACACTGGAACAGGTTGCCCAGAGAGGTGGTGGATGCCCCATCCTTAGGAACATTCAAGGCCAGGCTGGATGGGGCTCTGAGCAACCTGATCTAGTTGTAAATGTCCCTGCCAACTGCAGGGGGTTGGACTAGATGACCTTTAAAGGTCCCTTCCATCCCAAAGCATTCTATGATTCTATGACTTGAAACATTAAGCCCAAGAGACCACCTGGTTCACCAAGTCTTATCTTCTCCAGTCTAGAAAGCCATACAATAGTCACACAAAACTGAAGTCCATCAGATACTTTCAACTGTGAGGTACCTACAAAAGAAATATTATTTGAGGCCTCTCAGGCTACTGTTTACATTGGGCATTACTGTTGATGGAAAATATCAGTTGTAAGCCCCAAAAGCAAGGCTACTACCTGTCTTACTGAGAATTTTTAACTTGTATTTTTTTATTCCAATATGCAAGAGAGGCTCTATTGTTCCTTCGCACATAAATAATGAGCAAACCCCAAGAAAAGCATAAAAATTGAGACAGAATACTTAATATGTCAACTCAGTGCAGATATTCTGATGATCTCCATAAAACTACCTCCTCCTGCCTTGGATTGATTAGGACCTTTTTTGAATTCCTGCTGTGACATTAGAAAACAATCTGGGCTCCAATTGCAGAAGAACTACTGATAAACCTAACCATTTATAGGATGTACAGGTACATCATCAGAAAGGAACGGCTATTGCCTACAGTTATCACCAAGCAAAATAACTGACTTCATAGTGGAGATTGTAGGAAAAATATAACTCATGAAATTTACTGTTATGCAGTCAAACTAGAACCAGGAAAGTCCAGAAATGCAGAAGATAATTTAAAAGTACAAGCCTCCTGAAATAATGGAGACCAAAGAAGTTAAGCACCTCAGAGACCAAGGATGAGCTATGTACAAACCATTCTTCACAAGTTTGTTTACTTGTGTGTTATGAGACATGGCAACAGTATTTTCTTCTTTTTTTAGTAGAAACAAGCAGACACACAAGGCGAGGTTAGGTATTTGCTTAATTAAATACCCATCTACAAAATGAGCCATATACAAAATGTTATCTTGCTTCCTCTATTGACAGATTACTCACATAAGCAGCTGGACAATATCAGTATTTCTAGAAGGAGTGTAAAAAATCACTAGGATGCCAGCTAAAATGAACTAAAACACATCAAGGAGGAAAATGTAGCTGGCCCCAGCTACAGATTCTAGCTATCATACACAGGCTGGCAACACAGGCCAAGCTGCTATTCCAGTAAGAAGAGCAACCACATGAATGCAACAGAGGCAGCCCATACTAGACCACACTGACCAAAGCATAGCTGAATAGAAAAGAGCATATTTACTAGTCCTAGATAAACTAATGGTGTGTACTTTACTGCATTGTGTAAAAGATGAAAAAATAAGTCAGCAGAAAAAAGGGGGAGCAGAGTAGTCACACAGCCTTTTGTTTCCATTTCCTTCAACTAGCTTTCATTAAAGACTGTTACCGCTACACAAGTTCTCTTAGCTATCTTATTAGTCTTTCTTGATGAAAGTAACACAAGCCACATGGAAATGGAAATTGGTGCACATATATTCAAAGGAGAAAAAATTTTGCTGCTTGGTAACTGAACTTGAACTTTCACCCCCACAGGAGGCTAATCTGCCTATTAAATACTGTAATGAGTGTGCACTGTGCCAATCACAATTCACCTCTTTTTCCTGTGTCAGACAAAACCAGTTCAAAAGTTGTTGTTGAACTGGAAGAAAACAGGTATTTTTCTGTCAGCTAGATAGCTAGTTAGAAAAAAAGCACCAGAAATACTGCCAAAGACTATTTGTTACTGTAAACTGCAGGTAAAAAACCCTGACATTAATTGTGATGAGGTTAACAGTGTTTTCATCAGTATTCTCTTCAATAGACACTTTTCAGAAATGTTGACTATTGATAAATTCCTGAATGCCACCAAGCTTGTGTAATCCCAGAGAAACGATACACTGTAGAGTATACACACTCTCATGAGTCAGATCAGTTTACATTAACAAGTAAATGACACCACATTCTGTTTGTTTTCTCTTCCTCTACTCTTCAAACAATGCTAACTAAATCTGTGAATATTTCTTGGAATTTTCCTTTTCTTTTTTATTTGCATTAAGATCTCCCACTTGCAGGTAACTGTCATGTCAGCCTATTCCTCCAGCTGATGAAAGCCAGATGGCATGCTCCACATATCCACTGTCCTTAGGATACCCATAAGCAAATTTGCGACACTCGATACTCCTTATTGCCCATACCTTTTTATTTTATTAAAGAAGTTCTTAACATCTTTTGTATGTTCTAAGCTTATCATTTTTGGACAGCCAGCAACATACTTAGGGAGTACTTCCTTACTTCAGACACCTTTTAAATTCCTCTATAAGCTTTTGAAAGGGCTACATGGTGTGCGACAGTAATAGCAGGGAACAGAACTTCACGACCCAGAAAATAAACTGTATTCTTAATATCTTACTAACTTCGTGTTCAGGGTTTATGTGGCAAGCTGTTGGTGGGGGCTGCAGGGGTGGCCGCTGTGGGAAGAGGCCAGGGGCTGCCCTGTGCAGGACACAGCCAGCTGTGTTTTTTATTCTGACAAAAGATGTTCTCCTCCTTTACACTACAATATCGTGGTATACGGAAATCACGCTGCAATTATGTTATTTCTCTGTTTTTATTTTGCTTGCCAAAATATTAGATAGCCTGCTTGCTTGTCAAAAGACATGGGAGGGTAAGAGTCTTATACAAGAAAAGAAGTCCTTGAAACCAAAAGTAAATGAAACTTGCTCTTTTTAGACTTACTCCTTTCCCACAGATTTATCCATGGTATTTCAAAAGAATCTCTATTTCAGCTTTTTGTCTTCTACTGTGAATATAGCCCTCAGATCTCTGCCACACCCTCAGCTTTGGTTACTAACAAGCATCTTTTTTCTCCCCCACTCCAGGTAAACAAAGACCTTAGCATTCACTAAAGTCAATAGATGCTAAAGGCAGGCACAGCATCTGTCACTCTTCAAATGTGAAGGCATAAAAATGCCTTCTTCTTTTATATATTACAAAATATGTAAATGAATGCTCTTTCAGTAATACAGCTGGTGTTACTATTTTATTCTGCACATTTTGCAATACTATTAAGTATCTTACTTCCTATTTCGGTTTCTTTTGTGACACGCTATTTCATTTCCTCATCTTGAATTAGGCATCCATCCCCCTCTTTTCATCTTCTGTAAAGTCTGCTGTCTCCTGGCAGCACTTGAAGGGTTTCATGGCTTCTTGCCTGCTCTAGCCTTTCTTTCTGCAAAGAATGCCCAGTCTTTGTAGCACTCTTATCTTAGGCTTGTTACAGTCATTAATTGATAGCACACACACTGTTCTAGTTCTTCATATAATTAGAACTGCAAGATCTTTTTCTGTCTCAGTGCTACAGCAAAAAAATTTAAACATTTGAGCACTTTACAGAAAGCGTGTATCCAAAGACTGCTTGCCTTGGACAGATCATTTCATGTGGTTGTCTTGTATTTACTCAATAACCTTCAGAGTGGCTGTAAAGACTGCATAGACTAGATGTTTCACTTGCCAAGACAAGGTTTTTATAGCAGTGTCTGCATTCTTCAAGAAATGTTTTGAAGTGTTTCTCAGAAGTATCTGTCGCTGATGCAGAATCATAGAATCCTTTAGGTTGGAAAAGACCTTTAAGATCATCGAGTCCAACCATTAACCTATCACTGCCAAGTCCACCACTAAACCATGTCCCAAAGCACCACATCTACCTGTCTTTTTAAATACCTCCAGGGAGGGGGACTCGACCACTTCCCTGGGCAGCCTGTTCCAGTGCTTGACAACCTGCGCAGAAAGAAAAATGGGAAAAAAAAAAAAAAAAAAAACAAAACCCAAACAAAACCCACCACCACCAAAAAAACCAAACCACGCATGGAGAGTGGGAGCGAAAAGATAAACAGCAAGATAAAGAAATACAGGGAGAAAACAGGAAGCAGGAGTGAGAATGAAAGGAAAAATAGGCAGAGCAGTCTGGCAGATGATAACCACTGATAACAACCTGAATTCAACTTGCAACTCAAACAGCCAATCTATTGACAGAAATCTTAGTGAGTGCCAGAACTAAGTGCTACTCCTTAAGCCTTTGGCTCCTCAGGTATATGTATTAAATGAAAGTTTAATTGTGCAACTGATAGGGATTCTTTCACAGAACCGTAGCTTCACCTGATACACAAGAAAGACCTGGAATCTGCAAGTAAGTCAGAACTACATGCTGAACGAGTTTACTTGCATAATGCATATCCCATTTGTCACAGTGGTTAGAAATTTATGCCAATAAAGCAGGCACCAACACATACAGAAAGATTCATCATTGAGGCAGATGAATATCATTCTAGAAAACAGATACCATTCCCATCTTTCTCTTGGAATTTTTATTGTGATGCTGAGTAAGTCATATGTAAAAAAGGCAGAGGAAGCCTTTTTTACACTGAGACAGCTAAAAATGATTTAGAAAACTGCTAACTATCTCTATACTTAATTAAATCATTGATCACTGTAATATTATAAAAACTTAAACGCTAACAGGTTTCAGGTTGAGACCCCACAAAAATTCAAAAAAATTTAAATCTAATATCTTCATCTTGGAATCTCAGTTCTTCATGTTCAAGATAATATTACCTCAGCTGTGACTTGCAGATACCTTCACAAAAAATACATCAATATTACAGGAAAAAAAAAAACCAAAAACCCTCTCAAAGTGAATGTTTTATTTGGGTTAAGTTTTTGACTGTGGATGATAAATAAGATTATGCCTACCAGCTGAGTAATTGGATAAAAAGTCACTAAGCACCATGTGCTAATTGCTAGAGAGAATGTGAAAAAATAGCATTTGATCACATTATAGAAAATCATCCTAATGCTTTCACACAGGGGAAAAGATTTCTGGCATACCATCACAATTTTTAGTGACTGCAACCCTGGTGTTCTTTTGACAAAGAATTTATATGCAACACTGATAAACAGGGACTGCAGAACTCCTACAGAAGATGAGATGGGAGGGGAACTAGTTAAAATTTGGCAGCTCTGAAGGTTGTAGATGTCCCTGCTCATTGAAGGGGGGCTGGACTAGATGACCTTTAAAAGTCCCTTCCAATGCAAACCATTCAATGATTCTATGAAGGTGAAAAAACAATTTGAATTGGCCAGTAGATGCCACTTGACAGACCTTGCTGAGCTAGATCAAGAACTAAAGTAACTTCCACCTTCCCTCAGGACACAGAAGGACCAAAAGTCTTTATTATCAAAATTTCTGTTGGTATTTGCAAGGGTCCATAAGCCTGTATTTCTCCTTCGTTGCCTAGATGTAGCTGATATTTCAGTTTAGGCCTCTGATGATTTATTACATTTTGATGAACAGTATAAAGAAGCAAGCGAATTAACAACAAGACATTGAATAATGGAAGAGTTTGAGACAGGTAAAAGCTAGACGTGTTTAAGCTGAAAGCATCAATTTACTGAAGTTCAAGGTTGCTGGTAAGTCATAAAATTCCTATAGGAAACAGCAATATATTACCAGAACATACAGAACTAAGCAACCATGATTAGTATCATGACATGTATGCTTTGCTAGTGTATCAGCTCTTGCATGTAATTTCTGAGAACTACCACCTACCAAAGACAAATTCACCGACAGTAAGTTCAACCTCAGCACAACTGACATCTATCACACTATTTAATCTTCTCAATGAAGATCAGGCCAGGCCAAAAAGAGGGAACCTGGTACGTTACAAACTGCATTTCGTTCCAGCTATTTCTGTATCTGTCCTTTATTGTGAATCTATACTTTCTCATACAATTCCAGCCCTATAAGAGCAACATAGCAGCATGAGTGACCTTGTGGCTGGAATGAATAATGTACTAGATTCCTTACGAACTTTAATCTAAAAACAGTTTTACGACAGTACTGCATGTTCAGCATCTGCACACATCACCTTCAGCAAGCATATCAAAAGGTGAAACCATGAATGCAGTTGGTTGCAAATACTACAGCTGAATTGCTAAAGATTTACTTCTCATACCAGCACATCGGAAGCTACATTATAAAGGTATACAGATTCATTTGAGTTAGAGGTAAAGTTCTTGCTTACTGGCTCTTTTTTCCGAATTAAAATGTCAAAATTATTTAAATATGAGCTATGAATTATTGCTGAAATACAAGAATGCTTTAAGTTATTACACTTTAAAGTAATTTTTTAAAGAGATTTATTAAAGCATCATTTGAATCTAACATATAACGAACTGTCCATTTAGATCTTTGAGTTTTCAGGTTATGGTGAATTGAATGAAAAACACCTCAATGTTCAAGATACTACCTCCTTCCCCCCCCCCCCCCTTAACATTAACAACACTTACGAAGAAGTGAAATAACACACAGCTATACAAAACCAAAGCATTAAACATGCTATATATGCTCCTTAGTTTTTTATTTTCACCCTTTTATTCCTCTAGGAAAGGCAAGGGAAATGGAAAAAAAAAATACGGCATAAGGAAAGAAAAAAAAAAACCCCAACCAACCCCAAACCCAACTTTGCGCTCTGAGCATTTCAATACAAAAATATCCTCCAGGTGTTTATACAGAGAGAAGACATGACACAGAAAGATCATTCTTTAGAAAAAGCAATTCAGCTGTACAGTAGAGACAAATCAGATGAAAACTAAACTGCCTAGGTCCTGTGCTTTTGCTCCCTTTCTCCACTTCTCTTTTCAGATTGTACAAGACTTTGGACATCTGCACTAGGAACTGAGCTGGAACACTGATCTGGCTAAAAATTCATCCTGCAAAAAAGATTACTCTTTCAACACATATCAGTTCCCCAAGTTCACCATAACTGCACAACTTACTGTGCCAGCACACACAGAGGCAAAGCTGCACAGGGCAGCTATGTGCAGTTCTTGCTTCATACAGTATTAATGTCAGCTAATAGAGAGCATAAGCAGCATTCAAAACTATAACCTAAATGTTAACTACTTTAAAGGCAAAGGAAAACAATCCTGTACTGCCACATTCTTAAAAATGGGAAGGAATGGTTAGATAGTATGTACGCACATGTATGTAGCTTCTACATTGTGCCCCCTCCACAATTTTACTGGAGACAAAAAGAGGTATTTTCTGCAAATACAAGGAAATACTAGAATGCCAGTTAACTAACTGCTAGAAAATATTTGAGCAAACAGTCTTTTTTGAGGTCAGCCTTTCATGAGCTACTGACAGAAAACTCTTAAAGTATTGTAAGTGATTTTAAAAACAATAATGATCTCTAGATGTTCCTTCCTTTTAAAGCAAGCTGCCCAGCCAGTATTTTACAATAGTTTTGGCAAACTAGATTGACAAAGCAAGTAACTTCCAAAGACTAATAAAACGGGGATTTGTTCTACATTTTCAAGACACAACTCCTATTATTCTCACCGGCTGTAAACAACATAAGATGACTTAAGTTTCATGTGGAGAAAAAAAACTGATTAATCCAGAATGTAAAGCAAATTATGTGTTTCTAAAAGCAGAGCAATTATATCAATGTTAACATAACTGGATCAGAGTTCGGACAGTGGCTAGTCAATGGGGAAATCTGCATTTCTGCCCCCCTCCATTTTTTTTAAAAAGGGGGTTTATTCATAATCAAGAAATGTACCAGTAAAGCTTTATATACTTTACAGTTATTTATTGGACAACACAAACGCATAGAATAAATAAGCAATGTGAAATCATGTGTTCACACTTTAAAGCTATGGGAACACAATACACCAGAAATAAACAAAACCAGTACAGTTTCCAGTGCACCGCTTTAAGACAGATTTACTGAACACCTACTGGTCAGAAAACAGCCATGACTCCCCAAACCGATTAAAAGAATTTTTAATGCAAACATTGCAAAAGTGTCATACAGCAAGAATTCCCTCCCCCCCTGCCCCAAAGCGAACCAATGCCAGTTTGGGGAATGTCCTTTATAAATAAAGATCTATACAGTGAAAACAAACATGCATGAAAGTTCTCAAAGAAATCATAGCACAAGAAATTGGCTCAGCATTGGATATGCAAACATATCTGCACAAATGCTTCCTCAGGGATAGTACAGCACACTTTTTAGTTACTGTGACAGAATTATGATTTATCAGATCACTTTTTTTAAAGTGAAACAAAAGCAATCTAATTGTAATACCCCAACAGAAGATTCAAGACACACCCACCACAATCTGTAGCTAGGCATGCAAAAGAATGCCAATTTACTTAAACATTCAGAAAAAAGTAAGACTATTGTTAAGAAAACTTTTAAGAAGTACTGATGATAGAAAACAACATTTGCAGCCTGCCATGTGACCAGGCTTACATTTTTGCTCCAGAGAAATCTGAGGTTCACCAACTAATAATTAACATCTGCACTCAACTGGAAGACGTATAGCTCTAGGGATGTGTATTACAAAACATGCTATTTTCTAAAGTCTCTTTATTCTAGTTAAAAAGAAATGCTTAACAGTCTAATTCGCAGTTCATTGCTTACAAAAAAATTGTGCAGACAAGCCCCCAGTGTACATGATAAACATGCATAAATATAACTTTTCCTTTTTCTAATGGAAACACATCTAATAAAGGATTGTCTAACTTCAAATGAAGCTAATATGGTCAAAGTAATTTTTAAAACTTCCCTAGTCCCAAGTCAATTATTTCAGCAAAAGCAGAATCATTGCAAAAATAAGTAGACACAAGACAATTACTCTTCATGTAGTTATCACACCATGTATAAATAACATGATCTGTCTAGTTACCTGCCTGCACTTTTAGGGCCCATGCATCCTGTTTACATGTGAGGCTCTTTATTTGCAATTCCCTATCTTGGCTCATTTCACTCTGTGTACTTGAATCCAAAACTTGTATCACATACTTTGTGCTACTGTTCACTCCATAAAGATGTTTCTGTACTGTTGTCTCCTGGGGAAAAAAAGAGCACGTTTATTTTCACGCGTCTAATTGTCAACAGAACTGTACTGTTTACATGAACCTAACAGTGAAACGAGCACAAGGACTCCTACTACTTAAGTTTGACCTACAAGGAAAAAGGTAAGTGTTGAGAAAGAACCATAAAAAAATAGTAGGAACAGCACCATCAACTCTACCAATTCGCATATTATACCTACGTACTATTAGTCAGATGGACCTTTTTTCTTGGTCCAGAGGCCTACCCTTTTCTTTTAATCACGGCATTCATCCAGTCTTATGAGTTAAGCATTACACTGCTTCTAAGTCAAAGAGGAGTAGGGGCAGATTGGCCCCTTCAACAGGTAATTCATCCTACTTTAAGACAGTGGTTGTACAGACAACACCTCTCCAGCGTTTCAGGGGCACAATCAGCTACATCTAAAACCAGCTAGAAAGTAGAACAGCAATAGAAGGTGGAAAAGTGATTCCCTGCCATGTAAATTTGGAACTATATTTTAGAGGCATGTTACATGCATAAAGATTTGGAAGAGCTGGGTGAAATTTCAGATTCTCACCACCAGATGCATCTTCTAACAAACTTCCAATACTTTCCACCATGTTCTAAAGTTCCCTTACTTTTCACCTCTGTTGAGTTACCAGACGATACTAAATCAGGTTTCTTCCTATTACCATCCAAGCTAAAACTTTACACCAATATATAACATGAAGCAGAAACTGAGCACCACTTCTTGTTATGCTATCATTTCCCTTTGAAGCTGAGGGGGGAAAAAAACCCCTCCAAAATGATGTTTCATAAACACAAAGAGAATCAATTCTTTGTAATATTTGTGAAATTTTAAATTAAACTGTAAGTTTCACTGCCTTCCTTAAGCAGAGGAATGATCAATGGTCATCACTTCCTTAAAATCTTCTTAGGAGCAAAGCCACAGCAACGTTTAATCAGAAACATCAAATGCAACTTACATTGCCAAGCAAATCATAGTGATTCTATGCTATGAAGCTTTATGAAGAATACAACGAAGAGTGCTTGATAGCTTGACATTAAAGAGCATAAAGTCCTCTCAGCTAAGCCCATTTTTTAGACCTCTCTTTTGCCCCTCAAAAAGATAGCTTTGTAGCTTAGGAGTTTCTGCGAGTTGCCTGAACCCTCAAATTGACAGATGAAGACTGCTGATAGAAGGGGAACAATAGGCAAATTTTATAGCTGGACTGGCCAGAAAGCAGTGATCTTCTGGCAAATAATCTTTTCCTTTATTAGTTTCTCCCCTTCAAGAATTGGGTTTCAACCAGGAACAATACTCACTCAAGCTGGAGCATATACTCTGTGAAGGACATAAATGAATAATACTGAATTCAGTGAATATTCAGTGAAGGACATCTAACTTCAGAGACAACAAATAAAGCCAGTTGCCTAGAAGAGGCCCAGTCCTGTGATTGGTGCAGGTATTGGAGTAAACATGACAATGTCAGCTTCTCCTTGTATGACCACAATTATCTCTCCATTCCACTTGAGATTTCTCCAATGATTCATTCCAACTTGTATTTCATCAACATGGGTTGTGTAAAGTATGACTGAGTAAGAAATCTCTGACAGCCAGGGGTGAGCTTCTTTCAGTAGATGGGCCTGACTATTTGGAAACACTTGTTTCCAAAACAATACTGACTGGTATTTGCAATGACCTCTCATACTCAGAAAGACGCAAGGGCAATGATAGTGCCAGGAAGGTCTCTGAGTGCCATAAATCAGAGCAATACCAGTGAAATACTTGTATTGCCATAAATAAATAAATCTGTTTAGAGATAAAGATAACTGTTTCAAAGAATATTGTGATGCTGTATTTTGCATTGGTACACTTGATGCTGAAGTGCTCAACACCAACAGGAACAAATACACACTTGCTTTAGAAAAGAACAGCAGAGGCTTTCTATTTCTATTTTATGCTGTACAGAATCAAACCAGGTCTGGCCTGATGCTGTACTCTCCTGAAGATGCTTTTTACAGTGTTATTTTTTTATATAATGAAAAGAGGTTTGAATAAAAATAGACTGGGTATGCCAAACTGCATTTCTGTTTACTAAAATACTGGCTTTATTAGGCTGACATGCTTGCCTGATCTTTCTGTAGATCTAATCAGATCAAACACTGCCTGAAAAGGTATCTCATGTGTCTTTTACACCTTTTTGGAGAAGGGCTTCCTCATACAAAGGAAACAATGAAATAGTATCTGCCAAAATGTAATAAGCATCAGACATATTTAGCCGTAATAGATACATAATGAAGCCCAATGATTCAACCCAAATATTTCTGGCTTTGCACCTGGCCGAAAGGCTACTATACATAAAGAACCGCTGCTTATCTGAAAGGGAGAAAGAATCAAGGGGAAAGGAAATTCTGTCCATATCACACCTATTTTATAAGCTAAGAATTTAATTAGTTACTTACTAAGAGTAAAGTATGCATTCATCATAGGATTCTCTCTTATAACCAGAAACAACAGACAGCAGGTTGAAGCCACTTGCCCTTTATGCCGTGAGCTACACGGCCTGAGAGCACTCATAGTACTGGCATCTGCTTTTAGGTCACAGGCAGTCAGGAGAATCCAATCCTGCACATGCTGAATTATTAATCAGATGCATTTCTAAGGACAAGCCAATCTCAAAAATTGGTTTATTGAGCTAAAGTTTACTCAAATTGTGCATTTAACAGCTGCTTTTGGAAGACAATACAGGCTTCCCTGCCCTATGACACTCAGCCTCCCTCCCTCACAGTAAGATGTCAGAGAAAGACCCTGATTACCCAAGGACACATTTCATAGAAAAGTTACGTTTAGCTTCAAATTCTGATTGCGCTGTGTCAGCGCCCATGGTGACAGTGACACCAGGTGAAGACACTACAACTGACTGCTCAAATGCTTGAAAGTGCAGGCACGATGTTTTGCCTGTCGTCCCTGGAAGCATGAGCGCCTGCAGAAGTTACAGCAGGTGGAACTAGCACATAAATTTACAATGTATCAGCTGCTCCTGCCATGACAGTTTGCATAGCTGTTACTACAGGGTAACACCATCGGAGTGGTGCTGCAAAGCTAGTGAGCTCTCCCATGAGCTCCAAGCTACAGAACGCGCAATCCTACCCACAGATTTTATCTAAATCCCCAATACTTGGGGTCAGCTGTTTACATACAGCTGAGATCAGCACAAGCCAGCAAGCTCTGAGATAACGCAAGGAGCCTAATGGGGAACTGGAACTCAAATCTTTCTACTTCACAAGCCTATGACTAGTAGTCCACATGGCTGAGACTGAACTAGAAGCAGTACTTCCCACCCAGATGCAACCCTGCACTGATATAGCACTGAATCCTATTGATGCAGTGAATTGATATTTAATGTACTTTTTTTTTTTTAAGTTATGGGGGAAGATTTGTTCAATTTATCTGCCTTCAAGGATATTACAGACCTACAAGTTAACCTGGTTGCCCAGTAGCTGACAAGACAGAAGCAGTCATTCTAGAAAGATCCATGTCTAGCCCTAGGAGAAGAGAAGGCTACCACTTTCCTTTAACAGGCAGTTCAAAATCCCTTAAACTCCCCTCTCAAACTCTTTTCTGCTTACATATTTGTTTGAGCTGTTGTTCGAATTTGACTAGCTTAAATTTCAGGTATTTGTTCTTTCCATGGTTTTCTTCACTCGACTAGAACTTCTCATCACTTCTTCACAAGCTCCTGATACAATCTAACAAAAATATATCTTAATATCCTCTAGTGGAGGAAAAAACATGTTTGAGCTCTCTTCTGAGCCTTCTATGTTTTTTCAACATAATTTAAAATACACTGGCGCAGGAGTCAGACACACGGCTTCTCACATCTGTTTCACAAATGCTACCTTCAACCTCCTCAGCATTCTCCCGTTATTCATGTAACCAAAAATGACATTAGCTCTTTCAGCATCACACTGATACTCATTCAGCTGCTTGTCTGCAACGACCCTAAATTCTTTTCACAGTCACCATTTTCTATACCATGGACACTGCTTACATTCTTTGTTCTTATATACAACATCCCACTTTGTATGAATACCCAAACTCCATCAAGTGATTTACACAACTATGTATGACTGCTATGCTATTTAACTTTCTGCAATTCTTTGCCTTCCTTGAATTCTATCAAGATTATACATTATTGATACAAAATAATTACACAGTAAACTTGCAATAAAATAGTTTATTATAAATAAATATTATAACCAGTAACTTCTCATGTGAAATATTTTTGCTCCTTAAAGGGATGAAAGCCCCAACGTTATTAAAATTCTCTAAAAATCAAACTCCAGCTCTTACTCTGCAACCACATATTACAATTCAAAACAAATGAAAGCATATAGTATCAGGTGACATGCTCCGAGTTATCAGAAAACTTTTACCTTGAATTCTGTACATTGCAGTGAGTATTTAAAAAAAAAATTAAAAATTGCCAAGCAGCTCTTCTGTGTCCTCTACTCTCAATAAATTACTTTCATTAGTTTTATTACAGTTAAAATGAATATTGTTGTTCACCAGGCCAGAAAGAGCCAGTACACTTATACTCCATGGCACATGGCTAAAGAACAATAAAGCTGCAATAAAACAAACAGTAGAAGAACAAAAACATAAAAATGCATCAATAACAGTATCAAAAACATATGTGCAAAAGCAAGCAAGAATTAGTACTTTTATGATAGAGCTCAAAACCAGTCAAATTGAATGCAAGATACATTGTATATTAGAAAACTTAATAACATTTTAACTATGTACGTTTAATCTATATATAGTTACAGCATGTGGGTGTGTTCATTCAAATAAGGACCACTCCACTTGAAACGTCTATATTCTAAAACTTTACTTGCAGGACTAAAAGAGCACTGCCAAACTCAGATTTTTTTTTTTTTTTCCTTCCCTCCTCTTTTCACTTGTGTTGAAGTATTCCTAGTTTAAAGTTCTTTGGTACTCATTGCAATCACCAAAACTGACAAATGCAAATCTGCTGAAGGGACACTCTGCATGCTAAGCGAGCTGTTAAATGCCAACAATCAAATGTAACTTAATCTGTACTATGCAAATTTTACTAAGTGTTGGCTGTTTGCCTTTGTTCCATGATTGAAGATTTAATCACTTACGGACTTAATAGTACGTCTCTCCTCAAACTCAGATAGTTCTTAGAAGTCTGTAATGCTTGAGTGCAACAGCTGCAGTACCTCAGCATGAGCAACTAGAGCGCACGCACCTCTGCTAGCTGTACTGAATTTCTCCCTTAGTTTCACCTGGTTAAAATCGTGGTCCTTTATCCAAACAATTAACTGTCACCCTTATATTTTTAGGGAGTCACAAATTATATGTCAGCACTATTTAGTAATCACATTTCTGAAAAGACCAATTAATGTAAACTAAAATATAATCAACACAGCCCTAAGCCTTAAACCACTGAAGTAAGCGGTGGGCAGTACTATTTGACTCTCACAAAATGGATACAAAAAAACCCCTCAGCAACTAAATACACAAAACTATTAAAACTTCTTGATAGGGTCATATTAGGAGGAGACAGCCATAAACCCAAATTGTTTCCATTTAAGTAACTTTCAAACAGAACTCTTTCCTTTTAAAGTAAACCTTTTAAGGATTAAGTTTGAAAGTGTAACAACTTATACTGAGGTTTATGTTTGCTGTAAGCCATGAACATAATTAAATGCTTTTAAAAGTTAAGGAAACCATGCCCAACACAAACATTTTTAAAGAAAAATCAATCCATGGAAATGGAAAAGTAAGCAGACTAGAATTACAGAGTTTTTCTAGACCCAGCTTGTGACAGAGACCATCTCTCTCAAGCAGGTGCAGAACAACTATCTTCACTTCAGTTTTGGCAAATAAATCAATGGTATTCAAAACTGAGAAAGAGCTGAAAACTTGTTTTTAGTTTCAATTGCTTTAATAAATACTATGTAGAAATGAATTAGGTATTCTTTCTTTTAATTGAAGACAACAGCATGAGTTAAAATATTTCAACAAAACAAAAAACAAAATAATCCGAAATACAAACTAGTTGGATAAACCTATTTTAATGCAGGTATATGAAATGCAATTCTTTGTCACATAATGGATTGACAGAACAGTTGAGGTTGGAAGGAACCTCTGGAGACCATCTAGTCCAACCTCCCCGCTCAAAGCAAGATCACCTAAAGCAGGTTGCCTACAACACCATCTAGTATTTTAGTAGGGTTTTTTTTCATTTGACTCCAGTTTCTACACGAATGTATTTTGACAAATGTGTAAGCCATCCAATCACAGTTAACCTTAAGCCCAACAACTAAAAGAAACAAAATAAAAAGCAGTGAAGATATGTATTTCCTTGAAGAAAAACTATCGTTAAACTTCACCAATTAACATGTGCATGCCCTATGACTGAAGCATCCTGAATTGACAGTAATTGTATCGGTAAATCTGAAGTTTTACAATACTTATTTCAGAAGAACGATTCCAAATCTACGCGTTTGCTGCTGTTTAGTTTAATATCCATGTACATACGTTCTTTTACTCATTTTATTGACTATCAGCTCTACATTTTTCAGAATGCAAATAAGATGCATATAAGTATGGTACTACTTTCTAGAGCTCAATGAATAGTGAAACAGTAAAGTACTCTGAGATTTTAGAACATCGCTATTGGCACTCAAATTGGCATAGTTTTAAGAAGGGGTTAGTTCATGCCTCAGAGCTATTGTTTCAAGCTCTTTGACAGCTCAAGCAGACAGCATTTTATTGGACTGACTTGGTTTTGGTGTCGAATGTTTCTATAACTACAGAACTAGTTCTCATTTGAAAACAAAGTTAAGATGACAAATCAAAAAACACAGATCTACCTGTGTTCCCGAGATGGCTTCTTTTATCTCCCCTGGGATTGCTGCTATTATTCTTAGAAGTTTGGCTTTACACAAAATCCTGCTTAAATTGAAGATGGCAAGGAATAGCATATATTACACAAACCTGCATGCAAAGTTCCACTAACAGAACTTTATTGATTCAGGTTTTGTAAATTTATGTCTATTCATTACCATGTTTAGAAAAAGGAATCAAATATCTATACAAGTTTAATATAAATACTTCAAATCTTAATGTATTAAGTCTTTGAGTTAATGGATCATCAACAGCAACAGGAATGCTTAAAACAAATGAAGAGAACTTGCATTTCCAATGCACTGAGAAAGTAATCATCATCATCATCTAGTTGGATCAAAGTAAGTCCTCACTTTTTATCTGCAATTTGTTTGAAAGCTACATATTGTACTAATAGGATGGAGGACATCCCACATTTAAGATACCCATAGGACTTCATTAAGCTCCTCACTACAACCTGATAACTGAAATAACAACATCCAAACAAAATACAGACATCTCACTGCATTAATCAAAGGTCCACGTGGACTAAGGGGTTTTTGTACAAAAGCAGGAGTAGTACAGATCTGAAAAAAACAAAACAACAAAAAACACGTTGGAGAGTTTTAGGACTAAATATTAGCTAAGAGAGGGAGCAATGGGGAGGGGACAAAACTAAACAAAATGTAATCCATTTAACTCCCAGGACACTGAACACTTTGTAAGTAAACAGGATGAAGCCTCCTTATCACAGTAACAGGTAAAACTCAGGCATAACACTATGGATTAGCTATGAGAGCTAATTTTATGCATTTTGAATATAACTTTTGATGAAACTATTATAAACATTTGAAACAAATTTATTCCATACTAGTTGGTTTTCTGTAGTGGCTTTATTGCTTTTTACCCAAGGGCTCACAGAAACAAACATTTATTAAGTCTTTTTTTCAGCTGATGGCAGAATACACATATGGTAGTCTTCCCAAACCATTGTTTTCCCATGCTACAACTACTGGAATAGTAGAAGCTAGCCCTAAAAGAAAACAAAGAGAACTAGAAGCTACTGAACATATGTTTCTTTCCATTGTCAGAGAAGTCATTGTCTCCACCTCTTTGAAAATAGCTTTTGCTTTATTCACGTGTGTGTTTAGATCCCTTTACAGCTGTTTACCCCATGGAGAAAAAGATTAGCAATCAGATCTGAAGACCCAGGTTAACCTTGTAGAACACCATTCAGTGATTCTGCATCTTCAATACTGTTCTTGTTCATCCATGTACCTCTAGTGGTATATTCTACTTTTCATGCTGAGATCCTCCAAGAGCTTTTACCAGCATATTATGTCAGCTTACATGCCCTTAGAGAACAACTGCAGCAAAGAGGACTGGAGGACTACAGGCCCTCAAACAATTTTACCTGCATTGTCATGGCAAGCTTGAGTAAGAAATGTGCTTGAATTCCAATCTATGACTTTCCCTAAAGTCAGTAAACTTGACCAAATCTGAAAGCACATGCAGGTTGTTAATGTAAATGGTATTAATTAGTTAATATGATATGCTTTTGGGCAAGAACCAAAAGCACTACTGCTAATCGCTTAGTGAAGACACACCTTAAAAGAGCACTTAAGTGTCTTCCTCTGAAGCAATTATTTACATTTCCAAGAGTTCCATGGCTGTCTTCCTGAAGCCATGCAATAACTTCATGCTAATCATCCAGGGTCAGGAGACAGATGAAGAAGTTTATAAAAATTGAGAAGTACACTGACACATCATACCTCAAATATTTTTGTCCCTGAGGTCTGTTGGACAGTTATTGCTGCAGAACTCACAGTCAATAAAGATTACTAATTAGTAAAATGGTTTTGGGCTGTTGAAGTATAAAGTCACCATCATCTCTCACTCACTTAAAAAAAAAAATTCTCAGGATGTACCCAGTTTTGTAAAGCAATAAGAGTACTACTTAACTAGAGACCCTAGTTCAAGTCTAGAAAAATCTCTGAGAACAGCAGTATCACAGAACAAATAGTCCCGTTCTTGTGTTTCAAATTTGGAAGTATTTGCATTTGATTTCCAGTACTAATGGTATCACTTTTGTTCTGGACAACAAAACCTATTTCGCTGTCCCAGCTCCTGGTCCTTCTGAGAGAAAGGTTTAATTCAAACCTTTGAACAATAATGATGAGATTATTAACAATGAGTTTAAGAAAAAACTGGCACACTTGAACTTGTTCAGGCATCCAAAACAAAAGAACCTGCAAGTATTGATAGCAAAGTTCAGGACAATGGAGAAAAGGATATATTTTTTATTTGCAATTAGACCAAGAGGTGAAAATACAATAACGTAGACTCAAATTATTAGATCAGACTACCAGCGCAGCACTGTGCCAATTTATAAATTAGAAATTTTCTTCTATTTTATTTTATATTTTTATAGATATTAGAAGCATTTTCCAAAGCCTCACAGAAAATTGATGGAAAAAAACCAAAATCTGAACTCTAACACCCTAACCATCAGACTGCTCTTCAACACTTACTCTTCCAGTGGACATTCAAACATTTGGACAACTGGAGAAAACAGACCATAACCAGGAATAAAAATCTGTGCTTAAGAAGTATTTTGCATAGTTAAGACCAACACTTAACTGATTATTTCAAATTCTAGTCAATTACCTTGAATATATCAAAAGTAAAATAAATACAAAGTGCATCGAGAGCAAAGCACAGACCAACAGGAACTTCTCACACAGGTGACTGCTACCTCATAGTACCAATAGTGATGGCTGTGGACTGGGAAAACAACCTGAAAACCTCGTATTGAGAGAAAATAATAGTAAGTCTTGTGCAACTCTAAAGAGAAGCTGAATATTAAAACCTCTGGGGCTCTAGCCCTTTAAGAGACAAAGAATTCCTTTATTTCTAGGAAAAGCAGAAAAGAATTGCCATCAAAACCACCAAAGACCTTGAGATCTAAAACCACAGGTAAGGCTATTTATTTTTTGTCTTGGCTTTGGTCGGAAAATCATTCATCAGTGTCACTGGGGTGTTTCTGCACTGTCCTGTTCTATAATGAATGTTCCAGCAAATTTTAAATTCTGTTTATTACTACATATTAACTTCTTCAGAAAAAAACTTTAAGAGAAAAAAACCTATGTTTCTAACCCTTTGATGACAAAGGCAGACTTCCAAATAAGAATCATTTCAACCCTATGCCTGTAGAAAAATTGCTCCTCTGCCTCTACTGTTGCTATTCATAGATCTCTAAGCAGCTACTAGTCCAGACCAGATGACTGTAACAAATTCAAACACTTCTGGCAGAGGCGTGTTTATTATTTTCCAATATGACTGTCTGCCAAGTTTCCCTGTCCAGGATTTTTTTTTTTTTTTTAAAGAAAGGAACCGTGAGCCAAACTATGTCAGGGACTATACTTCAAACAATTCTTTCAGAAAGTGGAAGTGCACTAGCACGTATGCAGACTTGTATTTGAATATGGTTCAAAAACATTAGAAGACACGGCACAGTCAAAACTTTAACCTTCAGAAAACAAAATGCTATGCTGTAGCCTTTGAAATAATTTATCAGTACAGGATACTCAAAATCTTTCTTAACATGTGACGAGAAAAGCAGAAACTTTGATGAAATAAGCTGAAATTGATGAACTCAGCCATCTTTAGTTCCCCTCAAAATATAACCTTTTAATAACACCTTTTGTTTTGTAACTTTTCCATACATATTCTACAATGTCTGTTTCCAGTCTATTGCTCATTAGCTTAGCTGTACAAATCTGCACACAATATTATGGCATAAAGGCAGATATCTTGTGAGGAATTCTTAGAAGCACTGGTGCATATCATGATCTTAAATGATGGTCTTGTGATTAAGACACTCAAAGGCAAGAAAAGGATGAATCCCACTTCAAACCCCTTATGACCTCGTACAAGTCATTCAATCCCTCAGTTTTGACTCTACAGCTATAATACCAAATTAAGAATTACTTAAGTATTTTAAAGCACAAAATCATTCGCTAACTGCATACGTGGCATTCAGACAGAAATGCAGTCTATATGTGTGATAAACACTAAGGAAAAAAAAATCTTTGCAGGAGCAGAATTAAAACAAAGAAAAGTCAAACGTCTTTGCAAAGGTTCTGCACATGATTCTCAGCTTTCAATCTGAACAGAATCTTGAAAGGCCAACTTGAACGAATGCAAGACTTTAATCTAATTTAAAATAACTCTAATTAGTAAAAGTACAAAGTAATGACCAAACAACAGAGATATTGCTTAAAAGGGCAGTGGTTTGATATGACAGGTCTTTTGATTTATCTTGCTATTATCAGGTTTTCAGGTCTTGATGTATAAAATCCTGTTTAGGACATGAACTGGGGAGTTGTGAGGGAGACAAAAACCTGAAGTTATGACTGCATGAAAAATAGCAATCACTTAAAAATTACGGTCATAAAGAACTAAAAGCTTAACCTTATACACAAATCACAAATGAGACCGTGGGTTCTGTTTATTCTCTCCTACAAATAACTAACTACCCTTGACAATTATGCATTAGAAAAAACACAGGATTCCAATTACTGTTTCTAAATAAAAACATTCGTAGCACATTTCTATTAAAAAAAAATGACTGTAATGGTGGAAATTCTGGAGGTAGGTCAGAAATACATGGATTTTATAGGAACTGTGAATATTATACACTTTTGAAAAATCAAGTCTTGATTTATGGAACCACATTAGCTGTATCATCTACTGACAAACTTCCTTGCACCCAACTGAAGAATTGTCCTTTGAAATTTTAATAATGTCTCAAATAATAAGAAACTGTCTTAAAACAAAGAAAGATCTAATACAAGATTTCCCACAACAATGGCAAGTTAACAAAAACCTTTAAACGTGACATTTTTGACACATTAATCCTGTTATTGTGGCTGCTACTGTTCAATAGCTAGGTATCAAGATCTTTGCTCACAGACAATTACAGAACATAAATATTTGTCTCCCCACTGGAAAAAGTGCAACCATTTCTAAATACATATTAATTATAATCATAACCTTCTACTGCATTTCTCACTTTTTTCACCTTTCATACTTAATGGAAATTGTGAGTTTTAATTGCATCCACAATTCCTTTTGTATCAGTTTATTTCTCACTTTTGGAAAAGATCACTCCATTTTCATCAGCTTCTTTACTAACAGTTAAAAAAAAAAATCAGACATTTTCTAAACAGGTTTCTTAACTGCTTGAGCAAATTCTAGTACAAAACTACAACAATTCCAACCATTACAAACCCTCTTGTCTATGATTGGGCCTATGTAGAAATACCACTAAGCCTCACGAGACGTGATTTCTAGAAGCCTTTTCAAAGTTAAATAGTTCAACATACAGCTTGGCAATGAGAGACAACGATGTTCAATTGCAACTGAGCTTATTTTAAAATGTGACTGAAGTTCCTGAATGGAAAAAGAGCTCTTGACCTCACTGTGCAACTACAAAAACAGTCAAAGATCAACAATTTTCACTACAGATGTGACCTATGCTTCGCGAATTCAGAGCTAAACTAACTCACAAAAGCAGAAACTACCTCAGATCAGATTTACTTCTGAGTTAGGGATGAGTGTATACAGAAGCTATTTGCCAAAAAAACAACACTTCATGCAGTTGGCGCCTTATCCTTTTACATGGCTAGCCTCCAAGATCAACTTGGAGATTTCCTTGTTCTAAATGCTGGCAGCTACTAGAACATAGGTTGATGAAAAAAACACTTTCCTCCTTTTAAAATATGTAATGTATCATGATGAATTCTGTTGGTCAACTGAAAACTAATCAAAAATAGAAAAAAAAAACCCCGACAGGTTAAAAAACAACAAACCAACTGCTTCCTTACTTACAAAAAACTCGTATTCTTTCCTTTCAATTCTGATCTTAGGTTGCAAACAATAATATTAGAGAATATAAAGTTCCTTTGTGTTATGTAGATGGAGATAGGATGCAGAGTGAAGTCCCAGTTGTCGAAGAGGCGGCAGTCACCAACCTGCTCCTCCACCTGAATGCTCACAAGTCCATGGGGCCAGACGGGATCCACCCAAGGATACTGAGGGAGCTGGCAAAGGAGCTTGCCAAGCCACTCTCCATCATTTATCAGCAGTCCTGGTCAACCGGGGAGGTCCCAGATGACTGGAAGCTAGCAAATGTGGTGTTCCTCTACAAGAAGGGTCAGAAGGAGGATCCGGGGAACTACAGGCCTGTCAGCCTGACCTCGGTGCCAGGGAAGGTCATGGAGCAGATCATCTTGAGTGCCATTACGTGGCATGTGCAGGACAACCGGGGGATCAGACTCAGCCAGCATGGGTTGATGAAAGGGAGATCCTGCTTCACTCACCTGGTCTCCTTCTATGACAAGGTGACCCGCTTAGTGGATGAGGGGAAGGCTGTGGATGTTGTCTACTTGGACTTCAGTAAGGCCTTTGACACTGTCTCCCACAGCATTCTCCTGGAGAAGCTGGCTGCTCACGGCTTGGATAAGTGCACTCTGCACTGGGTTAAAAACTGGCTGGACGGCCGAGGCCAGAGAGTGGTGGTGAATGGAGTCAAATCCAGTTGGCGGCTGGTCACGAGTGGTGTTCCCCAGGGCTCAGTGTTGGGGCCGGTCCTCTTCAATATCTTCATTGATGATCTGGATGAGGGGATTGAGTGCACCCTCAGTAAGTTTGCAGATGACACCCAGTTGGGTGGAAGTGTCGATCTGCTGGAGGACAGGAAGGCCCTACAGAGGGACCTGGGCAGGCTGGATCATTGGGCCAGGGCCAACTGTATGAGGTTCAACAAGGCTCAGTGCTGGGTCCTGCACTTGGGTCACAACAACCCCATGCAACGCTACAGGCTTGGGGAGGAGTGGCTGGAGAGCTGCCTGGTGGAAAAGGACCTGGGGGTGTTGGTTGACAGCTGCCTGAACATGAGCCAGCAGTGTGCTCAGGTGGCCAAAAGGGCCAATGGCATCCTGGCCTGGATCAGGGATAGTGTGGCCAGCAGGACCAGGGAGGTGATAGTGCTCCTGTACTCGGCACTGGTGAGGCCGCACCTCGAGTACTGGGTTCAGTTTTGGGTCCCTCACTCCAAGAAGGACATCGAGGTGCCGGAGCGCGTCCAAAGAAGGGCAATGAAGCTGGTGAAGGGTTTGGAGCACAAGTCGTACAAGGAGAGGCTGGGGGAGCTGGGGTTGTATAGTCTGGAGAAGAGGAGGCTGAGGGGAGACCTTATTGCTCTCTACAACTACCTGAAAGGAGGTTGTAGCCAGGTGGGGGTCGGTCTCTTCTCCCAGATAACAAGCAATAGGATGAGAGGAAACGGCCTCAAGCTGCGCCAAGGGAAGTTTACGCTGGATATTAGAAAAAACTTCTTCACCGAAAGGGTAGTCAGGCACTGGAACAGGCTGCCCAGGGAAGTGGCTGAGTCTCCATCCCTGGAGGCATTTAAAAGACGTGTAGACGTGGTGCTTGAGGACACGGTTTAGTGGTGGACTTGGCAGTGCTAGGTTAATGGTTGGACTTGATGATCTTAAGGGTCTTTTCCAACCTTAATGATTCTATGATTCTATGTATTAATAATCACAATACGTTAAACACTCAGACTGCTTAAAACACAGCGCTTTGGAAAAAACAATCATTGTAATCAGATGCTGTAAAGTAGCTGCTGTACTTTGGAATATGTAAATCTTGCTTTCTTTCAGTAAAGTGATTTTTTAAGATGTTACATAGAACTACATTTAGTTCTCACATTTCTTTTAAGATGGCTAGAATACAAGCACTAAAAGGAGGAAAGAAAAATCCTGCTTTTAAAAATAATTGATTAGTATTCTAATAGTAATCACAACTAGGATTTCATGGTTTATTCCTTAGCTGGAACACTGGAAAGAATTTGTGGAGTTACAACTAAGGTTCGGTTCACTACCACTATGACAACCACATCGTGCCATCCTTTTCACTAGCACTGTAAGTTTAATCGAAAAATCTACCCAAGAAGTAACAAAGCAACACTGAGAGATTTTGGCTGGCACCAGTGACAATAACCTATTTTTAAGAATATTTAGAAAACCAACACAAAAAAAAACTGGCATCAGTTTTATAGAAGTTTACTAGAAGCCATTCCTTTTGTATAGATGACACTATCATTCTTAATTACAAGTTTCATCTTTAAACTGATTTTTAAACAATAGTCTCCCAAACATTTTAATTTTCCCTAACAAACCCACACCAACAAATGAAACGTACACTTCAAAGTATAATCACAAGAGACTGCACTCATATCCAATCATGCTGGTATTGACAGAGCCAAAGATTTAGAGGATAGCTCTGCCTATCACATATAATTTGGAAAAAAAAAAAAGGTGAAAAATTAGAGTTATATTAAATTTTAACATCCAAAATTTTGTTGAAAACTGTATCATAAGATTTGTAACAGCTATACTAGGTTCTATTCTGTCAAAAAGACTATGGTTCTGGGTATGCATTTAAATATACAATCTACAGACATTGAATAGCCAGGCTTATATTCAGAATAGCAGAGTATATCTAACTCCATCATGTCTAGTTACATTAAGGAATGGCTGGTATATGTAACAGATCAGTACATATTTGAAGAAATTAAGAAACCATTTTAATAGCATTTAGAAGGAAAAAAGCTGAGACTCCTTCATGAATGCAGATAGAATGGACTTCTAATTCCCCAAGTTTTATTTTTTTCTCTTTTTCTCTTCATGTATGTCTCTTCCTGTAATCCTCACATGAATATACTACCTCTAGCACTAGAAGTATCCGTTTTACTGCTTTGATGAACTGAAACAGCAGAATTCTTCTGCAGAGCTTCGGTGTGTGCAACATTTCAGAACACACAACTGGTAGAAAATCATCTCCCCTTCTTTAGTTACCCATTACAGCATCAATAAGCAGCTCACAAAATACTCTGAAACAGTAAGTTCTTTTCAGGTCTAGAACAGTTGAAACCTCAATTACACTGTGCTAACAAACAACCCAATTATTTGAGGACAACAGACCGAGTCTACCTCCATAAAAAACAAAACACCCCCCCCGCCTCCTCAGCTCAGCAAATATATTGCATCAGTCTTTCCCCTCCTCTTCCCTCTTCCCCGCAATTCTAAGTGACTTCCTAGTGTAAAAGCACTAACTAATAACCACACTGTGCATTTGTCCAAACACAAGCCAAATAAAATCAGATGGCTTCAGAAAGCAACACTTATGCAAAGTGATGGTTACTGCATCAAACTCTTGGACTAAGAGACTCCTGTTCAATACTGCACACCATAAAACATTAAAAATCATTAACTAAATACAGAAGGAAAAAAATGCAAGCTACTGGATTTGAAAATTCATCAATCTGTCTTAGAGGCATGTGCAGAGATTCAATTGTATGATCAAGCTTTAAGTTTCAACTGACGGCTGCTGCAGAGCCGCTGTAAAAACAGCCAAAGTTTTGTACTACTCATTTTTAAACATTATTTGTGCTCCTCCTGACCCTTGTATACCAAATTATATATCTGCAGATAATAAAAGCATTACACTGCAATCTTAGTCACCAGGTCTTCTCCTAAACTAACTTCTTACTAAAGACTCTCTGGCCAACTCCACTCTGATCTACTGTTATTTTGCCATCACCATTCTATCTCCACAACTTTATTGTCAAATGCATAAGCTTCAGCCTCTCACCATCAATGTTCCACTATCAAAATACCAAGTCCCTGGTCATGAGGGTACAAGTAAAAAAATGCAATCACTCATCCTTTAAAAACTATAGAATTCAAACGTTCAGTGAAATTAAATGTTTTACTGTGAGTCAGATGGCTACATAAGCCAAATTATTAATAAAATTAAAACATTGTATTGCTAGTGGTTTCCATAACAGAATGACATTCTGAAAAAGCCAAAGACTTCTTGGAAAGAATAAGATGTTGCTAAGGCTTTCTTTCAACAAATCAAGCTTACACAAAACAAGTAAGATTTTTATGGAAGCAACTGATAAACACGGCATATGAACAGGCTACAGAAAGCCCATTTACACTAAGGAAGAGGTGATCAGTTGAAGGAGTGATCTGTTTGTCACTGTGTTTGGTTTTTGTTCTGTTTTTTAAATTTGCCCCATATGCACCTACACTATGCAGGCCCAGCTATCTTTCTCTGCCAGCAAAAGATGTGTTTTCTTGTGCATGCACCACACTGCAGAGTCAGGCTTGAAGTCTGGCTGGTTTTAGTTTATTTCTACTGATACACTGGGAAGATGAACACCAGACATTTAGAATTCGTTTTATTTACGTTTTCACATCCCCTAACCTAAAAATAATAATACAAATTTTCATGAAAGCAGGCAACACAAAACATGCTCACAAACTGCACAGTGCTCATGAGAATACTGTAGTTCTCTGCTATGTTCTACACCTCTTGGATGGTTCTCAGTCGGGGCGGGGGGACGGGGGACCACTTTGTTTTCTTTCTCTTCTCCCACTGCACAGAGCAATAAACCTCATGTAACACCTCATCTACTTCCAGCCACAAGTCTGGAGATAAGAAATTCCAGGGGATGAATCAGCCCCGTGAGCCAAAGCGAGTGAAACCAAAAGGGAACTGCCTTAGATAACTGGTCCCTGTTGTTGCAACTCCAACGTCAATATTTTCCACAGTCCTGGCTCTCAGCATTCTCCATCCTCCAACCCCCCCTCCCCAGCTCACCTCACATGCTCCACATATTCCTTTCCGTTCCCAGCCTTCCTTTCAACACATCTTCCCCTCCTCCTGTTTTTCCATTCAGGCAATCCCTCCTACAAAATTCCACTTCAAAATAATGACTAACAATATTGCCATGCCATCTGTTTTCATAACATATCACTCTTTCTACACCTTTTAACACTCCATTTATACAGAACATAATTTTTTTGGAGTGAGGACTATCCACCATTATCTTCACACTGCCTAAAACAACTGGTTTCTGTTCTGAAGTCTTTCATCTTTATTATAGCAGTGGTCAAAAATGACTATTTATTTCCTTGATTAGGTTTCCAACTGCTGGCATAAGAACACAAGCTCACCAAAACCTGACTGCTGGCACAATCCGTAAATGCTTAGCAGAACTTCATTCTGTTCTTCCCATCTATCCTAAGGTGGGGGGGTTTGTTGGCAGGGTTTGGGTTTTTTTTTTTTTTAATGCATCGGACTCAAAACAGGAATGGAAACTGTAAAGATACTAAATTCATCTCTGCATGGGAACCGCAGGTTTACAAACGTACATGTGAATGCACAAATTCCTTAAGGACCATACATTAAAAAAACATAATAATGACCTGAATAATGACCTGAATATGGGACAATTTAAAACTGTATTTCTGATAGAGAACGCCTTTTTAGTCAAATAATGACTTATCTTCAGTTATTTTACATCATTCCTATGTCTTCTGTTCAGGTAAAACATGCCATCAAAAACCAGAAAATACAGACCCAGGATTTATGACTTTTACATAGTCATACTGTACCCGAGATATCTTCCTAGAAGTTTTTATAAATGCTACAAAACAGACCTTGCAGTAATCAGAAATGAAATGAAGTGCACATACTTTCACCTCAGAGTATGGCATGTTAAAAAAAGGAAGAGGTAACAGCAAACCACACACTGGAGAGCTCTAAAACAGATCTGACTGTTACGCAGCAGGGAGAGAAATGAAACTTAAGTGAGGAGAAGCAGCCTTGCAATAACAGAACATGGAGGCCAGTCATTTGTGGTGTACTCTAGAGGTCAATACTGAGGCCAATATTGTTTAACATCTTCATTAATGACCTGGACATTGAACAGGTGCACCCTCAGCAAGTCTGCAGATGATAAGATTTGGAGGAGTGCCTTATACACCAGAGGGTTGTGCTAACATTCAGTAGGACCTTGACAGGCTGGAGAAATGGGCAGAGAGGAACTTCATGAAGCCCTACAAGGGAATGCAAAGTCCTCACCTGGGAAGGAATAACTCCACACATCACTATGGGCTGGAGGCAGACTGTCTGGAAAGCAGCTTTGCAGGAAAGGACCCAGGGATCCTGGATGAACACGAACCAGCAAAGTACCTCAGCCGCAAAGAAGGCCGAGAGCATCCTGAGCTGCATTAGGAAGAACAGCAGCAGCAGGTCAGGGGGCATGGCCCTTCCCCTCTACTCAGCCCTGGTGAGATGCATCTGGAGTGCTGGGTCCAGGCCTGGGTTCCCCAGTACAAGACAAACATGGACATACTGGAGACAGGCCATGAAGATGATTAAGGCTGCGTGAGCCATGATTTTGTAGCCTCAAGAAGAGTAAGGATTGTGGGTGGCGGGGAAGGATCTTATCAATGTGTATAAATACCTGACAGGAAGCAGTAAAGAAGAGTGAGTCTGCCTCTCTTCGGTGGTGCCCAGTGAATGGACGAGAGGCAATAGGCACAAATTGAAACACAAGAAACAAAGTTTTGGGTGTTTTTTTTTTTTTTTGCCCCCCCCCCCCCTGCCCCGTTGTTTGTTTTGTTTTACTGTGAGGGTAGTCAAACACTGGAACTTACCCAGACAGGTTGTCGCATTTCCATCCTTGGAGCTGGTCTAGGCGACCCTGCTTTGAGCAGGGCGCTTGGACTAACTAGACAATCTCTAGAGGTCCCTTCCAACCTCAACATTAATCTGAGGGTAAAAACACACTTCTATTGTAGGAAATAGACAAACACGTAATACTCACAGCAGAACTGGGTTGTTTTTACTGCTGCTATTTAGGTCTAACAGTAAAGATGGTTAAGCCTCAGTTCTCCAAAGCTAATTCAAACAGCTCAAAAAATAAAATATTTGATAGCAAGTATTTCATAAAAATATTCATTTTACCTCAACATAAGAAACTCCCTGTAATCTCTTCTAATTTCCTACAGACAGGAAAATAGGTTTCACTACTTACAAACGTGAATGCCACAAAACCATTTGCTTAATGGTCAATGGATAAAAACATACAAGAACATGAAGGGAGATTCATCTGCAATGAAAGTCTTTTGAAAGATTTTAGCTAGGTTAAATAGGTAACTTTTAAAAAGGAAATATAAAAGCTGCTATATCGAGAACTCCAGAAAATAACCTCCTCATCTGGATAATAAATATAACAGAGGTGGCAGCAATAAAAATTCATTCATTACTGATCTGAAGGCAGTACCTGCATAAGTGAAGGCTGAATCAGTTTCCAATTCCCACTGCTTAACAAGATTTGTGCTATACAGAAACCCACCTAGGTACTTTCAAACACAAAATGAAAGACTCATTATACATCTCATTATACAAAACTCAGAAAACTTGTATTGTAAACCTCCCCTGAGGAGTAATGCCAAGTATTGTGGATTAGGTGCAACATTCCACAGCCCTTTCAATATTCGCACTGAGTACCGCATGTTGGTATTGCACCTAAAATAAGACATAGAGCCTTGCTGTAGTAAACACTGGTTTAGTCAGCAAACAGTACAGAGGCACAACTTGAATGCAAATAAGCAGTGGCTGCTCCTACTTTCTCTGTAATTTTTAAGAAAAGAACCCGTCACCGAGGGACAAACCCAGCCTAGCAATGGTCTCTGTAGTGACCATTTCTTTTCCTCTTCTTCCCAAACCTAAATCAGTTTTCATTAACACTGCCAAAACATTCCAGTAACTTTTACAGCTGCAGGGTAATCAACTCAAAGACAGCTACCTGGCAACCTTTCCACACCATTTGGCTGCAACTGTGTTTGCCTGGACACACGAACAGGCTGTACACAGCACCTGGATACTCACTGCTGACAAGAGTCATCTCAGTAATCACAGAATGGTTGAGGTTGGCAGGGACCTCTGGAGGTCACCTGGTCCAAACCCCCCGCTCATGCAGGGCCACCTAGAGCTGGTAACCCAGGACCACGTCCAGACGGCTTTTGAATATCTCCAGGGACGATGACTCCTCAACCTGAGAATCTGAGAAGGCATGCACACGTACACCAAGGTCACATAACATGAACTCATAAACATGCAGTCAACATGATGGACTGCATATATATGAGTGGAGGAATAAGTTATCCGAAATGGCCGTCTGCATGCTGATCACAGAAAGGGTGGAGCATACAGACATGAAATGGTTCCCTAATAAGCCATATGGCCCACCCCAGCCAGCAAGTGTGAAGTTTTATTTAAATGTCCTGCCAGAAAACCCACAAACTTTTACACACCTTATAACTTCCCTATAATAAAAAGCGGCTCTTGAAAGAAAAGAACCTTAACAAACACACGTGAATGAAGCCTATGCAAACACTGGCATTTCACACAGTGCCTATATCTAGTACAAACTTTTCTGGTATTTATTTAGATTCTTGTGTATTTGGGGCTCTATCCTCAGTCTTAAAGTAACTGTATCACAGGCAGAAAAATACTGCTTGTTTGCAAGCTCATATACTTGATTATTCCACTGCATTCCTCAAAATTATTGGTTTCACCAGAATACATATAGGTATCATGAATAACAGTGCAATTACAGCCGAACTATACAGATTTCACGGCATATCTTTGCAACCGGTCCCTGGACCTTGTTAATCAAGCCTAGGCCTTAATGTTATACTTGTTACCACAACTATAGCTTGGGTCAACATAAAAAAACCATTATTTTATTGTTTACATTAATTTATTATTGGGCAGGGTAGTAGCATAGAAATAACACTGCTTGTAGACAGTAGCTTCTTCATTGTACTATCAGTTCTGCTATTGATTCGATGTGGGACCCTAAGCAAATCCATTCTTTTCTTTACACAGGTATACCTTGCTGTCTGTCAAGAACACGTTCCTGAAACATGAGATAGCAATTCAATAGACAGTGAAACAATTCTTCCCCATAGAATAAATGTAATATAGAGGAGACATATACAGGAACTTAAAAAACGCACACAATTGTAACACACAGGGACAGTACATAGGACATGGCGGACAAAAAGGAAGAAGCAAGTTCATCAGTTATCAACTCCACATCCAAAGATGACAGATGAGGAGGATGAGATGCTGGCTTTTCAATAGCTGGAGATATAGAATGCTTAATTAAAAAAAAAAAAAAAGTTGATTGCTAATTGTCCTGAGATTTTGATCAGCCGATCTCCCTTAACATGAGACTGAATCTCCAGTGACCCTGTCCAATCTTTCTGAAAGATTTCAGCTGCTTCATCTGCAAGACTGAACATCCACTGTAAATCTTTTCGTGTGAGTGTTCATGCTGCCTCTTTCCAAATGGTTACATTTTCATTATCATCATCATCCTTCTCAGAGGCCCACTGCACGCGGAGGTCAATCAAGTCAATCAAGGGTAAAGGACAAAAACAGGGTAATGACAACAGTTAGCAGAACAGGGTATTAAACGATCAATACTAGAACTCTGAAACAAGAGACTGAGAAGAAACAGATAGCATGGTGTTACCGCACCTGTTTTCTTTTTCCAGAGATTCATCTTGTCTACTCAGACTGCAAAAATTACTAAGCAGGAGTTGTTTCTCACTGAGTGTTTACACATTGTCTAATCCTGCCAACCTCTGTTGTGATATGCATGTGCTACTCTGGTAAAAATAAGAGAGACAACTATTTTCAGGACAGTGTGTTATTTTGAGGAGGTTCATTTTACACACTGAGAAAAAAGATATTTCAACAAGCAGCCAAAAAGAAGTATGTAACAGAACTGGAAGTTGTAGCTGAGACAGAGAAGCTGGTAGTCTACTTCCAGGGGCACTGATCATAAAAATCAGTCCCAAGTTATATATTAGACCCAATATAGATGGCAGCCACTTTGTGAAACATTTTGAACTCTGCAGCTGATGGAGTTCTAAGCACGTAGTGTCAGTTATACATGTATTTTTTTTGATTCAATTACAAAACCGCAAATATATTCAGTGACTTGACCAAGAGGTACTCTACAGTAGCAAACAGAAGAATGGTTATGAAACCAATATCTGGATTCTAGTTAGAACATCGATTTTGTCACAGTATTTTAAGGCTTATTTAAGAAACAGAATTAAAGCAAGCTGTATATACATGGGTACTAAATTTGCTACTTAACGAGTTTCATGCCAGCAGAACAGAATCTCACAGTTTATTCAGGCAGCCTCTCATTGCTCATACAACTCAGCCAGCAATCTATACAAAGTATGTAACGAATGCCTCAAAAAAAGGAGAAGGTTCTCAAAAAAAAAACGCCAAACCCCAAACCTACAACACACTAGAAAACACATCCTTTTAAGAACCAGGTAAGTTACAGGCTAATGACCTCCAATCACATCATTGACAAAACTCAAACACTGAAAACAATCTCAGAATAAATACATTATCTCAAATTCCTCATTCCTACTCCAGCCCTGTTCACATCTCGCAGAAGCTATAAACCTCTGGAGAAAAGAGAAACAAATGGACATGAGGCTATTTTTCAAATAGTTCTTCAGAAATAAGAGAAGCCTGCCAGTGCAAGATGCAGAAATGGTATGCTGGAAGTGGAACTACACCGTACAACGCTGAAAATCTTCTAGGCTGTGCTGCAGTCCACAGAATAACCCTCTATCAAGAGTTGTACGCTGATATATTTTGGGAGAGGGTGTGGAAAGGTAAGGCAGAGGCATAAGCCTCACCACAATGGCTGTATCCTATTTTGCATCCTGATACCCTCACTATGATGCCACAGAAGGGACTGGAAGACTGTTAACAAGAAGCACCCACTTCTGAGAAATGGAATATGGGAAGTAGCAGCAACTGGAATGATGCTCAGCTGTGAACATTGGGATAATGAACTGAGGAGGATATGGGGAATGATCACTGTGGGACACAGTGTCTGAAATGGTAGCGAAAATGAGGGGAGAAAAAAGTTAATCACGAACTGAGCATAAAAAGCAGGAAGTTCCTGCAATGAGCTCATTCCTTCTCAAGCGAGCAGCAACAGAGGAGAGAAAAACACTGGGATGGGATCAGATATACAGGCTCGCCAGGTCAGTGAAGGGGGAAAGGGGAGGGAAAAGCAGAAGAAAGAAGATAAGCAGGCTCCCTCACTGAGTCATACCAGAGCTACTGCTGCTGGAAGGGAGCCAGATCTGAGCTGGAGCATTTGCCTCTGCTTTTTTCCCCCCCTCTCAGAAAACCAAAGAGAAGTGAAGCCACCAAACTTAGACATCTACCTGAAACACATGCAGATTTTGCTGACTGTAAACCCCTACTCTAAATTACACCTAGCCCCAGAAAAACTTGGCATCAGAAGCATGCAAGAGTAACTTAAAAACATCCTCTTCTTTGGCTGAGTTTTTGTGCTGCCCTGAAGTAAGATTCATTCTTGGATCAATGATTTCATAATGTAAAATACAAAACCCTGCAAGAAAAGACAAATACATAAAGTGGCAGTTGAGGACAGTGGAGTTATATTATTCCTCAAATTACACATTGCTTTTTCTTAGGTAAATTCCTAATCTGCCTTCTCCAAAGTCCCTCCTGTCAGTTGAACACACATTTCTTAGCCTAACACCCTTCAAACGCAATTTTAAAATGTGTAACTATTTCTGTAAAATTTATCACTTATATCAGCCTCAAATCACACCCAAATCGGAATTCTGATTTTTTAAAATATTTCAACTATCTGTTTTACAATACTCATTATCATACGCCAACAGGTATCTTGAATCGGTTTACCATTAGTGGCCTCAGCTACTTGCATTCAGTCTTGTTAAGTGAAGCAATAATTTAGCAACCTCAGCTTGTTTGTATATGTCTCTCCTAACATCTAGTCTCATCCTGATTCCTTTATGGATGGATTTACAGTTTGGTTCTGTCTTCCTGAAGTTGAATAAGCACCTGACAGAAATACCCAACTGAGCATTCACATACTTATCTTGAAGTGGTCAGTGAAATCTCGAGGAAAGATTCCAAGGGCTTGAAATGGCCAAAAGCTAGTCGGAAATAAATAAAAACTTTGATACCTCCACACACCACAACTTAGCAGTAAGAACGACAATTCAAGAATTACCAATTAAACAAAAGACCATACGTAAACAGAAAATTAAATTTTCATTATGATTTCACTCTAATAAACAGGCCTTGCAATTTCTCAAAGGTTGTTTTTTTTTATGAAAAGCACTTACAAAAATTGCTAGCTAGCAAAAAAGAAATACTGCCTGAGAAGATAATGAAATTTTGTTCATAGTTGAGCATTACCTAGTGAATTAAAATCTATTCTTTTTAAATATAAGCAGCAATATTACAAGACTCCTTTAGAGATACAGAGACTACTATATCAAATATCTACAATCTTATACAACAAAGCACGAATTTAACACTGCTTTCATTGTATAACCACCACGGCAGTGTTGCAGCATTTCTGAAATTATACTTTTGTCCAAGTCACTATGTCAACAGACATGCCACTCTGCTTCAAGCACCAAATGGCTAAAATGGAATGAAATGGCTCAACCAGCTAAGGTGTATTCAAACGTAAATTTCTGTAGTGCTTCACGCCACCTTTTGCTACTGTAGTCAGAATTTTTTGTATTTCACAGAACAACAGAAAATAGTAGGTGGATCTTTGGGCTTAAGCAAAATTTTGATTCCTTGCCTTTTGAGCTCTTATTATGCAAAGATGTAGGTCATCAAGAGAAGACTCGCATAGTCTTGCCAAATACAATGAGATTTCTTCTTCAAAAGACCTAAAGAAGTTGTCAAACGTTATTGCCAACACAGTCCATTCTAGGAGTTCATCCTTCCATTATTTTTAATTAAAAGTCTGGTTTTTACCTCCCCCAACCACCACACCACAAACCACTTTAATTTTATAGATCGTACCAGCCAACGTTTACAAATCAATTGTTGAGTAAAGGATTACATAAAAGCCCTCAAAGATAAGAACACTGGCAATCCTTGTCATTCATATACCTCACTGAGCACAATACCTCCAGAAAAAGAGGCAGAAAGAGTAGGTAGGTGCCGTCAGAGCCAACGTCCATAGCTGATACTAGACACAAGATACAGTGCTGCTAGACGTTCGACTTTCTGAACACCTGCATAAGCCACTTCCACATACCAATCAATCCCCCTTCACTCAGCAGGTGGAATTTGGAGTCTGTTCTGAACCTGACTCCCAATTAGCTGCACAGCATGGACACACAGCTTTAAACATACTAAGATTCGTGCGGAGCTAATCATGCCGGAGGTGAAGCAGCCTATACAGACATAGTAGTTTGCTGTCATGTAGGCAGCATGGCAACTGAGCACCTTTCCCGCGGGCAAGACATACATGTTAAACCCAGTGAGAAAGGGTTATTCTTATCCAGACCAACTCAAGTGAAGACAAGCATCACACTACCTGTAAGCCAAACAACAAGTACACCCCGTTGTCTTATACATTATATTAGAAGCTGTATTTACTACTTCTTTTTCATCAAAGAAAATGTCAATGTAGATAGAAGTGATTTTACTTAATTTCATTTTATATTTCAACACTCAAGTAAATAATTGGAAAGCCCTCTCTCTGAAGCCACATATATTACTTCTGACAATGACTGCTTAGGTCCAACACCTCTGAAAAGACACAGAATTACATGTTTCCTTTTTTTAAGAAGAAAAAAAATAATGCAGAGATGTAATAAGAAGTTCTTGAGGCTCATTAGCAAACATTACCAAAGGTAGAGAAAGGAAAAAAAGCCGTTAACAAGGAAATTTAACAAGAAAATAAATTTAACAAGGAAATAAATAGAAGATAGCCAAGTCACGTTTCCTTTGCAGACTGTAGTGAAGTGTCTCCTCTAACCAAGATGAATTAGAAACACTTCCATTATGCAAACTAATATTAAAGTTTATGGTTTGGGAAGCCAGGGATTTCCTACTGTGTTCCTAATAGCTGGACAACTAAACTACTTCACTGTTTACTTTATGATGCCACATTCACGATATGGCATAGCCTAAACATTTTCTTAGAAGAAAATAAGCCTTAATGAGTTAACCACATGCACGCACAGAAAGCCTGCTACCTGCCAGACAACCTCAGGCTCTACATTTTTTAATAATGAAATAGTTACTCATGCCATTACATAAATATTATTACATAATATCTCATTTGTATGCAAAATTAGAACTACAATAAAATAGGTCCCACTATTTCATCAATATTTTATCTATTAATCCCACTCATCCACTTAATAATTTGAGCTGCAGATGCATCAGATCACAACAGCTTTTGTATCTCACATTTCTCTGTGCCTAAACAGAGAACAGACAGATAATTCTAAATTAAAAACAAAAAAACCCAAAACAAAACACCAAAACAACAAAAAAAATCTGCTCTGCTATAATAACTGGGTGATGGGAAAGATACCCTTAGTATGCTTTTTTATTACACGGTTTTTGTCTTGCCTAACATTTAACGTACATGCCAATACCTCATTTTCAACATGTAAGTCAATAAAATATGCAGAAATACCTTAATTCCCAAGGTCAGTATTACACAACATAAGTATAAAGGGATCACAAGCAGTGATGCTTAACATGTCGAACATCTCAAAGAACATTTTTTTCCCCCCAACTTAATATTTAATGCATGGGTAAATTACAATAAATATTAAATTCATTTCCCTAAATTTGTTAGAAATTTGTTCTGACGGTCAGACACGTACTTCAGATGCATGGGGAAGAGGAGTCCACAGAGAACAGGCAATGAAGAAGTGGGATGTGACACTAGGAAGTCTCGGGGGGGCAACATGTGGCCAGCGGTTAGGACGTTCCCTCCTGCAGTGCAGCACCAACGCCAGTCGTTTTACGCGATTTGTACCACGCTAGCGTAAGACCAACACAAACCCCCCACTTTGTAAGTACTGCAGAAGTCTCACTTGTGACTGCGTCCAAAGATTTCCCCTCGTACGCTGGCCCCTTCGCCCCGCAGACACACACCGCCCGGCGCGCCGCCTTCACCCCCCTGCCCGCCCGCCGCTACCCTGCCCTTCGCGGGGGCGGCGGGCGCGGAACGGGCGGCTGCCCCCCGTGTTTGCACAGCTGCCGCCGCTCGCCCGGGGCAGCCCCCGCCGCGCACAAAGCCCCGGCGGCCGCGGGCCCTCCGCCCCGGCCCGCACCTGCGGCCCGGCCCCACGGCCCCCCACCGCCACCGGCCGGGAGAGGGGGGGCGGCGGCGGCGGGACACGACACGACACCTCCGCCCGCGGCGGCGGCTGCCGGGCTCCCCCGCGGGGACGCCCGGCGCAGGTACCCTCCTCGCCGGCCGCCGCCGCCCCGCGGCGCCGGGGGCCGGCTGGGCCCGGCGCGCTCCCTCGCCGCCGCCGCTGGCAGGTGAGACGCGCCGCAGCGGCGGGTGGGGAGGGAGGGGGGGGGGGGGGGCGCGACCCAGCCACAAAGAGCAGGAGCTGCCGCTGCCTCCGCCGCGGGGGGGCCGGCGGCGGGCCCGGCGCCAGCCGGACCCGCGCCGCAGCGGGGCCGTCCCCGCCCGGCCGGCGGCGGCGGCGGCGGGGGTCCCTTACCTGCAGGGGTGGCGCCGAAGACTCTGACGACGGGCACCCGCCTGGTCGGGGCCTCTCGGAAGTGGGACTGGCAGGGGTCCAGGCCGGGCAGCGGGCTGCCCATGTAGTAGTCGGCAGTCACGATCCGCACTGAGAACATGTTGTTCGCCGCCGCCGCCGAGGCACGCACTGAGGGAGGGAGGGAGCGAGCGAGCGAGCGCGGAGCCCGCACGGCTCCCCCCGCCGCAGCGAGCGAGCGAGCGCAGCCCCCCGCCTGCCTCTCCTCGCTCGCTCGCCCGCCCGCCCGCGCGCGCACACACACACACTCAGGCGCGCGCCCTCGCACGCGCCTTCTCTGTCTGTCGCTGTTCACTCGCTCTCTCCCCCCCTCTCTCCCCGCCGCCGCCGCCGCCTCCTGCTGCTGCTGCTGCTGCTGCTCCTCCGGGCGCGTGCGCGGCGGCGCGCGCTCGGCCGGGGCGGCCCGCGGGCTCTAGAGCCCGGCCGGCCGCGAGCGCCTGACGGGCAGCGCGGGCCCCTGCCCCCGCGGCAGCACGGACGCCTCGGCGGCGGCGGCGGCTGCCCGGCTGCGGGCTGCAGCTGTTGTTGCCATGATGATGATGTCACGGGCGCAACCACTGGGGGAGCGGGGAGGTGGACGGGCCGTGTGTCGGGGTGGGGCGGGGCGGGGTGGGGGGGCAGCGAGCGGGGGAGGTGTCGCTCCCCCAGCACACCCACCCGCACCCCCCTCCGCCTTTCGGGTGGGCGCAGCAGCCGCGGCGCGAGCGTGCGTGGGAGTGGGGGGAATCTCTCCAGTCCTTGTCCTCCCCTCGGTGGCGGAAGGCGGGGGGGGGGGGGGCTCGGCGATTCGGCGATCGGCCGGGCGGGCTGGGGTGAGGCTGCGGAATCCCGAGCCGCGGATGGGACGGGACGGGTTGGGGCGGGGCGGGGCGGGGAAGGGAGCGCTGCTGGGACACGATGGGGTTAAGCTGGGTCGGCCGCCATTTTGGATGCCGAGCCGCCTCGCTGCGGGAAGGTGAGGCTCCGCACGCTGCGGGGGGAGGGGGGGCTAAAAAAATAAAAATAAAAAAATGGAGGCGGTAGGGAAGGGGGCAAGGAGGGAGACGGGGAAGCCTCCCGCCGCCGTTGCTGGCGGGGCGGCACCGCTCAGGTGGCGCTTCCGCTGCAGCCGGCGCCCCCTTTGGTTGTAACGGTCCCTGCGCGCGGCTGGCGGGGGGGGGGGGTGGGGGGCGAGGGGCGAGGCCTGTGGAAGGGCGGCGGCGGTTGGTGCCGTTGCCGAGCGCGCGGGTGGCGGCAGGGCGGGGCCGGCCGCGCTGCGGCGGAGCGGCGGGGGCTGGGCCGCGGCCGCGGCCTGTTGGCGGCCTCCCCGCCGGCCCTCGGGGCGGCTCAACCCCGCGTCAGCGGCCTCCTCCTCCCCCTTCTTCGCAGCGTGCTCCAGCACCGCGCTCCTTCCCCCTCGCTCGCCCCGCGGCCGCCGCGTTTCTGTCTTCCCCTGCCCGCCCCTCTCTCTGGGGTTGCCCGTTACCTTCCTGCGACCCGGGCATAAAGGTCGGGCTGGGCGCTGCCCGCGCTGGTACCTGGCGGGGGTGAGGGGGCGGCCTCCTGTCGTACCGCGGTACCGAGGCCGCAAGCTCGGGCCCTCTCCGGTTGGGGAGGGGCGGCCCGAGGCTGGGGTCAGGCACCCGGCTTCTTGAGCCCCAGCAGAAGTGGGCGAGACAGCCCCTCCGAGACCTGCGTTAACGGGGAGCAAGCGAGTCCTGAGAGCTGGGTGCCTCCCTGCCCCCTGTCATTAATTTGGGTAAAATTTATGAGGATTTAGGTTTCTCTTACTTGGTCCTTGCACCTTTAGGAGAGCTTATTTTGCGTTTTCTAGCTCTCTCGTGCAGGTTTTCATTTAAAATGATAACAAAAACCTTGAGTTGTGATTCCTGTTCCAGTCTCTTTGTCTCAGAGCTGAGGGCTTGGGGAGAAAAAAAACCACCAAATATCGAAAGAGTTGGCAGTGTGGAAGATCAGCCTTATAAAAAGGCCAAATATTCCTACATATACTTAGAATGATATTGTTACATATGCGTGCAAGACTGGATGATATGAGACAAACGTACAAATCTATAAAATCTGACAAAAGTCCAATATGTAAAACATATGTTTCACATTTTGCTTACATATGTTTTGGTTTTAGATTTGAACAAAAGACAGGTCAGGCAGTTGCTACCCTTCATTTTTTCATTGTAATGAACAGGAAGCTTGCCTGTCTGCTCAAGGGTAACTGGTTTCCTACTCTTTCTTTGTAAGCTGTTTATTTTTTCTAGCTCGCTTCTGTTTTCCTCCTTAAACTCATTTTTATGCAAACAGAAAAAAAAAGTCAAACGACCTAGTCATCAAGAAATCTTGTGTCACAGAAGTAAGTAGTTGAAATAGGGTCGGAACCCAAACTATTTTCACTGTATCTGAAGAATAACTGAGCTACAACTTTAATTTTTTGACAGATATTTACATTTGCAAGGCTAATATTTGGAAAACCTTTGCAACTGCAAGAATATTCTTATGAATACTTAAATTCCGCAAAAGCTAATAAATCACTAGGAGGTTACCGGTGAAGCACGTTAACAAATAACGTCTCTAACTCTCGTTATTTGAATACATTTTATACTGCTGCTTAACTAAATACATTCTCTTCATTTTCCGTAGGACTGGTAGGGGCACGACTCTGTTCTCATGTTACTCCATTCCGTGCTCTGTTGTCTTTCTGTTCACATGATCGTCTTAACTTCCTGAGCATTGTTATCTTCCCACCACTGTTTAATTCACTGATGGCTTAATGCCTTTGAACACCGGCAAATGTCCTCTGGTGCCCCTTCCTGCATGAGTTTAAGATACGACATCTGCAGTCCTCTTCTGTGCTAGGGGATACCAGTCCACTACTATATTCTGTTGTCATATACACAGGCAGCAGAACACGATGTGTGTCTGCACCGCAGCTGGGTTGGTATATAATCCAAGACATTTAAGCTACTGGAGGATTCTGGCTTCTTCTAAATGAGTGTGGTGTGTGAGGTGTAGGCACAAGTTCATATCTGGTAGTCTTGCTGAAGAGAAGGCAATTGCCCAAAATAGAATAGCGTAGATAGCTGGAATAACTAACTTTTCAGAAGCATAAAGAAGGATTCACTAAAGCATGTCATTCAGAGTCTTCTATTTCATTACAAAATTTTAATGTTTATTAAATCAGAGAGAACTGTGCTTTGAATTAGGGCGCACTGTTGCAAACAGAAGACAGCACGACTGAGACGAAACCAGTTGATACCTAACCTAGAGCCAGTTTCCTGTTCATATGAGGTACTAATTTGATTTCTGAAAATGAACGTTGCTGTCAGAAAAAAAATTAAGTGACTTTCCTTCTTGATGTAAATAGCTCGATCCAAGTGGTTGTCTTAGAGTCCTGCAGACATTTATATGGAACTCACGTGCTTTCTGAGCTGTACCTTTTCTGTTTCCCTTCATTTCTTAGAGTGCACTTCTGCTTTTGTATTCTTCTTGCAGTCAAGTCAATAAGTTAGTCTGCAGGGTCACACCAAGGTAAGAATATATTTTCAGAAGAGATTTGAGTCAGCACTGTCACGGGAGGTCCGCTGCCGCCCTCCTCATGTCAGTGCAAGTATTTGAATAGCTGCCTCACAAACTGGATTTGGAAACTGATCCAGGTAAAAGTGATCCAGCTAAAAAATATGGGTTAGTTTTAACCTAGATCAGGTCCCTGATCTGCCTCATTATGTAGGTGTGTAAAAGCCTGTGCTTGCAGAGAGAAGGAGGCAGTGCAGGGGCTGAGTTTGAGCAGCAGGAAGAAAAGAGAACACTTCTTCCAGCAGTCTTGGCTTGTGATAGCTTAAGTTGATCACTGGTTTAAGTTGCTGAAGTCTTAAAGTCAGTTTAACCCCTACAGTAGATGACAGACACAAAGCCCGTTTCTTGATTTCCTACATTTTGGCTTGTGCATCAGGGTTTGCCTTTAGCACTTGTTTTATTTGTTGTTGATGCACACGTGTGTATGCATCTACTATATATAAATTTTCTTGTAGTTTTTCCTTTATTACCTGAAAATAATTGCAAAAGGGAACATCACGGTTAGAGAGCACTGCCACCCATTTTCCCTGGTATCGTCAAACTCTGTATGTACTTTCTCTAAGGTTTCATCCAGTTTCCTGTTATAAAGCAAGTCACCCCCTTTCTCTGTTCCTCCAGTTGCTAAGCAGCAGCTGTTCTCCCCGTTAGCCAGCCATGTATTTGCATGAAAATAATCAAGCTTGAATATATAACTGCTTCTAATCATGCACAGTTAAACAGCTGTACAATAAAAATTTGAGTATTAATAGTATTAGTTATCACCATAACTGACAACTGTCTTAAAAGTTAGAATTTCCCTGTAAAATCAATACAGTTTTGCCTTTTTTTCTTTCACAAAAGGCAGATCAGTTCTTTCTTTCTAATCCTTGCTATGTACCTACTTAAAAAAAAAAACTCATCACAAAATGATATCTGCAGTTCACAAAAAATGATAAATGCAAATATGAGCAGACACATCTATTGACTATATGTGATGAGGGCCAGGGAAAAGCCACATTTTTCAAATATCTAATTATAGTAGCAGAATGCAACAGAACTTGATGATAAAAGTTTAGACTATAAAACAAAGGTAAAATTTCGAACAGTGCATCTTAACTTCAAAACTGACTTACGTATCCATGTTTGAGTTCCTACTGATTTCCTAGATGTTCAGTATTTCTGAGGTCTGTGATCTGAAATCTTGGAGTGCTCTCTCAGTCTGGGGATGCCCTGGATTTATCTAAACTATATTTCAGAATGAGGGCTGAGTGTGGCCCATGTATTCTCAGGTGTTGATTTTTCAGGTGACAGAAACATGGTTTCTGCAGGGAGAAAACCTGGGCACACAGATCAGGAGTAACATGTGGTCCGCCCAGTTGGTATCCTGACCTAGGCAGTCAAACTCTCTACATTACGCAGGAAGTTTATTTCCCAGTGTGCCCCACAGGCTAAGTGAATGAAAAAAGTCTAAATCTTCAGACTAAAATATTTGGTGCTACGCTGTGTAATTTTGGACTGCCAAACCTGTACATACTTTGCCACATATAAGAATTCATAGTCTCATGTTAGGCTCTAAGGCTCCCTAAACACTCAGGGCAAGAAGTAGTCCTCTTAGTCCACAAAAGTGAGTACACTGGGTAAGAAGCTGTCTAGAAATGCTGAGAAAGTATAAACTGAATATTCCCCTGCCCAAAGGAGTAAGGCTGAAGTCTTCCCTCAGGATTCTCAGTTTGGAGTCCTAGAGTTAGGTACCTAAGCAAGTACAGCCTTTATCTTACTTGGGAGGTAAAAGAACAGGGAAAGATAGCTCGCTCTTCCAAGTCGACTGGATCTGGGATTTGAAAACAGATCCGCATGTCACACGAGTGCCTTAACAGTAGGTTAATGGATAACTAATGCACCTATGCAAAATATTAGGAAAGATTAATTTCTGATGGTCTTTCATGTTTTAAGAACGCTTATTAGACTGAACGTCGTAGGCAAGGTACACAAGAGGATTCCTCATACAAGAGTCCTGACAAGCCTTGCTTGTGGTCCAGGTAGTTAGGCCCACTTTTGCCAGAATTTGAGGCGACATTGTGCATGCCCATCATACCAGTGGAAAGTCAAGTACTCTCTGGATGTTTCAGATAAAAATCTAAGGACAGCATGTGAACAGCAAGGAATTGAGCAACTTGTAGGATACCAAACTGGCTTAAAGTGCCACTTAGGCTGCTGAATTCATTTGTGCTTTGGAAATAATGCTTAAGATCCTAATTCATGAGAATTAATTTTTTTTTCTTTTATTTTCGTTCTCAGTGAATAGATACAGGCTAGGCAATAGGTTCTGAAGTGTAATGCAGTCAGGTTCTGTCAGAACCAGGGCAGTCACGCTTTTAATCAATGGCTTTACACCAACAATGTCTTGCCATTAGAAACCTGATGGGAAAATTAACCTAGGTCTCAATTATGAAAATATTAGAAGTATCAAAGCAGTCTTTTAGCAAAGACTCTTAATAAACCTGTCAGGGCAAGAATGGTGCCATGTGATTGGGAAGTAACAAATGTGTTTGAAGGAGAGCCCAAGGAAGTGTTACGTGCAACTGTTGCAGTATGTGGGACATGGGAAACAAAACATAGGATAAGCAAAGGCATAGAAGTAAAAAAAAAAAAAAATCTTTGGTGTAGTAAAGGTAGATTTCGTTGGGGTAACTGGCTATTTTTTTTTTTATAAAATAATTAATTATATTGACAAATGAAATAGATTTAATCTGTACTTCATAAATAGATTCAGTATAGTGCCACATGAGAAATTAAGTAGGATGCATAACGTAAAGAATTGCTAATGGGAAATGGCAGTGGATTGAGTTGAAAGAAGGACTGTAAAACTGGAAGTTGGCTACAGGTAGAGTCCCCCCATTTAATATCTTTAGTGCAGTCCTATTTAGCATACAAATAAAAGTTCCTGGTAACCTTAAATTTGGAGGAGAACAGGCATATTATGTAGGAAGAATTGTGTGGTTTGGATTGGAATAATAGAAATGTCATAACATCTTGCATATGAAAGGCAATATTTTGCACTTTAAAATGGCTAAGAATTTTCTGCTCTGAACTAGAATGTCAGAAATGACAGAAAAAAAGATCTGGGAGTCAGAGTAGTAGGAATCTACCCCCCATGATGGGGTCTAAAAGATAAGTACAATCCTAAACTTCATCAGGTGAATTATTTCTATCAAAGCAAGTGATGTATCAATGTGATTATACAAGATCTTGGTCATAGCTTATTTGGACTATTTTTTAAGCCATCAAGAGGGATGAATTTAAATTAGAAGAGGTACAGGGTGGGGTTTTGAAAATTATTATAGCTATGAAACGCCTGTTTTATCAAAAAGATAAAAATCAGTTGGCTTCATCTAGAAAAACAAAAGATGAGAGAATATAAGTGAACTTTGTAAGGATATCCATAACTTTGGAGTAAGCAAGAAGAAAAAATATTTAAGCCAAAGAACAGTGTTGATGTAGAATGATTAGATATAAACTGGAAGTTAACTGACCATGAAAGAAGATCTCTAACCAACGGAGGAATGAATTTCTTCTCTCAGTGAAACTAGCACGGCAGAGCATTTTAGCAAGTTTTAATATGGAGGTTGATGAGATTATGAAAAGGGTTATATGATGTTTGCTGGTTATCACACGTGACTGCACCTGATGATCAACATTCTAGAAGAACTGCATGTAGTTCACCAAACATTTCAATAGTGAGTTCTTCTAATCGATGCAGACAATTTAGCCACTAGGATAAATGAGTTTTCATCATCATACAAAATACATTGTATACCATGGATATGGTATAGCTTTCTGTTTCAGAAAACTTCGACTGTAACACAAAATGCAACCCTGTTACAACACATGTTACGTCCTTATGTATATGTTCATATCTGTAAATGAGTTGTGTACACAAATTCGCATACGTAATGTTTATATGAAAATGCAAAGCCACCTCTGACCATTTTTGTTTCCTGGGTTGTATTTGCATTTAGCAACTTATATTTCAAACAGAAGTTTTGTTTGAAAGTTATTAAATTTTTTGTTTGTTTCGAAAGTAACAATTTTTTTTTTTCCAACATTTTCAGGTCTTGCCGTTGCCTCATATCAGAAAAACCTGCCAGTGAATGTGTGTACAGGAAAATGCATAAGTATTCAAGAAAATTATATGAACTGAAATGAAAAAACGAATAAAGAATTACACGTGTAACAATGTACAACTATACCACTTTTTTTTAAAAAATTGAGAAAGTGTATTTAATTGAGAAGCAGCATATGCGTAATGTAAGAAAATGGTCAGTAAACTTAATTTTAATTCTAAAGATGAGATTCCTGATCTGTTCTGTGCTGACAGAATTCTACATGTCATTCTGTACATGGGATTGAGGCTCCCTCCCGTGCTTGGAGAATGACCTGTTGTCAAGAGCAAAATATTTATATGATTGCATAAGGAATTAAGTTTAGTATAACAAGAACACACGCATTGTTGGGGAACAGTTAACAGTATAGTAATAAGTGAAGTTTGGTGATTGGATGTATGACAATGAGAATTTTGATGAAATTTGATTAAGATGAACGGATTAAATTTTAGGTAATTGAGGAGCAGCGCTAGAGCTGTTTTTATGAGTGGCATTGCTGAATCAGCATAATTAAAAAACCTGCTATCTAATGCTTGGGTCTAATGACTATATAAAGTTGGGTATGGACTTAAAAGGGAAAATTGTGTGTAATGACATATAACATTTGAACATTAATACTGTTTGTGGGAATGGTATGTTCAACAGTGAGAGTTACTGGCAAGTAGTGGACTATAAAGGGAAAAATGTTTGAGCATTTGAATAGCTTTTGTTGTAAAAATAAAAGTCATTGGTTTATTTTTACAACAGAGCTGCCAGTTGAGGCTGCATGTGGTTGATCCTTCCGTCGTCTTCCCAGGAGAAAGCATATGTGACTGGGTGGGGTTTATTAACTTTAAAAGTGTATTATTTAGTTTATATGTACACGTATCTACATGTAATTTATATGTACACATATCTACATGTGTACATATCCCCACAAAACTCTGAAATTTTTATTCCATACAATGCAGCTCAGGGAAATGGTTGTAAGAATTGTTTTTAAACAGGCAAGTGAAACATAATTTTTCATATTCTAGTTCCGATAAATAGCTGAAGCATTTAGTTGAAACTCTCCATTGAGAAATATATCTGGTGTGAAGAGAGTTAGCCCAAATGGTTCAAATAGTAAGTAATTGAAAAGATTTCATAATGGAAAATTTTCAAGTACTGTAACTGCCAGAAGCCCTATCAGTCTCCTGTAACTTATGTAGCCAAATATACATGAATGTGTGGTTATTATTTGAATTTTTGTTGTTTTAAAATGTGAAATGTGTTTTTGTGAATGAATCACAGAAAAGGGGCTGGATGGTAAGTGGTGAAATCCATTTAATTTTAGATGCTATATTTTTTTCTGCCATGTAGTCTGACTTATGGGAGGCATTCCTCATTCATGCATCAGACAAAGTGAAAGAAGCCTCAGTCCAATATGCAGATCACAAACAGCCATCTGTTATCCAAAAAGAGAGAGGAGTGTCACCATAAGAGTAAACTTAAAACGTTTTAAGATTAGATTAGAGGTGGCAGAGCTCCATTAAATGCTTTGTCCATCTCTGTCAGTATCGATCCCTGTAATATATGAATGTACGCGTTATGTTGCAGTTTCAGATGCCTACTGTTTTTTTCTATTAGGACAATTACCTGTAGTTTAGAACTCAGTATATGTTTCCTATGTTGTCTAAATCTTTCTGTTCCTAATTAAGTATGTATATATAGCCTTTTATCACCTCAAATAATTATTTTTCCTTCTTGGGGTTTGTTCCTTTGAAATAATTTTCCAGAAGAAACTGAATGTTAAGAAGAAAACATTTTGAACTTCTTACTTGCTTACCTTGAGCAAGTAAGGTAACACCTGTTTAGGTTTGTAACATTTCCTTTTTAGTCTTTCCAGCTCCCAAAGAATTTCTGTTATTTTCATGTGAATTTCACCCAATTTGCAGAGGTCTTTCTCATAATATGCGTAGAACTCATTGGTAAATTCCAAGCATGGTTGTAAAGAGCGTGGATGAAGAATTTATGGTTTATGTCCGGATAGAGTTTTTTACTTTGTTTCAGGCAACCATATGACCTCCATGTGTAGGGCAGAATTAATTACTTGAGGGTATTAATGTTTGGTCCACCAAGAGGCTTGAAGGACTTTGTTGGTTGTCCACAAATAAAATGTTCTACAGTCTGCCATACAGCTATATATAGAGAAACGGTTACCTTCCTGATCCAGGATTCGGTGCTTCCAAGTATGCAAGTCAAATCTAAATTAGTCTCTCTGTTGGTACTCTGTTACATATCTGTTTGTAGTTTCTGCTTGCTTGTTATCCTTAGATCTTTTACAAATATTATGCCTTTGGGGTATTTCTATCCTATCGAATATATTCCAGAATCTGTTCCAGAATATTTCTCTCAATCTTTTCCATAGCAGTAGCTTGCTTTTTCTTGTACTCAATTTCATTTTACTGTTTTCTGACTGCATTTTAGCCACACTAAGTTACTTTGAGATATCTCAGTGTCCTCAAAGTTGTCCACATTGTGGCCTCTCGGGGATTAATGAAGATGTCAAATAAAACAAGGCCTCACAACAGTTCCTGTGGCACCACACGTATAGATAGGTTGCTACTTGTCCTTTATCCTGAGATTCTTTTATTTGCTGTCAGTTTTCACAGTTTTATCTTGAGCCCTGCAATATTCACTGTTTTCCTGAAGCTTCAGAATTTTCACACAGTCCTTGTCTTTGTACCTCTCATTCAGCATTGTAATCTATCCAACACATTCTGAGTGATTTTTGAGGTCTCATGAGAGTACCAAATGGTTTCCCAAAATTGAGTTACATAATATCTAAAGATACCAGGGAACTGTTTACTAGGTATATGATATTTAGCCAGAAATTGGTAACATTTTATTTTAGTGTGATATCCATCAGTTAAACACGGTTGCACTTCTTACTCTTTCCAAAATCAAAGCACACCTACATTTAAAGATGGAAATACTGCTATTTAGGCTAATTAATAATACTGTATTTGTGTAAGTTCACTTTACAGACTCTCAAGGCAGTGCACAAAGCAGATGTTACCAGGCATATGCACATGGAAAAAAAGGCAATGCAAACAGTGGTATACGGGTAATCCCAAAAAGAGATCACTGGAGATGAAGTTCATTCAGAATATGGTCTTCCTAGATATATATTCCCTTTACAAATACTTCTCTGTGTGCTTGAGATATTATCATCACCTATCAGTTCTAGTAGTATCTACTGAAGGATGACACTGAAAATGCAGGCCCCATCAGCACACAGATCTACCTCAATAATTTTGGAGTCTCGCAAATAAAATTAATCTTCTTACCAGTATATTGATCATTTTATATCTCAAAGCATGAGGTAGGTACCATTGGAGATACAAACTTGGGAAGAAAACAAATTTATAGAGTAGATCTGCTAATCTAATATGATATGTTAATTGAAGTTAGGAGAGATTGTAAGGAAAGACACCATGATTCTGTTTCCAGATCCTTGGGAGGAAAATTTTATGTGTTGCTTATGGAGTCCTAGTCACGTACAGAAATTGGATAAATTCTCTCTGGAAACTGTGCAGTTAAGTGCCTGAGACTGGATTCCGTTATAATACGACGTGTTTCCTGAAGTGTCCTGAGTAATCTTGCAGCTGCTTTAGTTAGAAAATCAGTGATACTTGCTTTCCTCCAAAAGCAGGAACTTGGTGGCTTGGCTAATAAGATTAAACAACACTGCCCCCAATCTGTAAAATATTAAGTACTATGCCATATTGCAGTCTCCCCACCCACTGCACCTCCACCTTCCTTTTCCTATGCTACTTTGTAAGCTACTTTGTGGAGACAGTATTTTGTGTAGCTGTTTTTCTGAGGACAGGAATTAAGCTTTTGACCTATTTAATTTTTTTTTCTCTAATAATTAAGTGGTGTGTTTGCATTAGGACAATGCTTTTTTCAAAGAAAATGATTCTTGAGTGAAAGTACTAATATGCAGGGAAAAATAGGAAATGATTATGCTGTAAAAATAACTTTGAAAGAGTCTCAGATTGTTCAGAGAGGGAAGAGAGCCTTCCAAGAAGTGATCACATTCTCACACTTGGCTTTAAACACATTCTTTATCTTTAAAAGGAAACAGAAGAGAATCGGTCAGTAAATCAAATGTAGTTGTGGGCTTGTCTGCAAAACCATATCGTTCTGAAATAAGACGTTAGGACTGGACGTTTAAAACAAGAATTGTCAGTGCCAAGACCTCTTGTGCTTTGAGAAAAGTGGGTATGTCTTTAATTAGACAATACCTTTCCTGCATCCCCTGATTGTTTTTCTTCATCATTGTCTAAAGGTAGCAGTTATGGTGGCTGTTCTGGTGAATCTTTAGGTATACTTTAAAAACCAGACTATATTTTTGTACTTTAATAAATAAGCTTTTAAAATCGCTGTAAGTTTATATATATATATATTTTTTTTTTTAAAAGGAAATTGAATTTCTTACCAAAAAACCTCCACCTTTTCTTAGTTGTTGTTGGAGAAAAAAATACATGTTTAAAGACCACATGTTCTAGCTGCAACTTTTTAAACCTGTTTTGTGATAAAGATTTCACTACCAGTAACCTGAGTTTCTCTCTATTGCTCCAGCATGAGATTACTAGTCAGTTCCCTAATTTCGTCTTTTCCTTACTGACACAGAATTGCTTTTTGCCTGGAGTACTTCAGAAATTGCTTATTTTAAACAAAAGAAATCAACAGCATCCATGTTTTTTCAAGCTTATCCAGAGTAGCTTTATCTTTTATCACACCTTTAGATGTGCCAAATTGCCAAATTCAGAACAAGATTTTTAGGGGTATTCAGTTCCACTGATTGATTTCTTTTCTAAGTGCTTCAAATACATTAGTTAACTTTTCATAACATCCAAATAAATGAGTAATAAGGGCACTTGCTGAAGAGTCCTTAGACCCTGCACTCAGTACTATGTATGCAAGCTTTATAGTTACTGTTCAATGAAAAGACATAAGCAAGCCTAGGAGATTGAAGCTTCCTTATTCTTTTGGGCCTTTAAGTCTTCTGTTCCTCAGCACTGATTGGCAAAAACCCAGACTGAAGATAAGAGATGCTTCACATGCAACCACCTGCTGATAGGGGCACTCTCCTAGGAGACAGGAGAACCTGCTTGGGTGTCATTCAAGCAACGGAAGGCCTAGAATCCAATCTACTATTTCCTCTTCAGCTGCTATTCAGTAATGCAGTGTCCTAACCGCTCTGCTGCTGCCTAAGAGTATGCAACAAAGGTATGTGTCCCAAAGGAGGGGGAGATATCCTTAACCTCTGCCAAGACTTAGTTCTAGAAAAGCTCTTAGACAGCAGATGTTAATTTGTGCCTGATGACTGACCTAAATTTCACGAAGGAGAGAGACAGACTAAACAGCAATAAATGGCCTTCTGTAACCTGCTGTCTGAGCTTCCATAAGTATGTCTCTGGTGAAAACTATTAAGAATGCAGGAGTTCTGGTGCATTTCTGTTGCTAGGTGCTGCTGTTGCAGGACTAAACTCTCTGGCTCCGTACAGTCATCGTTGTTGGTTGGGTGGACTGCTACTTAGTGAGAATAGCAGTGTTCTGTACGCCGTTCGCATGGGCATAGATGGCTACACGAAGGACAAAGTTCTGAAGAATTAGGTCAGTAGGTTTTATATCTAATTAGGCCTCTAATTCTACAAACCACTTATGGTTTTGCATTATTATATGTTCATTGTGTCTTAAATGGAACTATTCATTTGAGTGAAGTTATGGGTGTAATTGCATGCAGGATCAGATCTGGGCAATCACATTTTAGCTTATTAGTTGCCGGCTGGAGTTAAACCACGACAATACTGTAGCACTGTTACAAATCAGATATCTCTTATGTTACCCCTTGCCCAGTCAGGGTGAAGGGGTATCTGAAGCTGAATCTGTGTAATGGCTTGCACTCCATTTCCATGCCTGTCCAAACCAAGCACTTCTACAAAGGCACGTCATAGAGGGTATTTTAACTGTTGAGTTAAGAGAGTCATAAGGCATAGATTTTCAATGCAGAAGGTTATGAGGCTGCAGTTTCACTGGGTTATGTGCTGTATTTGCATAGACAGATATTCAGACAGTTAATGGTAGTGCAGAATGCTTTAATGATTTTCATTTGCATCAAGCTGTTCTCACCTCTTAGGAACATAATGGATAAATAAAAGAGGCCTTTTGTTTGCTCTTCATGAAAGTTACCAGTGATTAAGTGGTGCTGAGGGAACAGACTCATGCTCTCATTTAAAAAAAAACAACAAAAACCAACAACAAAACTGTCTGTCAAAGCTGACTTCAAAGTGACCTACTTCATTTTGATTTAAAATGGCACTTGAGTAATTTTATTTTAATGTTATGCACATTTCCTAACTCAAAACACAGAACTGATTACTCCTAACCAAAAATACAGAAATAGTTATTACATCAGACGCAAAATACTCATCGTTTGTTAGGGTACTTTTTATAGTGCTGAATTGCAAACAAAGCTATGTACACTTAGATCAGTATTTCTTCCAAATGGATTCAGCAGTCACTTCTATTATTAAAAATTATGTCCAGAATGTAGTTGTGGGCAAATTGATACTTTTCGCACTATACTATGATGTTTCATAAGAAAGTCCTTGCCAGGGGCTTGCTAGAGAAAATCTTGTCATGATTCCTTAAGGTGTTTCCTCTAAGTTTTATTCTTAGATATAGAGTCTCCCTGTGGAAGATTTCTCCAAGCCTTCTTTGAACATGGCATATTCTCATAAAGGTATAGGACTTCCACACGTCTTGGCCCCTTGGAGCTCAGCATCAGCTTTTTGGGCTCCTCTGCCATGCATCAGCTCAAAAGCCCCGTCTTGAAAAGGGCTGAAAGGAAGTTAGCATAGTCTCTGGCTATGTTACATTTTTAGTCATTTTCTGAAGGATTTCATGTGCAGTTCACTCTCTTCCAGTATAATCTTGAAAAAAATCTGAGTGGCCTTCACGGCTCTTTGAGAATAAAGCTCTGTTTTAAATGCCTTTGTGTCAGAATGGTCATGCTTAAATTTTTGCTCCTAATTTATAGGCACACATGTCATGATTCCATTGCCCTGATTTAAGCATTGGCACCTCGGTGCCAGTATTTTTCTAGTATATTTTTCTAAATGTGTTAAGAGTTTCAACTTTATGTGTCACCTTGAGAAGCACAGCCACGACACTCCATATGCCAAATACCCAAATTTCCGTAGTCTCCATTTAGGGTACAAGGGTACACTGTTCCTGATAGCAGCTGGGATGAACAGGCTTTCAAGTGCTTGGGTCTTTTGTTTTCAGTTAATAACTTCCAGTCCTTTCAGTTTCTAACCTCCTGCCTTTGAGATAATGATCTTGAGTACTTCTTGTGGCATTCAACTTCTCTCTCTCAAGCCTGTGTCATTTAAATCAAGATACAGAACCTGACTTCATGTATTTGGAATACCCTCCATTTTCACAGAATTAATAGGATATTTGGGGAACACAGAATATGCAAATTCAGACCTGCTGAATGCATAATTTTTATGGCCCTTCTGTTTTGTATTGGCTGTGTAATTTGTCCAGTGTTTGACTGAGGGCTAATTAAATTACTAAATTTACAATGAGAATATATTAGTCCATCCTTCCCTTCACTGATTTTAATTCTTTACTCCTCCAGTTAATTTTCTTTTAAATCTGCCTTTTTGTTCTCAGTGTGGCATAAAAGGACTAGTCAATGGCCTGAATACAGGGGCAGTTGGGGGAAATTTCTGGCTGCAATCAGTCTCCCCACTGCAGGAGGAGTGCTGGATATCCTTACACGTACAATAAAGATGGCTGAATTCAGTGATCACTGCCTGACCAGCATAACAATTCCTTAGCGATTTATGGCAGGTTGGGAGAGCAAGGGTTTAAGGTTACATCTAAGAAGAGATCTGTGCATGTGAGGATATGACTCTTTGTCTTGGGTTAGGAATAAAAGACCTGTTTGGAGGTATGTGTAATTTCAATCTATAGTAAGATGCAAAGTGTCTTCACACATGGAAGTAAGATCCCTTACTGACAGTGTATTTCGGTACATGTATTATCAGTGTAAGTTTTTTACATTTTGTGTGTTCACAGTCTCTTTCAGCCTTGATCATCTTAATGTAGGTTTTTAGTCATGCACTTACATGCAACATTTGGAAATATAGCTTACTAAGTATATGACTAAGGAGATATTCCAGAAATCCTAGAAGTGAAGGTGAAGCATTGTAGCTGATTCTGACAGATTTACAGCAACTCCTTGCTGTAGTAGGAAAACTTTGTTCAAAACCAAAAATGTTCTTATGGTTTTAATTGAGTGGCAGAAAATTACTTCTGTGTGGTCATCCCTGCTAAGAGATTCTTTAAAACCAACATTTTCCATTTTTCCTTGTTTATTTCTTTTTTGGCTAGTAGTTGCCTCCTTGAATGGGATTTATAAACTATGAATCTACGGAGGATAAAATGTTTTCTGGAGAATTTGATCCAGATGTATATTACTGTTTCAATAAATATCTTTTCAGTATTTAGGGTGAAGAAGGTTTTTTGGGGGCTTTGGGGGTGGGTTGTGGGTTGTTTTGTTTTTTTTTATATATATCCTGGTTAACTTAAAAGCAGCCAAATTCTTGCTGTGTAAGACTCCAGGAAAGTCAGTAGTATTTCAGCAGGGATTCATGTGGCCCTTGGGTTTTGGACCGTATCGTATTGCAAGCTCCTAAAATAAAACTGTTTGGAAAGCTACAGGCTTCCCATCTTTTTGTCTGGAAAAGTTATAAAATGGAACAGGCAGGCTTTTCACTGAGCTGCTGAGAATGCAGTTCTGGCTATGCAATCAGGACTAAATAAGGAGCAAGATCTGCACTAAAAATAGAAATGGAGGCTGATCCAACTGCAGCGTGAGTTATAATCCTCGCACAGCAAAGGGCTGGTAGGTTCAACTGAGGACACTCAGTTACAGAGAATCAAATAAACTTTATCCTGCTCCTAAAAAGCCATCATACTCTAGGTGCTCTAACCAGATTTTTACCAGTCAGCAGAACTATTAATCATTTCTGCAAATTGTTTAACGTTATTTCAGATTCAGATTTTTTTTTTTTTTAAGGGAGAGGATTATATTTGCCACATGGTAAGAGGCAAATGTGGGTTGGGTTTATGTAACTGTGTTTGAAGAACATGGGGGAAAATAACACAGAGAGATTTATTGTACTTTCCTCACGGCTGGATACATACATTCTTATCACTCCTTTGAGTGTTAAGCTGATGTGCCCGCTGATACTACGTGACTCCAAGTGGGCACACTGAGCTGATTTGGGTATCTGGCCAGGCCTGGTTCCTTGTCACGGACGGTGCAGTTCACAGCGTGTGCTTCAAGCGAAGTTACTCTGCTTGTTTCAGGAACAAAGTACAGAACAGTGAAGGTCATTCCTGCCCCCTCCCCTCCCCTTTGTTGGTAAAATAATTCAGAAAATGTTTATCTTCTATTTGTGTATTTCCTTTCAACTACCACATGCCTCATAAGCGTAAGCCAAAACTTGCCCAGGGAGTTCAAATATATCCTTTGATACAGAATAGATTATTATTGCTTATTTATTGTTAGGAATATTTGGCTATTAAATATTTGGATTACGTGAGCACAGCCAGCTACAGCTATGTTCTGCTTGCTTGCTTTGCCTGTGCCTGTATCTCTTCAGGCAGTGATACAGCAAGCATGAACAAATTTTGTTACTCCAGTCTTAAAAATGTCTGTAACAGACTTCGGTAATTCGTCATATAATTTCAATTTCTTTAAATATTATTACATATGAAAACTAACAAAATTAGTAGACACCAAATAAATCTCTTCTACTACCTAAATGTTAAAAATATTTTTATTAATTTTTAGTTTTCAATGAGTTGCAGAATTTGTTACTGAAAATGCACACTGTTCATGTACCTCTTGCCTGTTAATCACAGGAGTAGCTCAGTCAAATTGGAAGACAGTCAGTGGAGGAGAAGCGTTGGGGTCGTTTGACACACGGGGAAGCTTAGACAGCAGTGGGAGTACGTGGAAGAAGACCAAAAGGCAGAGATCATCAAACTTGCACAGGCCAAGAACAAGGCAAATAAAATATACGGTGTCAGTGAGTCACAAATCAATTGTTTGGTTGCATTTGCCTTCCTTATCTCCCTCCCCACCATAATGTGAACTAAATATTCCCTGGTTCCAGACTCCTATCCCAGCACCTCTATCTCCTCTCTTCCATGTCCCATACTGAGTGCGCAGCTTAGCAGAAGCTGCGAGCAGCTGCCTCGTAGAAAGGCAGTCTTATTGATGGGGAGGCAGCAGCCTCCATCTCCAGCTGAGTTCAGAGGCCTTTTGGTTTGTTTTGGTTTTGTTGTATTCTCATTACTTGTGCTTGTATTTGAAGATCTGTATTTTCTGGGGAAGAAAGTAGTGCATGCAGTCCAGGAGGCATAGAGGAGGGATGGTGATCGATAATTGCTGTGAGTGCTGAACAGTGAAATATGTGTATCACTATGTTTTGGTCAGGTTCAAAACTTACACTGATTAATTATTTCATTTACCAACTTAAGCTAAATCTTTGTAAGATTATATAGGGCTTTGCATTAGTTTAACTGTGGGCTACGCATACCCAGTTTTTGTGTACTGTTAGCTATTTGGAACAAATCATTTGGTGTGATAAAAGCAACATAAGCCTGCAGTGCAGAAACAGTAATTTTAGTGAATTTATTAAAATAAGCGAAATACTTGGATCAGCTTAATGATTACACTTTAAAAAATCACACCCAATCCAACAAAGAATTGTTGAAATTATATATGGAAAGAGAAAAATCATTTTAATAACATATTTTAGGTAACTGAAGGTTGTACAAAGAGGAGATGGAGATGGCATTACTTGAACTCACAGTTTCAGCCCAGGTAGAGGCTTACATGAATGTCATATCTGTTTACAATGAGTCTGGTTCTAGATTAGAAAACAGTGGTGGTGAACCGTGCAGTATAACTGACATGTTAAGAGACAATGCCAAAACTGAATATGAACGGGTGTGCAATTCTACGTTAGCTGCCTTTTCACTATTAATTTTGAATGTAATGAAAACGTGGAATAATTCTGTGGGTCCTTACACATGTAGAATGAATGAATTCAAATTCAGAGTTTTTTCTTAAAGAGGATTTGTTTGTTTTTTGTCAGAGCCCTTTCAAAGTACAAGGGGAGGTCACAGCTGTTCTTTTCATTCACGTGTAGTCTAATAAAACAAACAACATATGTATGGGGCATAAGAGTTTAGCACTCAGAACATCGGGATTTGTATACGACTTTGAAAACTGTAAATAACAAATTATGCTTAACCTTTATCCTACCACCCATCAACCTGATTTGTTAGTAAAGATTTGTGTTGGAATTGAGGTTTTCATGTGTTACATTGTTCAGAAAAATAAAACTTCTGTCACCAAATGCAAGATAGCAAGATCCACATTAACATTCTCAGCCTTAATTCCAATTGTCATAAGTCTTCTAGATTTACATAATTGCTGCATTTGCATAATCACTTAAGACCTTGATCTGTACTCCAGTGAAAGCAGACCTGAAACCTTGCTGAAAATCACACTTACCCACATTTTATACTGCAAGCGTACAGGACTGACCTCAGATATGGGCATATCACCTTTTCTTTAGAGCATGTTGGCATCTGGGTACCTGAGTGAGTTTGGTGGGTTAGTACACTAGCATGCTCGTGCTCACAAGCAGTCTGCTGGTGGCCCTTGCTACCACAAGTAACAAGTAACATACATAAGTAACTATTGCTCTTCCAAGTAACAAGCGATAGGACAAGAGGAAACAGCCTCAAGCTGTGCCAGGGGAGGTTTATGTTGGATATTAGGAAAAACTTCTTCACTGAAAGAGTAGTCAGGCACTGGAACAGGCTGCCCAGCAAAGTGGCTGAGTCCCCGTCCCTGGAGGTATTTAAAAGACGGGTAGACGTGGTGCTCGAGGACATGGTTTAGTGGTGGACTTGGCAGTGCTAGGTTAACAGTTGGACTCGATGATCTTAAGGGTCTTTTCCAACCTTAATGATTCTATGATTCTATGATACTGTATCTGGAGTGGATAGGGCTTGGGGAGAGGGGGTACAGATTATACCATGCTTACTTCTGGTCCAAGACTTTTTGTTCCATTACAGCGTAGACGTAGCTGTGGTGGTCTCATTTACCTTCAGAGACGGAGCTTCCAAATACTGAGGATTAAAAAACAAACCCAAAATGTATCACTCGGTTTTTTAGAAGTCAAGTGGGAGGATTAGCTGAATATTTCACAAATACAAATCAATTCATCCCTCAATTTTTTTTTTTCTTGTTAGAGACAGGGAGCTACAGAAAGCCATCAATTTGCACAGTCACAAGGAAATTTGGTTTTGAATCAAACACTGAACTTTTCTTTGACTTCCTCAAACCACTGAACCCGTACCTCTCATTTTACTCTAAAAATACCATCAATTCAGGAGAATTGTACTTGCTAGACTGAAACACTAGAAAGCAGACAAATATTTCAGTGCAGAATAGGTGGTTCCTATTCTGTTATATGGTAGTACGAAGATGAATTTCCTGTAGGAAGTGGGTAGCTTACAGGATGTAGGTTAGATCTTGACACCACACAAGTCATGACAGAAAGATATTGTCATCTGATAGTTTTTGGATGGCCTCTTTACAGTTAAGTCAGACCCTTAAACCAGTTTCTGGTGGACAAATATCTAAACCAGAAAAGCTATCATGATTGTCAGCGATCATCTTATATGGCTTCATGTCAATAGTTTGAGAATGGGGCATTACTCTCTGTGCCAGGAAGAAATTAAGTTATGGCACTTGCATAAAATCTTCTTTTTTGTGTTGTGCTTAGCCTGCAGAACAGCTGGGTAAAAGATTTCAGCAGACACTCCTCTTCAAAACACAGACAGGAAATCAAAAACATTTGAAGGCATCTTCTCAAAATAGAGTTGTCCTGAATGGACATCTTCACAGCACAAGTCAACAAGACAATGATTTCCATGTGCCAGGGATAGCTGTTCCCTCTTACATTTACCTGTCAGTCCTTCTAATTCCCAGATTACTTGGCAAAATCAAGTAAGACTCAGCAAAATTAACCTTTTTAATCTCCATTTGCCAAAAGAGTGCTGGTTTCCAGGTATCCTGAATAAAGTATCTGCAGAACTTATGGACTTCCTGCATTTGAAGCCACCAAACAAAGGAATGGTTTGATATCTGTACTTAAAGTTGTTCCCTCTCTTAGCGTGCATGCTGAATGGCTGTTAAGAATAGGAAGTGCTGCTTTTCACTCAGTCTTGATCAATGGTATGAAGACCTCTTTGAGGCAAATTTAATTGGTGAAGGAAATGAGATTTTCCTCCTAGAGCTATGAAATACCTTGAGTACATTTGAGGAATTGCTACATGACGTTTCAAACTATCTTCTGGCTTTAGAGCAGTGGCCAGTCCTGACAGGTTGAAAGAAGTTGAACTTGCAGCAGTGGTTTCTCCCACCTCACTGAATTGTGGTTCTTGAAGGGTCCAAACAAGGTAAATATGCTAGTTCTCCCACCTCAGACTGGAACCTGTGTCTGGACCCATCAGCTCCCAGGAGTCCCTATCCTTGACAAAAAATTTATGCCCTTGATGACTTTTGTCAGCTAGGATGACCTCCTGGGGGCCATCACTTCAGTGACAAGAGTGAGGGAGAAGTACAGCTGATCCCTGTCCTCTAAATGGATACAGAGCACTTAATGGCATCCTCCAGTTTCTGCCAATGATGGTTACAGAGCTCCATCTAAACTAGAAAATTCATTTTTCTGTACTCTTCCCTCAAACCACATGTTCCTGGAGACAGAGTCATCTCTCCACACTTGGTGGAGTGTTACATCACAGGTACCCTGTTAACTACAACAAGTGAAATATTTTAAGATATTCACTTGACTTTTCCTACGTAGTTATATTCCAGACTGCAGGTCTGTTTTAAGATTGTTACAACAATTCCAGGTAAACCGCTAGATCATACTCTGTCAGAGCAGCATCTGTGCTGGCAATTTCACCAATAATATTATTTATCTTAGACATCTACAGAGCATCGACCTGAAGCTCTGTCTTCCCAATTCAACAGATGTTACATAGAGTATATTAACTCTTGATGGGATACAACATAAAGCGTTGTTCCAACTGCAACTTCCCAAGAATCTGAGTCTGCCCTGGAAGAAACTAATGATTGCTATGGAGTACACTGTGGTGGAAATATGGACATATATGGCATACAGATAACTGCTAGGAGGAGAACAGAAAATTAGTTACCTATCAGTAATTGATCAGTGGTAGATGTGTGCATGTCCCACACAGCCCCCGTTCTCTTTTCGTTATACTCCTGCACCCTTGGGATTCTCATGCACATAAGGTGCACCAAATGTGCTATTGTCCAAATTAAAATCTCAAGGGTCCTCAAGGCTTACATGTGCTATATAGGTATATCAGGCCTCACAGTCCCGTAAGCAAATGTGCAACTCCAGCAGATATGTATATGTGCCTCTCATCGAACTCCTAAGTTACTCATAAGTAACTTTTCATTCGATCAGAGGCATGAAAAGCTTTTCTACAGGTTCTTTGTGCAGTGAAAGTAGCGATATCTGATAGCATAAGCATGTTCAATCATACAAAGGATAAAACAATTTTAAAACACACACACAGAGCAACAGTAAGAGTACCTGAACAAAACACATTTGGAATAGTGTAAGTTACTACTTTTAAGATATTATTCTTAAACTCCAAATTTTAAAACTTTCTAATGAAATGTGACATCAATAAATAGCTTGTTTTAAAGCTAGATCTGCACAGGAAGTGTGCAATTCTATTGTCATGGACAATATTTAAGAACCCAAGCAAAATTACCAACAAACATCACCAGGCAAACAGTTATGAGACGACAGTAAGCCTTCATCCCTAAAAGCAAAAATATAGACCAATCCACAATGAAATAAAAATTGGCAAGAACACATCACATTTGCTCTCGAAGAATTCTGTACAGTTGCAAATTACAGCCAAGCAAAACACAGGTAGACATCTGTCTACAATCTGCATAGTTGCAGGATGTCTTTTCTGCCAAGTCGTCCCTTAAATAGTGAGCATTTCTGTGCAATCCTATTGTTGTCATACCTTATAGACGGTGGCTTGAGCTTTTCAATGTCTCATGAATAACAACAGTAAACAAAACTGGGGACTAGATAGTGCAAAGCCTGATAGGAAAATAAGGATTCAGGAGACTATACGAAAGAGTAGAAAAGACTGGGAAAATGAGAGCAGAGCAGAAGGGGAGCAAAAGAATAAGCTCTGAGGAAAGAGTCCATGCCAATAAATGTAATATCCTACTCTCAAGGAAAAAAAAAAAAAGAGTAAAGCACAGATGGAAATGGGATGGCGTGTTCATCCAAACCCATGATAGGAAAGCAAGACAATTGTTCCTCTTTTGTTCTTCACTGTGTTTTAATACTACTTCTGTATAGACTCGTGCATTGTGCCTGTTGAGGGAAAGGTATACCTAGAATTTAGATAGGCTCTTAAAAGCAAGTGTATGCCATAGAAAGAGTCATGAACCACAGAGATAGGAAATAAATGATGGTGGTCATTTCTAGAGAGTTCACGGGCCTTCTGAAAGCCAGGGATCAAATTCAGACTTGATCCCCTAGTTTAGTTAAATAAGCTACAACTGTTACCAGCAGGTTTGTTTTCTTGTGAGTCAAACTCCGGTCTTACCTTTGCCCTTTTGTTTCAGTGGAACACCAGCATGTACATATGAACACAGAATTATTTTATTTTCCGTAATGATCAAACCCAAATGTTATTTTACCTTTGCCAGCTTTGTGTAGGGTGATATGCCATCTTGCATATTTATTTTCCTGGAGTGATTCCCAGAAGTATGCTATGCCTTTTCTTGCTCATGTCTCACTAGCTTTATTTATGAGTTGTGTACACCAGGTTTTCAGTCCCTGGGGACAGGCCTATACAGGAAATCTGTGGACGATATTTAATACATACAAGTATGAGACTAGTAAAAAAGCAGCTACTGAACAGTACTCCAAATTGATCTAATTCAAAGTTTCAGACTAGATCATGGGTAGGTTAGTGGCCGTGGTTTAAACCACAAACACCTTTATCTGTTTTGTCATATAGAAGGAAGCGACATGGTAAAGATTAGTAAGTCAAAAAGAAATGTTACTTAACTCTCACTGATGCTCTTTGGCTGCTAAATATTCAAATATTAAAGTCTCACAATATACCTTTGTAATAGGATTATGTGGTGCTAGATGAGTGAAAAATGAAGTACCATAGCCTGATTTTCTATTTGGAATACCTAGCTTCAGTAAGCCTCACATTTTCAAAAGTCTCCTTTAGTTCTTGGGGAATTCAAGGGGTTCAGTTTCTTAAAACCAGGCACCCAAAGCTTGGGACACACAGATTTAACATAAAAACCATGCTGGCTTTTTTCCTTTTTGGTTGCTTCCTAGAATGAAATTATTTTTACCTGAATTGTTTTAAGTGTGAAGTGGGAGAGAAAAATCCTTTCATGTCCAACATCCATACCTAATCTGAAATACCAAACTTGCAAGTAGAATTGAAGGGAACGCTTTGGGGGAGTATATTCAGTTCAATATACCAAAATGTGATTAAGGACAATGAGCCAGCATTTCCAGGAGTCTTCCTTGTCAAGCGGAAACAAAATAATTTAAAGAGCAAATTTTCACTTGGTTTACAGAATTAAAATTCCATTGTTCTCTGATGACTGAGTCTAATAGTAGTATTGTTATTGTTATTGATTCTTATTGATTGCATAGAAAGTATGTTTTAACGATACTTTTTTTCTCGCTATTAGATGCATGAATTCCCTTTGGCTGTAAAATAAATCAAGATAAGGCCCTCTTTCTCACATGCCATCACAACTGCTGAGAGCTGATTGGTATCATATTATCCCTTTGATTACACCTGTGCAATCCCATTAATTGAAAAATAACATGACCTGGGGAAACTTAGTGGCTAGTAATGGTGCATAGGAAAGCTGATATACAAAGCTTGACGTACATTTTAAACTGCAGTTGTATTTACTTGACTGCTTGAAAAAAACACAAACAGTTTTTACCATCCCCTAGGACTTTTGTGAGATGCCATAACCGCTGGACCATTCCTCAAAGCAGAGCTGATGGATAAGTATTCTGATGGATCAAGCTGGGGCATCCCCCCCACCTCTCTGATGCTCTGATTCATTTGACAAGTCAGTTTTGTATTCATGTATGTGTTCTTCATCTGGCAAATGCTTCACCCCTAAGTCTCTTTATAACAGCTGCGCGAGGTGTGATGAGTCTGTCATCCCACGTAGCATGTTAATATGTCGGTATTGTACTTCAAGGATGCTCCTAGGCTTGCCTGTGGGCCAGCTCTAGTGTCCGTGCAAACTGCAAGCATAGGATCTCACTTGCAAGGTTGTCTGCATCTCTGTGCATGTCTAGTGGTTTAATATGTTGGTAGTCAGTGAGGTGGTTTAACACACTGCCCAGTACAACAGACAGGCAATGTGGGGCTGCTCGTGTGCGTTAGAAGCAGACAGAGTGGGGAGCACAGTGAGATGCCAGCCATAATCAAGATCGTTCTCCGAAGTGCTGTGCAAAAGCAGCCTTGTGGCCATACAGGCTTTCTAGTGACGATGCACAAGGAATTGCACTTCTCCTGTGCCATGCTGGGCACTCTTGCCTTGTGCGTACTGGCTGCCGAGCAGGAGGGAAATGCAAGGGCTGTAGGTGTGGTGGAGGAATTAGCACTGCCGTTTTGGTTCCACTGTGTCTCATTGACAGATGTCAGACCTACTGGTGATGTGCAGGACAGAACTGCTGAGGTGATGTGCTGTTTACCATGCTTTATCCTCTTGTTCCTTCTGACACCTGAACTCCCAAAACAATTCCCTTTAAGGTGATTCACCCAGTGACCCTAAAGAGCTGATGACTCAGTGGGATGGAGTGAGGTAGCCTGAGGACAGGCGTTACCGAGGGCTGGCTTTGCAGCTTCTGCCATCTCAGCTACCACTTTGTAAAGTCTGGGATCTGGACTGGGGGAAACCCAGTCAGGAAGTAGCTTAAAGGAAGGGCATCATTCATGCCCTCACCACCCCTTTGCTGAATTAAGGGTCACAAGTAAAACCAGTTACCTTACTTAGAGCCCAGCACTTGCATATCTCTCCACATGCTCACTGACAGCAGTACCATACCCAGCTGAAAATGTTGCCTCCTCTACTCTGACACCTCAAAGTGCCAGCAGGGCTCCTAGCCCTTTTCTGTGTAGCAGAGCCTTTACAGATGCTTTAATCAGGTATGGGACCAGACCAACATGCATGTCCTGCTGCAGACAGCTATTGCCCATGGTAACAGGAGCACATGGGTATTGCTGTCAGGGAGCAGAGGCTATTGGGGTCTTTCCCTCATCTCAGTCCCAGGACCTGAAGAAGACTTTCTTAAAGGCACCCCATCCATCACACGTGCTGCAGCTGACACCTGAGTCAGGGATATAGCACTGGCCTTGGACAAGCAGCGCCGTAATTTATGCTGACTGACAGGGTAGGAACAAGTACTTCCCATGCTTCATCCCTGAGCCAGGATGCCTTTTGCAGAGACACAGTAGCTTGTTACGTGGAGACAACTTGGGAGAGCAGGATAAAGAAGAGCAGCTGTGCTGCTGAGGAGAAACAATAAGGCACTAAGTGGGGGTGAGGAGAGAGCATAGCAGATGCTGGTACCTTACCCTGGTCATTGGTCCTACAGGTATTGGCCAAAACTGCAAGGGGTGCTCTTGAGCATGGCCTGCTGTTTCACCTCTCTCACTTGCCAATGAAATGAGGTTTAGCCTGTGGTGATTCAGGTTGACTTAGATTTATATTTTTTAAACAAATCAAAGTAGCATATGTTAATTGTGAGTTTATGCTCAGTTTTTGTTTGGTTGGCTTTTTTTTTTGTGTGTTTGTATTATTTTGTTTTCTTTAATAAGAAAGAAGTCACTCAGAAGGATGACTAGACTCACTCGCAAGTGGTTACATTTAGCTGTAATCTGCCTGGTGAATTGTAGGAGGAAAATTGCACTAGTTTGAACTGGATTTAGTAGCAAGGATATTTTAATTTGGGGCAGCAGAGAGAAAATTGTATAACACTGTTGTGCTGTCCTGAGTAGAAGAAGCCAGTGAATTGCATGATTTTTCCATCTTTGTAATCAGTTTGTTATGCAGAGAGCAGTGCCGTGGGACTCAGCATTTTATCTGCTGGGTTTCCCCTGGCAGCATCTGAAGAAGTTCATTATAAGTGTTTATCACATGATCCACTTAATCAAACCACTGAAACTCGGAGAATAAGTCATTCTAACAAGACCCTTCAGAGCTGCCTTATAAGCTACTTACTGATATACTCTTCCTTGGTGAGTGTACAATGAGTTTCCTTGTATCCCAGTCTATGATACAGGAAGTTCATTATCCCCAGTCCAAATTCAGACGTAAAGAAAGGAAGCAGGGCTTACAAAGAAGCGACAGATAATTTGCAAAGGATTTTAGTTAGCCACTCAAATCCCAGATAGAGTCAGACTGTACGCTCTTCCTAAGAATAGCCTTCTGGTTTTCAGCGTTATGCACAGAGCAGCTATCTACGTAGCTGGCTCTAATGTTGTAAAATACAGACGACACATGAGAAATTATTTGCTTCTTTTGATTAGAGGTTAGCTAATGGAAGCACGTGAGAAAAAAACAGAAATCAGAACTGAAACCGTGCTTTTAGCTCGGCAATAGCACATATACTGCATAATAGTAGCAGAGCTGGTATCTGGACTGATGCAAAATGCCTTGAGAGTCTGCTAAATCCCAGTGTGTGCTAGGGTTTGAGATACTGAGACTTGTCTGACAAGCCAGGAGCTCACAGACATGCTGTTTGGAGCCTGTGTTTGTACACTGTTCATCTGGTAGGATAAAATGCATTTCCCTGTGATGTACCTAGGAACTGTTCTGGTCGTAGGGAGCAGGTAGGCCATGGGCTGCCCTGCCTCCTTGAAGGCATTCATTTTACTGAGCTCTGTCACAAGCAATGTGACACCAGATTTTCTGGCACTCACTGGATTTTCTCACTGATGCTGTTTCACAGACAGTATCTTGTAAAGGCTTGCCTTCTTGCTGTCTGCTAAAGACCAGTCTGGGTGCCACCACAGATGGACCAAACTTAATGTAGAAATGCCCTGGATAATTTTCCCGAGCACCACCCTGTCTCCATACGATAGCGCTGTCCGGCTACACCTCTTCTTTCACCTCAGTCCTGGTTTTGGCTGGCAAGGCAGTACAGGGTCACACCAGAGCAAATGTTGATTTTGTGTAGGGACGCACAGGCTGAGCCTGATGTGGGTCTCCAGGTGAACTTTTCTTTGTACTGGAAACTGCCATTGGGACAAGGAGCATCAGGCAGTTCAAGACAAGCTGCTCTGTAAGACATCAAAAACAGGGAAGTGTGCAGGACTGAGAAATGTGGGAAACAGAAACAAAAAAAACCCCCAGGCTGGTTTGATGGGGATGATGCTTTTTCCCTAGCGTAGCTCCAGTGAAACAGGTCACAAAATTCATGCTATTGTCCGGGCACCGCTTTGAGGGAACGATGAAACCTGTCTCTCCAATGCTGAAGTCCGTCCAGCTCAGAGCTTTAAAATTCAACCTGTTAATTACTCCTGGGAATTAACTCCTGAGTAATTAACTCCAGCCTGGAGTGAGCCAGGAGTCTGGACTGCATCAATCAACGGATGTGAGGGTTTGAGATGTGCAGTTTTCATTTGTTGTGTTACAGGAAAAGTTACATGATGATGCTTTGTCTTTGTTTTCCATGTACTTTGTACCTGGCTGTCTTGTCTTGATGCAGCCATCAGTCTCTTGACTGCTGATGTACTGATATACCAAATTGGCATTGGTATGGCTGTGTCCCGGGGAGGGACTGTGCTGCTTTAGTAGGTCGGTTTCCAACTAATAAGTTAAAACAGGACACAGAAGCCTGGAGGAAAATACTGTTTTGCTGTCTTTATCCTCTTCATTTTAAAAATAGTAAATGCTAAATTATTTTACCTCTTTTAAAATAAAGCGTGTAGCCAAAAAAGATGAATCTATGCTAGCTGGTTAGTTTTGCTGCTTCCTTCAATTTGATTACAGTATAGTTCCCTTCCTCTGTCTCATTACTTTATCATACTCCCTGTCTGTCGTCTTGGTTTCTATTGTGCCTACTTAAAGAACCCCCTTTCACCTCTCTTTTGGGACAGTCTTACTGCTGGCTTTCTACTGTATCAGCTGCTACACAGCCGGTCGTTCAAGAAAAAAGTGTCTCTCTCTAAGGCTGGGAGGAGAACGGACCCATAAAAATAAGTATTATTTGTATGCATGTAGTACTTTAATCAGTAAGTCTCCAATAACTTTACCTAAGTGGCCAGTTTACTATCGTCTCAGCTTCTTAGGTGAGGAGATTGGAGCAGGGCGAGTTGATAACTTTCTACTGTCTGCAGCAATGCAATAGTAAAGTGGAGAGTAAAACTTCTGTTTTCCAAATAATTTTTCAGTGCCTGACTCATTACCCTGTACATGGGGAAAGCCAGTACCGAGCATCTGGAATCATTTTTGGTAGGGATACCTTTAGTTTGCTGTAAAGAGAAATGGTCGGTTGTCTGCTGCATGCTGTTAATTTGGCATTCAGGAATGACTAGTGCCCGTATTGATGCTGAGGCTGGATCTCAGTGTCTCTGCGTGACCTGCTCAGAGGCAAGATCTGGGAGGAAGACTATGATGGGTGTCGTGTGCATCTGGCTGCGTGCATTCACACATGCGAGTGAGACGCACGCAACGCCCACTGAGAACTGAAGTGATGCTACCAGGTACTAACCTGACTGCGTTTGGTCAGTGCCAGGCCGGGCTCAATTCTCTCTCCCAGCCTAGGGATGAAAGACTCTCTAATGCACTCACTGCTCCTGGGCCACTCAACTCAATACGCAGTAGTGTTATCTGTTTAGAAGTCTTTCTCACTAAATTGCTTACTTTGAAGACTGCAGGCTTTTTAACAGTGGACTGCAGCACCTGCTGCTTGCTGGAAATCCGGAGGCCAGCACATGAGAGCATTCCAGTGCTGAACAGTCACAAAGCATCACATTTAGCAGATTTTAACTGGAGGTAGCTGATGAAAAACAGAACGGACATGTTGTAAGGACTGTCAGCCCGAGTAAAGGAAGGTAGCTTTGAAGAAAGCCTCCAAGATAGTATTTCCAGAATACACTCCTTCAGAAAAAAAAGTGGAAAATCCAAAGAATGAAGTACAGTCAGAATGAGCTCACTGCAGGTGGTGCTGGTCATGATTTTTTTAAATCAGTTTTAATTATTAACTATTTTAATCATTATTTTTTGTCCCGTGTCTGTCATTACAGTACCTTTTTCTGCAGCCCCAGAAAAAACCCACACTTTTGTGTTTCTGGGGCTTTCCCACAGCATGCATTTCCTCCCCCCCATTAGAAGACTGGTACGATACAACAGGGAGGCCTTCATCTGCCCAACCTGCAAACTACGTGTTGGGAAGTCACCTGCTCCCTGGCAGGATTTGGGCCACCCCTTTCCTCCTTCCACAACAGCCAGTCCTGCAGGGATTTACAGCCACTGGGTGCATCCATGTTTTGCCTGAGATTCCCTGGATTTGCCCATTAGTCCTGAGGGCTCAGCGGCTGCAGAAGGTGCTGCGAAGCTCGCCTGACCCAAGGGTTAGGTAGGCAGGCAGACACTTGCTCTCTCCCCCTCTGGAAACTGGAGAAGTCCCTGATACCTTTCAATGAAGAACAAGTGTTTAAAAAAAAAACCTCCCTTTGCTCTTGGTGGTGTTTCTTCCAGTTTGCACGGATCTGCACAATGGTGTGCAGTGCCTAGAGCCACGATGGAGGATACGTGCATTTATATTTGTCTGCTCCCATCTACACCAGCGAGCCCTTGAAATGTAGCCTAGCTGGCAGATCTGGTCAGGCTGGGAAACTTAGTTTTAGATGTTTTTTTCTTTGTTTGCAAGAGATCCTGGCTGCAGACAGGGACCCATGGCTGGTGGTCTGTGCACGGCTCCGTGATCAGGCTGACGCAGGGCTCCAAGCCTGTGAAGGCTGGAGCGGGGCTGAGCTCTCCCAGCTTACTCCCGGCTTAATTTGCATTGGAGAGGCTGCTACTGCACTGCCTCCTTCTGCGGGCCGGCGTCTCAGGGCCTGGTTTGGCTTTGCCTGCACGGGCAGCAGCATCCAGCACCCGTCTGCAGCCGTGGCTCAGAGCAGGCGCGCGATGGATGCCTCTGCTCGCTCCAGATATGCTTCTCCTGCAGACCAGAAAGCACCTCTCACTGTTAGCAATAACTGTTTTAATACAAATATTGCACAAATATAGACATTGTTCTTCCTCCAGTAATTATAATAGCATTAGAAAAAGCGGGAGAGGTGTGTGTCTGAAGGCCTAGCGTCTCAGAGAGGGCTTTGCAAGTGGCTTTTGTGAGATGTTCGTGTGCCAGTGCGGTTGGTGCTGGCTGCGGGGACCCACGTGAGCAGCTATTGGCACAGCTCAAGCAGAAATGACACAGTGGAGATTTCTAACGATACTGACGTGCTGCATGCCAGCCTTGAACTTCAGAAGACCCGTGTCAGGGACCGGGGAAAAAGAGCAGCACCAGCCCATCGGTACTGCAAATGCAGTATTATGGGAATGCTTTCCTGCAGCAACATCGTGATATAAACAAGGGTGGTGGAGGGGGAGACTGCTGAAAGCCATGACCTTCCAGGCAGGATCTGTTTCCCAAACACAGGTTAAACAGCAGCAGACTCCCGCAGGTGTGGGCATGGGGGAACTTGTTAAATTAAAGCCAAAGCGTAACAAGAGAGATGTTTGCTTTGGAAGATAAGCTGCACCTGTTCTGCACGCTGAGGGCAAGGAAACTCCGAGACGTGTTTTCCTTCATTGCCACGGTAGACCTTTTGCACTGTGAGGCCACGTAGCTCCCCTTTCTCCCCCTCCATTACCTTTTAAGAGCAGGTATCACCCTCAGCTTTACCAGCACCTCCAATCGGACAACCCAGAGGCATGATAAAAAGTGGCAATAGCTCCTTTTCCTCCATCAGTACATCTCATTGTGGAGCTCCCCTGACCACGCCACCAAAGTTTGCTGCCTGGACTGATGCCGTTATGAAGACGCCTGGGTCTCCAGCACCTGCAGCCCAGTCGCTGGCTGGAGACAAGGGAGGGGCATGCTCCTAGCAAGGTGCCCTTCAGTGGGGCTGCTCTAATGAGCCAGCTTCGTTATCTGCCTTGCTGCTGGTCCCAGAGAGGCTGCAGGGACGTCTGCTGCTTTATTTTCTTAAATGGCACCAAATGATGGCAGTTAAGAGCCTACCAGGAGAAAATGAGCTCTTAGGGCAGCATTTCACGTCTTGCGTGCAAGGCTTTATTGGATTAACTTTGTACTAGAACCACTGTACGCTTCCCTCACTGGAGAGGCCGATCTAGCTTAAACGTGGGATAAAAACTTTACAACCATATTTTTGTCACATAGGTGACTTGCGTAAAAAAATCTTTACATGCATTAATCTCATCTGAGCTTTGGCAAGCCCGCAAAGCAGGCTGTTTCTCAATGATCTGTCTCTATCTTAATGCTGCACTCATCCCAGCGTTAAGTATGTAACTCTCTTGCTTTGCTTCTTATTTTCCACATTAGAGACAGTGTATTTCCTCTCCCACGCACCCCTTGAAAATGTACCGGTGCTGGGAGAGAAACCCCCAGTGCTACCGTCGCCATTCAAGCGACGCCTTTTGCCTCCGTGGGTACCTGCCAGCCTGCGGGAGGGAGACTTGCATACTTTCAGCTACTTCCCCATTATTTACACATAAAGTTAATAACTGACTCAAGAGTTCACCTACAAATGTGTTTTTAGGGCTGCTCTTGGTAAATTTTTCCCCTCTCGGCCACAAAGCTCTTGTTTTCTGTAATTTCCTTCCTATATTTTCCCTTAACTCTAATCCATTTTAACATTAATGTGTTGGTTTTGAAACAGCTGGTGTATTCTCAGCCTCTTCTTCTCCCTTACCTGCTGATTATTTCTTTTTTTCACTGTCCTCTATCCCTACTTTTGTTGTTTGCAAAAACCAGCTTTTCTCCTCCCTCTCCCTCTTCACAGCTCCCACCATCTGTCTCTCTACAAATAAAAAGCTTTAGGGGAAATGATTCACTAGGCTGCTAGCTCATTACTCACACTCTCCCCCATCATGGTTTCTGTCCTTGTAGGATGCTCAAAGTAATGTAAAGATCAATGAATCCTGGGAATTGCTATTCAATTAAAAAAAAAAAAAAATGCCCCAGCAGTTAAATAGATTGGGCTCTTTGTACTTCCTAAACACCAATGCTTCGTTTTTCCTCTTCACTCTGCTAGCATTGTTTTTCAGAAAAGGATCATTGAAACAGAAGAATAGAAATGATCACTGGACCATTTAATGCAACCTTGTGTATCACATGATGCAGGAGTTACTTAATGAAATTCCCTGGCCCAAACCAAGCAAATCTGTGGTAAATCTAGAGCACATATTTTAGGATGACAGCCAAAATGATGAAAGGAATTTACTACCCAGCCTCGCTAATCATTTTGAATGCTTAACTGCTCTCCCTAATATGCTGCTTTGCAAGCAGCAAAACTGACACAGCCTCATTCCCCACAGATTTCTCTCCTCCAGCCTTACCCAGGCTGGGCACCCCGAAAGCCCTCCCAGCCCCCTGGCAGCCCTGTCCAGGGGCAGGGTGGCCAGCTGGGACTCCTGTGAGCGCTGGCTGGCCAGCCGCCCACCTCTGGGAAGAGACCTCCGCAGGCCCGAAGCCCCGCTGCCTCTCCCTCCGCAGCGTGCAGGTTTGGGGCTAGCTCTTTGCTAAGGTAATTATTTCCATGCAACTCGTAGGCACGTAGTACCTTTGAGCTTCTCCCTATTAAATGTGGTAGAAATTGTCTGAGGGTGCAGAAGCCATTTGAGGCAGACTAGTTCACCGTGTTGAAACACTTCAGATATCTTAAATACCAGAGGTGGCCATATTGAGTTGGCAGATATGCCATAGCATTTCAGGAGACTTGCTCAGCCTGGAGGCTGAGCCCCATACTGTAGGGCACTCCAAGTGACCCTAAATGTTGATGTTTAGGTACCCACATCCCACTCCTTTTGTCTTTGCTTTGTTGACCTTTTAAGAAGGATTTCTGTCACGGTTTTAGGCTTGTCACCATATACTAGAAGATATTTTCTTAATTGGAAGCTTAGTTTTTCATTTTATCACATGGAAAATGGACCTCTCCTCCCCACACACAAGTAAGTAACAAGAAGCACCACTACCTGCCACAATTTTATTGTGCCTTGTGAGGAAGCTGCCGGCATGGCAGGTATTAACCTATTTCAGTTGTTGAGCTTTCCTTTAGAAACTGGAGTTGTAAGAAGCACAGCAAATATCACAATCAAAATTATAAGAGTTGACAACACTGGATACACCCTTCTCCCAGTTCTCTTAAATGGCTGCAACTCTTTATGCAGAAGCCTGCTAAAGGAAAATCTGAGCAGCTCTGCAATGTGGTTCTTCAGTTGTTTCTCGTGAACACCACAAGGCACGTCCTGTATGAACACACCACACTGGCACCACCTTCGTGGAAAGCTAATTAAATAATTTGGGTAATGTAACGGGAGTACCAACTTCTGGGCTAATTTACTTTTCGGACTACCAAACACATGTACTTTTTTATAAAGCTGTGTTTGGGTTATTCTGTAACAAATAATAAAGCTGAGGAGGATCTTGGAAAGAGCCTGCGTTGAGCGTGCATGAAGTGCTCTGCGTCAGAGCAGGGCATTCTTGTACAACTACTCCAAAGAATAAGGGCTGCGGAGTTTTAAGCTAACAGAGTCCACTGTTACCTCAGTAAGGTTAAGGCAGTTGTAAAAAAAGAACCCTCACCAAAGTCGTACTTCTGTGCTCTGTAAAAAAAAAGTTCAAATTTTAGCAGATGTGATGTTGTTGAGCCTTCCTGGTTGCCAACACCCCGTGGCTCTCCAACATCTTTGAGTATTTTATTGTTCCATACTGCATACAAGTTGTAGGAGTCAGTGTTATTTCTCTTAACAATCGCTGGCTTTCCAAATGCCAGTCGTCCTTTGCCGTGCTCTGTTTTAAGTAAGGGCTGAAGAGCAGTAACGAAGCTGAAGGCCTGCTATAACAAATACTGTAGTGTTCCCTGGTACTGACAGCACACACGTAGTCATGCGTTTAGCTCTCCTTTTGTGGCCCATTGCTGCAACACGCTGAAGGTGTTAGGGGCCGAGCTGTAAGGAAATGGAACTCCAGAGATTTCAGATCTGAGAGTCCTCTAATTGAAGCCAGTGTCTTTATGCAAGACAGGCTAAGGAAAACTTGCGTTACCCAACAGTTACCATTCCTCCGTTGTTCCCAGCAATAATAAAAGCTGACGCAATATATAAGGTTGCCTTACAAAAGGCAAATATATTTAATAGTGTATATACAAATTAACCGTTCGATAATGCTATACAAGACAGGAATATCTTTAAAGAAACCCTGAGCAAAAAGGAGGATGTAATTTTTATTTTACACTTATTGCAGCATTATTTCTGGTATTTATTTGCTATATTGACTAATAAAGGAATATGTTAAAAACAGATGTTAAAATAAAACTGGGCATTTTTTCCATTTGCAGCTTATTTGAAAATCTAGAGAAAAGAGTTCTGCCCCATCAGCTTCAGAAATAGATGTTTAACATGGTAGAGAACAAGCCGAGCCTGAGTTACCCAAGACAACCAATTCCTTTAGCAGAAAGAGTGTCTTCTGTCATCAGAAAGAGCCATCTGGAAGAGTGCTGGCTCCCTGCCAAGAACAACCCTTTAACAACTGCTTGTCATGCACTTTAAGTAATAATGTTCATAACGGCACAACCTGGAGTGTTGGTAAAGGTCCTATTGGAGGAGCAACGTATTCCTCCTCCCGCAGTAACCGCAAAAGGATGTTCTTCTTATTCTTTGGCCAGTTATAAATGTGAGTGTTCTGCAGCCAGGTAGGTACGTGTTCCTGAAAAACAAGGAAAAAAAACCAAAATCCCATAAATCCTCCTTGAATCTGTACCAGAGCCTTGCAGATTCCATCAGAGCCTGCCAAGCAAGATTTCATTTTGTCTGTTCTAGGCACTTCCCGTAACAACAAGAAATTTTAATTTGGCTTCAGAATTGTATTTGGGTTCCTAAATAAATGAACTTGGTGTGATCTCACAGCTTGCCTGTCTCTCTTTCTTTTCTGCCATCATGTTGGCTAATTTCACCACGTTCCAAAGGGATTCTGATCTTGGTGACAGGCATCTAAAGGCTTGTGAAAATAAACATTGAGAAGAGGAGGGAGACATTTCAGTGCCCCTACCAGGGAAAGGCTGCCACCTTAGTAGCTGCTGAAGGATCCAGACATGTTCAGACTTGAGAGGAGAATCGATAAGGAAAGAGCAGGACCACAGGGGAGCAGTTCTCATCCCCGTAGCCTTCTCCTCCCTCCCCTTGCACCTTCCTTCACCAAGCGTGGTGTTTCTGGCCACCTCCTAAGCAGGAGGCTGAGGCCGTTGCTGAGTTCGAGGAGAGGCTAATGCATCTCCAGATTAGCAGGGTCAAACCTCCACCACTCCCCGCAATCTGGGAAAGATGCAGCCTTTCAGAAGGGCTGGCTAATGCCCATTAACATAATGAAGATGGGACCGCCATGGCCCTGGACCGTGACAGCGGGGTGATGGAAAGGAGCCTGCTCAGACCTCATGTTCCCATGTCTCCACAGCCTTGGGAGGTTTCCGTATGGACAGCCTGCATGTGTAGGGGTGAAAGGCTATATTCATACCACTAATTAAAAGAGGGCCAAAGACTGATCCTTGACCAAAACCAGCTCATGTCCACTGTGGAGAGGGAGATTTCTTTTTGGAGAGGTGGTGTTGGAGACACCAGAACACAGCCAAAGTGAGACAGCAGGTAAATAAGAGGTTCCTGGGCCTCTTATTTAGCAGGGTGGTATTTTCCCAAGGTGCCCCCTTAGGAACAGCACAGTCCCTGTCAAGCCAGCGGAGCTAGCTCCAAGAGGACAGAGCAAAAAAGCTGCTGGAGTGCACCACGCCTCTGGCGTCTCGCCAGGGGATGCCCTGGCACGAGCAGCGCATGTCCTGCCTGCCAGCAAACAACCTCGCTGCAGTCCAAATCTTTCATTCCCAAGCCTCATGCTTCTCAAATTGGCTGTCTTTTCCTGGGGCTGTATGGCTGTAGGAACCAGGCATCGTCATTTCCACTGCTTAGGGAGCAATTTGCGTTAACTGGTGCGACCACTTTGTTAGATCTACAGGATTTACGTATAAGAAGGAGGTAAGTGACCCAGGCACCTACAGACCCATTCGTCCGACCTCACATAGGCTTCTGAACAAGGGGCTTGGTGAGTGGCAGAGGTATCTATCAAGCCTGGCCTCCTGCTTTCTCCAGTGGCCAAGAAGGCATAGGCTTTGGTGAATGGTCTCCCCAAAATGGAGGTTTTAAAATGTTGCTCTTCCAGATGGACATCCCAACAAGGGTAAGATCCCGCAGCACTCGCTTTGGGAGGAGCATGAGTAAGATTTCTTGCCTCCACCTGCAAGTCTGTTTTTGCATAGGAAGGGGTTTTAATCTTTGTGAACTTTACTCCTTTGACAAAGCTGTGTGAAATTGGCCAAGAGACTCAAATGTTACTGGGAGAAAGAAAGATAACTATGTTTACATGCACGTGCACACCCTTATTACCTAAAATTTGTTTCTTTACTAAATCTTGTGAAGAGCCGTAGAACAAAATGCAATAAAATACAGCATGGGTTTACCAAATGAGCCCTCTCTCTGTCTTTGATAAGAGACTACATTTTTTGGAGGAAGGAAATGCAGTAGGCCTAGTCGGTCTGGGCTTCAGCAAAGCATTTGATATAGGTCCACATGGGAAATCATTAGTTAAGCTTGAAAAGATGGAAATTAGTGTGAGAAATGTATAGCAGGTAAGAAACCAGCAAGTGGGGATACAATGAGAGAGGCACTATACATCCAGAGACAGGCTCTGCGCCTTTCTTCCAGAACAGCTCCTGTGGCCAATTTAATTTAATATCCTCCATAATGAACTCGGTGCAAAAAGCACCTGCACACTAATCAACTCTGGCAATAATTTTAACTTGAGAAAGGTGTGTAGGGGTAACTATAGCTGCTATTTTGATCCAGAAGGAGAGCAGAGAAAGTGAGAAGGGGGCTTTTCCTTGCCATGCGACACTGGCTGTCGTTGTGGGTGGGAGTAATGGGAAAATGGTTACTGCCCTTTTAAATTTTTTTATTCGGCTGTCTATCTGTAAGCTGAGAGGAAATTCTCTCTATGCCACAGAGAGAGTATTTGATAACTTTGAGGAGCAAACTGGTAGGAAGAGAGCAGAGCGTATTAGTGCAGAGGGCAGGGCTGTGCCTTCGGGGCCGTGTCGGTGGAGCATGGTTTGAGCTCTCCCGGCTGCCCCGGCACCAACCCTGCTCACCTCACCCCTCTGGCTGCCCCTGCTCTGCCAGAGGGAGCCGCCAGTGTGAGGCAATCATGGCTTAATGCTTCGGTCATTGGGTGACCAGATCAGGAGGACACATTTCTGTGGACTGGCTCCATGCAAGCCTTGAACCAGGACGACCCAGGTTTCCTTTAGCGGTGTACGATGGGAAGCTGGAAATGCCAGTTCCACCTTAACCTTACACACACCTCCACCTTAACACACCTGCATGTTGTGTTTTTTCCCCTCATTATTTAATTTCCTAATGAAGACTCTTTGGATCACATAGATCCTTTCCCATTGGAGGTCGCCTAACTTTCACATACCAGCAGTGCTTTATGGGGTGCTTCGTATGAGATTAACTAACTCATCTAACAGCCATATCCCCAAATGAAACCTTCCAAACCTTGCTCCCCTGCTCTTTTCCACTGCCAGCTGCAGTAGTACTTGAACATGTAAAGGACAGTATAAAAAAGACAACATGAAAGTAGTTTGCCGGCCAACATCATCCAATTGTACATATACGTGGCGTTTTTCAGGTACCTCACCTCCTCTGACTGCCCACAGACTTCATTACTGCAACTTGTTCAGGCTCTAGCGCGCTCCTTCCACCCATGATGTCCTCAGTTTTATTATGATTAACTAGTTAGATGAAGGTAGATGATGTACCAAAGAAATGTGTGAAGAAAGAGGCAGTAGAAAATGCTGATCTGCATAATGTAGATGAGAAAGACACCTCGCAAAGTGCTGAAGGGAGATGTGGACTCCAGAGGAAGGGCAGGAAGGCTGCCTGGAGCCTGATGCTTTGGTAAGAGCAGCTGAATAAACCAACCCTGGAAATTCCTTATAGATCACTGTCTGAGAGCCCCGCTGCTATATGCTAAATAGTCTCTTCATTCAGCCAAAATTAACCAAAGTTTATTGTTCTTGTGTCTGCCTCAAGGTGCAAAGGCGGCTTTAGCGCCTGCTGGGCCACTTCTCTCTGCAACCCTTGAGGGGCCAAGTGGCTGCAGGCTGTATGGTCTGGTTGGGTGGCAGGCGCTCAAGGAGCCTCCAAAGTCAGGAGCAGCCCTGCCCTTTCCCCCCAGATCAAGCTGCAAAGACTGACTGAAAATGCTGACCGGTTCACTGCCTTTGGTTTGCCCAGTCCCCACCAGTGCTGTCTCCCAGCTTTTCGCACGTAAGGCAAGTACCAGACCGAGATCATTCAGGAAGGGAGCTGAATGACACGAACTACCAGAGGTACTGTTCATTCCAAAGGACCTCACATATTTTATAAACCCAGGGACACGTTTTCAAATTTCTGAGCTTATATTAAGTCAGTGCCTAAATAAAGAACTTGATTACACTCAAATCCACAAGTGCTGTGGGACTTTATGGCCCTGCAATCATTGGTACCATTGTTTAAATCTTATGTTCCAAAATTTGGGCACCCAAATAAATATAAAGAATCTTTCCGTATTTTTCCAAAATGCAGCTATACCTAGGTGTAATATGACAGCTACCCAACAGTGCACATGGCATTTAGTGACAAAAAGCGAATGTGAATCCAATATATCCATTCTAAGTTTGAGGAACAATGCAATTTCTCAACTATAAGTGAAGCCGTTTAACTTTTCCGGCCTTGTAAAAATTCACGAGATTCTCTCAGAGTGAGGAAGAAAGGTATGGGAATCTGTTGCATTACTTATTTCTTATTCTCAAATGAATCTTCAAAACCAATAAGGAGGGCAGATGAAATTGCAAGTCCTAAAAAACCTTATAGTTTGCCTTTGATGGGCCCATCAAAGTTCAAGCAATGGCCTAGTACTTTAATATTTATTATCGTCTTTATTTTTATATTCTCAACCCACCCTCTTCCAGATCCTCACTTCACATCAGTCATAAATCTTTCCCATCTCACTCATCGGCATTACATCTGGATAAAATTATAAAAGGTTTAATATAAAAAGCATGCTTGCCGGATAGATTGTCTTTCTCCATTTGAATTCTTTCAATGCTCAAGACAATTTAAGTTTTAGTTACACATTCATCATCAGAAATACATTTATGCACTGATTTATATTGTGGATGCAATGTTTTTTATTTGTATGTACATAAAACTATAAACTCTTCATGTAAAACGTAGCTTTGGAATATTACTAGTGGGATATTAAGAATCAAGAAGTCGAGGGTTTGGGTTTTATGATTTCATCTGGTGCATTGTGATCAAAATACTATGTGCTTAATCGTGCGACAAGTACATACGCATGTTTGTATGTTACCTTTTTGGCATTTGGGAAAAGCACAGGGATGAATCTGAAGTTCATACTTCCTTGTTGTATAAACTCGATCTGCATCTAGAATAGAACAAATTGCCAGACTTACTGTAAAGACACGTTAATTTTTCTCCACATGCATCCGAATCCTAAGCGTAAAAACATTTGTTGCTTACTTAAACTGCTCTTCTGTTAAGTGATTTGGTCTGTTGCTGGTGGACTCGGTATCGTTTTGTTTGGCCACTTAATCTGATTCTTCATTATTACAGAAAGGATACAGGAAAGATCTGTCAACGTTTCTTGAGCATTTAGTTCTGTGCTGTGAAATAATTGTGGGTTTAGCTGCAGTTGCAATCCCATGAAATCCATCTAGAACTGACAAAGCTTGACTTGACTAAGGCCCCTGTCCAGTCTCCAACAGGGTGAAAGATTTCAGCTGGAGGCCAGCACCATGTCCAAGCTAGGACCCAGCCGGTTCCCCGTGTCCCAGCTCCATGTCTGAGCTGGGACCCAGCCTGTCCCCTGGGTCCCTGGACACAGGCATCCCGGGGGTGGTAAGGACAGCAAACCACTGCTCAGAGCTCATCTGTTGGTGGCAGCTTCTGAGAATTTTGACTGCAGGATCAAATTGGGGAATCACACGGGCTATAGGGTGAGAAAGACAGCAAGCTGCAAACTGAGGGAGAAAGGATGGGTTTCACGGCTCTGTGGGCTCTTCTGGGCGAAATATCTGCCCTGTAACAGACTGCAGAGATGGGCGTCTGTGACCCCCACTGGTCCCCTGCCACCCTGCACCCACCCCTTTGCAGCTCTGCCCTTTGCTTTGCAATTCCACCTTTCAGCCAGCTTTACTGCCGCCTGAAAAAAGACCTCAGTTACAGGATGGCCGAAGCAATAGGGGCTGGTTTACAGGGAGGAAGGTCAGGCAGTGTTAGATAAGATTGTGCTCAGGGCTATACGACAGGGCAACAAGGGCTCAAGAAGGTGAGGGAGGGAAAAAAACATAGAACAATAAAGAATATGGAGGAAAAAGATGAGCATGTTTAATAGGATTTTTCTTCCTTGAACCTCTTAGCAGATGTTAATGAGCATACGGAGCTGATGAGAGGGAGGATTAATGAATTCCAAAGGGGGGTGTTTAACTATGGGGATTAGGGAAAACAAAGCAAAGAACCTGCCATTTGGAGACAGATTTGCCTTTTGAGAAGAAGAGACAGAGTCTTTGTAAAACAGCAAATGCATGTCCTTGCTTACCATCCTGTGGATGTATTTAGTATGTAAGCCGTGTTCATCCCTGTCCAGCTGGGATTCAGCCCCTTCCACATCCTGTTTGTATTTTGGACTGATTGCTATGATTATCATCACCGTCTTCTGTTAGGGAGAAAAGCACTTTTATGAAATTGGGAAACGCAGCGTGTTTGGTAGAGGCAGATCGGAAATCTGCCAGTTTGTGTTTTAAGTGATCTTTATGTTCTTGGCAAACACGAGAGGATCTCATTCATTCTGGCAGGAAATACAGGAGAACTCATACACTCGTTCTCCTCATTATTTCTCGAGATCTCATAGTATAGAAAATCTAAATGTCAAGAGATATATTAGCAGCAGCTACCAGTTTACAGTTGGAATCCCTGTAATAAAAAGCTACTTTTTATCAGTGTAGCGTGTCTATGTACATACACAGGAAAGTTTTATCTTCAAGTGTTTTGCAACAGCTTATGTAAAAGTGCATCTATTTAACCATCTATGGCTTTTTATACAGAAAGCCACTAAAGGCAGTTGTCTGCGGAGGCTACATCTAGCACTCTTGGCAACGGAAACAGCAGCTTTCCTTGCTGAGCTCCTTAGCGGCAAGGTGTACAGAGAGGTGGGCTGTTGCGGACAGCCTGGGCAGGTTTAGGGGTACCCAGCCGCTCTGCCCCACCTTGCCGCAGTGGCCTGAAGGCAACGCTCCTCGCCATGCTGGGAGAGCCCAGATCCTGCCTGTGACCTGCTTAATCCCAGGCCCCCACTGAGCTCAGATTTCCACAGGGGGACCATCCTTCATATCTGGGAAACGTCTCTCCTCCTTAATGGTGGGCCAGCGAAGAGGCTCAGCAGATGTGAAGCCTCCTTACTTGTGCTTACCTAGGGCCTGTCTTTTATCCCCGCCACATCAGGCCGTGTAAGGCTTCCAAGTCTGTGGCTCATAGTCAGCCTGGCACCTAATTAACTCTTTCCTTCTGTGCAATATCAAGGGAATTTGCCCCACCACGGGGTCAAATACAGTAAGGAGCCATTATCCCGTACACTGGCTTAACATACTCCAGAATTACGTTTGCTTGTGCCTGACATGCATGTAAGCATTAACAGATGTTGAGGGTTTGCAGAGACATGCCCGGCTGCGCACATCCCCCTGCTTGTGTCCAAGCAGTCCCTTCTTCTTCACACGTGTAAAGGTTTTGAAGTCAGAAACTGCCTCTACAGTCAATGGACGAAAACAGACATTTCTGGGGCAGGCAGTCAGAAAAGGATCCTCATGTGGAGAGGGGGAATTGCCCGCTGCACATACTGGTCTCTCCTACTGACTCTGCAAGAGTCCCAGGGGAGATCTGCCAGTTTGTATTTTAAGTGATAATGACGTTCTTGCCAAAAGCAAATTCACCCTGGCTTCTAGTTTCAGTACCTCCATCACGCACGGTGAGCCCAAGCCTAATTTGTCCTGATGAAAGCCCCAAAAGGCATGACTGCATCGCCACAGCAGAGGCCCCAAGCTGGCTCTGCATGCAGTAGTACCATGTCTGCATGGTAGTGCATGTGAGATAAGTTGTCCTGCTGGCCACCTTTAGGAAACCTGTGTAGTGCTATCTGAGATGGTTGAGCTTCCTTGCTCAGGTAGGGGAGAACCCACCAGTTTGTCATCCTGTTCCTGAGCCATGGAGATCTGCCCAGGGTGAGCCAGAGGCCCAGGGGCTCCCCAGCAAGGCATAAATCAAAGGAAGCCACCCCACAATGGCACATGTCGAGTGACAGAATTGCTAGTTCGTGTCCAGCTGTGCCGGTATAAAGGGACCACTTGGCTTGATCCTAAAGGAGATGTGCACTCACTGCTCAGCTGAACTTCAGAGGAAGTTGTTGCTGCGGGGGACTGCACTGGCAGCAGTATGAATCTCTGTTTTACTGCTCAGATATATACAAAGTGATGAGAGCAAATCTATCATTCGACTAACAGAATACCAATTTCCAGTTTACATATAGGACAGTTTATCCAGAAGAACCCTTCAGTGTTTTAGATAGGAACACAAAACCTACAGGTGAGAAGCAAGATGAACATTAGCCACTACTATGCAGCCTGGGATGAAATACAGCTATCATTTTAACCAAGCATAGCTAAACCCCACTATTTAAAAATGAAATGGAGGAACAACTTGTCCAATGGCAGCTTCAGTCTGAGCATAACAGCCAGCATTGGAATTTGGCAGGAATGCCAGGATTAGCACTTCATTTCTTAAAGAAAGAGCTTTGGGGCCATAAGATGCAGAAGTGAGTGAGATCTGCCTATGCTCTTGCTGCAAGGCCTCTGCCATTTCTGTAGGGGCAGGGAAGATGATAGCAGGGTCTTGCATTTTGATTCTGCTCCTGTTGCTATTAGAATAATTTGACCATTTTCCTCAGGTCACCTCTGCTGTGAACAAGGTTAAATTGCCTTTACATACATCACCTAGGTAGCGCTCCATCCACTTAATGATGTCAATACCTCGTACCGTGTCCTCAAATATATCAATCTGCAAGAGAATAAAAGTCTGTGGTGAGCATCCTTTCACCTGTCCTCCCCATTTGGTGGCTCTGAGAAGGAGCCTGCTCTTTTCCTTAGTTTCTAACAGGCATGCTTAATTCCCTTAGGAAAGAAACATTACACGTGTGCACGCACAACTTCTCCCCTTTCCCTGCCGTCCAGAGTTGAGCTGGATGGGCACCGAGGCAGGTGGAGGGGGGCTGCTGCAGGCACACCACTGGGCTCCTGCTCAGCTGGCCATTCGACCAGCCGGCCATTCGACCAGCCGCCCTGCCCTGCCAGCTCCCAACTCCCAGGCATTTTTGCTCATCGGAACAAGAATCAACCACTGACGTCTATCTAAATGTTAGATATTCAACATTCGCTAACTGGCTTTTTTGCCTCTAACCACCTCAAGAAGGTGGATGGCTGCCCACTTTCTCTATCTGTATAGCTGCAAATGTCCACTATTTTCTGGCTGCAAGAGTATATACTGAGTGTCAAGTTTTAGCTTCGCATTGAACTAAATTTTCAGAGTTTGGGGTGGGAAGTCAGACAGGTCACTGATACGGGATGCAGTAACCCAGACTTCAGCAACAGCAGAGAGGTGGAGGACTTCATAGGCCTGAATGCGACCAACGCTCCTCACTTCCCTGCATTCTCAGTAAGCCCAGAAACTGGCAATCAATGACTGTTATCAATGAAGTATTAACTTCTCCAGGTTTTTGACAGAAGAGTCTTGTTCTGCTCTCAAGTCTTTCTTTTGCCCTTTTTGAAAGTGGAGAACATATTTGTCTCCCTGCTTTGGGGCCATTTTGCTATATATATTATTCTGCAGCACGCCCCAAGAATTGCCTGTCTAGCAAAGGTGCTATTAATGAGCCTTCTACTCTGTACCTCTATGGTGCCCAAAGCTTTCTTATGAACTGGTCATAGTACAGAACTGCTGGAGACAAGTATAATTGCAGTCTCTGGAAAAAAATCTTTTGATTCATGAAAATAAATAAGTGTGTGCAAAGCCCCCCACTGAGTTTCATTCCGTTTAATGATAGCCACTTGCTTAAATGCTTTCCTGAATTGAAGCCAGAGTGAAGGTTGAGGGGTCAGATAGCATATGCACTTGAAATAAGAAAATATGAATCAAGATTTTGATGAACACCGAATCCTAGAGGCTCTGTGGATGGTTCCCTTAGAGAGGGCCGTTATGATAAAGCAAACTCACAAGAAGTTAAGTGAAAATCTGGATGGCTTATGGGATTAGACAGTAGGACACAGATTTTTTCAGGCCAGTGATTTTAGAATCTCTTTTAAAAGTGTAACAAAGCAAATGAAACCATGAGATGGGCCATTTCATTAAGCTGTGTGAAATACACTGATTTTAGATCATTTTTAGCAGAAAGGTATTCACATCTGAAGAACGAAAAATGTAATAGCATCGCAGAAAAAAAGCTGGGATGGGATGAACAAGAAAATTGACCTTTTTTAATATTGATATTACAGATCAAATATGAGACAATGTTAACGGAATAGCTCACAAAACCTCATGCTATTCCCCATCTGGTATCTGGTGTCACTAAATGGAATTTTCCAGGGTCATTATTAAAACACATTTTAAAGCATAAAATTCAGTTAAAATATGAGCAAACGAAAAGGCAAATCATTTAAGTTACAACTTTCAAAGCCAAGGCTAGTTCATTCTATTTGTATCTTCTTGAACCTACAAAATGCGATGATACACAGAAAAACATTTAAATGGACGGTGTATCGTCTCTGCTTTTTTAAAAAATGTCTCTTTTCTCCCCTGGTTGAAAGTCATTTTCTCCGGAAGGAATACTTACGGCAGTTTGAAATCCATTTACAACCAGGAAGTTCACAAATTTCATAACCTCCACCGCTGTGTCCACTGAATAGGTTATAAAGACCTTGCCTAGGAGAGAGAGTCTGTATGAACATGTGATGCATTAAAATACGCCATTTGGAGGGTGAAACTTTCACAGCCCTCCTTCTTCCACCACGTTGCAGGTTCTTCCCACCTGCATCTCTTCGGATTATTTACAAAATGGATGCGGGATAGCGCAGTGGCTTGGTGTTGAACTCAACCCTTCCATCCAGAAACCTTGGTCTAGATTTAAGCTCCTACTGCCTTGCCGCTGGCAAGCGCCCCTGGGGAAGCTGGAGAGGGTAACATCACTCTGCCACTCGCCCTGCCCTGCTGCCAGAGCTGCTTCTTCCCCAGCCCTTTGGCGTACGTGAGGTTGGGCCCTCACCCAGGGCTCGTGCCACCTGCACCGGCTGCAACCAGCACAGCTTTACGCCAGACCTCGTTGATCTGACTGAGAGCCGGAGGAGACCTTACGCATGCTGTGCTGCCTCACCTTACAACAGCATTAACCCCCTGTGCAGGCAGGATAGATGGCTGATGACAGCAATGTCTCCAGCTGCCCTTGCCATCATGGAAGGAGTTTTCTTACTAATTAAAGAATCATGGATTTGCAGTTTGGCGTAAACCAGCTGGCTAATCTAATCCAGCTGTGCGCGTATCACAAATGACACAATTTTATCCAGCAATTCCTGTACCTAGGACACACTAACCGATAAACTAGGGTTTATCCAAGAGTGGTGTCCGGTGTCATAACTCACTCCTACAGGCCAGAGAGATGCAACGCTCTGGATTTGAAAGGTGATGCACAAAATGAAGAACAAAGGAAAAATCAAAACCTCAGGTGGAGGGTTCTTAGCAATGGTATATCCCACCTGCTAGCCAGCACGGCATTAAGAAGGAAGCCAGTTTTCTGAAACGTGACTTTCCCGTAAGAGTTGAAGGGTGAAAGCGTTTCAGGGGCTGGCAGCAGCGGAAGCACCTCAGCCAGCGCCTGTGCCACCCTCAGCCCTCACCCTGGGCTCCTGGCCCAAAGTCCTCTCCACTCACCAGGTCAGGGAGAAACTGAGGTTGAGACTCGACATTTTTGTCTGGTTTGGGACAGCCAGAAACACTTTATCCTTAGGGATTTGTTTGTTATTAGTCTTTTACTGTAAGCTTCAGTGCCTCCTGCCTCAAAGGGACATCCTGTTTAGCAAGAAGTCATGAAAACAATCTAAACGGTATTTGTTTTTTGTAAACAAAATAACAAGCAATTAATGACAATTATGTTTTCAGGATTCAAGAGGATAATTCCATCCCACCAAACACGAATGCTCACACCCTACAGATGTGATGACACTCAGTATTTTCTTTTCTTGTTGTCTTTGTGTCTTAATGTTGTTCCCTCTGCCTTCTGTCCCCCGGAGCTTTCCCACCTAAAGCTGTCAGGCTGTGCTGTAAAATCTTGCACAGAACAAATTTGCTAACCACTTACGCAACTCCTCCGGCAAATTGCTGGTTCTCAGCGTTCCCTTGGCTGCAGGGTTACTGAGAGGTCTCGGGACGGCAGCTGGAGATGGAAAATTGTCAGAAGGACAACAGCATGCTTCATCTGGGCCGCAGGCCTTGGGGGGAAGCTGACCGTTAGGTAGCTGGTTGTATAGCTGGTTTCTACGAAGAAAAGCAAGTGAGGATTTAAAAAATATTTCTTTTCAGGCAAAATGAAGATTTTTTTTTCTTCTAATAACACACTAAGAACTTTATCTGCATATTAGCTAGGAAAAGTTCTTGTAGAAATGCTTGGCTCAGCATTTGTACTTAGTTATTACAGCATCTTTTGAATGGACACCTTGGTGACAGCCTACCACAAGACGCAGGTTATTGCAGAAGCAACATTAGCCACAGGAAGTAAATGCACCTCGTAACTGTAAGCTGTTCTGTTTGCAATTAGCAGAAGCAAAGGCTGTTTCCGAGCGAGAAATAATGCCGTGCTGTGGATGTTGTTACGCCCATACGGGAGCAAGGTGGCACTTGGGTAACCTCTTCCCAGTATCTAAAGGGTGCTTCACGGCACCTCAGGTGCTCTCAGGATGTCCCGTCCAGCACAGGAGGCGCAGCGCAAGGTGGGGACTGGGAAAAACGGGGGTACAGGGCACTCCAGCTCCAGCTCTGTCACAGCTTGGAGGATCTCCAGTTTTGGACAAGACTCAAAGTTTTGCTGAAGGGAACAAAGTTAATTTCTGGACCAGCAACAGGAGACCAATGAGGATTTCTCACGTTAGGTATCGGCACTGCAGACCTGCAAAAACCTTGCCTAACGTCTTCTCCACTGTAACAAACAGAGAGAAAGGGATGATTTTAGGAAGCTTAGCAGTTCTTGTCGTACTACACTTTGGTTTTACGGTTTAAGTCAATAGGAAGGGGAACCTATACAGATTTTTACCTAAGGCATGCTTTGAATCAGCTGGGCTGAATCTGTTGGATGAGCGCTAGGTTTCTCTGAGAGCTTTTCCCCACAGAGCAGTGATGTTTAGTCAATCAAGCCCACTCTCTTTTTTTTCTTTGCCTTCCTTAAATGAATGATGACAGGCTGGTCACAGCATGTTTTCTGTTGTCACATTAAGATTTGGTTTATTCATTTCGGTACAGATGTTTTCTGTTACAAAATACTCTATAGGCAAATATTACCAACATATAACTGCCATTCCTGGAATCAGCATGCAAACACCAGCCACAGGACAGACCTCGTGTATTCTGGATTTCTTTTAGCAGAAGAAAATACCAAGAAAAGCAACACATCCCTCATCAACAGCCACAAAAAACTCGTCTGTAGCTAATTTACAGATCTTCCCAAAACTTCACCTTCTCTAACAAATGCGACAAAAATTAGGGGTCCTTTTTAAAATTTTACTACTGCAAAGGATACCCGCTATTCCTCAGTAATTTTACACTTTTAGACAAACTCTTCAGTGCAATTCTCTCTGCTGCAGGTACTGCCTTATCTTCCTGACACTTTTCTGTCACAGCCCCCAACTTTTCACAGGCCAGAGCAGTGCAGCATTTCAGTCGCTTGCCCTCTTTTGTCCCGCCTGTTCTCCCAGTTTTCTGCCAAGACCATGTCACGTAAGTGGACATTTTCAAACACAGATGTCTGTAAGTTTAGCACCTCTAAAAGTATGGTGGCACTTAAATAAAAATTGTCTGATTTCAGGCGTCCTCAATACCTGAAGCTTCAATTTGTCTTCAGGTAACTGGGTCTGGAGAAAACCCTGCATGGATAGTATTTCCCATCTGTTAATGACATACTTATAAGGAGGGAGAGATAAGGCCCGGTAAACAAATATTTGAAAACCAGTGAAAAAGCCCTGTATGAAAAGTACTAGGCATGTGGTGCTTTATTACTACATGAAAAATCATAGAAAAGGCTGCAATCTGCAGTGTAGACATATATCAGCGACGGCCGAGATTTTCTCCCTTTTTCGCTGCACTACAGAAGAGATAAGAAGGAAATCACTGGAAGCCAATGATTGAGGTGTCCCAGGCCAGTACAGCGCAAAGCTGAAGACCGCAGTGAGCCACCGAATTGACCTTTGCTCTCAAGCAGGAGAGCTCTAAGGTTTCAACTGAGATATTTTTCAGCCCCTCGTCCCTTTAACCTTCAGGCATTTATCTTCCTTAATGCATGCATCTCAGGGTGCGCTGTAACAACATATCAGGTATCCGGATTTGAAGTTCTCTAGGGTAAGGTCAGGCCCCCGCTGGGTGTAAAATAGCAAATAAAGAAAACTACCCAGCACCTCGCATGTACCCCCGCAGCCCAGGCACGCTAACGTTACAAGGCTTCAGAATTATTGGTTGAAAGCCCACAAAATCAGATCAGAGGAGTTTCCACTGCGCACAACCACCCCACCGAGGCATACTTACGGGAATCGAGGAGGACCAGGGGAGGAGCATGTCCTCTGGGGTGGTCGGTCTCCAGTGCCTTTGGGAGCACGAAGGTTTGAGTAATTTGGGATGACTTGCTGGGCTGGGCGGACAACTCTCATGCAAGGTCCAGGAACAGGAGGAAGCAGTTGCGATGTATGTGCGAAATGTTGGTAAGGAGCTCTGCCATCTGGGAGGGTGAGAAAATAAAGGCAGCAACTATCATTTCAGCCAATACTTTTTTGCCTCAGTTAATGCTTGTTCCTTTCCAGGCACGTCCTCCTTCATGTCTAGGGAAACTGAGCAGTTTGGAGGCGTTTGCAGGTATCTCGGTCTGAAAGAAGCCAGATTAAGGAACGTTTCACAGTCTGAAGTTTCGTTTTTCCCATTCACACGCGACATGGTTCAGATCCCCACCCTGGGCTGGGCTGTTGGGACAACCGACAGTTAAACATTCAGGGCTGCTTTGTCCCTGTGCTTACCATGCCTCAGTGTTTTTTGTCATTTTTTTTTTAATTTCTTTTTGGCAATAACTTGCGAAAATGAATCATCCCAACGTTCTCATGAAAGCAGATGCAAAATCCTGGAACAAATCAGTTTGCAACACTAAGGCTAAACAGACTGTGATTATTGTAAATGAAAAGAGAAAAAAATAATCTCTTGGTTTGTTACTTCACCCTGTATGAATTTTCTGCCTAAGTGACCTTTTAAGGCCTTGCTGCTGCTCCTGTTGCCATCCAGGAGGCTGCAAGGGAAGCCCAAAGTGACAATTTTGCTCATGTAATTCTGAAAAATCTTACTGTTGTTGGCCGCACACACGTAATGCTCTTTAATAACTAACGTACAGTGGAACTGTTGGCATAAACTGAAAGAGAAAGCAAAGTAAGCTGTTTGTTTCCCAAATGGGGAAAACTTTTTTTTTCCCCAGTCTTTCTGCTTGCAGTTTTCATTAGGCAACAGCTCTGCGCACTTTCAAGCTGCTGTGCGCAGATCAAAGTCCAGCCTGGCAGGGCTTATTAGCGCCGCGTGATTACGGTGTTATGAGCTGGCTCTGAAAGCTGCAGTACTCAAACACTCTTCCTCCCCCCCCTCCCCCCCCCCTTGTTTTTTTAAATCCTTTTAGCTATTTTGGGGTCACACTTTCCTTTTCCTAGCAGCCAGGAGGACTAACATTTTTTTAAAAGAGGGAGGGGAAAAAAAAAGAAAGAAAACAAAGCGTTGATGAAATAGTCTAATTCCAGGAGCCAGTATTTAAAAAAAAAACAACCGACCTGACAATTGCAAAGAAATTCCTGATGAAATTGTGAGTCGGCAACATCGTATTTGTTGAGATTATTTTAGGAGATTTTCCTGCTCCCCCTCTTAACTGTTTGCAACAGGACAGGGTGAAAGAGGCTGCGAGAACAAAACTGAAAGTAAATACGATCTGCTCATGGGTTCCTCATGCCCAGCTCTAGGGAACGTGGCAGGGCTCTAGGAGATTCAGTCTGGTTTACGGGTTTTTAGGCCAATGTTTCACCAGCTTCCCTCGGATCTGTCTGATGCTACAGTATTTTAATGGATGCAAGCACTGCCATTCAGAAGCACAGCATGGCCAAGCAAGCGCACGTGTCCGTACACACCAACAGCTCTCATATATAAATATCTGAAATAACAGTCCCCGGGCACATAGCATTGCTGCGAGGATTTCTTTGACTTCAGAAGCAGTTTTGCTGTTGTATCTCAAATAGCAGGTGTCCGGAGCCAGCTTAGAGCCTACGGGCACAATCCAGGCTATTGCTGTTCCCCGGGAGAGGCGTGTTGCAACACACAAGCTGCAGAGCTTTGTTGTGGGTTGCCACTGCCCAACAATTATCTGAAACGCAAGGAGCTGTCAGGAGGTGATTTACACTGTACCGGGCATGTGAGGAACAGGAGTACAGTTGCCAGCTTCTTGGTCCTGACCAAATCTGCTCCAGCCATCTGAGTTTATTTTATTCTTTTTGCCCTCTGGATATGGTTGAAACGGTAGTGATTTTTCTAAAGAAAGCCTTTCAGAGTTCCTGCTTTAAAACAAAAAGGCCTCATTCAGTAAATGTCCTACTTCTCACCATGCCCGCATGTGGAGGAGGTAGATGGAAGTAAATAGTGAGGGGTGTTGTGCAACCAGCTCTTTGTCTGCTTAAAACTGAACTGAAAGGAGAAGGTATGAAAAGAAAACCAGAGGACGTTTTGCAAATGTTCAGCTGTAGACATTGATCAAAGTCCATCTGTAGCCCCTTCCCCTTTACGAAGTCCCAAGATCAGTGGTGAAAACTGAGGCTCTGATACCCTCTCTCTTTCCTATACCTAATTATTGTACATTGCTGGAATGACAAAACTCCTTAAACAGATGTAATATAAATGCTGTGGAGTCAACAGAAGGTTAAAAAAAAAAAAAGGGTTATCAGAACAGGCCTACAGCTTTTTATTACAAAGCCAGCCCAAAACGGGTCGGGGTCTCATGAGTCTAATGTAATATAAATTATATTGAAACAATGATATTGCTGTTGAATGTTCAAAGCTCACTTCATAACAGATAAAAATCTCAGAGACTGAAAAGGAATACTAATTAATAGCAGGCTGTAAACTGCATCGTAGTCTCCAAAAGCCAAAACACCCATATTGACGGAGTCACATTAGCGTTCAGTGATACAATCACCAGCAGCTGAGAGGGCTCCATTTTAAGTAATGAGCTTTCATTTCAGCTGACAACAGAAAAAAATGAGGATGATGGATGTCATGCTCTTTTCACATAGAAATAAAACACATGGGTGAGTTTGGTCATAATGCTGGGAGACACTATTTACAGAGATCAAGGGTAAACTCCCATCCTGATTCTGGCAGGAAATTCTCAACTTTGGGGATCCAAGTGGGAGCAAGGAAATCTATGAAAACAACAGGAATTAAGTCGGTATAGGAGGCTGCTGAATGACTGATGCAAGGAGGAAGGAAATGACTAGAATATGAAATAACAGCAGGGAGAAGGCTGTGTATGCTCAGCGTGACCGACAAAGGCTAGTTTCTAGGCAAAATCATTAGCCTTCATTCGATGAGTAACTGCGAGCTCTTTAACTTTTTATCTGGCTCAGAGGTTCTGCATCAGAGAGCCCGGCCGTGTAACCCAAAAACCTGGAAATATAAAATGGACTGCAAATAGATAGTTAAAAAGGTTAATAATTGCATGCCGTGCATTGCCATTAGTACAGCAGGAAAACACCACCTCGGTGAATGATGGCTGTGATACACTCAGAAAACCTCCCATGGGGTGAGCAGTGCTACTCACATGGGCCCTCAGGGTGCTGCTCTGCCAGGCAGTGGTGCCCAAAGCAGCCGTGGGCTTGCGAGGAGGCGTTGGGATGGGGCAAGTGCTGGCACATAGGGCACTGCTGATGCCCAGGCCCAAAAAACTCTCTGGATATCAGTGGTCCTGGGAGGTCCTGGGGGTTCAGCACGGACACCAGTGGCAAGGGGGGCTCCAGGTGCCTGATGCCCATGACGTCTCGTGCCTGGGAGTTGTACCCCGTGTCCACGGTCCCCAGCTCTGCTGGGGGTCTGTTTCCTGAAGGTTGCTGTGACCGTGAACTCCCTCGGCTGCTCTCCTCCAGCGAGTCCTTGGGAGTGTCAGACAAGCTCTGCTCTGATTTACTGGAGTTGTGCCCGGTGTCAGCTGAAAGCTGTGATCTTGGCTGCGTGCCTGGTTTGTCCATAGCTACAAGATGCATCTTGGAGGGAACTACTCCAGCTATTGATTCACTGGGGGAGCAGTAGCGTCCATCTCCATCAGGATCAGTATATTTTGACCACAAGCTGCTGTCCGGCTCTGCAGATGGTGCTGGCTGATGACATGCTGGTGCTCTGCAGAGGCATGATGGACCGGCCACAGGCTGAGGCGTTCGAGTGACACATGGTCTCTGGGACTCCTCATCCTCTGTATCCTCTCCAGAAGGCTGCAAAGCCCTTTCCAAGACGTGGTCAGGAAATGGGGACCACGGCATGGATTCATCCACTTCAACTGGTATGCTTCGACCCACAAAAGTGCCTGAAAAAGTGGGGGAAGAAACACTGTAGATGGACAACCATACAGACAAACGCCTGTCGTCAGTCACCACTCAATGACTGTGAGCTGGAATACTGAAGAGTAATATGTATTCTTTATATTTTTATGTTTTTTCTAAAAAGACAGACAGAAAACAGCAAGAAAGTTCTGGCTGAATTTTGGCAAAGCAAGAAAGTAGAGGGTTAGCTGGAGTGTGGCTAGCACAGAGTTATAATTTGGACTATAATTTGGACTAACCTGACACAGAGGCCATTTCCAAGTTTTGTAGTCGTACTGGAAACAAGAGTCAGCTGCCTTGCTGCAAGGCCAGGATTTTCCAGCAAACTGGAAAACAAGAGAAAGGACTCTTGTGAACATGGTACAGTTTCACACAGGCAATAATCCTAAAATAACTCTATCTCAGAGACTGGAAAAGAAATACTGGTTAGAGTTCTGCAAATCGCATTGTGCAAAACAGACACTTTAATGGAATTTCTGGAACTTACTGATTCCTGCTGAGACTGGAGGGGGGAAAAGCACATGAACTATCTCTCAGAGGTAATTTCTGCATCTGACAAAAGAGCAGGCTGCTTAGGTCTGGAGGTTTGGCTCAGGCGTATTTCAGGGAACACAATCACTTGCAATTATTTTACTCCGGACCTTCTAATAATACCTTTACAATGATGCCTCGGATCTAAACTTCACCACACACCTAGCCAAGTAATTTCAACTCCGAAGCTTGTTTCCAATTTTGCTGCTTATTTTATCAAACCACTTCATCCAGCCTATTATCACATGGCTGTTGTTATTTCAAATTATTGAAAATTAAAAGATAATTTAGAGATGTTTTAGTTACTGTTTGGATTTTTCTTCCCTTCCTTTGGAATTGGCCTGGGCCCAAACATCAAAATTATCACTTCCTTTTGGGGGTGCTGTCAGTAAATTTGATCCAGCCAAGTGATCCCTGATGATGGACGCCTCTGTTCCACCTTCACTCGAACGACAGCAGCAGTGATGGGTGAATGCTGAGTGGGCTTCAGGAAGCGCAGCCATCTTCATCCTCTTATACAGGGGTGCATATTAACTTGCTCCCAGCAAGTTGTCTCTGTTACCGTAGGGTATAGAGAAACAAGGCTGGTGCTCATCATTTCCCCAGCCCTTTTCCTTCCATCACATTGGAGAAGCTAAAATCCCAAGTAGGAGAATTATCAGAGAAGAATGGACTAAGCACTCCAGCAATGGGAATGACAACATTTGGCAACAGAATCTGGCTTGAAAGCCTGATAAAGAAAGTCAAAATGACAACACGTTTGAGGAGCTTTTAGTGATTCAAGGATTTCTCCCAACTTCGGTCACAGTAGCTTGAACAGAAAGGTCAAATGAAGAACATATCCAAATGGCCACAGTATTAAAAACAGTTCAACAGGATCACAGAGAGGTATAAGGCAGTGTCCCAACCTTTACCCTGGCTCCTACAGCAATTCTGTAAAGCAAATGATGTGCCCCAGGCTATAGGGCAAGAGTGAGGCTTTACATTCATGCTGATCAGATCAAATGACATGTATTTCCCCCTGAAAGTACCGCTGGCATAGAAAACTCTGGGTGTAACATTTGCTGGGAAGTAGGATAAAAACTGTGCTTTGCTGCTGGGCTGCAATGTAAATATTCCTCCTCTGTGTAACTTAAAACCCATTGATGCAGAAGATTTACCATATATCCATACATAACCTATGTTATAATCAGCATGTCCACAGGGAGAGTTATCCTGGGATAATTACAGTGGGATAATTGTGCTGGTAAATTTTCCCATGTAGGCAAGTCCTCAGAGCTGCTATTAGTTGCACCAACACAGCGAACACGCTGCTGCTCCGACAGCTGCAGCCCCCTGCGTGAGAGCGCTGGGTCTGGTGCCAAACCAGCTCCTTCCCATACAAGCACCCAGGCTTGAAATCATGACAGCTCACCACCATCACACATCTCTCCCTGCGGTTTGCGTCCCTTTTCCTCTACGCCACGTCACTAACCCCGGACCTGCTCGCTGAGTCATGGTTCTCTGACAGTCATAACCGATGTGATGGGAAAGGGAAAAACCTCGAGCTCTCATAATCAGCACAGGACCGTGACAGGGACTTGTGCAGCGCTGTCCTATGCGGCAGTGGCAAAACGTCCTTTACCTGGGACCTTTGGTCAGATGGCAGTTTAAATGACGACCGCCCCGAGGTGGTGACTCACCAGGACAGTGCAGTGCAAAGTCAGATTTACACGAATCAGGGTGTAAACCTGCTGAGTGGTCCCCTGCCAGACTTAGAGAAGCGCCTGCGAAGGTTAGGTGTCAAACTCCCTGCAAGGCATCTGCCTTTTGCTCCTTTCAACAGCTTTGTAAACCTGACCCCTGGATCATCTGGCCTCGAAGTGGCCATGCTTCGACTTGTGGATATCTCTGTCCGTTGGCTCGCAAGCTGAATGAGGTGCACTTGAGCAGCACAAATCATATTGCAAACTCTTATTCCCTCCACTGAGCATCTCCAGTGAACTGGTTCCTTGTGCAAAATTCACACTGGTGTTCACAAAGCGCAAGCTCAGCTGTGGGGTACCAGCGTACAGCTGCACCTCTTTAGCCACATGCGTTGTCTGAGCATCCCTCCCATTAGATATAATCCTTAGCAAACACCCAAACACGGCTTTTCAGAAACAAATTTGCAATGCCTCATACACTAAGACGCTGCTTTGATGGCCTCTGAAGCAGTCAGATCAAAACGCTAGAAAACACTTTGAATTCAGATCCTCTATATTCAACAGCCTTTAGTTTAGCACCGTGACAAGAAGAACAGATTTCTGTGGAGAAACCAAGAAATCGGTCCAGAGCTCAGTGAAGTAAATGGGAATCTCTCTATTGACGTCAGTAGGTTTTGGATCGGGTGTCAAATGGGATTTAAAAGTAACTAAATTCCTTCGGAGGCTACAACCTCCAAAGTTTTGGTCTTTTTTTTTTTAGTTCCATTGCTAACATCTGTCTATCTGTGAAACAGATCATGCACAGACTGTGTGACCCTAATGAAAGGCACAACACGGGCAGAAAAAATTGAGACTTGTTTTCTTGACGTTTGTTATTTAGTGTATTTACTCTGCCTTTTGGAGGAGGGATATTAAGATTTTATTGAACTGTATTGTAAATGATCAGCTGCCAAACTCTTCAAATGGCTTACTTCAAAATAGTTTAAAAATGTCTTTCCTATTAGTTTAGCCCTCTGAAATGATAAACACCTCTTTATCTCTCCAATCAACTTAATATTTAAATGACAGCCTTATTTCCTTCCTGTGTAACATGAGCTAAACATTACGAAAATTACTCCAAATATCTGAGTAAAAATCATTTTGTCAGACAGAAGAGAGACCTGGCTCCATCACTTGTGTTTTTACCTGCAAAAGTTTCTAGTTTTTTTAAATATGATTTCGCTTAGGCCCTGCTGCAGGGTAGCTGAGCAGCGAAAGCTGAGCTTTGATACCCACGCACAGCCCCGGCTCCCGCAGGGCCGAGGTGGGAGGCACCGAGGGGCCGAGGGCTTTGCTATTAAAACAGACACATCGTTAAAAAGGAGGAAAAGTGACTTCATCCTCCTCCTCCCTCAGTAGCTCTGGTTGGAGAGAGAAGCTGTTACAACAGCAGAGCTCTGTCTGTAGAGATGGCCCTGAGGATAAATTAACCCCAGGACATGCTGAACACTTTTTGAGCAATGCCGGCAATGGTATGTGGATGGGAATTCCCGAGAGAAATCCCCACGCTGCTGGAAATGTTACAGATGATTCAGAAACCTCCTCCTCCAACAGCAGGGCTTCAGGAGTTTGTTTCTGCTCTGCTGAAGATCCTCGGCTTTTGGAAAAAGACCCAACATTGAGCCCATTATCCTGGTATTTTATATTGCTTTGTGCTGCAGAGTTTCATTAGGTTTCCTTTGACTTTTCTAGTTAGCTTATCCTGCGAGTATAGTTATGTATAGGACAGAAAAATCACTCACTTAGGTCTCCCGTGTTGAAGAATATGGGTAAAGGAATGCTTCAGCATATTGAAATACCCTCAGAAACCTGTAGCCTGATCCCTGTTCTGGCACGGAAACCGCTGGAGAGCCCAGTGAGATCGTGCCCAATCTCATTTCCAACGACACTGCAGCTTCAAGTCGGATCACAATATTGCCAGAAAGCTTTGAGAATTTAATATCCCCCTTGCACCTACGACTATGCAGGAGATTACTGATAACCAGCTGGAGCCGTTGCATATATTCCTGCTTGTAATAAAGCGAAGAGGCCCTTCCTAAAGGGACAGAGTAGCCAGGCCTGGACTGCTTTCAAAAATGTCAAGGGAACCCTTAAACCAACCTTTCTCCTTCTCTTCCTTCCTCTGCTCATGCACCCGGTTCTGTAACATGCATTAATTCAGCAAATAACCTTCCTGGGTGGGTGCTCAGTGACCCAAGCTCCTGGGAAGAAACCCCACCCCAGCTCTCTTGTGAGGCTTCCCACACCTGGAGAGGTTCTTCCACTGCTCCTGCCAGGGAGCCGGGAGGGAGGCCGCCCAGACCTCCTGCTCACGGCCGGCCGCTGCTGGCGATGGCCGCCCCTGGGAAGCTGCAGGGAGAGCATAAATGAATGGGAACAAATTCTTCTGCAGATCGGTGGAGATGGGCCTGAGCACCCAAGTTTGAAGCAAGCACCCAACTCCCCTAAAAAATGTCCGACAGATGCAATGGTCTGGCCAGGGAGGGGAGGGGTGTTGGGCTCGGGCTCATCCGTGTGGTTTTCTTGCGGATGATTGCAAAATCTATCAGGTATTTCATCTGTTTCCCAGCAAGAAGACTTGTCAGGATGCACTGTCCCAAAACACACCCATCTATCTGCTTTTGATTAGAAAACTTCTGTCATGAAGAAACAGAAGACAGACTCCGCAACGAGAGCATAGCTGCGCTCCCCGTCACTTCCGGAGAGGGGGAAAATATCTTTGCTCTTTTGATCAAAGTTATATTTGTCTACATTGTTAAAAAATAAAATACTAGAATGAGAAAGAAACCTCACCTTCCTTGGTACACAACACATAAGGGAAGGGGTTTTTATTCACCAGCCATGGCATTTCTGAAATGGCGTGGGTATAGATTAAGGCAAAGCTAAGATCACAAAGGGTGGCGATGGACAGGAATTTCTTGATTTCCAAATAATTCCTGTGTACTTTGGCTGAATCCTTTAAGCTCCCTGGTGCTGCTGATATCCATCTGCAAGATGGGAGTAAGCGGACGCAGAATTTGCAAGCTGCTGTGAGGATGCGCAGGTTGAGACTACAACAAATGCTGTTGCCATGGGGTCAGATAAGCCTAAGCGTGTAAGTACACTTGCCTTAAGTGCAGCTTTCTCTACAGAAACACTAGACCCAACTTTCCTCAAAAAAAACCCAGAGGCAAATCCTTTTAGGAAGAGCAAGTGCAGATGTGGGACCTGTTTTGGGTCTATAACCTAAATAAACACAGCCAAGGAAATCCAAGCTCCAGAGTTTCACACTTCACCATGATGAATTTCATCTGCTGTCATCATGGACGCTTACCCTCCCTTGGGTACCCTCCACAGCGAAGACTAAGGCAATGATGTGTCACGTTTCTAGTCCAGATTTTAAGCCCTCTGGGACAGGTAATGTTTATTTTTACAACTTCTGGAAAAAGTAGAAAAAGAATATGAAAACAACATTCCTCTTCCACACTGACTATATGGTTGCTTTTACGTATTTTCTGCAGCCACGGCATGAAAGTCTACATACGCCAGAAGAACAGGAGAACATACTTCTAGCCCTTCCTGCATGGCAAACATCACATTCCCTTTTGCAGCACTAATGTTGCTTCACTGGGCAATCCATGGTGCAAAGGCTAGCGTAGACCTGATATTTTTTGCCTCTTTAGTGCAGACTTCGATATGCATTTAATAGGAATGCTAAGCAATAAGTAGGAAGAAACTAGAAGTGCGACAGCCTCAAGCGGCACCCAAACAGGCAGCTCACATGTAGGCAGCATTCCCTGCCAGTTTTCTAATATTTGTGAAATATGAAAATGTCTGCAATGATCTTCGGTATCCTTAAAAATGTGTTTGTTTTCCAGAGATTACTTCCCACCCATTTCCGATGCTGATAAAACTCCTATAGGCACTGAATAGTCCCCAAACTGGGATATCCCACGGCCCCGGTACATCTGAAAATCCTGGCACAAAATTGGAGCTAGCTGAGTGGGGTTGGACAGGGGGACCACCCCGAGAGGCGTAAATCTCCCCAGCCTGCTTTCCTATAGCTTCGTGCCTTACGTTGGAGCCTCCAGTTCCTAATAAGGGAAAACCTCCAGCATTTTGTGGGGCTGTCGTATCCCTTGTCCATAACCGCTCTCCCTGCTCGGCAGCACGAGGGCTGCGGGGCGCGTGGGCGCTGGGAGGGTGCAGGCAAGCCTGGGGGACCTGACGCGTCTCCCTCAACTGGCGTGAGAACAACCTCGCTCACTTGCTTTCATGAAATGTGCAGAAATGTATATATCTTTCAGACGTGTACCCTCTGCCAAACTTCAAAAGCCACTGCTGGGGGTGGAGGGCACTGACAGACACGAACACCATAATTGCACATGCCGTGTTTCCTGCCTTAGAAAGACAAAAAGAAAACCCAACCCCATAAAAAAAAAAAATACAGCACACTTCAAGACATTGCTGGTGCTCAGCAAGAGCAAGCCCGACCTCAGAGGCTGACGGCATCACAGGCAGCAGCACAACCGGCAGACGCTCGCCAGCAGCCGGCGGCATTGGTGAGTGCTCGCCGGAGCACTGGTCCTGCTGCCTGTGCCCCTCATACCCCCGTCTTCATCATCACCTGCTGCAGGGCTCACAGCCCCGTCCCATGGTGGCGGGGCATTGCTGCCCACCCGAGATGGCACAGACAAGGCCAGGCCAGGACCTGAACCCGCCCAGGGCTTGCAGGAACTGGGAATTCCTGGTCTGGCGTTTGCCAGCAGCGGTTGAGGACCAGTAAGCCCAGATCTGCTGTTCTCATTGCCCAGCTAATGCTAGCCCTACGAAACCTGTGTCCTGGAACAATCAGTTACTGTGAAATGGGAGTGGGTTTTATACGGCTGATTTTATTCTAATTAAAAAGAAATACTACCAGCTTGCTCCCACTGTTTCCATACCAACGTCATGGAGAATGGTGCAAATGAGGTCTATGATCCTGTTTTCTTCACGGTTTCCAGCCACCTCTCCCTTGCCAGGTCCATGGACCTGTCCTACGCAGCCTTGAGCAATGCTGCAGGGGGAGGGGAGGGGAGGGGAGGGGAGGGGAGGGGAGGGGAGGGGAGGGGAGGAGAGGAGAGGGAGAGGGCCATCGGCCAACAAGGCACCTTGAACTTGCACAGCCGTGCAGGGCGGGAATGGGATCAGGCCTGGCTGCCAGGCATTGCCAGGCAGCTACGTAAATAGGCAGGACAACATTTCAACACCAGGCGTGTCCGTTTCCAGTGTTTACCCCAAACCCTTCCTGATTTAAAAAAAAAAAAAAACCAACAGCAAAACTGCAGTGAAATGGCTGAAACATGTTGTAACCATCTGTGAAACTCAGGCTATCATTACATGAGAGGAGGGGGGGAAAGGGAGTGAGACAACAATTTGAGGGGAAAAAAACCCACCGAGAGCCAGAAGTGGGTCAACAGCTAATTGCAAACAGGTACCGAGAAAGGCAGCATCTCTACATCTCGTCTTACCTTGCGGGCGAGGGAGGTTCGCGCTGAGGTGACCGAGGAAAGCGAGCGGGCTGGCCTGCCTCCTGCGCACCCCGTCGCTCTCTTGGCGTGCCTGGGTCTCCTTCCTCAGGCCGGCCGGGCTTTTTTTTTTTCCCCTTCCTTTTACGACACCCTCCCTGCCTCTCCCAGGTAAGCAGCAGAACTGGCTCTGCAGCAGGAAGTGGAAGAAGCAGGCACGGCACGGCACGGCACGGCACGGCACGACGTGGCGGCGGCGGCAGTGGGAGAGCCTCCGTGGGGGAGTGACACTTTGAAGCTTAAAACTCTCTCGCAATGCCTGCGTGCGGCTCGCTGCCTCTCTCGTAGGAAGCCAGGCTGCCTCAGCGTGAGCCCCGCAGATAAATAACTGTAGGGGAAACCCAGTGTGATTCCTAAATGGTGTGCCTCGCTGGGAAAGTCATCCTTTCTTTTAGTCCTCGGTCGCTTACTGTCAATGCCAAACATTAAACCGACTGTGATTCAGACTACTGAAGACAATCACATGATGGGTGTAAGAACTATATAAAGAACAAAAAAAAGGATTTCTCTTCTAGTTTTTTTTAGATTAGACTTCTAGACACTTCCAAGTTTCTCTCTACACCCCCAAGGAGCAGAAACTCGCTCTTCCTATGAGCTGAAACCCTTACGTATTTGCACAGCTCCTGAAAGCTGAGTAATGACGGTGCTGACGGCACGGTGGGGTTTGAGGAGCCCCCGTGAGCCACGCCGACCGCTTCATCGGCGCAGTGCCAGGCTCCACAGCAGCGGTCCCCGGTGTGCCCGCCGGACGCGGCTGTGCGTCCCAGCCTACGCCGCTTTCCTGACCCCCCGCTCTGCACATCTCCCTGCCAAGAAGCTCTTTCTGATCTTTAGCCTACATTTTCTTAGTGGAACCCTAGGAGGAGTCTGACTTGGCTGCAACTTGTGCACAGCTCTTCATCCTCCAGGCATCCGCCACATGCTGCCTTAACGCTTGATCGGCCAGCCTGTGCACGCAGGGATCTCTAAACCACCCCCCGAGGCCCTCGCTCGGGCAATGCCACCACTTCTTCCTGCGCCCTCCCCCTGGCATGGGGCCGGAGGAGGGAGCCGCCTGCCCGGCGTTCCTCCCCCGGGATGGGCCTGCTGCCCCGTCAGCCCCTCTTTGCAGTTGCAAGGGAAAGCCGTGGCCCAAGCAGTTATTTTCTCTTGTCATGGAACGACTGCCCACATTTCCGGAGGGAAAATTCAAGTGGCTGGGAGCAGTGCGTGCCCCCAAGCCGAGCACTAAATATGATTGTATCATATTTAGTGGCAGTGCAGTGACAGCCCGCAGCCTGGGCTTACCTCCCTCCTGGAAGAAACCCCACGTCAGCCCTGCCGTCCTGCTGATGGCCCTGACCCTCTCCTTCCCTCCTTCCTTCCCTCCTCTGTCAAGGCGCAGACCAGCAGGATATCAAGCCTCCCTTTTGGGATGTCCCAGAGTTGTTCTTCGCTGCCCCTAGACTGCCCAGGCAACCCCTGCTCTGCCAGCGGTCCCAGCCAGACCCAGACACAACGGGCGGTCAAGGCTTGTGGCCAGCAGGCTGCATTCTAACCGCAGCCAGTTGAGTCAGCTCAAGGTTTAATCCCTCTGGTTTGGACTCAAGCGTGGTGGCTCTGCTGCACAGCTGTTTTGCACCGTGAACACCCCAACAGCTGGCATTTTCAGCAGGGCTGCGTGAGCCCTGATTTGTGCCAAACCCAGCTCTGGCAGCTGACCCGCTCGCCAGCCTCCCTGCTGGCCTCCCACCTGGGAGCAGTGATGGCCCTGCTGCAGCCCGTGTGCCACCGTGGGGAAGGGAGGTGAGGGGCCCAAAGCCACACAGGAGCCAAATTCAGTGCCTGACCTTCCTGGGGCTTACACGTTTGTAGTGTGTTGACCAGCTCTCCAGGGAGTGCAGGCACAAATGGCTGGCTACAAGGACTTGTCGGGCAGTGTCTCCCACGGGGACATTGCATCAGTACCCGTGTTTGTGGGGTTTGTTTTTAAAGGCCTCTGCTGTGCAGCCATCAAACACCTCTCCCTTCATGCAGTGGAGCTGCCTCCCTTGCCGACAATGGTTATGGACGGTCTTCTGGTCTCCACTGGTCATACCCTGGACACTGGGGTGCAACACCCAGCAAAGAACAGTGGCCACCTGCCTCCCCTGAAGACAGCTGCCAGCTGGCCAGAGGAGGGTGGTTTTGGCTGTGACCCACACCAGTCTGCCCCAGCAGAGCTTGGCCAGGGTCCCTGTCTGGTGGGGTATTTGAAGCACCTGGGACGTGGCTGGACAGAGAAGTCACAAAGCCTCAGGCTGTTCATTTTCACACAGAATCACACGCACAACCACAGAACGGTTGAGGCTGGAAGGGACCTCTGGAGGTCATCTGGTCCACCCCCCCTGCTCAAGCAGGGACACCTAGAGATGGTTACACAGGACCATGACCAGCTGGGTTTTGAATATCTCCAAGGATGGACACTCCACAAGCTCTTTGGGCAACCTGTGCCAGTGCTTGGTGACCCTCACAGTAAAAAAGTGTTTCCTGATGTTCAGAGGGAGCCTCCTGTGTTTCAGTTTGTGCCCATTGCCTCTGGTCCTGGCACTGGCCACCACAGAGAAGAGCCTGGCTCCGTCCTCCTTGCACCCTCCCTCCAGGTATTTATATACATTGATAAGATCCCCCTGAGTCTTCTCTTCTCCAGGCTGAACAGTCCCAGCTCTCTCAGCCTTTCCTCATACATCAGATGCTCCAGCCCTTTTATCATCTCTGTGGCCCTTCACTGGGCTCTTTCCAGTAGCTCCACATATATTTTACGTGGCCACCTAGAAATCCCCCTGAGAATTAATGCTATCTCAGTCAGCATTCAGTCTCCTGGGGTCATTTCCATCCTGACCACTCGCACATATCTTCATTTGAAGTGGAATTTGTGGCGCAAAGAAAGGAGTGCAGAAGCGGCCTGGCTCCTAAGGACACGATGCCTGGGGAGTACGCTGTGAAATCTGGCCCTTGTGTGAGCACTTCCAGGTCCAGCAATCACACCTATGGACCTAATGGTGTCTGCAGCTGTGGCCAAAGGACCAGTCTCTGTCCCCTCTTTAACTGGCCAAACCCCAGAAACCAGCAGGTACTTGGAGCAGTTCCTCTCACTTGAGCTTTACGTACTTTCTTGGCAGCCTGAGAAAGAGAAAAAAAAAAATGCTTGAAAGATGCTCTCTGATAACTGTGTGAACAGCACTGTCTGCTGAGTGGGTTTCAAAGCAAAGATGAGGTCCAGCCCAAACCTAAGTACCCTCCCATAAAGTTGTAGAAACTGCTATCAATTAACTCAGTTTTGGATTAGGAAACTTAGAGAATAGATGTCCCAATTTATTTCATCATTTCAAAAGCCTCCCCCGTCCCCAAAACTGAAGCCATCCTAATTGCTTTCTGAAGGCCTGTTTTATATTTCTGAAGCCTTTCTACTGACTTCACTGAAAACTGGATCAAACTCTGAACTCTTTAAAGTTAGTATCTCATCTGTACATTATTTACAAGCAGAATGTGGTGCGTCATATTGGGCCTGTCATAGGGCATACAGATTAATATTCAAGTGCAGGATGAGTGTTTTCATTGGCAAGGCAACTAACACGGAGCTTTTTTATAAAAAGCGGTTCCTAGTCTTTCAGGAGTTGTAATATTTCTTTTTTTGATTAGGAAGATAACGTCAATACCGAGTGCCACTTCTTGTATTTCCTACCACATCTATATATTCAGAGAACGAAATTATGAATGTTTTTGCTTCCAAATGATTAACTGTTCAAATAAAGCACTGTCACATTGCTCCACTTTTACAATTGGTGCTGTGAATTAACCTGGAGACATTGCAATGAGCATTTAATCCCATCTGCCTCAGCATAACACACACGACACTCTGGCTTTGGTTCTCTGCATTTGACTTGCTGTTCGCTGCTTTTGCACTGCGAGGGAAACTGGGGCTTTCTTCCAGGTCTTGCTGTTTAGATTGTGAGGCATGTGCCTACAAAAATATTTTCCACTTTTTTTTTTTTAAGGTTCTTGCTTTGGCATTTTTCAGTCACATGCTGGAGAGTCACCTGAAAGGAAAGAAAACAGTACCTGGATTTTAGCTTGTGCAATGCTTCTAATTAAACCTTGCATAATGACAAAAACCCTCCTGCCATTTGTTAAGACTTTCCCCACAGCATTATGCATTCTCTTAATTAAGAGCAGAAGCTAAGTAATACCTATTTTATTCCCCCTTGCTTCCAATTAGTCATCCATTGATCGTTACCCACTCAACATTTGACAATTAACAGAGCCCGCTTTCTCCGCAGGACCGGGATGCATAGTCCTTCAGAAGTGACATGTCTAGAATAACGTGAGGGGAGCTGCGTGGGCGAGTAATGGGACGAGAGGTAGGGGGAAGGGGAGAAGGCCACCCAGGTGGAACAAAAGATGGGTAACATATGCAAATGTTCAGTCTGCAGTATGCGTTTTATACGCTGGATGTATATGAGGTCATATACAAAGCTCAGATGGTGGCCACGCTGCTTTTGGGAGGCATGGGAATTTGAGGGAACACTTGAGCTCTCATATGATCAAACGTACCTAGTCCTCTGTCTTTAAGATGCAAAGTGGTTCCTGATTTGGCTCTTTGCCACTGCTTTTTTTAGGAGAGCAAGAGTTAGCATCTGCTTCTCCGTCGTCACCAGGGCTGGGGACTGTGGGCTGTGTCCACACAGCCCCCGCCAAGTCACCCCAAGACCCGTTTGCAGCTACACACAGTCATGCCCAAGCTTCTGCCGAAGGCCAGGAGCACGGCGGCTCCGGGAGGCAAAGGGGCTCCGGGGAAGCCACAGGCCCCTTCTGCATTGCCGCTCCCCTCCGGGAGCCTGGCCCAGCAGCAGGGACAGCCCCGGCCCTGCGCAGTGCCAGGAGGGGTGTGCTGGGACCACCGCACCCCTTTCCCAACACCAGGGACCCTTCCTGTACAAGCAGCAACTGCTAGCTGGGGAAATCCAGCAGCTTTGGAAGGCAGCCCAAAGCCTGAACTGCGGCGGTGAATAAAGTGTAGGGGATGCCAGGGCTTTTGGGCAGGCCTCCGGCATGAGGGTGAGCCCTGGGGTCAGCGAGTAAAGCTACAACACGGTCAGAAAACTTCCCTGCGTCCTTTTTTCTTTTTTCTTTTTCCAGATGAAAATCGCCCATTACATGGCTCAGGGATTTTGTGTGAAGCTGTGACAATAAGTAGCTGAACAAACTTCACAAGACTCTGGGTGCGGGGGCTCGGCAACAAATGCCAAAGCACAAAAAAGAAAGCTGGAGCTCTCGGCAAGCTCTAGCCCGGCCGTAGGAGGAGATAATCTCATTTCTTTGCTCTTTGCCCTTTTAGCTATTCACAGATCCTAATGCCGAGTTATTCCCAACAATGAGCAGAAGAATCAAACTCCCATCTGGCCTGCTCAGGCAGATGCAATACTTGCCTTTCAGTCACAGGCACACCAGGCTGTGATTTTTTTGCTCATCTTGAATATATACTATTTACTCCCACCCATAACAGGGCAAGTATTTACACTTGGTAACAGAAACTGTAGCTGAAGCTCACCAGCCTGCTCTAATCTGATCACCTAAATCCCTGGCCACAGCGAAACACAGGCGCCGCGAGCGCAGCTGGTGCTTTGGGTCTCCCTCTACCCAACATGATGCACAGCCTACCAGCTAATGAGCTGGTTTTCCTGGGAGGGCACCCTTCTCCCCTTTCTGCCCTCCTGCATACTCAAATGCAGGCCCCAAACTGCAGCCAAGCGAGAGAAATGTCTTCCCTCCCCGACTTTGAAGTCAGCTGCACGTTGCTCTTTGCAGTAGCCAGAGACCCACAGCATCACTGGGCTGCAGCAGCAGCACTTGCTGCTACCACCCCTCTCCTGGCCTGGGAATAGGGATTATAGCTGATCAAGTAGTGGGAGCCAGGAAAAAATAAAAAAAAGGGAAAAAAAAAAAAAAGAGGACATCTTTTGTTGTTAACACCATTCTGTCCTCTAATCTACTTATGGCCTGGTCTTACGTTTTCGTTAAGCATTCAGCTGCAGGGGAGGAATACAAAGGGATGGATTGATGTTTGTGTAGGTATAGATGTTTTTGTGTGCAAATTGCATTTTGAGATGTGTATATATATACACACACACAAGAACACTGGTTGTATTAAAAGTCAACAGAGAGTATCTCTCTAGAGTAGTGAAGCTAGCATTTCCCCTCTAACATTCAAAATGAATCTCAGTAACCTGGTTTTAGCTGTCAGAAGTTCTCCTGACAACTTCAGGACCGCTGGGAAGGAGAGCCTGGCACCCTGTGCTAGCGGCATCCTGGCAAGGGGCCTCTTTCCCTTTTCTGCTGGAAGGACACAGGTTCTGGTTTGGTCTGTGCAGGAAAACCCGAAACTGAAGTGCCCCTTTCTTCAGTTACGGTGGCAGGGAATGCTGGCCCAATTGACAGGAGCCCCTCCAGTGATAAAATTTCCCTGTGTGTGAGTCACAGGAAATTATAATCACTGCTTACCAAGACTGCAGAACACAATAAGATTTCTGAGCTACAAACAGATTTCAATTATTCCTGAAAGACAGACAGACCCTCAAACTGACACAATTGGAGAAAATAAATATCCTTTTGTCTGCACTGCTGGTGGTAATTTCCCATTAGACAGGAAAAGCTTTCTTTGATGAATGAATATTGTCTACACATTAGAAGAGGAGCTACTGTATATCTCCTAATAGCTCTTGCATGCTTCGGCTCAGCCTCATGTGAGGCCCTTAAACCCCCCGGGTACAATGTGGTAGCGTTCATTAGTGTACTACAGTCTTTATTGCAGCATTTGAGAAAAGGATGGCGCATATTAAAATACATTTGAGCAACTTCTCACTCACCTTGAAGTTCTGTGACAAGGTCAAATACATTTAGCAATCTGTCTCCTCGGCCTGCAGGTAGTCCTTTCCAGTCTCGAGGCTTCAGGAGAAACACTCGTGCTGGAGACAGATTTTCCATTTATGATTATTCTTGTAATTTTAGCAGTTAATCACTTTTCTGTTTTGTATTTACTTTGCTTTTCCACAGCGGTAATTAAATCAAAACCAGAACGTCAGATAGAACTAAGCTGAACACTGTTTGCAGAAGCCAGAGAATATCATGTTAGTGCCTTTGACAAGCTTTGGATGTTTTCGAAGACCCACCAAGTCTCACTTCATTTTCTTCTCACAGAAACGTGTTAACAGGCATTAATTGTACTAACTGTCCCTTTCGCGGCAGTGTTGCATTTTTGCCTGTCATTTTTCCTGGGACTGGTATTGGATTAAGCTTGGCCTAGAGATGCCGGGGTCATCCCATGGAGTCCTTTCAGCTGCTGGCAGGTCGCCTTTTCTGGAACTTCACCGCCACACCAAGGATCGGCTGGGCATCAGGTGTGCTGGTGGGGGGAACGTTTGGCCAATTGTTTTTATCTGGATGGGATTTATTTAGCCTTATGTTTAAAAAAATATTGGAGGGAAGCGGAGATTTTTAATCTGATGATAATTCAACTTTTACAGTCACCACACAGCCATTTGTGGTGTACACACAGTGCTTAAGAAAAAGGTTTTATTGATTTATAGCAAAAATGCTAACAACCTTGTTTAAATTTTTGCTAATGTTTTTATTTGAGAGATTAAAAAACCCAAACAACAAAACTCCCAACATTAAGAAAAAGAAGCAGAAGAGCTACCGATGAGAAATGGTCTGGATTTGCCACTCAACAGCGGCACCAGTCTGCACACAAGCCAGCTGCAGGCAGAGATGCGGCAGAGACCAACATGGTACTCGTAGACCGAATGCGATACAAGAAACAACAAACCCAAGAATCAGAAGTAAAGGCCATAAAACCCCAACAACGCCCCATCCGAGTCTTACTTCCAACGAGAAACATAGGTGAAACTAATGTTTTAGGCTCATCCCGCATTACAGGTGGAAACTGCGCTTAAGTTTGTGGCATAGCAAAGGCTGCTAAGGAACTTGGCAGAACGGCCATGCTTTGCCACCGAGCACGGGGCTGAGTATGTGACATTTTGGCTTCACCAGCCCGCTGAGTTACTACAGAGTCCTCAGTTCAGTGGATGACGTTTTAAGGCAGGGGGGTAGCTGTGGGAAAAAGAGGACCACGACTTGCTTTGTAAGTACTAAGAGGAAGCTAAAAGTCCAACAAGAATTATGGCCTCTTCAGTACTCCACAGCTACAGGTACAGCAACACTGAATATATCATGTACATAACATTACTTATAGACTCTACATGTAAAACGTTAACCGGTTTATCATGGAAATCTGGTAACAAGCAACATTGCCATATAAATTCACACTTCAGGAAAGGCTAGGTGTGGAACCTTCCTTTGCAAGAGGATTTTCAGTCACTGTTTTGTATAGAAAATATTAAAACAACGATGATAATTTGTTCTCTGAATCTCAATTCATTATTGGGTTAGTTTTCAGGAACAGAAAAAGGTTCTCTTTAGAAAATGTGTGAATATTCAGAATATGAATTCACAATCTAAGTATTAAATAATTAAAAAAAAAGTTTCAACTGTCAGGAAGCCTTACTTGGCTGCAATATTTTAAAGCAATAACAGCAATACAAGGCATAGAAAATCTTTTCCTGCAACACTTGTAAATGTAAAAGTATTCACGTTAAATGCAACAGAACTATTAAAGAATAAACTGCTTGTAGAACAGAGAAATGAAAGACTAGCTATGCATTCAACCATCTTCCTTACAGTTGAACTCCAGCTGTTTAAAAACATATTGGCTTCATAATTTGGAAAATGACGTCCCATAGGTAACTGGTCTGGATGCTCCTATGAAATCTGGTGTCCCAAATGGCATGACACCCCTTCTTGGAAAGTTTTTATCTCATCTCCACCATTATCTCCACAGTTTAAACAAAAGAACAACTATCCAAATGTAAAATGCTCTTTTTTTTTTTTTTAATTACTAAATTAAGAAAGTTAAACAGTTTTAAAATGTAAACTTGCAAAGAAACCATAACAAAATGTAATTAAGACTTTAAAATTTGCAACTCAGTATTAAAAACTCAATAGAAATAGAAAGGAATTTTTTTTTTTTTTTGGTTAAACGTAAGTAATTCAAGGCTGGTACAGACAACTGAAAAGGTAATACTTTGTTCTGTGCATCCCCCATGAAATGTAAAGAAGTGCATAGTAATTCCACTGGAGAACTTGCAGACATAGAGAAAGTAATTTCATTAGCAGTACAGGACATTTAACACACTTATTTTACAATGGAAAAATGTTACACATCAAACAGAAAAATCCTAGTTGCATGACCAACAGTTTAGCAGGTGGACATGGCTAAAATGCTGTGATTTTAAGACCATCTGAATGTGGTTACACTGTTTAATAAATTTTTTCAAAACATTTCAGTATACATGTTTTGATACAAGAAGTCCTTGCAGTTTCAATTTTCCAGTTCAAACGGTGATGGTGTAGTTTTCTTGCTTTAAATACGTTTGTTTTAATTTCAAGAACAAATCATCACACACTTGTCAAACATTGGAAACATTACTGTAAATACAGCACATGATTCCTGAAAGAGCAAAGTTACAACCATCTACAGGTACATAATCATAAACAAAAAGTGCAATCCAATTTAAAAAAATCATGCTTGGCAAAAGCCAAAAATTAGATCACTGGCTTCGAGAATCCTGCCAGTGTTTTCATGTCTGCAGTAAAATTATCACTTTCTGGGTGCTGCTGCAGCAGGATTCATTCCATTCCAAATGAGTTTCCTCTGCAATAGCACCCATATACTGTATGTACAGGTATGTATATATATTATATATATTTATATATAAAAAAGCAAAAAACCAAACACCTGTCCTGATTTTTTTTTTTATTTGTTAAAACATGAAAAAAAATGTTTTAGACAAAGAGGCCACTTCTGGAAAATAATACTTTTAGTTGAATCAGGAGAAGACTAGTTAAAATCACATAGGTTTTGCGTTTTAAAAAAAGGAAAGCACTAGGATCAGTTATTGGCACTGAGTTACTATTTACAATGAACAGAGGTTTTGCAGTTTACATAACATCAATACAATGCAGTTTTGGAGTCTTTGATTAAGAAAAAAACAAGTGTTTTTCTCCTTTTCATCCAGGACATTCAGATTATTAGGACAAGTGGTTGTAGGAAAGGGCTGCGGAAGTTCCCAGCTTCAGCCCCTCCTGCGCACGGCGGTGCTGGAAGATGCTGCACTCTGGAGAAGCCGATCACAGAGTTGGAAGCCGAAGGACAGGCGGGGCAGGGCTGAGAAACACCTGGCAATTCATGACACTGTCTGGAGACCAGGGATTTACAGGTTGTCGCCAGGCTGGTACTGGGGTTCTGTTGCAGTGAAGTAGTCTTCAAGGAAACCCTGCAAATATTCGAAAGTTGGACGCTCCTCTGGGTCTTTTTTCCAGCAGTGGATCATAAGCTCGTGCAAGGAGATGGGACAGTCCTGAGGACATGGCATCCGATAACCACGTTCTACTTGCTCCAAGACTTCACGGTTATTCATGCCTGTAAAGGGCAGACAAATCCACACTTAAATTACAGCAAAATTAACCTGAGTATAACTACATCTACAATACATATGGTTTTCTTGATCATACTAATTTCTTTTGGCTCAAACAAGTGAAACAAAACCACCCTGATGCCCTGTTTCAGCTCTTCATGTACTGCAAGGTAACCTGGATTATTTTCTTTCTTAGTAGAGGGTTTTAGGATCCAGTGATGAGTAAAGCGCTGCTCCCATGGTTACCTTCTTGGCTTATTCACAATAGGCAGGATTTGGCACTTTCCCTCTCCAACAACAGTAGCCGGGAAATATATTATGTGAAGTGGTTAAGGAAAATATGCATTACAACAAATACTATTCAAAATTCTAGAAATTAAGATGAATTTTTGAAACACTGACACTGAGCATGGGCCTTTCTTGAAGTGCCCCGTGAGGTCATGCTGCAGAGACTTCAGAACAAACTCTGCTACTTTGGGCTACCAGGGATGTCCAGCAGCATTACCTTCAGCGTCAGTTCAGAAGCTTACTGCTGCTGCTGATCTGCACTCCCTCCATCTGTGCTGGTTAGTATTGTTTCTACCATATTCCACTATTCCGTCCCAACCCAGAAGAGAACAAAGTTGCTCAGAAGACAAGACAAATGCCAAGCAAAACAGCTCCACTGCAGAACCATAGCGCTCTCTCAAAAAACGTAAAAAGTTATATGACCGTCATGCTTGTCTCTAAGAGGCAACCCAGGCCCTTTGCTACCTTGTCTTTTCTATGCCACCCCTTCAACTCTTGATTCCTCTGTTGAAGTGCTTTTCACCATACATGAACTGCAGTCAACCTCAACTTTAGTTTAAATATCTCTTCCAGTAATTCCTTTGGCTTTTTAACAATAGCAAAGGTAAGATTGGCACCACAGGCATGCATAAGTATTTCAGAGAAAGTGTGCACACGGACTGCAAGCTTTGTGGCTTGCCCGTTGGCAAGCCCTACTCCAGTCCTCTGCTGAAAAATATCTGCAGGCTTCACTTCCCTGGCTTAGTGGGTCCTGCCAAGCAGCTATGCGGGAGAACTAGTAGGGACATTTAAGTTCCTCCATGACCAAGTCTAGAAACCAGCACCTTGATGTTGCTCTTTCTGTTAGCTTATCCTCCCTTGGCTTCCCTGGGTCTCCACCACTCTGTTCTTCCAGGCTGTCCTTTTGAAGAATTTTTTTGTCCCACTTTCAGGACCCAGGGGATCGTCTCTACCTTGTATTTTTGGTAAACTTACTTGTGAGAAATAATTCAACCACCTTCCACAATACAGATTCATTTGTCTACTCTACAACTTGTCTAGTGGGAATAATATCCTTACACTGCATAGCATTTAGGCTGGTAACTTAGCTGTATCCTTGGATTTCATCTTTATTCTGTGTCCTCGCGTCCTGGCTGTGTTTAATTCTTAAAGATGTTTTGAAAGAAGCGTCTGCAAAATATAGCCTTTCCTGACCATCCACATCTAGATTCTCATCTCATGTTAGGATTACAAAACACCTTTTCCTCTTATCTTGACAGGGTAATTTTCTCCTGCTGCTATCCATTTGCAGTGCCTCTGCAAGGATCACTCCTAGCCTGTTACTGGAATCACCCCTTGCATGATCTTGCCACTTGCTCCTTGTTGCCTACTATGTAAAATATCAGCTGCTTGTCTTCACTTTCAAAGCCTCTCGCAGGCTGCCCCGCCGGCATTTAGGCTCTCATTTGGCCATGTCCTGGTCAGTTCACAGTTCTGGTTAGCTTACTGCAGCACCTTCCATTTTCAAACAAGCACTGATGTGCTGTTTCTTATGCTGCCTGTTGTGCATGCAGGAACCTCCCCAGAAAACTGCCTCATCCTCCTACAAACCTCTCCTTACCGTTCCCTTTAGCAGTGATAATTGGAAAAGGAAAGGTTAGATCACTGATTTACAGTATTTCCTAACCTGCAGACCAGCACTTTAGCACTGGTTTCTTGTGTTTGAGTTATCAACTGCATCCACCCACCATATTTTTGGTGTTAGATGTTTATGAGTAGGAGCAAGCACTTTGTATGGCACCTAAAGTGGTCTGTGGTTAGGACTCCACAGAACGATGAAAGCAGAGTAATAACAGTCCTCTGCGGACATCAGTTTTTGCACAGAGTTGAGGTTCTCCTGCATTATTGACTCCAAACTGTTAGGTCACACAGGCTCACAACAAACCAGAATAGCTTGCCACACACTGAACAAATATTTGGGTGTTCCTCATTATCCAACAAGAACATTTTCAAACATATTTTACTTTTTTATTAAATTACAAAACAATGCTAGTGGTCTGTTAGTCATCACCAACCCAAAGGCAGCATCAACCCAAACCTTCTGGTCTTGCTGTTTTCAAGATGCTACAAGAAAAAAAGGAGCATTTTGCTCGCATTGTGTTCTCATTATTAGTTTTTCTAATTTGTGTTTTGAATAAAAATCTGCACCCTTTTTTCATATCTTTGCCTTTGAATCAGCTGAATTGCGTCATATTTTGGGGTAAGAACTTCTGCTGTGCTTTGCTTCCCTTACATATTAAAGGCTATGAAAATAAGTATTACCAGTAACTCATCTATTGTATATACCTAAACCACAAACAAACTGCGTTCTTTGTTTTTATTTTGTCAGTACCCCTTTAAGTACAACATGGGTGGAAGCAACAGCAGCAGAAAAGCTCCTTCCCAACTGATTTGTTATTCTAAGATATCAGATGTTTGGTATTTTTATCCAGGGCATTACTCAGTGCTGCAAAGTGCACTCTGAAACTTGATAAGGAACTCTATGCTGGAAGAAAAACTCTGAGGAGAGAGGGGGGAAGAAAAACCTAAACAGCTCTTCACTTCCCCTTTTTTTAAAAAAAGACAGAAAAAAGAACGTAAAAGAGACATTGCTGCCTGAAATCACAGTCATTTTTTGTCCCTGGAAAGTCAGTCAAGCCAGGTTTTCTCATCATGGTATAATGCAGAAAAACACCCTTCTTTTCCTTTCTCCTTTCCCCTCCCTCCCAGTAAAATCCAGATATGAAACTAAACCAAATAATCCTCATGTTCCTTACTGGAATTCATACATCCAGCAAGGGCTGCAGCACCTAGGATCTGCCAAAGAAATTAAGTTGGTTTTGACATGTGCTGCTAATTTAAAAAAGGACTTTCAAATACCTTTTTTTTCAAAATTGATTGGATTATTAGTCAGACTTATAAAAACAGCAGTGTTTCAGGTATACTTTTTAGCTCTTAAAAGGCCTATTTATGTTTACAAACCTGTTATCTACATTCGCTTATCTTATTGTACAAGTTCTAGTGTTTCTCTTTTGATAGCAGGAGCCTGTTGTGTCTGCATTTCTAACACCACAGAGAGAATATTTGAGCAGTCTGCACAACTCCTCTCTCCTAATGAATACACAGGAGTTTCAACTCTTTTAGTAAATAATAAATGAAATTCTGCTTGCAGTACAGTTCTAGACCCCTTAAAAGTTTATCCTAAAATCCTTAAATCTGTGGAATAAAATACTCAGCAATATCTTCTGTAGACTACAGCTATTTCACCTGCTTGAAAAATCAGTCTGTCCTCATGATGTTTCTAGAATTACCATTTGGACCAAGAAGGAAACATCCAATTTCCAAAAGATGACTTTTCCATTAGCTTTTTATTCCCTGAGAAAACCAAAATTGAAATAACCTCCCACCATCCAGCTTTATTAGTGAAACCTCCAATGATCTTAGGATGCCACAGGATACAACTACTTTAATGCTCAGTACAATAAAAATCTACTGCCCATATGGACTGGGGACAGAAACGCTTGACTTTTCCTAGAAAAGCTACAGTAGTAAGAGTTACTGTGACATAAAAGAGTATAAAGTAAAGTTTCCAGTTGTGGCTAGAGAAAACACTGGAAAGTGCTTTGGAGTGTTCTGAGGAGCTTGATTAGATGGAGCAGAGCAGATGTGCAAATAGCACAGATCTGGGCAACGCTGCTCTTCCAGAAGACAGGAAACATTACTGTAACTAGGCAGCATCCCCACATCCAAAGCTAGTAAGCTATATAGATTACTTTCGGCAACGTGAAGTCCAGCGAGGACAGTGGTGGTTTTAAGTCACTTTATTCTTGCTTTCTTCTGTTGGACTGAGAATTGTGCTCCTTCAAGGCCCACTGCATGCTTTCAGACCAATGATCAAACTAATACAGACACAAATGCTTGAAGTAGGACTCTTAAAACAAGAGCTCAGCTGCTGTCCATCCCCAGACGTGCCATATTTCAGATTCTCCAAGAACCCAGAGCTGTGCCTCTGCTAATGTTCAAAGGTTCCTCAGACGTGGACATATTGGCCCTTCTCTAGTACAGTTGAGAAGGTAAAACTGTGTAGTCCTCCAGAGAGGCTGGATCACATTGGCACTCAGAGCATGCTCTCAAGAGAGAGGTACAATGGAGACAGGTTGATTTTTGGGTTTTGTTCAGTTTGATCTAGAAGCAGAATTTCTAACTTCCATAGACAGCCTCAAAGAAAAGCCAGAGGTGAGGGCCCAGGGATGGGATATGGGACTTAGGCAGGGAGATTATTCCATACACAGGCATGATAAGAGCACTGAAGGGGACTGAAAAGCTGCTCCTAAAGGAAGACAACATTTGAAGCATAATGCTGTTCTTACTGAGTACAATATGAACCTAGTTATTTCTGTGCAAAAGTAGTAACTAGTTTTAAAAATCTGGAAGTCATGCCACTTCATTTAGAAATTAAGGCCTGAAAACCCCCAACAGCTCCACATCCTCAAAACACCCACAAAGCTAGGCTATCAAGATCTGTCGGGTTTTTTTTTGTTTGTTTTTTTTTTTGTTTTTGTTTTTAAAATAAGTAATTCTTTGCTTGGTATAAGAGATGCAACTTTGAGCTACAGCATTTGTGAGTGGAGCTTTCCAGCTTACAAAGAAACCGACCTGAGCTTATCTGTGCTATGTGCTGAGTACGCATCTCTCTCCTTATCTACCATCCACGATGACACACACATATGCCAGCTCACTGATGTGTACTCGGCCCCAGCCTTGGGCAGCGGACCATGCGCTCACTCTCTGGCACTTGTGGCCCAGCTTCCCCCATGGATGAGGAGGCTGAGCACAGCTCCCCAGGGACTGCAGACCTGCTTGGAGCCCAAACTTAAAGAGCTGCCTGGCTGGAGGCAGCAACATGGATAGCAGCGTGGTGGTGGCTGTCACAGTAGACATAAAATGTAAATGCTCTTGATATGACAAGTGCAGCAGAAAGCAGAAAGGGCAAGTTCAGAGGTGCTTGTTTGGTGCAGCTGAGATTTTTTTTTAACATGTTAAAAAAACCCAAATTCTCTGACTACTGCTCCAGAAATGCAGCCTCTTAAACTCCATTAAAAAAAACAAAACTAAGATTCAAGGGGAATTTGTGAAAGGGGAAAGAAACAGACATTGAAAAAGGTCGACTAAGCAGACTATTTTTAAACTTGGCTCCTCTTCTGCCCATATCTAGTTTTTATTTCCCCATTGTAATAGGGGAAATAGAACCTCAATGACCAGAAAGAATGTGACAATTCCTTATTTCAATCAGCTGCCTTGTTAAAAGAATGGGAAAGCATTATGGAAGGCTAGGAAAAGCACTAATAAATTAGCTATCATAGCAATCCATTACGTCCATTGACAGAGAAACAGTCTTGGTTGAAGGATGAAGATGAGGACACCTGTCAAAAAGTCAGTCTTGCTTGTGGGAACTATAGGATCTGGGGCAAGGCTTGGTTATGAACTCTAGCCCGATCTTCATCTCTGCCAGCAAAATCTTTACTGCTCACATGTCCCGCCACTGCTGCAGCCTCTCTTCCAAAATGGGGCATCAGGACAGGAACTGGTTGAAATCTGGGGGACAATGAATGCCAAGTCCTGTTCCACACAGTCTGTTCCCCTCCTATATATTGCCTGCCTTCTTCTGTCCTCCTCGTTGTGCTTCTCCCTCCTTCTACACAACCTTAAAGCAATGCTTGGTTCTCCACAGCATGAGGTACAGTGCTCTGTGGGCATGGTTACCACCACAGGACTGGGGCGTGTGCTAAAAATAACCTTTCCAGGCACTAAGATCTTGTCAAGCAAGAGAGCAATCCTTTTGTCTGAGGGCCTCTCTCTGCTCCCCCCGGCCTGCTACAAGCTGTAAGGAGGAACACCAGGACAACATGCCCACAACTATTTCAGAAACTGGGTATTACAGCAGAGTGACAGCTCCATGACCCTCTTTGTTTCAAGGCTGACCCTTTCCAGAGCTTGCAAATCCACATGCCTTGGGTGCCAAAATGGCTGGCAGTGCCTACAAACTGCATTCTCTCACCTACAGGTTGTCTACTTGGGTGAGGAGGGCTGAGTCTTGCCTCTCAGGGTGGCTGAACTCACATCTTTTCCTCCTTGTGCAAGCCATGCCACGATGGCAGGAAAAGCCCTGTGGGTGCATTTGATGAACCCTACTCCCTGCCCCAGACAGGGACCTGAATTCATGAGGCTTTATCCCTCCAGGAGGTCCTTCCTCTTCCCAGCATGAAGGAGGAGATGGATGATCCTAGGTCAGGGGAAAATAGTCTTTTCTGAGGACCTCAGGAAGTCTTTGTCACCTTGGGAAGTCTGAGCCCTCTTTTCAACCCACATGCAGAGACAGACCCTTCTGAGAAGGCCCCAGTTCCCCTCCAGCCTATAAAAGCTTTCCCAGTTAGGGTCCGGGTAATGACACCGAATTGAAATCTCTAAAGACTTTGGAAATTCAAATTTAAAATAGAGGCTGCCCTTAGGTAAAACTGACAGAGAGGGGAGTGATGGTGACCATCAGAATGGTTAAGACCGCCTGGCTGAGCAGGGCTGGAGTCCCAGTGGGGAGGAAGGGCCTTGGCGCAGAGCTCGGGCAGTGTGTAACCAAGGCAGTACATGACCATCCAGAAAATCGCTGACTCTGTGATAGGTAAACACACAAAAAGTTGCTTCCAGCTACTTGATGTCTTCCTAGCGCGGGTGGGGGAGAGTGAGCAGGAAGGACTTTCAGCGTGTGAGGGCTTTATGTAGTGAGGGATGAAGGGGGAGGACGCGCTAGTTGTCTTTGATGTGCTCAAACTGCCACATAATAAAACTGTCCACATTTTCAGGACACAGACCATGCCTGAGATTTCTGTCGTGGGTCCTACAAGAAGTTATATATTGCAAGCACTTAAACACACATCCAGTGGCCTCTTTCTCCTTCAGGGAGGGAAAGGAACACTTGGGAAGTGCAGACATCCTCTGCTGCTATGGCCAGCACTGTGTTCAGTTACAAACTTGTGAGTTAACACAGGGCGTAGATGGTCACTTTTGCCCAGAATAGTATTTTTCCTGTGTGTGTGCATGTGTCTGTGCTCATGCATGTGATAAGAGAGAAGGCTAGTCACTAAGCATCTCTGCCCCACCAACATGAAGCTCAGGAAAAAAAATCACCTTAACTCTGCCCTGTCGGTGAGAGCCCCTGTGCACCCACTCTGCTGGTAGTGACTAGGAATTTCCTCTTCTTGCAGCCCAGCGAGGAGCATTGCCCACGCTCTGGGAGCAACACCGTATCAGCGAAGTCTTACTCATCTTCTTTCTGTCTTCGACCTTGGCACACCTTGCCATGTCTGCATTTAACCCTCAATAAACCCGTGGAAATCACGGCTCTCCCATGCCACTGCCAGTAATCCTCATGGCAAGAAGACCTTTGTGCCGGCTACTGACACAGCCACTCCGGGTGGTGGCAACACCCGCTTTTCTTTAACTGCATGGGGAAGTGCTGGGCAGAGGGACTCATCCACCCCACAGAAACACGTCATCTCGCTTTCTGCTACCTCATTCTGTTGTCACAGTCACAGCTTTGCTAAGCTGCTCCCTGTTAATCACGCCAAAATTCACTGCTGATCATGAGAAGCCTTCCAGTCCCCATATTCTCTTCCCAAATATCAGTTACTGGCTGCTAGGCGCTAGCAAAGTTGAAATTCCTGGTAAAACTTTGGGAGTTTAGTTTTGCTGAGTTCAGCCTTCTGAAGTGGCGTGAGATACCATAGGATAAACTGAACTCCACCTTGATGCTTCTCCTGTGCAATCTGATGTATAGATCTGACTGCCTGATCACAGCACAGACTGGAAAATTGAAACTGCTTTAGGGCACTTTCCATTAAATCAGCTGCAATGCACAAAGCCATACTGGTGAGTATTTAGAGATTTTTTTTTATAAAAAGAATAAAGATACAGCTAGATGCCCTGTTGTTAGTATGTGTGCTGATAAGAAAATGAAGGGATTAAATTCTTTTCCATGTAATGCACTGCTTTCACCTCACCCCTTTCCTCTTCACCTGAATGCCTACAATCTTCAGGGGGGCAACAGAATGAAAAGCTCTTTCTGCATAGGCAGATCCAGTCACCCCTCCTACAAATCTTAATCCATCAGATACTTGGCAGGGGTTCAAAAAAGATCCATGGGGCCCCCAGTTCCCCCATGCAGAGAATCTGGCCCCGCTGTGACCCTGCCATAAGCTCCGGCCTGCACATGACAGAATTATTTTCTTTCCTTTCCATCCATCTCAAAAACAAGGATTGAAATCTGGGAGTTTATAAAAAAGAGATTGGGTAATACCAGACATTCAGACAGTGATCAAACCTTGCAGGGAACCAGACTGACAGAATAAACAGAGTAATGCCACTCTGGGATTTTAACTGTTGGTATCTTAAAGTGAATGTCATGCTATGGAGAAGTATTTGCTCCACAGTATAGTGCTTTCTTTATTTGTCTAGAAAGTATATTAATTGAATTGAGAACAATTAAAAAATTAGAAATGAATATGTTGGATTTTCTGTCCTCTTGTCATTTTTATCATGACCATCACAAAGCAGCTTTCAGAGTCAGGACTGTTTTCAAGCATACACAGAACTTACGCATGATAACCATCCTCCTTTGAGCCCAGTGAAAATAAACAAACATTCCAATTTAAGCATATGGCTCATTCCCATTCCTTTCCCCAGGTGAAGCAGGGCTCAGACTGTTTTCTTACCTGGGTATGGCACTCTCCCTTTTGTTACCAGCTCTGTCAGTAGGATCCCAAAAGACCACACATCCGACTTTATTGTGAACCGTCCATACAATGCTGCTTCTGGCGCAGTCCATTTAATGGGAAACTTTGCACCTAATGGAAGAATAAATGAGTCTTAATCAGAATAGAGACAGAATCAAAGTACCAGTTCACGGGTGACTGTTGTGTTCTGCAACACATGCAGGTGGACAGAGCTGCAGGCAAGTGTTAGCAAACAGCTCCATGGAGTACGGACAGAGAGGACAGGTGGGAGGGACACGTAGGGCAGAAAGAAAGGCTTAGCAGGGAAGTGGTGTGTTTGTCCCACATCCCAAGGGAAGGCTAAGACATTTTAATTTAGGTTTGACATCTTATAAAAGAAAAAAAAGTTTTAAAAACCAATAAGCCCAATAGAATAGAAATTCTTTCTCCCAAAATGTTTTAAATTAACATTTCCCTGTGATATTTGCAAGTCGAACACAGCACGTATGACTAGAAGTGAGATTTATTGGAAATGTACCTCACAGTTTCCTTGCTCAAGCTGAGCAAAATGCAAAATAAACAAACATGGTAAAAACGTAAATTAAAAACAAACCTAATATTTCATTAGAAACATGCAAGGACTTAAAAATAATACTGCTATTTGAGTTGCTTGGAGTGCAATGATGTCAAGGCACAACTTTGGCCTGTGATTTACAACTTGACAGTGTACTTTAAGCTCCTGGCACTGAAAAGTCTGTAGTGCCTTAAATACGTGCAGTTCTAATGCGCTCATCCATCATCAGAGCTTGCAGGAGCCAGTTGTGGTAAGGATGGTAAGATAACAAGCCTTTAAACACTGATTTATTTGCTTTTCCAATCATTTACTGTTTTCTTAGGGAAAATATTTTCAGTATGACTTTAAAGAAAAGTCTTGTGGTAATAATTAACTTGTAGCATGAACGAAAAAATATGCAGACGTTTCCCTGGTGCCTTGTATTAACATATAGGCAAAAGAGTTGCATTGCTTATTGCTGATCCCTAGTGACAAACACTCTTGAATTTGGAAACAGACTGACTTTGACTTCTCACCACCCTCTCATAAAAATTCTCTTAGCTTTTAGGAGGAGTGTGGAGAGTGTAACAACGTGGACAAATCACTCTCAGGGAGTGAAGTTACGGCACTGTTTACAGTTCCCTGCCAGCGCTGTTCTGCCATCACATCCAGCGCTCGATGCCCCGTGTCTTCTGCTGTACGCCGCAATCTGACTTGACTCAGAGTACAAAGTAAACACGGTAATTCTCATCTCCTTACTTAGTAAAACATCAGGTGCGCTAAAATTTTTCCTGCTCTACATGTAAGTGATCCTAAGAGAGAATATTACTCAGAAACAAATGTTTTTCCAGGGAAAATCGCAGTTGCTCAAAGAAGTCCTGCTAAATTAAAAGACGCGAGACAAAGTTTCAAATCCCTAATGCCTGAAGTCAGGAATTTAAGTCTAGTTAAACATCAACACATCAGTGGTTAGATTTGCAAAGGTGCCGGAGGATTTTTGGATGTCTATTCACTTTCAAAAAAGTCTGCCTTTTCTGTATTTTCACTAGTTGACATGCACGCAGGAGCTAAAATTTGGGTGCTCGGCTTTGGTCTCAATCTCCCTAACTTACACTTCTTCATGGGACCAGTCTTAGTTTACAGGACTCAAAATTTACAGAACTTCATCTTCGCTTAAAAACTGCCTCGGCTGTGATGTCCGAGATCTCTGTAGCAGCAGCCTGCCATCACTTGAGCCTCTGTCCTGGAAGCTGGCCCTGCTTCAGCAGCACCAGCAGCCATGTGGGGTTGCCACCAGCTTCCCCAATCAGCAGCAGATCCTGGGGCTATACACCCCTTGCTGATCCCCGGAAAAACTGCAAGCTGCATCTATCTGGTGGTCGGGTTCCCTAGGCCTACAGTGCATGGCTTTAGATGGGCTTATGCAGGCATGCTGTGAATATGAGGGCTAATGTCCCTCTGCTCTCTCATACGTGCAGCTGAGATGATAGTACACACACACTATGCCAGCTGAACGAATAGCTCCAGACTGGCCAGCAGCCTGAAGGCTTGGACGTTGGCTGGTGGTGTGTGGGATAGCCAAGCATGAGGGTTTGCTTGTTTGCATGTTGCATACATTTTACTCAACAAATTTTTTTTCTTTAATCAGCTGTGTTTTTCCGAGAAGCTGAGCCAAACCTGGTCTAATTCCCTTGTGCTTCATACTCAGATCCAAAGGTAGCAACCACCTACAACTCATCTTTGGAGGAAAGAAATCTCTTCAGACTCCTTTGTGGCCAACTCCCCTGGTATTTTTGCCTTCCTCATCTACTGCTGGTGTGGCACTGGGAGGTGAGTATGTGGTGTGTCAAGGGACCATGGGAAGATGAGAAGCAAGGTAAGTAGGTGAGAAGGGGGGACAATCCCAGCACATCCCTTTTCCTGAGAGCTAGAGCAGTACAAACCCCATTGGACTGTGATGAGCACTGCTGGAGAAGACAGGTGGTTTGTGCTGTGGATTTTCCGATGACAGGATAGCTACTCGTTATGTTTCTACGTTTCTGCAGTGGGTGATTCTCTGTCTAAAACAACTAATACAAAAATTGCATGTTCTGCATTTTGTGCAGTATTTCCTGAACTTTGGTTTGAAGTGATAGACGGGGAGGAGGGAAAGACAAGGTTGGCAGAGAGGTCGCTAGCAGAGCCTTGCCTCATGGTTTTCTGGCCCTGCGACGCATGCTGGAGGCTAGATGGTCCAAGAGAGCCTGCAACCCAGCATGGCAGAGCCATCAGTAAGGGGAGAGCAGAGACCAGTGAGGACGTACCAGCCTAGCCACCTGCACAGCTGCAGGTACAACACATGCACTGCCATAACATAAAGAGATCACACACAGCTTGTGTGAATGGGTGTGTGTAGGGGTGTGTGTGTGTCTAACAGGGGTCCCCCCAAAGTGCTGCTCCCATCTAATGTCTGGCACTGGAGACACAGGCGATGCACTTCTGTGAAAACACAAAAATCCCCAAACGTGGTGAGCACCGCTCCAAAGCCTCCCGATTGCTACTGCTATTTGAAGTGTTCGCACAGGCCAGATGCTGGGCATGGCTCCTGACCGACACACAGTTTACTCTCTTCCCAACATGCTGATTAAAAAACCCACCCCCTCCCTCTGCCCAGGCCTCATCAGCTTATTAAACAAGCTGACTTTGTGCTGCAAACAAATTACAGCATCAGATCATCAGATAAAATGCTTATTACTGACAAGCATGTTAATAAATCGGATAAGCCAAATTACCCCAGCTGACAAGGCAGCCTATCTCCTACTTTGAAGGCAGACTTTACATCAGTGGGGGGGGATTTATCTTTTTTTTGCTGGAACCCGTTTTATTACAAACTAGCAGGTCAGTAACTCCACGCGTACAAACCAACCGCACACTGTATTCATTAGGTCAGGATAGCCTGTCTTTGCCCCAAAGCGAGGTACTAATCTGCAGCTTTTATCTTTGTCCGTTTTTTGAAACATTTCAGCCTGGGGAGAGCCTTTTTTGGGTTTCTGCACTGCTCACAACCACATCAAGCCAAAGCTGCTCGTACAATTTACTGTTAGGGCAGCTGGCCCTGCCTCCTACCTCTGAGGATTTTTGTGAGGCTCAGCCCTGTTCTTGGGACCTCTGCCCGGCCCTGCCCAGGCATTCACACAGGTTATCTCCCAGGAGGATTTCCTTTGGAAAAATCAATCCGTGGCCCTGCTTTAATTCTTTGTCAGCTATAAGCAGGTCGCGTGATGAGAAGGAGCGGAGGGGGCTGGGATGATTGAGTGACCTTGACGTACAACTCTCAGCATGGTTTCTTCTGAAGCGAGTGAAAATCCCTCAGAGCTTTGTTTTTTCAGATCTAAATCTTGACGAAGCAGAAACCTCTGAAATTCATGCCCCAGAGCCACTGCCAGCTTGATAATGATCCTGTTTCCAGAAATGCTACAAAGCTGCTACCTCTTGTATCTTAAAACCAAACCCAATGCAGCACCCTGAGCTCTAAGACCCAAAAACCATGGGAACTCTCGGGTTAGCGACCAGAGAACATAGTGCAGCAGCGAATTGCTCCTGGGGCTGGAAAGGGAAAGCCACAAAAGGTAAAAACGAAGTGCTGAAGCAAGCACGTTACAGGAAACGAGTCAGCCCTGGTAGGCGATGATGAGTGCTGTGTGGGAGGGACTGCGCAACTACGTTTTTTGTGCTGTGAGAACGAACATGAAATTACAAGCCTGGCAAAACATCAGCGATCAGAAGCAGGCTCTGCAGGCTGACCCCTCCCAAGGAAGCGGGGAACAAGGGGTGGAACTGGGGGTCTGAACACCCCTCTCACCCTCTGCCTGCATGCCCCCCTTACCCTCGCCCTTCCTCTTGACCTGGCCACGCTCCTTCTTGCAGAGCAGATGGCATCTCTGTAGGAGTGTTATGAGTGATCCCCCTCCGGGACCCCGGGGGCTGACTGTTGAGAAGCAAGAGTCCTTCCTCCTATCCGCTCCACGGCTCGCCTGGGGAATGGCAGGCAAAGAGCAAGAACAAAGCCCTGGACGTTACAACCCGCAGTACAGTCAGTCGCGAACAAGAGAGATCTGATTAGCTGGTGAGCTGGGAGCCAAGTCTCTACAAAAGGACTGGGGAGAGCCTGGAAGGAGAAAAAAATCCCCGCTCATTTCTAGGAAATCAAAATAAGAAGCATCACTTGTTTTTAAGCAGTGCAGGAAGGAGATATTTCTAAGTGTTAAGGAGGCAAAAACGATCTGAGAATTTACAAACATGTACTAGAGCTCCCAAAATAGCTCTGACTTGTCTGGAAGGCATCAGAAAGATCCTTATTGTTTCATATGTGTTTGGAGCGGCATTGCTGTAAGTGCTGCCAGTGTATGCAGTAGAAACAAGGCCTGGAAAATAACTGTGCTCTTTTTTCATTAAGGCAATTTTAAATTTGTATCAGCTGCTACTGCTTAGAATAGTAACAACTCTTCCCCAGCAACTCTGTGGAGCACTCGGCACTCTCCACAAAAATGCCATGTGCTTGGCCAAAACTCCACATAGCTGCGACCCAGATCAGTGTAAGGGTAGCAGAACTGCACGGGAAATCCTGTGTTGGAGGTGATGGGAAGTTTCTCTCTGTCCTGTAGGATACCAGAGGTTTTAAGGCTTGCCTTACAGGACTGACACAAGCATCATCACCGATGGAAGGAAACAAGACTGAATGCCTGACACTGTGTGTGTGGGAAGATGTTGCAACAGCAACAGCCAAAAGAAGCAAGCCCTGACGGTGCAGGCTGCAATACAGTCCACCAGTGTAGCCTTTAAAATGGGCGTCACTTTAATAGGCATGTTTTTCCCCTTTGATTACTCACTTCCTCTAAAAGCAAGAGGAGCCAAATGCTCGTTACAAGCCAAGAACTTTTTTTTGTATTATTTAATGGCAGTGTATAGCTGCTAGTCACACACTTTAAATCATTAGTGGCGTGACCATCTCTTTCCTTCCTGACGATTGCTGAGAAATGGCAGTACAGACAACGAACCGCTTTTTATTTACCTCTCATAAATCAGGAGCAGTCAGGCCTCCTTTGTTCAAATCAAAAAGAAAATAAACTGGTCAGTAAAACGTTACCACCAGGCTGAGTAATACCCACACAGGTTCAGGAATCCTGCACTCTAGCCCGCTGGGGCTCAAAGCATCCCCATCTGTTTCCTTTCAAAATATTTAATCGGAGACAAAAGTGACAGTGGGGGAAGGGAACAGGAGATCAAGCAAGGCTGGAGAAAACCACCTCTGCCCCATGCCGACAGCGAGCACTGTACTAACACACTTAAGCCAAGAGAAAGATGACTGCTGAGGAGAGTCCAAAGGAGTGACCAAAGGCTTTAATCTTCAGATTTCATAAGGCAAAACATTTCCTTTCTCCCACAGGAGCTGCCAGTCTGGAGCGCTCCCCATCCCCTTCCCCTCCGCTGGCCCGGCTCTCCTCTTGTGTCAAAATTCCCACTGAAGCAGTAGTCAGCTAGATAAACAGAGCAGTCCCCAGATGCATCCCCTTGGAGGCTGAAGTAATAGGTCATGGGAAACAAGCAGAGGCAACCATTTCCTTCTGATACTGTGGTCTCCACCAAGCAATGCTCAAATCTGAAGTTTAACTAAACAAACTGGGACTGAATCCCACTTGAAGAAAAATTCCGCGGCCCATTAGAAACCCTGTTTCTTCCTCTATAAATTAAAGGTTCTAGGCTCACCCTGGCTGCCCAACTGGCTTGGAAGCCAGGTTAATTATGATGAAATGTAAATTGAGTGTGCTGCTTGGTCAAAAATGCACCCCTCCCTAAAACAAGCTACCACTTAAGAAAGGGTCAAAAAAACATTAGCGAAAGTAGGAAAACCTTTCTACAGAATTCCTGCGATTACAGCTCTTTGGGTCTCTCTTTTAAGGAATTCTGTAGCTCTGAAGGACTTAAGCCTGACCCTGAGGTCAGGGGAAGGCAGTATTGCCCATTGCCCTGAAGCATGGGAAGGATAGGTGACTTCTCCATACTCGCACCATGAGATGAAGCCAGGCAAAGGCGATTCAGATCTCCTGATCATCAGTGATGCATGTTAAAAGCCAAACTAGTTCCTTCCCAGCCACTTTTTCCACAATACAAGTGATTTCTGCCATGGAAGAAGGGCAGGAGGTACTCACGGCTATGCTCCCTCTCCCTGCCAGTCCCAGCATTATGCTTTTCTCAGCTTGAAGTTTTCCCACCCAGAATCCAATCATTTTTATTGTCTTAAAAAATCTAAGCTTCTCCTCAACATCAGTCAGGCAGGTTTCCATAGCTTTCTAATATGTGAAGAGGGCAAGAGCCTCTGAGAGATTTAAACCAGGCAGCAAACAGGTCAACAGAGGATTTCCCAGGGATCAGGAGCTTGAAGAGATCTGGCCAGAAGCAGGTCACATACTTATCTATTAAAACAAATAATTAGTCATGTCAAACTATACGTTGGGTCGTTTCCAAAGGGAACAAAAGACATGGCAGTAAACCAGACAGAAACAGAGATAATATAGGACTCTGTTTCAAAACCATTTTGCAGACTGGATCTGGCTGCCTTGTTCAGGGAACACTCTTCTCGTTTTACCCAGGGGAAGGGCAAGCACGCAGCTTTCTGTCTACCAGAGCCTGCAGACACTCTTGTTACTCCAGAGAGAATGACACGAGGCTCTTTTTTCTAGCAAGGAGCAATTCCCACCCTCAGGCTGAAATCAATAGTGGTTAACTCTCTGCATTAGTACCTACCATGGGTTCTTCAAGGCCCCCCCGAGAATAATCAGGCCTCGCTGTCCGAATGTGAAGCAGGCAACTTTTAGGGTGGACACAGCCTCTGGTCCACATCCCTGCGACTAGGTACTGCTGACAGCACTTCAGAGGGGTGCGAATGGCATGAGAGCTGCTGCTCCCAGGCCAAGACAAGGCATGTTGGAAACTCTCTGGCTCCTTCTGTCAACACTTGAAAGTTACAGAAAGAGGTTAGCTCTTTCCTAAGAATTAATGGCAAAATCCGTGCTGAAACAGGGACTTCTGGTCAAGAGAAAAAACTCACTACAGAAAGGGGCAAATGCGGGTTATGAAGTACTTAAACCGACCTGTGCTTTCTGATGACATACAACAGGGTTTAACGGGACGCTCCTTGGCTTTGGCACTGAAATGGACGGAGTGGTATTTACTGGCATGTATTGAGCAAGCACTACCAATGTACTGCCAACAGAAAGAGAACAAAACTGTAGCTCTGCAAACTTGGACCAACATCTGACAACTAAGCATGACTGGTAAAGAATGACTAACTACAAAGAGCCTGTGTCATGGCTCAGTCTGAACACACACATGCTTTTTAAAAAAAGCTACAATAGTCTTTGATACATTTTTATAGTGTATCAGTGGTCGGCTGTGCCCAGCACTCTGTGTGGCACTGAAAAATGGCTTTCCTATTAAAGTAACTTTTTAAGTTCCCAAAGAAAACATAGCGCTCAGAGAGACAGCTCCATTGCATAGAGACACAATTCTTTGACCTGTCTGAAATAAAGAAAATAAGAATAGCTCAGCAATGTTGACAGCGGTTAGTAAATACTAAAAGGCACACTATGAAAGAAATAGCTTACGTGGGCTTTTCTGGATTACCCCATTCAGGCTTTCAAGGCTGGTCAGTAAAGTATCCTCTTTGTTATGGCACCATGAGGATCTTGTCATTACTGTCACTTCACCCACCTGTGCTCTCACTCATCATCTTTGTTGCATTTTGGTCAGTTTTTAAACTAAATAAGACGTTCTCTTTAGGACATGCATTCAGAAGTGAAGTTCTGGTCTAGGAGTTAATGTGAGTTCAGGATTTACTGAAAGCTGCCCCGAAGCACATGAGAGAGCGCTTTTTAAAGCCATGTTCCACTCTTCTCCTGTCACAAGAATGACACTCAGTGCTATGCCTGCCACCGTATCTACCTTGTCTGGCTGTATATTCGTTGTCTTCAATCAGTCTTGCCAATCCAAAGTCGGCAATCTTGCATATTAGGCCATTCCCCACCAGAATGTTTGCAGACCGCAGATCTCTGTGTATGTAATTCATTCGCTCGATGTACGCCATCCCTGCAGCCACCTGCGAGAAGCATGAAACACAATCGGTGCATTTTAAAATCAACTCAGACATATACAGGCTATAAAACATATACACCTAAGGCTCAATACTCTGAAGACAGACCTGGGCTGCCATGTCCACCAGATTCGGTAACTTCAAAGCTCTTCCTTCTCCATCTTTTAAGAAATCTAGCAAACTCCCTGCAAAAGGTGACAAAATAGAGAGATGTTAGGGAAACAATGGCTATTCATCAGGATGGAGGTGCAGCAAGATATGCAATATTAAAGACAGCGATGTTTTGCGTTCAAGTGGGCAGTTTCAAAAAAACCCACAATATCTTAGAATTCTCCTGTTATACTTGTTTCACTCTTCTTTAAGGTTGGCTTGCAGAAGAATATGTCACTAGTCCAAAGAGAGTTGCAGGGAAAAGAAACAACATTTTCCTGACCATTACTGAGAAAGCTGATCTTTCTTAACTTTTCCAGTGCTCTTTGAAACTACATACCTGCTGCTCTCTAAAGGCCTCAGCTAGCTGCAAAGCACCAGCTCAGTTCCAGGCCACACAAGCTATGGAAAAAGTCAGATCCCAGCTCAACCTCCTCCAAAAGAAAGGTCAGCCTGGAGCCTCGTAAGCCCAAAGGGGCTAGCATTAACAAAGGCTAATTTTCCCTAGAAATTAGTAGTGCTCCTTCTCTAGGTAACCCATAACTAAATGTAGCACGAACCATTAATTTTAGAAGACTACTATGCAAAACTAGAGAAGACAAAGCGGAGATCAAATGAAAGCAATTTCAGCAAAAGCAATAAGGACATAACTTCCCTGTGCAAGGGAAAGCAAGGAGGTTCCCTGTAGCTTTTAAAAAAAGCCTAGGATGCTACAGCTCCCTTCCCAATCTTGTATTCAGAGAAATGTGGCAGTCTCCTTTAAATAAGGTCAGTGAATTGGTTTAATAAATAAGGGGAAAAGACAGATGATTAGGCGTTTCTCCCTTGATAAATCGTCAGCCTCAAGCTCAGATCCAAAGATGTAAAATGTTACAGTAAAAACTAGTAAAGTAAGCCAAAATAAACCACGTACTTCAGAAGGATTTTGAGGTCTTTTTTTTTAAAGGGAAAAAAGCACATGCTTGTCACTGAGACATATGATTAAAGTGTGAGTTAGTCAGGGCTTGGATGCCTCTGAGGAGGGAGGTGGGCAGGCACCTGCCAGGAAAATAAAAATCAACTCCAAATAGACTGAAAAAATGCACTTAAAATTTCAGAGTGTATCCTCCAATGTACAATGAAACTTCCCTGTGAGAACTTATGTTTCCTATTTGGTTCATTTGCTTTTCCAAAACAAGCAGATTTTTTGCTCTGCTCTCAGCACCCCTGCTGGAGATCTGACAGAGTGAAAAGTTTTCCTTTTCTCATTTTACTACATGGTTACCAGTTAAGTAGCTTAAAGAAAAAGAGAAGGGAGAAGGGGAAGGGGAAAGAGGAGGGAAAGAATCATATGTGCAAATAACGTATTAAAATGATAGACGGGCTGGACTGAAAATTAAGCCGTGATCTGAGAGTGAGGTGCGTGTGACAGAACTCAGGACTGCTAAAAGAAGGAACAGAATCTTAGGCTGACAAGTAAACACTGAAATAAGATGCCAAATGAACTCTCTGGCACCAGGAAAAGCTAGGATCTTGGGAAGCAGCGTGTAATATCATTCAAACCCAGAAAATGCAAATCTCCACTTGTCAGGGAAGTTTAGATGTGATGCAGTCAGAAGCACTTAGGCTGCACCAACTTCTCCCTCCCCCACCTAGTGCAAATTTTCTTTGTACATCAAGTGGATTTCAGGTTTTGGGTCCAGTTCAGAGCTGAATTCATAATTCTTCTAAAGCCAGAGGTGAATTTAGCTTCCTGTTCCCTCTCTTTCCTCACATGCTGTTCATGCATCACACTGCACCTCTCTCTGTATCCCCAAGGAGCATCAACAAAGAAAAAATACTGTTATCAAGGGCAGCAGCTCTGGCTTCACCTTTGCTCATGTACTCCGTGACAATATAGATAGGTTCTTCAGATACCACAGCATAAAGTTGGACCAATTTGTCATGTTTTAGCTTCTTCATGATTTGGGCTTCCTCTAAGAAGGATTCTGGAGACATAGTGCCAGGCTTCAGAGTCTTGATAGCCACTTTAGTATTTCCATTCCACGTACCTACAAGCACAGATACTTAGTTAGATTAAACATCTTCTGCTCCTCTTTCTGCCCGGTGCCTAATGTAACCAAGGAATAAACTAGCAAGGATACTTAATTTTTTTTTTTTTTTTTAAAGTGTGGTTTCCCATGTTGCCTTATCATTATATTCCTCCCACGGCTCCCTTATATTTTAGTCTTTTTCTATTATACTGAAAAATAATACTCCCATTGGCACTGGGGCACAATCGCCATTGTCCTACTCAGACAATGCTTCCACTGATGTCCACAGAAACCTTCTCTGGGTAAGAGATGCGTGACTGCTGAAACCCATCTTCATGTATTCCCTTGCTAACAAGTAATTGCTACAGACAACAACACAGCTCCAGTCACAGATTTGGATAACAAAACTGGTTAAACCCAGAACTTTCCATTTGCAAGACATTTTAACATTTTGGTTTTGTTCTGAGTCGGAGGAAAAAACAGATTCTAAGAAAAATTCAGAAGAAGCAAATTCTGAACTGATTTAATTTTAGAAACATGGGCGTGTTTCCAAACCGAAATGCGTCTTTCTCCTTCCCCTCCTCATCCCCAGAAGCCCAGCAGTTGCTGATTGAAAACGAGGTGGTTCCTGTCCACTTCACTTTGTTCTTTACTTGCGGTCAGCACTGAAGTAGGACAAGTTTCATCATTTTTCAGCCATCATCTACCAAGCCTTCTGTAACACCTGAAAGCCTGCACAAGGACCTGGACAGAGCCGGGGAAGGCTGACTCAGGGCATCCCACAAGAGGTGGGGCTTCACTTGGGTATTGGCAAGGGAGAGAAGGAGGACTGGAAAGAAAAAAAACCAAACCACCTACCTATGTTAACAGTTTTTTGGGGGGATGGGGGACTGGGGAAGGGAAAGGAAGCAAAATTAAAATTGGCAGAAATACCACTTTCCTAGTGCCTTCTGGTTGTCCCTTGCCCAGACTTGCTCTGATCTGAAGGACTGAATGAAACTAAGCGAAGGAAACCAGGACATTGCTTTAGTGGCACTCCCGTGTAAGCTGGGAAGGATGCAGTTTCACCTCCTAATTTCAAGCAGGGTGGTCAAAATCTTTTCTGATGGGTGAAAGGGAGTGTGTTTTATCTGGAGCCACTGAGGCTCCAGACCGCAGAGCGCCATCAGTCACAGCCACTTCACAGAGGTACTGCAAATTATATGAACGTGGAATGAAACCCTAGTTTCATGGGCACCAGGGTTTCTGTCACTGGCATTAATAAACTAGGATTTTACCTGGTGTGTTAACAGGATTAACTGTGTATTATCTGTTTGCATTGCCTTAATAAAAATCTCAGGACTCATTCTATTACCATGAAGTGTTTTCAGCAGTTCTATTTTTAAATACCTTTATGAATTTCTCCAGTTAAAAAAAGAAAATCAAACAAAAACATTAACTTATCCTCTCAGCCCAGATTTCAGTTTAAATTGTTAAATTTCTTGTGGTGGTTTGGTATGTTTCTCTCTAATAGAAAATTAGCATAGACTTCCCTCTGAATTCCTCCCATATGTAGTTAGTTACTACTTAATGCATTTTTTATTATTTTTTACTGTGTTAATCTACTCCAATTTGGTAATGCTTCAGGGCTGTTAACATATTTTTACTCTACATTACTTTAAGAAACATAATGTCATAATTGTAACAATAATTTTTGAATTTCTGACAGATATTTGGTACTGGTACTTGGCACTTTATTTCTCATAGCTGATTTTTTTTTTTTAAATTGCATTTGCTCCTTTAGCTTATTGTATCAGTTTAAGATCTACGGCACACAAAGCTGACCACTAAGTATTAACACCAACTTGAAACTCTTGCATGTATTCAAGATGGAGAACAAGAAGGTGAAATTGCAGTTATCTGGGGATGCTAATAATAGGAAACATAGGTAGCTTTCTTTGCAACAGGTCAACTGTACTTCTGTGAAATTCCATAAATTTCTATATTTCTAGTCTATAACTTCTATAAATTTCAGACTTGCTGCCACGCTCCTTGCTGTAGTCTTGCAACAGAAAACAGCTCCAAGAACCCAGGAGAGCCCGCTGCTTATTTTGGTTGTACATACTTTTGTGTCAGTGCAACAAAAAGAGTGGCCAAACTGCTCCACCAAATTTTTCTGGAGAAACAACATATAGCAATTCATTATTTGAATTGGTCGTTTTAAAGAGGCTACACAGAATGCAATTTGGCGCAAAAATTGAGCCCACCTCTCATTAAACGGCCACTATATTGTTTCAATGCTATGGCCATACTAAGATTTATGTATATTTTAAATTGCTATTGTTTCATAGTCATTAAAAGAATGAGACCCATAGAGAGGGAAGCAGTAAGTAAAGCTGGCAAGTGTGCAGAAAACAATATGTCAGCGGATTTGGAAAAGGTCAATATTTCTGGACTTCAATGTGGGGGTTCAGCTGGGCTGGGTAAGTCTTGCCTCTGTTGTCCCTGGTCTCTATATTGAGTTACGGGGTTCTGCTGCAGATACAAATTTCAAAACAGACAAAGAAGTGGGTGCATGGAAAGCTAGATATTGACAATATTAGCTTGTTGATACTTGCCATTATTTTTAAACTGGGAGAGCGGATGGAAGCTTTTTCAGGGTCTGACCCCATCAGTGCTAAAACACACGAGGAAAGAAAAATGTCTACTTACCAGATTAATTTCTGGTTAGCCATTCTGCCTTACAAGTTTAGCATCATTCCTATTTTAATACCTAGCAATTGTGTAGTCACCCAAATAAACCCAATGCAATTAACGAAGTTTAGTGCCCTCACCTTTCATACCAGTGTGTGCAAGTGAAAGGGAGTTTTCACCGTGGATTACTGTATTTACGTCTGAATGTTTTAGGCAATATAGACTAGCATTTCATATTATTCTGACCTTTTAGCTTTAAGATCTCTACTTCAAATGTTTATTTCTGCCAAGAGGGCCTTAAAAGATCCATCCAAAGCAAAATATATTCTCTGCCTTACCACGCCACACTTCAGCGAAACACCCCTGACCAAGCTTCTGTTCCAGAAATAATGAATCACGTGCAACTTCCCATGCATCTTTAGCCAATCCAACAGTTTGTGGGGTATTATTCGTAGCAATCACAGTTAAGTTAAAACACAAACCATCAGCTTTCTCTATAGGAGAGGAAATTAATAAAAAAAACACACTTATAATCCAAAATTATGCATGCACTGAGAAAGATGGAAGGTGACTTGTCTTTCAGTGCTGCATTAAAGTTCATTTGCAAACACTGATTTTTGGATACTGAAGGTAAGGACTTTTTTGTTAGCTTGCAGAAAAAGGCTCCTTGGTATAATTAATAGATTACTATGTGAGCCTTGATTTATTATTAAGACAGTGGTAATTTGTCAAAATTGAGACCTTCCAAGGAAACACAGAATTTCAGTTTTCTTTTGCCATCAATTACACTGAAAGTTGAAGATGAAAGAGTTTCAAAGTCAGACATGATTCCAAAGACATTTTTCCTAACAGTCTGAGCTTTGCTCTTTTTTTTTCTTGTACTTTTCACCTTCCATTTTCACCTTCCATCTTGTAATCCCCACACAGAGAGCTATTTTAGAATAATTATTTTGCTCCATACCCATCCATACTTCCCCAAACTGCCCATTTCCCAGTCTCTTGATCAACTGTAGGGATTCTCGTGGAATTTCCCAGACATCTTTGGTTTTGACAGACAGATCAGTAAGCCTTGGCATTCCTTTATGACAGGGGACTACTAAGCGGCAGCAAAGACCTGCAGCTCTCTCTGATGGAGCCAGAAGTGAAGCCAACAGCAAAGGAGAGGAAAGAAAAAAAAGTGTGACATGAAACAAAAACAGTAAGCATAAAAACAATGCTACTCACAACAGCTGTTAGTTGCATACCACAAAGCGTCCTGGAAGACTAGAAACTGAACACTGAAACATATTCATTTGAGACAGAACAGGAAATATTTTAGTCTCTGCTTCCACAGCCTGAAATGGAAGGTGACAGCCAGTGGTTTCTCTTGTGGACTCAGGATTTCCCTTCTCCCACAGTGCTGCATTAAGGTAACTTCACGAGTAACTGGTATATTATAGTACAGTATAACTTTTTAAAAATCATCTGTAAGTCGCAAACTGGGTTGTTTCTGTACTGAGTAAAAGAAACACACAGAAGATTCACTTTTTCTGAAAATCACGGCAATGAAAATTTGGCAGACTTTGCTATTTTTTCCCCAGGTATCCTGGGAAAAGGTATTTTCTATGTTCTACTCTGTGAAAAGGTGTTTTTGTAGCTGTCCATTAAAAGACTTTTTCTGCCATTCTTTCTAGAGCAAACCTTTGGTAGCGTATGCAGCCAGTCCTACATCGTTTGGGGCAGATTCATTATACTTATCTCTTGCAAAGCTTCACAGAAGACTGAACTGTGACAAAAGTCACAAGATATTTCACCAAGAGTAAAAACAATGATATATATTTAAATATACAAACACACATATTGTTGTGTAGTATACTATGCTGCACAAAGCAGACTACAATATAAAGCTTGCACAGCGACTTGTGTCTTAAAACAGGTGCAGCAGAGCAGAACAAGGTGGGGAACTGCAATTGTATTTCAGACTCAAACATAATCTTTGTTCTCCTGTGCAAGATTTCTTTCTGGGCAGGTGAACGGTTTGTGTCAGCATCACGAGGTGGGCAAGCACTGAAGCTCCTTGCAACACCAAGCTCTACCTCCTCAGCTCAAATGTTGTGGGATGGTGGGGAAGTCCCTACAGACACCCTGACATGGACCTCGTTGTGTCTCCTATAGCAAGACAACAAAGACCTCAAAACAGGGAAGATTAGCTGACCAGCTGGCATGTCTTATTCCAAGATAATTCCAATGGGAACATTAGGATAGGGACTACTCAATATATGGATAGTATCTGGAAAGCTTCCTTATGAGTTTGGACAGCTGCAGAAAGAAACTGGAGGATTTTAAGACCTCCTTGTTTTCTTTAATTGAAAAAAAAAAAGCTTGGCATGCTGGTGCTCCAGTTAAGCCTAGCCTGCACGCACAAGAGCTTATGCTTGACAGGCCAGCTGTTAGGGACTGAGTGAATGGTGCTTCAACTTCAGATGTGCCATTACTGGACTTTAGTCTGACGTCAGGACACCCTGGGGATCTCAATATTTTTCATTTGTAAATCCCATCTGTGAAAGTCCAGACACTGCAGTTAACTTTATTATCCAGGTAAGAAGGGGCTGGGATAAGAGGGAAGTCTGGGTAATAAGGGTACTTGGCCGTGCAATAGGAGCACAGTGCAGGGATACCTGTGTTACCTTCTCATGTAAGCTGTCCTGGGTCAGGAGTTGGAAGTACGAAGTCTGCACAGAGGTACACTTTGTACTTCCAACTCCTGACCCAGGACAGCTTACATGAGAGCAAACTGCACACTGTCTGCCTGGGTAGCCTGGTTTCCAGCTGCCTGGGCAGGAGGGGTCCTCCAGCCTGGACAGCTATGGGATGAAGGCTGAAGGGTGGGGCTGCAGAGCGTACCTGTCCTGCTGTGAAGGCACTGACCTACGGTCTCAGCAGTGGTTCTTTAGGAACCATGCTGATCTTTACAGAGCCATTTGGGCATCTTTGAACTCTCCCTAGAAATAAATCTAGGCACTCACAAGGTGTTGTGCTAATCGACCTCCTACAATCCAGAGTGCAGAGCAGGCGGTTAGAGGCAGCCTTTAAGTTTTGAGTCAGCTGGGGCTGGCATGGAATGAGGGCTCCTGTGTTCACCTGGGTCTGGGAGACCGCAAGTGAAGCCTCTGGAGTGTGGGTCTGTACCATGCCCTCCTGAGCTACCCTACCTGGATCCTACTGATTTTGCCTCTGTGTTGCACAGAAATGGCTGTTTCCAGATCTATTTGTTTCTGCATCTGTGCATGGAAAATACACTACTCAAATAATTTGACCACAGAAAACTAAAAGTTGACATATACTGGCTGGTATAGTGGGGTTGAAAATTATCTTCCTTAGATGTGAGTTTTTATACATTATTTAGCTTAGTTTAATGTAGAGTCACCAGAAACAACTAGAAATTCTGCCAGGCAGCATACACCCATCAGAAATTGGGCGGAGAAGACAGCCAGATGTCTAGTATGAATAGCATAAGAATACAGCAGACAGAATACAAAGAATACAGAAGAAACACCCCACAGAGAAGTTGATTTCCCAAGTAAAAATTATGAAGAGTTTTTGAGCAGTGAGCATTTGGGGTCATCTGTTAATATTATGAAAAGCTAAAGTAAGGAAACAATAAAAAGCAAAATAATTTAAAATAGAAATTTCTGCTTAAAAAATGATGAAGTTGAGAAGCACGGCAGCCTTCTACATAAGAACTGGTTGTGCTATGCCGAGGTTCGGGGGGCTTTAAAGTTCTATCCGTTGTACACCAATAGCCAGTGACAGCAGGATGCACTTTTGGGTTGAATAGTGCATGCCACATTTTAATCACAGGATGAAAAAAAAAGCTTGGTGGAAAGCTTGGTGGGTGGACACAAATAGTGTGCATAAAGAAACAAAGAAACACCCACCTTGCTATATTTATTAGACCGATTATAATTTAAATGTTAATACTTTGCACATTGAACAAAAATCCAGTGGGAGAATTTGAGTCAGGTAATATATGCAAACATTTTGGTCATTGCTTTAGGCGACTGAATTCCACAATGCAGTTCACTATTTGCTTTATTAGCAATAGTGTGCTGCAAAATGGTACATATTTGCACTCTCTTATGCACAGGGAATTCATGCGTTGAGATGTGCAAGTCAAATTCAGTAATTCTGTTTGCTTAGAAGAGGGAGAGCAGGCAAAACCTTTACCTCAGTGGAGTGCTAGCTTTTAAAAGCTCTGCCGCTGTACACTGTGAACAGCACTCAAAGCCATTTATAACTGTAATGGGAAAGGGATAATGGAAGATGCGTTACAACAAGCAAGAGACATAGCTCAAGTGACTCTTTAGGGCGTCTTACACATACATCAGCTCAGCAGCAAACACTTTTGTTTTAAAATACTTCAGAGTGCCGTGTATTATCTGAAAAATTACCTGAATAATGCTGAACCAGCTGCTGAAGAGTTTCAAATTGTGCCCGAGTTGTGATATAATATCCACCATTGTCAAGTTTACGAATCTTATAATGTTTGACATGATCTCCTTTCATATCATCCCAGTCTCGAATAGACAGGGAATAGGCACCTGTTCCAAGCAAAGGTGAAATAAAAAATTGTGAGTAGCTTTTAGACAGAAAGATTTTGGTTTGCTGGTCAGTTGTTATAAAGTGAAAGAGAAGTTTCTTCCAAAAAATACTTACTGTACCTTGAAAAAGAGCAAGTGAATCTAACATAATGAAGTATCACAGAAATCTTACAATGTTCACACCATGTCCCTTTCACACTTTTCTAGAAAGAAATCAGGACTTCTGTGTAAATGAAAACTCACATTTTAACTTTTACTGCTTCAGGCTGCTAAATTGACTTTTCCTTTTCTAAGTGTCAGGTTACACTGCAAATACTATACTTTAGGTAAATGCCAGTGGACAGTAAATATCAAGATTTTCATAGGAAGCGCTGGAGACAATGACTTTATATATGTGTAGTGTTGTTACCCAGATGGATCCCAAACTTCTGTATAAACATTGAACAACTAAATTAGCATACTTTGTACGTCACAGTCTTTGGAAGGTGGTAGTACACCAAGACTGTGCACCAGGAGATCTGCCAGAACTGCATGTTTCACTTTCCAAACCCCTGCTGGAGCTTTAGAGCTTACTGGTGGGATTCAGATGCCCAAACACAGGAGTTAAGTGCCATGTGCGATGCCCCAGGACATCCTGCTTGGCAGTTTTCCCACAGGCTGTCACATTTGTCTGACCTGTGGATGCCCTGCAGGCATTTCAAATGGCTCTGGATGCTCATGGCCAGGTAAAGGAACCTCAGCTGAGGAGCTGGATTTAGTTTTAGGTGTAGTGGTGGCTGTCTGCAGGTGGGCCATGGGCTTGATTTAGATGCCCACACATAAGCTAGGGCAGCTGAATCCCAGCCTAGTTTCCATGAGTGTTATGGCACTGTAGACATCAATGGCATAATACAGGTTTGAGCACTAGGTGTCTGCGGTCTTGGGCAGCTGAACTGAACCCCAGCTTCCCGCTGACTGTAAAGGGAGTGTGGCCACCTATATGGGGACTTGCACATTCAGGTGTCTTAATTTGAAGCACAGTCCTATTCTACATACAGTAACACCCACATGTTTGTCCTCTACAGTGTCAAAAGCAAAGCCACATTTTACAGCATAATGCAGTTTCTGAGCAAAAGCACGTCCATTTCAGAGGCAGTGGAGACGACAAGTCTTCACTCACGGCTCAGATGAACATTGTGTTTACTCAAAGGTAATTCAGACATTTAAAGGAAAAAAACTGGAGGTAACTGGCAGCTGCTCAGGAAGGTCCTCCTTCTGGAGCCTGGGCTGCTTTCACTGGTAACCATGCCAGCTAAGCGCAGGAAAGGAAAACCACCAGCAGGCAATTTTGGACAACGTGAAAGGTGGAATCATTTCCTACAGGTCTGATAGCAAACAGCACTGACTGCTGCTTATACCAAGTCAGAGTACTTTTCAACACACCTGGCAGGTTCACACCCTCCACAACACCTCCAGCTAAGTGAAATGGTTTAAAGAACCCCCCCACAGTTAGGTGGTTGAGATTCCTGGTGTAAGATGTCTTTCCTGGATGTCTCCCCAGGAAGAAGTTTCCTGACCGCGTTAACCTGCAAGAGGTTGCGCTGGCGGGTGGCTCACCACCGAGGGAGCTGCAGTGAACAAAACGTCTCCACCCTGACTCCAAGGACTTCTCAAATTCCCTGTTGTTTGCCCTCTAAATAGGAGGAAAAGAGACAGCACTTACACAGATGATTCTGGTTCATGCGAACGGGAGACACCCTGAGAGGAGTGACAGGGTTTTTATTTCTAAGTGTAGAAAAATACTGTTTGTTTAGGATATTTTTCTGAGGAGGTTCTCCCACTGAGTAAGTACATCTCTCTCATCTAGGAGTTCAAAGCTTTTTGGGGATTTGCAAGCACATCTTGTGCGTGCTTTGTACCACCGCTCTGGGTTGTGCACTGTCAGCCTGCTTTCAAAATTTTCTAGGCAGTGTTCTCCACCTCCGCATTTGTGAGTTTTGATCCACTGGCAGCAGCTGTATTTTCTTTAGTCACGCTCCCTGCCTATCTGGTCACTATTTTAGATTCTTTAGGAAAATGTAAACAATCTGTGGCTCCAGGTCTGCAATCAGAGCTGTGTGGGTGGCCCTCTGTGGACCCCCGCTGACCTCAGATCAAGTTGCAGGACTGGAGCTTTAGTTCAAATCTGGACAAAAACAAGAACCAAGATGGATTTCATTATTCATTTATTTAGGCTGTTGGTTATTTATACTATTCGCTATTATCTGATGATAAATTCAAATATAAGAGATATACATAATAAAAATTTGGATAGAAATACGACATTACAATATATCATACTAATGAATTTTTTTAAAAAAAAACAAACCTAAAACCAGACAGCCTTGGAGGGTGGAGATTGAAACCAGGTGAAGGATTATACAGACAAGAGCTGATGTAGTACCTGGGTAGTCAGGCATTGAAAAAATGAAAAGCCAGCTCTCTATGATTTATTTTGGAAGTAAGAAGAGAAGGCAACCATGATCAAGGGAGGTTAAATTCATGCTGAAGTCAACCATGATGATACTTTTAACATGATCCTGATCCATTTTATTATTGTTCTTATTTAAAGCAGAAGGGACAATTCTAGGTCACAAAACAATTCCTGCCTCAAGCCCAAGATGATGAGCTGGAGTAAGGCATTTTGAGAAGACTTATGGGAGAATGCACCATTCGAGCCCTCCCAGATGACTTTTTTCTCTCTCATGAACAACAAGTTCCCTCTGTTTTCTTCTAACAACATACTGAAACACCACAAGGATGAGAAGGGTAACAGGCATTTTTGACAAAACCCATTCATGTTTGTTTTTTTCCAATGGCTTTGATGCAAACTTAGCCTGAAGATGTAGAAAGCCTTAAGTTCAAATGCAGAGAAATTAAGCTTGCTGCTATAAGTCCATCCACGACGGATTACTCCGTTTCCCAAATGCTTTTGTGTCTCACAAGAAGCTCTAGAAAAAAGCCCTGACTTAGCTAAGTAAACAGCCCTGCAAAACATATCCCCTATCACTGTATAAAAAATGGTCAAAACAGACTAAACTGATAATGTGGTTTAGAGAAACAGTGTTGTGTTTGTTTTTAGGATCCATGAATGCCTATATGAGTGGTTTTAAACTTTGCACAGAGTGGAATGAAGTCCTGCTCCTCGCACACATCACAACAACTGTTGGTGAAAACGAACAGGTGGAGGCTATTTGCAGAAAAAGAGCAAGTTAGAGCCTGTCTTACTCCTGGTGAGAATGCCTCACTGCTACATAAGGTATGGTGGAGCTGTGGGGTGACAAGATAGGAAATTAGCTGGCTGAAACAACAGCATATCTATTCAGATTTTGCATCAGAAACAGTCTTCAGAGTTACAGGCAGCGAAGGAAGAATCCAGTGACTGCAGGAGTCAAAAATATAAAACTTACACTTTTAGATGACAGAATGCAGTATCTGGAGATAGGTCAGGTAGAGAGGAGTGGGAAGTAGTGCTTCTCTTCTTTAAGCCCCTTTACCAGCCATGACGCCAACCACTTTGCATGCTAACTCTAGCTGACAGCGTGCGCTCTGATCAAAGCACTGACAAGTCAGTGCTTTAATTACATGAACCATCATTAGACTTCAGAACTTACATGGAATTAATTCTAGTGACTTATGCTTCCCACAGCTATTGTTTTGGATTGCTGGTTAATTGAGAAATGGCCAGGTTTGTTTTCACTTAGTTGCAGGTTTTCTCCTCAATGGTTGTATGACTTACAGAGATCTTTTCACACATGTGAAGCTTTGAAGAAGATGCTGACAGGCCTCATGAACAAAATGTAAAAGCAAAGGTGGCACCCACCAAGAAAACTGGAACTCATCCAATATTTTTAGAGGGAAGGAGGAGAATACATCCTTCCACTTGACTTCAACAGAATGGAGAGAGTTGAATGCTTTATGAATATATTAATTAGAAATCTTTTCAAGTCTTTTCACTGTTAATCTATGAATTCAAAACTGCTGTATCTTCCCCCCGCCCCACCCCGGGATCCAGCATTTCAAAGGGGAAAGGCCAAAAAATCCCCTAATCTTCCCAAAATAACCAGTACCTCCCTCCCCCCCCAAAACCTTATCTTACCTCTTCCAGGCAAGAAGGTTCAAATATTCTGCTTGTTCAGAAGCAAGCAGCAATTTTCACCAAACTAGACTGGAGATTCCCAGCATCTGTTCACAGTAAGCTGTGCCTGGACCTGAATATGGACACCAGGAGGTCTGCCTCCCGTAGCCCCATAGCTGCTGTTCCGAGGGGCCACTCTCCACCCAACTCCATTGCAATAGTAGTATCCTCAACACACGTGTTGAGAGAGACAGCGTGATGTTCAGAGTGCCACAGCAGAGCAGAGCACACTGCCTGTGCATGACTCGCACTGCAGATACCATGGGTTGAGCATGGCATGGGTTGCACTCGGGCCGTTCTCTGCTTTGAACACTCACTCTAAGATCTGGGATGTCCAGACATCTAATTCCCTAGCACACATATATGCAAGATGACACTTATCTCTACCTTCATACCACTGAAAACAATATTTCACAAACTTAGCACAATTTTTCTCATACATCTTCTCATTTGTAGTCAGAACAGCTTTGGCCAGCCTACCTTTGGTAGTTTCGCTTTCCCGGATCAGGAAGGTACCTCTGGGGTTTCCAAATGACAACAGCTGCCTCTCAGCATCTTTTCGGCCAAGTTTGCCAAAGTACCACCTTAGGGAAACATCAGAAATAGTAAGACAGTTGCTACATAGGATTACTAGGTAGTGTCACAGAGCTCAGACATGGAGGATTATTTGTGGAAACTATGGTTACTTAAGTATATTCAATCATTTTTGTCACACTGTGTCTCTTTTACTGTGGTGGGAAGCTAATGTGGCAAACTGTGTAGTAGATGTTGTATATGCTGTGCAGTAGCACTTTGCATTAAGCCTATAATCAGTAGATGCTGAGAATGCTTGTTCGGTGTCTTATGACAAAGGCCAGACTTTGACAAACAGAGCAGGACTTGGTGGGAGGAAGGAATAGACAAGGAAAAGGGCAGAAAAATGTGTTGCTGCCAAAGAGCAGTATTTTTATAGGTGTTGCTATAAACTACATATTTGACTTACATAGTGATGTGGTAGTATTCAATATTTTTGTTGCAGCACAGCTATAAAACCTCAGTAGAAGGACCAGATGCAACCACTTTACTGTGGTTGTATAAGGCTTTCAGCGTTTTGGCACCTTTTTCCTTCCTGCAGCAATTTTTTTTCTTTGTTTTTTTGGTTTCACAATCAACCAAGTACAACCTGAAGTACAGACTACAATAGTACCTGCTTAGCTCTATAAGCCTCTCCAGTATATCTTTTATACTGGAAATAATATGGATACACACAGCACTCCATTTTCTGCATAGATATGTCCTCATTATGCCGCCTGCTGTATGTGTTGTAGGCATCCTACCTATTGGTAGGTATTTGTTGATACAATGTGCCCTCTTTAATAGACAGTTTGCACACTAATTGACTCAAAGTATTTTTTACAAGTTGGTTCAGGAAAAGCAAGGGCACTTTTCGCTTAAAGCTTGAAATTAGTTGACACTTGAATAAAGGAAGCAGACCTATGTTCCTTTAGGTTTTCTTCCTTTGTTTTGACATTGAAAAAGCACTGAGCTTGTGCTTCTTTTGTTACTAATAACCTAATTATTTATCAGTGCAGTTAAGAACTGAAATAAAAATAATGTAAGAAGTCATTTGAAAAATCGCTGCAATCAATCAAAACCAACTCCTTGAACCTCCTTCAAATACAGCACTAATGGGTCTTTACAATGAAAAGAAAACATACTCCTCTGCTTGGATGGAATCGACTGGAGCCACATAATTACTGGGAATGTAACCAGTTTCGCCTGTAGTCAAGGACCGGGCCTCCCACCAGTCTCCTTCCCTGCAGAAACAGAGATGAGGAGGAGAAGTGAGAGCGAGACACAGCTGTAAAGACAATGATCTGACTTTGCTAACAGCACCCGCAGCTGCACGGTGTAAGAATCCACAGCAACTCATCTCTTGATCACTGGTGTGCTTCTGAGAGCGCTGTTTGCATCTAAACCCAAATAATATATGTATTTCTTTACACCCATTATTATTTCAGTGGTGATTAGTAATGTAGCCTTCCAAACGTAGCATAATGGCATAAACAGGCATAACAACCCAGTGAAATCAGGTTTGGTGAGGGCTGGATTTGGACGAGAATATTGAAAACTGTCTCCATAGCAATTATTCTAATACAGACCCTTGAGAGACCTCATAGAAAAACTGCCAAACTGAACACTCACATCCACTGCTAATTTTAAACTTCTATGGGGATAATTAATCTGAAACCCAAAGGCATCAAAAAGCCATCTATCAACATGGAGTTTTAGATAGCCCTTAAGGATCACGCTTCATTGTTTAGATTCCCTCTCTTGGTCATCTAGAGAAGGTATCTGAAGTAGCAAAGGACTTTTAGCTGCATTTTCAAATACTTACAAAATCCCATTCTTCTACAACATTTAAATATGAAGAGGTCCATGCAGGACCATCTTATGGCAGCGTTCCACAAGCTTAGCATCAATTTTTGTCGTACATGCATGTGTACATGGTACTGCTCTTCAGACAACGCGCGTTGCTGTAGAATGTCCAGCTTTAAGAGAAGTTTATTTCTCAGCTTTTTATAGGATGCAATGATTTGGGATTTAGCAATTTGTATTTCACACTCAGCACCAGATTCACCGATGTTTAACTCCTACCACTACTAATAAGCATTCTCTTTTCTATTTCTGGACTGCTTAAAAACTCTTTCTCAGTTCCCCTCTCTGTAAAACAGAGACTTGTTCACTAAATAAAACACTGTTATCAAACGTGGCCAGAGAATTCAGCCTCTTCTGTAGCAAGCAGTTACAGAAAACACGTTGTCTAAGCTATTACTGGCAGGAAAGGTTGTGTCAAGGTGAGCTCTTACTTTAAATTTTCAACTCCACTTTCTTTAAGAGTTTGAAGGAGTATGAACTCTACGGAAAACAACTAGAAAACAGCTGTGATTAGTCAAAAAGGAGACGTTTCCAATTCTACAGTTCAAAACAGTGAAGAACAAGTATCTTTTCTAGAGGCTGGCAGCTGACACTATTTTAACACACCTTGTGTGCATTAGTATGTCAGGCAAATGGCCCTATCTGTTTACATCCCTAATTTTATCAGCTGAAGTGCTAACCCTTCCCCCATATGTTGCTGTAGAATATTTCTGAGAGATTATGCCATACTGTGGTTGATAAATTGTACTATTACATTTCTTCTCCTTACTGTACAGAGAGTCCACTAGATGGAGGTATTTTATCATATCTAAGGAGGAAAAAAGCAGTCCCATGGATGATACCAACATCAGGAACAACCCTCTCTGCTTTGACAGAGAAGCTTAAATCTCTGAAAGCACTGCCAGAAAGCAGGAGGAATGCAGACCTTTTTCACAGCTCTTAATTTTAGACACCCAACTGAGGTAGGAGGCGGCTAGTCAATGGGGCTAGCCAGGGCGTGCGGCAGTGGCAGTAGGGATGCAGGGGATGGCCGAGTGTTTCTGAGCCCCGAAGTCAGGCTCTGCTCTGAACCACCCCTGCAGGTACCTCTTTCCCCCAGACTGCCCGTAGTATCATTTCTGATTTCAAATCACAGGGATACCCTCTGTATGCCGTTTCAGGTATTGCTGTCCTGAACTTTTAATCCAAAGCACAAATCAAATTTCATTTGTTGAGAGCTAAAAAAAAAAAAAAATCCAGACCCCTCCAAAAATTCCGGACAAACTAGCTTTGTGCACATATATGCTTTCTGGTTGCAAGCAGCATTGGCAGACTCTTAAAAAAATGGGCTTCTTTCATATCATTTCTGATATAAGTGAAGAGAGGAAGCATTCTCACGGAAAAGCTGCTTTCTGGAGGTTCCCAGCCTGGCTGTCAGTACTCCAGGAGTGTGGTTAGGTCCCTGTTTATAAGCAGACAGAGGTGACTATGATGGGAACTGAGCTTCTATAATCCTACAAGAAAATCAGTCGATGCTTGGGTTTTTTTCTCTTAGAAAACCTTCCTCCAGGCAGTAGTTACCTGCATCAAAATGCATTCACTGCAACCACCCACACGTGGGGGAACCTCTCTGTCCCACCAACTCCAAGTATGATTGCTCTGCAAGTCCTGGTGAGCAGCCCCTGATTTCATCAACTGGCATGTGTAAGGAATTTATAATGCATAAAATTTCTTCTTGTTTCAAGTTACGGCATAGTTTGTGCAAGGTTAGGAAAGCAGCAGGCAATGTGAACAAAAATGGATGATAGGTTAAAAAAGGTTTTTTTCCCAAGTGCTAATTTAGAAGTAGAGAGGTTTTTAAACTGCTGCTCCCTCTACAAGTCGTAACTGAAGTTTCTGTGCTTTCATCTACATCAAAGCTCTTCAGCTTCATAGCTTCATGAAATATTCCACAGAATTACCTGATTTTTTTTTTTTAAACTTTAATGCACATTGAGCCAACTCCAACCCTGGAGTTGTTCTATTAAAATTAACGAGTTGCACCAGGGATGAATTTGCCTCACTGTCACATAGTGTAAGAAAAAAAGATGCGAGCAATATCACAAAGCCTCTAGAAAGTGACATACTTGGTTGTTAACCCATTTTTACCTCCACATGATAGCAATACTGAACATAACACAGAGCCTTCAACTTTGTATTCTTAGCCAAGAATTACAACATGTTCAGATATAGGTCAGTAGCACAGTAAGTTTTAGATGTTATTTTTTAAATTGCTAAGGGATTTTTTTCTATGGGCAGTTAATAAGATTAATTTTAAGCTGATGATTTCCAGGATGAAAGTGTGGTTTTCAAGCCAAATGCAACTGTATAATGGTGCATTCTCACTTAACACAACTTCCTAGCATGTTCTGACTGTATCACCTACCTTTAAAAGGAAAAAACAATGCTTTTAAACGTGGTACGCAAGTCTGGGTAACATCTCTTTTGTGAATCAGTTTTTAGCTTGTTTCTGTATAGAGATACTTGCAGCAGATTGCAAAGAGTGTTAGTACGTGCTTTGCAGAACTTCTGTGACTACTGGTAAAGTACAGAGCTGGTACTCTCAGTTCTGAATGTGAGTTTACTGTGAAATGTAAGCAGTGAATCACACAATCTAATGCTGATTTTTGAAGTAAAGCTGCATGTGGTTGAAGTTTTTCTTTTCAATAATAAAGCACTTTGCAGAAGTGCACTAAATGCAAAGACAAGTAAGCATAGAGTAAAAACCCTACATATCTTGAATACCCGACATTAGATTTTACTAATAATATAAGCAGACAAATATAATTTTCAACATTGTAAGTTTAAAAATATTAAAAAGCGTATTCCCAAGCCTAAAACTTACGAGCTGTTAAGTATTTGAAATTTTTCTCCTTTGTGAAAACTCAAGTCATCTTCTGTTCTTGCTTCATAGTCATAAAGCGCCACAAAAAGAGTTACACCTAAAGAAGAAGATAGGTGAGTTACACTCCATCACAAAAAACAGGAAGGAAAGGAGCCTCAAGAGATGAGGTGGCTAAGCCAAATGTAAGCTAGTCCCGCTTGCTGAGCAGCAAAATACACTGAAGCCTCCTACTTTTTGGACAACCCTTCCAATCCCTTTGCTTTTATGCAGCCAGCGGGCACGTCACCTCCTTCACTCTGTACAGTCATCAGTACTCTTGGTTTGATACCCACAAACAGTGTAGGATCCCAAGCGGGCAAAGGGGGTTTGAAGAGAGAGTTTAGCCATAGCCATGCCAAGTATTTCCTGTTAACTACTTGAGGTGGCTCAGACCACACTTTCCGATCCCTGGTAGAGGGATGAAGCAGTCAGTCAGCCAAATTGTGTGTGTATACATAATTTCTCACCCCCCAAGTGAACAAGCACCTGCAAGTTAGCAAAGGTAGGGCTGAAGACCCCGCTCCGCCCCTACTTCAATTCTTTGCACTATTTCATGAAATAACTCTTCCCAAAAGCAGCATGCTGAGACAGTTGTGACTCTGCTGTAATTATGTGATTGATACTCACTAAGGGCATCAAAAGAAGAAACTCACCTGTTCCTCCTCTTGTACGCAGCGTCCCTGTATGAGAGGAGGAATTGACTCCACCAAACACAGTCAGTCCTTGGCCTCCTGTGGCATGGAAGTTGTTGTAGTTTGGGATTGAAGTCACACCAAAGCTAGGATAGTGCTGCGGAGTGGGATCTGTCCCATAGCGGTAGCCTGAGCTTTGAGTTAAACTGCCATCCCTCTCGTCAGTCAGTTTTGTTGCTTCTTTATCCTTACATTGCACACAGCCCATTATCTAAAATCCTAGGAGAGGAAGGCAAGGACAGGTGTTTGTATGTTGATGCTCACCAGATCTCCCCTAAACCTAGATATGATGAGGATCAAATTAAGTTCACCCCTCAGAAGTTAAGTACTTTGAAAAAAACCCACAGTGATACGAATATAAACAGCAACACGTTGGGAAAAGCTCATAAGAGGTCTTCCTCGCAGTCGTTTCCCATCAAGGCCTGGGGAAGGAGATGTGCCTGCTCTTAGGGCAGTGGCAGCTCTCTGCCCAGCCCTGCCAGGCAATGGCTTGCACAGAGGTAGCAAGAGGATGAAACCCCTCTCGCTCACCCTTCGCCAGGAGAGCACGACTGGCAGGCAAAGGACTCAGCCAAAAAGTGCAGCTGGAGGTGTTCAAGTCTGCCCCCGAAACACAGAGCAAGGCACTCAGCTCATGGTTCATGTTTGACCTTGCCAACTACATAAGAGCTGACTTCACCTAAAGGCAATACGACCTTTTTCCATTGCTGGAGCTCTGCGTGACAAGCAGAAAAGCAGACTCAATGCGCTGATAGTTAGCACAGGAAAGTAGGAGGGAGAAAGTCACGGAGGAATTAACACGTCAAATGCAGAGCGTCTCCAAGTCCGGATCCCGGACAGGAGGAAATCAAGAGGGTATGGCTTGGAAAAGGTTGTGCTAAGTTTTTAATTCTTGTGACCTCTTCTTTAGCACCCTCATGGGGCACTACCAGGGCCTGGGTTAATCTCTCTTAATTTTAGGTACCTGCCTATCTCTAGGTGGAGGGAGACAGAGGGTGATTGGCCACATCTTAGAAGCAGCCCTCCAGGGTTAGTTCTGTTACCCGGTATTGCTTTTCATCTGTCAGCTCTAACATCTTATAACCCATGTGCTGGTGTTACCAAACTCCTTCCTATTGACTCGAGCTGAATCTAGACAAAAAACCCGAGTTTCTGAAGCTGCGTGTGATGAATCTAGGGAATCAGATACTCGTCTGGATGCATCCTTGATCTGAACCAGTACAGTGACTCCTACACATAACCTGGCACACAAACAACATAGTCTAAACACTGGGGCTGCAAGAAGAGCAGTGACAACAGAAAAATCTTTGAAAAAATGAGAATTACTGGACATGCTTTGTTCAGAATAAACAAATAGGCAGGGAGAAAATACATAGAACATAAAAAAATATAGCGAAGAAGGTTTTTTTGGTTTTTTTTCATATTTCTTGTCACATTTCAGCCAATATCCATCACTTGGGGTAAATAAAAAGCCTATCCTTTTTCAAATATCCTCATTTTTCTGTAGCTGCCAGGCTGGCTATTTTGTATGCCTTACCCCAACATCAACACAGGAAATTGGTTTTGACAAACTCATGGGATTCAGAAAAAGCATATTCCTCCACTGCTAATGCTTGAAAAATTATGCGGTAGCTCCCTGCTCGTCTGTGACAGTCCACAATCTGGATACCTGCTTAATAAATCTAACCTGCCTAATTAAAAAAACCCTTCTGTTGAAGGGTATTTTCTACAATTTGAAGATACTTCCAGTTATTCTACAAGCCTGTTCAGAAAAACAAGCACCATTTTAATGTATTTCCCTGAGCTGTATTGCCTTTAGTTAGCACAGGTCTACAGTCTCTTGCTCTTAGCTTAACTTAAAGGCTCCCTTTTTGCATTTCTCATTTTCCTTCAAGATGCCACATTCACTCAGCAGAGTTCCCTCACCAAAACATTTAAGTCTCTTCACACGAACAGAAACAAGGACTCTTGACTCTGCACTTGCTGCAACAGGCAGCATGAGCTGGGATCCCTCAAGAAACTACAGCAACAACAGGGCGAGGGAAAGGGGTTTGCAGCCTGGAGGTTGCACTGCTGGTGCTACTGCTGCGGCAGCCGTGCTGGCCTCCAGCCTCTGCTCACCCTGGTAGCTGGGCTGGTGCTGGAGGTGCAGGGTACCGTGCCGGGGCTCAAGGTTGTCCATCCCCGAGACCAGCAGTGACTCCAGGTGAGGCCACAGCGACTGCGACGGGTGCAAAGGTGCCCTGGCCAGCTTCGTATCAGCTGTGAAAATCTGCTTGCACACCTATCTCTGCTGCTTTTACTCGTTTCAACAGCAGGACAGTCTGGCTCTGGAGACCCTTTGCTTGGAGATGTCACTCGGAGGTGAGGTTTTCCCGGCTCCTCTCAGAGCCAAGGAGCCCCATGCACTATGCCAGGGAGTGAAGCAGGGCCACAGGGGAGGGCAAGGCCCCATGGGGTGACTGCTCATCTCACTGCTACCAGCATGGGCAGAGCCCAGGGAGGCTTTGGGTGGGAGGATGAGTCTGGGACTCATGCTGGAACATACACTTATTCACTTCGAAACAGCTAAGTGATATCCAGGCTTTACTATTTAAAGAAGAATCTCAGCAGCCTTTTTGTTGGCTTGCAACCTTACCTTCCTGTGAAACTCTATTGCCTCCTCCCTTTCCCCTCCCAGCTCCGTTTCTCCTCTTATTTTTTCCCATGTGTTTTCACGGGAAAAAGTAGAAAAGAAAATGAAAGAATGAAAGAAAAAAAGACATGGGAGATATGAACTCTGGGAGAGCGGTGGGGGGAAAGGGGTTTTCTTGTTGCTCATTCACAAATGTTCAGCTGAGCAGGGAAAAAAGTCTCCACTGAAATCTGGGAAGATTTCACATACCAATTTACAAGTGCTGACAAGACAGCCCTACACACTTCATTTACGCCTTGATGAAGAAAAAGTTAAAACTACAAATCAGCTGCAAAACCAAAATTGTTCAAAATATTAATTCTGAAAGAACTGAACGAACCAGGAGACGGTATACATATGTCCTGGTAGTTTCAGAAAAATAACGGTTTGGGGTTTTCTTTTTAGTAGGAATGATATGAATAGAAAACCAGTGAATTATCAGTTTCCTGATTTTTGTTTGGGTTTTGCTCCCTTTATCTTTTTGCTGGCAGTGGTGGCGCACAGGGAAGGAGAATTTGATGCAAAGTGAAAGACTGACAAAAGGGCTTTTTCTTTCACTTGCCCTTTCCCGCTTTGTCACAGTGTCTAGACAATCTGAGTATAAAGACTGCTTGATTGTAGCCTCTTGTAAAATGTGACAGAGGGTGTTACATGCTCGCATCTTTTCAAGCCAAGTCCCTGAAAGTTGTCTGTTCCTGGCTCAAAGAAACCAACATCACGGGGAGTTGGCTAAATGTGAGAGAATACATGTATGCATGTACATGCTTAAAGTGATTTCAGCTAACTCAGGGGTTTCGTAGACAATAAATATAAACTCCATTCGGCATCGGCCTTTGTGTCAATGAATGGATTCCAAAAACTAATCTCCTTCAGCATCACAGAACAGGCTTTTAATATCCGAAAGTCTCATCTCCCTGCACGTCAGCATTTGGAGCTGTGGAAGGCTGGAGTTACCCAGCCAGCTCTGAGATCACCAAACAAAATCTGGAGCTGTTTTACACCAAATTCTCTAGAGACGAGCAGGCAACGTTGTTCATCCAACATGCTGCGCAACTTACGGTAAAGGAACAAGATTTTATTCCGTTTCCATTAGGAAAGGCAGCATTTCTCAGATGTGTGAGTTATGGGTCATGCAGCGTTCTCCTAATTTGACACTGGTATTGTTAAAAGGTATGTAACTAGCCTAATTAAAACAAACTTTTCTAATGCAAGCAAGTTGAATTTGTTTATTTTAAAGTTATGTTTTTATGGGCAATATAAAACATGTGTTTTCATGAAAACATAAAACATTTACATGGTTTTTGAGACTTCCTTAGAGACAAATGAAAATAACCATTATGTTATTTGTCTCCTTTCTTGTCCTTGTTATATTTCTTGGACTCCAACATTTATATTGCAAGCAATCCAACATCACCCTAACCAGAATAGTAGTTTCCTCCCACATGGTGCAAACATTATTTGACAAAGATATAAAATTAATTATATCATTATTAATTATTTTTATAACTATAGCACCTTAATTACTTTCAGTTAGGAAACAGATGAAGGCTAAGAAGATGTTATTAACACTGTTATTATTATCGTAAATCACCCTCCTTCAGTTTTTCTAGTGGGTTGTTAGTTCTCGATACAAAATGGAAGCCAAGACTGAAATACCCGCCAAAGCCAGACATCCGCTCCATTAACAGAAACAAAATCAGTTCTCTGTTAGCTAATCGAAACCTAGGAAAAGTCCAGTAGTACTAGGAAAAGTCCATTTTTCATACTTCTATTTTAAAGGGAAAAGTTCCAACATGTGATATTTGAAAAGCAAAAAGTATTGATAAGCCTTTGCTTAGTCTAGCTTCTGCAGTTGTAAAGCATCAGGAAAAGATGGATGGGAGGAAGTCTGGTGTAAATTCACTCCTTCAGAGCACCGGAATTTTTTCTGTAAGATTTTGCAACTCGCGGCTGAAACTCTGAATGAGAGTATCTCTTCAGAAACTGCTTTTTTGAGTATTGTAGAAAAAAGTGGATCCTTAAAAAGTTTGAGGGAGGGGTACAGGGAGATGCAGGGAGACACCAATCTATTCTGCACCCTCCTATCCATGCCATGGCCTTTGTCCTCCAACCCCTTGCCTGGGAAAAGAGACCACCATAGGAGAGGGTTCCAACCTACCAAAGAGACGGGGAGTGGGTTGAGACCCAGCAGGCTGCATTCTCCTTCCTCTCCATGGTTTTCTTTGGAATTAAATTTGACGGTATATTTTTAGGAGAACTTCCTCCAGTTAAAGACATGAAAGGGAAAGGCTGGATGACTGGTAACTGTCAACTGTCTTTTTCTGACCAAATCTACAAATCTTGTCTGGAAAGCACCAGCAGGAAAGCTGAGTTAAGAAACACGGGAATCAGAAGAACAAAATCCTTGGCTTTTATTCAGTCTCTGTGGTGAACATGCTTGTTAATCAAATCAAGGGCTGCATCCAGCATGGCTGTGAAAAATATATTCTCTAAGGGATATCTTCTTCATGTTTTATGTTTTGCTGAAAGCACCACAGAAGTATCAGTCTGTGACATCAAATAAACTAAATTTCATGAGCTACAGTAGGATTTAATATTCAAAATGCCACATTCTGGGTTACCGTGAAGATGCAAGAAGGACAGAAAAGGCTTTCCAAGAATAAGAACTACAAAAATTTTTAAGAGAGACTTCAGTTTTCTGTGGAATGCCTCCTGCAGGCTGGATAGGGGGAATAATCAACACAGAAATTTACCCTGAATTTGAAATGTCTTACTTTCCATGCCACCATTACTAGCTCCCTAGAGAGAAACTGATGGAGCACATATTTTGAAACACAAGCCTGAGACACATTAAAACCCCCAATTTTCAGAAAAGTCTTGCTCACCCACTTTGACTATTACAAGTTATTAGGAAGGCATTCCAAGTTGGGCAACAAGCAGGCACTTAAAACTAGTCCTATGTAGGTCAGTAATTCTCACACTGTCTGCTTGCTGACCTCTCTTTGACTCACATCTATACTGATGGGAGCATTTTGGATTTCCAGAATTCATTCTGTGTCAGTTTCAAGCCAATGCAAATTAAACAGATGGAGTAAAATAGCAACACTTGTTGCATTATTTTTGTTTTTATCTATTAACTCTGGGACCTTTTAGAGGACTGCCTTCATTCCAGCTTGACCAGTGATTCCACAATTTTTAGGAATCATAAAGCAGGTCAGAAAGATACAAAAAATACTTTAAAATAATTAGAACTGTTGGGTGTTATTCATTATTTCTCAGGCTTGTGGGTTGCGGGTTACTATATATATACATACAATTTTTATACTAATGGCCCAATCTAGAAACAATAGAATTTACTGCAGTGTGATAGATCTGGTTCATGCTTAAAGGAGGCTGAAGACTGGGGATTTGCGTAGAATGCCTGCAAACCTACATGTGCACCACACCTGTCATATTGCATTAAAAAACGTAAATCAGAGAAGACGCAGTACCACCGCTGGACGTCCTGTGACTATTAAAGATATGCAAAAAATCTCACATACACAATGTGGTATTCCTGAACAAAAGGCCAGAAACACCAGGGCAAAACTTCAAGTCAAGGATCAGGATGTATCAGGATCAATGACTGCATTGAAACAGCGTTTTCATGAGAAAAACAGCACTGAAAAATGCCTGGGCTGCATTCATTTGATTTTTGAAGAGAGTCCTTTAATGCTTCACCCCCATACTCTGCTTTAGTGGGCTGAGCAGAAAAATCTCAGCAGTTTAATTGCTTGTTTGTCTGCAACAGTCAAAAGTCACGCCAATGCCCTGTGTCAATGGATATCCATGGCCAGAGGATTAGGAAGAGCAATCTTACATGAACTCCTGCTGCCATACTGCTTTGGCTCAAAGCAAATGCCTTTGACAGTGCTGGAGTGCTCTTACTATTGTTTCTTGTCGGCATAAAGTTGCTTTGGAAGTCTTCTACAATGGTGTCAGAAGGGATTCAGGAAAATGAGCCGCTCCTGCTGCCATGAGAAGAGCAGAGCCTGCAAGGAGCTTTGAACTGCCATATTCTGCCCCGCTGTTCCTTCCCGTTTACTGAGTGACTGGGGACACGGCCCGGGAAACAACAGCGTCCTGACACTACAATGTCTAAGTCGTAACACATGTCTGCAAAGTATAGCACTGTGCTTGCTTCCCCTCTTTTTCCCCTTTGGGACCTGAACTAAGAGACAGTTATGAAAGATAAAGATTTGGGCTTCTTCTTGCCTGTTTAATTTCAGCCAGCCTCAGAGGCCTGGAGCGGCAAAGGGACGGTGTGTGTTGAAGGATTTCATTGAACTACAACCAGACCCGTGGTTTCTGCCAGAGGTTGTGAGCACAGCTGTCCATGGGGCAGGGCGGGTGGCCACTGAATGCCAGGAAGAAAGAGCGATGAATGTCTCGACAAACAGATCCATCATCCTGCTGGTGGGGTATGGTCCCTCTCCAGCAAGATATTTATTACAATCTAGACAATCTATTTATTATCTATATATCTATACAATCTATTTATTACAAGCTAAAGAGGAAAAAGGAAGTCAGTGTTCCAGCTGTGCAGGAGGGACAATAACCATGTCCATGTGTGGTGCTTTTTTGAGGGACAGTTGTGGTGGGACTGGCTGATAGCTCGCTGGTGGGGAGGTCACCTGGCAAGGCCACAAGAAGATGCATTAGCACAGTGCAGCTGTACAAGCAACTGTAATCAAAAGCTCCCCAATGCAACTGATGCAAGAAGAGGAGACAAACGCTCCAAACTGCCCACAAAAGGACACGTCGCCCTTTTGGTTTTCTGCAGCTTCTTTGCCAGCTGAGTCTGTGAATGTCATGGCCTCATCTTTTTCAAAAAACAGTGAATTCTTTTCCACTCTCTGTGATACATCCTTTTCAGAAAAAAAAAAAAAACAGAACAAAACATAAGAAGCAATTAAAGCTGAGTCTCACCCTGCAATCTCTTAAAGTAACAGTAACTGAATTACTCTTTGTACTGTCTCAGGGCTTTTATTACTTTAAAAAAAAGATGCCCTAAAAAAATGCAGCACAGGAAGACCGGTTCTGAGGAGAGGTTCTTCTGTGTTTTTTTCTTTTCCCACCAACATTCAAACTTCACTTGTAATCCAAAAGAAAGAAGCTTACATATAGCTAACTTGAGAAGGAAGGCCTGCAGGTTTTACATTCATAAACCGAAGAGCAAGCCAGACTCAAAACTGCACTTAGGATTTCTTTCTTTTTTTTTCGTGCTTAAAATGAATTAAAGGAAGCTTTGAAATTAACAGCTAAAGGCAGCAGCTACACACAGTAAACACCCTGCTTACTCTACAGTTAAACCCCCCAAAGGATGGGTCTATCCTTGGTTCTGAGTAACACAGAAGAACACCATGTAAATTCAATAGCGTGAATTCAAGCTACGTTCCTCCTTCATCAGGCCGCTTGTGGTAGCTCTATTCACTAGCAGAGAGAAGTGGGAGGATGGTCTGCATAAGCATTTTGAGCTAATGTGCCTAAATTTTAAAGTGCCTTTTAAGTATATAAATTAGAAAACCTGTATCAAGAGAACAACTACTGCAAATGCCACAATCATTTTATCTTGGAAAGAGAAGTAGTGAAACAGTGTCTCCGCTGATTTCCTCTTTCTTTTCCCCCATTAAGAGAACAGAAAAATGAATGCAGGTTGATTCACACTGTTCTGATTTTTTTTCTTTCAATTCTTATTTTTAGAATCTACCCGGGATTAATGGATGTTCATCTGATCCACAGTACAGGAGTGGCACAGAGCACAATGCAAAATCTGAATCGGGATGGGCAGGGAAGGAAGGGGGGAAAGGGAAAGGGAGCGGTATAGAAGCTCTGCCTGTTTGCTTCTTTGGAATATGTAAGAGGCACAGAGAAAGATTTTCTCTCAAAAAACCCCATTGGTCCCTCCCCACCCCCCTTTGCCCATGCACAAACGAAACTAACCTCTTCTCTGCCTCATCTGATTTCTGTTTTGTGACTGAACAACTCGGAAGGTGTGACAGCAAGGAAATGGGAGAAAGCGGAGTCTCAAATCAGGAGATGATTTCCTTTGAGACCATTCCAGATGCTGTTCCCTCCTGAAGGGGCTCTTGTTTCACCTAACTTGCTACTGCTAATATTTTAGAAGTGTTATTTAAATTCCTTATTTGTCCAGTTACATCGGGGAAAAGAATACTTTCCTTCCTAAACAGGAGCAAAAATTTGCCTGTAGCCAGGTCACAAAGAAATCCCCAGTCTTCTCACCATCACTGCAGCTGGCTTCAGCTGCAACAGCAAAGATGCTTACAGTGAGAGACCCCAGACAAGGTGGCAACCACAGGGTGACAAAGGCCAGTAAGCAACCAGAGTGCTGAAGGTACTGACTACATCAGTAACGGGAAGACACGAAAAGCCTGCCTACACATACACAGTGCTATTAGTGAGATCAGTTTTCTCAGACCCAGCTGTTGCCACTGTGGTTTCAATGTATGACAGCTTACTTCTGTACGACAGCTTAGGTAAGTATACTGGGTCTGGATAGGGTTAAGTTTCTTCATAGCAGCCCAAACCCTGCTGTGCTTTAGCTTTGTGACCAAAGCAGTGTTGATAACACCCCCATGTTTTAGCTATTGCTGAGCAGTGCTTGCACAGCATCAAGACTTTCTTTGTTTCTCACTCTGCCCCCACAGTGAGTAGGCTGGGGGTGGGCAAGAGGTTGGGAGGGGACACAGCCAGGACAGCTGACCCCAATGGACCAAAGCGATATTCCACACCATATGATGTTGTGCTCAGCAATAAAAGTTGAGTTTTTTTAAAGTAGCCATTGCTTGGAGACTGGCTGAGCATCAGTCTGCTGCTGGGAGATGGTGAGTGAGTGCCTTTGCATCACTTGTTTTCTTTTCATTTCCTTCACTTATTAAACTGGTTTTATCTCAACCCATGAGTTCTTTTGCTTTTGCCCTTCCGATTCTTTCCCTCATCCTGCTGGGAGGGCAGTGAGCGAATGACTGGGTGGGGGGCTTAGCTGCTGGCTGGGGTCAACCCACCACAGTGAGTAATATGTAAGTGATGGTTTTGGTCCAGAAAATAACTTCAGAGGCACACAGGTTAAGCCATGTTAACCAGACAGGCAAGAACTGAGATACTACCTGGAGATTAATTTGTCAGGATTACAAAGATGACATATTACCATCTAGTCCATTTTTAGCATAGATTTTTAAATCTGGAAAACAAGAGAGTGGGAGGCTGAGATGGTAGTGAAAACCACCCTGGACAATGGGACATGGAAGGAGACAAGTCTTAACTTGCATTCTCTCTTACAGAAGAGTGGCAGCATTGATGCGTACAGCCCTCTGCTGTCCAGCCACAAGGCCACTAAGACCAGTGACTCTCAACTCTGTTTTGCCAAGTACCCTACAAACTGCAGCTCCACATATTCTACAATCCTGTGCTGCTGCAGGCTTCATCTGTGCCACCAGAGATGTCTTCTAGGAAGTCTATGGTCTGTCTCTCCTTCCTTTTAACCACACACAGTCCTTGGTGCCAAAAGGCTGGGAAAAGCCCCTAGAAACAGAGATAACCTACACAAACCTGGATGGGGCAATCGGTAGACCAGGAGATGAGTAATAGGAGGGGAATTGAGGCAGAATCCACAAGAATGGGAGGAAAAAGAGAAGCTACTGTCCCCTTCCCTGGCTTCTGCTGAGGACCAGTGACCCACAGCAAAGTCCCTCTGCCTCCAAAGGTGGATCAATACTGCTCAGCTCAGAGTGGACCCTGCAGTACCACAAAGCCCAATGAGGTACCCCACTGCTACCTCAGGGAACTCTAGGAGGTAGTACTGAAACTGATACACATGGACCTACATCCCAAAAGGCCTGCTCCTCTCTGTCTCTCTCTGTCTTTCTTTCTGTCTCCCTCTCCCTCTGTCTTTTGAAAAGATACCAGCATTCAAGATACCAGCAGCAGCAACAGAGGAGCACAAAACAACAATGCTGGACAGATGCCTTCTGTCCTCGATGTATTGTCCTCTTTGTCTTTGCATCCATGTATATGGTTGTAGGACTGTTGAGTTTTCATTTTTGGTGATTAATCCCACAGCCTGCCCTGTCTCTTAGGTGGTTGCAGTGCTTGAAGCAGAACATCACAGCCCAGAGGAGAATGAGCCAACAAGAAATACATGTGCTTCAAAAGGCAGGAGTTAGAGTTTAAAAAAGCGGTGATGGTGGGGAAAATCATGCAGGAAGGTCCCTTCTATTAGCCAGAGAGGATGGAGCTTAAAAAGGGATCAGATGCCAGCTAAGGGCCATGAAAAATAGATTCTGCTAGGTTAGTGAGCATTTTCCAAAGGAAGGCAGCAAACAGCTAGAGGGCCCTTCCACATTGATCAAAATACCTAAATATCACTAAGCATATGGTAGATCAATTTTTAAGTTTCATAGAATCATAAAGGTTGGAAAAGACCCTTAAGATCATTGAGTCCAACCATTAACCTATCACTGCCAAGTCCACCACTAAACCATGTCCACATCTGAGGGGAAGTAGAAGAGAGAATTTGATTTCATCATGAACCTGAGGTCATTACAGATACTGCTCAGGGAATGATCTGTAAGGGATGCTGATGTGTGGTGACTCTAAGCTACGGGTCCAGAACCTGGTCCTTTAGCCTAGAGCTCTTGCAATCATCTCCTCAGTGCAGCTATAGGAGGTCCTACTTTAATCCTTCATGGCCTAATCAGAAAGTCACATTGAGATAATGGACTAAATGGAAGCTGTGGATATTTAAATTAGGTGTCAGGGAAGAAAATTCTTTCTATTGGCAAGGACAGCAAAACAACCTGGAACAGATTGCCTACTGTGATGTGAAGGCTAGACGAGTATCTGCCAGGCATGGAACTGCCTCTGGTCAGGAGAATGGGTGAGTCTCTTTCAGTTCAATTTTCTGCTACTCAGTGAGTGACAAAAACAGCAGACGCAAACACTTTTTAATAGTCCCTCCCCTCGAGCCAGAGAAAGTGTGATTTCTTTATTTCTCTTGCTCCCTCTTTCATTCTTTCTCAAGGTTTATATGCCTAGGAGAAGAAACTGTACTTTAAATCTGGCCTGTGAATGGAGATAGATTTGCAGAGCTCTAAAAACACACCTGAAGATCCTGTTAGTCACACTGAACAGAGTGTGGCTGTTTGCCCAAGTGGACATCTGCTCAACCTAGCATGCAGGATTATCTACAGTGGTGTTCCTTGACCTGCGATCCAGGGAGCACTGGGGTCCATAAATCATCAGGTGGTCCACAAGCTCATAGCACACGCATGACCAAGCAAATACACATGCACTGGACACTGTGCCAGCATTTCGCCGGTGGTGCTTGAGCTCCCCCTCGCACTGCCTGCACGTCCTCCCTGGTTTGACTCGTTCTCTGAGCATAAGCAGTTGAAAAGCACTGACCCAAAGTGCCCCAGAGGATGGTTCCAGCCATCCTCATCAGCAGGATGAAAAGAGCAGTGTGTGAGGAAGAGGCAGACAACAGAAGTTTCTCTGTTTCTTTGCATTTAAGACACAAAAGGGAAGTGCAGGACTGGGTGATAATCTGGAGAAGACAGGCAGGGTTTCACTGGAGGTGACTGTTTTGTAATACACCTCATGGACTACACAACTGTTGACAATTCAGGAGATCTGGAGATCCTGCCTGGGCTTCCTCCCTGTTTCCTAGCACTGAAAGAGAAAAAACTCAAGACTGCACAGGGGACAGACTCTAGATTTGTGGATTGTGTTGTAAAGAGAAAGTGACCTCTTGATAGGGAGCGAAGGCATGCTCTGTAATCCAGGCTGGCTAGGCAAGTCTGATTAAATAAGCAACCGAAAGCGCATTCAGCACAAAAACATATCAAGCACAACATTAACCAAAGCAGAGGTTTTGATGACCTTTTTCAGTTGCCTATATGCTGATTACAAGCATCTGAAAAACTGGATAAACCCTCTACCTGCAGAGTGGCAGCGCAAAATAATACTCCTGAAAACTAATAGCTAGATTTAGATTATTAGAATATTAAAAGAAATAGTGATAACCAATTTAAGAAGTCCAAATGGAAGAGGGAAATAGGCCCTATATGTCACAAATGATATCTGTCTGAGTGACTGACAACTTGGAAGTAAGTAATCTTGGATATTTATGAATCAAGATACACCCAAGGTGGGCTATTAGTTGGTATCTGTTACAGACCTTTGGAATCACTGTAGAGTGCAGGATGACTGGCTTCTTCAACAGCTATGTACAACAAGTATAAAAACACCCTTGTGTTATCTCAGGGACATTCAATCCAAACAATTTATGCCAGAGACCGTATGTCACTAGCACTAAAACATGACTGTACTTTCCAAAATGCTATGAATGACAAGTTACTAACTCCTAATTTAAAGGAAAGATCAGCCTTCCTAACCCTGTGAACTAAAGCTCTTGCCGATTAGCTAAATGAGTCATTTACAGCATAGGCCCTGCAGCATCAAAGGGAATGGAGAATTCAGGAGCAGTTCACAGCACGATGACCACAATGTGAAGACCTTGTGGGATGAAGCTAAACTCCACCGCACACAACTAAACCCCACAGCGGTCACCCCAGCACGCCAGGCGCAGCAGGACCTGTTGACTTGCTCCCTGCCCAGCCAGGGCCAGCAGCAGGCAGGAGCCAGCACAAGCACAACTTAGCACTGGTCGTATGATGTAGCTACACCTCAACTGCCTGTGAGTCATATGCGGTTTAGCAGAGGAGCCACAGAATCCCTACTCTAGACTCAGTCTCAGTAAGGAGGAAATGATCACAAATCAGAAGGTTACCGGTTGTTTAGACTGAAAAGGAACGACCCTTTCTGTGCAAATAACTAACGTCGTCTGCGATCAAATCCAGACTAGTAAAATTTTATGCAGTATATGAACATATGCTCTTCATATATACATAAACTGAAATCACACTGCATGCTTTCTGAGAGGCAATTTCACAAAACTATAGTGAATGGGAGTCAAATCAGGCTGAAGACAGAACCTACAGAAAGTTGATGACATCTGCAAGCGGTTTAAGACATTTCCTAAATGCCTACAATGTTACAGCCGTGAAAACAAGACTGGGCTAGATAAAAATAACACACAACGAAAAAACCAAACAGCTGGGTTTACCAGGGAAGTGAAAAAAACTTATAAAATGTTATATACAAAACCAACACATGAAGGGGAAAAGGGGAAAAGATAATAATGATTAAAAATGTAAAATAAAGATTATCTAGAGGAAGCAAGAAGATACTAGGAAAAATTAAGGCAGATAGAATCAGATATATAATTTTTTATTTTTCTAAGCAGATTATGAAAGATAAATTCTGAACAATAAAAGTAGTAGATTTGTTCATAACAATACGACAGCGGCAGAAGTTATTCAATAAATATTTCTGATTAGCCCACACGTAAAAGGCCGGATGATCTGTTTATGATGGTGACGAAATGACTTCCCACCAGAGCAGCCCCTGGAGAGGGGACGTTAAGCAGCAGATACATGATTCTAGGTGTTTCAGGTTAGTTGCTAGAAATAAACTTGTCTTGGAAGGTTTTAGAGAGCTAGCCTTGGAGCTGCTACTGCTGCATCTAAAGCAGGTCTGGGCCACTGGGGAAGGACCAGGGGCAGGAGGAAGACTCATGTTGGGCCACTGTTTGAGAAGGGTAAAAAGTAATTACAGGCCAGTTGGCTGAGTTTCCAGTATTTCGCATAGGATAGAACAACCAACATAGCACTCAATTAATAACATATTAAAAAAAAAAAAGCTCTATAATTAAAGTCAATCAACTTGGCTTTAAGGAAAACAGATCCTGTTGAACTAATCTGATGTCATTTCTTGCAAAAATTACAAGTTTGCTTGATGAAGGCAGCGTTGTTGACAGTATTACAAGTCTAAGTCATTCGACTTGTTCTGTAGAACATCTTTATAAAGAAACTGAATGCTTTGCAGGTTGTATGGAGTATCTTGATCTGTACATGGAGAGCAGGACTCCATAGATGGAGAGCACTGTATGAGGTCAGGCAAAAATCTCAAATGTATTTTATACTGAAGTCACTTCTGAGTCCACAATCATATTAAATGTATTAAAAAGTTGATAAATGAATGAAGCCAAAGCGTAGCTGTAAATGGGACACTATTAGCAAACAGATGGGTTCTTATTGGGTTTCCACAGGTATTGGTGATCATCCCTTTACTATTTAATAGCCTTATCAGTTACCTGGATTAAAGTTAAGTCATTATGGTTAGATATGGGACTGGGGACAGTAAAAAACAAACAACGAAAGGACAAGCCTGACACAGCGCAACTGGGGTCTGTGGAAAGATGGGAGAAAACAGTTTAGGTGTTAATATGGCCAAATGCCTTAGTAGAATAAAGAATACAGGCCATACTTACAGGATGAGAGGGAGAGAGAGGACTCTATCCTCCGAAGCAGAGACTGAATATGAGACCGGGGGTCCTGGGAGGCAATCAGCTCGACATGAATTCCCCACACAAGGCTGTGGCCAAAAGGGCTAACGCGAGCCTCAGCTGTACAAACAAATGAAAATCAAAAGATGAGTAGGTAGGTTACAGTGACGCTGTATTTGGCTCTCGTTCCTCTGCTCTGTGAATAATGTATCAGGTTCTGCTGCTCCATTTTTCAAATAAAGTGTTGGAAAAATTGGAAGAGTGTTCAGGGGAGAGAGATTAAAGAACTGAAAACACTGGGTAGCAGAAGGCTTTGTTATAAACAAAAAGCTTAAAGAGAATTTTGTTATTTTGTTCGCAGTATAGGAGTATTCATACGGGGAATAAATTTGGTAACAGCGGGCTCTAATCTAGCAAAGGTGGAAAACACATTGGAACTGAAAACTAATCCAATCCAGGCTGTGAACAGGCAATTTTGTTTTGCTTTTTCAGCAATGATCTGTTATGGGCAATTAACCAGTAATTAACCCTTTACACCATAGGTTGTAATGTACTGTCCATCTCTGCAAAGCTGTGAAAATAACTGTGCTTGATTTAAAAAGGATGCACACCCATGCAGCTTGGGTTATTAGGCATGAAGCAGGAGCTCCTGCAGGTGAGATCTACTGCCTGCATCAAGCTGGAGGTCAGGTGAGTGGTCACTGCATCCGACAGTGTTTTGTGTTTCCATTAAGAAACATTCTCTCCCCTCTCAGGGTAGTAATCCTGGCAACCTTCCTACTCATGGCCTTCAAAATATTTCCAGGGGAAACCCCAGCCTTTTGGGGCTGAGGTGCCATCTAAGTACGGATGACACCCAACTGTCTGTCTTCTGCAGGATCTGCAGGCAGCCATCTCTGAATTCCCAGCACCAGGCTCCACACAAAACCTCACTGTGCAAAGCTCCTCACACTGAGATGCCAAGGAAACAACTTTTAGGAAACTGATGGGGGTTGTTACAGCTCTGCCACTGAGAGAGTACCTGTGACTCTTTGCTTCAGCAGTTCACTTCATCTGCTGCCTGCTACTAGGATCTCATCCCAGGGATCTGCCTGGGATCCCATCCCAGGTTCCCCCAGCCACAGAAGGTGACCTCAGAGAATTAGGCTGAGGGAAGGAGTCCCCCATACCTCACAGATATTTCCTCTCCCAACTTCAACCTTTCGGGATGAACTGATGGACTAGCTACCTTCTTCAGGAAAACAAGTTAGTGCCTTTAAGCAGGGTGAGTGGACGTGAGCACTGCTCCTGCAGGCACCTCCCAGTTCACTTGGGATATCCACATGTCTTCTTCCCTTTCACCCTGCCAAGGGAACTGGGTGCTGCCAAGAAAGCTTTTGGTTCTGTGTCCCAAGGATGGGGTCCGGTAGGTGGGCTCCTAAGGACCACGTGCTCAGTGGGGGGCCCTGGCTACTGAATTTGCTTCATCCCACAGCTTGCCAATATTTAGGTTTGGTGTTTTTTTAAGGATGCAGTGGAAGCTTTTGTCCGTGCTGTCTGTCTTAACCTGGGCCTTTGGCCAGAAAGTATTAATTCTGTCAATGTGCAGGAGTGGGGAAGGCTGGGGAGTGTTTGATTTGTGCCAGTTGCTGGCATCAGCTCATTTTAAGCTTCTGGAATAAACCCACTTATGACTGAATGCTGCAGTGTAAATTCTGCAAATAAAACAGATAAAATAATCTCAATTACTTGAACTCAGCATTGGTTCACATACGCCACTCCAGAGATTTAGAAGGCATCATTTCATACAAACATTTAATTATATTTAATTATGGTTCTACAGATATTTTTTCTGTTCAACAGGTGGGAAAAACCCATGTTTTTCAAACTTTCAGTCACTTTCAGTAAGTGATGTCTGGTCAAACACAGCATACATAGCATAGTGAAATCTCAGTGCTATGTTACAAACATAAAAGAAACATTCCATCGAAAGTAAACTATTGTAGTACAAAACTTCTGCAAGGTGAACTAAAGCAAGAAAGCTTGTGAAAATTTTAGGGAGGAAAAAGGCCTGCCCAAGTGTGGTGTGTATATATATATATATATATATATATATGCGCACATGCATTCACACACACCCCACCACCTGGCCTCTGGTATACCTGGTATTCCTATCAACAGATCTCAAGACTCAAAACTGTGATTGGCAATTCTTTAGTCACGAAAAGAGCAAAAGTTTTGGGAAAGCTGATCAAGAGCGAGGTTTCAGAGATACTAATAAAAGGTGAACCAAAGCTTGCTGAAGTACAGTTCGAATTGTGCATTTTTGCATCTTAATACTTTCTGCCCTCCTGGATGCGTTTTCCTCCCTTTTCCTCTGGCACAACCCCAGATACATCCTACAGCATTAGGGTGTTCTGCTAAGCGCATGTGCAACTGTGTTTTTAAGCCTTGTAAAGGCTTGCTTATGTCAAAAGATGTACCATTACGAAGATCGCATAGACTGGACTCCACAAATTTATTTTTACGGTTGAAGTTACTGTGGTATTCTTCCTAAACATAAATGATAGAAACTACATTGAAGCAAACAGCTTTAATACATGGATTTAAAAAATCTTTTTGAAATATTAAGAAGTAAGTCAGATGCGAGGCTTGTCCTTTTACTCCAGACACACAGAGAAAGAATTAAATGGGAGAATGTCAGACTAACCATCCCATCTGCCTTTGTAAATCACCCAGACCATACATAGAAATGCTATGGAAGTTAATGGAATGAACTCCAGAAGTGTCACTTTCACAAATCTCAACAGGCATCATTGACCTGAGGCTGGCTGCAGTTTCTGCCCCAATTCCAGTTTAATGTTTGACCCTCAGGCGACAGTGCTGCTGGAGAACACACTAAGAAACAAATGCAGGCAATTGGTTTGACATAATTCTTTTGAACGCAGGCAGATCGAATGTGCTGATGTCAACAGAGACCAGAAAAGAGTTTTACCCAATCTCCTTTCCTCCCTGAAGAAAACAATAAGAAAAAACAAAGCACAGCCCAAAACCGAGCCAAACACATGCCCACCTCTCGGCAGCAAAACTAATACATGCTGTCTAAGAAAGGGAGAACCAAGACAAACGTTTCAAAAGTATCATTTGGATGTATACACAGCATTTCATTTACAGCTTAAATTTACATGACTTGTATATATAATTGGCTCTTTGCACATAACACGCACGAAACATCTGTTCTGTAGAGGATATTAATCTAAAACCCCAGGAACAGCGTAATTCAGGCCTTTATGGCCATAGTACCTTCAAAAGAGTTCCTAACATAGTTCCCTCACCTTAAAGCAAACTACTCTTCTTCCCTTTCTCCCATTCTTCTAAAATCTAGGGGACTTCACAGACCTGCTTTCAATATGACTGTCAGGATGAAACCTTCCTGCCTTGCCACTCATTTAAATGCCCAAGCTCTACCAACTTCAAGGCTGCATAGTTTGATGTCAGAGAACATTGAGGCAACGCTGATTTTTCTGAACAGGGACAGCAAGAATAGAAGCTGGGGATATTTTTTCCATGGGAAAGATGAATTATGGTAGGAAACCAGATCAAGGAAGCCATGATGACTATCTTGAGAATAAAAGATTAAGCTAAAGATTTTCTTCACTACCTGGTCGCTGTTGCTCCTGAAATAATTTCTGTATAAAAGGAAAAGAGAAAAAAAACACACATCAATGGTACAGTTTTTCAGAACTCATAAGGGAAAATACCAGGGTTGAATGTGGCTTGTCCCTCAACTTTATACAATGAAAACAGAACAAAGAAACAGATCCCAAGCTGATTCCCTCCTCCCTCTCTTACCTCCTCTCCTAAGAAAGACTTCCACCTCTGCTACTCACAATTTTCCTTTTCTCCCATTCCTCCAGCTCCCCATCCATCCTTGCAGACAGACTGTCTGTAATGGTATCACACAAAACTCAGATGAGATCCTCAAGGCTTCCCCTTTCTGTGTGCCAAGAAGAGAAAGTCTTGTGAAGAAATGGATTCTCACTTCCCTTTTCTGCAGCTACTTGCATGGGTCACGCTACCACAATAAAAGTCTGCATCTGCTGTCTGACCACAATGGACAGACAGATAAAAAATTAACCTTTTGAATGACCATAAGAAGCATGGTCTCTGAGAGAAGAGTGCAGAACCTTTTCAGCTACGTTGGGATCTGCTTAAATGTTGTAATGTTCAGGGAATAAGTGTTGTAAGACCACCAATCATCAGGAATTATCAAACATTTTAGTCCCTGGAGCATGTGGTGTCCTGCTCCTTGTGTAACCATCCAGAAGGAAAACTTTGGAATCGCTGCTCTAGAGAGTCAGAGGACAAAGGCTGATCAAAAATACGACTGAATGTCCTAAGGAATTCCTTGAATTTCTCATGGTGTCGTGTTTTATTGTTTAAAGCATTTGTCAAGATGCAAAAGTATGGTTGAATCATTTTTCTAATACTAGGAATGAGAAGAAGCCTTTAACCAAAATAAAAGTTTACTATCTATCTTGACTCCTGTAAGGTCTTTGACTTGGTCCCATGCAACATCCTTGTCTCTAAATTGGAGAGATAATGGATTTGATGGATGGACTATTCGATGGATAAGGAAATGGCTGGATGGCCATATCCAAAGAGTTGCAGTCAATGGCTCAATGTCCAAATGGAGATGAGTAACAAATGGTGTCCCTCAGGGGTCCGTATTGGGACTGCTTCTGTTTAATATCTTTATTAATGGCATAGGCAGTGGGATTGAATGCACCCTCAGCAAGTTTGCGGATGACACCACGCTGAGTGGTGCAGCTGATACACTTGAGGGAAGGAATGCCATCCAGAGGGACTTTGACAGGCTTGAGAAGTGGGCCTCTGTGAACCTTATGAAGTTCAACAAGGCCAAGTGCAAGGTCCTGCACTTGGGACAGGGCAATCATCAGTATCTTTACAGACTGGGGGGATGTAATCTTTTTGGATTTCAGTAAAGCTTTCGATACTGTCTCTCACAGTATCCTCCTGGACAAAATGTCCAGCATACAGCTGGATAAACACATAATGCAATGGGTGAGCAATTGGCTGATGGGTTGGGCTCAAAGGGTTATAGTTAGATGGGGTTACATCGAGCTGGCAACCAGTCACTAGCGGGGTTCCACAGGGATCCATCTTAGGGCCAGTGCTCTTTAATGTCTTCCTAAATGACTTGGATGCAGGACTTGAAGGATTACTATCTAAGTTTGCCGATGACACAAAATTAGGAGGAGCTGTTGACACTCTTGAGGGCAGAGAGGCCCTGAAGAGAGACCTGGACAAATTAGAGAACTGGGCAATCACCAACCATATGAATTTTAACAAGGGCAAGTGCCAGATTTTGCACCTGGGACAGGGCAACCCTGGATGTACATACAGACTGGGGAAAGAGAGGCTGGAGAACAGCCCTGTGGAGAGGGATCTGGGGGTTCTGGTGGACAGCAAGTTGAACATCAGCCAACAGTGTGCCCTGGCAGCCAAGAGGGCCAACCGTGTCCTGGGGTGCATCAAGCACTGTATCACTAGCCAGTTGAGGGAGGTGATTGTCCCGCTCTACTCTGCACTGGTGCAGCCTCATCTTGAGTGCTGTGTGCAGTTTTGGGCACCACAGTACAAAAAGGATACAAAGCTACTAGAGAGTGTCTAGAGGAGAGCCACGAAGATGGCGAAGGGTTTAGACGGGAAGCCGTATGAGGAGCAGCTGAAGTCACTTGGTCTATTCAGCCTGCAGAGGAGGAGACTGAGGGGAGACCTCATCATGGTCTACAGCTTCCTCACAAGGGGAAGAGGAGGGGGAAGCGCTGATCTCTTCTTCCTGGCAATCAATGATAGAACCCAAGGGAACAGCTGGAAGATATGCCAGGGGAGGTTTAGGTTGGATATTAGGAAAAGGTTCTTCACCCAGAGGGTGGTGGAGGACTTGAACAGGCTCCCCAGGATGGTAGTCACGGCGCCAAGCCTGACAATATTCAAGAAGCATTTGGACAACACCCTCAGACACATGGTGTGAATTTTGGGGTTGTCCTATGCTGAGGCAGGAGTTGGACTCGATGATCCTTGTGGGTCCCTTCCAACTCAGGACATTCTATGATTCTATGATGAAGGGATTGAGAGAAGCCCTGAGGAGAAGGACTTGGGGGTATTGGTGGATGAAAAGCTGGACATGAGCCGGCAACGTGTCCTCACAGCTCAGAAAGCCAACTGTATCCTGGGCTGCATCAAAAGAAGTGTGGCCAGCAGGTCGAGGGAGGCAATTCTTCTCCTCTACTCCGTTCTCATGAGACCCCAACTGGTGTACTACATCCAGTTCTAGGGTCCCCAGTACAAGATCTTGCACCTGCTAGAGCAGGTCCAGAGGATGGCCATAAAATGGTCAGAGGGCTAGAACACCTCTCCTATGAGGACAGGCTGAGAGAGTTGGGGTTGTTCAGCTTGGAGAAGAGAAGGCTCCAGAGAGACCTTATTGCGGCTTTTCAATACTTGAAGGAGGCTTATAAGACAGATGGGAGAGAGACTTTTTACCAGGGCCTGTAATGATAGGACAAAGGGCAACAGTTTTAAACTGAAAGAGGGTGGATTTGGATTGGAAATAGGAAGAATTTTTTTGTGATGAGAACAGGTTGCCCAAAGAAGTTGTGAATGCCCCATCATTGTAAATGTTTAATGTCAGGTTGGACGAGGCTTTGAGTAACCTGGTCTAGAGGAAGATGTCCCTTTCCAGGGCAGGGGTGTTGGACTAGATGATCTTTAAAGGTCCCTCCAACCCAAACGATTCTATGATTGATAATTCTGTTATTAAATTGGATTCCCACCTCTGTGGCTGCTATGACAGTACAGCGACAGTGCACTTAGCGCAGCTGGGAATTAATGGTGCTGTAAGACAACTTGTGGAATAGGGTTGCAAACCTGTATTACTGTAGACAGAGATAAATAAAGCACCTGCACTCTAGGATTAAGGCAATGAAAAAGAGAGGTTAAGATACCCACATGATTTTGTCTAAATGCATACATGGTACAAAACAAAAAGCAAGAACCAAATGCACCCATATCTCTAAACTGCTGCTTGTATGAAGAGTCAAAGTTTATTATTTCTTCCATACTGCAAAGCTACAGTTGTTATGACAATCACAGCAGTTACTATGTCGTTCACACTCACTATCTTTTCAGAGCATGAGAGATCTGATCATCTGCAGGCTCTGAACACTTCCTTCTAAACATGCTCGTCTAATACGACTCCAGTTTTCAGCGACAGTAGGTTATCAGTTGTTTGGCTACTGCAGGCTGTTACAATATTTTTACAACAGGAAATGTGTATTCCATATGTAAGAAGACTACACTTACAAGAAATAATGCAGGAAAGGAAAGTGATCTAATTTCTATTCTGCTTCCTTCCTTCTGCAGTGTGCTGCATTGAGATGTTTGTTCCAAAACACAGATATTGGTTTCAAGGCCAAGATTTTATTTACCCTGACCCTACAAAACAAGCCTGCAGCTAAACTGCAATTCAAACACCTCAAGCTGTTGTACTGCATTCAAATTCATGCAAGTGATTTAGGCAAGCGGGCTTAAAATTTCTCTTTTCGAGGCTATTGAGCCTGTCTTAGCCATGGCTGGTAATTTTTGTGTCAACGCCTTTAAAACTCCTGTGAATTAAGAACACTTCCTGAAGATGCAAACAGTACATCAAGCAGGAAGCATCAATTTTGAAGGGTCTTTGTTGTGGTCCTGAACTTCAGTATTGCAGGCTGTAAGAAAGTGGCCATTGTGCTGCATTTAGGGAAAGAGCACAACGCCTTCATGAAGCGCTGCACCCATCCATGGACGTTACCCAGCTACCACTGCCGAACAAAAAAACCTGATGGTTATGCTTCACTTCTCTGCTTTTGCAAAGCCAGTTTTTAATTTAGGAAGTCTGAGGTAGCTTTTTAAAAGGAAACTTTCTCTTACACTTATCCTATTTATTACTGTGACAGACAATACATGGATATAATAAATTATAAATGGCCACATGCAACTGCCTCCTGTCTGCAAGCTAAAAGCTGGCAACAGACTCTATACCACTACAGGGCCAAATCTGCATCAGGCAAGTTGCTGAATTTGAGGAGTTTTGAGCGCCAGCGGCTTTGCAAGCTGACTGCTCATTGCTGAAGTTCTTGGGAAGGGATAAACAGACGGGTTAGGAAAGGACAGTACTCTGAGTTGTAGCTGTAGAAATAACATCCAGGGTTCATTTGTTCTCTATCTTCCATGCTGTTCTCGTATGGAAGACAGAGAACCATTAAAAACCATTAAACCATTAAAACCCTCCCCACTATATCCTGCATTTTTGGTAAGATGACAGGACTAAGTCTTTCATATTTATGTGTTAGAGAGGTAGGGAAATTAAAAATATAAATAAAATCAAGGGATGCTTTAAAAAGTTATGTTTGTTTTGTTTATGATGGCAGTAGTGTGCTCTTCTGGCAAGGCAATATTGACTCTGAAATGCAGAAGATTTCCCTAAGGCTGGGCTGGAGCTTCTGCTTTTTGTTTGCATTTGGGCACTTAACCATGTTCAGTGAAGATTTTCTTGAGTGTGAAAAATGAGGCTACATGTTTTCTTTTGTATATATTTTTTTCAGAGCAGTTTTTCAGATGCCAGGAGCATAAACGTAAGCAGAAGAAAACAGTCGCAACTTTGTCAGCTTCCCAGCATTATATTTTCTATGCTGATGCTTTTGTTTTCTTGCAAGTTCAGCATTGCTTTAATGGCAGCACCCTGGATTCCCCCTGCCCCCAACAAGTGATACATATTAGTACATCTGTTTTCTCTGTAAAGTCTTTCTGCATTCTTTGCAGGGCACAGGAAGGATGTGGGCTCCTTTTCACATTCAAATGAGGCAAATTAGCCTTTGCCTGGTTCCTACAGTATAATGCTTATTTTACATTTAAGCGTGAGAAAAGGGGAGGAAATAAAACCCAACACTTTAGGTGGGTTACATGTTTCATTTTGGTACCAGCCTCACTTAGCCTTCTTTTGCGAACCGCTTTCCACATGACATAATTTCAGGACGGGGTTCAAAAGTTTAATGATGTAAAATGACCAAATAGTTTGCACAAAGAAACAGCAGCCACGGATACGTTAAAGACGAGAAAAGGCTGAAAATGCCAACCTGAATTAGCAGGGTTCAATCAATCCAGGAGGTTCCTGAAGTGCATTGATGGTAACTTCCTAACAGAGGTGACTGAGCCGACAATGGGAAATGCTGTGCTGGACCTTACACTTACAAACAAGAATCAGGCCATGTGCAGGTCAGGGGCAGCATGGGCTTTCCAAAAAGCCCGGTCACAACATCCCCAAAGAGCAGACTTTGGCCTCTTAGAGAATCCTGTGGGATACAGCCCTGGAGCAAAAAGGGGTCCAGGAAAGCTGGCTGATTTTTAAGGATCACCTCCTGCAAGCTCCAGAACGCTCCATCTAAATATGCAGGGAGTCAAGCACAGGCAGCAGGAGGTCCACATGGGTGAACAAGGAGCTCCTGACTAAACTCAAACATGAAATGGAAGTGTACAAGAGATGGAAGCAGGGTCAGATAGGGTTAGGAAAGCCACAGTCCACCTGGAGTTGAATCCAGTGAGGGCTGTCAAAAGCAGCAAGAAGGGTTTCCACAGGTATATCAGCAGTGAAAAGACGACTATGGAAAATGTGGGCCTACTGCTGAATGGGGCATTAGTGGTGTACCCCAGAAGTCAATACTGGGGCCAATACTTTTTAACGTCTTCATTAATGATTTACATGATGGCAGAGAGTGCATCCTCAGAAGGTTTGGGAGGAGTGGTTGATACCCCAGATCGTTCTGCTGCCATTCACATGTGCCTTGACAGGCTGGAGAAATGAGCCAACACGAACCTCATGAAGTTCACCGAAGGCAAATGCAAAGTCCTGTGCTTGGGGAGGAATAACCCCGTGCTGGGAGGTACCTGCTGAGTGTCTGACCAGCTATAAAGCAGCTCTGCAGGAGAAAAACTGGGTGTCCCAGTGGACACTAAGTTGAACATAAGCCAGCAATGCTCCCTTATGGCAAAGGCGGCCATCAGCATCCTGGCCTGCATTAGAAACAGCACTTCTAGCAGGTTGAAGAAGATGATCCTTCCCCTTTACTCAGCACTGGTAAGACACGTCTGGAGTGCTGGATTCAATTTGGGGATCCCTGAAAATTTGGGGCTCCCCAGTACAGAATAGACATGGACTTATTCAAGTGGATCCAGCAAAGGGTCACAAAGATGGTTAAGGGTTTGGAGCACCTCTCCTATGAGGAAAGGCTGAGAGAGCTGGGACTCTTCAGCCTGGAGAAGAGAGGGCTCAGGAGAATCTTATTAATGTGTATAAATACCTCATGGGAGGCAGCAAAGAAAATGAGGCAAGACCTCTGAGGGGTACCCAGTGACAGGCAACAGGCACAAATTAAAATACAGGAGATGTCATTTAAACGTAAGAAAAAAACCCTTTTTTTACTCTGAGGGTGTTGAACACCAGCAAAGGCTGCCCAGAGAGGCTGTGGAGTCTCCATTGCTGGAGATACTCAAAACCCAACTGGACATGACTCTGAGATACCAACTTTAAGTTGACCATTGTTTGGGCAGGGGGTTGGCCTAGGCGATCTCCAGAGGCCCTTTCTAACCCCAGAGATCTGTGATTCTTCCAGGTCATATGTAGACCTGCTGCACTTCCTAACGTCCTTCTCTCCCTCCTTTTAGAAACTAGAGACAAATGCAGCAATTCAGTAATGTAACAAAAGCACGGTACATGTTTTGCAGGGAAACAACGTGGTTCAAATTCCTGCTTTTTTAGAACCTGTGCTCTAATCCAAGTGGTAAAGCTAACAGATGGGATGCAAGAAAAACCAAACAACTGCTTGGTAAACAATGGTTTACCACAGGCAGTTAGCACTAGATGGAAATTCAGTGCACACTCTTTATGCCACAGCAACTTCTTGCACGTTTAAGGCACACTATGCACGAGGTAACGTACTCCATATACAGGGAGCTGTTATGAGGCAGTCAGGTGGTGTAAATTTACATTTGGCTTTACTGATGGCAACCTCCCATGGCAAACAAGCCCTTAGTTCTGCTGATGGTCACATGCCAGAGGACAGGTTTTACCAAGAGAGCTGGAAGAAGTTTTGAAACACCTGCCAATGCATGGAAAGGCTGTCTCCAGCTCAGCTGCCATCATCATCCATGGTTCTGGGATGCAGCAGTCTTGCAGCAACTGATGGGCTGTGTCCTTGGTCTGGGGACCTGCAAGACTCACGACCCAAGTCCCTGTTCTGCTCACAAACTAATCCTTGAAATAAGTTACTTCTTGTTTCTTCTTGGTTTTCCCCCTGTTCTGACTTGAGTCACCGTACAATGACCTCTTTTCTTGGCCTGTGTGAGCACAGCCCTGCCATGGCCTCCCACTCAGCCCCGTGGGAGCCCTGAAGCCTGCTCTGGCTGCAATAGGGAGGCCATGGAGGAGCAGCAAGAGTTTCTACTCCCTCAGAGCTGATGCTGGTTTTCCAGACACCTGGCTGTCCCAAGCACACAAGGTCCTACTGTTCTCACCCACCTCTCTCCCCTCCAAGGCCAAAGGCATCCAAATTGATTAGTCTTGCGGCATACAACAGAACAGCAACACCATTATGTGTGTCAGCCTGAACTCCCCTTCTTCTTCTAGCTCTCTTCTTAAAACAGCAGTGCAAAGTTCCAGCTTGGAGACTTAGAGTAAAGATAATCCAGTTTGGATTTAGATCCAGACTTCGCCCAAAGCCTTAGCTCACTCAGCGTCAGGCTCTGGCTGTCCTCATGTGGTAGGAGCACCAAGGCTGCTTGATCGGAGCCTGATGTCTTTAACACTGGTTTACTTAAAAGTGTTGTGCCAAAGGGGTACGTGGAGGGGCCTGAATAATTAAGGAAGTTCTCAAAAAAAACGCGAGTGAAAATTTCTTTTAGGCATCCTAGGAACAGCCAGTTTCTCTCTGCTGAGGCATCCATAGCACTTTTAATCCATAATTTCCATTGTAGCCTGCTAAAATAGTGAGATTTGTTATTCCTGTCACATGCCCTTTCTGAAGACGCTGGGAGGATGTGGGAGAGGGAAAAGAGAAAATTAGTTATCAGTCACCACTTGCCAAGAGTAGATTAAGCACTCGAGTTATACTTTCATGTATAAATGACTCAAGGGAGTTTCATTTATTCGTTTTCTCCTAGCTTATACTTTTCTCCTCCTGTCCTATAGCCCTTGTACTCAGTCACAACCCGCCTGCAGTGGACAAGTTGGAGAGTGGTAAACAGTTCTGGATTTTTCCCCTTTCATCATGAGATTTCATTTGGACTCCCTTTCCCAGACCTCAGAGCATGCCTGATTTCTGGGAGCAGAACAGAGAACAAGAATAGAGTTAATCTTTAGAGGTGTGATAAAAATCACTCTCTCACACAGACAACTGGAGAAGGATTTCAAAAGAGCTGTTGTGCCAAGCACCTGATAGCGAAACCTGGAATTGAAGCCAACCCACACCTTCCTGCTCATAGACAAAGCTGGCTCATTTTCTCCCCAGTGCTCCTTCTTCTCTACTAATTCTACCTGGAAATAAAATGTAAGTCACCACCGAGCATAGCTTCACACCAAAATGTGCTGTGCTTTGAAAGAGGTCACTATTTCCATAACAAAACCACAAGTGCTGATGCATTACAAGTGGGGTCACCTCATCTCTCTTTTTTTTTTTTTAAAAATATAATTAGTAAAAGCACATTAAGCAAACCTATTAGAGAGATGGGATAGGAGAACGGGACACATGGAGATTTGATGGCTTTGGTGCAATCTAAGACACCGAGGAGTGGGCAGGTGAGCCGAGCAGCTGGGCAGGGAGGGGGGGGGAGGGCAGCAGGAGATGTGGAAAGGGCTAGCAGCTTGCACTCTTAACGCCAGCGTGCCAGCTGGCAGCTGCACGTTGCTGGTTGCATGTGGGCTGTGAATATAACAGAGGAGATGAGCCTTTAGGGGAGGAGCTGTCTGATAAATCATTAATGAATGAAAATATGAAGTAACCTGTCTGCCTAGGAGGCAGAATCGTCTAATGATGAGGATGGTGGACTAGGAAGCTGGAGATGAGGTTCCTCTCTCACCCACAAGACCACTAGCACACCAGCCCCTTTTGCTGTGCTTAAGAAGATACACCCGCCTCCTTACATTGACAGACTGCTTCTTAAAATCAACATAGAAACCCCATGATCTATATGAAAACATGATAATAAAATTCACAGCACCCTTTGTGAAAACTGCACCCCGGCTCCTCTTTTGTTGCGGGCAGTGCACAAAGAAACAATATCCATTCTCAGAGACAGCCTTCACTAAAACAGGAGTTTTCTCAAAGCCATAACAAAACCTAATATGACCTTTTGCCAGTGCCAGTGGCATTTAATTTTAAATCGATTAGCAACATACACAGTACTAATTACCCATGGGTATTTTGCAGCAATCAGACTGTTGGTTGGAAATGTAAGGGTATGTCTGTGTGTGGACAGGGACGCTCTGCTTTCTCTGCGCTCTCCAAAGTGAAGAGAAAAATGCTAGAGAAATGATGTTGAAAGGTGCATTTGTGTTTATGGGGATAGCTGCAGGGGCACCAGACACTGGCGGTCAGAAAGCGACGAGGTTGTCAGGGGAAGGGGCAGGAAGTTAGCGCGGTTTGCTCTGCACAAAGACCTAGCAGGATGTGTCATGCAGCACAAAATCAATATCGTGTATCGTCCCTGCATGAAAAAGTAATTGTCAGTTTTGTGCAATTCTCAGGCTTATTTGGAAAGATCCTCACAAAGGTGACGCCTGATTTGTGCGAAATCTTTAACTGTGCTCTCTTCCCTGTCTTAAAACCTCTGAATGTTCAGGGACTAAAATAGCTTTAAAATAAATACCTAAGAAAGACATGGCACAAATCAAGTGAATCCATCTGATGTTGGCACATTCGTGGGATAAGAGATACAAGTGCTTTATCAATCAATTAAAATCATGATTTTCCAGAGCGAACAATGCATAGACTGCAGCAGAAACCATAAATAGAAGACATGTATGGCCACAGCAGAGCCTATGTGTATAGAAACTTAACCAAGCACCTGAGCAGATCTGTGGAGTTTAACTGCGTACCTATTTGTGGCGCTACAGTCCAGTTTAATTATTCTGCCAAACCCCGCTGAGCCACAACAAGGTTATTACCGTTTACCAAAGGACCTGCTCAGGCAATTTTACAAGGAAATTGTCTGTGCCTAATCTAATTGCTAAGAAGTAGCTAAAATTACATTAGACCTGGAAAGACCACAAATAATCAGGAAGCTCCAAAAGGTTCAAGAAGCTTCACGAGGCTGTTCCTGTAAATCACAGTGGTGGCAATTTGAGGATGAGCTCCCTGGAGAGGCTCCAAGTCACAGTCAGACACTGTTTTCCACCCAGAACAAACATAATGCAGGTGAGATGACTTACAGAGCACAAAAGTATGATTTCTCACATACATAAGCCTTCTACTGGTTACTGAATATATTTACATAATAAATGGGGTTTGTAAATTATCCACTGATGATGTCATACAGATTTAAATAATCTGCACCGTCAGTCGCTGCTAGTTGCAAGGTGTATCTGCCACTTTAACAGCCTTTGCAAAAGATTTAACTGGACTCCATTGAAGAATCCTATTTTTCAAGCTTTTGTTTAATCATAAGATGAGCAACATCTAACGAAACATTTAACAAATGGATTGGGATCGCTTAGATGTTTCCAGACCCTTGCAGGAAAACAGTACACAACATCAGAAGGATGATGGATAATTGGAGACTGCTGGACATGTTAAGCTACAGTCAAGCTCGTTAATACAGTGAACGTAGAGCATTACCTGCCAAATAACCATAGAAGTACCTTTGGTGAGTCCCTTGCTAGTTTATGTCTTGCCACACTGACCAAGAACAGATTTCTGCCAACACCGTTACCAACAGCTACTTTGACACATTGCGTGGACTGCCATGATTTCAACTTGCATACCGCCTGCTATTTTGCTCATGTGTTCTGGGTTTAAAAAAGGAGGGGGGGGAAGAAAGGAGAAAAAAAAAAAAGCTCCCTTCACACTCCACTGACATAGATGAGCCTAGGACGGGTGACCTGGATTCAAACTGGTTAAATACAAGAAAGGGCAAGTTGTGAGCAGACAAAGCAAGCTCCGAGGGGATTTCTCTCAGACTTTCACAGTTTTCTGGTGCTTCAACCAACTCTGACTTGCAGAGCATATTAAATTTGCTGCTCTCCGTGTCCAATATCATTAGAGAACTGTCTGTCAAAGAACAGATTTCTACCAGAGCTGGTCATCAACCTGAAGAAACTATATAACTAATTGCCAGCTGTGCCTAGGGTGTCTTCCTCCTCCACCATGGAACTGAAAAGATGTGTGTGTGTATATGTATACACACATATATATATTTTATAAGCATATATAAATATATATATATATCTTTTTATTCCCCTCCCCCCAATTTTCTTGCTTTAAATAAGGAATGTTCTTGTCTGGGTGACAAGTAAAAGCATCTCCAACCCAGAAGAGCCTAGAGATACACCTTAAAGCTCTTGGAATTTAGCCCAGATGTAAAAGATCCAAAAAAAAAAAAAAGAAGATAGCAAAACATTGGCTATATCCACAGGCAGATTCTAACAGGGTTATATTCTGGGAAAAAAATACCATGAGAATTGCTGGTTACAATGGAAGTGAAGAAGCAGCAATAATTTGGCATACAAATTCTCTACACAGCAGCACTCTTACAGCTCCTGCTGCAGCAGGATGGTGGCCTGGAATGGTACTGGTCTCTAATAGTACTGAGGAAGAGTTTTCTTAGAGAAGAAGAGGTAGTTAAAAGTCATGGCTTAGTTTTTTTTTTTCTTTAATGAGAAGTACAACCAGGGAAATATTTAATACAGCAATAGAAACTTTTGATGGTAAGCAACAGAAATATTTAATACAGCAATTAGAAGTCCCCTGCAATACATGTGACTTTCGATGATGTCTCAAATATATGCCTTAAAGGAAAAACATAATTTTCTTTTGATTTCTGGAAACTTAAAGGTGCTGTAAAAGGGGTCTTGCAACACTGGAGTAACAAATCTGTGTTTCCCACAAAATTTAAAACTCAGGTCTCACATACATTCACCCAAATCACACATGCATAAAAGCATGGGTAAAAGCAGATGCAAGTTTAGGGACTTAAACTGGATGGGAAAAGCAAAGTAACAAAAATCGATCTGAGTGTGAGCTCTTCCCAAGACCCCCAGCTGTGCACAGCAAGCAGCTTGAGTGCTTTGGTCTCTCTGCCTGGAGACAGCTCCTTTCTCAGAGCTCTGCCCAACATCCACCTTCTAAAATGTCTTCAAGGTGGGCTGCTTTCTGTGTACTAGGCTACACACAGCCCTTTTGCACGCTGCTGCAAGAGAGATTAGACAAAGGGTGCTACATCTTTTACTGAGCATGAGCCACGTGAAACTGCTCAGAGCAAGACAGGAGCCACAGTTACGTGCAAGATTCGCTATTGTTGATAATAGTCAATGGCATATTCCACACGCATGACCAGACAAGTTTCTCCAAATAACTGTTTCTGGATAACATCTACACCACATGCAGAGGATGACACACACGTGGAAGGCACATGCTGCACTAACACAGAAATGATGAATACTTTAGTATCAACATGCAAGAATTCTGCTTTACGCTAGCAATGCAGCTTGCGTCTTCGGCATGCTCTTCCTTCCTCGGGGTGAGCAAAAGGCTGCTGCAAGCAGCCCCTTGATTCAACACAAGCTTTTCTTCTGCTTTGTCAGCTTTGAATAGTGCTCTCTCCCCCTCATCTGAAACTCTTGGTTTATAACCAGTCTAATCCAAAAAAGAAAATGAAGATATATACTGTCATTTACAACTGTGCATTCTAATCCCCCAACGACATCTAATGACATATAGGAAAGCTGGTGGTTAGACTCAAACTAAGCCTCCCTGTGTAATTACAGTCAGTTAGAGGGCAAAACTCAAGAGCAAAACATTTAAAAAAGCAAATGGAATGACCTTGGGCTCCTGCAAAGGCATATAGCAGATACCACAATGGTCATAGAGGATATCTTAAAAATAAGACTGTGGATGTTGCATAGTCTTCCCAGCCAAAAAATACGCCACTTCACTCATACACAAATCTTTTTCTCTGTGTTTTGACACATTTGCCATAATCACCATGGTAGAAAATAATGAGAAGTCTACAGCATCTATCAGCTGTCAGTCTCTATGTTTTCTATATGTCTACAGATGTATTTGGAGATATCCTGCTCTATAGATAGAGCAGAATTTCATGTAATGGATCTTTCATCAGTCTCTGCCTTACAAGAATAAAGACAAGTAGTTGCCTAAATATTTCTCACCAAAGGATATAAATGGAAAGAAATGGGGGGGAAAAGGGGATTATGTTTGATAGTAAGTGGCATGCAGAGAGAGATTAATGCCCTAAAATTGCAGAATTAGCAGAGGGGGAGAAATGGACAACAACTCCTAAGTGTCATACACAACAACAAATACCACAGCAAAATGAGGACTTTCCTAAACTGATGATTCAGTCCAGTAACAGCTAACTAGACTCAGAATCCATCACAGCAAGTGATACACTATAAAATTGCTCACCACCCGCTGACCGATGCCCAGCCCGTCCCCGAGCAGTGATAGCTGCCCCCCAGCCAGCTCCCCCCAGGTTACGTACTGGGCATGATGCCGTGCGGTATGGCATAGCCCCTTGGCCAGTTTGGGTCAGCTGTCCTGGCTGTGCTCCCTCCCAGCTTCTTGTGCACCGGGCAGAGCATGGGAAGCTGAAAAGTCCTTGACTTTGAGTAAGCTCTACTTAGCAACAACTAAAACATTATTGTCATCCTAAATCCAAAACACAGCACTATACCAGCTACTAGGAAGAAAATTAACTCTATCCCAGCTGAAACCAGGGCAAGTCACTTGCTTCAATTATCATGATTTTTGCACAAAAGAAAATACAAGGTAAGAAATGCAGTTTGATAAAAAAAAGCAAAACTTATGTCAGTAAATCAATATGGTCTGAAAGGTTGTTACAGGATTAGATACCACCTTGTAAGACTAGAAAGGCAGGATTCTCAGCACTTAGCACAGCATTCAAAACCCTAGCAGACTGAGCTAGTAGATTGCATATTTCTCACTGCTGCTGTTGCTCGCCGTGATCAAGGATACACACACTCTTCAAGGCTTTTCAAGCTTTTGCAAGAGGGAAAATTTCAAAGCAGGCTTCTCCCTGTCTTGTAATACTAAATGGGCTGGGCAGGAATGACATTTACACAGTTGAATCTTTTATTATTTCCTCTTCCCTAAAAACAATAGGAGCAATATGACTTGCTATATTAGATATACTCCTATAGGTGGGTGGAGAATAGGTATAAAGGTCACAAGGACAAAACACTATTTATTATAAAGCTGTCTAAACCTCTGTTAGCACTGAGGTTTTCAGGGTGATACCTACAGCATGAACATCAACTTCTCATGAATTTAAGATCACTGGATATTTTCTAAAAATCGCCATCAGTGATTTCCCTGATAATTTGTCTTGGGAAGAGCTGGCTCTCCCAGACCAGCGGAGGCTGTGTGGGACCCCTTGGAGCCCATGAACGCTGCTCACTGTTGCTAGCAGGGCTGCTGCAGGATGATGCGGAGTGCTCCCGGACAGACCTTTCCACCTCAGGTGATGGAGGAATCTCCCCCACCCACTGAGCACTGGCCTTCAAGATCCACCCATCTTCATTTTTATTTTGAAATGGGTGTTGTGACGCAGCACTGCAGGCATTCTCAAAACATGCACTAATGCATGATCTTCACACTATCTTCTTTAGTTTCTCTTCTTGGTTTCTCTGGATTGCTTCCCAGGCTTTCTTTTATCTTTGAGCTTAGCAAACTGATTAATATAAATAACTCAATGTCCAAAAATATTCAGCTTTGGTAATCTGCAATGAGATCTCTCCTCTTCTTCATGCTCCTTTATACGCAGTTTCATTATGTTCGTGCCAGATGAGCATTTAAGCGAGAGGGAGACATAATGAGAGATGAAGAACTAGAGCAGTGTGCTTATGCTATGAGGTGGAAACACGCTTGTGCCTAGAGATCCATACCAAACTCTTATTGAAGAGATAATTTGTCTATATGCAAAGTATTTAGTGCCCAACATAAAGTTTCGCAAAAGGCACAGAGAAATCTCCTAAACAAATCCCATAATAATTAAATCTTCTTGATACTGCAGCATCCTATATCACACACATACATCATTCTGTCCTCCATTTAGTTTCAGCAACCTCTGCTGTGCTCGGCTGATAAAATAATCTCCCAAATGATTGTAGCTCTAAAATCTATTAAATCCATGAAGTATTGATGAGGCAGAATTAATGTCGAGAGAATTACATTACCCGCCCCCTTCCCACTGTATTTAGTCAAAGAAACTCTCTAGAAGTAAAGCAGCACCATGGCTGTACTACAAAATACAGCACGCTCAGGTCAGGAAATCTACATCCGTCCACACACCTTAAACTCTACCTATAGCTGTATTTATCACTACAACACGTATTCATTTAGTAGGAGTCTTATCCACAGAAACAGCCTTATCTGATGCCCAGAAATCATGCTCTCTATTCCTTTTAATCTCAGGTATGATTCGTGTCTTACACACAGCGCATTGTGCAAACCCGGCACCAGGTAAGAGCCCTGCCCCTCTCTGCGGTGTTCCCCACTCCCTGCGCTGCAGGGCTCATTAGCTGTGGGTTGAGAGCATTACCTACTAAGACCCTGTGGCTGCCTGATTATAAACTTGGCACAAACAGTTCCAAGTTTGGCAATATTCTCCATGCTGGATGTTTGCTGGGAGATTTTTTTTTCCTTGCTTTGTTGCTGTTTTGGATTTTTGGCATGACTTCAGCCAAACTTTTTCAAGCTAATTCTGAAACAAAGCATGGGAAACGAGTGATTTGTTCATGTTAAAAGCTTCTTGTCACTCCTTGAACAGCTCCAGAGGTTTTGTGATTTGGACCATAAACTTGCAAGGTGTCAAGGCAAAATCTTTGTATTTTGATCTCTGCAGAAAACTCCCAAACATGACTAAATTACTAACCTCTGAAAAAGTAAATCTCCATTCGCATGAGCTCACTAAGGAGGTGATGCTTCCTAGCAACTAAATTCCCCGGAGATCCCACCTATAATGTCCCAGGATCCCGCTGCCAGCTGGGTGGGACCTGCCTGCTCCAAGCTGCACTTACGCTTTAATATTAAATAATCAGAGCTGGGTGAGAAATGAGGTGCAAGGCTGTTCTGTATCTAAATCTGAACTCATAATGGGTTGGATGGTAGTGGCCCCTGCAGTGTATCACATACAAGTTTTTATTCAGTCCTCTAGAGGGAAGGAAGGGGAACAGAAGGTATGAGAACATGCCAGTGTGAAGGAACAGGAGTTTTTGTATCAGCTGCACAGTGATAAAAATACCCTGATGCACATATAGAAAAGAGCAAAGTTGATGTAACACTCCCTAAAGCAACGTCTGAATTTTCAAATTTAACGGTTTTCTTTCAACAGAGCACTTGGAGGGCTTGTTACCTAGATTTAAAAAAAACAACCAATTTACCACTTGCAAAATCCTATCATGGATCTTCAAGCTGCTGTAACATCATGATCCACTGCAAATATCTCTGCCATTGAGCCAGCTAAGAAAGCTGGGAGGTACAGCTTCATGTAGTGCTCTGCTTCATCTCCTGTCTTAACCGTCCTTCCCTATTTCTTCTCCGGTGGATACAGCAAGAGGGACATCCAGATGGATGGCCCACAGGCCAGCTCTCTTTTGCTGAGCAATTCCAACAATTGGATCACCTCAACTTCAGGGGAGAAAAAAAAAAGGGAAAATAAAATCTAAACTAAAGGGATTACCAGTGAGATGTAGGAAAACACTTGGGAAAATGACAGACTGAGACACAAAGATCTCTTCTGCAGGAGACTGGAACATAACCTCCCTGTGTAGGTTATCCGATTTAATAAATTGAACACAAATATAACAATGCTTCACGTCTCTTAAGAGAGCAGACTAAATCCAACCTGGTTTGGACTGGAGACATGCAGTTCTGGGCAGGGAATGAGCCCCATTCCTTAGAAATCTTATGGACCAGATTTAACGTTTACAACACCCAGCAGCACCAACATGCACATCTTTCGCACAGACTAGACTGGAAGAAAAAAAAACAGACTAAAATTGAAGGAATTATGAGCATAGCATAGCAAATCTTGGTAAACCCAAGATATTTTAAAATGCTCAAGCATTTCTGCACACTTTCCTTCCTAAGGACGCATGATGATCTTCAGCCCATAGGAAGAGATAATGAAGATACGCAACAGAAGCACACGATGAGGTGCATCACTGCCCAAATTAATGACTCTGGAAAATGAAAAGCTACTAGAAATAGGACCAAAATGCATCAGGTCAGCCGTAATTACAGAGAGCAGCTAATGATTCTGGGAAAGCCTCTTGTGGGCATGGCAGAATACAGGTAATAAAGCAAAAGTTACAGCGGATAATTTTAGCAGTGAGAGCGCATATTCCACGCTTTTTGCAGATCATGTGTAGTTGCTCTATAATACTTTATGTCAGAAACCTGACATAAGAAGAAGAATCAACAAGAGAAATTTTTGGTAGACATCAAGGATGTAAATAATTGTATCATACAAATTGGACACCCAGGAATGCACAGAGCATCACAGTCTTTCTAAAGGCAAATTTAATATGCATAAAGATACTGAAAATCTGTTTTTATATAATTTCTAAAAATCAAAGCAGGCACTGCCTCCTAAATTTTTATTTGTTTAAAATAAAGATAGAAGAAATGCGACTGTCCTTAATGAGAACAAAAACTAAACCAAAACACCAGACAAGTGTCTTAGCAGCTGAAATCCAAATTTTCCACGATATAGCTGAGCAACTAGGAATAACTGAAACCATTGTTTAAGATGTGCAGTTGTTTCTAATCCACAGAGAAGTGTGCAGATAGGAGCACAGCATCTCAGATTTCAGCTGAAACAACAAAAAGCCCCGAACTTGGGGAGGTACCCCTGCCTAAATTCAGAGTGAAAAGAGCAGTGGACTTCCAGGCCTCAAGGTATACATTCAGCTTCAAAGCCTGTGTTTGAAGCATTCACAGCTTTCCTGGGAAGAGGAAATCTATAGGAAAAGGATGAGCACACAGCAGCACACCTGGTGCAGGAAGATGCGGGTCAGGTTTTCAATACAGCAGCCCCTCTATTCACTTCACAGCTTGATCCTCCTCTGATCTTGATGGCTGTAACCAACTACAGGGTCTAGATAGACAGGGACAGAACACCATACTACAGCATAAGTCATGCTTGGAAACATCAAAAGCTCTTGTGAAAGGCAAGAGTTTCAAGGGGATTCTGGGCTGGCAAAGAGCAGTCTGACTAGAGAAAAAAATAAGCCGCAGTTCACCCCAAGGTTTTCTATCCTACATCAGCCATGCTTCTTGGGACTCCTTGCAGTCATGTACGTATTTGATGTGGAGGGATGGCCATTCCATGACTGGCTGCCGAACGCTGTGCTCAACGCAAGACAGGTCAAACCTGTAGTGCCACGCAAGTATCTGCTCTGACATCCACAAAGCCGCTTTACAGAAATCTCCTCAAAAGAGGTCTCTTCTCACTCTGCTCAGAAAGATATCATCAGCTTAGCTGAGGGAGTTTTAAATTGAGCCAAGATTTCCCTCCCAGCATTCAAGTATATTTCTCTAATCAGCTCCTAAAACCACTAGGAATTTTTGATCTGGAGGCTGCATGACCTTTTCTAGGACTTTGATACAAGATGAATAAATAACCGCTGAGCCTCTGAGCTCAGCTGCTACGTCAAGATAAATTCAAAACGTTCTCTTGATGTCCAGTCCTTCTTGGATTCAGTGGGTTAGGGACAGAGACTGGGCAAAACTGTTTCCTTGTCATATATGTTTTGTAATTATTTCTAAACTCTCTGGGAATTTGGAATGCCATAAGCAAACCTACAGTGGGGTCAGATATTTCAGAGATCCTTACAGATGAGAAACTCAAGGTTCCTGATTATTCTACCTCAAAATAAGATTTTGCAGTTTGAAGTGGGAAGGGGGGAAGGAACAGCTGTGAAAACAAGCAAAGTGTGCAGAGTCTGTTTACGTATTGTAATGGCTGCAGGAAAACAATATTAAATTCTAGGGCAAAGTCCTGGAGCATGAAGTGGTACAAACCCAGCTCCAGACGGGCTTGAAGAAATTCCAGGATGTTCACATTCCAGCAGTGAGAAGTGTCTCTTTTCATTGGCTTATATCTCTAAGCAAATCAGGAAAATAGGTAGTTTTCAGGAGCGTCAGTTTGTCAGCTAACCTTCTCCCAAGTTTTGAGACTCAACCAAGTCAAGCAGCCATGCTCTCCAAGTCTGAACACGAACTATAGGTTGAGAAACATTGCCCAAGTAGAACCTCTGTGAACCAGATTGTGGTTCCCCCCCCACCCCCCCTTAACAAGTTTACTGCATCTGTGTGATACCACATTTACTTGGAGCCACAAGAAATATCTTTCCTGATTTTGGAGTCTTCTCCAAGACTCCTGTCTCACAGGCAGAGAAGATGCAAAGTCCGCATTGATTGTCAGTGAGCAGCAACAACAAGAAGCAACAAGGAAGCACTTTTTCACTCTGAGGATGGTCAGACATGGGAGCAGGTGCCCAGAGAGGCTGTAGAGTTTCCAGCCTTGGCATCTAGTTCAATTTTGAAAATCAAGGCCCTGAGCAACCTGACCTAATAGAACTTGTTTCAAGTGCGGGTTTGGATAAGATGACATCTGGCAATTTCTTCCAACCAAAATTATTCTGTGATTCTAAGAAACACTGACCCTTTCCTTTTGCTGCTCTTGAACTATGCTCTTTTATTAAGGCCAGCCATGGAGACTAGGCTGGTCTCTATCTGATGCATCTTTGAAGGGAAATTAAAGCACAACAATTGGATGACCAGGCCTGCAGATAAACTTTTTTTCCTTTGTGTTACACGGCATCACTATTTCTGAATTATGACTCTACTCCTTGACCTGTGAGCACCATAGCTTTTTCACACCCCACACAGAGATCAGCCAGTCTGCAAGGACACCGGACAACCTTTAGGATCAAACTATTGTTACTACCACCAAAAAGAAAACTAGATATAGATCCTATCCTCTTTTGCAGTAACAGAAGTCAGCACAAAATCTCATGGACTAATGAGCTCATGCTGCTGGTCTGTAGCTCATCTTTGGCCTTACAACTAAATTCTAGTTAAATAATTGTTGTTTGTATTTCCCAGTATATGGATATAGGTGCAAGCTTACAACATGCCCAATTGTAAGGAAAGCCAAACTGTAGAGAAAAAATTGCTTAAAAGAACGAGCTACAGCAGAATTTACCTAGGTACCTGCTGTACAGGACTTTTCGTGCGTTTGGCCAACTTCTTTATAAAATTCTGATCTTGGTTATCTTATCTTTTCTTATCTTTAAGACTATACATTCTGCAGAAGGCTAAACGACCTACATTTAAACATCTGCTAGCTAATCCAGATCTTTCTGTATGATGTAACAACATCTGTTTTTTTTTAATGGCAGAACAGAACAAGTGTTCTCACAGAGCCAGTCTTTGATTTTCAGTTTTCTACCCTGCAGGCTATCCAACTCTGAAGTCTTCTGCCAGTGGAGAATAAGCCAGTTTCCATCTGCAATCTGCACATGCTGGCTGAAGAAAAAATACCAGTCCAATACCCTGCTTGGCCAACGGAAAGAAGGGACACAATCTTCTCCTGGCATTTTTTCCCCAAGGGTGACGGTGATCGATTGGCATCAGCCAGAACTGTATATACTGACAGTCTCCTAGAGGGAAAAGCAAGATGAGCCTACAAAGTGCTCCAGATCTGCTGCTTTTTTGCAGGTTGGAAGAGTTTTCTCAGGATTACTTCCCTCCAGTTGGGGCATGTCACTAATTACCTCCCGTTCTTCTCTGCCTCCTTCTCCTCACAGCAGCACAGCTCAGCTGCACAGACACATCGCCCATGACATGCCATATTCCCATAGTGCCTGTAGGACCAGAAGTAGGAAGCTGGTGCCTCTGGAAGTGTTGCATACAGAACAGCCAGAGAAGCATCAAGGCTTGTCACGTGGGATAGAAAGGAGGAATAGGAAAACTGGTATAGCACACAGGAGTATTAACTACCTCCTTATCTCTCAGGCATAAGCAAATCATCCTAGCTCCATGTGGCAAGTATGCCGGTCAGATGTTCTGGGAATGGATGGAAAGATTTCAGAGTGACTGGACACCCCCACCACTTTGGGAGGTATGTGCTCCCTCTACTTTATTTTTGCTCCTGATTTTTTATACCACTAGCATGCTTTTTTGTTCCCCTTGTTTTTAAATTAGGCCTTTGTGTTTCTTCTACTCTAGGTTTTAGCTCAACCACTTTTCAGCAGAATATAACAGCTACAAACACAATAAGCAGATGCCACTGGAGCAAATGAAACTACATTCCTCACCTTGAGGCCCAGCATGCTGTTTTCTGTCAATGCTTCTCATACTGCAAGTCTCCATACCAGAGGAAGAAAACCAGATATAATCAACTATGTCTGTGAATTTCCCATCAGCTAAAAAAATTAAAACTGAAAAAAGCTAAAACAATCTTTCTGAAATTCTCATTGAAAACCAAAATTGATCAAGACAGTGCCACTTACCAGAATTTCCCCCCCAAACAGAGCAAGTTTACATTCACCACATTTCCTCAAAAATGGCTCGAAAACATGCCCTGTAAAATAAGAGAGAAAGGGAAAGAAAAAATTAGTGACTGGAACACCACAAATGACGTTACGCTTCTTTCTCACTGTGCTAGTATTTATCACCAAACTTCCACCATTTTTCCTGTTTTAGGGAAGGAGGTAATTGGATTTGAACCTTCACAACTAATTATTAAATTCCACCGGTATTATGCAAAATATTAAAATAATTGCAGGACTCCCTCAGACTGCTCAGACGCATCACTGTCACTGACACGACAGCTATTCAGACTTCAGGGAGACGAGGTCAACAACATGAAACGCGCAGCAGCATACAGCAAGTGTGCCAATTATTTTAGATACAGCCCTGGAAAAATTGGTCAACCCGGTATCTCTTAGTGATTTTGCTTTAACAAACTGTTTTTGAAATATGATGCATGTAAGGCTCTCAACAGCCTCCTTGTTTGAAAACTAAACAAAGAAAAAAAAGGGGGTTGTGCCACACTACATTTTTAGACTATATTAATCACTCGGCGTTCTCTAGAAGAACAAAGAGGGAGAAGAAGTAACTCAATGCAATATCCAGTTCGACACACACTAGGGACAGTTTGAAGAAGATGGAGAGCAGAAGTGACAAATGCCATCATTTTGCCAACCCTGAGTAAATTTCAGATGACAGCTACTCCTTATTTTCCCTTGAGGCGAAATCTTTGAAAGAGCAACTCACGGAGCACAGACTAACAATGATGTTAAAACGTTTAGTTTGTAAACTCCTAGAAGACAGAGGAGCTATGATTCTGCTGGTGTTCAGGGTTGGGAGCGGTAACTGTACAGCAAACGGAGAAGGACACACGTTTCAGTGCCCAGGTGTCCACACCAGCGAAGCCAGACTGAATTTGAACTGCTTTAAACTCCCATTCCCCCCCAAGTACATGGCTGAATTTTCCACGAAAGAGGCATCTGTGAAATTACTGCTGGATGAGTAACTGTACAGCTATACACAGATGACTTGGAGCCCTGCATTATTGATCGTGGAAATCTGCCTCAGCTGCAGAAACAGCAGATCTTTGCACCGGCACCTCTCCTGAAGGATGCTGTAGGCACCCACAGGAAAGGAAGGGGGAATGGCTTCTTAGGTCAAATTACTTTTACTGGTCATCGTTACATGAAAAGTAGCTAAGAAAATAACATTTCTATTAAGGAACAACCAAATAAATCTTCCTTAAAACATGACAACTGAATTACACTGCCCTAAATCCCGATTAGCAAGCAGACCTCTGATCTCATAAGGTTGAGACTTCAGTTTGGGTGGAGAGTTCAGGGCAGGGAGAGAAGGAAAAAAAAAGAATCATTACAAATCAGAAGAGGTTGTTGTGAAAGATTTTAGGAACAGACATTTTTAATCACAAAACTACAAACCAAAGCATTGTCTTCTCTGCTTGCTTGCTTTGTTTAGCGTTTGAGAAAAAAACCTGTCCATATCAAGGAATAAAGAAAAAGACCCAACACCCCCTCCTCCCCTAATACCTTTTGTACAGCTTGGCAGAATTTGTGAAAACACTGAAAAAAACATGGGTCTTAACTGCTTTGCTCAAACTCAGGGAAGGTGCTTATTATTCCAGTGCCATCCATTTCCCTCCCTAGCTTCCAGGCATTTGGCCTGGAAAGAAAAAATCAAGTCTAGAAACTCTGCTTCTGCCTCTGAACTAATTGGATAACATCTGCATGCAGAAAAGTTAGGAGCTTAAGAGACGAGCCAGGTCTGAAACAATCCACTAGCACCTCGACTCCGGATTAGCTCATTATTTTCTTCTACACCAAGAGACTGATTTAATAATTTCCCCAGAGAAGTGACAAATAAGAGAAACTCTGTACACTCCAGACTGCCAGTCCCATGAATACTTGAAAGACAGGGGCCAGCACCGCTGCCAAAAGGGGCTGAGCCCCCCTCCAGCACTGGTGCGGAGCTTCTGGATGCGGCCCCAGCAGTGCTCCCTCCCTCGCCCCAGCACAAATGCCTATGCAGCAAACGGGGCTGGGGGAGCAACCGGGATTAAAATGAACTGGGTGAACTCTTTAGCCCAGTTCGCAAAGTAATTGCAAAAAATAAAGCCTGGGCTGGCACTAGGGAAAAAGGGAGGAAAGGATGGACAGGCAGGTGTAGGATTTGGGGAATGGCAGGTCTACTTATTTGGCTGCAGTGCTAGTTTCAACCAACAGTAAAACTTCACTGTTACGGTACTGGATTGCAGGCAGCTGCCTTAAAACACGCTAAAGCAGTCTAGTCCAAGCCCTCTGCTGAGACCATGTACGACAAAAACTAGCAAGAGGGCTAGGTAAAGGAGTGTCTAGTTAAATCTGAGGCAGAGACACAATTTACCATGTCTCTAGCCTTGCAAGATCTTTTGAACTTTGAGGATGGCAAGTAGAAAACTTGAAACTTTTCCAGCGGATGCTTTTTGCTTGATTTTAGAAAATGATGCAAAATGTCCCCCATCTCTCTGGCTACAAAGGAGATGAGGTACTTGGGGGTAGAGTGGGGCAGGGAGGGAGAAGGGAAGGGGATATTTTTTTCTGCATAATTGGGCGTCAGGGTTGAACGTGGCTTGCAGAGAAAACCAAAGATTATTCACTCTTCCTTTGTATTCAGTCTGGGGTCTGTACCGAACTTGGTTTTAGCCTTAATGATTTTCATTCTACCTAAGCATGTAGGAAGAATATTCCTTTTTCTTGAAGGCTTTGGAGAGTGTTACTTATCTCCAAATTCTGACCAGCACTTTTCAGAAAATCTTTGCTGACTTTGGAGAACACAGCATAGAAGTGCAAAATAAATTAATATAGGCTTCGAGGCACACCAATTTTGGCTTCTTTTGCAATTAGTATAATAAATAGAAGAGGTGACAAAAGGTTTGTCTGACCAGAATTACTAATGGAAGAGAGCTTGCTTTCCCAAGTTTCTGTGCTTGGGAAAAATGAAAACCTGGAGGTAGCCATCTGACTATTCAGTGAAAGGTGCACTTCTTTCGGATAAGTCTATTTTCAGAAATAGTTCTTTAAGAGAAGGCATTTACCGTAAAAGGTTTTGATATGCTTCTGTTATGAAGACTAGGTTATAAGTGTACAGAGGCATACCCTAATATCCAACAGGCTGCTGGCACCAACTGAATGGCGTATAGTAAAAGTTTATTTGTTACCCCAGCCAGGGGAAGAGTGGGGAAGGCAGAGGAGAAGTTGCAGGCAAAGGAAAAGTGTTAAGAATGAAAACCTTTTCTGAAAAAAATTACATTGAACTCCCCTTCTGCTTTCTATTTAAAATCAAATACAGAATGAGGATGTTTTAGAGTGCAGTTTAGATCAACTGAATAGTATCAGAATTAAGCACCATCAGCTTCCCGTAAGTAGCTGCAACTTGCTACCCATCCCAGGCCAAAACATTTACGACAGGGTCACCCCAAACTGTGACACACACATCACTGCCAATATGGAAGCGGTGTCCAAATGAAAGCTGTCCAAGCATCTCCTCCTAAACAGTAAGGCACAGTAAAATACTTAGCACATCGGCAGACGTGAAAAGTTGTTCTGAAGCTCAAAAAGACTTGATTTGAAACTTTAAAGAAAAACACAACACTCTTGGGAGATAATCAGGCTTATTATCTGCCAGGAACAGACTTTTCCTGTAAGCAGCACCAGCTTCAGCAAATTGGAATTTTTTTACCAAAAAACATATGCGCCCCAGTGTTGCACATACACCATTAGTGTCTTTATGTAGCCTTGTGTAAAACTTACTTTCTTTTTGTAAAGAAAAAAGTATTTCATGAAACAGAATGTGGTGAGTAGCATAACGACATGTCATTTGCATGTTCAATTTCGTGACATTGCCTGCTTCATGAGACAACCCCTGCTTATTCTTATCAGCTTCCAGATATGTTTTTGTCAGTTCATACTGAGATCAGAATTAAGTTTATTACCACAGGCAAAAGAAAAATCGCTGTCAGGAGACATAGTAACTACTATTTTTTCAAGCCTGTGCTCCCAAATCCATTAACATCCACCAACTTCAAGGATCTTTGGATCAAGTCCACTCTGAACAACCCTAGACGAGAATAAACAAAACCCCCTTATTTTTCATTAAAGCAAAAATTGTTCGGTGACAATTTACCCACCATTTGAAACAGATAAAAACATGATTTAAGGCATAAAAATAGTTACACGGAGGATTCTGGTCTGGTACGTGTTGCAGTTGTTGCAGTTCATGCAAGCTTCATCCAGCTGGAGGAAGTCACTGGCTGAAATCATAAGTGGTCTTAAATACTTTTCAAATGCTAGTAGATGCAATTCAGTTTATGATACTCAAACACAGAAGAAAATCTAAATAATGATAACCATCTGTCAGTTTTCTATTAGTAACATGCTTCTGCTGCTGTTTTTCAAACCTCACGTAGAAGTGGGCATCCCTGGTTCTTGGGCTGCTATTTTACTTGGCAAAAATTGGGAAGAAGGTGGTTTTCAGGTCAGAGAACAGTTTACAAATGAACATATCTGGGTTAGGATGTGTAACTTGTAAATGAGCTGGATCCACTTTGTAGAGAAAGCGTTGGTTAGTCTGCTGAGCAATAGCCTTCCTTTTTCATATGTTCTAATATCATTCGTGCTTATTTTACAACACACCGTATTACACAGATTTTGGGCCATGAATTAGTCCAGAAAGTATTTCTCAATAGTAGGTTACTTTGGCCCTACAGTAACAGAGTCTTGAGTCACCCTTTTTAGATAGGTTGACAACTCTGTTACCTTGAAGGCTGCTGACACCGGTGTTTGAACAAATGTACACAGGCGTGCATGTTCCGTTTTGCCTAGGGTGCAGCATTTTCCACTATTCCCACCACCTTAAGATTTCTAATCCTATTAAAAACCAAAAAAAAGATAAAAAAACCCCAACCTCTAAAAGCAACGTTGAACACAAGAAGAAAAACAATATCTCCTGCATGGCCAGTTTATAAAGGAACTGCACATCTTAACTTACATAAAGCAATCTTTTACTGTGCAATGCCAGATTACATATAAAGACCCTTTATCCTGTGAACATCTGAAAGCTTTCTAACAATGAAACGTTTAAAGTTTAAGGGAAGCTTATAGGCTTGCTCTTAGACAGGGACAGAAGCCTCCCTGTTATTCTGAAACTACCCCTTGCTAAGTAAGGGTCCCAGATAGCAGGCGCATGATATGAAAAAGCCCAGTCATCAACAGCGGGGCGAGAGCTGAGCGGCAGAAAGAGGGAGCAACTCTTGCAACGAGGACAGACACAACCCTGGACACCAGCAGAGGAAAAAAAAAAAATACCCAGTGACACCATTAGAAGACTCTAGTAAGACTAAACACTACCATTCTGGTGGTTCCTCCTCCCACGCAACAGTGCCTAAACTTGGAAAAGGACAGTGGGCAAGCACCCTGCATTTTTTCATGTGAAACTCACTGGATTTCTAAAACAGTTACTTGAAAGCTTCACGCAGTTGCAGGATGTAAATAAGGATAACTAGGTCCCTCTCTTAAAGAAGTCCCAAAGGAGATTAGTAGTTTCAAAACAAAAAAAAATGTTTGTCTGCACTATCAAACTTGCGGCTGTCTAAAAACACATCTTTCAAACTGCTGCCCTTTCCATTTGGAGCAGGAGGAACTCAGATGCAAATCACTGTTGCAGTGGCAACAAGTCCTAAGAAACAGGAAACACAGGAGAAAAACATGAGGAAAATAGAAAGGCTTTGCTTGAACTTTTTCTACTTTTATAAATGGAGCTATGAAGAGAAAAAAAAACCACAAACTGTGTTAAAGATCATAAGCCAAACTGCTGCGTTTCTGTGCCACTTTAATCTCACACATCGGATCTATTGACGTATCTTTAGCAGACGTGCTGCTGTCAGCTGGCCCCCGTGTCCTGTGTGTCCTGTGGCTTCCAGCCCTGCTGAAGCACGCCGCTTGCTCTCCTTCTCCCTTGGACGCTTCACTCCCCCAGGCAGTTTAAGCCTGTCAATACGGCCAGCTCAATGTCGGCGATACTAGTACCTTTCTCCTCTCTCAACTTTCAAGCAGGATAAACTAAACTAAATCTTCCTTACATTCACAGCTGGTTTTGCAGGCATCAACTTGCATAGTAACAGCAGAGAGCTGAAAGCATAAAAGACGCTGGGATCTGAAAACATCAAGGCACCATCTAACCAAGCACTCCAGTGTGGAGAGTGCCAGTACAGGTAGAGCGTGTGGATGCATACAGTGAGGTACCAGACGCAGATGCAATGAATCAGAGGATGCCAAAGCGTGAAGAAATACACAGTGGGACAGCTAGCGGTTATGGTGAGCAAGTGGAGCACAACACCATGAGGGTACCAGCGAGAGAAAGGTAAATGCAACGGCACTCACGGCTCATTCCTAAATCCCGCCTTTTGAAATCGCTCTGATAAGATCCCACAGTCTGTGGCATCCTTTGCCTGGGAGAGAAGCAAGCGTGCATCCCTTTGTAAGCCAAAAGCCAGCATGTGTACTGCATACCTCAGCCACCCCGCTGGAACTGCCTGCCCCTGCGTCAGGCGGCCGTCGGCAATCACGCGAGCTGAGCAATCAATAGGGGAAGCCATTAGCAAGCTCAATACCGAGCATGCACTTAGACTGAGAATGTTACTCATATATGAGGAGCATGTGATTGCAGCAACATAATTTAGTTCTCAAAACAGTAGAAAAATGACTTCAGTAATTGCGGGAAGAGTGTTCACATTTCTCTTTGCAGAAAAATGAGAAGTACTATGCAAAAAACAATTTTTTTTAAAAATAAATGAATGGAGCCCATAGTCCTAAAAATAGCTTGCACTCTCCAACCCTCTGAGCTGGCTCTTAGGAACGCTGCTGGGCACCCCTGGAGCTGAGGGAGGGCACGGGCAGCCAGCGAGGCAGGGATGCGGTGGCTGGAGCCAGTGCTGCGTCCCTCTCCCGCACCCTCAGCCTGCATATCTTTACCTACCTAATATCCCAGTGGCATCAGTGAACTGCTTCTACAGCCAGAAATAAGCACTCATCATTATGAAAGTTAAAAAAGATAGTAAGGAAAAAAAAGCAAGCATAATGTAAGGTTTTAGAAGCTTTTGTTTTAGTAATTGATTTTGCAGTTTATCTCAAAGAAGAAAATGTTTTTCTTCTGAAGATACAGGATCGACCCTAAAGTACCTTTAGCAGAAACTGTCTAAACAGCATATTTATAAGCCCTCTGCAGAAGCAGCAAAGGCCACTTAGGAGTGCAATTACATTGCAATGTAAATATAGGTTTTTATATACAAAAATTTGGTTTTATAAGCAATTGTTCTTATAAACAATTGGGTTTATAAACAGTTTTTCCCCTCCCCCCTAAGAGAGAATCTTACTTATGCAATAAACATTTTTGTGCTTTAATCAGTGTCCAGGGCTTTAATTAAGGATGTTATATCCATGATGTACAATGAAAATGAACACATACATATACAGTATGTATAGAATTTATATGCTAATGTTGCAATACTGTAGTACCCATAATGTCAGCCATTCCATTGTGCAAGAAATCATAAAAAATACACACATGGGAAGAAACAGTCTCAAGTCATGGCCAATTTACTTCCAGGCCAACTTTTAAAGAATTCAGCAGATACCGTATATTCTTAGGACAAATTGGGGGTGAAAAGAGAACAGTGTATTACTAAGATCGTCTGGTAGTTAAGTCAATTCATAGATTTAGCTGATTTTGAGTATGTCAAATAATATTTATATCTTGCACATTTAACACTTTAATGGATTAATCACGCCATATTTTGTACACTTGGTTTTCCTAACTACTGTAATTCCAAAATTGTCGGAGAGTGAAATGAAAGTGTGGCACGGTCTGCGGTTGCGCCCCACGAGCTGGGGGGGCTGAGGGGGGGGAGGCAAGGCGTATCTTTGCAGAAGCTATGCCACTACATGTGGTCACATTTCCTGATGTGAAATATAAAAACATTGAAAAGAGGCTGAAATTTTGCAAGAGTGAGCTATTTGTAAACCTATTTCTGTATCAAAGAAAGGCCGTGAAGCAAAAAGTAAACAGTGTAAGAAAAGAATATAGCAACACGATTAAAACACAAACAATGAAAATGCTGCACTGTAAACTAATTATTAACTACAACGAGCTGAAAATAAACTGTTTCCTTTTTGCCATGTTCACTTTAATCTTCTGAGAGGCAGGAAGGGGGAAGGCGGGAGGAGGCAGCAGTTTCAGACTTGTGGAGCTTATCAAATCCCAGATCGGATGATTAGAGCAAAGCTAAGAAGAAAACATCCTCTCTCCCCACCTCCCTCCCTCCCCAGAAAGGAAGCACAGCCTTTAGGACCAATCTGCAATGTTTGTTTGTTGCTCTTTAAAGGATTGCTCTGGAGAGCATTTTTCCTAAGCTGTTTTTATCTCTTTCTGGAAGTTTCAAAATAAACGAGAGTACTGGAAATGGAAGAACAGAAAACATGACATTCTGGTTTATTTTTTTTTTCTAGTGAGACAAGTAAAGCAAATAAATAAGGTCCTTGGTTGTCATACAACACAAAGCGGAAGGGAATAAGAGCTTTAAATCTGAGAAGCATCATTACAAAATCTAGGAAAAATCACCGATGGGCTGAGGGTGAGGAAAAGTGAGAAAAAGAGGGCTGTCTATCATGCTACTTCATCGATTATTTATTTACTTATTTTAATGATGAGATTTCACGTTGATGAGTTCTACGTCCCAGAAAGGAAAAAAAAAAAAAAAAAAGAACGACCCAAAAAGTCACTGTATTTTGACAGTTTATTTTCCAAAAAACCCCTGCTCTCTAGTGGCTTCCAAAAAAGACTCTCCTATAACGAAAAACAGGAAATGAAATTGTCAGGACAACACACTAGAAGTACAAATGAAAAGGTTTTGCAGTGACATAATGCTTCGGCCTTGAGCACAGGATCAAGTCTTTATTCTTTCACGCTGCCCTTAAATACATCAGGTCTCCCCTTAGAAGGCGAGTGTCCCAGTGTGAACCAGAATAAACACAAGGTTCACGTAATTCTAGGATTGCGCTACATTAATATAAACCTCTTTGCCATACAAAAGCCACACAAATGCGTTTATTTTGCTGAAATATTCTATGGATTTAAAATATCATTACTATTCAGTATAAGCCCCCTCCTACTTTTTTGTCTTTTGTTTTTCAAGATTAAGCAAATGCCTGAGCGGTGGAACTAATGAAACTGGATTTCCAGCTCGTTTGGGCTTGTGATGCTGAATTCACAACATGAGTCCCTCCCGGGCTGCATCCCAGCGCTCCTGGCTCCCCCATGCCGCAAGGCGCCGGGTACCCAGCCACATTTGCTGGGCAAGCCTTGCTGCAGCCGCCGGCCGGCTGCTCCAGGGGTGCCCACGGAACCCTGCCCCTGCTGCCCCGCACCCAGCCTGTCTCCTCACAGCAGCTAATGCATTGGAGAAAGGACTGGGAGGCCCGATGCTGCCCCTGAAGCCCCCTCCCTGGATGGAGACAGTCTGCAAAGTTATAAAGAGGAGGACTGGTGCGCAGACACACTGCATTAACAGCCTAACCCCACTTCCTCAGGAAACTAGGCTAAAAAAATCTGGGTTTTCTCTTGCTATGACCCCCCTCCCTGCCCCCAACTATGCAGATGCAGTACAGAAAAAAAAGTAGCATAGATGTAAGGCTTAAGGGCTATACCATATCCCCAAACAGCATCTGGATTACTGTCTCAGGCATGTTTCAGAAGTGTCATCAGCTTCCTGTTTAATATTCGTGTTTCATTGCTGCACAAAGTCAGCCTCCGCTCAAAGAGCAATACATTACTCTCGCATCCTCCGAGCAGATCCTTAATGAGGATATTCTGGTTTCTTGATATCCAGACCTTCTGTTGGTATCAGCAGAAGATCAGTATATGCTTGAGCGCACAGCATGCAGAGAAGAAGTCAGCTCTCCCTATTAAAACTGAGCCAGAGGATTCAAAGGGACCTTGAATGACCATCTAGGCTGCTTCCCCGCTCAAGGCAGGATCAACTGCACTTATGTTATTCTTTTTATTAGGCCACCTGACCCAGTTTGGTGAAAACAGATATGCTTTGGGGCTCTAAGTCCCTTCCTTAGCCTGAAATCTCATCCCTGCATCACCCTGGTCCAGTCCTCTGCCACACCAGTTGGTCTAATAAAGAGATCCCTGCCTGCAAACCCTGCCTTCCTTGTATTGCCATGGTTACAACGCTGCTATTACCATGCATGTTGAGCCTATTTTTAAAAGCCTGCAATGACAGGAGATGCTGGTTAAGGCCTTAATCTCAGTAAGGTCTAAAATTCCTCCAACGAGGGCTTACTATTTGTACAAGAGAAGTGCTGCACTCGGAAAGCAAAAGATGGGTGGTGAACTGCCTGAGGCAGGGACTCTGCATCACCTGCATCCCAGGGAAAAAAAAAAAAAAAAAAGAAAGAAAGAAAGAAAGAAAGAAAGAATGTTTTAAAGGAGAATCCTAAAGGACAAGAAGAAAGTCCTGCCAACATTGACAGGGTGGGTTAGGTCAGCAGAAAACCCATAACTTCTTGTTAGAAAGCAACCCATGTGCACTGGAGAGACTGGCATCGCGGGTGGCTGGAGGAGCCCTCTTGGAACTGGCTGACAGATAGAAAGTAGAGAGGGAGCGAGAGGCTTCAGTGATGAAGACGGGCACCTTGTGCTGAATAAAGAGGGAGCCAGTAAAGAAATGCATAGGGCAGGTTACACTGTGAAAAAATGAGGAAGCTGAAAAAATTCCTTTTGCAAGGACATTCTGGACAGACAGAATTATAATCTGAAGAGGTCAGAGAAAAGGATGTTGCATTCATTCAAGACATCAAATGAGCGCTTAGGTGTGAATTTCAGCTGTGCGGTCTGGATAGCACAGGGCATTTCTTAAAAGACAGTACGCAGGACGAATCTGCTGATCTCAGAGTAAGGACAGAGGGAACTGGGAGACGGACAGATTTTGGCCTGACTGAGGGACACTAGTGTTGTCCATGGCAACAGAGGCAGGAGATAATGGGGAGAGCTGCAGGTGGAGGGAGGAAGGGATGTATCAATGGATATCTGTTTAGCCATGCTGAGTGAGACTCGATGGCTTTGTATCCACAAAAAAAGTGAAGAAAGACTAATTGAGGTTATAGCTTGGACAAGGGGAGAGAGGACTAGTTTTATGTTCTAGTCCTAAGAATCATCTATATCTACATATCTATGACTCTGTGATGATTTTTATATATATTTGCATATAAATACATATTTACATCTATAAATATAATAGTTCTGTCTGTAGGCAAAGGAATCTGAAATAAAGTTGTAGTCAGAAGAAGAGAAAGAACACAGCCCTGCGCTCCCTGCCAAAAACAGAAGTGGAAAAAGGCCTTTCCCCTTATTTCTTTTTCATAGTATGACAGGTAACAAGGCACGGAGTAGCAAAATGCTTGCTTGTTAACCCCTTGGAAAGTCTAAGCAGTCAAAAAAAAAAAAAAAAAATTAAAAGGTATCATTGTAGCCAGCTACCGCATCATGCAGCTCAACAAATCCTTCCACGTTCGGAGGGCAGGCATCCCACGCACCCACACTGCCACACGCCTCACGGAACATGCGAGCAGCTACTGGCCCTGTCGGCAGTCGCTTAGCTGATACAACACCCCTTACAATACCAGGGATGCGTATTTTGGTCCAGTGATGGATGCGTGTGTAGCCATGTGTCAAATCCGCCAGCACGCTGAGTGCTGGAAACAAATGACACTTTCAGAGCAGCGCATCTGGGTCACTGCCTGCTCTCGCTGTGCCTGCGAGGACCTTGGGGAAGAAGAGCGGAGCAGGCTGCAGATTTGAGGAGCTGTGCTAGCAGGTCTTATCTAGGCCACTGGCCGTAACCTGGATGCCCTCACCCTGGAACAAGAAAGGTGGATTTTCGGTACTGTAAGTCTTTTGCATCCCTAAATGATAAGGTGGCACTGGTTTATTTTCTCGCTACTCTCAGTTTTGCAGGTATAATCAGGATTATAAAAGCACGTTCAACCTCCCCCTCGCCCCCAGTAGAACAGACTGTAAATCGCTGAGAAATAACACACAGAAAGCACTCACAGGCTCCGCTTTTTAGTGCTGTAACTACTTTGGACTCACGCATTTAGGAAATGTCACATTTGATTTTGACCTAGAATCAAGTTCACTCCGACTCGCTGAAACACAAGACACACCATTCATGCGGCGCCCAGAGCGCAGCCCCCAGCTGCAGAATGTGGGTTACCAGAAGCAGGAGACAACTGAGAAGGAGCATTCAGAGCAGCACGTGTGCCACTTGCAGCCGCGAACGCATTCGATTATGAACTCTGTGAAATGTATGAATGATACAGGCTGACGATACAATCCCTGGAAGCACATATCCATAACAAACCTATGCAAAAAAAGAGGGATGCACCCCTGAAAGCCACAAAGCAGCAAGACTTTTTTTTCTTTTTGAGTATGTAAACAAGCTAATTAATTTCCCCTCCAAAAACCATTTGCACAACCTGGGAGCTGCTGCAAGGGCCAGTTGTGAAGATTTCAACAGCAAACGTCCTCAGCAACAGCTAAGGGAACCCTTATATCAGTAGTCACATTTTAAAACCAAACTATACATGCCAAAAACATCAAGTCAATTTCTCACACGTATAATCTTACATCTAATGGCAAAGTGTCAAAAGAATTTGGGGCGACAGTCCCACAAAGCCACAGGCACTGCGGCTGGACAGCCTACGCAGAAACAGTACCTGCCACATCAACATGCCCATCTCCCCATACACCACAGTATTCACTGTGGACAGCCACCAGTTTATTTGGTTGGCTTCCTCTCCCCACGTTACAGATGTGCCCATCCACTGCTTACTCCACTTTTAACCCCCCGTACAGACATACAGCTATAGGAAGTACTTTGAAGCACCTCATGCACAAAAGGACATCAAGAAAGGGAATTGTATTTGACCTTGTCATACATGCGTGCGGGGAGTGAAAGCAGTACAGGCTCCACAAGCAGACAGATGCATTCAAAAAAAAGACAGAAAGTAGGAGAGAGCATGCTTCCTCATAAACACGTGTGTTTTATCAACTGCCTGAACTCCAAATCACTTCCCTGTTCCAGACAGTCACCTCTGGGTCACATCTTTCAGCTCTGTTAAAATTTCAACACCTCACTGGCTGCCATTTCATGCAAAGAGGGGGAAGCGACATGGACTGAGCATCAGATAGTCAAGTGCAGGAACAGGTTTAAACAGAAGCAGATAATCTTCTCCCAAGGAGAGGACTTCCAGTATCGGGACTATGTAAGAGGAAGAAAATAAAAAGCTGCAGTTCTGCAGAGCGACAGATGTGTATCATACAGCTGGGACCATTTATGTCCATAGAATTTCCACTGCTCTAGCAGTAACAGGAGACTTTTTCCTCCTGGGCAAACTGTTTCTCGCTCTAGGATTCACAGCGGAGCAATTACAACCTTCCTAAAAGCCCTGTGAAGCTTTCAAGGCTTGCAGTAGCTGCAGCTTCTGACCCAGACTGACTGAAAGCATTAGTAGAGAGCAGGGTGGTAGAAAACATTGCAGCCTAGTTGAAATTTTAAACACCGGTGAGCGTGGACTTCAGCAAATTCTGCCCTACTTGCCTTGAAAATGCCCAGCAGTCCTTTTGCTGTCAATGATGTAAAAAATTAAAGCTGTAACAGGTTGTTTACAAAGGCTGACTACCTCCTTCCATCCACGGAGCAGTGCCACCCTGCAAGGGTCAGGCTTACCTCTCATTTCAAGGGGTGTAGTGCTGGCATCCGAACAAGCACGTACATAATGACAAGGGCATACAAAGCATTTTGTAGGCTTGGAACAAAACCCTGTTTGTAGGATTCACTTAGTGAAAGAATTTATGTTAACAGAGCAAGCTATTTATAGCAACTCTCCATAGAAATGAACTGTCTCTTGGTTCCTGTCCTCGTGAAACGCAGCTTTTTAAGTAGAGAAACGCTCTCTTTACTGTAAAAGGATGGGCGAAGGGGGGTACGGGGAAAGGGAAGCTGCTCCCCGACATACATCCTGCCACCTCCAGTTATCCTGGAGATAAGGTCTCCCTGTGCTGTCGGCACAAAGGGTCACTTATGGATTGAGCCCCTGCGCGGTCACACCACTCTTCTCCAGCCCCCTTGGCTGGACGGCCGCGGTGAAAGAGCTGCCTGTGCCACAGCCCCTCGCTCGCAGCTCTGAGCTGTGCCCGTCCTGCCGACAGACACACATAACCAAGATGGACTGCTCTTCCCAGGCTCCTCAAGCCACACACGTTCAATTACAGGCCGTTAGCCAACATTAAACCGAGTATACCTAAGGAAGGCTACAGTTCCTTGAAACAGCCCAGGGACAAACCAGGAGGGAGAGATCCTGGTGTCTCCCCAGTCAGCCCTTCAGAAGATCCCAAACCAGAGCATGTTCACATACCCTCACGTTTTGTACGCTCTCTGAAATAAAAGTATATGTACTTTAATCCTGATCACACACAGCCAGCCAGCTAGAAACCCACACCCCTGTACACACACCTCATCAGGGTTTTGAGCGGTCCACAAAATTGCCACACAAAATCTCACCTACTTGTTACAAATGACCCAGATCCACAGTCTGCTTACCATCCAAGCTTAATAAATCATTTCTACAAGCTTGCTCAGACAAGAAGCTGAGCAAACTGCAGGCATGTGACTTTTCTTAATAAAACAAAAAGCTGTTTTGGAAAAAAAAGGCAAAACAGAGCAGATTTGCTGTTTAAAAGTACAAAAAAGTAGATAAACAAATAAATCAGAAACTAAAACATGCACATGCAAACAGACAAGCCACATAAGAAAGATTTCCACTTAGGTCTCCCTTTTTTCTTTTGCTTAAGTATTTCCACAAACAAGATGCAATTAATTCTCTGTATCCATATCTGGGTGAGTTCTGCTGCTGGGCTTTTAAGTCTCAAGACCAGAGCTACTTGGCAAAAAACCTGTACCACACTGCTCAGAGGCTACGGCTTAGACCTGACTAGTGGGGAAAAAAAGAAAGGAAAAAAATTTTTTTTTTGTCTACAGAAAGTTTTTACATTTTGGCAAAAGCTTTATTTCAGGCTAAAATAACCTCGCTTTTTCCAGTTGGGTCCCTAGATATTCTCACTGTCCCCTGCCCCTTCCAAACTCTAGACAAAACACAGGATCTAACTGCATACCCTTGCCCCTAAATCTCATCCATCAACAGCTTTGCAATAAAATCCCTCATAATTGGTTCCCTCATGCTGCTTCCTTCCAGTATCTCACACTAACACTCTGTTGGTTAAAAAAAACCAAAAGGCATATCTTAAATCTAATGATTGTACCAATAAACCTAAATTAGACTAATGGGAACCCTGAACCGAAAATAACGCTCTAAAAGCTATAGGGTATACATATATCATGAGACTTTATTAAACTATAAATCTGTTGATTACATATTTTATAAAGACAAAATTATCTTAAGCCAATTTGTTGCCCAACATAATAGCATTTGGTGTCTATAATGAAAATTAGATTATATCAGGGTAAGTTTGTTTATAATTTTAGATTAACAGAATTAGCCACAGTAAAGTGTTCACAAGAATGAAATAATGAAATGCAATATATTTTCCTTTTCTTGTCATGACATATCTGGTACTCTCCAAGTCATAAGCAAGCATCTTGCTTCACAATTCATGAAATATTATTTGAAAAGAGTAATTTCTCCTTCTGTATTCCACAAAGAGTTAGATTAAGCTGATATATCACATCACTTATTGTAAAGGTGTAGATCCAATACAAATTGGGAATGCTGATGAAGAAAAACCCTGAGCTGTTCCCATCCCTTAGGTGCACAAGGCTGTTCTGCTGCAATTCCTCACTACCTCAGTTCAACTGATGTGCCTGTTGGTTACATTGCACTGGCCGCTGGGTTCTGGAGAGACTGGGGTTTAAAATCAGTCACTCACTCCAAAATGTCTTATTTTAAATTCTGAAACAGTGGTGGGTGAGCCGCGCAAGAGAGCAAGCGTGAGCAGGAACTTTGGAGGTTGGCTATATCGCCCCAGAAGACCTGTCTTGAAACGCAGCCCAGAGGGAAAAGCAGAGACCACCCAAAGTTTTTACACCCTTGTACTCAATATAAGTAGAAAGGTACACACACTAAAATGTAAGCTAAAATGTAAGCAATATTTTCTTGGGCCATCTGACAACTCAAACCTGGAGTCCTTCGGACTCCCAGATCATTGACTCAGAGACTTTGCACCACCTTATTCATTGATGACTGACCAAATCACAAACCTCTGTATGAGAAGCATCATGCAAGCTTCTACATGGCCTTTTCACCACCCCCATCTCCTTTCCCAGCAATGTTTGTGTGATACGGTTGTGTCCATATCATCCCTAACTCTTGGTCACAGCTGCATTCGGATTCCTTCAGGAGGACATGGATAACATTTGCTCTGCCTCAAGCTGAGGTTTCCGCATATGGGCTGTTTGGGAGGGCTGGGAGGAGAAGAAGCGATGGTGGTGTGCAGCCAAAGCTGCTTCTAAGCTCTTGCCCTGCCTTGCTCAGCCCTTCCACTCTGAATCTGTTTCTTTACAGTGGCTGGAAATCAACTGCAAAATAAGAACGTTTTCCTTCTGGCAACCAGTATTTTTAATTCTCTCTCTGTCCAGTGTCATAGGCAAGGAAGGAAAGGAAAGGGAGATCCCACTAGCTTCAGTTATTTATTTAGATTTGCTGCAAATATTCAGAGGTCTCAGTAGCCCTGTTACCCACAAGGTAAACAGCAGTAGTGACGCACTCCAAGAAAGCATCCCCCAAGCCTACTCTGAACAACAAAAATAACTATTGCCAGCACCAACTGTCATGTGTCAAAACTCAATGCTATTCTTGGAGCAGATGCAGGCTCAGGAATTCTTTTTCTTTCTTTTTTTTTTTAAAGCAAAGTAATTTCAAACCAGTCCAACCAACACATGTGATGTGCATGATGGTCTTGGCAGCTGCTAATTTTCTAAATGATAATTACTGGCAGTTTATCAGTCTTAACAGTTTGAGACAGGCAGTTTGACAATGTTAACGGACGCTGCTGAACCAAAATACAGTTCCCACGGGCTCTCTCATGCACACTTTTTCCTTCCTGCCGGTTGGAGAATTTCAAGTGCTCTGCTATGATCTGGCAAATCCTCACCCTGGCCCTGCACTGCTCCTCAGATCACTGCCAGCAGGGCTCCATTACATCTCCATAGCAAAACCATTAAAAAAAAATATTCATTTTTACATTGTATTAATTGTGCCCCTTCTGCCACATGACTGCAAATAGCTCTGGCAAACAACTGCACCTCAATGAATAAAAAGTTTGTTTGACCAAAGAGTAATTGGAGTTGCTTGGCACTGAAGATGAATGCAGCAATGCTCCAGCTGACACATCTTGCATAGACAGTCCTATCAGGTCTCCTGTACTTACTTGTATATACAAAACACAGCAAATAACCTTTCTTGCAGCTTCGGACTTAAAAGAGTAAGCTTTCTGGGCAAACTGAAATATTAGCCTCTTTAGACTCTGAATGACTGAATTTATCTACTAGCCCTTTACATTCAGTAAGCCACAATAAAGTGCCTTCACAGATGAACTTTGACAAGTTCTATTTTTTCTGCTAGCAGATGTAGAATTTTTATTAAACACATCCACAGGAACAAAATAAACTGACATGAAATGAACACTAACAAGAAAAAAAAAAAGATAGCTTTTATACTTCTTTTTTTTTTAAACCTGAAAACTGATCTTTCACGTTGCATTAAAAAGCTATAATTCTGTACTTTAGGCTCGCGCGAGTTGAGCAAGTTAAATTACAGGTACTAAATCTCTGGAATTCAGAGTGCTATACCCCCTTTCAGCCAAACCTTCAGTGCTCCTGATATTTTTTGCTTCTGCTAAGCCCACTTCATGCCATGAAGTGTTCACATGATGCAAATAGTCATCAGCTATGTGTGGTTTTCCCCTCTTGCAGGTTTTTACACCCTCTGTCTTTTCGAGTTTCTAATGATCATCTCTGTGCCAGCAATTTCAAAGTTTGTGCCACAGAGGAGAAATGTGCTTTTTATCATCATTCTGCATCCAGAACTCACCATTCTTGTTGCCAGGGATTTTATGGAGTAGGATCTTCACAGGGGCAAAGCCAGATGCTTTACATCAAAAGGACCAACACCACTAAGAACTTCTAGCACGGAAGCTTTGCATTTGTCTGATCGTCCTTCCTGCCAACATCAATGGGAAAATTCCCACTCATTTCTATAGCAGCAGGCTCCCACAGACAGGGAAAAAACACAAAGCACCTACAGCTGCTTCCTACTGTCAGTAAAATGGAAGAGGTTATTTTTCAGGGAGTAGCAGAATCCACCACAAAAGCTGCATTCAGAAAATCACAAGTATTCTCTTCTAACATAAAACACAACACCTTAGTGAAAATACATTGCAGGCCTTTGGAAAGGTAAAAGGGACAAATAAACCATTTAACCTTTTAGTTTGAAAACCTCAGACATGAACTGCAACCTTTCATTTCACCTTAATGCTACCATAGTGGTCTGAATCCCAAGGCAAGCAAACTCCTGAAAGTGAAAGAAAATGAGCCCAAAATCCTGAACAAAAGCAAACCCCAGCATATACTAGAAGAGCATACTCGGGTGCTTCTCCAGATGACCCCCTTGATTGCCTTTCTGCCAGGGATGCTGCTCTCCAGCTCTGAAGCCAGAGAGCGCCTGTAGCAGGTCCATGCCCAGCTGGGGAATACCCCTCACCCATTAGCAGCCTTGCTCAGAGCATGGCTGATGTCGGAGGTGACAGCAGGACCTGCAGTGCCATGCACAGCCCTGGGGCAGGCCCAGGGGCTCTCAGCAGGGACTGCTGACAGGTAGCCCAGCCTTAGCCTCTTCTGCCTGCCTGACAGCTCTCCCTGTGGTCTTCAGAGGGGAGAGACTCAGTTTGCTGGAGGGTGCGAAGAAAAAGCATGCAAAGCATCATCTTTGTCTAGATTTTTATTGATTAATTGATTTTTCTCACAGATACCAATATTATTATGAAATTAAATGGTTCCCTTGTGAGTCTGAACATTTTAGATATTGAAGGGAATGCAATTTAAAAAAAAACAAAACAAAACATTAATAAAGAGGATTTTCTTGGTCATCCCCTTCCTCTTCCAACATTTCAGTAGAAACATCATTCACAAAGACCCAAGCACTGGGAGAGGAACAAAAAAGGGCACGCACTGTAAGGCAGGTTGATAGTGGATCAAAAGGTCATCCCTGTGTAAGAAATGTTAAACTGTGGAGAAAGAGGTATGGGGTAAAAACGTACTAGCAGCAGAAGAAAGTCTTCAACAGAAAGTGAAGGAAATGCAATTTCAGTGTAAGTCAATGCCAGGTGACACTGTCCACTTACTGGAGGGAACTTCCAGGACAGTGAAGAAGGTGGGGGGTGGGTGTGGGGGGGAAGTATCTCCACACAAAAATCCCCACCAACGCTCCTCCCTCGCACAGTGACACAAGCAGCTTGCCACCGGTAGTATCTGCACTACAAGTGGTTCAGCAGAAATCTGCACAACGGTGAGGACCAGGGCAGGGAGGCACCAGTGGCAGCAGGTGTGAAAACCAGTAGGTCAAAAATGTGCGTGGGTTCTGGAAATACCGAAGCGAGTCTCTTCTCTGGGAGATGTGGTGGGACAGAGTCCCTCCAGTGCTGCACACCTCATAACTTAAGACTCTAGCAGTGCTATCTTAGGACATCTGTGTGCACATGCCCATGCCCTGAATGGTCACAAGGCAGAACCTCACCCAGCAAGAAACAGCCAGACTCTGGTCAGGCAATACGGGAAGGCAGAGCCCCCATAGGTTGGTTCGAGTGCTTTGACAAGCAATTGCTCGGAGATGAACTTACAGCTATGAAACTGCTACTCGCTTCTTCAGAGGAGTAAGTGGTTCCTGAGGAGGGAGCAGCTGGCACATCCCTCTGGACTACATGCCTCTGGAGGGGTGAATGCTGATGCAGGCTGTGTCAGCTGCAAGTCCCTGTTGCAAACACTAGTGACCAGTGCTAGCAATGGCTCTTGCCTTACTCTTCTGCAGAGGCAGGCAACTGCGCGAGGCTTTGAGGGGACACAGACCCTGGCCTCACCTCCTCTTCCATCCCCCAGGCTTCTGGACCACGAGTAGGGAGAACTTCACTTTCTGTGTGAAAGCATAGAGATGCTCAGCTGTGACAAACTGTGAAGAGGAACACGGTGACTGTTGTTAAAAGATTTAAGGACAAATCCAAAAAAGGTATTTAGGAATCTGGCTTTTAAATCCTATCAATGTAAGTTTAAGTCCTTATGCACCTCTTTGGCTTTAGCCCTACAACTTCAACAGGGAAGCCAACAACATTTTGAGTAATCACATGTTCTTTCAACTTTATGTTCTTACTTCCATGAAAGAGAATGGTGCAAAATAACTAGATTATGCTTCTTATTTAAATAGAAAATGAGAAAGTCTGTATTATGCACAAGTGACTGAAAAAGAAGGATTTTAAATATTTGGCATTTGTATTTCTGAACGTAATCTGCATTAGAAACACCTATCCAGGCAGCTAAACACAATTGCAAGCAGCCATTAGATCTACGCATGCATGTAAAACACAGAAGCTTTCACTATTTGTAACCTGATTGACATGGGTGACCATGCAACTCAGCTTGTCAAACATCTGTGTCAGTCCACTTTCTCTTTCCCTTTGAGCTTACCTCCTTGCAGCTCTTAGTAGCTGTGATTAGTCATGTGTGCTTGGGAGAGGAAGATCACTTCGTAGCAGCAAGGTCAGTGGGTTCATATGCTATTTGTTTCTGTGGTCACTCTAAAGGTCCCTTAATGCACCCAAAAATAACATCCTCAGGCCTCACCATGTTCAACAGAGCATACAAAACAAAGTCACATAGTACTTGAATAGGCTTCTGCAACCAGTGGGGATGGCAACTCACTAAACAACCCCACCTGTTTTGAGGTGGGGAATTTAGGCGCTAATGATTACCTGAGCAAGCATGGTGCCCAAGACAGAGGAACAGCAGTTATCAATTACCTTTCACTGAGAAAGAAACAAATGAAGTTTCCTTCCTTGCAAGTGTAGATACCTTGACAAACTGCTAGGGACCAACATTTCTTTAGGAGAAAAAGGCGAGGAACAAACTGTTCAATCCATTCCTCCCAGATGCTATGTGGTATCCGAGATGCCCACTGCCAGCTCCCCCAGCTGTGTGTTTGTAGGACAGCAGAGGAAGAGGGGGCTGACCATGGACACTAACAACTTTAGCAACACAATGCTCTCTTACCTGTAATTTAGTAAGTTGGGCCAGATAGCTCATGAAAGAAAAGACCTTCCAGTTTCAAAAGCTTTCCTGGAGTGCTGTTTCATGGGAGATTTCTATTGACACCAAGATTCCGCTGAAAGCACCTGAGCATCTCATTGTTCCTAACAGAAAACGGTGTCCCAAAAAGGAAAATACTCCATTAAGTATCCAAGGAATCTCATAGTCCACACGTTTGCCCAGCTCTCAAGACCAATATTGGAAAAGGGCAAATAATTTGGGATTTCACACGTGCTTTTCCTTTTCCTCAGCCACATGAGATAATAAAACTCAAGGCTTCAGTCTGCCTATAAGGCTACATGGCAGAATTAAAACAACAACAAAAAAAACCAAACCCAAAACTATTCGCTGTATATATCCTGGGGAAACAGCACTTGCACAATTTAAAATTGCTGATCTAATGCTTCCTCAGAGCCTCAAATGGAAAAGTTATTAATATCTCCTACTCCTAATAAAATCCCATTTTAAAAGTTGGTATGAAATGACTCTATTCCGTGCTAGCAAAGCATACCCAGTCTATGAAGCACTTTGAGGTCTATGCAAATAAGGAGTTGAACATTATACAAAACAGCTCTAAAACACTAAAATAAGTAGACTTCTAAATGAAAATTATTATGTTCATTTTTAAAAAAGTTATTAGTTATGCCAGGCATACAACTTGGCATTTGGATGAGGCTGGATTTTTCCAGGCAGTTTTCTCACATAGCCCCAAGATGCACTTGTGACAGCACCACCTTTGGGTGCCTCATAAACAGTTAGAGATTAAAATCATAAGCATCCTTATTTCTTAGGAAGCCTGGTACAGGGAGAGACAGTTGGAGAAGAACAAAATCTTAAAAGCCCATCTGAATGTCCCACGAGACACACATTTGTACAGAGAGAGTAAGGACCTAATTTGCTCTCAGATTAGTCACACACTGAATGTGTCCCTACCAATGCCCAAGTTGGCTTGCCTTGCAATGTGTATCTCAAGCATGGGACAGTGATCTGTGCTGCCAAGGCACTGCACGTCAAACGGCCCTCTTCCTTCGCGCCTGAGCAGCAGATTCTTGAGCAGCACCGCAAAAGGCACCACTGCACAGAAGGAAAACCAAAGACATGAAGCAATTACCTCTTTTTCCTCAAGGCCACACGATTATCAAGATAGCTACTGTTATTGCACCATCAATTGTAAGCTCCTATGCAGGAGGTTAGTGGCAGCTAACTCCCTTCACACTTACCAGTGAGAACTGTTTCACAGAAACAGATAATCTTTACCATTTATCCACCAGTTTCCTTTTACAGTTTAAAAATCGGTAGGCAGTATTAACTCCTATCTGCAGATTTGTCTTCACACAGCTCTGACTATAAACAGTCACCTCATTCTCTTCTTCAGTTTTTTTTCTAGTTAGGAGTTGCTGCTCCCAGCTCCATCATCTCTTGCTCTGCAGTCATTCCAGAAGAAGTAAGATAGAGATATATGATTAATTCAGATATTGACCGTGTGCCATGAGATCAGAGCTTTTATTCCAGTGCTTCCTCTTCACTTCTACGCCCTACAAGTCCATCATTACATGTAGTTACCGTGACTTGCTCAACAGTCAGTAGTAGAGCTGTGCAGAGGTTGGCAGCTCTACAGAAATGACTTCTGACGCACTTCTCATTTTCTCCAAAGTGAATACAAGTGGTTCCTTTGGAACATTTGTTCATAGTTTGCACAGTGGACATTGCAACACAAATCAGCTTTAGGATTTTCTACAGGAAATAAGTCATCTGCAACTGGAAAGTCACATGCTTACGTCTGAAATAGTGCTACAGTTATGCCAACAGATAGCAGAGAGTCAACTCTGCACAAGCGATACTGTGTGGGAAGGAGACAGTTTAGTGTTTGGTAGGGGTGACAGAGTGACACCTCGTAGACCAAAGTCTCCCACTTGAGCACAGAAGAGTTACAGGGCACGCTACCACACAGGAAGGGGCATCTTTAAGCATGAGTAGGTATTACCCAGAATAGTACTATTTCAACACATCCGCTGGACTTCAGAGGACTGAACGTACTGATGGCAGCTTCAACTTAGCAGTTAATACAGGCACATGCAAAACCATGTTCGCTACCACTTGTACTAAACCATGCAATGACACAGCATTATTTTCAGGTAGGGACAAGACCTTGGTTACTGTAACAGCTCTGTGTCCAGCTTTTGCTAAGGAAGTACCACAGGATACTAATCAACTACATGTTCATCAGAAGTTGGCTAGATTATTAATAGACTCATGTAATACAAGCTGTAGAATCATTTATTTTCAAGGTGGAAAATACACAAGGAATCTTCTCATAAATAAAGTTTTTGATGCTTTTTTTTTTTTTAAACGTATTCTGATTATGGGATACTGATCTCTCTGAGTCTTTATGAGATTTTTATTATACTTAATAGCATCCAAGTAAATGGAAAAGGGCATTCATGATTGGGTGTTTTAAGGAAAGAATATATCAGGATGTCTAGGACTGTCAATATCAGAGCAAAGAACAGTGGTGAAGTTGGGCTAGCTTTAGATTTGCTTCCTTTTTCCTAGCTCCAAATGAGGCTAGGAAACAGGAGACTTGCAGAATCTTCTTTGGCTGCTAATTCATGCAGGAATAAAAATGGCACACTATCGGGGAAAAAAAAACCAACCAGCTGTACTTCTTTCGGATCATGGAAAGCACAAAACATGAGAAAAATGCTAATTCTGGGTAAACACAAACAACATTTGCACAAACACTCTGCATTACAGCAAACTTTAGGGAAAGGACAGTCAGAATTTGCTTTTAAAAGACCAAGCTCCTAACTCATCAATAGCATTAGATCCATCAGAAAGGATTATATAGCTATGATTCTGTGTGGTTTATCAATTTGAAAGAATTAGCTCTCTGAAGTATTGCTTTCATTGAAACAGTTTTCATTGCAAAGACTTTCCTGACTTGTCAATCTGAGGTACTTGAAGACTGTGTCAGTAATTCAAATACATGAATCAGGCCATTTCCTTCCTTATACCAGCTGTCCAAAAGGTTTTGGGAAAGTGATACTTGCTTTTTCCCCAAACATCCAAATATACAGAGCAGACATGCAGAAATACAGGTATTTTGTACAGGGTACAAGCATGAAAGTGAAACAGGAGGGAAGAACAGAAAAGCAGACAGATCTGAGATTCAAGAGAGCTCTCCAAAGAAAGCTAGTTTCTATGGCATATAGGCTGAAGAAGTCATCTTCTTTGATTTGCATTGCAGCAGCACAATAAGGCCTGACCTGAGATGATGTCCTTGTCAGTTTTTCTAGGGACTACTCAGATAATAAAAATAATACCTAAAAAAAAAAAAATCAGATGAGTTCAGCAGATGAAGGGAAGTAGTTCTCCTCAGGCCTCAGACATGCTGAATTCACAATCTCAATTCAGTCGGGATGAAGGCAGCACAGTCCTTTGCTCTTTGGCTAGCATGAGAAAGGAGAGATGAAGAAGCAATCGTTGCATTCCCTGAGCTGAGGGACATGATTGCCTCAAGATGCTGTTGGGCTCCAGAGAAGTTACATCAGCCATCTCTGAGGTTGTCACTTATTTATGGGCTCTTAAGTGAGATTAGAGGTCATGGGGGAAAGGAAATAGACACCTTTCACCCCCCAAACTGACAGGATTTGGAGGTTTCTTAGTAAAATAGCCTCACCATCACTTTTCCAAATTAGCTAGAAAAGGAATTAAAAACACAAACATCAACAGCAAGGTATCTGGAGTTAGAAACAAAGACCCACCCGGTTCTCAGACCTTAAAGTCTTAATTCAAACAACTTCAGGCAGAATCTTTTGTGCATCTCTCCTAGGAGCCATTATAATGAAGTCAGTGACTATGAGAAAGCAGATGATGAAATCATTAATATATTATGTACGCGCGCACACACGCACATATTCCTTGGAAATAAATCTCAACTTTTGAACCAACTAAGGACGAGAAATTATGCTAAAAGGCACAGAAAAAGCTCATCTGGACTGAGGTAATTTCTATTCGTCTTGATCCGTAAGCAATGAAGAGATATGTTCAACTGAGCAGATGCTCTTGACAGAATTTTATTTCCTGTATTCCTCACTGGGATGTACAATGGGGCAAAACTGAAGAGAAGCTGTGCCTGAAGGGAAACACGAGACCTCCAGCTACTTCATGGTGCTGTGTTTTCCCTCTGGACCGGGACCAGGCATGCCAGGTTCAGTAGGCCAGCAGGCCAGTCAGCCATGGGGTCCCAGACCCAGAGGTACTCAGTGCTCTGTTGAGGTTCCTGGAACTTGTGACGTGGAGAGCGACAGGATTCTTACTGCGGCAAGAACCTTCATGAGTTGGAGACCGAATCGGTTAAGACTGATATTCTTCAATGTGCAAAGAACAAGCTCTAAACTAGGAAAATATTCTGATCACCTTAAGGACAGGACTACCAGCTCAGCACAAAATTTACTGTGTTTCAAGTTGCCCACTAGAGGTATTCGATCTATGGTCATCAACTTATCCCACTTTTGATACTAACATTTTCCAAAGTGATAACGAGGGAAAAAATATTTCCAGGGCAGTAGGTTATTTTTGTGTTTGTGCAAAGCTCTTCCTTTGCCCATAAAAAAATGCCAATCAGGTTATTCTGTTTACTTTTTAGGCTACATACAATGCCTTAACATTCAAACTGATACACCTCTGTATAGCTTTAGTTTCGTGCGCCGACAGAGTCAGAAGGTTCCTATCTTACAAGCACTGCCTAGCTGAGCTGTCACACAAAGCAAGCAGTGTAGCAGGAATGGCTAATGAATAAATCTCACAAAAAAGGGATGTAAAAGGATGTTTACAGATTTCCACATGGATGTGGCCTATTATGAAGCTATAACTTCCTATCTATTGAGTGTTTACTAGAAAGGCTGAGAATTAAGATAGAGTCTTTTGTGGACAGGAAATGATCCAAGGAAAATTAAACAGATACAGCAATTCACCGTCAAAATGGGAGGAAACACTTTAACCTCTAAATAACCAAAAGCCTACACAGTACTAGAATACTATTTAAAATTAGGACTAAAGATTTCTCTTAGACATGCACTTCCTCAAGACCTTATATGAGATTTTATCCAGCCCTCCTTTACTTGATCAGATGGCTATAAGTTCCAATGGGAGTTTGGCAGATTAACAGCTGTAGGATTAGATACATGTTTAATTAAACACAAAAACACATGATATGATATGTATATTTTAAAAACCTATTCATTTTAAGCATGATTAATGAGATATCCAACGATACATCCGCACTTCAAAAAAAAAAAAAAAGCATTACACACCCATACATGAACAGAGAACTTACAGGAAATAATATGCAGTAATATTTCAACCCTAGGCTTGCACCTAATGGTCAAAACACCGCTTAATTTTTTCCTGTAAAAATTTCATCAAGTTTCTTTAATATAAACAGACAGCACCGAGCTTGGGCAAGATAGATATAATCCAGCAAGATTATATATTTAAAATTTCAATATCTGTTTTATCAATTACAACCTAATCTAGATTTTCAAACTGCAGAATGATACATTACATATGGCAATTTTAATCTAAATTCCACAGGAAAGGCACTTCCCATCTGCAGCCGAGCTCTCGGTACACACCCAAAGGCTTCGTTCAAAATCTGCTCTTCAGCAGCCAACGATAGCACTGCACATGTAGCCATGCACGCAGCAAACACAAGGAGCTGTTAACTATTCATGATAAAGAGCACATGTAAAGGGATTGAAAATGGTTACACGCAGCTGTAGGTGCACTGCTTTTACAGAAGTACCCTGAAAGAATACAACAGAAGAGCCTTTTTACCAAAGAAATTGCACCATCAATGCCTGGTTCGAGTCCCACTGATGTCAAATTAAGGTCTTTTCCATTAACTTCAGTAAGCTCCCCATCAATCTCCAGATTTTTGTTGTTAGAAAGACTTAAAATAGGATGGCAAAGAATCTAGGCTCAGCTTATAGCTGAGGCTGGCAGTTTATCACCCTGCAACATGTAACCACCTGAACCAAATCTTACATTGTCACGGGAGGGTTTATAGCCCCCCTCAGTGCTGTGAAGGAAGCTCCACATGGGAGTGGAGTATCACTGGTTCTGAACTGGATATGGGGAAGTTGTTAATGGTGCTGCTTTGATTTCCAGCTCCTGTGTTATGTTCAGACAAGCATAAGTTCATCATATGTACAAGCATCATCTAAGTTCTGTTACCCAACAAGCATATATTTTGGCCAAATTATTAAACTGAAAAATCATTTTAAAATATGGTAGCAAAATTATTTTTCATTATCAATCACCTAACAGGGCATCGGAATATTCTGGGGAAATAAAAAAAGGAAAAGGTTTAATTCTCATTCTCATTTCCATCCTTCCTCTCGTCACTCCAGAGCTAAGTTGTGTTAAGTTTTTGGCTTCCTTACCACAACAAAGCTGAGACTCCACTATGTTTTCACCAAGATAAATGTCAGCTTGACACATTACCAAGGAATGAAACTTGTGCTATCTATTTATATTCAGAAAGGCAATAAAAAAAAAGAAATAAAATTGGGTTTTGATTTTAGAGTACTGCCATTGCAAAACAGTGAAAACTAAACAAACCCAAGTATCTAGTTACTTTTGGGCTATATTAAAGTAGGCTCAGTCTTAAAGTTACACATCCAGCATGGCCAGAGACCAACAAACAATGGCGGCTCAAGAGGAGTGAGTGATTAGATCCTGAATCCACATATTGTAAGTGATGATAGACACAAGTTTACCTAGGAGTTTCAAATGTCATGGTCATTTGGAATTGAACTGAACATGCATGCAAATACAACTACAGTTCTTACCCAGATTAATCAGGAAACATTGTTTACTATGAGGGAAGAACATGGCCTCCTTCAAACCAACCCTCTGTCCTAAAATGTGGATTGCACTAATGCGACTACAAGGAAAATGTTTAACACAGACTTCTTTGTAGATGGAAACATGATCCGTGCAGCCCAAATTTCATGAACCTTGGACCAGAAGTACCACTTTACGGTCCCAAATGCTACGTAATAACTTGTGGTAGCTTGTGAACTTACACTAGAAGGTGCATGCTTTTATCCTGTGTTATAGTTGCAGGAGAGTACGGAGTTACCCAAGGCAAAGGGCTGAGCATTTATACAGCAGTTGCTGCTCAGAAACCCACGAGCTGCAAGCATGCACCCCAACTTGCCCCATACTGACCTGTTTTCTCTTAAACGGATAGTGGTCCCAGTACTCATTTAATGGGGGCAATACTAAATAAAGATCATGCTGAAATCACATTTAAAAAAAACTTTTGCAAGCAGTTTTTTTCTTGCACACATGCCCTGATGGCAATATCTTAGAAATTAATTTCCCAGTTGGAAGTAACCAAAAGGATGAAACCGCACTCATTAGAATACACAGAAAGAAAGCAATAATCAAAAGCTTCATGCATGCTTAACAGAAAATTTTGAATTGCTCTTCATCTTACTGGTCAAATTTAAAAATAAAGTTATATCAACTCATTAGAACTCATATTCACAAACCAATCATTTAGAAGTACTTTAAAGGTTAAAAATAAGGGTTTAGACTCATTCAAAAGATTTTAAACTAAGAAGAGAAACCAAAATGAAAAAAAAGTCCCAGAGGCTTTAATTAAACACCTGAAGTGCTAATTTCTAGAATAAAATAGAAAACCAGCTGGAAGCATTAATAAACATATTGCTAAATTAAAACTTACACATCAACAACATAAAGATAATCTCCAGTGCAGTTCTCCCCCAAAAAGAAACAAATCAAATCCATCCACTAAGAAACTGCTATACGCAACAGTTTTTGTACTTGAAAAACTTACAGATGCTTATGTCACACAAAAATGGGGCAATCTAGCAGTCATTTTGGCAAAGGAAATGCCTCTGAAGTTGTGGCATTTCATATGTGTGCAGCCTGCAAGGCTCAGCTTAGGTTGCAGAAGATCAAGGTTGCATTCGCAGGCATAGAGTGAAGACTGGAAAAGCAACCCAAAACAACAAACTACTAGAGGTCAGATGCAATTAAGACAGATCTTCCTGGCTCACACAATGAAACCTCATCAAGCCCCCAGAGTACATTCCCATGCTTCCACTGACTGGTGAAGAAGTGAACTGAATTTAAATTTAATTTGGCCAAATCTAGCTCTGATTAGTGCTACTGAAACACACACAATAAATTACTGAATTGCTTCAGTAGCCAAGATGATTCCAGCTTTCTTACTGCTGCCAGTGACATATGTAGTGGAAGCAGAGACCTTCAGCAAATACTTGAGTTTGGTGGAAAACACCGTTTCCCTTCTATCAAAGCCACACAAATTTGGTCTGAATAAATTCACAGGAGGAGGGGAGGAAGAAGCCGATGCTGACACAGAGATGCTGACTGGGAGGAAGACTGGAAGCTGAGCTCTCTGTCTCGCTGCCCAATGTCCTAATGTGAACCACTAGATAAAAGGAGCCAATTCCGTTGAAGAGGCAAACACTTGCTGGAATTAAGCCCTTCATTTTGTTTCCCAGGACTTGAGAGTCCTGAGGAATCTCAAAAATTACAGACTGATGAGACCAGGATGACGAATAAAGCCTTACAAGAAAATTAGGGGGTGGGGAGGGGGAGCGCTTTCTCCAACGTCAGGCACCACGCTAGACAGCCGCATCTCTTGTCTCATTTTACAAATTAGTCATCAGCGTTGCACTAGCGTTTCCCTTCACAACTACCAAGTTTAAACTCCGAATCCACCCTGCTGCTGCCGCCAGCTCCACCGGCAGTTTGCACCTTGCGCGGGGGGGGATGAGCTTCCCCTCCACACTGAGATACCAATCCCCAGTTCACTATATCATTTAGCCACAGATTTTGTCTCTTCTGCCCAGTTGGCTTCCCAAGAGTTACAATGTTTAAGACCACAGACCGACAGAAGAGAGGCAGCAGGGGCTTATTCACCCATCTGTTTTAATGTGGCCGCCTCAGCTTTACCCAGGGCTGTCACGTCCGAGGACCGCACGCTCTCCCCTCCTTCCAGCTCATCACACCCTCTGCAGAGGAAGAGGAGGAGGAAGGAGCCTCTTCTGCGGCTCTGACCATATGCCTCAGCACCAGCTGAGCCAAGCCATAGCCACTCACCTAATTTTAACAGGGTAAAAAATCAAAGAGGTAGCCCAAGGCAGGAGCCAGACAGCTCGAAGGAGTGCATTAGCAAGCACATCGTTAGAATCTCCCTAACAATTAGAAGCTGAAGTGTCAGAACACAGACTTTATTCAGGCACCACAAATACTACAAAAATGAGTGAAGAAAAATTCTGAAATAAGCTGTCTGAGGCAACATAATTATTGTAATACTGTTTTCTGGATTATAAACAGTAGTTGTTTATAAAGTCTTCTGTTTCAAAAGTTTGAAGCAGCAGGTTTACACAAAATTTTCTTTCAGAAAGTGGAAGTCTGGCAATTTTGACCTGATTTTGCCATTTACGTGATAGCTGCAGCACTGAATATCCTGATGAAAGGCATTTCAGCTGAAGCCTATACTCTCTCATTTCTACTTCTTAGAGCTTATTCTGCAGCACTTCAGAGAGCTCCAAGACATCACTGTGCCTCTGTCCTATGAGATGCAGCACAGATACAGCTGCTTCTTGGGATTTCAAAAATAATTAAAGGCAAGATACAACAAAGGAAGTACGGATGAAAGAAAAATGTGACAGAAGCAACATGAGTCTGTTGCAAACCAACACATACACATTCAGGTCTGTTAAAAGGTATATCTTTTTCCATGTTGTACATTTATCTTAGCTACAAAGCTAATTTGATGGAATAACCCTGGGGGTCTTTTATTCCAAGAAATCAAGGTGGCCAAAGTTTATCCATTTTGTTACAAATTTGCTACGTTTCAACACCCTCCCAGAATTTAAAGTCATCCTATTCTTTTTAAAAATTGCGGTAGGGATAACATCTGATTAAAATTAAAACGACAGCTGTGGTTTTGCTGAAAGTAGTTTTATATTTCACAGGATTAAGTTTACAACCACTGTTTTAGCTGTCCGTTATTAGTGGCAGTTCAGAAGCTTCCCCAGTTATACCAAGGAAAACGCCACCAAAGAAAAAACCAGCAGCAGCAAACCCAACCAAATAAAAAAGGAAGGGAAGGCAGATTACTTCACTGTAGGAGGAGCTGCCTTGGCTTCCTGGAAGTCTAAAACCACCTGCAGTCTGTGTGCAGGAGCCAAAGAGGGCTCTGATGGAGGTCTCACCCTCCCTGGACATCGCTGCTTTAACCCCCCCAGCCATCGCAGCAGGTGGTTAGGAAGTGCCCTCAGCCTGAGACACCCAGAAGGGTGGGGGGACATAATCACGGGAACATTTAGGCATGGAAATCAAGCATCACACATCACGCTCTTGCAGTGTCTTTCTGAACTCTGTTAATAACTTATGCACCTGATAAGGCAGAGGTTGCTTCTCCCCCAAGCTACACTAGAGCTCCTCAAAGAGGTGAGCTCCAACACCTCTGCATGCTTCTTGCTATCCGGGTCCCAGCGAGCTGCAGCGGGGCAATGGCACTTCAGACAACACAACACTGAAAGGGAAACCCACAAACAGTCTCCTTCCCCCCATGGCACGCTTACAAGACAAAACCACTTCTTACAGCAAGTGCCTGTATGTCCCGTAAAGGAGCTGACAGGGGTATGACAGATGACGGTCATCACCCTGCTCCAGTCTTCTCCCCCAAAGCAGAAAGTTACTTCTTAAGCACTTAAGTAATCACAAACAGAGAGCAACAAGGGTAATGTTAGGCTGGAGATGGAATAATTCCTGCACAGATACCATACTAATGATTAAATGTATTAACATAAACATGTATTATTTATGGGTGAAACGCACAACATCACTGCTACCATCTAGAGCATTTACAGTTTCCAGAGTAAGGGAAATGCTCACGAAGCACAAGTAGTTTGTCATTTTATCAACAGCTCTCAAACCTCCAAAAATACTTTTTAACTACATCCATAAAAATTACAGACCACAGCCATGTTTGCCTTGTGATTACTTGAAAGCTAAATAAATCTTCTCTTTGAAGCAGAAACAAGGTTTTTGAAGTTTTTACCAAGTTTTTGGCCACAGATTTTATATATAACAGCACAGATTTAAATCTTATTATACCCCGACCAGGATCATTTTTGGAAACACCCTGCTTGCTTCTTGCATGGGTTTCCGTTTGATTCAATCACAGTAATTGTACAGCTTTCATAGTACTCAGAACTAGTCAGGAGAACAAAGAATATTGCAGAAGTTTCCATTTATAGATGACTGGGCTGCAGTTTAGTGATCTTGCAACCAGGAGTGGGAGAAGTCGTTCTCTTCTTTTCAATATCACATGGCAGAAGCAATTAGAAACGGCCTCAAATTACATGAATTCTCTTTTTCTGATTTCACATATGTGTGTGTATATCCTCTTCTCTTAAGCCTTTAGATCACCCTCAAGTCCCCGCTCTGAAAAACTAACACTACATTTACATGTTCAGTTCCATCTTTGCAATCAAGAGACTTTATTAACTGCATATATTCCCTGTGTTTTCTTTGGAAAAATTACTTCAGGACCATGGCAAGCCTGAAGAAACACTGAGACCCAGATTAGCATCCCCTTTAGAAAAGTCCATGTGAAGAGATGGCGCTTGACAACATCTGACAGCTGCAGAACCATCTAGGCAGGTCAGTTGCCAGTGAAGTGAAGGCGGGACATGACTTGCCTCATCTCTGGATATTGCAGTCCCTTAAGGGGCTCAAACTCTGGAAGAAGCAGCATTATGGAAATTAAGCCACAGTAGAAGGAATAAGTTTTCCTATAAGCAGTTAGCCTGCTGAAGGCACCATCATGAGAAATCAGTGGGCCAGGAACATAAGCCCATTTCTCTGTACTCTGTTATACACAGACCAGCACCTAGCTTTGCTGTATTGTTGGTAACGGTGGGAGAAGGGCTATTAAACATCGCGTGTATGATTTTATTACAGTCCAATTACAAAGGAGGTAAGAGAAGATTCATTGCCTCCTCCCTGTCTCCTGTGGTATTAAAAACCTTTCCCAAAGCACCACGATCTGGTTAAATCAGAGGCTAGCTACTGGATTTGTTGTGCCACAGGTATGACTCAGGTATAGCAACTCCGGCTTTTGCTTGATATGGAGGAGAAAAAAAAAAAAAAAAAGGCTACGTGATAGTACCAGTGGAAAAGGAAGAAATGGCCCAAGCTGAATTCTGACATACAAATTTAAAATCCTAAGTCTTAAAGAAAAAAAGGAGCAATTTACACTTGGGGGTACCTGTACCTTCCTAACGTGTTGCTCTTCATTACTTAGGAAATCTTTGCCACTCTGTAGGCCTTTTGTGCTGAAGTTGCATGCACCGAGTTCAGGCTGAGTTTTCTGAGGAACTGCAGCCAAAACAACCCGTCCACTTCCAAGAATGTAGCTGGGCAAAAAAGAAAAGGAACCTTTTATTCAGAGAACACAGCGCATTGAAACTTGTCCCAGCATAAAAGCTTTTCACTCCCCAAGTTGTGAGTACTTGAACTTGGAATCCCGAGGCGGCTTTTCCTCAGTGTTTTATCCACAGGTTTATATAAGTCAGGTGAAATAAAAACATCATCCTGACAGCTGCTTTGCAAAACCTTTCCATTTAAAATTAGCCATGAGGGAATGGATGGCCAGTCTGCTAAATCAAGGGACAGAATGAAGAATTCTCAGTCACTTAATATGCGCTTTCCAGCAGCACTTACCAGTACAAAAGGTGGTGTTGGGATGCACAATACTCCCATCTAACAGATGCAACCAAATTCAACTAAAGCCTATCGAGCACTCTTATCAGATGAAGTCTGAACAGATATTTACTTGAAGGAGATGACAGAAATATTTAAGCTTCTATTACAGTCCATGTAATTTTCTTGAGAAACTTTTGTTTCTACCCACAAAGGATTTGAAGTCTATGTATAAAATAAACTGTGTTCTACAGCATCTTCCCTTCCATTCGAAAAGGCTGATTCACATTTTAATACAAAGCAGAATTAAATTGCGATCTCAGCTTAGCATTAATGGGGACAGCAAATATAGCACCCTGAGATAGAGTGCCTACAACATACATAACTTATCTGTACAGAACAAGCTGGCAGAGCAGTTGCGTCTTTAGCAAACCAGACTCAATATAAAAAGGATTTACTTGCATGCAAGAACATTTGCAGTCTCTAGGTAGTTTTACTTTGAATAGATTTAACATTTAACTAGTTCAACCACATTAATCCTTGAGCTTCAGACTCCTGGAAAAGTATTTATCATTTTTCATTTAGAACTAAAAATGACATTTGCAGCAACAAAAGGTGGAATTTCAAAGAACTGTATGCAAATTTTAAAACATCACTATCTAAATAAATATGGAAACCTCCCAACTTTCTCAAACAAGTAAGATTCATAGCAAAGCTACACTTTTCTCATTTGTATCAGAATGAGTTTTAAGTTTTAAAAGCCAGAACTTGGTGCAGCTTTTTCTTAGATAGGAAAGCCCATCATTTTTGAAGCGTTCCAATTGCAAAGGCTAAATTGCAGCAGTAATGATGAAATACTCCAGTCAGAAGGAGCTCTAGATTGAAAATTTAAATGAGAAACCAACTCAATGCAGTTACTGATAATGCAAGTTAATTAAAAGCATTTTTGAACATTTGTCCTATTTCTTCACTGTGATTTCCAGGTTTGCTAAAGACTTTCCTTTTGTGCTGCACACCACGCTCCAGGGTACAGCAACAGCTGCCCTTTATGCAACTCCTTTAGTTGGCACTTTGAATTCTAAAGTTTATCTTCAGATAAAGACGCAGAGAAATGAAAAGTGTCTCTTATTGCTATTATCCTTGCTTTCTGAACGGAGATGGGCAGATGGGTGTTTGTATGGCTAAATCCATTTCCAGTTGTCTCCCATACCCTGCCACTGTTCACTGCCCCCTCCCTTCTGCTGCAGTCTTCCTAAAAAAAACCCAAAATGCAAAAACTGCTCCCTCCAGATGTTAATCCAAGAAAGGAAAAAAAAAAAAAAAAAAAAAGAAGCAATTGAGAACAAACACGAGAGCCCTAAGCCTGTACATCTCCCACGCCAAGCTAGTTAAAAATACGCTGAGGTGTTTTGACATTTTATCATGTGTGCATTTTACTAAGATGGTACATACGGACCAGCAGGCAGAGAGGCTGCCATCTTTTCTTATCCTGAGTAACTCCTATGTAAATCGCCACGGCACTTGGCCCACAGTTCTGGTTCGGCCAAGTGTAACTTGCTCTTCACCTTGACGTAACTTCGTCCCTGTCACAGGCTACTGGAAACCTGAGACTCGCACTACAGCTCCACCATCACTGGGGCTGGCAAAATTTCCTTGGAAGCCAAAGCCTCCTCTCCACTTCAGATGGCTGTGAGAGATGACTCTGCCTTCTACAATGGGGTCTGATCCTTCCAAAACAGCTCATGCATTGGTTTGTGAACTGAGTCTTAAAGTGTGTCTCCTACTAGCTTAATCAGATTCTCTGCCCCAATAAGCCACAGCCCCAATAAGTCCAGGTCCTCCTCCCTTTCCTGGAGACCTGCAGGAGAAAGGAGGCTGTCTCCTGCTCCCCATGCAGAGAATCCCCATCCCTCTCCAGCAGGCAGCACTCCACCTGCCTGTCATTATCTCTCTCCAATAACTTGTCTTGAAAAACCACTACAACAGCTTGAGCGAGTCTCATCTGACTTCTGGGCCTGAACTCAGATACTTCTTCACTGCCCAAATCTCTTCCCTCACACCTCACCAAAGCATCTTTCTCTCTGTCTCTCTTCAAATTTTACTCTTCCAGGTAGACCTCAGAAAAATGCCTTGTACAGCAACCTTTGCTCTCTGTACCACATTCAATTTGCATCTCCCAGATAAAAATTCTCATCTTTTCAAGCATATTTGTCAATGTACTTGCAAGTATTCACACTGCAAATGTATGTGCTTGATAAAGCAAAGGTACATGTAGGAATAAGTTGCCAAACAGATTTACAACTCGAAAGAGACATTAACCTTCCTCTTGCTTCCCTCTCCCCCGTTCAATTCCTCTCCAAGGGCTTGTATCCTCCTTCTGCCTGCAACCACCTCCGTGCCTCTTGTTCTGAGCTGTTGTGTCCTCAGCTTGCTTCAGCCTTTTCGTATCTCAGAATCTTCACCTCTCTCTCACCAGCCTCATGCTCTGACTGGGACAATGCAAAAACCCTTATCCCACTCTTTAAGGACAACCCAGGTTAAACAAAAAAGTTCTGCACTGCCACATCCCAAGCAGGCACGTTCTGAAATACCAAAATGCGCATTACTGCATTTAATTATAACACAACCAAACAGATTTCTGGTCAATGAACTTACGGCATCTCCAGTGGTTTTGTTAAAAACTTCTTTGACTTCTTGGCTTCAATCCACTTTCATCCGTATTACACAGTACTGTGGGTTTTATGCTTGTTTCAAGGGTATGCTTTTTGCTTTAGTTTCAACATTTCTGCTTCTGCAGACTCTTTCCTGTCCTGGCTGTATTTTCTGTCTCCACCACCTCCTCTCTAGAACCTTTTCTCAACTTTTATTAAAAAAATCCACCCATATTCTCTTCCTCACCTCACCCACGCTCCGACAGACGCCTGCTCAAACTCTGAGGCTCGCCTGCGATCTGTCGCCTGCACACCCTGCTTGAGAGCACTTCCAGGCAGCTCTGCTCCCCCCAGCTCCCTGTAACACACACTGGGGGGAAAGAAAAAAAAAAAAAAAAAAAGCAAGCCCACCTGGACACCGCTATTCTTTCTTCTTCACCTTAGAAGAACAGCACTTCCCCAGAGCTATACCTTCCAGTGAAGAAAGGGCTGGCGGCAGCTATGCTCTCCCAGACAGGGCCAGTTCACCCCAAGTAGAGAAACAGGTTTTCTTTCCAAACAAATAAACACCCTCCACTGAGGACGGGAGGAATGCAGCACAGAAAAGGAACTATTGCAAACATACCATTTCTAGTAAGTCTTTGTCAGTGAATCTTCATTTCTTTGCTCCTTGCAAAGCCTACAATACCAATCCACTTAAATGTTATTTTGTTTGCAAGAAACAGCACCTTCTTCCTTACTGCTGATTTTCTGACTTCAGCAGGTTCACGGGAGGGTTCACAATCCTTTACTGTCCACTTCATTATCCAGTATGAAGCCTTCCCTTTACTACTTCAGCTTTCCGTGAGCTCTAAAGATCAGGAGATATACTACTAAAATGCAAATTGCTTGCAAGTAAGCACAGAAAAGATAAAGTGGAACAAAAACCTGCAAGTACTAGTTATTTCAGGGCTTGTGGCTGGTGCTAAGATCCCTCACTTTATGGACAAATAGCAGACTTTTTCTTCAAAGATTGAACAGCACAAGCAACATCTCCCCTGACAGTTCTGCTGACACGACTTTTTTCCCTGAACACAAAGTAAATCAACGTGGTTTTCACGCCAGTTTGCTCCCTGACCTCTTCAACAGAGCCACGGCTGGACACTCTAATTAGCCTGGGTGGAAGTGATTTTTGGGAGTGGAAACCGTACATTGGTATCACAGGCCAGTGGATTGGTTGGAGAGAGGGAAAGCAGAAACATACACAGATAAATTGAAATCCCTTTCATTAATCCTTCTGATTCTTCGTGGTGTTTGGAAATCATACAGATGTGGCATTTCCTTCTTGTAGACTTCAGCGGAGCTTGGCAAGCAAGATTTTCATTGTACCGAGACAAACAAGGTTGAAGTCCGGGCTGCATCGAGCTCCACAGGTAGAATGAAAGTGGTCTTAATAAATCAAAATGGCAGGAAATTTCAGTTACTAAAGAAGTGAAACCCTCAATACCGTGGACAGGTATCATCTTTTCACAGTGTTTTTGTGGCACGGATGCTTTGGTCACACAATAGTACAATATGTACTATTGTAATCTTGCTTAAAAGCTTCTTCCCTGGACTCTGAGGCAAGTGGACCAGAGCTGTATATTTCATACATTTTGTTATTGAATAATTTTTCCTTCACATGCTGTTTTAACAGACGAGTGCCTCCACAATGAATCACAAAACGAGTACATCTCCACAAACACACACTACTGCAGTGAACCAGCGCAAAACCAGCACGCTAACTATCTTAAATAAAAACAAGCCAAAAAGACAGAATAAGACCAAAGGACCATATGGTCCATTTGGGAAATGCTTCCTGCAGCTGGAGCGAGAGAAGCTCCCTGCAGCGCTAACATCTGCACAAGCCAGAGGGAGAATTTATTTCCCCCTCTCCCCAGAAAAAAACAGGGAGGGAGGGAGGGAGGAAAGGAAATGGCAGACGGCAGATAATCTCTATTTTACACCGACAGACAAAATGACAATGGAAAAGACCACTGTCCTCTGGAGACCGCAGGAAACCAGTCACAGGATGTGTCCCTTCCAATTCAGTAAGTTAAGTGTATGCTCTAGCCACCTGTGTCCTGAAATACAAATGAATTTTTCTTAAAGTTACAACCACGAGCAGTATCACATTTTGCAGACCCTCTTACTATTTGTATGTTAAAGAACATGAATATATTCTTAAATAAATATACATATATGTAAGCCTCGAAGAAATGACACAAAACCTATTTGACATACATACATACAGCACTTATGACCTGGTTTACTTTGTTCCATTAAGCCCAAAGAAGAAAACCTCTCACAGACACATCTGATCTGGGTTTTTTTGTGTTTAAAGAAGCAAAAACAAAATTGCAAATCCAAGTTCCATCAAAAGGCTTTCACGTAACCTTTTCTCAGGGCACAGTATAAATGTTTACCCACCTCTTTCAAAATGTCATCAACATCATGTTGGGGACACGCAGTATGGGCACTGAAGCAGCTTTTATTAATACAATAATGCTAACGGGCACAGGAAATCGTTGGGGTTTTTTCTTTTCTTTAGACTCCTTAAAGTGTTTCAGCAAGTGTCCAAATACTTCTGACCAAGAGCTTTTCGGGATTTTTTTTTTTTGCTTTTTTATTATAATTCATAAGCAGCTTATACAAGCAGACCAGAGATTATATGAATCAAATGCTATTTTGTGGCTTTAAAAATATTTTTACTTCAAATAAAGTCAGTCACCAAGCAAGATCTCCTCTCCCCTAACCTCCTCTAACAATCCTCTCCCCTTTCCTCTTAAAAAACAAGGTGGTAGTAACAACAACAACAACAGGAAAAAAATTACTCTTGCTTACAGTAAAAAAAAACAACTTTGCAGAACTTTATCTGATAATTTATCAGGTCTGTCATGTTTAATTTAAAAAAAAAATCATTATAACTCTGAAAAACAGAATTTAAAAAAAAAGACAAAGAACATAACTTTTCCTTTTTATTCCTATTTATAAAACTTTTCTGACTGCCACATTGCCAGCTGTTCAATGACTGCCCTTATGCCTTATACTTCTTTGTACAAACAAGGAAAAAGCTTCAGTTGACAGTTAACAAAGGATTCGTCTACAAACACCTTATTTATCAAGTAAATGTCGTATGTGGTTTCTTCCTTGCATGTCTTCTGTGCATCCTATAATCTCGCTTACCAGCACAAGTGCATTTCATAATATCCTATTACCCCCATTGCAAGCAGTCCAGAGACTTATATGTTCCCCTGAAGTCTCTTGCTGAGAGTCAGAAAAGGACGGCGACGACTTGATGAGTTTGTGCTTTGACATGCAGGGCGGGCCTCCAAACAGTTTTGAGAAGTGTTTTATCACTTATTTTTAAACAGAAGATAGACTCGGCTATAAAGTTAAGAGAAATTAACCTGAGAGTATTAACTCTCAAATGAGATGAGGGAAGTGAGATCATAAGACCGGAGCTCTTCACAGAAATGCATGAAAAGGGGTGGTGATAGTTAATTAAGATTGTGCTGATAAGTGCCAAAAGTCAAATTCTCCATTTCCCCTACACCTTTCAAGTATAATTAGGTTTAAAATAAAACAGAGTAACAGTGCTGACAGACACGGGATGGCTTGTTTATGTTCTGACTCTGCTTTGTGTTACCTGTAAAGGACAGTAAGATATAATATATATCCATTACAGAGCTGCTTCACATTCTGTAACTGAAGAGCTCTTAGCATGGTACAGGCCAGAGTCCTAACTATTAGTGTTTAAAAAAAGAAAAAAAAGCCACTTTGGTCACCCAAACCCACATGGTATGAGCCAGACAGTTAGAAAAAGAGAAGTCTGAGTCGTAAGACCCTCCAGGGTGCCAGGCTTCCTCACAGCGTAAACTGCACTGTCTCTAACCCCACTCGGGTGCCTCAGAAAGCCGACCTGCGGCTCAGACCATTTCCCCTCCCCACGCGTACAACACCTTCCCACCCGCAGGCACAGGGAGATGAGGAGCCTGCAAACGCCCACAGTCCCAACAGCACCAAATTTCCATTCGGCATTGTGTCTTTCTGGTTTCTCGCTCGCACAAAGGCTGGTTTGTCATCTTTGCCACAAGCACTGCAGGCAACAGCGAATTAGCGTGGTTCACATGTGCTGACTTGCAACACCAGTTAGTAGCGAGACCTCTCCAGTTATTGAGTGCTGCTTCATACCTGAACAATATAAAGCTTCGCTCCTCAGCTTTTGCTCCCTGTCATCTCACTGCAGATTCGTATTCAAAGATCAATTACACACATTTGCGTGACAAAGATATTAAGGTTATGAAGTTATGCACGCAAACACTAGACTTTCCAGAGCTGTTACTGGTTGTGCCACTTGTGTTTGCCTGCTCTTCCCCAACCTGCCTGTGACTTCTCTGTGATGTAGTTCTTAATTACATGATCACACAGAAAGTTTTCCATAAGAGCACAGTCTCCTTCAGTGCCTAAAATGGCTGGGGCTTATTCAATGCGGTCATTTAATACTTTCTTTTTTTTTTTTGTTTTGACATTCACGGTCGTTTCACAGAATACTCTTCCCAGCCTGCTCTGAAAACACAACCAGTTCACTCATGGGTCCCTGCACTGCTCAGCGCCTGAGTTTTCCCTCACAAAGCATGCATTTTTTATAGCATCCTAAGACACCAGGAGTATTATTGACACTTTATGACAAAGGGAAGATAAATTCAAAAGTGTTCTTTATTTAGGTGCCCAGTTTGAGACAACTGAGGCCTGACTATTCAGTACACTCACAGCAATGAGCCCATTGACTTCCTTTGCAGTTGCACATACTCGACGCTTCTCCGGTCACCCCACAGTCTATTAGCATGGTTACACAGCAAAATAAGTCACTTTTCATAACAGTGTGTGCTTAAGTGGATTTTCTTTCCCAGATGCCTAGCAGATCCTTGCCTTTTCCTTCCTGCAAACTTCCCTACCTCTTTCACGTGGCACCTCCCAGCTCCTGCGACAGATGAAGCTGTATTTCGGCAGGAGCCAACCTCTCCTGTTCCTGTCTCAGTGTGCTCCTGGGTGCACTGAAGGAAGCAGGGATCTTCTCAACTGGAAAGCCCAGGATCACATCATGCAATTAAAACCCAAACTGTAACGCACACACACTAACGCTGCAAGCACTTGCGCATCCTTGACTTAAGGAAAAAAAAATCATGGAAACGTTCTTTGAAACGAGGCTATTTTAAGATTGTTAAAAGCAAACTAACCTTTCCCATCCCCTGAGAAATTTTCATCACATGAGTGCCTGTGATTAATCAGCAGGCTGATGCACCATCTCTCCTTTTTAAGCTCAGGGAGAAACTGGAAACTTCATGCTGCTTCTACCTTTGCACTAACCAGAATTGAGGGGAAGGGCAGGGGAGTACACAACACTTCACTTATCGATGTATTTCATGGGTTGTTGCTGAAGGAAGGAACCCAAGCAGAAAGACGGAATCCAAGCCCTCAAATCCTCAGTTCAATTACCTCCAGATCAGACAAACCAGACTGGAATCCATGACTTCTTCCTCAACCTGCTTGAAAGTCTTTTCCCTGCCGTGGCCTATGCAGAAAGGCTAGAGGAATCAGTCAAGTTGATTAAAAAGAAGAAAGAATGGGAAGGGAGTACATGAGCAGCCTTGAAAGATGGAGAAGGCTTTCACAAAGAGGCGAATTTTGCACAAAGTGACAGTGTATTTTACTAGCATAAGTAATGCAGGCAGGAATAACAGAGAGGCTTTCAGGACCTGTACCCTTCCAGTCTTCTGTTTCTCCACGTACACTGAAGATAATTAATACAGATGCCCTGTACGAACACTGATGTCAGCTGGACATTAGAAACTCTCCAACAACTGAAGTGTAGAAGAGAGCAGCTGGGCATGTTGGAGATGCTCTTCCCTTGAACCCTCTGGGATTCAGTAATGACCTGTGTTCACTGTGTGCTAACTCGTACCGTTAGGGCAGGAACAATTTAAGATCCTTCCCTGTCCTAAGTTTCTACAATGCACAACTTTGTGCCACACTCTGAAGCTGTTCTCAGAAAAGCAAGATTCATAACACCTCGCCTTGCATGCGCCCGCCCTTATTTCAACATGCCTGTGTGCTTTGTGGTTTAAGACCTAGCCTGAGTCAACGCTGATTTGAATACATACATGTTATGGCAGTACTGGATACAGACACTGCAAAAAGCTAAGTGAGATACTTGGTAGAGATTATGGGCAGGCACTCCTCCCACTTAGCAGCCATTACTGAACATTGCTGATGTACACGCTCTGACACCAGCCAAAAACCTCTGGGCACGTGTTTGTAACTGAGCTGGCAATAAAAGACTATTCTTTGCCATACCAGTACTTAGGAAAAACAACTTCCCTTACAGAAGCAGTAGGTTAGTAGTATAGAAGTATTGGCAACACTTTAGGAGTGACACATCTCCAAACACTACACTCTCCTTTATAAGGAGCGTAGCAAGTCTCTCTCAAAAAGCAGCAGAGCTATTGCAACTGCAAGCTCCTAACTCCCTGAAGTAGCTGTGAAATGATCTGTTCTGGACATGTATTAGCAGCCCACACAAATATATAACACAAGGAAGATAATGAAAACAAATTACTATGTACACGGTATTTTCCTTCTAGACACTTCTGTGTAGCAGTTTAGGTGAAGGTGACTGGGAAGAAAAGAAGGGGTTGTGCTGGATGTGAGTAGCCACAGCTAAACCTACTGGAGTTTAGGGTGCCATCATCTCTGTGGTGAGGGCAGATGTCCACACCATAAATGCCTGCAGCTCAGCCAGCTTACAGCTGTCAGGATGTCTTTGCACTAAAATATCAGCCCAGGTACTCTAGTAACAGCAGTGTGGACAGACAGACAGACACCACCCCCCGCCTTTACCCTTTTCACCAAGAGCAGGGCCAACACCCCAGTTTGAGCAAGCTGCCCAGGCATACGCAGCCTGCGATGGGCAGGCACATCCCTTCCACTCTCTCACAGGTTTCTGTACTTTAGCAGGAGGGTAAAACCAAAACAAATCATGCCTCAGTGTAACTATAAGGGTCCGACTCAGAGCTCTGTGCAGAAGAGCGCTACTTCATCATGCCTACAAGGGCAGCAGCCTCTGGCAGAAGGACAAGCCCCACACTAGTAACACATAAAGAAAAAAAAAAAGCATTGTCAAATCTTGAATATATCCATTAAAGCCCTCATACGGGCAGATAAATCCCTTTCACTGTATCAGTTTAATAAAAGAAAATACCAAATTAAGCCCAGGTGGCACAATTTGTCCAGCCCTACTCAATGAGAACTAATGCAGGATGCTTACCCACAAAAAATGAAGAGAGTAAGAGATGGTTAACAAAACTGACAAATCATCTGATGTTTAACAGGAACTCCCAAAAACCACCAAGTTTCTCACCCCCCCAAAATTGCGGCAATAGGTTTCTTCCTCTCCCCCCACTCCTCCTTCTTTCTCTCTAGAGGATGTATTTGTCTTGAAGAAGTCCAGTCAAAGCAGAAGCAGCGCAGAAAAAAGCAGCACGTTGACTGGTACCTTTGCTGCTGTTGAAAACACAGAACAAATACAAAGGCTCAGAGCCCAACACTCTCAAGAGGAAAGGGCTGGCCCTAGTCAAAACTGCTAGATGCAAAAGCAGAGATAGAGATCTCAGCCTAGAAACAGAATGAAAAGTTTTGTCTGCTCCCCTTTCTTCTCTTTTCAGCCCCAAATTTCTCTTATACCAAGTAGTTCCCATAATTGTCACTGAAATCAGATCAGCAAGACCTTAAAGGGACCAGGCAGACAGTTCCTGGAATGGAGAACGAAAGAGATACACATGAAATTTCACTTTCAGGGTGTTAAAAATCCCTATTCCTAGGATGAAAAGATTGAAAATTAGTTTTACATATTCTGCGTATTACCCACATGAATTTAAATATAGTAAAGCATTATTTCTGGTTACACACAAGTCAACCATTTTTCTGACCGACTTCAGGAGGAACATTAGTCAGACACAGATGCAGTCAAGTCGTGTCACTAAAATGCCGTGACTGGCTGGTAGAGCAAGTCTGGGAGATTGCTGGGTATGCCTAGAAGGCAAACTGGCTATCAGGTTTTAAAATCCTCTATTGACCATTGTGAGTTCAAGAGGCTTGGGTTACTTTTGCTCTATGTAAGTTGATAAACAAGTCTACTGACAAAGATTCTGCATTTAAAAAAAATTGTTACTTCAGGTATCAAGCGGCTACAATTTTGAACTTTTTAGAAATAAGGGTCACTGAATTTAAATACCAAGTTGTAATCACTGGGCCAACGAAGCTTTGTTTCCTACCGATGCGTCCTCCTGTTCCCCCCCTTGCTTTCTAGATGCTTGGATCCTTGAGCCTTCCCTTTCACCTACCCTGTTCTTCCCTGTCTCCTGATGCCCTACAGAGATGAGAGAAGAGCTACGGCTAGCCGAGCAAAACATGCATGCTGACTCAGTTTGGCAGCACTCAGTTGTCTGACATCCATAAGCACCGAGTCTCACTGTCCTTCCAGGAGGGTTAAAAGCATAGTGTCTTATCTGCATACCTGCCTCGCCTGAAAAAAATCGGTCATGAAGATCATTCATGGCCATCTTCAAATTTACTCCTAGAGATCAAAAGGATCCAAGTTTGAGGGACAAGTGAATGAACTTATGCCTACAGGAAATTCAGAATATACACAAATCCATTAACATTTATCTCTTTTCTGTATTAAAAAACACACTATACTCTTTAATACTTTTAAAATTTTGCAATATACAGTGAACTATTGTTTGGTCTCACACTACAGCAAGAGGGAGAGGAGACTGCAAGTACAGTTTCAGGAAGCCGTAAAGTAGCACAAATCTTCAAGTATTCATTATGTAGACCTGAAGTATTTATTCTACTTCATATTATTAGGCTTAGTTTGTTTGATAAATATTCTTCCTAAAGAAAGCAAATTTGTACATGGGAAAAAATGAAATGGTATTAAAAAAACGAATCAAAGAAACCCAACCCACAAGTGCCAACAAGGAACTTAAAATTTATTTTGGAATTTCTGGCAACTCATCATAAATGAGTTCTCATAGGAATACCAAAATTAGGTTAGCAGTTCTTGTGAACATCAGGTAAAGAGAAAAAAAAAAAAAATCAAGAACTACTGCCAAGAAGGTTTATGCTGTTTTTTTCAGGGCTCAGCCACTGCTAACTAGTAAAAATCATCATCCAGGTCTCTCTCCCCTTGAGTCAAAATGGGGTCAGATTCCTTATTTAACATGTTCTCCCACTCCCCAAGAAACCAGCCCCAAAACCCCAAGAAAAAACTGTTCAAAACCAGTTACCTACATATACAGGCAATAACACGCACTGTACCTCTAGCCCAAGCATGTGGCACATGCTCAGATTTAAGTGCACCAGCAAAGGTAATCTCTAAACCTTCATTTTGTAAATTAAGTTATTTGAGACCCTCCCTACCCCCCTTTTTTTTATTTTGTTTTAATACATTGTATCCCTTGCTTTGCCTCTTTAGCAAATGTGATAATTGGTTTTAAGTTGCTAAAAAGTAATTCTTGACAAGATTGACACTTGGAAATTCCTACAACAAAGAACGAGAGGAATTAAAGAGCCACCTTAAAACAGCAGTCAATATGTGATGTGCTTAGGGTCAAAAACTAACGAGCCGCTTTTCAAGCAGTAAGCCACCACAAGCTTGTCAGAGAATAAAGTCATGAGAGGATGGGAAAAAAAAAAAAATCTGACTCACATCTATAACATAAAAGGTCCATTTCTGATGTTTTTGGTTCACACACATATTGCATACAGGCAGCGGGTGTGCTTGAAGGTCAGCTATCCTGGAACGCATCTGCATTTTCAGGAGAGTATGATATTTGGGTGGGGGAGGAGTTGGTGGGCTTTAACTATTGCAAAACAGAGGAAAGAAAGTGGTTTTAAATTACTTATTCCTCCTAAACTGCACACTGGGATGGCCTCAAGTGCCTCATACTGAGCAATGCCCCAGCTCTTACCACTCCTTTTATAGAGGCCTTTGCTTCTTTTTTTTTTTTTTTTTTTTTTTTCCAGAGAGAATTAAAACGATATACAAAGAAGTCAGTGTATTGCTTGGAAACATCTGCCAGCATTAACAGAAGAAGACAACTGAGAACATTTTTAGGATCAGCCTCTATTACACCCATCTATGTACCAGCAATTTCAAAACAGCATATATTAGCCACAAATCAACTCTACTAACTAGTCTTCCAGACAGGGCAATCAAAATACATATATTAAAAATACTTGAGTCACACCGGTGGAACTGATCTCCAACATGATTTAGATATCTTAGATTTAATTAGAAGGTGTTAACAAGCACCCACACATTTACTCCATAAGAAAAAGACAGCAACCTTTGAGATCTTCAGTGGCAGCTCCCACCAGACTAGGTTGGACCTCGGTGGCCCAGTGAACCAATGTAATATCTCCAGCTCCAAACTCCAGCCCATTCTTCCTCTCCTCCAAAACCACTGCAATATTTAAACACTGGGGGTTGGTAACACTTGCTTCCAGTCCTGCCACCATCCAAATTCTACTCAAATATGTGATCAGGGACAGGATGCAGCAGACTGAAGGTGCTGGCATTGTCTGGAGTAGGTATCAAATCTCCTGCGCTCAATGCTGTTGCCTTATCTCCCAGAGTTTCTACCAAAATAATATACTTTACACTCTTTGGAGAAGGACACCTTTTGTGACTTCTCTAGTTTGCTAACAATAACCTAAGTTATCTTGCATAACCTGTTTAAACAAATATTAAGTATGAGCTGATATACATCCCCCTCATCTTCCCACTGAAACTATTTTACTCAAGCTGCCACCAAACACCAGAAAGCTGGTGAGCTTTTCACACAACTTAGATCAAAACCAGAACAAAAATTCAAAATGCTTTAAACTTTCACCATCTCCCCCATGAGAGCTTATATATGGCACCAAGTGATTCTAGTTTCTGACTAAAATAAAAGCAAATAAATAAAAGCACACACCCTCCTGAGATGGTCAACCTCACCTGAGCAGCCATGGCAAGAGCTGTTCTCCAGCACTGCCAGTAGTACCTGGGGAAGGTCTGTGTCCCCAAGGGGTCCGGGGGGTGCATTTATCACTGTCAATAGGCAAAACTCCACATTTCTCCACATAACACAGGGAACAGTTTAGTAGTAAGCCTCCACTTTGGCATAGCTCTTACACACTATCCTTCTGCTATGCAGCGTTGCCTGGTTAACCCAAACGAGCTGTGTAACCCAAGGTTCGTTTCCGTACCAGGAGAGGCTTCTTACTCACCTCTGAGCCCCAGTCAACTCAACCTACAGTGACAACTGTAGGGAGTGAAAATATACAACTAAGTCTCTGGGGTAGGGCAAAAAATAATCCAGCTTTTTATTTTTTAATCGCCGTGAATATAAGCAGTTCCGCAGCATTATGATCGGAGCATTGTGAACACCCATTAGCTCAAGGATAAACAGCTCGTTTGCATTGGAAGATGAGAGGATTTGTGGGCAAGGCAAGGAAGGTGAGCAACGGAGGAGACTGAGGTAAGCAAACATGAAGACAGGATTTCTGTAAGCAGGGTTATGGGAACAAAACAGCTGAAAGAGGGACCTCTAAAAGAGCCTCTGGCGGCCACAGCCAGTGCCACAGAGTCAGAATGAACACCCAAAGAAACATCACAGGAGGAAAACAGTGGAGGCAACAGCCAGAGTTGGAAGGGAGACTTTGAAGAAGTTCCCTGGTGGGGACAAATACTGAAGGGGGTGGGGGGGGCAGGGGGGGGGAAGCCTAACAATTCCCCTCCCTTGCCCATCTTCACCACCTCAAACCTCTCTACCGATGCTTCCTTTTACACCCACTGGGCTTTTAAGGCTTCTTTCTTCTTTGGTTGTACCAAGATACCCAGGAGGTCCCCAAGGCACAGCAACCCCTCAGCCCAGCCACCTCCCTCACCACCAGCTGGCCGAGCAGCAGACAGTACCCACTCAACACTCCAGACACTTACCTTGCCACAGCTTTTCAGGAGCCGGAATTTCCTAAGCTAAATACTAGTATCTTACACATTAAAGCAGGCATATGCATGTAGAAGATTTACGCCTTCAGCTGCTCTCCCACAGTGGGGTGTGAGGACGCCTGAGCTAGGTGATGTGAGCCACACACTCTTCGAAGCAGCAGCAACTGCAGGACAAGTCCCACGATCACACGTTTGGTGGTGCTTGTGCGTTTCTCTTTTATTCTAACTGTTCTGTTTTTTTTTCAGGCAAATATTAATTTAAGTACTTAAACCATTAATAATAAAATTTTAATTTTGTGTGTGTTTGAAAAGAAATATATGAAAAAATAAAAATCAAATAGTGTAGGAAGATTAAACCTTTAAAAAGCACAGACTATAGCTAGTCACGTGTACTTCAGTCACCTATAATAGCAGCACAACTCTCAATGACAGAGTCTCAGACATCTAGTGGAGAAAAAACACCTCCTGGGTATAAAACCTTAAGCACGTGTTATTGTCCCACAGCTCCCGTGAGGCTCATCTGGGTGGCATGCCTGTTATTTCAATCCTCATATTTGCTACCAAACATTAACTTTAAAGTGGGTAACTTAGCTAATAGCTAAAGTACTGCCAGGAAAGTAAAGACAATGCATCTCTTTGCATATGCTGTTTACTATGCATTTTCTTCACTGTTTTACCAAAATAATCCCTGTGATACAATCTTATTGCTTCAGGTTATATTGCTGTATGCAGCGTGAAAGTCTGGTGCAAAAATTCGCTACAGGGAAATGGAAACCTTTGCAGTTTTGTGTATGTAAACACTGGTTTGGTCATCTGCTTCATGTAATTGAAGCAGAGGGCCATCTCTGTCCAGCTCTTTTTGAAGTGACAGAGAAGCCTACAACTACTCCCCTGCAAGGGAGAATTTCCACCACTCCAGCTTGAGGGAAGTGAAGACAACTGACAGCAACTGAAGATCTGGCACCAAGTAAGCAATCTAATTAGCTGGCAGGTGGAGGGAAGTAATTATTTCTTTCTATGCAGCATTTGTGAGACCACATCTGGAGTACTCGGTCTGGTTTTGGGAGTCCTGGGAAAAGAAAGATTGACATACTGGAGTGAGTCCAGTGGATGGCCACCAAGATGCTCCAGCACTTGATGTATGAAGGAGAGGTCTCGAGAGCTGGGTTTGTTCAATCTGTCCTGGGAGATACTCAAAACCTGACTGGATGAGGCCTCGGCTTTGAAGTTAGACTCGGATTTGAGGTTAGCCCTGTTCTGTGCAGGGAAATGATTTCCAGAGGTCCCTTCAAACCTAGATTCTTCTGGTTAAATTTTAAAAGGAAGAAGAGCTCATCTCGGAGAAATTAGAAGGACTATTAAAAAGTAGTTTAATAGAAGAACTATTTAAAAGTACTTTTATAAGAGAAGTCTGTTAGCTCTAGAGAGAGCTCAGTTACAGAAAATAATTTTTTATAATATGATTGGGGGAAGGAAAAAAAAACCAAAAAACAAACAAAAAAATTGTAGGTGATCATTCCTTCAAACAAAACTAGTTGGGTTTTTTTTTTTTTTCCCCACTAGGTTTAAAGCATGATATGAAAGAGTCCAAAGCTACATACTTGTTATGATATACACAGGTTTAGCAAGTTCCCATACCAACAATCATGAAGTAAATCTACATGATGCAGTTTGACCGCCATTTTCGAGATATTTTCTCAGACATTATACCTCACAGTGGCAACATATTGCTGATTACGGAAGAAATTCTTTATCGCAGTTTGGGGTGACTGCATTATTGGAAAACACAGATCTTATTTCCCTTGCAGAGTTGTTCATACCTGCATTCTCTTAAGATCTGTGATATTTCACTTTTGGAAGAGAGTGTTAACAATGGTCCAGTGGCACTAAGAGATCCACAGAAATGTATTAACACTTCAAAATTCAATTTGAGACAGCAAGCCCTCTAAACTAGTTTAATTTGAAAAGATCTCACTCATCAAGAAGTACTCTCCCACTCTCATGGTGACATAATTTGAATGGCGATTGCATCCTTCTTTAAAAAAAGAAGATTGAAAATTAAACACTGCATGCAATTGCAGCACTATGTCATTTTAAAGCTTGTGGGCAGCTGTTATAGATGGAGCTCCTGAGGAACATAATCACATTCAGCGGGGCAGATAATGTAAAAAAAAAAAAAGATTTATTTTAAGTTTCGTAGCAATTTTTTAAAAAATCTAGTTTGAGTAGTCTTTGGTACTGTGAAAATGAACATTCATCTAGTTAGTCTACTCTTTCAGGTCAGTGCTCTCCTGTTTCTTCTTTTTTGTGTCAAAAAGTAAAGCACAGCCTCTACAGCACCACACATTGCTACACAGATACATTCACAACTACTATGAACCCATCATGGTGGTCCTGGAAGCGGTGCAGGCACGTTGGCACGATGCTCCTCCTAGGCTGCTGGGGCTATCCCGACTCTCACACATGAGCTCTCCCATCCACCTCGGCATAGTGCCGTGCAGATGTATCATCTCGAGTCTGAGGCCTGCTCTACCCAAGGAAGTAAACCCAAAGCAATGCTTTTTTGACCCATCGTCCACATTCAGGTCCAGATTATTCTCAGCACAGTCCTGCTGTGCTACATTAGCTTTAAAAGGGTGACAACTATCTTTTGTAAGACACAAACTTATGTGGCAAATTGTGGAGGAGTTGACCACAAAAGCAAAATTTGGCTGACTCGTTTAAGAACTACAGCTATACAGTCAGCTTCATAGTGCAGAACTAACTCTTTTGCATGGGGAGGAAACAAAAAAAACCCCAAATAACGTAGTCTTACAACAGTTCAAATTAAGACTTGCAGAAAATGTAACAAGAGCAGGGACAAGGTCACCTCACCCTTAAAGAAGTCACTGAATCACACTGATGCCAGAGGAAGCCCACAATTTAAAAGAAAGACTATAAATGAAAGAAGTTTTTTAACCTTTTACAGGACTGGCAGCAAATTGTTCTGACTGTCAAGTCATCAAGCAGTGCGAACTGATACTCTCCCTGTCCTGCCTGCAGTGACCAAGGAGGAGGAAGAGGGAGACAGTCTTCCCTGTGCCCTTTGTCCGCAGCCCTATTTGTTCCTTTTTGGCAGCCCCACTTGGGCATTAGGACAAGGAGTTCTGCAGTTTTTAAGCATGTCAGTAATGCTGCCCTAAGCAAGAAAGACAGTCAGTGCTCGTCCTCTACCTCCCCCAATGCACACAAGGTCATTTTTGACCTTCAGATGTAAGGGATGTTTCTTCCACAAGGTCACAGCGTTTAGCAGCTCTCTTCTCAGCCTAACTTTTGGGTTCATTACATTTCGTACAAAAGGGGAACTCCTAGAGAGGTGGTCAAAAGAAAGTGAAGCCAACACTATGTGTGTTTTTTTGAGAGCATACAGCCTGTTACGCTGAGAGTTAAATCTGGCTCTTCAGCTTGCAAGCTGTACACTGACCTCATGCCAACTGTCGGCTGATGGGCCTACACCATTTTTCAACAGTGATAACATCTAAAAAAATGGGCTGCATTAAACACGTGTGTTTGTTTGAATTTTTTTTTTCTTTTAAAAGTGGTTTGCCTTAGTCTTTCTGAACAAAATATAAGAGATTAAACAATAAAAATAAAATAAAAATACAGTTGCTATTCCTCCTTACCAGTTCAAAGTATGAGGTCTTACGAATGTAAGATTGCTGACCATTCAAAGACACCTGGAGAACTTAATATTTGGAACAGAAGGCCTGCATATTCGGCTAAAGGCTTTAAATGAAAATTATGAATGACCTCAGATACTGTGCTATTCAAAGGATTAGCTTTCAATAGTTTTATTCCTTCTTGAAGAGTGAAACCAGCAAAACATCAATTAATTTGGAAATGGGACCTAGAATGTCTCTTGCTGAAATCACCAATTCAAATGCTGCCTGGAGTGATAACGACTAGAAATTTCACAATCTATTGGCTATCTCACAGCCAAATCCCAGAAGGAAATTTAGGAGTTTTCAGTTGCTTCCCAGGAAAGCAGATAGGCAACAGAACCGGCATTTTTGCTGGTCTTCAGACAAAAATCTTACTGGATGTGGGTTTGCCTCTGAAATCTTATTATTCAGACCTGCCCGTTTTCAAACATTATTAGCATACAGCGACAGTGTGCAAGAGGACCTGTCCACAGAGAGGTCTAAAAACATGCAAGAGGTCATTAACTTCACCATAAAAAAAACCCCCCGCCATTAACCTCACCACTAAAAATAAACACTAAGCATTTACATATAGTTTAAAACAAGAAACAGTCTAATTGCCTAGTCAGACAATAGAGGTTTTCATTCCGAGTCTTAGAGATGCTTTTTTTTTCCCTGCAAAAAATATATCATTGCTTCCTAGTGAGAGGCTGCCCACAAAGAAAAACCCAGTCCCAAGAACAAACAAATATTCTTTCTTTTAATGGTCTGAGAGCTGCTTTCTCTTACACCTGCTCTCCTCCCCCCCCGGGGTAAAAGCAGCTGGCTGTAGGACGCAACCATCGCCATCTTCCAAACAGGGGTATCAGCTGGTCTTATGCTAAGTCCTAAGAAACGACCGGGTATGGGATTAAGTTGTCCCAGAAGAAGTAAAAGTACTTCTGTGGAGAACTGATACAAGTCCAGAAGTTAGAAAGTAACAGACAAGCTTCAGCTGTATTTTTTTTTTTGGACAGTTGATACGGCCCCCAGAGTCACAGGATGTTGGTTGATATAGAGATAGCTACAGTCCTCATTAACATAGTCGTGAAGTCTGTGCGGCTAAAAAGAGAGAGAAAAAGTCCACGAGCACTCCTACTGCATGCCTCACCGATGGCCCAGAGTTGACGTGAGGTCATTCACCAACGTCGCTGCTAATCTCAGCCCCAGCTAGGTGCCCAGCACTTTCATCTCCCAGCACGATGCTGCGACGCAGCACGCTGTCATGGCTTCTGGCTTGGACAACTTCTGAACTAACCAGCAACAAGTCTTCCCAATTATTTTGGGCAAGAGCATCAACTTCAGAGCAATTCTCCAGTTTAAAGGTCAGGCACAAAAGGGAAAACAACATATTTGTAAAAGAAAAAAAAAAAATCAACAATTATCTGTACACTGATATCAGAAGCCAAGATAGGAACTGCATGATATTCCAAAGCCATGCCAGGAAAACCTTCAGAGCTGCCTCTTTTGTAAGTGGTACAGCTGCAAGTCAAAGATCAACGTTACACAAAGTGCTCTTTCACACACAGGTTATGCTAAAACAAGGGAGGTTGGAAGGTCTTTATTAATACAATAAAAAGCCTTCAGACGAATGTTAAAGTTCATTTGTTTAAAAAAACCCACAAGTAAAATAATAGAAATTCTAAAGAAAAAGGATGCTAGGAACCACCAGATATGGTGATTAGAGAACTCTCATGGAACAGAAACGTTTTTCTTAAAAAAAACCTGAATATTAATCTTCATTCTCATATCCTGTTTAACTTGTCTGTATAGCTTCATACAGAAAACTGAGGCCTGACAAGATAAAAATTATCTGGCAATAATATTTTCATCCTGGACTATACCAAAAAGGCTCCAAAACTGTTTCAGTCAAATCTGTTAACATGGGAAAACTGGAGCCAAGAGGAAAAGGACAATTTCAACAGAGAAGATATTTCATCCAAGTCAAGCCAATCATTTGAGGTTTCTTCCTTCCTCCTCCAAAAAATTGCTAAAACAAGAGTTATTTGCAAGTTTAAGTGGTGAATAAAACAACATTTTTCAAGCATTTCTGGAAGCTTCAGTACTGATGGTACATTTTGCCTGACATGTAAGGTCTCCATTTCAGGTTAAAATAAATTGTTACAGCCCTTACACAGCCAGGGTTTTAGATGTTTATCTGTCTTTTAGAGCTCCCAGAGCTGTTGCAAGGCAGCATCGAGGAGGTGAGGAAGCTCCTCCCCAGGCCACCCCAAGAGCTGTGAGCAAAGTGTACTATGAGAGGTAGAGCCTTCATTCAGGGATGGCTGCTGATAGTGCCACCAACCATGGGGCCACGCGTTTTGGGGACAGACCAGTAATTGCTCTCACAGTACAGGATCTGATACTATTAAAAGTAGCTCTGGCTCCTTTGAGGAGCTCTGGCTGGGCTGCTTCGTACTTCAAAGCACTGAGCGCATCACTCGACAGCTGCTTCTCAACATCCCTCCTTTCTGGTTGTAGCCACAGGGTACCTAAAGCAGGATGGGACAAAGAACTTCCCTAGGCTATAAAAGGCATCCAGTCATTGCTGCCTCCTAAAAAACCCACCAAAATAAGATAAAATAAATAAGCGTAGAGGGGCGACTTTTTCTGTTCCTATCAAAACATTCTCACATTGCAGATGCCTTGTATAGTTCATCATATTAAACCATGTCTCAATGTGAAGAACATCAGCTAACTTGCTCTAAGAATGCAGGTTACCGGCTTAATCAAGTAGGACTTATTACTCACAGATACTCTAGAAAATTATAGTGTGGAACAAACAACTTTCAGAGGCGCAAGACTTCCCTGAGTCAGGAGGAGCTGAGCTGGAAAACATGGGATAACCTCTCCCCATGTCACCTTGTCACAAACAAGATCTACAGATCCATTGAAGTTGGGATGCCTTTGATACAAAAAAGGAGCTGCATTTTGGGAAGGACAGCAAGTTTAAAATTCATTTGCTGTCCTCTCGCCTGCTGAAAAAACGATTTCACTCAGGCCATCTAATTCAAATCAGTTGATATTGCCAGGCTAGCTTTTTGATGGCTTCTTCAGATGAAAAACGTTCATTCAAATTCATGGTATACAAGGAGTAGAGCTAGTCAGGAAAAATCCAACAGTCATTTTCTGCAAGAAAATTTAGTTCTAGCCATATCTAAAAGCTCCATAAAACTGTTGCTGATGTTATACTTCAGTAAAAAGTCAAAATGTCAAAGGTTCCATTTTGTTCCAAACAGGTGCCAATATTTTGAGTTGAAATCCTTGCTTTCATAGCAAGTTACCATTCAAAACAGTCAGAAGTAAGATGAAGCGACATGTTTTGATTGACTTGAAGTAATTTTATTTTTCACTTCCCCCAGAAAAAGTGCTGATATTGTTCAGTTTTGTTCCCGTTCCAAGTGAAGGAAAGTTCTGAAAATCCTTTACAAAATGTCATTGTTTTCCTGCAGCCAGTGGTAAGGAGAACAGGGCGCTTCTCCTTGGCTGCAGATTCCCATAAGGTCAAGCCTGTTTCTAGTTTCAGGGCTCAAGGACATCCCCCGCCAACAGGTTTAACTTGACCACTCTCAAACCGAGAGGCGGATTACCTGCCTGAAACCAAACCAGTGCTTGGGCACGTTAAGAAGCGAGACTGCCCCACAGCACCACGCTAAGGAGGCCCACGCACTCCTTAAGGAGCATCGGACGCGTCTCGGATGTACCGAAACAGCTTAAACCTTTCACCTTTCATCTGGATTCGTCATTTTGCAGTCTAGAAGAAAGTCAGGCACTAAGGGCAAAACGCGTGAGAGGATGCAAAAATCCCAATTCTTCTACACCTGTGAGTTTGTCACCTATTGAAATACAAAATGTAAGTTGCTGTTTCTTTTTTAAATTACTATCTTATTGAGAGCAGCTTGGGGTTTTTAGACGATAAGAGCAAGCCACTGTGATGCCAGGTAAGACATCCCATCAGGCAGGCAGATGCACCACTGGAGTTTCACCTCTTTCTGAGGCAGTTTGTACTGGGTGGCCCAGGCAGCATTTCCCCAGGCACATCGGCAGTGGGGAGTGCGGCTCCGAGGTGCCCAATGTGTTCAGCACGGTGCAGCAAGCAGGCACATCCCTCGCTCAGGGGTGCGAGATCCGCAGGGGTTGCAACCGCCCCGGTAGCGAGGCCTCAGGATGCTCCACGCTGAAGCATGCAAACCCTTTTGTGGGTTTCGCCCTAAGTAAATTGCTGACTTGCACGATACAGATCTGTAGGCCTTTTGTCAGCAAAGGAGTCCTTAATTGCTAGATTTCAATGAGACTGCTCGGGTGAATTAAATTTGTCAGTTCGAGTCCTGTTTTTGGAGTAATGGGTCAAAATCACTTGTGAAGACACTTCTGTGGGAGCTGCAGGGTGGGAAAGGGCCAGGAGTTACTGGTTTTCTCCCTCTCCAAGGAAGGTCACTTTGACAACACACACTGCCAGCAGCAGACCTGCCCATAAAGCAAATTACAAAGCGCTGTCCGTGACACAAACAAACATCGTTATTAAACATTCAAAGTAGTGCCCAATCTGACTTAAGCAGAACTTTACAAAACAAGTTTGAATCAAATATTAATGTGGGTCCCAGAGAGGAGAAGGAGGAAGGGAAAACACATGCGTGCAACTCTTTCTCTCCCTGAAGTAAAAACACTATAATGCAGCAAGACAGCAAAGTGAAGGTGCTGGTTAAATAAAAGTAATCGGACATAAGGTGGGCAACAACTCCAAGCCTTCTTTAACACAACTAAATATATGATACTGTAGATGTATCATATTACAGTGTTAAATCATTGCAAAGGCACCGGACAGTTTTCACTAGTCTAGCCACAATTTTATTACGCCGTAAATCCAGTGCAGACCATACCATGTCCGGATTAGTATATTTGGGTTAATTGGGCTAAGCCATAGGGCCAGTGGCCACAGAGGTCCTCTCCGTGTCAGGCTGCACCCATGCATTTCAGATGACACTATTCAGGCATTTCGTATAAAGTTATTGTGAAATCTAGTACAGTACCTCAAAAATATCTAGCTCGTCAGCAATGCTTTATCTTACTCAAATGAAATAGAAATTTGTCAGTGGGCCCTAACTTTTAAAGATACTTAAAATGAAAATGATTAATAAGCAATTTCTCTGTAGCACCTTCATCACTTCTGCCTTACATCAACTGCCATGCCCACACGCCAAAGTTGTTTATCCTTCACTGAAGACATGTATTTATTCAACATCAAAACAATTTCTAGAGAAGCCTGTTCAGGGTTTTATCCTTAACTGGTATATCACGCCACTACATCTTCCACCAGCAGGCAACACGATATTTCTGAAACAACATGCCTGAAGCATAAACCACAAAACACCACAGCCAGTGGCCTACCATTAGACAACCTCATATTGGAAATACTTATTTTTGCCAAAGAGGAGCCACGCAAATGAGGCAGTAATTTGTTAGAGGTGGAGAAGAAGCAGTCTTACAGGCACTTCTAAGAAACATCTGAACATTTCAACAAACTAAGAGAAATCTGCAGCTTACTACCAATGAAATACAAACGTTGAAGGCATTAATTAGGTCATCTTCCTTTCTCTTTTTCATCAAAATCACAGCTTCGTGGGGTAAAAAAAAGCCTCAGGAAGGAACCCATTGTTATTTTTCCAAGATTCCCTTCTCAAAGTTGTTCTTTAAAAATTGTGAAAAGTAACAGATCTACTGACATCCATCAAGCGCTACCAGTTTTCTGAGCATATACATCAAGGTGCTGAAAACTCTTGTACCACTGCGGGGAAAGTAACAACCTTTCCACTTTATGGATACTAAGTAAACATTTAATTTGAACAATGAACTTCTCTGCCCTCCAGTTTCCCACTGGATCAAGCAGTGGCTTCAATGGATGTGACTGAGAAGTTGGAGATGCTGCCTTCCCTACCCTTCCCACTCTGGTATTTTTCTTCTGGCCTCCTTTGTTCACTTAACAGAACTTTGTTTGAAGTGTGTTTTTACTCCTTCACTGCATGACAAACCCACACAGTCAGAAGACAGGCTTATAAAAACCACAGATCTCCAGCAGGGAGCTCGACGGTGGGTGTAATATTGGACACAGCTCTCCATTCATCATGCACATTCTCCGGATTTCAAGTTGACAGTGTCCCTTTAGCTTACTGTTCCTCCTCATGGGAGATCAGACGAGTCAACCCTAATGAAAACACTTCCTCCACCAGCACATAAACAAACAGATCTTCACCTGCAATTGTTCTAAGCTAGTTAAAAAGATATCAAAAAAAAAAAAAAAAAAAAGATGGGTGTGTGGGGAGGAGATACTGGAAAGTGTTACAGCTGCAGGGATGGTGGAAGGAAGGATGTGGGAGTTAAGGAGGTTGTATACAAGGAGGAAAATGACAAGGTCTCAAAGGCGTTCCCAGTACTGTGCATGCATTTCTAAAGCTCGGTCCGTTCCCACTTGTTATTTAGCATTTTAAGAATCAGAGCGTATCAGAATGATTGATGGACAACTGCAGAGGGTTGCTTTCCACTCAGCCTAAACCTTCTCCTCCAGCACTGACCGACTCAGCCCTGCCCTCCCTGTCACTGCTGAACAGACCAAGACATCATGGTCTTGTTTTCACAAAGTGACCCCCTTCCCTCCCCGGCCCTCTCCTAGCACTCACGCACACGCAAAATCCACACGGAGAAGAAACAAGGCGAGTTCCCGAGGAAGCAGAAACCAAACTGAGCGTTATTAAGGAGGTCGGGCGACACGTACACCGTAGCTCTGCAGACGCAGCAAAACGCTGGCACCCATGGTGTGGCGTTTGGTATCTCGCTAATCTGAAATGTGGCTGGAAAGGAACTGGCACCGGATCAGCGGCCTCATCTGGGGAGGAACAGAGAGGCTCTAGGGGAAAGACAAGAAACAAGCCTCTTTTCACATCCTACCACCCTTGGGCATTTTGTGCGTCCCTTCTTTCTTCCCTGAAAGAGGCCTTTGTTACAGACGCGCAAAACCTATACGATTTATTTCAGAGGGAGAGAAGCTCTTTTTATTTATTTCCCTCCTCCCCTTTTTCGCAGTTCGGCGGCAACAAATACAGCCCTGTGCTGCGCCCCCTCCCCTCGCCCCGGCCGGCTGCCGCGGGGCGGGGGGGACGCGGCCAGGGGCGACCCCCGGCCCCGCACCGCCGGGCACCGGCGCTGCCCCCGGCCCTCCCCGCGCCCCGGGCCGCGGCCGGCGGCTGCCGGCGGGGGTGCGTGGGAGACACCCGCAGCGGCGCGGCCGCCTCCCCTCCCCGGCAGCCCCCGCACCCCCTCACCGCTCGGGCGCACAAAGGAGACAAACGCGCCGCAGCATCCATCCGTCCGCCCGTCCCCCCCCGCCCCCGCTCCCCCGGGCGGCGGCGGCGCGGCGGGCTGCGGCCCCTCCGTTACCTGAGGCGGCGCGGCGCGGCTCGGCGCGGCTCGGCTCAGCGCGGGGCCGGGGCGGCGCCGCCGCTCTCACATCCTCCTCGCTCCGCTCCTCCGCCCGCTGCCCCCGCCCGCCCGCAGCGAGGGGCGCTGCTCCGGGCGCCGCTGCCTCTCCCCGCGGGCAGACGCGCTGCGCCGAGCCCCGGCCGGGCGCGGAGGCGGCGGCTTCGTGCGGCGGGGGAGCCGAAGCCTGGGCAGGGATGAGCTCGCACGGGCTCCCCGCGCTGCTGCTGCTGCTGCTGCTGCTGCTGCTGCCTCGCCTTCGCTCCGCTCCGCCCGGGCGAGCGCGGCTCGGGCGCTCCCCTCCCACCGGGGCTCCTGACAGATGGCGCAACCGCAGCAGCGCCGCCGCCGCCGCCGCCGCCCGGCCCCGCTCGTTCGCCCGCCCGCCCGCACGGAGCCGGCAGCCACCTCCCCCCCGCCCGCCGCGCCCCGCCGCGGGGGCGGCCCCAGACTGGCAGCGCCGCCGGCCTATGGCGAGGCGCGGCTGGCAGCCGCCGCCGCTCTGATTGGCGGGCGGCGGGGGGGGCGGGGCGGGCGAGGCGGCCCCTTCAGCGCCCGGTGGCCGCGGCCGCGGGGAGGGCAGCGCCCGGCCGCCGCCCCCGGGTAGCGGCAGCCGTTTCGGGCGGCCCGCGGGTGCCCGGCGGGGCCGTGCCGGAGGCCGCCCCGGGCTGGCCGGGGAGAGGAGCCGGGGGCGAAGTGTAGGGAGAAGGAGGGAGGGGTGGCCGGCCCCTGGCGGGGGTCGCGGCCGGCAGCCGCCACCGCCGGCGCGGTTCCCGTTGCTCCGCGCCCCGGGCCCCGCTGCGTGCGCTCCGGCGGGGCGCCTCGGGGAGGCGGGAGCTGAACGTCTCAACATCCCCGATGAATGGGAGAACAACCTTAAGCAGATTACGCCTCTTTGTAAAAGCCAGCGTCTTGTTTTATTATTATGATTTTTTTCCCCCCTAATTCTTGAAATTGGCAATACTGGGTTATAAGGCAACGGCGGTAATGAAATCCGCGGAGGTTTTCCAGAGTTATGGTTTTATTCCACTTTTTGCATTTAATCGCAGAGTATTTCAGCCGGCCGTGTTGGGAGGAGTGCCAGCCCCAGCATGGCCACCTTCCATCCCCGCAGCACAGCTGGGCGCCTTTGCTGGGGCCTCGGCCTTGCACCGTGCCCAAAGACGCGCGGGCTTTGCTGTCCCCCAGTCACGGCGCACCTTGCTCCACAGGCAGGTGATCGGGAAAGGTCTCTGTACGCTTTGTTCCCTTCAGGTCCTCAGGAACGCCGTAACTCCTCCTGGCGTTTCTCAAGGTGTTCGCGTCCACCTCTGACGCCCACTGAAAGCACCACATGCTCCAGCTTCAGGTCCCTGCTCCAACACAACCCTGCCTGTGACCTGTGCTCCTGTGTTGACAGATTGGTGCATCTTGCTGTCACTCGTCTCCTAGGCTTGGAAAGCTCTTCTGCCTTAGCACTGAAGAAATTGCAGTTTAGGCTCCAACAAGAACAGGAGACGGATGTAAAATACAGATGCAGAGGGAGAGAAACTTAATAAAACATGTTGACGAAAACCAAAGAGAACTATAAGACAAGTTTTCAATAAATAAGGTTTACATTTCTCTCTCCCTTCTCCTCCCCGGATTTCATTTTTGGCTGCCGGTATTTAACCAGAGAATCATTTCATCCTGATGATTTGATTTCCTGATGAAATTACAGCTTCACAGGTTCAAATGTAACCTTGTTTCCCATCAGAATGTCTACAGCCATGTGTTTACAAGAAAAAAGTGTTTCATTTCTCTGTCTAGGTGACCGTGTAGGTTGTGTGTAGGTGACTCTTGATCATTACATTTCAGGACCCAACAGAGTTTGCTCCACTAATTCATATAAAGAATTTGGAGAGAATGGGAATTGCAAAAGAAAATGTCACTCGTGTCACTTCTTATTTAAAACCTGATTATAGATGTAAAAACAAACAAAATTTTCAGGCTCCTAGGTAGCTCATTTTTAGTTTCTCTCCTGGTCTTTTCATGCAGATTGATTTAAAAAAAAATATTTTACCATATAGAAGGTACAAACAACACAAGAGTAGAAATGTATAGATCAATTGAAAAACCAATTTTTGCTTTTCATCCTGTCGGGTGATAACAGCAGCTCAGTGGAGAGATCTGGTTCTGCCTTTCCAGAAACACTGGATGGGATCTTGATCCTATGGACTTTGAGGAGCTCAGGCTGCAGCCATTGGGCCAGCGGCAGGCACTGGCTCAGGCAGAACAGAGCTGCTGGCCCGAGAGCAGCCTCAGCTGGCCCAGCGCAGTCTGGAGCCAGAGCAGAGTTACAGACTTCCAGCTTGGAGACTATATCAGCACTGCAAACGGTGCAAAAAGTTTGCCTTTTTTATGGGCTTATGCATAATCTTACCTTCCCACAAGTCAATAGAGGTTTATATTCTTGGGGATCTTAGGCGTCTTGGAAATTAATCAAAGAACCAGATGTTCTTCCTGCAAAAGCTATGGGAAATAAAAGCACTTAATTTTATAATCAAGAAACTGGGAATAAAGAATCCTTGTCCAAAACTTTGAATGCTCTTGCCATGAATTGAAACCAGAATGGCACAAAGGAAAAAAAAACAACCAAACAAAAAACAACCCGCCACTCTTTTTTGAGCCAAACCAGAAAATAACCAACTAATCAATGAAAGCAGACCAAAACAATATCACACACATCAGCCACAAAGCCGCTCTAAGCCTGGGCAGATAAACTGGCTTGGCAGCATGCCGTAGCAAGTCTGACGCTCTGAGCTAGTACAGCTGAAGGGGAGCGAGGTGTGGAGTCAGAAACCAAGTGCATGGGAAGCATAGGAAGAAGCCTTGGGTTTCCCCTTTAGGGGAGCTGTACTTTCTTTAGGATCATGAAGACCAGCAGAGCTGCTGTGAGTTCCTGCGGCCACCGTGGGAGAGGTTAGACGTGCTGGAGTGTTGCCTCTGTGGGAGTTGTGCCCGTGGATGCCCACAGCATCTCCTCCTTGCACAAGTCTTGATCTTTGGCACTCACCACCGTGGTCTGACCGTATTGATATCTGCCTTCAGGAATCACCCAGAAAATCTGACAGGCATCCTCCCAGCTAAACAGAAGAAATAATTAAATTTCCCTAGATAATACAGGAGCAGCTCTTTACATTCTCCTCTTACTCCCTCGACTTTTCTATTTTAGCCTTAAGTCCATAACGCTGTTTTCTCCCACCTTCATCTATGTGGCCATGCCAAACTACTTTCTCCTTCTTTCTCCAACCTCACCTTAACACACTTATCATTAAAATCTTGAAATAATGTCCACCGAAACAGCATCAGCTGTTTTCATGGAAAACATGAAAAATACTGTCAAACTTCAATTCTGCAGTCAGTCACATGTGCTAAATGATGTAGTGTGAAGATTTTTCCCTTTCCTTCCTATTCCCTGCTCCTGTCTTCCTATAGAGTTGCAAAAAGCCATGCCATTTTTGCAGTTGAGCAATACGAAAATTACGAAGCCTGATTAGGTTTTATTTGTATTAATAGTTTAGCATCTGGGCATGCAGTGCAACAGTCACAAAATGACACATGAGTGCCTGTCGGACTTCTCAGCAGGCAAGAAATCAGTGACCGATCTCGTGAGTGTATGCTGAATAAATAATAGCCACAGTTTGTACTGAAAGGTAATATTTTGAGAAGCAAAACATGCTGAAGTTTGTAATAGCAAGGAGATGTAGAGGCAGCTCTTTTGTAGAACAGGGCAGGACATCAGTTTTCTTGGTTGTTTCAAACCACTGCTGGTAAAGCTAGGCTGCCTCTCAGAAAAACCCATCAGCATTACTTGCTGGATTCTTCCGAGTCGTAATTTGTAAAAGTGAGAACCTAAGAAACTTGTATTTTAAACGATCCCAAAAGTGGTAAGCTTTACAGTGCCTTTTTTTATCACAAACTCTTTGATTGAGACTACCTTTCAGAAGGATAACCAAATGTCATGTACAGATTCTTCACTCAAACCAGCACACTAATCACAGACTAACAGGTCACTAATCGGCTTCACCCTTTTATACCCTCTCTTACGCTTCCTCCCTTTCTGCATTGCTAACTTGGTGACGCTTCTATTCGTTTTGGTTTTGGCTGTGTGTATTTTACCAGCTATAGCCTGTCATGTATAGCATATTATAATAATAATTACAGAGTAGTGGGGAAAAAAAGGATCTGAACTTGCCTACAGTATTTTAAGAGTCTGACAGTATTTGCCTGAAACATCCCACTGTGTTTTCAGGAGATGCTTCGGCTGGGGAGTGCTAAATGGGTCCTGCTGACTCACTGGTGATTGCTGCCAGGGGATGCTGAGGTGGCAGGTCTGCCTCCCTGGGGAGACCGTTTTCGAGGTGGGAACAGCAGCCTGGAAGCAGGCGGGAAGGGTTTGAGCTGAGCACTTCATCCTGCTCGTCAGCACTAATCACGCTAATACGCAGAAGCTGAAGGAAGGGTATTGGCAGGGATAGGAGAAGAGCGCTTTGCATTTTGTATAATAGAGACACCGTTTGTGGGAGCAGGTAGACAGAGGAAACTCGATCACAATTATGTCTTTAAAGAATAAACAGAAGAGCCCTTCCTTATTGCTGTAGAGGGCCTAATCTCCAGTGTTTACGTTCATACCAGCCTGTTTTTCTTCTTGTCTTCCAATGTCCCTAAAACACAAATTGGAAGAGGTGTTTCCTCAGACACTGCACAGAGGTTTTCACAAAGCAGCAACGCAGGTGCTAAACTGTAAGAATAACATCTCCAAATGGGATCATGCGTTTTCTAAAAGTTAAGTGTCGGTGTTTACAAGTTCCGGATGTGTTTGCACTCTCTGTGGATACACGTGGACATGGGGAAAAAAAACACACATGGGGCTACCTGAGGAAATCCAGAAATAACATAAAAATATTAAATCCATCTTTTCATAACTTCCAGAATTATTAAAAGTTGCATCTTACTAAAGTCAGAAAAAAAATTTCTTACTCTTATTTTACTTACTCAAATAAACATTTTAAACTCTCTGTGAAAGTCGGTAAAATGTATTGACGTACAGTAAAAATATTTTTCAAATGACAGTGAGGAGCCTGCAGAAGAAGGACACTGGAAACAGCAGTGCATCTATAATCCAGCCAAGGAATATATTAATTCTTTTTTGGGGACAGTATCTTTTCGAAGATACACGAGGCAGTGTGTATATGACATTACATAATTTTGTAGAGATGAAGAACCGTTAATACACTTAAAGATGCATCAATGTCCTCCTTCTGCTGTCAGCACTAGCCCTCTGGTGAGCATCAGAGGAATGCTGGGAAAGCTGGCTTCCTATGGTGGAATAAACCTGGAGCAAAAAGCTTGAGTTTATTCTTAAATATCACTTTCTTAATTTACTTATAGAGACCAACCCTGTAGCAGATGCATTAATAAATTGCAGACGTACACTCCGTCTTCCAAAAAAACAGGGCTACATAGGGCTTTGTGATTCCCAGAAGCATACACTTTCCAAAGAATTATCCCTAAATGCCAAAAAAATAGAAGTAAACTATTTGTTGCCTGTCACTGTTTGTATCCCTAATGTTACACTGTGTAACAGAACTAACAAAGCAGTCTTCAGGTCTAAAATGTAAGCGGGTGCTAAGGAATAACTTACTCTATAAGGATACTTCAGATTACCCACGGGAAAACTTTGATTTTAGTGCTTCCCAACATATAAAATGGGGATAACAATGTCTTCTTACTTCTGCAGCGTGAAGATTAATTGCTATTTGTAAATAATTAAAGATATTCTGGGCAGGCTGTACTGCAGAAGCTCATGAAGAAAATTAATAATTCTCTTTCCATTGTGGGGCTGGATTTCCGCAGAGTGCCACCTCCTGAATGTGAGGAGAGCAATATTTCTATTTTTCTCATCAATTCTTTTGGCCATTACATCACCAAATGAGTCAGGATTCTCTGGAAAAGAAGACCCATGATCCTGTGACTAACTACTGCATCCACTCAGGGAAGCTCAGCAAGGTTATGTAAACCGTCCCAGTTCTGGCGCTACCCAACTGTTGAACGCTTGACCTTCCACTTCTCATGTTCTTTTAATCTATTTCTGGATGTGATTTCCCAGGGTTTGTTGTTTTTTTTTTTTTTTAATGGTAAAATAACCCAGAGATCTGTCATATGGGAGTAGTCTCATTCCATATGTATCGTTAGCAAAGACATATGCTAATGAGCTTATTAGAGGGTTGGGAGAGTCATCTGGCTGCCTGCCCTCCTCCTCCTGGAGGCTGCAGAGTTACCACCCAGAAGCAGTGGGCTGTCATCGTCTGTCTGGGACAGTGATTAGGAAGGTACAAAGTGCACACCTTACCCGCGAGTTTCCAGCTATCTGCTGACAGTGGAGTGCTGGTGGGTGGTCCTACAGTTTGGGGCTGGGTTCCAATTTCTGATAGATCTTCTTACTCACCTTCTTTCCCAAATCTGCCCCTTTCTACTCATGCTCATAGAGGCTGTCTTCACTCTAGTGCCCCATGCATTCATCCCCGTCACATACCTAGGGCCTTGAAGTACTCCTTTACTGATACTAACCCTATTTCTAACAACATTCTGACTTGTGGACTGGATTCCAAGCAAGGATTAATAAGATTAGCATTTGCTTTCAGCTTATTAATCGGAGCCTCTGCTGCTGCTGTTATCTCCAAGGAAAACACATGCAAGCCAGCAGTGTGCTCATTGTCCTCTTTGCCCACGCTGTGTCTGCTGGCACCTGCAAACGGATGTGATTCAGTGCGAATCTCCCACGAAGCAGCCATCACCTTGGCTGTCGTCACGTTGGCAGCACCATGGGCTGCTGTTGTGGAGCTGCAGGTTTGAGTGCCACCGCCCTCGTTTTGCCCTGTTCTCACCTCTTGTAGTATTTTGAATTGCCTATTTTGTTAACAATGTCAAAGTGAACATGTGCCTTCATCGGCTTAATTTCTAACTGGGAGCCTGTTTTCCTTGGGAACTGTAATTGCATCCATCATTAAGGATGAATTCTGGATCCTTCAACTAAAGAAAAAACAATAATCATGGCACCGTACCATAGCTGCCTGTATGCAGACAGACCATGCACATCATTTGGACATTCCCTCGCTTTCAGTGGAAGACAGATATAGGATGTAGTGAAGCCAGGCAGAAGGAGAAACAAAATAAATGCAGCCACACTGCTCTCTGTGACAGACACACAGCTGTGGGCTGAACAGATGCATCAGGACTAAGATGGTGAGCACCCAAGTGAAGATCTAAAAACTCTCTAAGACTGTTTCCACCCAAAAAGAGTATCTGCTCAGTGCATGCAAGCAAAAGACTGGAACAGATGATCATCTGGCTGAACTGTTCAAGATTCATGTGACTATCAAATCTCAAAGGACTTGAATATAAGAATTTTAATGACTTAAAAGAAGATTCCTCAACAAGTCTCCAAAAACTGGAGCTGTATGTAAGGGTAAGGTGCAGTTTCCTATGTAAATGCAAGATTTAAAATGGACCAGACCTAGAATTGTTAATCCACTAAGTAGAAGAGAGAAAACGTGACAGTGTACCCATATGAATGCAAAACCAAAATGCATAGAGGTAAGAAAGTAGCCAAAATTAAAAGGGAAGCATGAATAATCTGAGGGGTAATAAAGGGTGCCCTGCATAAAGGCTTTGAATACAATAATCATTGAAAGAGAAGTCATTGAGATCAAATGTACTGATAAAAGAAAAAATATAAAATAACATTGTCGAGGAGGCAGGAAGTGAGACTAAGAGTGAGATTTTGCAGGCACATAATATTAACGCAGTGCAAAGGTGTGGAAAAAGAAATGCAGCTGTAAACCTCAGACAACCTCATGATGCAAATACAAGATGGCATCAAAAAACCCTGCCCCAAATCAAACCCCGCGATATAAACAAAAAACCCCTCAGGAAATCAAATGCAAAACAAGCATTAGGGCGGTAGTAAATATGTGAAGCGATAAAGACTTCCACAGCATTGTTTGAGAAATGAACTCTGCCAACCAGACCCAGCTAGAGTACTGTAATGGTGGTAGGATGGTATAAAATTCAAGCTGCCATCATTATTCTGAGTCCCTTTAGGGCGTGGTCAACAGGGCTGTCATGGGTGTCACCACGTGGATGACTGTACCAACTCGGGCAGGATAAGCATCTTGCGTTACATGGATCATGATGACTCTCTGTGCGTGAGTGTTCTGCTGCACCCTTCTCTTGCACACTTTTCCTACCCAACAGGATGCTCTTTCTTTTCAGATGCCTATGCTTTGCTTCACTTCAGTGCTTCCTTCGTTTGAGAGCTTAGAAGAGTTGGCTGGTAATTAAAGTACCTTTACCCAAAAGTGCCTTTTGGGTGTCCTTGAAGCACTTCCATGAGAGTGCTTCCACTTTCCCCGTGCTATGACTGGATGAGGAAAAGCTAGGCAAGCACCATAGCCAGACAAGCTGCACACTTGCAGACAACTGGAGATCATGACTAAATACCTTTCTGGAGGAGGATTGTCAACTTTGGAGAAGCAGAATGATTCCCAGTGCTTCATGGCAAACAGTGGTAATGGCAAGAGCACTCAGGCAAGTCAAATGGCTCCTCTGCAAGATCATGGACCTCATCTAGATGCAGAAAGTTGGGAATGGCATTTAGGATCCCATCTGCAGAAGACGTGAGTAATGCCTGTCAACAATAGGAGTGGGATTAGTTGGATCTATGGGGAGCAGCACGTATCTCACAACCTTCTGTTGCACCAACAAGGAAACTGCATGGCGGCAGCTACTGCTGATCGTGGCCACAACCTGTTTTGAGAGAGTTCAGGAAGTGGATTAAAATTTGACTGAAAACACAGTAAAATGCACTTTTCTGCCATGTCATTCACAGGCATTTGCTGATCTCCCATGGACTGTGTGCCAAAAAGGTAAAAGCAACACAGTTGCATCTAAAGATAATTATTAAAGGGCTTTAATACTAGGTTTTTAAACTAGCTGACATTATTTCTACTGTTTTCCCACCATCAGACAGCTGCTGACTTCTGAAAAAAGGAAAAAAGATAGCATAGACATGGTTACCACATATAACCATTACATACCACCAGGGAACAGGTGATCATTTATCCTGTCCCAAAATATGGCAATATGACTGAAAAGGCAACCACACGATGTGATGTTAGTGAGTTGTAGTTTGGAGTACCAGTTCCTACAGCAAAGACAGCTGGTAGCTTTTGGACTGAGTTCATTATCACCACTGAACCAAGAGACACCCAAACCAAGAAGAAATGTCTAGCAATCATGTTCACTGTGAATCGTTTCATTATTAAGTTTCAGGATGTAAAGCAACTGAAGTAGAAAATGACACTAAATCACTAGAGAGCATTTTAAAGGAGTTATTGCTAGTGACTCTCCATGATGCTGAAACTGCCATGCTACAGTTTTGAGGTACACAACAAAAGGAGTGAATTAGATATACATAGCTGACTTCATTTCCTGGCCATGAAAGTACAGCAAATGAACCAAAATATGAGATCCTCAAATTGCTGGAAAAACAGATACAGAAAGGCACAGAAAGCAATCAAGCCAATTATTTACCATTGTCAAGGAAGCATCTGAAAGGAATCTGAGAACAAACCATATGAAACAAGTGCTCATATCTATCATTTTGTAGAGCTGGGCACATGCCAAAGGAGAACTCCCACCCACATGCACAGAGTACTTGAATTATCGAGGCAGTCTGAGCATACGAGATAGCATCACAGTTAAAGGCAGTTGGCTCGCAGCGCTCAGATCACAGAAGCTTCCTCAGAGTGCCTTCTGAAACTGAAGTGTGTCTCCAGAAACCTGGAGATGTCACTGTTTGGCAGGCATGACCAGGGATATCAAAGACCTGGTAAACAGTTGGGGTTCATATGGGAATGTGCAAAACCAACCCAAAGCTGACGAAATGTACATAACATTTGGTTTGTCTGTGCTCTAAATAAGGGAGAGTGTGGGAATGAACTTGAGCATTGGTAGCACGTTGTCCGCACTGTTTAGTTGTCACTCCTGGCTTCTCTTGGATGACTCAAACTCGGCTTTCTTCAGGACAGTCTTCTGTGTAGATGACTACCCCGCAGATGGGTGGACATGATCTAGTCTGTTCCACTTGGAAACTGGGTCCAAGGATCAGTCCCTGGCCCTCCCTTATTCAACGGTGTAGACACAGATATTTACAGGTACATCAGACAAAAGTTAAAGCTTGCTCATCCCCTCCTATCCACACCGCAGACGCTTTCCACTACTGCCTAACAGAGCTGACCTAACTGAGGCCCTGAAATTGCCTTGGCTGCTCATCCCTCCCTGTCTGCGCACACATTGTGGTCTGTCTTTCAGGCTGCTGGGAGGCAGACGACTGTCAGACACTGCACTGACTACAGCAGGAATCATTTCAGCAGGCCTGGTACCCTCAGCCTTGTGCTTTCAGATAATGGCCCTGACTTGGACCACTCTGTTCAGCTGATTTACCTTGAAAGAGGAGTTCTACGTCACTATCATGTTACAATGACAAAGCTTAATCGCTGCTTGAAATTGCTGCAGCCCTATTAAAGAAAGCTGCTAAAAAGAAAACATACGTCAAACCACTCCTAATGGAGAAGCATTCCCTGCAGAAAGTGTTAACAACAGTTGTAAAAATGCTTGCTGTCAAGATGAATATATACCTTTGGTACTTAGCTCTGGCAAACAGCAGTGGTAGTAAGAGCAAGAAATAGGACAAAAGGGAAACACCTATGGGCCAAAGCCTGCCACTGTGGGCAAGCTACAGTCCTCTGAGAACTTATGTTAAACTGATAAAGCCAGACAAAAAAGTATCAGCCCATAACGACTGAACACCAGAGCACCAGAAATGCAAGACTGTTGACTGTCAGTGGGAGAAAAACCTGCTACGTATTTCAGTATCGAGCACCTGGAAAGTGTACATCTGACTTTTTACAATACCTCACAAACCCAGGGGGTTGGCAGCCGAGCAAGCTGGTCACCCAAAGAGATATTATCTCTGTAGATAGTAGGATAAGTACTATAATGTAAACAAGGAGCAGTATTCACACTCTTTCTCATTTTTTGGGACAAAATGAAATGTTACAGGGAAAATCACCCAAGTAGGGGGCATTATACCAGGACTGGGTGTGGGATCGCATCTAGGGACCTCGAAAACTCGACTCGTAGTGTTTGGTAAATGCAGAGAGCTGCAGTGTAGCTCTTGGCTACGCTGGTACTGGCAACTGCAGTGGAGTGAGAGTAGCTGGGGAAGGCTGGAGCGCCTGCCGAGGGCTGCCTGAAAAGGGGGGCCCGCTTCGTTCCCTGCACCACTGCCACATGAACTGCTCTGTGCCCCTTGGCCAGCACTCATGGCAAAAAGATTGGAGCCGAACAGCTTATTATCTTGTCTCTCCCTCTTTCTGTCTGTGCTTGTGTATAGAACAAGAGGCATGATGTTTTCGAAGGACTTGAAGGCCAGCCAAAATGAAAGTGAGAGAAATTATTGGAGCAGCCAACGGGCTGCAGCAAGAGGAAAAAGGGGACACTGAAGTAAACAGCAGTCTTTCCATTAATTTCAGGGCAGGCTGGATCAAACCCATTTCAGCCCAAGGCTAGAAACAGGAAATGTCATGCTGAATATTAGGAAACAAACTGTGGCAGTGAGTGCAATCAAGCAATTTGTGCACAGGGAGGGAGCAGAGCCTTGCCCTACTATGGATGGCGACATAGTATTACGGAGCTCTACAATCCTTTAGAATGAGTTCCCTCACCGTTATCTCATTATTAAGGATTTTTTTGTTTTTAATCCATTGTGCTCTGAAAGCAAAATACAAAGAGAACCCTCTTCTTCCCTCCATCTTTAGGAATAACAGGCCGTTTCAGGCAAAGAAACCTCTGACACTTCAAACAGCAGCAGTGGAGCTAACATTCTTTAATGAATTATTTGGCGACATAACATGACAGTGCCCAAGAGAGTCATACTTTGAAAAATACTTTTGTTATTTAAATTTAAGGAAAATTTAAATCTCAAGCCAGGAGTCTCCCCTTTCTCTTTGGGGCCTGTTACTTTGTTCTGCTTTGAGGCGTGCAGAATTTACTTTGACACCTCTTGGTTTTGAAATATTTTAAGTGAAAGCTGATTTTTTGACAAAGCAATCTAATTTTCAGAGGTTTGTGTTTCAACACCTCACTGATGCTTGGAGTGAAATGGGCCAGATTCCCAGCCTTACAAAAAAGCAAAAAGCCATGTTAATTGCCCAATGAGGCGATTCCTGTAGGACAAAGGGAATCCTTAGGTTCGGCAGAGTGAAAAAAAACAAGGGACTTCACTATGAACATGTCTTATGGATGTTAAGAAAGAGGACCGGTTAGGTAAAACCAGTATTTTATATCACACCACGTGTGGTATGCACTTTACTCACTTACAGTCTTCTCCTGAATCTCTGTGGATGGTTTTCTCTGCAAAATGCGCATTGCTAAATGCTATCACTGAAAAAACTAGAGCTGGGAAACACTCTATAAGCAATCCCCAAATGCCTAGAAAACCAGCAATCTACGGCTTCTTCCCCTTGCTCTGATCTGGGCTATTCTTGGGAGCAGTTACTGGCACAGTACTTGTGTCGTGTCCTGCATCTTTTTTAAGTGCAGAGACTCAAGATCTAATCAGTGTTAATGACACTAGGAAACGAAGGGCATTGCCACTTGACACTGTGCAGTGCAGCAGGCTGCAGAGCTCCCCCAGTTAGCATCACACGAGCTCTTCTGGAACGGGAAAGCCATATCATCGTGCTGCTTTGTTTGAACAAATTTTCTACTTTGGTGAAGCTGTGCTGCTTTGGGAACACAGACGAAGATTTCTGCTAGGTGCTTTGTATGCCTTGTGCCATGCACCAGCAATTTGGAGCAAGACTTTTGGCATCTGGCAGGTTCAGACATGTTAATGCTATGCTCTTTGGAGTAGATCTACCTGTAAAAGCAACTAGAGCTGCTAAATGCAAGACTGTCGTGGAAAAGAAAGGCAGAGACTAAGATTGGAGGCCTGGCCTAGGTAAAAACTAAAACTTGCCTATAACTGTTATTTTGTCCATACCCTTAATAGAATTTAACTTCTGTTCTCCTTATATCAGTTTGGAAGTCAGCAGCTGTGGTAACATGTATGTGCTGGGATAACCTTGCTAGATGGAGGCAGTTCTTCGTGGAGGTCTGCTAGGCTGCTCATTGTAAAGATCTGAGAATAAGCAGCACGTCTGACCCTGCTGTGTCTCACACCCTGGGCAATAAGGAGAGGCAGAGCTGCTCCTTCTCCTGCCTCCTTACAGAAAGCATGAAAGGTCCCTCTTGCCTTTTACTGACTGGAAAGGATTATGAGCTTGTGGCCTGAGATGAAAGGGTGTCTGCAGGAGATGCCATGCCTGGACAGACCTAGAAAAACAGCATTTCAATAGCGTCTTGCTTATTCATGCTATATATATCCCAATTTGAAAGAACAGCTCCCTCCCTCTTTGCTGCCATTTCACAGTGGGCTCAAACCTGAAGCCTTTCTTCCTGTGTGGGGAAGGAGCACAGGAGGTACCTACTGTTCCTCCACCAGCTCCTGTCATGCCTCCAGAGCCAGCTGCTATTCCTGCGGTAGCCCTGCCTCCAGCGTGCTCGCTGGGCTTACTCCAGATATACTCACACTGCACGTGCAGAGCGGCCTTTGCAGAATTACAAACCCAGCTAGCTTTCCTAGCAGTTACACCAACTTGTACACCAAAGAGCAAAGTTGTCTTGGAACTGCAGTCAGCAAATGCAGTAGCTAGTACTACGTTGCATATCTAATGTTTTCATTTTCCAGCTTTTGAGTTATAATAGATCTCCAACCTAAGGATCAGTTATTGACAGTGATATAATCTGTGCCAAGACAATTATGGAGCAGTTTCAAAGTTGCAAGGAAGGAAGTGAACATGTTGTAACAAGGGTATTTTTTTTTTTTTTCGAATAGTAGCTGTATGAAGGTACAAATGAAATGCTAGAAATAGTTCTCAAGAGTGTTTGGTCAGTCAAAAGCCAGGCGAGATGCTAAAAAATGCCCAATAAATACCATCGGAGGATGTATCACATATCTAGTAACTGCAACATTCACCTTTTATATTTAAAAATTCACATAAGAATAAAGTGAGTGGTGGAAGTAGCTGTGAGGAGCTTGACCAGCCCATGTCCTAGAACAGTAATATGAGGCTTAGGTCCAAGTTAGGCCTAAATAGCCCCCAAACAAGGGAGCTTATAAGAAAGATGGGGACAAACTTTTTTATCAGGGCCTGTTGCGATAGGACAAGGGGTAATGGTTTTAAACTAAAAGATGGTAGATTCAGACAGGGTATAAGGAAGAAATTTTTTGCAATGAGGGTGGTGAAACACTGGAACAGGTTGCCCAGAGAGGTGGCAGATGCCCCATCCCTGGGAACATTTAAGGCCAGGCTGGACGGGGCTCTGAGCAACCTGATCTAGTTGTAGATGTCCCTGCTCATTGCAGGGGGGATGGACTAGATGACCTTTAAAGGTCCCTTCCAACCCAAAGCATTCTATGATTCTATAAATTCAGCAGACTCCAGGATACCTGACAGATAACTAATAAAAGAAGTAGGGGAACAAGAAGTCTCTTGCATTATAGATACCTCTTTTCATTCACCTAAACAGCCTCTGTTCAGTGTTAAAAACATGAGTGAGCTGGCCTGGCCACCTGAACTGTGCAGCAGGCTGTTGGAATTGCTTCACTGGGCCAAATGAAGCGAAAAAAAAAAAAGTAAATTACTGTGTTTGACTCCAATAGTTAGCGTATATGGAACCAGCCATCTGCACTTCTGCATAAGTGGAGCTGCTGCTAGAGAATGGGACGTTGGTGTTATCACCCTCGCTGGTGACCGAGAAGGAGAAATATGCTCTGTGGTGAGCCCTCACTCCAATACAGTCCGTGCTGGCAGCTCCAGGGTCCTCTATTGCAATGGCATTCAGGTTTTCTCCTGTGAAGGAAATTCCCTATTTGTGCTGTAATTTTGCTCAGTATGTCATGCCTTATTCTGAAAATCAGTTTTCTCTTTTAACATATTTCCCTTTAATATGTACATGCAAACTGAATGTATACTTACATTTATATAACTATGACTAATTGTACTCATTTATAAGAATCTGTGATTTTTATTGTTATGCAGCATGGATTTTTCATATGCAGTTTTGGAGTACTGAAATCTAGTCATTTCTTTATTCTTCACCAAGGGTGTTTTCCTCGATCAAAAGTATTCATATATCAATGGTAAAAGCATTCAAAGGCATTCAAGCCCCATAAATTATTCCACACTTCATTCACAAAGCATTCACTTTTCTTCATTCATCTTCAGCTACTGCTGTCATTTAGCTATGAAGCCATTCTCTTTCTTTTTATTTTTTTTCCCCCTTCCCTCCCCCCTTTTTTTGTTATGCAAACTCGGCAGATTTAGGCTGTGGATTAGATATGTTTGATGATTACGCTTTTGCTTTGTACTGAATGGACTCAAAACCTAGTTTTCTGATTCAAGAAAAAAAAAACTAAGAACTTAAAACTACACTTGTTGGAAACTCAGGCCTGTCCAGCTTTCCAGTTGGAAAAAAAATATTACTAAGTTCATGTGGTTTATGAGAGACTTAAGTGGTCCACAAAGCCTGATGAAAAGATAAGTTTCCTAATCTAAAGTTATTTAAAGAAGCACAAACCATTCCAAATAATCAGACCTGAGTTTAAGGCTTACACTAGTACCAAAATACAGGTGGATTTCTCCAAGACTTTTTGTTTGTTTCTGAATGGACTTTGCTATTTGTGACAGATTTGAGTATGTTGGAAAAGGAAGCATTAGTTGCTATTACAAGTCCACTTCCCATGGCTTGAAAATCTTGACTGTTAAAACAGCCTGCATGTCATTTTAAGCAAGTCTTTGCTACTTTATCTCCAGTGTACCCATAATGTCCCAAATGCCATTTTTTCATCTACTCAGCCACTTTTCATATAGTATCCCCAAACCAGCAAAATTCATCTTGGAAATGCTTTATTGTTCTAAGTATTTTGACTTTGATGTATGCATTTGTATCCACTTAATAAATGAAAAGAGATAGGTATTCTCTTTTTAGAAAGTGTCATTTTGCAGTGAGTAGAACTGTGGAGTGCCTTTATTTAAGTTGTTTTCTTCTCACTTATTGCTAAAGGCTTTCAAAAAAGGTAGCATCTAAGTGACAATTGATGAGAACGCTTTCAGGACCGATCATGACGTCACAGTGGGGCTACACTGACGTGCACTTGCTATATTTAGTGGAGTTGCTCCCAGTTTATACTAGCGCAGATGAGAATATTCACAGAAATAAAGGCTGTGAAGCCCTTAGAAAGATGTCATCTTATGCTTTTGCTGTTTTAGACCTCAGTTCTCCCCTCATCGGTATTCTGCTTTGAACCTCAACAGTTCATTAAGTCCTTTGTGCCACTGAAGTCAGAACTTGGAAAATCTGTTAATGAGTTGCTACTGGGGAAGGCACCTTAAAATGGTGGATGTGGTATTGGATTTTACTGAAATAAGAGTGAAGAAGATTTAGGAGGCTTATAGAAAAATGCTGGATGATTTAAGAAGTAAAGGGAGTTAACTGGAATTCTGAAAGATGGTCCTGTTGGCCTTGCAAGACAGACACTCTTCTTGTTTCTTCCATGGGAAGGGGGATATCCCAGCAACTTCTTCCCCCACCCAGATACTCTGAAATCCCTGTGCATAGCATGAGACATGATAAATTAAGACTCCATGACCTGAACTGTGATCACATCTGTAATATTTTTAGCATGAACATTTATGTCCAGCTTAATTCTCTCTTCCTTTCTGTATGTGGTACTTAAACTTTCGTTCAGCTTACTGGAGCTGGGATTTTTGTGTGCCTGGTTTTTGTTTTGTTTTGTTTTGTTTTTAACTTTTATGTTAAGCTTTGAATCTCTTCAAAAAAGATTCTGACCATTTTATAGCACAACCCTTTACTCAACTAGGCAATATGTGCACTTCCTCTCATGATGCACATGACCGGGACAGGTACGAGAAACTCAATGAGGTATCTGAAACGACTCCAGCACTCACTCAACTTATGCCCCTTAAGCGACCTCTCCGAAGTCAACAGGCTTCTTAATGCTGCCTACAAAGCGATCATTTATATTAACTTTATACAAAATGAAAGCAGAGCAGACAACTCTTTGAAGGCTAAAGCACACTTTTAGCTCCCCCAAACTTGACAATGTCCAAGGCCTTTTTTTCCACTCTTCTTTTCTTGAGATAGTTTTGTTTGTAGTATTCAATATTTACTTCTCTCTATCTATGAGGAATGCTATTACCAAGTATTAAATAAATAGCTCTGGAAGGTGCCTTGAGGAATAAACTTGTCCACAGTCCTTGCCCAAAGGCAGGTCCAGCTATACCAGAATGATTCCCAACTCACATCTGCCATATTTGCTCTTAGAAACCAAGAGTGATGGATATTCCACAACCTCCCTAGGCAAACTTTTCCACTGTTTACTGTCCTTATCACTAGAGGAAGCTGTCTCTAGCACCAACCCTCAGTCTCTCCTGGTGCAATCAAAATGCATTACTCTTATCCTGTCTCCAAAGAACATATGAATAATTTATTTTCTCCCTTTTTTTTCATCTCTCTTGTCCTTAAAGGCTCTTAATGTCTCTCCTTAGTTTTTTTTTTTTGCTAGACTTACCAACTTCAACCTTTCCTAGTAGGTCATGTTTCCTACACCCTCACAGTTTTGTTTCTGCCCAATTACTCTACATCTTTTTTGAAGTTTGGTGCCCAAAACTGGTTGATATTCTCCAGCAGAGGCATTATCAGCACCAAATAGAATAGTAAGATTATTTTATATGTTTTAGTGACAATTCTTCTGCATGTCTTACTGGAGTCCATTGGAGCCCATGTAAACTTCATCAGTCTTGTAAGTCCAAGTTTCCACCGAGCTGAGGTGCAAGTCACTTCCTTCGAAGGACTGCTCGAGCTTACAATAACCATGAACAGAGGTGCTATTTGAAGATGTAATAAGGAAAGCCTGGAAACCAAACCAAAGGAGTGGGGACCCACTGCAGGAAGCACTGTGCAGGTAGTCCCTCTGTGTTTTCAATCTGTTTGGATTCACGGAATATAAAGAAGTTAAGAGATTTTAACTTGTCTTAGAAAAAAAATCCCAGACCGATAGCCTATTTAAGATGTAGATTTGACAAGTGATGAAGGGATTCAAGAAATTATCCAAAACGAAAGCAACTGGAGTCATCCAAGTCTGAAACTGCCAAAGTGTGTGGGGAGTGTCAGAGAGTGTGACACAAGTGCTCTGGTTTTAGCAAGCCAGAAGCAGCAGTGGAACAAAAACCTATGATGTGGGATACTGAACTAATTCTGGGGTGATTAATAAAAACAACATCATTCTTCACTTACATACATTAGAGAAGCGAGCCAAACATTTAGCCACTTACTGTGGGTGAGGTAGTTTGTCCAGAGAACATCCAGGCGCTACCATCTGACCTGGAAAAATGCCCAAATGAGAATGTTAATTTTTCAGATGTTTTAAATTAAGAACTGTGTCTGGAAGTTAACTTTTCACTTAACAATGAAACCTCATTTTAATCCAATCCCTGTCTTTTGTAAGCAGAGCTACCACCAGTCATGTCTCTCTTAGTGCAGTGCTGACTTTACGAGTTGCACATGGTTTGTAAATGAGGGCATAAATAGGATACCAAATGCTCTGTGCAAATTTACCACAAAGACATCTGGATCTGAGAACCTCCCAGCAGGCAAGTTGCTAATGATCTCAAATGTTTCCTTCAAAAGAATGAGTTGGTTGGGTCTCTGTATTCTTTGAAGATCTACAGGAAGTTCAAATAGGGAAACGGCATAGGTTTATTTTTAGTCATGGACAGAGGTTCCTTCAAAATAATACACATCTCCGCCTTGTGAAGTAACCTGCTTCTTGGTGTTGCGCACTCTCAAAATGCTCACGCCTTCCTGCCTTTCAGAATTAATAATATTTCTAGTGAAATGGCAATATTTTAACATGGCAGTCGTGAATGTCCCTGTTTTATGGATTTTCTTTTGGGCGGGGATATGTGTCCCTAAGGGAAGCATAGTTTGGGTAACTTTGCTTCAGGGGTTACCCTTCATCAGCCTTGGGACTGAGGAGGGACAGGGCACGGTAGAGAGACAGTGATGCTGTGGCAATTCCTAACCACTGGTTCAACTAAGTGGTGCAGTTCAGCAGATCCTGCTTGGTTGCTCTTCGGGACCAGCCACTACCAGTTTGACTTTCAGCCTTAAGGCATTGCTTCAGTTTCTTATCTGCCCTAGCTGGACTGGCTACATGGAGAAGTCATGGCAGCTGATTAAGGCAGCTTTCTGCTGCTCCAGTAGAAATTAAGGGTGAGGACATAAAAGCCTTAGAGATCTGTGTAGCCATAGGTACCCTAGCCTAGGTCTTGGGAGTCTGAATAGCTTGTGTGGCCCTAGATCACTTACCACAGCTTTCTCTGAGGACTGGAGCAGCAGTCCACAGTGTTGATGGAGATGCAGTCTGGTGCGGGATCCCATGGCCCCAGGGCTTTCCTGCGCATTGAAATGCCCAAGGCTTTGCTCAGTCTAAATAAATATGTTGCTAAATGTTGCTAAATACATCACTAGAGTACTTAGGGAGCCCTATCTGTTTAGTCTGTAGAATACCTTTTAACTTTTTGTTTTTAACTCACAAGAGGGCTCTTTGCCTTTAAGCCCAGTCCACACAAACCTGTGTACACAAAGTCCATCTTTTCCCGGAAAGCAAGGCCCCAGGATGGAGGATGTTGACATTGGAAAGATTTCCTAGTCAAACTGTTTTCCTGCCCTGATTCCTCTCTGGGGTCCCGGGCATGATGTGCATGTGGTGGCAGGAGCAGAGAGGAGGGGAAAAAAAAGCCTTCAAAAGGCTTTGTGCTAAAGTTGCCAAGTTTTGTGTAGTAACTGGCTGCAGAAACCGAGCTTCTTTTAGAAACCCCTCCTCAGGGAGATCCCTCCTTCCTCAGGGGAATCAACCCAGGCCCATGCTGTAGCTGGATCACACCCAAGAAAAGCAGAACTACTCAATGCTACCGGTCCCTGTCCTGCTGTTTTCCACCAGCTCATGTTTCACGTTGCCCATGGCCTTCTTGGGGTGGTCTTTGGTGGTCTTTGGTTGCTTTTCCCCGCTAACTGTGTGGGCAGCCAGGCTTTAGCAGCCTTGTGTGAATCCTGCGGCACCCTTAAACAGAAAAGATCACTGTAGTTGTGGCACTGGCAGCGAGAGCCCATAAAAATTCAGCGTAAATCTGATAAGGCTCTTTAGTTGATGATGAGAGAGGGAGGTGGCCGGGGATCCCTCCCAGGGTTAGTACCAAATGGTGTAAAACCCCAGCTTTCCTCTCTCCTCTCTGCAGGGTTGCATGGACAGTTGAGACCAAGGCAGCCTGCTGAAAGGAGAGAAAGGCAAAAATGGCTTGGGAAAGACGTGGCTTGTTACTCCAGCTGCCCCTCTCAGCATGCAGGCTCCTCTATTTGCAGTTCCCTTTGTTCTGCCTGAAGTGGCTGTGTACAGCAGACGTCCCCAAGCAGGTACTCTCTTCTTTTCCTCTGACGGAAACGGTTTTGAGGCAAACAACATTAGTTTGGCTACAGGGCTTTTGATCTGTGGAGAGAAGTTAAAAAAACCCGGTACGTCAAGGGATATTTCTCCAGCATCGGGCAGTTTGGCAGTGACGCATCTGGGCACGTTCCCTCCACGCCCGGAGTTTGCCTGGGCCTCTGCCAGCTGATAGCAAGTGTTAGGGCAGATTTACTCACTGGTCAGTTTCACATCTCTTGCCTGGACTAACTAAGGCAAACAAAGCAAAATATGGCCAGAAATAGGTGTGCACGACGTCATGGAAATCCTGGTTCGGATTCGGTGGTGACTTAACCTGGGGGTGGAAAGTCATTGCAGTTGTGACTTAGGCAGAAAAGCGCAAGAATAACAACACAGTACAGTCTACAGTGAGACGGCATCAACATGAGCTCTGTGCTAAGCCCCGTGATGATGCCTTGGCAGCACTTGGGTGCTACAGGGGATTCCCCTGTCAGGGAGGCAGGAGTGAGTTGGCATAACAGCTCTGCGCTAATCCTACCCAGCCCCTGGGTTGTGGTTTAAAGCAGCCCGGCAGCAAATGTAAAACAGGAAAGCAGCTAACAAGATAAGGTCACTTCCACACCCTATTTTTACATATGCCCAGATCGTCCATGGTGCTCCCAGGTTCGAAGCCAGAGCCGACAGGAGCAGCCAGGAGCCCTGGTGACCTCAGTGGAGTCACGTCTCTCCCTTGAGTTGCTCATCTTGCCATTCCACTCTGTCACACACGGGTGCAGGTGTGACTTCCCCTGCCTTTTACTCCCTCTCTAGGTTTGCATACAACAAATGCAGACTTGGTGGTGATAAAAAATGGGCAGTGTATTCCCCATGCAGCCACACCTGAGATTTATACTTGGACTGCTGGTTGCTCATGGGCAGAAGGGCAGGAGATGAGCTAGAAGGAGGCCTCCTGTGATGAAGCTGAAAGAAGCTTCTAAGTTTCTTCTAGGGCTATCTACATCTTTTCATATTCATACTCTCTTGTGAAAGATTAGACTCTACCTTTTAGCCTTCCACCTCTCCTACCTAAGCTGTGTTTTCTTCCTCGCTCTTCTCCATGGGACTGCTTTTCAAAACAGCGTCATTCTAGACAGGCTCCCCCCTAAACAAGTGCTTTCGTTTTCTGCAAGCTTGGGGAAAGGAAAACAGGAATTTTAGACCACGTGGCAGGAGCTGCCACAGGGAGAGGTCCAATACTCCATGTTCAGGGATGTGAATACCTCCCTCCTATTCAATTAAAGGGCTGCCATTCTCCTATAAGAGTGACAAAAGAATCTTAAAATTATGATAAAATAATATACTTCTAAAATTATTTACTGCTGTAACTCCATACCTCTTTGTACAAGTTTTGAAGAAATGACTAGAAGGCAAAAATTGACCTCAAAAATGCTGTTTGGATATACTTACAAACGAGGAAAACAAGGCAGCGTTCATGACGTTGGGGCCAGGTTGCAGGGGGCAGTTCACACTTATGTGGGTAAATTCCCATCCTGTCCAAAATAAGGTAGCCAAACTATGTTTGGGGACAAACTATCCCCCAAACTATGCTGGGGACATGCTCCCTGGCACCTGTGCTCCCCTGGGAGCATGCCGGGTGGCACCAACCCTGGGCTGTGCCAGGCGGGTGCAGCAGTGGGCCCATGTCCGTGCCACGGCAGTGTTTTGTTTCTCAACATGGGTGGACGTGACAGCCCAGCGCACCCCTGGCTGCACGGGCAAGGCAGCTACAGGGGGATGAGGAGCTCACGTGTGACACAGCCCCATGGTGCATGCACGGTGGCTCTGCCCCACGGCTGGTGGAGGCAAGGTGGTCCTTGAAGGTGTGCTGGTTGCAGATCTAAAAATCCCCTCAGGATTGTTGATGAGCCTGAATTGGTTCAGACATGGAGGCAGGAGGCATATCAATGCCAAGCTCTGCACCGTGAGGCACATGCGAGGGCTGTGGGGGCTTCTTTTCCCTTTGGGTGGCTTATTAAGCTGTTTTCTTGGGATCATATTAACGCTGCTAAACTGCTCTCTACAGCTTCGGAATCAGCAGCACTGCTCGGAAACTGTTTTTCTGGTCAGTCTTCCTTTGAAGCTGATTGTTTCCACTCCCAAAATATCACGTCAGGGTGGGTTTTGATCCCTGCGAATGGATGAGGATGTTTGTTGCTCCCAGCAGGACCCCCTGCAACACGCTGACTAAAAGGAAAGAAAACAAATCCCTGCACCGCCATCAAAATCGGCTGTGATAATAAACATCACTGTCCTGAGGGGTGAGGGGAGAGCGGCAGGTTAGGAAGCATGGGAAGCCGACAGCTTAGATGAGCTTTTCAGATCACCCTGGCCAAGGCTGATTCTGCATGAACTGCAGCAAGGAACCTGCTGCAGATGAGAAGGAAAAACGCTCGGTGGCCCTGAGGCTTTTCCACAAAACTCTGGTAGACAGAGCTCCAAAAGACAGCATGTTGAGAAGGGATTCTTGTAATCACCAATATTTTAGGGGAACAGCTGGTTTCTGCTGTGAGTTGCAGCAAAACTCTCCTCCCAGCCAGCTGTATGGTATGCCTGGCTCACACAGATGGGTTGTCCTGGGTGAGCTGGGCTGGTACTTATCAAGCTTTCCTCTAGCCCAGCAGCATCGTCTGAGTCGTATCATCTCATACCCCCAGTTGGCAAGCTGTTTAGTCCTTCCCTCTTTGCCATCCCTCATACAGCATGTTTTCTCCTACAAATGAGATCCCAGTGTGACCGGTTGTATAAATCCCATGTTTAGGAAAGACTCTTAAGTTTATTTGAAAGCATCACCAGAGAACTGAAGGGCTTTGATATGGGATGTAGGAAGTTGGTCGGGGAGGCTGATAAACTCAGGGTTTGCTCTAGTTTACGTAGCTGAAGAAGAGTATTTTGCTGTGTACCATGCTGCAAACTAACAGCTGAAATGGACTGTTTAGATGAGCCAATTTGCAGACAGGTATAATAAAACTACATATTTTATGAATGATGCCATTGATGGGCTTGTCAGGAAGGCAGATGGATACTAGATGTAGACAAATCCACAACATTGAACATTTCTTTGCTTGTTCAAACGACTCCAGCACTGAAAGTCTTCAAATCACCCCTCTGAGGGGGTTCCCAAATCCTACAGTGCTAGAATCCTGCAGTCAGAATAAGATTAACCCTTTATATTAATTTATTGTGAACCTCTGTAATTGCAATGGAAGATGGTATAGGTCTGGTGAAAGCTTTATTTTACACCATGCAATGATACTGCTGCTAAGCCATGATTGCAAGCCGAAGGCCAGCTTTCTGATGTGATCTTGATAACTAAGAATGAAGTGAATTTGGGTGGAAACCAACAAAAGGATTCAATTTAGAGATCACTATTTCTTTCAGAAGAATCGCTTTCCTCCTCTGTACGCATACTTCAAACTAGGCCTGTGCAAACCCCAGAAGTCTGATCTTTATCAGATTTCTTCTGTAATCTTTCAGTTTTGGAAAGGAAGAGTTTCATTTTTGGAAAATTTTATACCCTGGAATCTATGTTCTTGCTTTCAGTATTGAAAATTTATACTTTAAACACATACTTTTTTACTAGCGCTACCAGCAATACCTGAAATTATTACATTTGAGATGAGTTTAAAAAATCTCCCTTTACATTCTGCGCTTGTTTCTCAGCTTAGGGACTGAAACACAGTTTTTAATTTGGGTAATTTTGCTGTTAGGTTCCTAGTGCTGCTTTGCTTGTGCTGTGGCTATTACACAGTAACATAATATTTATTTGCCTAAACCCAGCTGTTTTTACTGGAATAGACCCCCCCCACCCCCAACCTTTCAAAACATTTCTATTTACTTCAAGTTCTGGGAAAAAAAAAAGGAAAAAAAGAAAAGAGCCATCTGTAAGCTGACAGTAGTCTTTTAAATGTAATGGTAACAGTCTGGCTAATTGCTAAAAGTACTTTCCTGGCGAGAGGAAAACTTGTGCCGCAGACAGATGCTCGGTGGGTGACTGCCCCGCATGAGGGCTGCGGGTCCGTGGCTGCCCCTTCGCCCTCCTGCTGTGGTCCAGCAGCGGGGCTGGGAGCGTGACGGGCTGGCTGTGCCCGTGCCCAGCACCCCCTGTGCGCCGGGGACAAGCCAGTGGAGCAGAGGGGGTGCATGGGCCCCCATCAGGGCAGCATGTCGGCCCCATCCTGCCTCCTCCAGGGCTGGTGGCAGAGCCCTGGGCTACCGATGCATTAGGATCTCCTCCCCTGTCATATGCCCAGTTTATAACCTTCTTTGCCATCCTTCACGGTGGAGCTTTCCTTCGTCCCCCTGCACCCCAGAGCAATGCCCCAGAGCCTTTCAGAGAATATTCAAGTTGGATAATACACTGTTCAAGTGGAAAAAGTTTGTCCAGCTGTGTACTGAGTGTTTCTGAACACCAGAAGGGAAGAAGTATGCTGTAGTACTTCCCTGAGTATTTTTTAGTACTTATTTTATTTTTGTTATTTATTTCAAAGTCAGTGCTGCTGGCAGCTTCCTCATGGACACAATCCATCCCCTAGTTTGAAATCTGGGTTTTTCAGTCAAGGTCTTTGGGAAAGCTTTACTGAATGTGCAGCCATCCCTCATGGATGCTGCCCTCAGTCCTCATCCTCCTGGGAGCGCACAGCCTCCCAAAAACACCTCATCAAAGCCCATGGGCTTCGAATCATTCCTCACGCCCATCCTCTGCATGGCAGCACGTGCCAGCCTGCCTGCTGCTCCCAGCAGACCGGAGTGAAGCCAGCCCATGCCCGGGGATGTCCCCTCTGCAGGCCGAGGCCGAGGCTTTGCCTGCACATGTCCCCGGCTGCTTTACAGCCATTTGTTCTTCTTGTGAAATCTCTCTTAGCTGAAATAGCTCTCCTCTCCCCCTGACGCTTACCCCCACCCAGTGTATTTATAGAGAGCAGTGGCAGTCCTGCTTAACTAGACCAGAGTTGTTCAAACCTTGCTACGCTACCATCCTCTAAGCCTTGACAGCCTGCGTCTAATAAAAATTCAGTCCCTCGGCTCCAAGTCTAGAGCTCACATCAGTATGCAAAAACGAATGCAAATACGGGAGAGGTCTTGCTGGTTGACGCAGATGATCAGAGGATGGTGCTGCCCTTCTGTTCATCTTTTTTCTGTCTTGGCTTTCATTTTTGACCTTATTGCAAGTCTTGGCTCTGGACTTTCCACTGCCTTTTCCTGTGGCGTCCCTTGTATAGGGACAGAATATGTTAGCCATCAGATTCGGCATTGTTTTTTCCACTCCGTCTGGGACTCTGCAGCTCTGGGGGGTCACCTCTTCTGCTGATTGCTCTGAAGCTACTTTTTACCATTTCAAAAGTGTCACTAAATTTTGAGACACCTACTTATTAGGAAAGATAGGGAGATGTTGCCATTCAATTTTCTTTCCATTTCTTCACTCAATTATTGCTCTGCACAACTCATTATAACATGTGACCATTCTCTTTCTGACCAGCATGGATTCCAGCCAGTTGATTTCCCATCAAGTTCAATTTTTGCTATTACTTCACTTCACTTCTCTTTTTTTTTTTTTTTTTTTTTTTAAGTGTATGTAGCACATAATATTCCTACAAAACCATCAGTACAATTTTCCAGTCTATTTCTGTAGCTTCCTTATTGGTATCTAGCAATATTTATGTAATGTTCATTTTGAATACATGTATTTTTGAGCTTGAGTTTTTGGCAGTTATGTTCCACGTCTGGGTCATCAGCTTGTTGTTAATTTTTGGACAGCTGCTCCTCTGCCACATTTTAAACACTGGTTTTGGTTAGGGATAGGCCAGCCAATTTGTTTCAAGTAAGAACAGATCGGAGACACCATTCCTTATACAAACTCAGAGGGGAACAGCCAAAACCGTGGGAACAGGATAGAATTTTTGCCCTGTGGCTGCAAAGAAAGTTTCATTTAGAGGATTCACTCTGTTCCTCTTCAGATGTCAGTCAGGTAAATTGTTCCTTCAACCCAGCTGGCATCTTTTTCTTGGCTGAGAGCAGACAGACAGCTCAATCTAATTGCGTAGATAGGTTAGCCTGCTTTCCCTTTTCAAGTAAAACAGGTTTATATGTTTCTGTGGGGCTGGCTGAACAAACAACAGGTGGATCTAAAAAAGCACCCTGGAAAATCCCTACAATGGACGCACTGGGTAATGAAAGGGGAGTGTATTAAAACCACCCACTCTCCAGGGTAGCCTGTGTACCACTAATCCTCTGAGAGAGCAGGGAAGGGGAAGACGGGGACAGTGCCGAGGGGGAGCCTCGCGACGGAGAGCGGGTCCTGAAAGCTTAGGCAAACTGTGCAAAAGTTGGGACTTTATGTGCTTGCCCATATTCAGGCTCCAATCTCTGTCTCGCTGAAATTTCTAGGGTTCCACGAAGAGCCCACTTTAAATATAGATGGGCATTTGCATGCTTGTTATAAAGATCGGTGTGAACAGGGAGGTGGCCATCTAAAAATGGGACATGATGACTTTTCACGTAGTTGCTAAATGAAAATGTGACAGCACAGTGCAAGGTGTTAAATTACTCAGTTGTCTTTGAGGATAGTCCCACTTACTGTCGTAAAAAATACAATCTGTACATCTTTACCTTACTGCCCATATTAGGTCTGCTACTGGTGCAACGGGACCAACCTCCAAACAGGACTGAACTTTTTTTCAAAAAAATCAAAACTTTAAAGAGGAGCTTGCAATTGGATCAGATGTCATTCTAAGCCATTGGTCTCTGAATCTTCTACAGCCTTTTTCTGCTTGGGCTACTCAAAGGAAGGAAGGGCAGCCTGAGTGGTCCCCACTCAGGGCTGTGGCGTGAGCTGGCAAAGGGCAAGGAGGGAGCCTGCACCCCCCCATCCTCTTCTTATGCATCCAGGTAAAGAAGTGGGATTGTTGGTACCCTAAGGTAGCCAGCTGGCCTGGTTTGTAGGTGAACCAAAACACCACAGGCCTTTGGTATTAAAGAAAAACCCCAACTCAACCCAACCCAAAACAAGTCAAACAGCCCTTTGAGTCTGAGGATTTTAGCCCTCTCCAATAGGAAACTCATTTGGCAGCATTTGCCCTGGCAGTGACTTGTGCTGGTACACACTGGGAGAGACTCTTTTAACACTGCGGTGCTAGGTCAGGAACAGGATGGGTTTCTGGACACAGGCTTTGCAATGATGAAAAATGCCGCCCGCATCTCATCAAACACACGCTTCTGGTTTTTGCTTGTCAGGCACCGCTGCGTGGTTGAACCCTGGGCTCCCATCCTGCCAGCGGCTCTGTCCCTGTTTGCCTGCCTGCCTCCCCTGGTGCATCCCTGCCTCTTTTCGTGAGGTCTGCTACATGATGCAAAGCTCTCTTCTGTGATGCTTGGAGACGTTTCCCACTCTCCTGGAAACACAGCTGGAAAAAAACCCTACGTGAACAGCTGCTGCTCCAAAACATGTGCCTTTGGTTGCACCATGACGCCCCAACTCAGCACGTGTGCCTCTATTCCAGAAAGAGATTCACACTTTTATCAAAAACAAGGGCTGGGAATCCAAAAATCTAGGCTGAGACTGTGCTACGTCTGGTCCCCTGTCCCTGCTTTCTGCCCTGCTGCCTGTGATGCCACCTCCCTCCCTCCCTCCTGCCCTGCAGGTCCCCCTCTGCCCTGGGCAGAGAGGGGTTGTCTGCCCCATACCCCTCTGCTGAGCCTCCTGCCCACGCCGAGGGACCTGGTACTTAGTAAGTTTATTTAATGAGAATGGAAAACAACATTTAATGAGCAATGAGACTGAGATGCATCCCCACGTGGCCAGGTGGGACTGGTGACTTCCAGTAACTGCAGGGAACTGTGCAGGCTGACACCAGCAAAGGAGCTGGTTCCTGCTGCTATCTGGTCTTACTCCTCTGCTGGGTGCTGCCTAATCAAGAGCAGGGCTACCTTTGTCATGGTTGTTTTCAGGTGGACTCGATCCCTCTAAGAGGTTTTCCTCCTCATAGTGACACAGCAAAGTACCACCCAGCCAAGTGCATCTTCATAAAGGATTTTCTGCAACAGATGAATTTCTGTCTTATGAGAAAGGCCCTCTGTGAAATAGCTAATTCATGGTCATTTTTGGTGTGCTCTATGTGGTATTTTTTTCCTTTACTTAGTTTTAACTTTTGCTAACAGTTTTCTGGTAAGCATCGTTAAAGCTCACCGTGAAAGCTGTAGTAACCTTGTGCGATTCTCTTGGTACGGAGCTGCTCCTGGGAGGGATCCACAGTCCTGTGGTTCAGCACAGCCCGGCTCTGGTTTCTCTCCCTGTGAGTCACAGGGCTGTCACTGGGGTGGTCATGGGACTGCAGAACATACCAGTGGCTGGATTCGGGGTTTCTTTCATCATAACCTCAGCTGCTACCTCTTCTCCCTCAGTGGCTTCCTCTGGGTTTTTACAAAATCTAAGCCATATGCAGCATTGATGTATAACCATCCAGTTGATATTTAGGTTCGCGGGAAGCATCCCTTCCTTGTGGACGTCACTAAGTTCGGTACCCACAGATCAGTTTCCATAGTAACTAATGTGCTTCAATGAGAGGGGGAAAATCAGAGGAATTTCAAAGGCGAAGACTAACGCTGGAAGGGAGTAAGTGGAACAAACAGCGTGCACAGCGACTTGGAGCACACCACAGGTTTTATGATGTGCGTTTTAGGAAGACTTGCATGGCTTGCGAACCGTTCCTTTCCTCATGAGACATGCGGTCATGCCAAAAGCTTGGCAGTGCAAAGTAAAATGGTACCTCACGCTATTGCACACATGCAAATCCCATGTCAGCTTATATTTATTCACACACTCATGAGCACATGGAGGCAAGAGGAAAATGAGTTTTTATTGGCTACTGCAAAGAGACTTGACATACCAATATTTTATGGCCTGTGGAGAAGGAAATATGCATTCTTCTGACCCTCCTTCCTCATCCCTGCTGCAACAATGGAAGATGTCGAACAGCGGAAAGGAACAGGACTCAGGCAGAGCCACTTTCCAGCTTCTCATTTATTCCATGCTGTCACAAATGCCACCACCAGTGGGTATAAAGTGATGTTGCTGCTACCTTATTCTTATATGTGCTGGATAGAGTCACTACTACTGATCCATTTCTGCTTGAGCTGTGGGATCCGATGAACTGGACAGAAGTGTATATTCTTCTTCAGCCATGTGGTATAACTCAGGGAACAAACATGTTGGCCAAAAATACATCTGAAATCCATTTATGATGTGAATCCAGAATCCAGCACATCGCAGATTGTATGGCATGACATATATCCCTCTGGAAAGCAAATTTTCAGAACATTAATTCTGCACAAATAATCATTCAGAAAATGCATAGGAAACTCTGCTTTAGCTCATTTGCATCAGTAGTGTACTGGTTTGACTGACGGCATGCATATTGCACTGCCTTGTCCTAGGACTCAGTAAGTTAATTAGGGACAAAAACACATAAAGCAAGATTCATGTCACCCAAGTTTAGCTGGGTGAACATAGTTGTCCGAGTTAGTCCTCTTGGCTCCATCTTTAATTAGTGGATAGTAACAGATGTCTCCTGTTGGTGACTCACCCCATCTATTTTAGGTTGCCCATTAGAGGTTCCTGTTTCTGTCCCTTTACTAAGGAGGGAGACTAATGAATGATTGCAGTTTAGACTTAAACAGCCAAAGGCTGGTGAGGTGAAGCCCACCCTGAGACGAATATTCACTGAAGGTCAGAAGGCAATAACTCTACAGAGAAAGGAGAAGTTTGGCTCTCTAGTCCTTAACCCCATCCATAAAAAGGGCTAGGATCTGTTTTTTGTCCCTGAGGCTGTTTCACCCTCCAGATCAGGGTAACTGCACCCGCTCTGTCTGTTAGGGATGGCCCCTGCCCAGTGATAACCCTAGACCGGTTCTGGGCACCGTCTGGGAGAGTACTGTGGGACATGGGTCTGAATCGTGCTACTTAACCCCACTGACAGTTTGACAGCATGGAAAAACCCCGGGAGAGGAGCCATGACACAGCATTGCTTAGTTTACTGGTGGAGGTGTAGCCGGAGAGTCGAAAACAGGACCCCGTTACGCGGAAAGGCACAGCGACCAGTGTCACATTATGTCTGGTAGATAAGGAAGTGACTAAGAAATTCGCTGTAAGTTGGGCAGCACAAGCGAGGGCTGTGACAGAATTAAAAAGGAATATCCACACGGGCGGTGAAGATCTGGGGCACACACAGAGCACAGCTATTCTGGGCCTGGTGAGGCTAACAGCTAGACCCAGCATTTTCTGGCAATATGCTCAGGAGTGGCAGCTTAATGTTCAGTTTAGATGTAGAGACACTTCTTGCCTCCATAGCCAAAGCAGGTAGCAGCAGCCGAGCCGGGTATGTCACACAACACAGCTCCCCGTCTGCGTGGTCCTTCTCCTTCTGGAGCAACATTCTGGAGGAGGAACCAAAATCCCCTAAAGGAAAGGCAAGGCGAGGAGGCGTCAAACACTCTGTGGGGCTGCAGAGGAGAGAAGCATTTTCCAAATGCTCCCTGTGCTTTTTTCCAGGCTGGACCATGCTTTCAGGGCACAAGGGTGAGTAACCAAGCAGGAGTTATCATCTCTCAGCACCCTTGAGCCCTGCTGCACCAAAGGGAAAGAAGAAAGGTAGCCAAGACGTGAATGCCCGCGGACTGCATCAGCTGCACAAGGAGGGACAGCCCGGCCAGCACTGTTTCCCGACAGCAGAGGAAAACCAGAATGCAGCCCACAGAGTAGTGCTCCTTGCAGCAGCACGAGCTTTAATGCATTATGCCCTGTGATAAAGAAATTACACAGATTACAGCTGAACGTGGACAATATGATTCAGGTAGTCTCCAGAGCACCAGTTCTTCCATTCATCAAGCCTGAAACGTGCAGCTCGTTGACCGCAACCGCGCCGCTCGTGTAGCGGCTGAGGCGAGGCGCAGGCCGCAGACCCTGCGGCGGCGCTGGGGAGCTGTCTGTTAGGCTCCATCTCCTCCCGACCTGGCTCCCTTCTTTCTAAAGACGGATGACAGGATCCTGTACGTGCTCATATGACGGGGGGGGGAAAGTTTCTGAGAGCTGGGCAGTTGCGGGGTAGCTGGGGGTGCTGCCGGTGCGGGTGAGGCGGGCTGCCGTGCTGGGAGCTCCCCCTGGTGCCTGCCGGCCTCCCCACTGCCCCAGCCAGTCCTCCTCCTCTGGCCTTGGCCCGGCCATTTTCCTCCAGCGCCGTGGTGCAACACGGATGCCCGCAATAATGCCTAAACCCAGACTTGCTTGCTTCTCTTTGACGAAAATAAGGTGTTGCGTTTCGTGTATCGAAGTGCTATGGAGAGCAGATAAAGCGTAGCGGATGCGCAAGGGAAACTATGACTCGCTTTATTTGTGTAGATAAAAGTAACGTTCCATTTGCAAAGGTGCGAAAGTTTCCTGTAGTAACATCATTGTGGTTAAGCCTGTATTCAAAAGAAGAATGCTGAAGTTACTTAGCTTGCTTCCTGAATGTGCGTAATTGAAAGTATTAATTATTTTATCGAAGATGCAGGAGCCACATCCAAACCATCTGTACAACTCCACTTGTAGCTCAGGTGTAGCCATGTACATCAGCTGCTTTAGTGCTGGGCAAATGAAGAGTTCTTACTTCTTATCCACCAGCGCTTTTGATTTACAGTAGCCGCACAAATTTGGAGACTGCAGCAAAAATGCTGTAGGGCTTCGCATTCCTCGCAGGAGTTAAGGAGAGTTTTAACTGGGGTAAGAGAGCCAGATACGAGCTGACAAATTGTAGCAGAAGCTTTCGTATTTGAAATTTTTCACTCGTATCTGATTCATTAACTGATTTTGTTGTCATAGAAGCCTCAGGATCCATCAAGGACTCAGAGCTTTTAGGTTTCAATTAAAACACCATAATTTCACGTGATACCATAAGAAATAAGTAGCTCATTGTTCGAGAGTGAAGAAACAGACAGCACGTAATCATGTTAGGGCAAATTAATTTTATACCTGCCTGTCAGCTGAGCTGTTGATGTGCTGCTCATAGCCTTCCCCACCACAAGGTAACATTGCTGTATTAAGCTTCAGCAAGGGCGGATTAACCTAAGACAGTTTTACTCTGCCTTTGGGCAAGTCTGAGGGCTTAACCTGCCCCCTTGCCCCAAATGTTTGCATAGCAAAACCATATGGAAATATAAGATTTTACTTCCATTTCCTTCCTACACTCTCACCCGAGCCCTGTGCTATCACCCCTGTGTTGGGAGCAATTGGCCCCACAGCTGGGTCAAGGCAGAGACCTCTGGGGCCATCCTGACCTGTCTTGATACAGCGTCCAGCGATGAAGCCTGAACTGCTGCAGGGGATGGCGGGAGCTAATCCAGGGGGCTGAGCGCTGGAAGACGTGTGCCTGTGTACATCCCACTCCGCTTGCATTGCAGTGGCAGGTGGTAGCCAGGGACGGAGGGGTGGTGATAAACGGTGTGGAAACAGATGATAAACAGCCTGAGAAGTGAATGTGCCCTGTGAACATTGCATGCAGCAGGTGTAGTATCCCAGCAGATCGGCAGCAACTCCTAAAGCCACTGCTTCTGGATTCAGACTCAACTATGTGCCCATGCTGTGAGTCCCAGAAGAGTGAGTGATGCTGAAAAATTGAAGTCTGGTGGTTTATATGCCTGTCTTTAGAAGACCCACATTCCGTTTCTAGATCTACCTCAGCCTCTCGTATGCTTTTGTGTAAATTGCTTAAAGGCACGTTTTTCAGAATAATGCATTGGAAATTTCCTTTGATACAGCTTCTGTGAGTGTCTGTGGATTAAATCCTAGAAGCTGGTCCATGAGAAGGTATTTTAAATTGTGTTTGACGGTGGGACATGGGAGAGCTTCCCAACCCAGCCAAGACAATGCCTGGACACTGGTAATTCCCTTTTTGCTCTTCGTGATCTGGTTTCCATCAGAAGGAAGCCTTCATGTTGGGAGGGAGAGACAGCTTGCTCCACTCAGCTCTCCATCATCTGGACCAGCCCTCAGCTTAACCTCCCTGTGCTGAGGCTAAATACGTACTGATGCTGATGGAACAGCTCGACCATAAAGTGAGCTTCTGCTAGGGCACTCAGGATTAGGTTATGGGAAACTGCTCATAAGAAAGTGGAGAGACCGAGCCCTAGAGGCATAAAATATTTTAGTTACACAGTCTCATTTGGGTGTTTAAATGCATGCAAGGATTAACACGTTAACACTCCACCCAATCTCAAAATGTCAGCCTAATAAAGTTTGCAAAAGTTTATGCAAATATTGAAAGTGGAAAATTAAAGAAAGATTATTGGAAATAGAGACCTTGAATAAGTATAAGAGTTTTATAACTTGTTACTGTTATTTTGACCTTTCAATATGTTTTCCTAAGTTTTATTATCAGGAAATATTATGTTTGGAAAGGAGGTGTATGACCTGTGAGGTAGTGTTCAGTGGGGAAGATTGCATAAGCAGTGAGGAACTGGCTAGGTCCCTCTTCCACACTGGGTAGGGTAAATTAAATAAAATTTTATGAATGTGGTTTCCTAAGTCACTTTGCTCTCTACAGCCCAGCACACAGACGTGCAGAGCAGCCATGAGGCGGTAAGTTTGTGCGCTTCTGAAAGGAGAACAAATCCTTTTTTTAAATCATGTGAGTTCTTCCTTCCTTTACATAGCAGAAGGTTGGGAATGCAATCACTGACATTCTTGTCAAGGAAGAGCATTGCGTCAGATGACCCTTTTAGCCTCTGAGCTTGAATCTTTTTTTGTGTTTGGTCAAAGTAGTACTGTTGTCTTTGCAAGTAGTATCTCCTGCTGGCTGTGCTTCTTGGCTCTAGCTCTGCGTCTGGTTTTCTCCAAGGATGTGAGGCCTGTTAGAAGAACATTTAGTGGTCTCCTCCCTCAATGGCAGCATGTCAGGCAGTGCCTTCAGTGTCACCCTTCTCTACTAAGAACAATCCCCAGGCCCTACAGTTTTGTTTGTGGGTGGGTATTCTCCATGGGCACCCAACCTGCACAGCTCTGGGGGTATCCTTTGATCCGTCTTGTTACTGTTCCTTTTGAGCCAAAACTATATCAAAAATTAAAAAATAAGTCTCTAGCCTTCAGAATTCCTCAGACTCACATTGCAGTCTGTTGTCCAAAAGAAGTTCGTCGTAAGTATGATACTCAATAGAATAAAGTATGGTCTTGGGATGATAAGTCCCATGCTGCTCATTTGCATTGACTTAGTAGGTACTCTGTGTCAGAAGGTAGGTGCTTCTTGCTGAGTTCAAGCAGATCCCATGCCTGTTGCTGTTAGGCTCTTTATGGGACATCATGAATCATCTTCAATTCATAGCAGGTCTGTCTGTGCACAACTATTACTGCTATTTCCTCTGTTTGTGCATGACTGTGAGACCAGGGAGGTTCTGGCATGGAAGCACACTTGTCTGTGTTTGATGAGTCTTTTTTGGAAATCTCTGGGCTCATTTTCTCTGGTGCTCTAATTTTTCTTTTATAATATTATTACTACTCTTCAGAGTCTATTTTTACTTAAAGATTCTCAGAGCAAAAGTAGGGTATCCTGACTTTCCTGCATCTTTAAAAAGATTAATTTGTTTCTCTTATTGCTATATTTGATTTCCTAAAGGCCACGTTCCTTAACTGGTAGTAAATGGTACACTACTTGTAGTTTCAGAATAGATGCTCCTGGTTAGCTAAGGGCTACTTTTTTTGGGCTAAAACTAAATGGGGAAAGATGAAAGAAATACAAGCATTTTCTGAGCAAATACTGTAACCACTGGTGGACATGTTAGTATCAATTGCATCAAGTTCTTCAGGTTATATTCCTCTTTTGCACTTTGTCCACTTCAAAATAATATTTGCTATAGAAATTTCTTGTCTGGGTATACGCTGCATTTTCAAATTGATCTTTACAATCCTGCACTTGCACCTTTAAAATCTTCACTTTGATTTTGATTGCACACAGATTAGCAATATGCAACATTCATGCTAGGTGTGTAGTGTGCTTCAGCCAAACACACTGATAACCTGCAGCAGTGGCAAATGTTTGGGGTTTTTTTTTGACCCTGTCTGAGCATGGTTTTGCCTCTTTTGATCCTTGTCCAACTCAAGTGCTTTCTAATAATATTGGTGCTCCAGTTGCCACTTGAGCAACCTCTTCTGGGAATATGGTTGCATGGCAATATTTCAGCTTTTCTTTGAAAGTGATAGTGTCCTTTACGTATTGCAATCTCTTGCCCCAGTGTCCACCCTAGAGCCAGTCCTCATTCCTTTCTCTTCTCTCCTGAGCCACTGTTATTTCTGATTAGCTTGTTATAATCTGTATAGATGACCAACCTTATTATGTTTTTCCAATACTTTGTGGAAAGGGAAATGATGTTTTTAAGTACTTTGTTTTATCTGGATTGTGTCTGATGCCTCCTTCTGCCATAGATGTCCCTATGCTGCATCTGTACTTGTGCTGTTTTTTGTGCCCCAGTTTTATGTTACACTTCTTATTTCTTGAGGGTAGTATTAATAGTTTTCCTTGTGCTTCTTTCTAATTTTGCCAGCGCTGATGATCTGACTCCCCTCTGTTCCTCTATTTTGGCATAGACATTTTTCTGGAGTTTTTCTTGCACAGCTGCTTGTTAGGACAAAGAATATTCTTTTGAGATGACATCTTTCAAACCAAACTGGAAAATGGTCATCTGGTAACTCCTTGTCCAATCTGAATAGCAGCAATGGGTACAGTAATACTCAGTCTGCAGCTGCTGAGGAAAAGGTTTTGTGCAGAGGTGTTTTTCTTAGAAACAACTGAATAAAGTAGCTCAAGCTCTCTGCTTCTCTGGACTTGCCATGAGAGACCTGTGCTTTGTGGTGTATTTCTTTGCCTTTTTACCCAAAACATTTTAGAAAATGAGTTTGATTTGAGATTGCAGACTGTTTATCTCCTTCAGATGCTGTAAGGATCAGCCTCATTATCTCCTTCCATTGAGTTCATTTCTCTACAGTTCTTCCCATTTGTATTGGGTTTGTGTGGCAAAGTTTTGGTAGCAGGGGGGCTACAGGGGTGGCTTCTGTGAGAAGCTGCTAGAAGCTTCCCCTGTGTCCAATAGAGCCAATGCCAGCCGTCTCCAAGACAGACCCGCTGCTGGCCAAGGCCGAGCCCATCAGTGACCGTGGTAGCGCCTCTGGGATAACATATTTAAGAAGGGGAAAAAAAACCCTGCCCAACTGCAGCCAAAGAGAGGAGTGAGAATATGTGAGAGGAACAACCCTGCAGACACCAAGGTCAGTGAAGAAGGAGGGGGAGGAGGTGCTCCGTATGCCGGAGCAGAGATTCCCCTGCAGCCCGTGGTGAAGACCATGGTGAGGCAGGCTGTCCCCTTGCAGCCCATGGAGGTCCACGGTGGAGCAGATATCCACCTGCAACCCATGGAGGACTCCATGCTGGAGCAGCTGGATGCCCGAAGGAGGCTGTGACCCTGTGGGAAGCCCACACTCTAGCAGGCTCCTGGCAGGACCTGTGGACCCACAGAGAGAGAGGAACTCAGGCTGGAGCAGGTTTTCTGGCAGGACTTGTGACCTTGTGGGGGACCCACGCTGAAGCAGTGTGTTCCTGAACAACTGCATCCCGTGGAAGGGACCCACGCTGGAGCAATTCGTGAAGAACTGCAGCCTGTGGGAAGGACCCATGTTGGAGAAGTTCATGGAGGACTGTCTGCTGAGTGAGGGACCCCACGCTGGAGCAGGGGAAGAGTATGAGGAGTCCTCCCCTGAGGAGGAAGGAGTGGCAGAGACAACGTGTGAGGAACTGACTGCAACCCCCATTCCCTGTCCCCCTGCGCCACTGTAGGGAAGGAGGTAGAGAAATCGGGAGTAAAGTTAAGCCCAGGAAGAAGGGAGGGGTGGGGGGAAGGTGTTTTAAGATTTATTTTCTCATTACCTTACTCTGATTTGATTGGTAATAAATTAAACTAATTTCCCCAAGTTGAGTCTGTTTTGCCCGTGACAGTAATTGTCCTTATCTTGACCCACGAGCCTTTTGTTATATTTTCTCTCCCCTGTCCAGCTGTGGAGGGGGAGTGAAAGGGTGGCTTGGTGGGCATCTGGTGTCCAGCCAGGGTCAATCCACCACACCATTTAAAGTCTGTACGTAACATTTCTTGCACTGTGCTGTGTGAAAGCAGTAGTAAATAAATTTATTTCTTCTGATACAAAAAATTGTCTTGATTCAGACTTCACACAAATGCAGATTCACACAGGGGTCAATGGTGATGGGTAATGGTTTTCATCATTAACAAACTTCTCAAGACTTTGCCCTCAACAGCTCAGCTAAAGTACAAGTATTTCAGATTAGTGACCAACATGTCATACCTTCTACCCTGCGTATCTCTCAAATGACTTGATTAACCAGTCATCCAGCTGTATATAAATCACCTATAGAGAGAACATTGATATTGTTAGATTACACACAGGCTTTGGAGATATTGGGTTAGCTGCTACCATCCTGTTGGGAAACTTGGGTGACCCATTAAATTTTGCTTTTCTTTTTCCTCTGCACTTACTAGGGCACTTGGTACTCCCTTGTTGCCCCTAATACTTGTAATATATACTTGTGGGCAGGGAACACATCCCCTGCCAATGCATGCAGCCTGCTGCCAGCAGGGAGTCCCGGGACTGTGCCATCGGGCTCTTCTTCCCTGTCCATACTGCCTGGCAGGGCAGAGGGCTCACTCCGGCCATGTAATGTCATTTCCTTTGCTTGTGTCATGCTTATTCCCAGGCTTGAGGTGGGGGGTGTGCTCCCCCTGCCCTTGCCACTGCAAACTTCTTGGTCATACTCTAATAATTATCAGAGCCCTTCTTTTCCTACAAGAGGTGACTTTTTATATCTGATGCGTGACACCAGGCTTTAGTGTCAGCTGGACTTCTGCGAAATGCATTTACAATCTTAAGTGCTTTATAATAAAGATTTGTTTATCAAGTCTTCCCCTCCCCAACTTTTTTAAAGATTAACTCCAATTATTGGTGCCAGTGGTGTCACGGTGTTGCAGTGCCGTGACAGAGCCCATGAAAGCAGGCAGCATAGCAGTGGGGGAGGCACATGTATACCATGGTACTAAGGGTCTTCTGAAGCAAGCTGGGGCACAGTGGAGCTCCTCTGCAGCATGGGTGTCTGGCCACGGCCGGGGGGTGAGGCAACGTCCTGCCTGTGTGGCATGGTGGTAGGTCAAGAATAGTCATCCACTGAGAAGGAGTTGATGGTTCTGTTTCATGCATGCTGTGTTACACGGGCATGGGGGATAAGATGGCACGGGTCGCCTTGTGCTGTTTCCATAAATCCTACATCCCTGTGGCCACGGAGTTGCCGTTTATGAAATGCCCCATGTCTGTGGAAAGTGATCTGGGCACCAAAAGCCTTAGAAAAAAAAAACCACCTCTGTTTGCATCACATCACCTGTGAGCAGAAGAGTCCCTTACATGTCGTCTTTGAAATTGAGTACCTTTGCGTATTTATGTTTTCCTTTGTTTTCTACTAAGAGCACATAAAGGCATGGGCAATGCAGAAGTAGAAGCTAATTACAGGATCCTTATTCCAGTCAAAACATCTTGCAAATAAATTAACAAAATTCTCCGTGATCTTCGGAGGCAGAGAGGCTTTGTTAATATTACCCGTTGCAGATAGCTTGCTATTTTTTTGACATGTTTTTCCACACGCAAAGGACAGCAATATGCTTACAATCAATACACTTCTATTTCAGTCAAGGAAAAATGGGATGGGAAAGGAGGAGTAGCAGGTGGGAGCCAAACTAAAGTCTTTATGAGGATGCATGCTGTTTCCTTTGTAACATGGGGCATCTGCATGGCTTGGCTGAATGGCAGCCTGCATAACTCCGATCCTTCGCTAATGGTGGGGGAACCTTCCCTTTGCAGTCTCAGAGGCTCGGGAGCCTCCACAGCCTAAGCCTGTGCTAACTACCAGTCAGAGAATATAAAGAGATTTCAAAATGGTTTGTAAAATTCCCTCTGAGAAAATTTACTGCTCAAAGGACCTCTCTAGTCATCTCAGATCTTTCCAAGGGCTCCACGCTAGCCATGCTTGCTGTTTCCAGTGAAGATGTCTTGTTAGGATGGTGGCCAGCACGTATTGCTCAAAGGGGCAGCACTCTGGGGCCACATGAACCTCTTGGCTATTTTTATAGCATGGAGACAGATCGGTCCCCTAAAGAGCCTTAGATTATGGGGGATGCAAAAGTGCTTTAGAGCTTCCTGTCCCAAAAGCCTGAGAATGTCCCAAATGACTGAAAATTAGCTCTGTGGTTTCTGGGTCTGTCTGTGTAGTCTGGTATTAGTCTCCAAGAACTTTTCAAAATCATCCTTGGAAAACAACAAGGAGAGGGTTATAAGGAGGCTGGTGCCAGGCCTTTAACATTCTCAAAAGTCTCCCCGGGAAAAAAACAAAGCCAAAACCATTCAAACAATGCAGTCCTGCACACAAATCTCCACAACTCAGCAGTACATCATGCTAAATGTTAATAATGATTCATCTAGCATCCAAAAATTCATCGTACACCTCCATCCCAGCCCCAAGGAACGTTCAGCCAAGTGACATGATGAAATTTCATGTGTACAGTTGTGATCCTACTCCTTGACATCACTTGAAAACAATGAAAACCTTCATCCATATAAATACCGTGTGAGGGCATGACCTCGCTTGGGGAGAAGTGCAGCGTGATCAGACTTATCTGCTGGGGAACTTGGATAAAGCAGATGTGGAAATCCCGGCCCGGAAAGGACCTTGCGGGTCGCTAAGGTCAGGTCCCTGTGCTTGCAGCAAGCTGTGCCACAAATCTCATCCCAGCTCCATCTTAAAGCTAACTAGGGGGTTGTCCTTCCTCCACTCCTGTTTCAGAAACTTTTTAATCTGACATTAAAATTATTGCTCGTATTTGTACCCACGTATCTTCATGCAATCCAGGTAAATTTGTGATGAAACAACTCATGTTATGACTCATTTATTCTTCTCTTTATACACAAGCTTAAAATTTCTGTAAATGCAAATGGGAGATAGGTCCCCAACAAAAGTATTATATAAAATGTGGAGTTGAAATGTATCTATCTGGCTTCTAGGCTTACCAGAGTCTTCCAAACCATTCCTTTACAGGATGAATTTGTATGAATTAGAAAAATGAATGAAGGTACCACACTACTTAGTCTGCTTTTGTTTTATGATTAAACTTGAGAAACATTCCTATTATGGTCTTCTGACAAATGCTTTGCCCTCCCCAGGTGCCACGTGCACGTTACGAAAAAGCTTTCCAGAGAACGGTATGATGATGCTCGTGTGCAAAATTTGCTTCAGGTCTCAGGGTCTCAAGTGCCTTCAAATAAAGAACAGGAGTAGGGGCATAAGCTGAACAAAACGTGTGCACACAAGTTTAGATCCCAGGAGGAAGAACGAAGAGCGTGTGTAGATTTGGAGCACGTATGGCAGCCCAGATTAGAAATGGAGTCAGCTTCTGGATTTATTGCATGTAACAGCATCAAAATACAGCCAGCCTTAATGCTGTCTCCACTATTTCTTGACACATTGGAAAGGTCAGTGTGAGCAGTAATTTATAAAGACATTTGAAAGAAAGTCTCTTTTGAGAAAAAATTACAGTCTGAAGCACTGATTTTCAAACTTTTCTCCTCATGACCTTCTTCTTCTGTGGTCTCAAGTGGCAGCATCACTGGCACGAGTGCTTCCAAGTTCACGGCTCCAAGAGAGGAAACCGTTGACCTAGAAGCACCGCCTGGCCAGCAGCTCTGAGGCAACCCCCTTGCTTATTACTTATTTGTATTGCAGGGAGGCCTAGAGAGATGCTGCAGGATTAGGTCCCAGCAGGGTGCCCGAGAGTCGATGACAAGGAGGGGAGGATGCAGCATGCTGGCCCGAGCAGACCAGCTGGCTCACCGTCGTGAGGCGTGGGGTAGGCAGTGCGGCAGAGGGGTGTTTGAGGGAACATCGGAGAGGGCAACGCTGGGCTGCTGATGGGGTTGCTGTGGGGACCTCCTTTCACAGAAGATACAAGGCAGGGCAGGAAGCATTTATGTATTTGCTAGAAAACCTTTGCAATTATTGTGCAATACTGGGGGAACTATGCTATGACAGGAATTCCTCCAAATGACCAGCACATTACAGTTTGTTTACTCTGTGCAAAGTCTGGAAAAAAATTGGTCTTCTGCTTTTCTTTCTAGCCTCTCTGCATTTCAACAATATCACAGCAAGGTTATTTTCAATTACAAAGAAGTGTCAGGAAGGTAATGGGCATGACCAGAGACATTTTGGCAGAAAGCAATGTTATACTACACAGAAAACACTCCCATTACTCATGGTTCCAGATTGCTTCTTCCCCAAATTTGCCCTAGCACACTGTATGCTTTATATAGAAAATCCTACTTTAAATGAAAATTATTAGACTGAAATAAAAAGTGATAATTTTTTTCAAATTATTTTTTCTTGGACAAGGGGAGGTTCATAGCAATGAGATTAATGTTGGAAACAGTCCAGCTCTATAGTTTCTGGGGTATACAAATTGGAAATGGATACTCATGTAGCGGTAGGAAACCTGGGAAACAATTATGCTGGAAAAGGCATAGGAGAAATAACAGACTCAGGCAAAAGATGAACTGGACCTGAAACTGTAATATGAAGTACCTTTAAAAAGCTGACCGTAAGTTTCAGGTGCAGATGTAAAGCCTAAAAGGCCTAAAAACAAATCAAATGTCAGAAGGAAAAAAATAATGTGCAGATATTTGAACAGTGTTACCACTGGAGATGAAGAGACATTCTTTGGCTATCCCAAGCTGTGGAAAAGAGGCAAAAAAGGAAGACTACTTAGGGATAAGAAAGATGTTAGCTAAGAAAGAAATATATAAAGCTGGGTGTCATGGAGAATGTTTTGGCAGAAAGCTGTAGAGGGTTGGGGTGATCTGTGCAGAAACTGATTAGACCTTAGATAGTTTCTGTAGTGGCGATAGGTTCATCTCTTTGCGTGTGACATCTGACCAAGATGAAACATGAGAGAATATACAAGAAGTTACCATGGAGATGGGCCGGGACTGTGAGATGAGCTGATCTGGTATCATGGCTGCCCACCATGAAAATACCTTCCCTTGTCATGTTCCTCGTTGATGTGCCATTTGACACAAGAAAAGAACAAAACTGTGCAAATGAAATGAATGGGATAAAATAACGCTAGAGGGACGTGAAATACTGGAACTAAGACTGAATAAGGAGAAACAGCTGACAAAATGTATTGTTGACCACCCCGATAAGAAATTCCCTGGACAGGATGTGCCACATGAAGATGTGCAAAATCATCAGGAACCATGGTTCCTATAGAGGAAACAAAACAGGAAACATGTCATGAATCATCAGCAAGCAGGCTCTGGACAGGTTACATGGCTCAATCCTGAATGAAATTAATAATTTACCAGAGTTGGGAAGAAGACATTTAAATAGCATCATAACATTATGACACAAGCTTAGAAAAGACAGACTGAAAATTCAGGCTGATCATGTCTGCTCGGCAACAACATGCGAGAGAGAGAAGTTAGCATGCCAGAGTGTTGGATGCCTCGTTAAATAAACAGTCCCAGACACTAATTAAGAGTATACAGAAACAGATACAAAAAGGCAAGCGTGCTTGGAGACTTAGGAAGCCTCAGGATAAATTGACTGGCACATGGTTAGCAGTGACAATCTCTCTACAGGCAGATATTTCATCAGCATCCCACCTGTAATCCTCAACTAATTGCTTACTGGTTTGCATCTCTGATTTGTATTCAAGTGCCCTGTGTCCATTTATTACTGGCACTGTTTAGCAGGACTTGGATGTGGGAGCTGAAGGTAGCATTAGGCTTTTGGTCAAGACGAGCCAACCCAGTAGTATCCACTGCAGAGAAAAAAATGGAAAAAAGAAAAAAAAAAAACAAAAAAAAAAAGGCAAGAGGACCAGTGTGACAGAAATCCCACAGGCTGACATAATTTTCCAGTTCTAAATAAACCAATTGAAACTGATGAAAGTGAACTGGTGTTTCAAAATAAAGGGTCCCTCACCTCTGTCTTTATCCCTTTTGCCAAACATTTGAAGATCTCTCAGTTTTCATCTATAGCTGAATAGTCCTTATTCAGTGATTCTTTATATTTGATGAAGTACAGTATAATTCAGTTAGCTGTTGCTTTTCATTATGAGTCACCTTATAACAAGGTGGAGAATAAACCCTGCCTTACCTGCTAGCTAGCTCTTTCCTTTATTATGGCAGTGACCTCTAGTGTACATCTCTTAGTATCCAGGCCTGGCATTTCCAGCTTACAGAGCAAGGCCATTTTCCATCTCCTGGGAAGGAAGTAGCCGTACAAAGTGACCTTTCAGTTTATTTTGGACTTCTTTCAAAGAAAATAAAAAATGCTCCCTTGAGACTTAGGTAGTCGATCGGAGAGCAACAGCAGAGTGTAGGATCTGTGGCTGCCCAGCCCTTGTGCTCTAAAGCATTTTCATTTTGGTGTGGCTCAGGGAGAAATTTTGCAGCCTGTAGCACTGCCTGCACTGCTATTTTGTGTTTTGACAAGGTAGATTACCTGCACATGAATAAATCTTTGTTAGAAAGCTAAATCTCAGGCACATTTTAGTGCAGGACATACTAATCTAGTGCCTAGTAGGTAACGTCAGCTGGGATTTCTTGAAATGAAATGTGCTAATTACTTGTAAGATGAGTTACGTTTAATTTGTTTCTGCTGTAGAAATTCCAGGGGAATCACTAGGAGACACAGTAATAATCCTTCTCTACCTCTGAGCTCTGTCTTTGATGGACGCCAACACAGGACATTTCACCACTTGTATTCCTGTAGCAATATTGTGCGTTTCATCGTGTGACGCTTCTTCTTGACACCACCTTCCCAGTCAGCGAGGATGGAGGTTGTCCTGTCCCACTGTAGCTGCCTGAAGGGAGGGCTCTCACACAGGCTAGTTACCTGCCGGAGCAGAGGGGTAGGGTGACTTGGGGAGATCAGAGAGGTGGCCCTGAGGTCTCCCTCCATGGACCACTGAGGGCTCCCAGAGAGCCGGATCTTTACCCCTCTCCCTGGATCACCCAGAAGACCTACAGCCACCCCATCCTTATCTCCCCTGCAAGCAGAACTGGATGGTGCTTGGAGAGGAGCTTGCCAGTGGCAAGTGATGGGCAGCAGGGACCTCTCCAGGCCTCTCTTTTAGCCATAGAAGGGCTGGGATAGAGGGCTGGGGCCACAGCGATGGGCATGTAGCCCTTGGGCTTTCATGCCCACTAAGCCAGCCCAGGATTTGCCCCTGACAGAGTGAGTCCCATCATCCAAGGTGTGATGGTATACCACATCTTCCGGTGATACGGCAGCACAGGGCACCTCTGACCTCCCACAATCAAATTTCCCTGACTGCATTTTCATATTCAAGGGCTGTTGATAATTACCAATACTAATTTAGTTTAAGGACATAAATGACGATGTCAGGAAAACAACTCTTCCTAAAAACACGATTGTATTTCAGTCTGTCCGTCTTGTCAGGTATTTCCATTCAGTAGTCACAGATGTTTCAACATAATTGATAAAGAGAAACCATAATCCAAGTAATGAGGAGGTGAATGGTGACTGGTAGGGTCTATGCACTGTTATAAATAAGCTAGCCTCACCTGTAAATTGCTTTCTATCTGGTGAAGTTACAGAAATTCACGGAGGAAGGGGTCAGGAACTTGCAGGAATGCAAAGAAAACACATTTCAATAGAGTTGGCTTCCTGCTGCAAAACATCCAGCCTTACTGCTCAAGTGTTCCAAAAATAGACAAGCTTGCTCATTAGCCTTATGAGCATTTAAATAGGAGAGGGATCGTTACCCAAATTATATCCCTTAAAAGGGACTTTCACACTGGGGTAAACTTAAAAAAGAACATTTACGCAAAAAGCAATTTTCTTTGCCTGCGATCTTCTGTATTCCCCTAACTCTCATTGGAATAAAAAACTTCCTCCCTCTCCAGCCTGCTTCTCTTTTTTTCTTAATCCAGCTGTGAAATCATAAAGCTCAGTGTTTATGACAATAGTTTGCTACCATGGAAACAGTTATGTCGTCATAAATTTAGCCTTATGATATGACCTCCCTGGCTGCAGGAACAAGTTGAAAAGGAAGATAGGTTAGAAACGAGACCTTGTTTAACTAGAAATGTCTATTTTAAAGCCTTTTGCATGGCACACTCAGCGGCTCTTTAATAAGAGGACCTTTGATACGAACTGTGTACCTAATTACATAGTGCTTTATTATGCCATTCGAATTGCTTTGAATGTCACCTTTGAATGCAAGCTCTCTTTTTATTGTTGAACATTTTGAATTCCCAGCATCCTAACACAGTGCTGCAATGATTTCTACAACTTCAGATCATTGCCCTTCTGCACAGTTTACAGTGCCCTGTGGTTTTGCTTGTTTTCTTCTTTTCAAACCGAACAAATTTTTTTTTAAAAAGGAAAAGAAAAATCTATTATTGTACAGATGTTGGAGTGAATCTATTGGGATTCTGGGACACCTCCTGCCGCTACACTGTGTGTGCAGTCCTCTCATTATCGCTGTACAGGTGAAGGGGCTTTTGTGCATTGGTATAGCCAGACATTTACAATGTGCACGTACAGGCATCTGTCACACCTCGCCGCAGTATCCTCTGCCTCCAAGTGAGACGACCTACACATGCATGCACGCACATGCGGCTTCTAATATGGAAGGTGCTGTCTAAATGTAAAAACTAAATAGCAAAGGGCCTGATGAAAGATAACAGCAGCATGACCCTCGCTACACAGACGCAAATATAAAATTTGGCAGCCGAAGCCATGTACAATCTAGTCCTCCTGTGTCCTTGCTCACTGAGCCCATCAGTTGTTTCCTCGCAGACCTCTTGCTTTCCAATGAATGAAGCCGTCTGCTTTTGTCACGCAAGCCCAGAAGCTTCAGGGAGCTGCAGAGCACTGAGGGGCTCTGAGGGGCTTCCCGCTCCCCAACCTCTGCAGAAGGGAGCTGTGGGAGGAGGCTACCGCATAGCATAACCTTCCCCCTGAATAATTAAAAAACCACTTTCATAAAATCCCCATTACAACATTTGGTAAAAAAATTAAGCCCTGAAGTTAGGAGAAAGGGTTACAAATTTCTCCTTGGCATTTCCAAACAGCAGCCTGCTGTTTCTGCAAGAGACAGCGTTCAGCCCTGATGCGGGGCAGAGGGGGCCCACTGAAGGTGGCACCTCGTGGGAAGGTCCCTCTGCATCTCTCTGTGCTGGCTGATGTGTTGCTTTCAATCTCCACTCAAAGAGAATTCATATTATTTTCAGCATAATACCCGTGATATAAACCAAGGAAGAATTAAAGCCTCTGTAAGCAAGATGAGTAACATTTTAAAGTGTCTGTAGTTACAAGTAAGCAAATCCCACTGAGGACAGCTGAGTTGAAAATCCTTGTTAAAATAATTACAGTGAATGATATGTCGGAAGCATTATTGGAGAGGCGATGGGGCAAAGCTCCTGTGGATAGAAGGGAAAGGGGCCTTCGAGTGCCCAGCTAGCCCCAGCCAGGGCACCGGCACCCCGCGGCTGCAGGAGCCGGCAGGGCTGCACTGCTGTATGTAACTGGCGCGGCTGCAGTCTGCCTGCGCTAGCTTCAGCCGGGAGCGCAGACCTGCCCGCACTGCACAGCATGTCCCATCCACCTCCACCAATGATGGCAATTCTGCAAATTTTCTTAAAAATACATACAATTTTATCCTTGTTTTCTCTTCTTGTCCCCTGTTTGTTATTTTGTCCTCGATAAGTGGATAGGGCAGTGGTCTGTGCAATTGTAGGAATACTCTTCTACACCCCACTGACCTCTTTGGACATTTTCCTAACGCTGCTTGAACATGCTCAGTTTTACCTTCTTCAATTGTCAGATTTTTTAAACTTTTTGTCTTTTTTTCATTTTTCTCTTTGAACTTCCTCCAACATTTTTCTTGTCAGTTCTGACAGAAGGATGCCCCCAGATGAATGCTGTGTTCACACCAAGACCCACCTGTGGCAGTCGAGCTCAGGAAAAGCCCCCTCTTGTTTTACGCGCGAGCAATGCTTCTGCTTGGGATGCCCTTGCCCTTGTGCCAGTGCCTCCTGTACAGCCCAGGATCTGCTCTCCTTCTAGGCTGGGCTGGGCTGTGCAAGCAACGTCTCTACTTTCTGTGTTTATTCATCTGATGTTTCCCTTAGATAGGAAGCATTTCACATTTGTCTTGTTAAAGCTCGGTTTGGTTGTACTCTATTTCTGCAATTTATCTAGCTCATGCTGCATTTTCAGTCTCTCCTCTAAATCACTCCTCAATTTTCTATCATCCACAAACTCTGCTGTATACATTTTCACACGGTACTTTGATACCTTATGAAAGTACCGAGTAGAGATGAACTTGAGGCTTTTATAAGACCCACCGAAGCCCAACTCATCATCTTCACTCATTGCAATACTGACTTGACTATGGAAGCTGTCCTCTCTGTTTGGTGATTGCAGAGGAACGTTTACCTCAAGAAAGGCTCTGAGCCCTAAATAGCCTTCGTGTGTCAGGCTGCCCCAGCCTCTTCTGTGCTTAAGTACTACAGACCCACTAGAGTATTCCCACACCCCTCCTTCAGCCTGGCACCCATTTTTGGGTGGCTTGTCAGCTGCTGGGGCCTCCTTTTGACACGTTGCTTTTTTCCCCTCCAGTGCTAAGCAAAACACGAAGGGCTCAGTCCTTTTGGTTGCTGGCTGTGGCTTGCAAAATGCAGATGTACAGTAAATGACAAGCCTTGTGAGGGGTGTTGAAAGGAAGCAGTGGTGGGAAGCATTTCAGTTTAAGGAGAAATAGTGTGGGTGTGGTGCAGTACTGAAAGAAAATTGGATAGAAAATGAAATTGGGGAGTGAAAACCTATTTTTAACAGGGCTTTGAAAATCTGGCTGTGGCCAGGCCCTGTCTGGAATGATTTAGAGCCGTAACTATTTCCTGGGGCTTGCATTTTCCATAAGGGAGAACATCTGATAGAGGAGCAAGAGGTTTGTTCTTTCTGAGCACATCCAGAGAAAGCCTTATCGTTCTTACGGGAGAAAGCAGAGGACACTTGCTACCCTGCACATAGCACAGATGTCTGGCTATTCTCCATGCCATGCGAGATCTTCTGGGCATGCAGGGAAAACGAGAACTCAGATGGTGAGAGATGCATCCCTTTGCAGTAGAGAAGAGACAGCATCTCACCCAGGCAGACATCGTATTTGATGAAGAACTGCCAGGAGAGAGAGATGCATAAAGAGGTGATGCATGTAATTACTATACCCACTGAGTTTATCATAAAAATACACATTTTGTTTCTACAATCAGGATTCTCTGTGCTTGTTTTTTAGATCGAGTTGTTCACCCTGAAAAGTGTAATAAAATAGAAAGCCTGCTTACTGTTGAGCATTATGAGCCTGGGAGAGGAGCTGGGCAGGAGTTGAGTGAAGCTTGTACCGCAGTAATCAGAAAACATAAACACAGAGACCAATGATACCACTATGCCTACTGGCCCTCTGCTTCACTACTAGCAAGCTAAACTTTCTCTAACACTTGAAATACCTCACTTCTTCAACCTCCCTGATGTGGAGAGAGCCTGTCCTACAACCAGCTAAAGAGGAAGGACTCTAGACTGTCAGGCTCATCTTTACATCAAGTCTTGATCGCATTCAGCTACATATTTCCCTGCTCCTAGTACTTTGCATAAGTAATCTAAGCAAATGCATTTTCCCACCTTCTATTTAATGAAATTTAAGTTGTGTAAGTGGCAGTATCTGTGCAGAGCCTCTACTTTCTGTTCTCTAGTCTTTCTTGGAGAGTATAGGTTAAGAAGCCTATAGAGTTGACTGACATGAAATAATGTTGTGTATGGGTTGGAAAAAAATCTTTATGCTAATATATCTAATCAGCCATCTATCAGTAAGAGTTAAAATGGGTGACTGATAGTCTCAAAATAAAAGGGCATGTAACTGTATTTGGTGGACAGTTTGGTAGACATTTTCACTTACCAGAAATCAATGAGAAGCTGTTAGACAAGATTTGCTGGTCTCTAATGGAACAATTAAACTTTTCCTCTGGCTTTTTCTTATGCTACAAAACAGGTGAAGCCTTGGATGTCACCCTTGCAGAATATGATCTCAGTCTTCTAGGAAAATCTGTAATTCTCTGTAACAAAGGGTTATCAGCAATTTTAATGAAGTGGCAAGTGGCCAGTTGACTAATTTTTCCCATTGCTGTCTAAGATCTTGATGGTCACTGTTGGACTAAAATTCTACAACAGGATAAGAAACAGCAGCAAAAAGCAAATTTGTGACTAAGGAGGTATAAACCCAAGAAAATAAATTATCCCATTGTTAGACTTTGTCTCTGGATTAGGTGCTACTGCTTTGGGTGTGTTTAACTTCTAGCACTCCACTAGGACCACAGCCCAAATATCCCCGCATTTGGGAAAAAGCCAGAGAGCAGCATAGGATTTGCACACTCAAAACCATGACATTTCAAATGGCTGTTCTGATCTGGCCTTCATGAGGCTGCTCACAGGAGGGAAAGTCGCACCGCCCTCAAAGTGGGTCTCCATGTGGTTCCAAGGTGGGTGTCCCTGGGAGCTGGGAGGGGTACTGGGGAACGCCTACACTGCTTGCGTGGGACTGCACACTGCTGGTGCCTGCTGCTGCCCTGGGCACCCCATGCTCCTCTTCCAGCTGAGGGACCGAACTAGGTGCTTCTTGCACGCGAGACATCTGGCCTGCTTAGACCCCTGCTTTCTAAGGAGATGAATCGCACCCAAAAAGTACTTATTTTCCACCGAGAACAAAGGGAGGGTGGATATCCTAGATGTGCATTTGGAGCAGACATCTGCCTTGTTTGCAAATGAAGACCTACAGACAGCTGCATCTGGTCTGACAAATTACAGCTCTGAGCCTTCCTGGTGGAGGAGCCAAGCACCAGCAGGCAGGAGCCTGTTGTCACTGAGGACACACAGATAACACCCCACGGCAGGGACAGAGGAATGGTTCAGCAGCAACTCCCGTGGATCACTGCTGCCCCACAGACATCAGTGGAGCGTTTAGCTGCACACCATCTCTCCCCAATTACCAGACACTTAAGAGCTGTGCAGCATTGCTGAGGGCATCACTAAGTCTTTGAGGAATTTTGTGCTCAGGCTTCGGGGCAGTGACCTGCCATACTCATCTGCATGCCGGAGACCCAGCTGTGGGGAGCTGGTTTGCAAAGGCCGTGCCTGCAACGGCCCATGCTGCAAACCTTGCCCTGCAGTGCTTTGGGGGATCAGTTCCACTGAAGCACAGTCCCCCAGCCCTCTCCCTGCCTGGGCATCCAGCTGCTGGCACCACAGGTACCCCCGCCCAGGTGATGGACACCCAGCACCAATGCTGCCTCTCAGAGATGAGTCTGGCCTCTTGAAGGAACATTTTCAAGCGCTTCTCTAAGCAGTCTCCTTGTAAGGATGTCAAGGGTAGATGGTGACATCCTGGGGCCGGGCTCTGGCTTCCCTCTGCACAGCCTCAGTGTGCAGAGGGACCGGTTGCAGGTGGAAGGGGCTGCTGGTGCCACCTTTGGGGGACCTAGGTTGCTCTCACTGACCCCAGGGGGGTTTGGACAGCCCTGAGGTCCCTTGCTTTTATGCTGAGGGTAACAGGAGGGTCTGGTTTGCCCTACAGCAAGGGAAATGCAAACATGGTCTGAAAGCCAGGTGCTGAGGATGGCCAAATAAGAGCAGCAGCATCCAGTTTTCACACAGGCTATTGAACACAAGATTTTTAATCTGGACAGAGAAACTTCACATAGCAGAAGGGCAACCCTCCTGATAGCCATTGGCACTTTGTGCCTCTGGATAGGCAGTGAATTTGGCCTTGAGGCTGTAGAGGGGGACCCAGCAACCAGCCGGTGTAATTATTGTGTACATTTGCGATAGCATCCTCATTTCTTCTTTTCCTTCTTTTTTCTTTTTTTCTTTTTTTTTATTTTCTCCTCTTTGTTCACCTGAATGATAGCTACTAACAGGTTAGATATACTGTGCAACACATCCATAGTAGTGCTCTGTATATGTATACACACGGCAATCTTTTATCTCTGGTACAGTTAGCTTCCTTTTGAAATGCATCTTTTACTGCTAACAGCTAGTTTTCAGCTGTGCATGAAAACCGTGACACTGAAACCTCCTTCCTTCCCTCTGCATGCACTGAATCCAACAAGAGGACGAACAGCAGAAGCAGCTGCATTGCTGATAATCCAAGGTAAATTCAGGTGGGAGAAGGAGCCTCTCAAGTTGAAGTTTATTCCTTATCTCCACATCCCCGTGACTCAGGTCTCCATATGCCTGAATGTCTGAAATCACTCACGTTCAGGAGGGAAGCATTGCCCTTTTGGCTGCTGCTGTATAAAACGTCCTGCGTTTGGGAAGGAGTGTGCTCCTGCCAGGGTGGTACTAAAGTCAGTGTGCACGTACTGCTCTGGCCCTGGGGGCCAGGTGCCTCTCAGGTGAGTGCTGTTACAGAACTCTATTTCACCTTCATCTTCTGTACAAGGGGAGAATCATGCCCCTGTTTGTCAGCTGCTGGCTGGTAAAATGGAGCTGTTTTGGTCTTTAACCTTTTAGCAGGGTTCATTTCTGGGGCAGTTTCGGAATGCATGTACGCAGTCCATGCGCAGTGCTCATTACTGCTCTCCCAGCAGAGCCTTGCAGGTAGCGCTTCAATACTGCTCACTTTCTTCATAGACAAAAGCTCCGACTGGGGAAACTGTCAGTGCACCATCAGGAGAGCTTCAACTGAGAAATACCAGGGCGTCTAAAAGCCATTTAGGTGGATCGCTACCAAGCATCAGTCTGGAGAAATGTAATATCCTCCAGTCTCCAAGGAAATGTTTACCCTCAAAGACATTTCTCCTAAGCAAGTATTCAATTAAACCATCAGGCAATTGTTTTAAATACACATATGGGCATCAGTGGGGGCAGATACTGCAGCTACAGTAAGGGGGTACTGCCTGGATTTCTACAAAATACAAGCTAGTGGAGGGAGCTGTGGTTGACCAGAGTTGCCTCCACCCAGACTTCAGGTCCTCGTGATCAGCTTCGTTTGTAGACTGGTCGTCTGCAGTTTTCCAGTCAGCCTGCAGTGGTAGCGGTGTATTGGAGGCAGGAAATGTTGGGAGGATTTGGCTCTTCAGAAATAGTTTCTTGAGGGGAAGGGAGAAGATGGAGACGTGCTGTAGAACTTCATAGTCTAAAATTGGATTTTCCCTTAGGTCTAACTAAAAATAAATTAGCTAATAGTATATTCAATTAATTTTGCCAAATTTGAGCAATTCTTTTAATTAGGAGGGAAGAACTTAATCTCACAGAAAACAGACTATTTCCAAAGGCTGGCACAAGAGTATGCCACCAGAGTATGTCCTTATGAATTGCTGTGAGATGAGCGACACACAGACTTACACAGAAAATATAATTACATGCAAGTAGCAAAGACAGCAGGGCAATTGTAAGCTATTTAACCTTGAGGAAGTGGCATGTGCTGTTGGGAGGACAGGTATTGTGGAGCTTTTCATTTCTTCTAGTGAAAGAGATTGGCAAGCTAGAGTATGATGATAAAATCAGAATTCCATTTTATTGCTAAGGCTAGGCAAATTAATCAAGTGTCCTTACACACGTACTGGTGAGTGGAAGAGGAACTGCAGCTTTCACAGTCATGTTTCTGAAAAGCATATTTGTCTGTAGCTTAGCAAATGCTGCAAAAAGTTTATTTATTAAACTGGGGGGAGGCAGGAGGGGAGAGACCTCGTGTGATCATGATTTTATTGAAGTTACAGGCTGCGGCACCAGTTCCAGATTTAGATGTCAGGGCACATAAGGGCATTGGGCTGTTTGTGCCTTTTGCCTCCTTTGCAGCACTCACCAGCGTGAAAGGCCTTGTGATGGCAGACGCATAAACTCCACAGCTTTAAAAATGCCTATGTTGGATCACTTTTAATGCCTGGTACCATATATTCGTACATGCCCAGACTTCGGAGAAGAGATTATTTAAGTCTGATTTCTAGCTACTCCTCTCCACTATCTCACTGACAGCGCAAACAGACAAAATGCAAAATAATACAAATTTTTGCTGCCTCCCATTTCTTATTAAGGCAACTGTTAACCCACTGGTGGTAAGCTATGTAGTTTTATTATTTCTTTAAGCAGGTTAACAGAACTGTGTGTGGGATTAAAAATGAGAAAATTTGAGAAAACTCTTTTTACCTGTTTTACAAACTCATTTTTCCTGTACTATGTGTTTATTTCCATTTTCTATCTGTCCAGTTGCATAATAAGAGAAGCCAATTTAGTATTTACTCCACTCTCAAGTTATTTGAGAATCTGAACTAGGGAGTATACTGAAGACAGGAGTCAAAGTTTCCCAGCTGAATCTGGCTGGCTAGACAGAAAACTGCCTCTTTCTGAATGCTCCCTGACATAGTCAAATTCTGAAATGCTAAGTATATAAATACTTTAAGTACTTCAGGTTCCACACTAATCCACACACACACAAAAAAAAATTGAGAAAGAAAAAGTTAAAAAGGGAAATCCAGTACTCAGTTCTTCAGCAGTTTCCATAAAACCAGAGAGCATTTCTAAGGATTTTGAAACCATCTTTCTCTGCAGGCTTACATGACAAATCATGTGTGATGCCAAGTCCAGAAAATTATCAGGAGTCTTGTGATCTTTGGTATTTTTTTCTGAAAGTCTCAATCTGTGTGACTAAACAATTCCTTGGCAAGCTTGGCTGTCATTTTTGGAAAAAATTTGTAGCCTTTTGGCTGCAGAGCTGACCTCAGGGACCAGCAGTCTAGAGACTGAGTAAACAGAAAAATAATAAGAAAATGTTCATTTTTTTTAAATCATGTGCTTTTCAAAACAACTTTGTGAGTTTTGAGGTTTGTGGCATGTTTGTTGAGCATGTTAATTTGGCAGTGTTGATCCATGTTCCAGAGGACGCTGCTTTTCTTCCCCTGCACGCCAATGAGGGACTGCTCCTTCTGCTGGGGAAGAATTACGGGGACTTGGGTGATGCTCCAAGGAGTCACAGCCCTGCGGCCAAAACCTGTAGCTTTTCCAGGCAAATCGTGGAGTTTTGTTGTGTTTTCGTGGCAGACACCTGTTGTCCTGGTACCTCGGATGAAAAGGTGGGTCGGGGCATCTAACCTAGCTGCTGCCCCTTAATTTTGAAGACAGGTTACCCCTTGGCCCGGCACTGTCACAGAGTGAATTTTGGCCAGTTTTTAAAATGAAAGGCTAAAAGTAGCAATTTGGCTTTTTTACAGTGTATTTTCCTGCGACATTTTGCTGTTTGGTCCAATTCCTGACATACAGACACCTTTCCCGTCCGGCCCTTGGGGATGGGGATGACAGAAGGGTGCAGGTGGCATTTGGGGGCCCTCTCCAAAACGCCTGCAGGGATTACCAGGAGCAAACACTGGAGCCACCTCAGGTCTGAGAGAAATCTGGGGGTCTGGGTTTTCCTGGGACTATGCTGGGCAGTGCCTGGGCAGCACGCGTGGAGGAGAGCCCCGTTTGCTCTGCCTGGCGCAGGAGGGGGTAATGCCGCTGGCTGTACAGATCTGATAAAGCCAAAGCATGATCTTTATCTGCACTGCCAAGTTTGAATATATACTAGATAAAAGAGGTTGTATTTATGGGGCTCTTCAGTATTTATAAGATCTGATATAAGTGTAAGGGCTGAAGGAGAAAAGGCAGAAAAAGCGGATAGGTATTATATGTATACTACAAAATATCTCCTAAGACTCAAAACTTTTTTTTTCTTTTGTAACCACAGTGATGGCCACAGTAGAGGCACCACTGTAGCTTCAGTGGCACGTTACAGCTGCATTTAAATTCTATGTATTTCTATTCTTAGCCAAATTAGCACATAGTTGTCTACAGCTTTTCCCAGATTGACACTGGTCAGATGAACGGCCTGTTTTACTAACCTATTTCCACTCTGAAAATCATCCATTCATTTTTAACATTTCTTGTCTCTCAACAAATTTGGAGCTTACACCTTTTCTCTACTTACTCAGCTTCTGAAAATGTCTCTGGGGCAAATATCATAATAATTCTCTGCTTCCATCTGACAGTACAAAGTAAGCTGCTAAATCAAGGGCAGCGTGTACTCCTCTTCTATAAATTGCCTCGGTTGCCGGCTTCCTGCTGGCAGCTGCCCGAAGCCCTGGTTTGCATCACGGGCACCCTCCGTATCGCCACCCCACTGCCTCCTGCCCGTCCCAGGCCTGCCTTGTCTCTCCTCTGGCACTGCAGCTCTATGCATTTTCCTAACGTGAGGTGCATATAGCACAGCTATAGGCTGGCTGGAGACCAGCAGAGAAAGGGCAACCCATCACCCAGTGGTAACAGTCTCTGAGCTGGCACGCTCCCACCCATTACCCTTGTAAAATGCACATTTTCGCCCTCCATGCTTGATAGTGTGAACCGACAGTTGCTTAGGCAGTAGCTAAATAGCTTTCCCCTAGGAACAAAGTGTTCAAAAAAAGGTTTCTTCCACCACAGGGAGTGCAGGAGCGTGCTGTCCGTGTCAGCCGTCCTGTCCTTCTTCATTAGGCTAGGCAAGCAGCGGTCTGCCTGCAAATCCTACTGCAAACTTTCCTGGCTGAGCCATGTTAATTCTGCCTGTGTGATGCATGACCAGGCCTCATCGTGCAACGGAGGAAATGTCCCTCTGGGAGTTTTGACTACTGAGTCCTGATGCTTCAGGGTGGGAAAGGCAGTGTTTACCCGGGTGCGCCAGTGCTGCCTTTTCCTCTCCTACCTGCTGATGCTCAATGCATGGCACCGCACGGAGCAGAGTCATGTCTAGAAAAGCTCTTTTTGCTCTTTTTGCAAGAGCTCCCCCTTATCATGACCCAAATTCTCAGTCCCCATTAGGTGACACTGGAGCTGTTGTTGCTATAAATAGAAACCGTCAGTGGTTGCCTCTCAGAGCTGTAGCCATCCAAGAATATCACAACAAAGCCACTTTCATGTTTGCTGAGGTTTTTTTCTTGATTATCAGAATTTAGTCTGTTCCATAGTGCTCTGTTTGGCATTTCCAAAATGGTATAATAACCCAAGTGGTGAAAAATGTTGGAGCTGCTGGACTTGCTGCTGGACTTGCTGCCCCATTATCGGGCAACGACTCTCTCTTGTCTCCCATCAGACATCCCACCTTCTGCAGAAATAACAATTTCTGCAACGTGTAAGATCTTGTCAGGACACAAAGGGTGACTGTGAAACATACCCTCTTCCCCCTAATACTAAATTCAGCCCAAACTCCCCTCCTGCTCCCCTGTGAAGGAGAGCAATGGTTCACAGTGCTGCCACCCACACTTTAACCAAACAAAACAGGCAGCCTCAGGAACATGGGCTTTTAGAGTGTCCTGCCAGTCTCGCCAAGGCATCTGCCTGCGAGAGCCTGGACAAAACCAGGAGACAGTGGTAATGGCAGATGAGTCAAAGTCTGATCTCCAAGTGGCCACAGCCAGGGAAGAGCCACTGCTGCAAAGCCTCCCTTGCTGCTGCTGGATGCACAAGAACCTGTGCTGGGTTGGTTTATCGCCTCTCCCTCTTTTGCTTTTACTAACTCTGCATTTCAGTCATTTCCCGGCACACCAAAAAAACCCCCCAACAACCAGAGATAAGAGAAAAAAACCCTGACTGTTTCTTTCCTCCCTCAATTTCAAAGACAACTGGTTTACCAGAAAAACAGTAACAGAGTAATTCTGAAAAATCCTGATCTGGGAAGCAGTGACCGGCTCCTTGGCAAGTGCTGCCTCTGGCCCTGGCCAGCCTGTGGGGGACAGAGGCAGTCAGGCCGTCCCACAGCGCCCTTCTGCTTTGGGCTGCTGGAAGGCAGCTAGCCTTGGCTGGGGGCGGTGGTTGGGTCTGTAGAAGACCTGTAGGAGCTTTTTGTTATGTTGTTGTTTTTCCAGTAAATGCCGTGTCACTTTGACTCCTTAAGTGATGGTTGTCCTCGTCATTGGCAGTGAGTTTCCCTGATGCAAGCACACAAGCTGTTAACAGGACCATTTCACTGAGGGCTTCAAAATTACTGATGTGTCCCAATTAAAAGGAGGGGGAAAAGACCAAGAACAAAGAAAATATGACCCAGACACCTTTCTGTTCCTTACCCCTCCTTTTTAAGGAAAGAGGGAATTTCTTAAAGGAAAAAACATGGCACTTGGAAAACAGCTGCAGCTTACATGGCCTCCCATTTTATTGTGCAGTTGACATGCACAGTCCCCACTGAGAGCAAAGAGTTGCTCATGGGAATCAGAGGGTGGGGGAGCCTGGCCCAGAGGGAGCTCCTCACCCAGCGCAGGGTTGCTCCTGGCTCATCCTGGTGGGAGCTCACTCCGTCAGAGGTAGGGTGTGAGCTGAAGCACAAAAAGAAGATAAAAAGGCTGATGGAGTAACACTCACCACGAGAAAATGAGAAAGAAAATATGGAAGAAGGTGCAACAACTCTTGTAGCCTGTGAAAGAGAAGATGAATGGGAGAATTCCTTATGACCTATAAATAAATACCTAGGATACATTCAGAGAGGAGTCAGTATGTCAGTATTGAGAAGAAGCAAGAGAGTCAAGTGGTTGAACTTCAGATTTAGGCAGGCTGGGGATATGCGTTGGACTTGTTTACACAGGGCAAGAGGATTCCTCAAATCCAGACTGGATACTCTGCAGACAGAAATGCTGTAGGTCAACAGGAGGCTTCTGCGCTCAGCCCTGGAGCCATCTGGCTCAAAATAAAGCTCTGGGTGAGGTTGAATATAAAGATGTAGGATTCCCAGAGTTTTTAAATTATGGGTCAAGCTTCAGGGCATAAATCAGGAGGGATTCCCTTGTTCCTTCCCTGTATTCATCATTGCACAGCTGGACACATATAGTGTGAGCAACTTGATGGAGCTGGGGATTTTTGCATCCCTCTGGATCATCAGGTCTTGACAGGACTCAATTACTCTGAGCATTTAAGAAGAGCTCCTGCATTCCTCTCTCATAGGAACAGAAGTTACTGGTCATAAATGGCTTTTGATGTTGCTGAGGGCCTCAGCTTCGATTTTGTCCAATCAAAACTGAACTCCTCTGCTACTCTTACTAGTTTTCTCCAATTTTCTGTGCTCGTCAGGTCAGGCTCCAGCCCGACAAATACTTAGGCACAAACCTTTATGCACATCAAACAGCCCCTCTGCACAACTGCTCTGTGCAGATGAAAGCACGTCCTGAAGTCTTTGAAGAACTGAGGCCAGAGGTCCTGGAGGGCAGACGCTCCCAGCTGTCTTTGTAATTCCAGTCAAACATTAGGCACCCGAACGGCATGATGAAAATACTAACAACTGGTGTTCAGTTTTGTTTATTTTCCTGCATTGTGTGTGTTTTTTCTAAACGTTTTAGAGCAGCACTGCTGTTCAGGAGAACTGCAACAAAAGCTGTTTACTTTCCAAGTGCAGTAATTTCTCCTGTCAGAGGGAAAGTAAGGAAGGACAATAAACCCAGGTAGTTTCAATAGCAGTAATTGCTAACATGACAGCCGTCTGCAGAAGGCAAGAGGAGAACTGCAGCATCGCTGTGCTGAGAGCTGCTCCAGCCACCGGCAGCAGCACGGCTGTGTCCTCATTGCTGGGGGCTTGCTCTGATTTTACATCAGGCTTACACAGGTCTCTGATCCCAACAGGCCTCTCACACCACGGGCTTACCCCTTTTCTTACACGACTAGTGATTCTAGGTCTCAGGTTGATGCTTGAAGAGAGTGGGGCAAACCCAGTTTGTTTGAGAGAAGTATCCATTAGATGCTCGGAATGGTTTGTCACCTTTGGGAAGGCAAGCAAAGATGTCCTGCCGGGCCAGATCTCCGTGCTGCCATGGCAACTCTGTTTGTAGGACCCCAGCTAGACATTTTAAAGGTGTACTTGGTATTTCTGTGAGACCCACAAAGGGCTGACAGTCACGTAGACACACTTTCAGTGTGCACTTGAAGATGAAATTGGTGACTGCCAGACGACTATAAAACTGAATTTTAATGATAGTAATTTCCCGATTTAATGCATAGTAGGAGACTCTACTCTAGATCCTGTTAGCAGAACGTACACGGAAAAATGATCAGGTACGTTTTAGACCCAGAGGCTGTCTCTATAACAAAACAGACCAGAGACCGTTACCTGGCCCTGAGGTCAGCAGGCACAGCACAGCTTGTATCTGTACTACTAAATCCACTTACCCCCAAAACTGGATCAGTGTCTCCACCCTAACTGCTATGCAGGGTGCCAGACCCTGAACTGTGCCTGGGAGAGCACGAGTGGCCGGAGGTCCAGCATCACTGAGGAAAAGTCCAGGTTGGTCCAATGCTTTGAAGACACTTGGAGACTGTGTGGGTTGTGCATGGAGCTGAGGTGTTACAATCCATACGTGACCTGCTTGATTTAGATGCTGTGGCCACCCTGCCTGTACTGATGTGTCTTTTCGTCTTTCCCTCCAGCCTGCTCCATGGCTGGGCAAAGTTCAGGCTGCCCATACATGTGTATGAGCAATGTGGATGCTAAATGAGACTTCACTGAGATTTTAATTGGCAGTTGAGCTTTACCCCTCCATACCGGTGTGGTTACATCCTCTGGGCTATGTCTGTGAGAGTGCATTTGCCCATGGCAAAGGGCTGGAGTGCATGTGCTGCGGTTCACTTCATGTCACCTTCTCGCTACTGTCATAACTCAGCCTGGGCATCAGGCACTGTCGCTCATCCATGCATGTTCACCCCAGGCTCTCTCCCAGCACACTGCGACCTTGCCTTGAATCAGATACATGACTCAGGGAAGGATTTTTGCCTGAGTTCTCCATTATTTTTGTCAGGCTCCAGCTGCAGTCGGGGCAGGACCAAGTTCCCTGAGTGGTTCTGAATGAGTCCGTTGTGGGGAGGGACTTCTGGGGGTGGGAAAACCTCTCAAATGCAGGCTAGATATGAGCTTTTTCCTGTTGTTTCTGTTGTAGTATAGAAAACCCATGGCATTATCTGCAGTGGCTTCCTTTAGCTGCTTGCTAGCTTTCAGAGGAAATTTGCCTGTTTTGACACAGCCGTAAGAGTTGTGGTGTGAAACTGGACAAGACTATTGGAAGAACAGTGCAAGGTCCCCGCTGTGAATACACCAACTGTTCTAAAAATCCTACGTCCAACAGCGTACTTCAGGGAGCATCTTCTGCCATTGTCTGCAGTTGCAACAGCGTCCTGAATAAGCAGTTTCTAAACCCTGCCTTTCATATTTCCATAAGAAAAAAGATCCAGTTGCCAGTTTAACTAACCTTACCTGGGTCCCTCAACAAAAACCACTTGAGGCTTCTTCTCTGTTGAACGTAGCTTAAGTATATGAAAACAGAAGCCAGAGTGCTCATTTCTTCTGTTTAGAGTGAATGAATAATGTGACCATATTCAAAATCGTCAGAGGCTTGAATCGGAACGATGGTAATGAACATATCCTCCATGCTCAGAGGCTCTCTGGTAAGTCTCTCTTCATTTTTTTATTGAAGCCCTCTTCATGTTGAAAGGCAGGAGCTGGTGCTGGGTGTTGTGCTGGGCACAGCTGTGGTGCAAGTGCTTGCTGGGTAGCTGTGGCTGATTTCTCCTATGACTTGACACTGAGCACTGCCAAGGGGCATCCCCTCGGATTGCCCCTCACATAGAGCAAGGAACCAAAGGCACTTTCCAAGGTCATTGAGACTGTGGGCTGACCCCGACCACCTATGCCAACCCCATGTCAGGCTGCACCATACCTATGGCTCTGCTGTGGTGCCAGTCCCAGAAACAGAGAAAGCAAGTCCAGAAGGGGCTGTGAAATCACCTGAGGACATCTAAGCATCAAGTTTTACGCTGCACCTGGTCTCCTGAGCTTTTGGCACCATTATTTGTGTTTCATTCAAGTAGTTCTGCCAGAGAGATGCCATCCCAAGCTCCCTGTAGGGTCACCAGAGAGGAAAAGGTACAGAGGTGCTTCAAGGATGTGATTCATCTCCTCCTGAGGATGAAGTGTCCATCTGAAGAAATGAACTGCACCATGGAAGTGCCTGTTGCTCTCCAGAGACAGAAAGGGTCCCTAGCTGACATGTAGCTCTCCTCATCAGAGGACATCTAGGCGAATCTCACCCCAAAAAGGCAGAGACCTGCCACTTCCCTCCATATATTATGTTACAGTTCGTCCTCTGTTAAATATTTGTGTCTAATAAGAATTTGTCTGGCTTGAGATGCCCATTGCTGGGTCTTCTTATCCCTGTCTTTGTTAGGTTAAAGTGTCTTTTAGTACCCTGGTCGTCTTCTCCTGGAAACTCTCTCTGGAGCCAAGACAAACATATTTGACAAACGATCCATTAATCTTAGGTGAAAAAAACAACAATTTTCCCTTAAAAGGAAGCTTTTCCTTTTCACATGGGAAGATGCCCACAGAGTGGGATGTTGCCGTAGCTGAAGGCCCATTGCCCACTCGTTCACTAGGAGACTTCTGCCTTAACCCTTTCCTGCTTTGTTTCTTCCCCCCCTCCACCCATGTGGCAAATGCAGTTTGGGCAACCCACCAGTTACACCTTTGGTGAGATGGGCTCTGAAGCAGGAGCACAGCCTCGGGCACAGGCTGTCTGGATGGAGCCCCAGATTAACTGGACTCCCCAGGAAATGTTAGGGTTTCTGCTCGTTTCTGAACTCCTTTAGGAAAGCAAACACATACTTGATTGAAATAAAAAAAAACAAGCAACTGCTGTCAGGTTGTGTTTTTTTCTTATATTAAACAAGCGTTTGATTTAAAAAAAAATCCGACAGATGGCAGGGCTGTACCTAATGCAAGACCCAGCACTTCTCCAGTGAATTTAAGGTGGTCTGCAGGAGATTTTAAAAGACAGGAACTGAAGGATCCATGCATTGTTGAGGATATATAAAAGAAAACCCTAGTATCTTTCTTGCTTTTAATTTCATTGGAAAAGTTTTCTTCTCTTTTCCTAATTTCTTCTTAGCTTTGCAATGTGGGGCCATGCCTGGTTTATCCAGAGGTGTTCTGGGTATCTGCCCAGGTACCTCCGGGGTATCCTTCCTCTCGCGACTGGTCAGCAGGCGCTGTGAGGCAAGGTGTTAGGTGCAGCGCCCGCGCCCCTCAGCCCTAGCTGGGCAGGAGACCAGAGCAGCGATGAGGGGGCACGAGCTCCAAAGCTGGTCCCGGGAATGGTCTGGCTCCAGCAGCACTAAACCTTCTGTTTCTCTCCCCTTCGCCATTTAAATTTCCCTGGTTTTGCTTTGCACCACAGATCCCACCGCACAGGGAGCCAGAATTTTAACTTGGAAAAAAAAATAGTAAGGCGACATCTCCGAGGCCCAATTTTTGTGGAAGCAATATGGAGACTTTTGTAGCTATCAATAGGTTGTGACTCATTTACAGAAAATGCAAATGAAATAATCCTTTCTGCAAAATGGGACTGAGAACCTTGGATCTTGGACACATTATTCACTTGTTTATGTTTGAGCTCTCCCGTGGGCTTTTCCGGATGGGGGATGACTGAGCCAGGCCCACTCGTTCACTAGGAGACTTCTGCCTTAACCCTTTCCTGCTTTGTTTCTTCCCCCCCTCCACCCACCTGGCAAATGCAGTTTGGGCAACCCACCAGCCAGCCCCTGCCTGCCACCTCTTCTCTTTTCTTCAGCCTGGTAGTGGTGGGCACATTACTTGGACCAAAGTGTTGGGATGAAGTAAATGGACACAGCTGTGCAACGGAGGTGGTTGTTTTCTCTTCCCCTGATGATTTACAAGGAATTCTGCTGTAGGCATGAAAAAGGAAGGGTAACTATGCAACTGAATTGCTGGGGTGGTCAACGCAACACAACTCAGCAACATTTTCTTGCAAGCTAGGCAAGCTTGCAAGCCCTCTGGAGAGTTTGAGTTGATGTGGGGTTTTGCTTGGACATTTTCTAGATTTTGATGCTTTTTCTATAGAGGAAGCTGAAAAGAGACCAAAAATGGCTGTTTAAACTGAGTTTCCTATAGGTTTTGCACTCTTTCACACACATAGGCTGAGGTGAGATTCTTAAATAGAAAAATGAAGAAATTTCCACTATTCTCCATACCCTTGCAATAAAGAGGTATAGATTTTTTCTCTTGGATACTTTGTTACTTTTTAGAGCCTAAAAGACATAGCCTGAGGGCTGCGGCAAGAACTCGTTTATGCCCTTTCCGAAATCTTCCCTTACAAGAGCCTGAAGACAGGCTGCCACCATCTTTGTGAACCCTGGACCTTGCCCAGATCTGATGTGCCCACCCAGCGTTTGCTCTTTGGACTCTCCACCGCCAGTTCCCCAGCTTCTGCTGTTTTTAATGAACCCATCCAATGAAGGAGCAAATTCTTTCAGCCTTGAAACTTGGAGCAGCTTCCTTGTACACGGGAGGAGAGCGGTGGAGGTGACCACCTTCGTACATGAGGGGAGAGAGGTGGAGGTGACTGCACAAGTGGGAAGGAGAAGGGCGGGCACAGCCTCCCTTCCTCTTGCCAAGGCTTTCTCACCCCTTGGGACACTTGCCATGCAAAATGGGCACCAGATCCAGCCAGTGCCCTACAATTTATGGGTGTCTCTGGGTCAGTAGAGAGCATCATATACTTTCCCTGTAGACCGAAGAGCTGAGTTTGTCTTTCGGATGACTTTGTGCCACAATAAATCTGGAGATAGCAGTGGGAATACACCAAGATTTAGGTGGGATGTTTTCTAAAAGGTTAATAAAGTATGTACTGGGAATAAAATAAAAAAAAAAACCTCCCCAACCGGTGGTTTGGGAAAAAATACAGCTCTTTTTCTGTGTGTCTCCCATGCCCTCCCCTCCAGGAAGGTTTGGGTAGGACGTTGGCTGGGACCTTATTTTCATTTCCATCGGGAATGTTTTTTAGCTGGCACACAAACTGCATGTGTAAACAGCCCAGGAGTTTGGGAAGCTGCTTTACTATTTCCTCCTATAACTAACAATGGAAACCCTTTGAGAATCGTATGAGCCTTGGTGGAAGTTCGCATGTCTCCTGACACATGGGATTAGCCACCGTGCTCAAATATTTATCCTGATGGCGCTTCTCCTTGCCTGCTCTCCAAAGCGCCGGCCAGCCGCGGGGGCAGAAAGGTAGGGGAGGCTGGAGCTGCCGGCGTCAGGGTGCCCACAGAACCAGGCTATGAGGAGAAAACCTGCTTTGCAAATATGATTTGGGCTGATCTGAGGTTATTCTGTCACAGTGAATTCAGCATCAAATTAAAAAGAGAAAGCAGAGCCACTGCACTGTATGCAGAATTGGCCGATCTCAGTGTGTAATAGGTTAGATCAGTGCAGTTACACTTCTTTGCCTTGCTTCGTGGGTCCCCAGTTTGTCTTCATTTTTATTCCTGTCTCTGCCTTCACTCTTCCTGGCCTGTATTTTATAGTCTGTGCCTCTCTGGATTGATTGCACAGAGTCTGCCCCACAGAGCTGGGCAGAGTGCAGGCTGATCCTTTTCAGCATGTACAGATATTTTTAAATGATCTGCTAACAAGAAAAATGAAAGTTCAGCCTCTCTTTGCTGGTAAGTATTCAACTTAAACAATTCTGAGGGTTTCTTATTTCACAAGGTTGATGGCCATAGAAAGATGAAACATTTCAGAGATGTGTCCTTAGGATTACAAGCACATTATGGCATCTTTTCTGTGTTTAAGGCCCATTAGAAGAAAATAGCATATAGTCAACTACCTGCATTAGTTGGTTTTAAAAATGGGACCTAGACATCTTAAATCAGGGTGTTAATATCTTCATAAATCAGGTAGCATGTTATGAATCATAGAATGCTTTGGGATGGAAGGGACCTTTAAAGGTCATCTAGTCCATCCCCCCTGCAATTGGCAGGGACATTTACAACTAGATCAGGTTGCTCAGAGCCCCATCCAGCCTGGCCTTGAATGTTTCCAAGCATGGGGCATCTGCCACCTCTCTGGGCAACCTGTTCCAGTGTTTCACTACCCTCATTGCAAAAAATTTCTTCCTTATATCCAGTCTGAAACTACCCTCTTTTGGTTTAAAACCATTACCCCTTGTCCTATCGCAACAGGCCCTGCTAAAAAGTTTGTCCCCATCTTTCTTATAAGCCCCCTTTAAGTATTGAAAGGCCACAATAAGGTCTCCCCGCAGCCTTCTCTTCTCCAGGCTGAACAGCCCCAGCTCTTTCAGCCTTTCCTTGTAAGAGAGGTCCTCCATCCCTCTGACCATTTTTGTGGCCCTCCTCTGGACCCTCTCCAACAGGTCCATGTCCTTCTTGTACTGAGGACCCCAGAGCTGGATGCAGTACTCCAGGTGGGGTCTTAGCAGAGCAGAGTAGAGGGGCAGAATCACCTCCCGTGACCTGCTGGCCATGCTTCTTTTGATGCAGTCCAGGATACGGTTGGCCTTCGGGGCTCTGAGAGCACATTGCTGGTTCATATCCAGCTTTTCATCTATCAGTACCCCCAAGTCCTTCTCCTCAGGGCTGCTCGCAATCCCTTCATCCCATCCAGTGCAGGACCTTGTACTTGTCCTTGTTGAACCTCATGAGGTTCACACAGGCCCATTTCTCCAGCTTGTCCAGGTCCCTCTGGATGGCATCCTGTCCCTCAGGCATGTCAACTGCACCGCTCAGCTTGGTGTCATCTGCAAACTTGCTGAGGGTGCACTTGATCCTGCTGTCTGTGTCATTGATGAAGATATTGAACAGCACTGGTCCCAGTACAGACCCCTGAGGGACACCACTCGTCACTGTTCTCCATCTGGACATCAAGCCATTGACCATTACCCTCTGGATGCGACCATCCAGTTGCTTATCCACCGAACAGTCCACCCATCAAATCCATATCCTTCCAACTTAGAGAGGAGGATATTGTGGGGGACCGTGTCAAAGGCCTTACAGAAGGCCAGATAGATGACATCTGTAGCTCTTCCCTTGTCCACTGATGTAGTTACTCCATCATAGAAGGCCACTAGGCTGGTCAGGCAAACCAACCAAGTTGGTCAGGCAAACCAAGGTATGGCTCTGAGAAGCTTTATGAATTAGTATGGAAGTAGACAACAGCTGAAATAGGTTGATGAGAAACTCAAGATGACCTGACAATGTGCGCTTGCAACCCAGAAAACCAACCGTATCCTGGGCTGCATCAAAAGAAGGGCGACCAGCAGGTCGAGGGAGGTGATTCTCCCCCTCTACTCCACTCTCGTGAGGCCCCACCTGGAGTACTGCGTTCAGCTCTGGGGCCCCCAGCATAAGAAGGACATGGACCTGTCGGAGTGAGTCCAGAGGAGGGCCACGGAGATGATCAGTGGGCTGGAGCAGCTCTCCTATGAGGACAGATGGAGAGAGTTGGGGTTGTTCAGCCTGGAGAAGAGATGGCTCCAGGGAGACCTTATAGCAGCCTTCCAGTACCTGAAGGGGGCCTACAGGAAAGCTGGAGAGGGACTTTTTACAAGGGCGCATAGTGATAGGACAAGGGGTAATGGCTTTAAGCTGAAAGAGGGTAGATTTAGGTTAGATATAAGGAAGAAATGCTTCACTATGAGGGTGGTGAGGCACTGGAACAGGTTGCCCAGAGAAGTTGTGGGTGCCCCATCCCTGGAAGTGTTCAAGGCCAGGTTGGATAGGGCTTTGAGCAACCTGGTTTAGTGAAAGGTGTCTCTGCCCATGGCAGGGGGGTTGGAACCAGATGATCTGTAAAAGGTCCCTTCCAACCCAAACCATTCTATGATTCTATGTCTGAAATTCAATTTGAAGAGAAGCAAAAGTGGCCCAAATTTACAAAAGTTGAGCAGCTGACCAGCTGAGAAGGGAGGTACCTCACAAGAGCTCGTTGGTGGTGGACGGGTGGCTCCTCTGCAAAGACCATCACAGCGTCCGGCCTCAGTGACCCGGCTGGGAACTTCACTGCATGTTTAAGCATGGCTAAGCCCAGGACCTGGGGCATGCCATGCTGCCCAGGAGCAAACTCTGCTGCTCCCGGCAGGGAGGTGTCTGTGTCTTGGTGTGGCCAAGCTGCTGTCAAGAGCAAGCATACTTCTCAGTGAAGTCCATTTGTGTTTTTGGAGCATGGTTGTTTTGAAGGAGGCAGCTTCTTTGCAAAGCCTGACTGAGCAAACAGCATGTGAGAAGGGTGAGCCAAGGCCAATACCTTGACATATAATGTGCCTATTTCTTTTTACTCATCTGGGGTTTTTTTTTTGAGCAAAGAGACACAGACATTAGGTTTGACTGACTGAAATAGAGGAGTCTTTTTGTACCATCTGTGCACAAAGAGCAACAAAACAGGACAACACGTTAAAACCTTCCTGCCAAAATGGGAGCCTCCAGCTCTGGTGTGTGTCTGGGACTGACACACAGTTATTAGGAATGACCGAACCCAACCCTGGCTTTGCTGGATTTTGGTCACAATAACTCCACCAAGCCCACTAGGGAGTATTGAAAATCCTGGCCCGTAACAAATATCAATAACAACTACTTCTGGTATTTTGTCTAAGACGGGGTATCCTGTTAGAATGCATGGTTATTTTCATTTATGGGTTTATATCCCATACTTTTCCATAGCTTAAGACAATGGATTTACATGGGATATTTCACAGACAGGAAGATGATTCTTCGGCACCAAAGAAATGAGTGCAGTATGTAGAGATCACTGAATATACAACCAAATTACATTTCCGTTCAGGGTAGTATTAGAATGGCACCAGATAACAGAGCAGGTTTAGTTCAGGAAATGAATGATGCTTCATGTAATCAAATCTGCAAGGGAGATTTGGCAAGGAGGATGCATACAGACAAACTATTGCTGAGTCCGGACACGGCATTAAGAACATTAATTTTTAAGTTGTGGGGGATCACTAAAGATCCACAGGAGAGGAAAAGGGCACACAGCCTCCATTTATTTAAATCAGAGCCAATACTAGGAGACACACAGGCTCTAATACTAAGTCAAAGCATTGGTGCATGTTTTATCCAGAGGTGTTAGTGTTGCTGTCTTTGTGGTCTTATGGCTCCTTATTAAATACACTCAGGGATCAGTACTGCAAGCTCCAGACAGCCTCAGTTAATGCATTTGTTAGGGAGAGGCAATGAAGGCACATTATTGCTTTGGAGAGCTGAATCCTACTAGTAGGAGTGATGCTCCTAGCAGCAGGCCCTCCCTGGGCTGAAGCAGCACGCCGGTTGCTTTGCACACATGTGAGCAACCATCCAGCCCCGTAAAATCACATTTTAATGTGTTATACCACCAGGATGTCTTCCTCAGGGAGGAACCTTCCTCCCATCCCTCCCAAACCCAACATTTCCTGTGAATCGTTCGGCTTAATTATACTCAAACCCCAGTTTCAAAGTCTCACTCTCCGATCCTGAAGATATTGTGCTTTCTAGGTGATTTCAACAAAATACACCATGTAAAACAAATGGATAATCCTACAGGAATATCTCTCTCCTGTTTCCCAAGACTGGGGAGCGTTATCCACAGCAGACCAGTCTTTTCCAGCTCACACAGAGCACTCCCATCCCTGCACAATCCACATGCTTTATTTCTGCGATGCAAGAGGAACAACATATTTCAAATGAATGCTGTGTGCTCCCCTGCAGCCCTAGGAGGAGAAAGGATGTGGCAGTCCTCTGACCTTCCTCACTTCTTCCAGGCTGGAGAATGAAAGGGGTGTCTTTGGGTCTGCAAGAGAAAACTGTACCTGGGATCTCCTCAGACAGCCTGCATCGCTCATTATTATCACTTCGAAAGGCTGCCAGGAGAGGTTTGGCAGTCTCCACCCTTGGAGGTTTTCCAGACACAAATAGACAGAGCCCTGAGTAACCTAGTCTGATCTCAGAGCTGACCCCGCTGGAGCAGGGGGTGGACTAGAGGCTGCCTGGGTCTCTTCCAACCTCAACTATCCTCTGATCCGATGAAACAAGCTGTGCTTTGAAAGTATGCAGAAGAGATTTTTGAGAAACCTAGGTGTTATGTTCATAAGCTTTTAATCGGAAACACAAGGCTTGAGTCAGACCTGGTCTGCACTGTTGCATACTCAGAGTAACATCACAGAAATGAACTGACCTGCAGCAGTCACTGGGTACCTAGGTACTGCTTGGACTTTATGTTGAATTATGTGACAAAGTGGTCGTGCTAAAGAAGAGCAATTTTTCAGTGATTTACAGCTGACTGCTCAAGAGTTTGAAAGGGCAGTTCGGGGTTGATTTGTAACTGCAGAGGGCATGTGGTGCTCTGAGACGGGGAGCAAAACAGAATTGCTTGGACTGGATTTGATTCCATACTCCCACCGCTGCCTCTGTCCACACACAGTGTGGGCTTTGGCAGCCTCCCCTAACAACTCTTGGGCTTCACGAGAGGTGACTGAGCGAGGACAAATGCAAAGGAGGAGCATTCACCAGGGCACCACCAACACCGCTGTCGCAGGCGTGGAGCTTTTATCTTATCCTGGAGACCCTCACTTGTCGGCCTAAAAATCAGGCACATCGCCTTGGCGCTATTAGGGAGAAGGGAATTTGGAGATTTGAATGGTCTTGTGTTTAAGCGGGGTGGCATGGCAGTAAGACAAGGTGCATACTTCAGGGAAATGTACAGTTTGGTTTTCCCCATTAGGATTCCATAGAAAGAAGCAGAGCAGAATATGTACTAGCATTATAACACATTATAGCATCTCTTTCCCTATTTAGAGAGCACGTACTGACAGTGTTAATTTTTACACTATGATTCTGCTAGGCACAATGCATGAGAAATTTTGAGAAACCCTGCTTTCTTTGTCTCAAAAACTATATGTATTTGGGGATCTGCCCTTCAGATTTTAGAAATTCCTGTAATATGGACTTAAAGACAAGTTGAAAATAACAGTACATTTCCAGCAGCAAGATTTTAAGAATCAGATGTCACCCCACCCGACCTCAATTAAGTCGGGCAGAATCTGCTGAAGCAGCTGGATGGGATCAAGCAGGGTGTGAAAATCTGTACTCTAACACCGGGCCAGTTGGAAATTTCAGTGTGAAGCTGGATCTGTATGAAGAGGAGAATTTCAAGTGTGAATGCGTGTATGTGTTCGTGCATGTGCTGGGGAAAGTAGGGTTGGCAAGGGAGACAGAGGAGAGCTTTGTGTTCAGTCCTTCCTCTGACACAGCTCAGCCTGTTCCCTATCTCCCAGTTTCACTTCTGAATGTGCAGGAACATGCGGTGGCTCCTTTTTCCCACCATCTTCATCATCCCTTGTACGCAACAGGTAAGTTCATTAAAAAGAAGAAAAAGATTTCTCCCTTCTTCACCCTGTCCTGGTTTAAAGTTTTTATTTGCTTAATGTCAAAATAAATTTCAGAGAAGCAAATTCCTCATAAAGAATAAGGAGCCATTCCCTAATCCTGAGTAAATTTCATTTGCAGCTTATTTACAGCATTAGTCTTGATTTTGGTATTTTTTTCTCTCTAATCTGTACATTAATATGATTCGGTGGGAAAAAAAGTGTTAGGGAAACTTAAATTGTCAGTGACTTTTTTTTTTTTTTTAAATTTAAGCACAAATGGTTATCTGATGCAGTAAGAAAGTGAACATCTTGTCCATGCTCATATTCCATATATATATATATTTATATATATATTTGTATATATACACAGTGGTCTGACTTCAGGCTAGTTTTACAAATGAGAAGGGCACCTGGGCTGTTATGCTTTGTCTCTTATGAGAAAATTTTAAGTGATAGCTTTTGCTGAAGGTATTTGTGTCAAAGGCCAATTTCATTATTTATTTACTTAATTTTGAAAAGACACTTTACGTGTGCACAGTGTATTTCTCCTTTATGATCAAGATGAATGTCAAATGGAGAATTTTCAAATGGCTGTCTTCCTCTGCTAGCTTTCTGCATATTTAAAGCCAGACTAAGATAACCAAACATTAGCAATAATACATTGCCTACTTTTGCTATTTGCTTATTTATGCCATACAGACCCCGTTTAATCTTTAAAACATAAGAAAACAAACAACAACAGATGATGGGCTGCTACACAATGGTCTCATTTTCTGATCTGCCCATAGGATCCGGAAAAGTATGCAGTGGGCTTGTGTGATGTGGATGGCTTTGGTATAGAAACTTTGGGATGTAAGGATTAGAAAATACTTGGCCTGTAAACTTTACACGCAAACTTTAAATTTTCATTGTAACTTAATAGATTTTTGAAGATTTTTCAGGTAGACCAAGCTTCTCAGTAATTCCACAGTTAAAACTGTCAAGATATTTGCCCGATGGTGTTTTTCTTACTGGGAAACTGTAGTCTCACACTTCTCAGTTGACATCTTTCCCTAAAAAAAGGAGAGAAAAATCACTTGCTTAGGTAGAATTCTGTAGGTTTAAAGCACATTTTAATTTGTAATACAAATTAAACATACTGGTTGAAGCACACAGATTTTTTCCTGCTACACATACCCATTTTGAAATGTGAGATCTGATTTAAGCCACATAACCTCATATAGCTGGCACATGGCCAAATTCCTAATGCTAATACCCTGCTTAAAAAGAAAAAAAGCAGCAAGAAAGTGAGTTTCCTAAAGCAACCATACAGTCTTGAAGACTGCTAAATGTATAGGAACACCTGTTTTCCGTGTATCTTGTTTCCAGAACAAGCCTTTAAGAAGCTTTACGCTCCAATGCACGCGTTCATCAAATTAACATTATGGTTTATAGGAAAGGCTTAGCTGCCTAAAGAAAGTATACTGAAGTTGGTTGTTTCTATATTACTGCTGCATTTAGGTAAAAAGGATTAGAAGAAATCCTTTATCAGCAAATGATTAACCAAATAACACATTTATGAAATTATCTTCTGCATGCTGCATTGAATACCACATGACATTGTTTAATATTCATTTCTTATATGAATTGCCTCTGTGAATTAGTATGTATCTTAAAAATCATTCAGCCAAAAGAACTTGAAAGCTACTACTTTGGAGCTTCATTAGTAGCTGTGGATTAAGATATCGTAACTATAGTTGTAAATGACCATGAGAAATGGAAATTAGGGGTAGAAAAAAGCCTTTTAAAAGGTCATTTACTGCTGCATGCAATTAGGCCAGCTCAATTATGCTGCAAGAGCTTTCGTGGGATATGACATATGAAATGCTGAATTCTGCAGATACTTCCAGTTTGAAAGCTGAACTGAAAGGAAACCCAGTGGAACGACCCCTTCCCCAGCTTTCCCTTAGCGTCTCTGCTGGGGGTGGTTTCTACATCAGCAGAGCCCTGCAGTTTGGAGGAACAACGAGAAACTGATAGGTGGGGCTTCACATGCCCAGAAAAAATATAGGCTTTATATATTTCTTTTTTTCTGCAAGCGAGATGGTGATGCTGGTTCCTGATGAGGGGCTGGATCTTGTCTTTCCCTCTTGCTCTTCGGGCAGCCAGAGCTGCTTGATGAGAGCAGCTCCCAAGCCTTACATTGTACTAGTGGCCAAAGCGCTGTGTGTGCCCCCACTTAACTATGGATCCAGTCATCCGCGATGAATAAGTATATCACGATCTGCATTTCTGCTGAAATCAGCAGCGCGAAAATATTTAACGCTAAGATCTAAACTGTTATGTTTTAGATGCAGTTCTTAAAAAAAAAAAATAGATAGAGTACAGCTATCTCAAATAGATCCTTCCACACTCTGTGCCGACTTAATCTTCCCCCATGCCTCGGAAAAATAAACCCATCAAGAATTACTTAGGACTTCCTTTTCTTAAAAAAAAAAAAAAAAAAAGACAAAAAAAAAAGACATGGATTCTGAGACAGAATACGGAAAACAGTAAATTCTGGCTAGATCTTGACTTCCTACTGCTGATACAAATCTCTGAAAGAGATACGTCTTTGCCCTGTAAGCCCCGGATTCGATCAACACTTACTCATGCAAATAGATACACTCTTAGAACATGACCTATTTAGCTCAGTGCAACTACTAGCCTCCCTTGTTAGGATTCAATGTTTGCATCTAGCACAAGAGAATTTGTGAACACTATAATGCTCCTTCCCAAACAGCTACTCAAATTTTGGAGCAAAAGTAACACTCAAAAGAGGTTTACTACTTTAAAAGGCTTTTGCCATCAGAAGTGGCACACGGGGCAGTGGCTGGGTATCAAACAGTGGGAGGAATCAAGAGCTAAATAATTTGATAGGAGGTTTGTGGGAAGGAATATTTAAAATAAATCCACTTCCTACTTTAAAGCACTTTTTTTCCTACTTTAGCTCTACTACAGGTTTTGTTCCTCGGAAGGCAAAGGAAAGAGCAATGAATTGTGTTTCATACAAACAGTAGGCCAGCCTCGCTGGTGGAACACCACCTCAGTGCATGACAGTGACTGATGAAATTGGTCCTCTGTCTCCTACCTAACCCTGACAGCCTCTCACTTTTTGGATCCCATGAGACGAGAAATGTTAAGTGTCTTCACGCAACTTCATAGTTTTTTCCATCCCAACTTTATTTTATGCTATCTCAGCGACACAGAATGCATTCAGCTCTCAAAACATCCCACTGTGTGTAAGTTTTTCCACAGCCCACCAGTGAAGCCTGGAGAAAAACCTTCCGAAACCGGTGAAGTCCACCAGCGCAAGGAGGTCTGTCACTGGCCATGCAGATGCCCGCCCGTGCCAGCCTGCACTCCCGGGGTAAGCTTGGTGAAGGACGGTTGCGGCTGCTGTAAGGTCTGCGCCAAGCAGTCGGGAGAGACCTGCAATGAAGCGGACATCTGCGATCCCCACAAAGGCCTCTACTGCGACTACTCGGATGACAAGCCTAGGTATGAAACAGGCGTGTGTGCATGTAAGTTGTTCTTTCACGTTCCCTTCTTGAAATCCAGGAGGGCGGGACCACGCAGGTGAATGCTTTTGGAGGAAAACTCTGCTCCCTGGTGCTGCACTGCTCTGTGCTAGGCAATTTATCCTAATTTAGTCCTCCGACTGCTCAGTCACAGAATCTGAGAGTAGGGCTGGGAGCAACTTTAAACTTACCTGCGGACGCATTAGTGAAACCAGTTCATTGTGCACCAGCCTGTTATTTGGAGACATGTTGATGACTGATTTGAAGTTAAGCGGCTGTAGTTATCACTGGGCATAAATAAAAAAAAAATGCGTGCTTGGGCTGGGAAGGACTCGAAGCTGTGGGTGGAGTAAATGCCGATCGCATTTTAGCAATCTGTAAGCAGGAGCCACATGCTCCTCCTGTGTTAGTAACTGTTGTTTACCGTTTGCAGATCTGGTAGCTGTAGGATGTGAGCTCAATGGAGTTTATTACCTTAATGGGCAGACCTTCCAACCTAACCCACTTTATAAGTGCCTGTGTGTCAGTGGTGCAATTGGATGTACACCTGTATTCACACCCAAACTAGCAGCAAGTCCTTGCACCAGGGTGACGGGCAGAAAGAAGCCTGGACAATCCATCTGTGGGCGCGGACCGCACAAACAGCTTCAATCAACAAACTACAGACTGATGTCAGGTGTGCCTGGCTACGCTGGTAAACTTTTCTGTACGTGAGCCTTGCTGCGTTTAGCGTCGCTGGCTCCAGCAGCCAGGCAGGCAGCACACTGGCAATTTCTCAGTTTTCGCTCAAGGCCATTGGCAGGGTGACTGGTCTGTCCCAATTACCCCTCTTACTCTTAGGTCACAGACTCTTTTCTCTAAACCTGATGACTATGAAAAGCAAAAAGCCTTTTGGCTTCTGTCGCTAGGGAATCGGCCAAGGCTACCTTCAGCCCCTCTTTCTGCGGAGGTTTACTGCTCATCAGATCAGACCAATTAGGGTTGCTGGTGGACAGCCATTTCGCAGCCTGGGAGCTGTCTCACTTTCTCTGGCTTTGTGGTGGTAGGGAGTCTTGGTTTTCACATACATACATAAACAGGTTGCAGCCCTTTTCTTTCAATAGAAAGCAGAAAATTATAAAGACTGCCTTGCTCGTTTAATAAATTCACAAAATTTCAGGTCACTGCAAGGACAACCTTCCCCCCCCCCCCCCCCCCCCAATTTCTTCTCTATTTAGTCTGATCAAAATCATACAACAGTTATCCAGGCAGTTCTGCCAGGGTCAGCTGATATTCCCTTCAACCTCATTCTTGCTCTGCTGGTAACACCATAGTTCTCTTTCCACTTTAAGGAAGCACCATTGCCAGAAGCAGGCTATCCTTGCCCTTCCCTGGCCACAGCCGCCTTGCGCTTGTGCTGCCTCCTTCCCTGCGCATGTGCAAGTTTCCATGATGAAACTCAACTTCCTTGCAACTAATGTGGGTACCAGAAAGCTGAGCCATTTATTTGGTAGCAACTTGAATTAGGAGGAAACTACGGCCTGAATTGTCATCACAGATCAACAAAATAAATCTAAAAGGATCGCGAAGCTTATCAGAAACCCTTCATAAAAGAATACTGAGAAAATAGGTAGATGCACATAGGGCAATCTGCAGATAAGTAGACCTGCTTACAAAATCTGAAGTTCAGTTTGGACAACTTCTACCATATTAGCAGTGGTTACGCAAGTTACTAAAAATAAAAAAAGCAGTTCATCTTTACTTCAAAATTGTGAAACAATACCTGTAACTGGTGTCAAAGCCTTTTTACAGAAATATACTTAATGCTGTGTATAAAAACACACTCAGAAAGGCAACTGCCTAATCTGATCAAAGAGAGAACATAACACATTGAAAACAATGGCAACCAAACCATTTGACCCCACGAAATACATTACTTAGGTTTGTGGGTATTTCAGATACCTGGAGAAAAGCATGAAGCCGTTTACTTTGTAGCACATCAATGGATCGAAAAGCTGAAGTCCAACCTTCAGTAACTCCTTCCGTGAGTAGACTGCAACACTGCACCTCACATTTAGTCAGGAATTTGAATCAACTGCACAACACAACCCCGAGAAAAGAAACCCAGCTTGCAAAACACGCTTCCTGCATGGCTTGGTTCAGAGAGCCAACAGCCTGTCCCTGTGGCGGCTGTACCTGCTGAAGGATGCCATTCTTCAGGTGGTACAAACCCTCTGAAGAAAAGCACCTTGAAATTTTTGTTTCAAAGGGAGGTCTTCCCCATTCCCTTTCCCAGTGCAGCAGAAGTAAAGTGGCATGTCAACATGAATTCTGTGAATGCCTCGACGGGCCAATATCTCTTTTGAAAAGTCTTTTTTCTGTTAGCGTGGGTAACAAGTGCTAAGTTTCATTTCACTGCTCTTGCTTTGTCTTCTGGCTTTCCTTGTCAATTCTCTTTACCTAATTTAGATACATAGGGATGTACCGGGGTCATACTTTAAAAACATACCAAGTACAAACAACCATTTAATCTCCTTTTATTTGTCGCAGATCTGTGACAGGCTTTTAATCTGCTTCCTGCAACAACATCTTTAAATTGCTGTCTGCTTTCCAGGTATCCATGTAATTCTGCCCATGCTCTAACCTAAATGCACAGATTCCACATAATCAGGTTTTTTTTCAGAATTTCATGATGAACTTTTGCACTGCAATTTTGTTTCGTTTTTTAAATGTACTCCACCTAATGCAGCCCTAATCCATCAGAAAATACGCTTTTTGGTGGTATCTAGAAGTGACTGGAGAATTTCACTCCGCAAAAAACCCCCTAAAGCCTTCACAGTATCTACAAAGAATTAATGTTTTCAGCACCCTTTTTTAAGCTATGCTTGGCCTTAAATAATTTTCGATGTCTCTTCCATTCGGGACATTTCATAAAAATTCCACAAATAACTCTCTTCACTGTTCTGGTTTAGAGTCAGTTTTCTTCCTCGTAGCTGGTATAGTGCTGTGTTTTGGATTTAGTAGGAGAATAATGTCGATAACATGCTGATGTTTTAGTGGTTGCTAAGCAGTGCTTACACTAAGTCAAGGACTTTTCAGCTTCCCATGCTCTGCTGACTGAAAAGGCCGGAGATGCACAAGCAGCTGGGAGGGGGCACAGCCAGGACAGCTGACCACACTGGCCGAAGGGCTGTTCCGTACCCTATGATGTCATGCTCAGTATACAAACTGGGGGAAAGCTGGCCAGGGGGCCGCTGCTCAGGAACTGGCTGGGCATCAGTCAGTGGGTGGTGAGCAATTGCATTGTGCATCACTTATTTTGTATGTTCTTTTATCATTATTATTTTTCCTCCCGTTTCTGTCCTATTAGACTGTTTTTATCTCAACCCAGGAATCTTGCTTCACCCCTTCCCTGCCTCCACCCCCGATTCTCTCCCCCACCCCACTGAGGGGGGAGTGAGCAAACAGGCGTGTGGTGTTTAGCTGCCTGCCGGGTTAAACCAGGACATTCACATAACATTTTAATCCCATTAAACTTCGGGGTCATACAACACATGCGATTTCATAGTCCTTGCTAGGATCTGAGTATCCAGGGTCAGTAAATTTTAACAGCAGCTCAGCCCTAAGACTTTTGTATAACTTTGTTTATGCCTCATTTTTAGATCTACCTACAAAAGCACCTTCATCAACAGAAATGAAACGCTTATCCTTTTTATTTTCAATTAATCATTTTGGGGCTGTTCTGCTGCATAAACAATATATCGCTGTCTTAGCTTACAGAAGCTTACCGCTAGTTTTGAAGAAAAAGTGCCTGGTACAGGCAACTCCCTGGACACCCTGTTCCAGGACCTGTGGCATAGGCATATCCAGCAGAGTGACCAACGAAAACAGAAAATGTGAAATGAAAAAAGAAAAGAGGTTATGCTTCATCCAGCCTTGTCTGACCAATATACTGAAGACAATAAAGGTACTCTCTAATATAAAATGATTTCCTCATAGAAAATGGAAATATCTGAAGTAATGGAAAAATTGATGTATTAGCAAATACTAATATAAAACGACTTCTTCCTTTTTTTAAGGGTCATAAAATAACTCTTCTTTTTCTACGTTCAGTCCTCAGGTTTCAATATAAAATTATACATCTGTAGTTTACAAGAAAACAACACAATGTAATGAAAAAAGTGCTGCTAGTGCTGTCCCACTGGCTCACTCACCCAGAAAATACTTTCTATGTGTTGACTGATAAAAAAAAGACAGCTCTTAGAAGGAGGAATTTTCAAGATATTTCTATGTAAATGTTGTAATTTTTTCTTACAGGTTCCATTTTCCCTATGTAGAAAATTCAGGCTTTTCTTTGTTTTTATATTAAAGATTCCAAAAGGAAAAACATGTCAACCAACATTCCAGCTTCCTACAGCAGAAAAACTAGTTTTTTCTGGATGCTCAACTACACAAAGATACAAACTAACTTTCTGTGGGGTGTGCTTGGACAAGAGGTGCTGCATACCTAGTAAGTCCAAAATGATCACCGTACAGTTTGAGTGCCCCAATGAAGGCTTCTTTAAGTGGAAGATGATGTGGATAACATCGTGCGTATGTCAGAGGATTTGCAGTGTTCCAGGAGATATATTTTCCGAACTCAAAGTTTTATGACAAGCTACACCATTGACTGTAACATACTGCGAGTGCAACAGCACATTCACATCCTGAAGAGCTAGTGTAACCCCCTGCCACAGCAGCGTTCATAGTGAAACTACATATGCGAATATTCATTTTTTAAATAGCACCTGGAAAATGCAAGTAAGAGTGCATCTTTTTAAATGTAATTGTTTTTATATGTGGAAATGCATTCTTGAGAAGGACGTATATAATACTAGTATTGTCAAAAGGAGAACTTTTGGTAATTAAAAAGGCACAGCAAGACAGCTTTGTACCCCACTGTAATGAGTTGACTATTTTTAGAATGCTTTCTTAAAAAACGCTCTCAACAAATGTTATCATAATGTTTTATTGAACACTTCTGGACTTACACATTGAAAATTGTGCTTACTTATACACCCACTCCAACTCTGCTAGAAGAGCTTCAAGCTTTAAGAAATCATTGTATTGATCCGTTCTGACCTGTAACAGTTCACTAGCCTTGCTGTTCTAAGACAGCCAAGGCTGACAAGCAACTGGAAACAGCTGTACATTGTATTTTGTAAAAGTTCTTACTGTAATATAAAAATCTACTTACCCTGGTAATTATAAATATTAAAACATCTATTTTACTTGCAGTCTTTTAAACATATAAACTTTGTTCTCCAAACAGTCACTATAACTTCATTGTAAGTGCATGTTCCGCTCAGAGGTATATTGCATTATCTCATTATCAAGTGCAACTCAGCATTCATAAATATGAATCATTAAAATAATATGTTAATACTCAAGTATAATACTTGAAACAAAATGTATTTTGTTGAATTTTCTGATATTGCCAATTTTGATATGAACTCAGAATGCTCTAATACAGCTAAGTACAACATGGAAGCAAAAATATTAAAACTATGAACATAGCTTAAAGCATTCTGAAATGACTACTATCCTGCAAAGTTTAAGAAACCAGTTTCATTAGAGACCTGCTTTCATCTTTGAAAAGACTATGCGGGCTTTTCTTCTCTTCACAGTTGCTTGTTAAAAAACAAATCTAGCAACGGTCATCCTTCTTTGAAGCAAGGCCTGCCTTCAGTTTACTGTAAGCTGAAAATCTGAGAAAAGAACTACATTTTTGGCTGCTACAATCTCCCTTCTCTTTACAGCATATGATACGTCAATTTACAGTTAGGAAGACTGCTCTTACTGATATCTGCCATAATTAGGTACCTTCAAATCCTTCTTACAGGCTGGGCCTGTCACTTAATATGATACCTCTCAGAGCTGAGGAAGCAGTTGTCCCAGTCTCACTTTGGAATGACAATAGCTAGGCAACGCTGCGATTCATTCTGTCTTTAAACAGCTATCTTCAGTCTTGATGGATCTGTTCTAGGCCCACCTTTTGCAGCATCCAGTTCATTGTACTCTTCTATTAGGTCAGACAAAGATGATATAGCTTCAGAAAAACAGCTTTGCTCCATCCCGTCTATATGCAGATAATGGTGAAGGTGAGCCTATGAGAATAAAACATTCAGTGTTATCCTGTTTCTTGGCACTTAATTCATTTGGCTCAATACGAATCATTTCACCTGCACTGAAAAGGGGAGTGCAAGCACTGTAGAAAGCAGATATAACGACTTCCCTTGCTTAAATACTTGGCAACTTTAATAACAATCCCCTATGGAATCAGAGTTGATATTACTGATTTTTTACACATCCATCTTTTCATATTCTGTCTTCTTGGGTACACCTGACTAAACTGTGTATTGGGTTTACATGGCAAGGTTTTGTTAGCAGGGGATGGGGGAAGAGCTGCAGGGGTGGCTTTTGTGAGAAGATACCAGGAGCTGCACCCATGTTGGACGGAGCCAGTTCCAGATGGCTCCAAGATGGACCTGCCGCTGGCCAAAGCTGAGCCCATCAGCAATGTTGGTAGTGCCTCCGTGATAACATGTTTAAGAAGGGGTAAAAAATGCTGTGCAACAGCTGTGAGAGAGGAGTGAGAAAAATGTGAGAGAATCATAGAATCATAGAATCGTTAAGGTTGGAAAAGACCCTTAAGATCATCGAGTCCAACTGTTAACCTAGCACTGCCAAGTCCACCACTAAACCATGTCCTCAAGCACCACGTCTACCCGTCTTTTAAATACCTCCAGGGATGGGGACTCAACCACTTCCCTGGGCAGCCTGTTCCAGTGCCTGACCACCCTTTCAGTGAAGAATTTTTTCCTAATATCCAACCTAAACCTCCCCTGGCACAGCTTGAGGCCGTTTCCTCTCGTCCTATCCCTTTTTACTAGGGAGAAGAGACCGACCCCCACCTCGCTACAACCTCCTTTCAGGTAGTTGTAGAGAGCAATAAGGTCTCCCCTCAGCCTCCTCTTCTCCAGACTAAACAACCCCAGCTCCCTCAGCCGCTCCTCATAAGACTTGTTCTCCAAACCCTTCACCAACTCCGCTGCCCTTCTCTGGACACGCTCCAGCACCTCGATGTCCTTCTTGGAGTGAGGGGACCAAAACTGAACCCAGTACTCGAGGTGCGGCCTCACCAGTGCCGAGTACAGGGGCACTATCACCTCCCTGGTCCTGCTGGCCACACTATTCCTGATACAAGCCAGGATGCCATTGGCCCTCTTGGCCACCTGAGCACACTGCTGGCTCACGTTGAGGTGGCTGTCCACCAACACCCCCAGGTCCTTTTCCACCAGGCAGCTCTCCAGCCACTCCTCCCCCAGCCTGTAGCGTTGCATGGGGTTGTTGTGACCCAAATGCAGGACCCGGCACTGAGCCTTGTTGAACCTCATACAGTTGGCCCCGGCCCAAAAACAGAAACAGCCCTACAGACCCCAAGATCAGGGAAAAAGAAGGGGGAGGAGATGGTCTAGACACCAGAGTAAAGATTCCCCTGCAGCTTGCGGAGAAGACCATAGTGACACAGATTGTCCTCCTGCAGTCCATGGAAGAACACAGTGGAGCAGATATCCATGCTGCAGCCCATGGAGAACGCCACACCACAGCAGGTGGATGTGCTTTGAAGGAAGCTGTGGCACATGAAGAGCCCATGCAGGAAGAGGCTCCTGGCAGGAACTGCAGCCTGTGGAGAAGAGCCCATGCAGGAGCAGGTTCTCTGGCAGGATCTGTGACCCCGTGGGGGACCCATGCTGCTGGAGCAGTTCTTGAAGAAGTGCAGCCTGTGGGAATGACCCATGTTGGAGCAGTTTGTGAAGGACTGGATCCTGTGTGTGGGAGCAGGGGAATAGCATGAGAGGAAGGAGCAGCACAAATGAAGTGTTATGGACTGATTGCAAGCCCCATTCTCCATCCCTCTGCGCTGCTTGGGGCACGGAGGAGGTAGAAGAGTCAGGAGTGAAATTGAGCCTGGGAAGAAGGGGGTGGGGTGGGGTGAAGGTGTTTTTAGTTTTGGTTTTATTTCTTGCTATCCTACTTTGTTATTAATTGGCAATAAATTAATATTTCCCAAGTCAAGTCCGTTTTGCCTGTGATAGTAACTGGTAAGCGTGATCTCCCTGTCCTTACCTTGACCCATGAGGTTTTCATTGTACTTTCTCCCCCTGTCCCACTGAGGAAGGAGTGTGAGAGAATGGCTTGGTGGGCACCTGGCAGCCAGCCAAGGTCAACCCACCACAAACTGGTAGGCAGATCTGTCAGATACTGCCTCATTGCTGAATAAAGTAAGTATATTGCCTGGTAGGTACAGATTAATAAGGGGTTTACCCTTTTTAAGAAGCAGCTGCTGGAATGATTCCTTGATAGGTAACACAGATAAAAATCTTGGGCTGTTACTTTTAAGTAGTCCCTTTGTGATACTAAGGCTTGTTTCCCAATATTGCAAGATGCTAATGATTAGTAACTATAGATGTTATAATGATGACAGAGTTGTACCTTTTTCTTGTAGAGCTTCATAAATCTGTCTTTGAGTTCAATAAAAGTTGGTTTTACACAGGTGTTGTTTGCTAAAGCCAGAAGGGAATGGGAATGGCCCACAGGAGGTACCGAACACAAACCAGTTTTCCAGCCCTCTTGATTCCAGGAAACAAAGTGCAGGGAAGGCTTCAACCTGTGATACAAAAATTTACAGTTACCTAGGGAAAGTAAAGAACACAAAGCCTAGAGTTTCCTTAGCTAACAAACAGTCTGAAAAGGTTAACATTAAAGCTTTCAGGACTAAGCAAGACAGTTATAACTAGCATTTTGAATAAGACATTTTAGACTTCAGACTAAAACAGTATGTGTATTTTAAATTTATACTGCAAACACCAATTTTGTTTTGTTATTTTAACGTATCAGCGTTTGAAAAGTAAAGTTACAAGCACCTATTTCTGTAAAGGACTGCAAGCACTCTGAGATTTAGGAGAGGGGCAGATTAATACTGTGCAGGGACAATCAGTCTACCTATAGTTTAGAAGTAAGTAAAATGCTTTCGATTCTCAGAGATTTTCCCCACATGCCCCTGTCTGCCTGTAAAATCCATCCTGTATGTGAAGCTTGCCTGCCTTTCCTGTTATAACTATGTAGATCAATAGTGTAAAAGGTAGAAAACAGTGCTAACAATACAGAGTTATGAAAATAAGGATGATTCTCCTATCTACACAAGAGTAGCCATGAAAGAGAGGAGGCTCCTGTTAGAAAAAAACAAACTTCTACTACAGAACCTATTCCTCCAACATCCCTTACTGGCAGGAGACCTCTGGAAGGTCGGGCTTTGCTTTCTTTTGCATTTTTGAGAATGGGAGGAGCAGCACAGGGACATCTAGTCAGCTTCCTTTATTTAGAAATCCAAGAATGCGGTGACTTATTCTAACTCATTAAGTAAATTATTTTCTTCCCTTCTGAAATGAAGAAAAATATTTCTGAGTAAACTGATTTGGTATTGAGATTCTTCAGATGAAAAGTGAGAGTGCTCTGGACAACTGACAACCGTTTCAATAACAAATACCATGACTACTTGGTGTGGAATTACAAACCTTTCAATATTTCTGCGAAGGTCTGAAACCTGCACATTTCCTCGAACGAGAAGTGCACAGGCAAGGTAGAGGCTATGCTTTGGATCTGCTTGAATTAGTTGATGATCCCTACTAAAAGCATCTGAAAACATCTGATCCAACCTAGGAGGAAAGAAAACAGAGTTATCTACTCTTATTAAAGCAGGCTACAAAAGTTCTTCAGAATGCCCACCTTCAGGGTTTAAAAGTTCATAAAATTCTGGAAATAAAGGTACATTTAACCTGGGACCACAGATGACAGGAAAAAGATTCAAACCCTTGTAAGTTCATATGCTAGCATTGGAAGTTTTTAAAAACAGACCAGATCCATTTTGCCCTCTCTTCTCGCTCATGTTGAGTCTGAAGTCATAAGAAGTGGACAGACTAAGAGACCTTTATTAAGGAAATTTTAGGTCAATGGTTACAAAGTATTAAAATATGTAAAAGAATTTAAATACTTGAGGTTCTGATTATATGACAATTTGAGTGGACAATCTCACTGCTTGTGAAGGATCTGACAAGGAATACCAAAGCGCTGCTGACCCTTACAGAACTGATTATCTGTCTGTTACATTTTACTATTTAGAAAGATCAATGAATCATATAACTGTATTAATTTTGATTAATGATTTAGGAAAAGACAGACTATACTTATTTTATCACGTATGACTACTTTAAAAGATGACATAGCAGATCATATTCTTCCTCTCTTCACCTCCTTAAGCAAGTTCCACTGTACTGTGGGTTATCAAAGACGATATCTTGAGGAGGTCTCCATGGACCCATAACAACATCTAAGCCATTATTTCCATTTGTTCCAAACTCTCTGCATCTATCATCTCTATTTCTTTTTTTAAAACCATTTCTGCAACAATCTGCCTATTAAAAAAATAACTAAATAAAGGAGACAAAAATACTACCATTCCCACCTCATTCTGAAACATGATTGAGCATCTCCCCATAGTCTGCTGCCTTTCCTCCAGCACTGTATTGTCTCATCAGGGTATGGTTTCAAGAGATCTAACTGATTATCACAACTTGCTACCACAGAAAAGGGGTCGCCTGCCCTCTTCTCCACTTTGCATACTTCCATCACTTACCCTTAGCTGCCTCTGTCACTATTTGGACCTTTTGCTGACTGAATTTAACTCACTAAAACCAGTGAAATCTATTCTAACTGGTTATTTCTCTGCCATGTCAATGGGATAAATCAACTCACAAAATTTGACAAGCATCAGCTTGTTGTTATAATAAGCTGTTAAACAGGCTCACTGCATCTCCAGACTGAAGTAAGACGCCATTACTTCCCAAAGAGTCTAGTTTAATTCCTTGTTTGTCTTTACAGTATTTTGTGAGTCAACTGCAAACTGTTACTCAAAAGAACTTGCGGTGTGGGTTCTATCCATCATCTAAGTAATACATTTTTCCAACAGAAACATTCCCCAGCAGAGATAAAAACACATTTCAAGTTTACTGGCTCAACCATTACAGAGAAAAGGGACACAGGACGTTCTCAAAATCAGCAGGATGAATTTGAAAATGTGGCAGACTTAAAACTTTTAGAACTTCTACCCTTATTTTGCTGTAGAATGGAATTTTTTAAATGAAAACTATAAAAGAATCAGAAGTTAAGCTTCAAATGTAAAGCTTCCATAATAATTATTCTTACCTTCTCGAAGGTACATTAACATCAGCCAATGTATACAGAGGAGTCAAGCTTGAAACCAAGTAATGCAGTCGAGGAAATGGAACCAAATTCATGCTGATTTCATTAAGATCCATGTTAAGGGAACCTTCAAACCTAGCAGAGCTGAAAAATCAAGAAACTGTTATAAAACTGTTAGAAACTAAGTAAATGACTTTTTTAAGGTAAACATTCATTAAATCTATTTTTCAATTGTTCCCTACAATCAAACAGTAAAACAACACAGCATTCAAGAAACTGTTCATGTATAATTACTAAGCTTTCACACTTGGCAGTAACAGTGCTATATCTTATTCCTTACACTTCTCATTATAGAACAGTTAAGCATCAAGAATGAGACCTTAAGTTTCACAATTGTAGTCTTTAGCACTGTCTCTCAGTATGTGAACATAGCTGCTGAATACCAGTTTTAACAAATAGGCTATAATAAAACATGCATGACTTAGTGTTCCTGACAAGCTGTTTAAAAGAAAAGCAGGCCAATACTCCAGAAGTATATTTCACCAGGAATTTCTTACAGCAACAGACAGGTTAGCAGCAACAATGGTCTGATGGTATTTATAAAATAATACAACTGGCCTAGAAAGGCAAATCTCCCTGGACTCCATTAAGAATTTATGGAAGACAATATCCTTCTGCCTATAAACCTTTTCTTACTTCAGTTCTAAGACTATCACGGCTAGAGCAACACCACTGGAATGTGAATACTCCCAAATACTTTAACATTTAGTAACTAATTCCTAAAAAGAGGAGACTCATATAAAATGGAAAACAATTAATATTCTTTGAGTTGATGCAGGCCTGCATATTTGCAGCACGCACTGCCTCTAGCAATACTGCTTTTACAGAGGTATAACTTGTAACTTTACCTTGTCAGGTTCAGCAGCAAGTTGGCTACGATATTATTCATTGCGTCAAACGGCTTCTCTTGTACAGTTTTTGCACTGCCTGCACTTGATGTTACCATGCTGTTTTGCTTCACAGTTGAACCTAGCTTCCCAGAATTGATCATCTGATGAATTTTATTAACTATATCAAACAGAGACTTTGAGAGAGAAAAAAAGCATACAAGTCTTGAGCACAGAGCTTTCAAATTCAGTACCCTAATTCTTCATTTCAATTAATCTTAAAGAAAAAGCTAAGACATGGCACTGTTAGTTCAAAGATTATAACTTTGATACGCAAGTCCAACTTTTGACCAATTCCTATTGACTGAAGTGTTTATAAAAGTCTGCTCCTTACGTATCACTAACATGTACATGGCTTGACTCAGAAGTTTGAATTTTATTCGGCTATTCAAAATCCTCATCTTCTAAAATTACATTTTAAATTGTCATAATTCCTGTGAAAGCAAAAACATATTCTCTAAATATATTTCACTTTCTCTTGCTTTTTTCATAAGCAAACAGCAAGAGAGTCATCAAAGTTAGATTCAAATGAATCTAGTGGTTTGTGTGGTCTGTCATGCCTATGATGCCCATATCTCTAATCAGTAAAGTCAAGTCTGGAATTTGTGGTGCTTAGTCATTTCCCTTGCAGGACTCTATTAATACTATGCACAAATTGACTTCTAAAAGAATATAAGACTCTCAGCCTCAGTAAATAGAAGCTTTCCACTGTTTACCTTGAAATAGACATGAAAAAATTCACTCTAGACTACTTTGAAGGTGCAGAGCAACTTTTTAGTGATACCCATACTAATTTCAAAAGCCTGCAAGTGACTTAGTTGTTCAATTATTATTTTAAAAAAAACAAAATTATGCTTTTTAAGACTTGGCACTCAAATCAATACACAGAAGGAAGAAACAATTCCTATGTGCAGTCTTAATAAAAAAAGAGGTTGACAGAATATTATTTCTTACTTCATTCTCTATTGGTAGCACACAGTCTGCATGTTCATTAAGCTCCTTCATAGCCAGAACACTGTTATATGGAGAAGTAATAACATCATCTTCACCAGAGGGATAAACTGAAGTAACAAATCTATATACTTCTGGGAATTCATCCTCAAGCAAATTTAGTACAAAAGTTCCAAGACCAGATCCTGTCCCTAATTATGAATGAAGACAGAATGAGAGAAGACAAAAGGTTCCCCATGTTATCATAAGCCTTACGTCTCATATGTTGGAAACATACAACTTCTTAATTATATATATTAATGAACATTTTCTGAAGCATTTGGCTGACAGTGGAGGTTACTCAGATGTAAATTAAGGCAGGAAGATTTTTCCCAGACAGGAAAATAATTAAGTGATAGAAGTATTTCCCATAGTATACCAGACAGGATGAAGTATACAATCTCAAAAATTTCTGCAAACCAAGAAGTCCTATTACAAGTAAACAACATTTTTCTGACCTAGTATTTTTATTTCTTATTTTAAAATCTTTAATTTGAACTTTGAAATAAAACATTTGTTTAAAAACATTGAACTGCCCCAAACAATTATTTGCTTTCCTTTTGGGGTTTTATCAATTTTTCTCATTCTCCAGTCAAAAACAGAATAACCCCTTTCCTCCAGCAAACACACTTTTTTCCTCGCTAGCACTAAGCGCATAGCACTGAGTTCAAATCTGAGAACTGAACTGTGTTTTTTCTGTCATGGACAGCTAGCATTCTCAGCAGCAGACAATGTCATCTATGAACAAGACAGCAATTTTCTGCAATAATGGAAACAATATCTGCAGGGTCTCTCAAATTAAGCAAATGACCAGAAAAAAAGCCCTTGACAAAGCTCTTGCTTCATATTTAGAGCTATTTTCTGTGTCTTTTTCCACACCATAAACAGTTATAATACACGCTCCCCCCACTTTTCTGGGGGAGGAAGGCTTAGCGGCAATACAGTAATGACAAAATTGTCACTGCAAGGGATTCTCCCTTCTGATTTATTAACAAAGTAGCTACATTGGATTCAAGAGAATTATGTGAAAGGAAAATAGAAGACCAAAGTTTTTCTAAGTTAAGCAACATTAGAAGTCTTCTTCAAAGCCTTTCAAAGAACTCTTTCCCCACAATCAAAAATGACTTGATTACAACAATGATGTCAGTGTTCTGAGGCCACTGTCCCTTCTTCTGATCAGCAATACCTCAGTGTTTCCTTGTATTTGGTACCTGTCTTGATCCAGCCACTGCTTCATACTTAAAATTTTAGCTGTATTTTTGTTATGGGTAGCACTTACCTTAGTTCACGATTAGGGGTCCTCAGTGCTTTAACAAAACAAACAATACATAATTACAGGTCCACTTACTTGGACTGTGTTAAATTTTTTATTCTGCATTCTTAATGTTGTAGATTATTACATTGATCTTTTCAAGATCCAGGTTTTTCTTTTTCACCTGTGCCTGGTGCAATCATAGTAACCATAAAAAAAATTACTTACCACCTCCCATAGAATGAATTATAAAAAAACACTGTAGACAGTCACAGTGTTCCACGGCTTTCCTCAGCTTTTCCACAATGTTTTCACGGTACTGATAGCCATATAGCTTATGACCTACAGCCCTGAAGATATGAAAAGTACTTTAAAAAAAAAAAAAATCCAACAATCAGTCTTTCAGTTTCTTATTTTAACTCCTCCTATTTGACATTTTAGAGTTCAGAGTATAGAGCTGGTTGCAACCCCTAATTTGTGAGAGTTGCTAAGCTGTGACTACATCGTGTCAACAAGGCAGTCAGGCTATGGTTTTAATTTTGAGGATGCAAACAGCACTAAGTTTGCAGCTTTGGAGTGTGCACTATTATTTTGTGCTGATAAGGAAATAAACTCCCACTTTGGACAATCAAATTGTAATTATGAAATGAAAGTTGTACACACCTTAACAATAAGGATATCCCTATGTAATATGTGTACTGATCTTCATTTGAGTACTGTGTGGGTCAGTTGATACCAGTAATAAAAAAAAAAAAACCCAAACAGCTCATTTTCAACACACTTGCCTGCTAGATGATGAAGTTATATGATGCTTTATTCCCTGTATTGCACTCTCAGTACATTTGCTGATGATTTGCTTTCCAGACTGTAGTGCACTGAATATTATTAGAAGCGCATTAAGGTCTCGGTGAAAATTTGGAATTCATTATGTTAATCAGTCTTTTCCTGAACTTCTCTTTTAGGTAATGTGGTTTATATGCACAAAGCCAGACTCCATGGTGCTTAGAAATCAGAACTGCATTTGTTCATATATCTCATTTCCACACTAGTTGCACAGTCTCAAACTAGATTATGGCTTCGACTGAGCAATAGAAGCAGCTGAATACTAAAGAAACAAAAATAAAAAGCATGCTCTTTTGAAAAAGAAAATCAAAAAAGAGGAAGAAAAAATAGTCAAAATGATATATCAGCAGAATTATCCTTCTGCAAAAGGCTTTTCAAAGCCCTCCTCCAGGCAACAGTGACTCCAAAGTTTACTGGTAATATGCTGCAGCTCCCCAGGTGCAGCAGAACGAACCAGAAAACTACTGTTATCATTTCCCTTTTCAAATGCCATCTAATTAGTTGCTAAGAAATGCTTTCTGAAGAGGTTCTCACCAGTTGTTTCCCGAACCAGAAACATCTGTGATAAGCTGCTTGCTATCAAACACATCCCTCAATGGTCCCTGCAGAATTTCATTTACCACACCCTCCTCCATGTCAATCAACAGTGCCTTTGAGAAAGGAAAGAATTAAAATTCAGTCAGTAAGCAAACCACTCTTCAAAATAATCACACAAAGAAATATAAAATTATTTACAATATAAAAGGTATGTTGTTTCTACTGTGCTCCAGAGAAACTTTTATTCAGTTGTTGACTAGGAGACCGACTAGATTCACCTTGGCTGATTTGCTAGAAGTCATTCAATAGGACACTGTTTCAGATAACACAATTTTGTTAAAATTTTATAATATTTTGCCCCAAAACTTAGGACTACAGAAATTAAAGCATTTTTAATGTTTCAAGTTTTCTTGATTCTTAATCACTTAAAGTGGCTCAAAGAAACCCACTTCTTAGAAAATTCAAATAAAAACTTGGTTGGTAATATCTGCAATCATGTTATTAAAATTATAATTTAAATTACTCAACAAGACTGGCAGCAAACTGCATTACTCCACTGAACTATAAAAGTTACTATTAGAAATTTTACTATTCAAAGCAGTATTTAAAAACATGCAATTATAAGGACCTTATGAAAATTCCTACACAGCTGGACATAAATATGCAATATAAAAGAATGACCGTTATAGATTGCCTTACTCTTGCTTTTAAAGAGCAGATTTTTCCTTTGTAAATATCAGGACCATCACCACCACTTCTGGAAAAAAAAAAAAAAAAAGAAAACATCCAAGCTCAGAATCATAACAGAAAATAAGGCAATATTCCCTCCTTCATCTTTTGTGTTCAGAGGACTGTTACAATGTAAACAAACAGAAACACCCTGAACATGCTGCTAAGGAAGACCTCATAATTCCCTAAAGTAATGCAATTACAGGACACAATCTCAATCAGAAATATTGTAAGCAGTACTTCAGGAAGCTGAAAAGATAAGCATTGAAAGTTTACGCTCAGATACACTCTCTGCTCTGTGGTAATTCTACAAGCATTGCCAAAACTTGAAAGGATTATCTTTTATCCACCACGCAGTATGTCTGCCTCATATAATGGAACACAGTGCACCATATAGTACCACTAGCTTTTCAATGGGGGTAGTACAGCACTGTGCTACTGCTGAAGGTGTGAAAGCAGTATAACTGCACTAGCACAGTTATTTTTATGTATTATTATATATTAATATATATTATTAATATATTATTAATTATATTATCAATCTATTATATATTATTTATTTATGTATTATTAATAACACATATTATATAGTATTATTTAGCACAGACTTATTTTGCCATTAATATTTACCAGTTCAGAAATCATGCTGGGCTGACATAGACTAATTTTCTTTTCTTCCAGGATTGGTTGTACTGAGCCAACCTAGGGGACTATGCATTGTGTACAATCACATTTTTTCCACAATGAATGCTGGTGCTTCTGCACCCAAAGGATGAGATACTCCGGTCTGGCCAAACTATATTCAACACAGTGGAAAAAAGGCAGGGATATTGGAAGATGGATCTAATTTTCCCCTCAATTATTTACCTAATTTGGGGGCTGGTAAAGCCTAAATTTAAAGTATCTCTTAAGACTATTCTACATTCAACGACAATAATATTCCAAAAACATAAGCTGAAATTCCCTACAGCACCAAGTGTTCTGACCACGCTCAGTCCCATCAGGAACGAGGGGAAGAGAGTATGGGGCTGCACTGGATTCCTCAAGGATCTTCCACCCCCTCACTCAGAGAAGCTCTCCAGACACTTCTCATTAGCTGAGCAGCTCACAGCAGTCCTCCAGTACTCACGTGATTAATCTAGCCTACACAACTCCCTATATGAGCCCACTATAGCACCAGTAAATCCAGCTAGAGAAGTTCTATTTCTCTGCAGGGACTGACAAAACTCAAAGAGGAAAAAAAATCCCCCAAATCAACACTTCTTTCTCTTATTATTGTCTTTGTGGTCTGTCATGCCAGCCCATACTTTCAATTGCTGAAAAAAAATCCCTGTGTTCCCTAGAATCCCCTAGGATTTATTTATATGCATTTCTGCATATAAAACCATACATATGCATAAGCACATTTCCAATATTACACAGTTTAATAATCACCATAACAGAAAAAAGTCTGTCTGGTTCCGCCAGAGTGTTGTTCATAGCTGTTTCTGACAGGACAACCCACCTGGATTAATTATTTTGAAAAGTGGTATGGCATAGCATAGAAGACTGAAGTTTGCCACTTTCATGACATAGGGTTTTATGGCTGCAATGACCTGGGAGGTGAACTGGTTCTTTCTGATAAAACTAAAACAAAACCCACAGCAGTGACAAAAGGCCAAAACCTCACAGCCTGAGCAACAGAGTTTGAAATGACTCTCCCAAACTAAATTATGGTTCAAGGCTGCAGTTAAAAGTGGGAATCGTTTCAACAGGAAAATTAACAGCTCCTGGAAAGGATGAGATTTGAATAATCATTCTTCTGTTTCACAGGCAGGGGAATCTTCCTTGAAACTTCTACAGTATTCAGTGAAATAAGTCTTTCCTCTTTACAGAGAGAAAACAGATGTGAAAACAGATGTGCTCAACTGCTTTATTCTTGCAAACTGCAAGGATTTTTGTAACTGGATAGTAAGAGATGACCGAATGCTTTTAACGTATGAATTGGGTAACTTAAAAAAAAAAAATCACAGCCACCGCTCTTTGTTTAACAAACTAGTCAGATAAAAGGGATTTAAAAACTGATAGGACCTTTTCTGACTACCTTGTATACAATTCCTCTTACAACTCTTCAATAAATATTGCTAAGTCAGTATTCAGAGGGCTTGCAGCCTGATCACAATTCACAACAGCAAAAGCTGTCAGATCCTGACTGTCCATTTTTGGGACAGAAGGAAAGGAAAACAAACCCAAATACTTTCAACACCTTTAACTACTGAAGTAAGTATAGTTAAAATGAGAAGGTAAAGATAGTATTTTGAGGAGAATACAAAAAAGCAAAATCTTTTTCTAGCACAACCTAAATATGACCTGAAACAAAAACCCTGTAACTTAAGAGGAGATAGTAGAATTGTTGATTTACTGTGTTAAACTCATGAGCTGCTTGATAAGACTTACCTTGTATCTACGTTCCTGAAAAAACTGCTTAATGCTTCATCATAAATTCCTTTCTGAAAGGAAACAACATGACATAAGATGGTGTGCAACGTCAGAAATTCTCAGTGCTTTCCCATAGAATAATTTAAGTTGGAAGGGACCTCTGAAGGTCACCTGTCAAACCTCCCCACTCAAACCAGAGTGAACGTCTATGTTGAATCCAACTAGCTCTAGTCAGCACTAAAAAGAACATTTCGTTGAAGCATAAGCTTGATATTAAAAACTGACAGGAGGATGTAACTAGGAAATTAATTTTGCAGCACAAGATTAAACAACTGCTCTTCCTTCATTTCTAAAGATTTAGGATTTTACTGAAGATCCCAATGTAATTATTAAATTGAATGGCTGCTATTTAGGTGACTCAGTTCATCACTGATACAACACTCAGTTGTATCCATGCCCACGATACTAACGTCCATGAAGTTTTGTGAAAAGGAAAGCACATCACTCTGTATCAATGATTCCTAAAAGCCCTGCTGAGGGGTGGCATGGAAATTACTTACCCCACCATAAAGCTAAAGAGACCTGGCAAGTTTAAATACTTTAACATTATTATTTTACAGACTGCTTACCATATTCCTAAAGACCTGATGAAGCAGAATTTGGAAGTCACTGTTCACAACACTAAAACCAAGAGACACTCTGTATACACATGAACTTCATCCATTGCCTTTTTACAGCCGCTTCCAAAGAAGGCATTGAGAAGGACTGCTCATCATTATCTGTTAACATACGGTACTCACCAGGAAATAATATCTTTATAGTCATGGCAAGAGAAGCACATTTTTGTTCATCACAATCCTATGCCCTCTTTACGCTGCTATTTTGGTCAGCACAACTGTACAGTAAGTCACTGCACGGCATGCGCTAGCATGGAAAAGAAAGGTGGGCTTTGGTGGGCTACTTTTTTGCTTTACTGCTAGTGGCAAAGAACCTGCACTGAAGAACTCTCTCTTCTCACCAATTGCCTCAAACCTGGTAACGCCTGCCTGTAGGGAGACACCCTGGGCTTTTCAAGGTGGAAAGGCTTGAGAAAGCGGATCTGAATTAGAGATGAATAGTTAAAGGGCATAAAAACCTGGAAATACTTTTGTTTGTAGTGAAGTGGCCTTAATGTAATCAAATAAACACAGTGCTTTGCAGTCACGGGAAAGAACACGGAACGAAGCGAGGGCCACTGTGGCCTCCCCGTGGCGAGTGCAGAAGGCGGCTCGCCCCACCCGCCGCCCCGCTCCCCTCAGCCAGCAACGGCCGGAGGCGAGGCGTGAAGCGGCGCCGTTACCTTGTTGACGGCGGCGTGCTCCCGCAGCGCCAGGTCCCAGAAGCGGCAGCCCACCTGGTTCCCGCACTGGCCCACTGCAAAGGGGAGAGACACGGGTCAGGCGGGGGGGAGGGGGAGGCGGGGAGGGCTCTGGGCGCCGCGGCCCCTTACCCTGCACCACCACCGACTGGGTCATGGCGGGGCGGCCGGCGCCAGCCTCCTCTTTCGAACTCGGCGCCCGGAAGCCGCGCCCCCTCACCGGCCGCGGCGGAGCGGGGGGACGTTGCGGCGGGCGGGCCCTTCCAACGGCGCGGCCTCCTTCCCCCCGCCCGCCTTCCCCTCGCGGTGGAACATCCCATCCGTTGGTTTAGCTGCGGGCGCTCGCCGCCTGCCCGTCGCGAGTGGAACATTCCATTGGGCGGGGGGTGTGTGTGTGTGCGCCTCGCCTGCAGCGTGGCGGGTGTGTGGGCTGGCCTGAGGTCGGCGGGTCTCGACGGCCGCCAGTCCGAGGGAGAGGCGTTTGGGTGTTGATCCGGATAGCCGCGACTGCTTCTATAAGATCCAAAGTTTGGTGTAAGAATAAGCGTGCACTGAGAGCAGCTGAGGGAGTAGCAAGGTGTCTGCTCGCCTGTTTGGCAGTATGGGAATAGTGGACATGCTGAGGTACTGAGAAACTCGGTGTAGTCTTGAGGGTGAACCTGTCAGGGTCTACAGGTCTCTGCTAAAGCCCAAATACAGGAGACATGGGAAAGACCTAAAATGGAGTCTTTCTATGGGAGAACAGAAATATTCCCATACAATACAGTTCATTACCTTTTATGGCTAAAAATGTGTGATAAGAGGTATTTTATTTTCCCTGAATACATTATTCAGAGCGATGGTGTGAAATGTGCCAAATGATATGAAAATAAAAATTAAGTGGTCATGTGGAAATGCTGTCATGATGTACCCTCCCATCGGGCTTGCAAATTATGTTTTTCTTTAAGCTCTGTTTCATATTTCTTGTGCCAGTAATTGTCCACAGTGCAATTAGCAGGTGCTTTTGCCTATGTGTTGATCATAGCAACTTTGGGACTAAAAATGAGAGACGAGAAATGTAGAGATGCTATTGTCTCAGCATGGTAAGACTGGTCCACAGCATAGCTACGCTGCAAAATGATGTAAAGGACGTCTGATACGCACAGCAGTTGCTTGCAGAGAGCTCTCTTGCGACACGGGTGGCATTTCTGCTTCCTGTGGGAGAACAAAAGTACTTCCAGGCAACCCAGTTCATTAGGTTTTATGGCTAAATCTATCCAACAAGATATGCTTTTTCCAAATATATTATTTATAGTGCTGGTGTGCAAACAAAATTTGCTAAATGAAATTCTTAATAGAAATCTGAAGTTCAGTGTGTCTTAATCCTTTATTTGCTCTGGAGAAACCATAGCGCTGACTCCTGGACATGACCTAGCATCCTGTAGATATCAATTATAAGTCCCCAGGAAAATAAAGTTATACTAAATGACTATTTTAAAAGTCTTTCCTGGAAAGATTAACTATGTATGGCAGCAAATACAAAAATAGTAATGCATTATATATAAGAAATACATATCAAGACTAATTTTTTAAAACTTAATTGAAAGAGAAGAATCAATCTACTGGAAATCCATATTGTTCTTAAGCAAAAGTAATGAGTGGCCCAAGCTTATGGAAGTTTCACATTTGAAGTTGCAAAGGACCAATGGCTTCCGTGTTATAGGCAAGTGGAAAGTTTAGCATGAATAGAGTAATACTGCCTCAAACACTTCTTTTATAAACTAATCACCAGTGTAAAACTACAGGAATATTAATCAGGAAAGTAGCTAGACCTTCTCATCTCTCTTTGGACAGACTAGATGTAACGTATAGCTTAATTTTGTTCCCTGTGGTTTCCTGAACTGGGCCGAACCTGTAGGACGTGGTCTGTTCTAGCTCCTAGATGTGAAACTGTTTCTATACTTGTGTACCGTCATGTCCTTAAAGACTTCCCTTCATGTGTCTTTTTGTCCTTACTTAGGCTGAAAGCAGTGCAACATTGCTTGTAAGCATTCTAAAGCTTAATTTAAAGTCTACAGAAATCTCTTAATATTACTGTATCTGGCTTGCTTTCTTCTTGTGTAGTTAGCTACGCTTTCTCCTTGTTCTTTCAGTTAGCTGTAGTTTTTGTGTTCTGTGTCCCATCAAGATTCGGCTTAATGGGATTTGCTCCATTGAACATGAGATTGCAGCAAGAAACCCTGTGCTTTGGCTTCCAATGTGCTATTAAGAGGTCTGTGATGGCAAATGTGAAATGATTATTCTCACTGAGCTTGGAAACACTGTGAATCAGAGATGCCATTGAGTTTCATATTCATGTGGGAATATTTTTTAGCTTCCAAAGGAGGTCCAAGGGCAGGAAGTGGATGTGTAATAACCAGTTTGGCTTGATGCATGTGCTCAGAGGTTTAATGAAACAGGCAGCTCAACTATGTGAAAGAAATAATCACACACTGACTTTCTGTTTCTTTGTAGATGAAGCTGTACTTCATCTACCATAGTATAAATGCATGAATCTAGTCAGGTCCCCTGAGAGACTTTTTGTCTATGTTAATTATTTAATCAACAGTCTTATGCTAATGTGTGTTTCTTACCCTTATTTTCTCAGTAACTTTTTGTTGTTGATGTTATACAGTAATAGCATTCCACAGATTTGGAACATGAATTGAATAATTGAATTGTAGGAATAACTTACTGTGTTATTGAGAGGAAATGAGTTGACATTGACCACTATGAATCTGTGAATAACCCTTAAATCCGAACCACAAGAAGAGCCAAATGTACATCACAACTTAAATATATGTGCTATGCTTTCAGCATCTTTTTAATGACAGTCATTTGACTATTTAGGCCACGTGTTGCTGTAGGGAGAATACACTGGAATTTGAACTAATGTTATTCTTTTATTTATATTAGGGCTTAGTTCACATATGAAGGTTTGGGCTTTATTTTTTTTTTTTACTTAGAATGGCTGGCTTTTGAGGAGTTAATGTCAGACTTGTAACCTTTCATCTTTCATTTTCGTTTTCAAGCTATTGTCCATACTCTTGATCCTTGAGGAGGAGGAAAGGTTAATAAGGCCCTTTAACTATGGGAGATCTCTACAGATCTTCAGAAATGAGAGATAAAGGAGCCGGAGATCCTAATTCAATACTCTATTTTGAAGCAGTTTGTCGAAAATTTCAACTTAAAATTGCATTCTTTCTTCTATAGCCATGCAAATGTCAAATTTCACAATATTCCATGATATAATAACAGTGTAGTTGTAGCCCTGATTTAGATAATGACTATAACAACACTTATTAAAACCTTGAAGGTAGCAGAGAAAAGGTATAATCTCCTTAGGGTCAGTGCTCATTTTTTTTTTTTTCTAGGCTTTCTGGAGAATTGAGATAGTTATATTCATATTGAAAATGCTAATGGACAATCTGACAGTGTACCTCAGAACTAGGAGGTTTTTGCCAAATCTTTGTAGATGAAGGGTTTTATACTTCGGAGCTACAAGTTTTAAGATAGATACAGAAGACAAATTGAATTCTGGGAAGATTTCTGCTTAGGTAGTTGCCTTCTCTTAAACACCAGGAGCTTTGAAATGAATGCAGAGGTGTTTGTAATGTAATGCATCACATGCAGACTTTCTCTGGTGCATTTCGAATGGTAATTTCAAGGTACATATGGATGTTGGGGGCAGGGAAATTTGCATTATTCTTTGCTCTCTCCCAAGTCTGCAAGTATCCTCTGGTTTATAGTATTTTTCTTTGGAAATCCTGTTCTGCAGAGGGAAAACCTGCAGAGGCCTAGAAAGGAGAATTGAGGAAGATATATCCTCCACAAATACTGCTGTGTTTGATTAGCTGGTGATATAGTAAAGAGAAGTAAATTGAATGGTAGCAGTTTATGAATTTTAATGTGTTTTTTATTCACGTACTGCTTTATGGTATTTTTAGTTTTCCATATATAAAGTATGCGAAGGACTGATTAATCAGAAAAGTCATTCTTAAATGTAAATCTGCTGAACAAAAACAAATCTCATTGCAGCAAAAATGTCTAAGAAAAATATTGTTTATTCACAGAGCATAGATGTGGATATGAGAAAATATGCTTTAGTTTGAAATAGGTGTAAGATGGAAAGACGTTCTGAGTATGTGTGTACCAGTTAACGTACAATGCTACGCTTAATACCAGCATTCACTAAACTGTGATGCTCTTAGGGGGCACAAGCATATGCTATTCCTAGCTATCTCTGCTTAGCAGCTGCAGACAACCTTGAAAGGAATTTCAGTAATCCTTGTAACGAACCTATCTAAGCAGGGAATCCACTGTTCTTTTCTCTCCAGCAATGGGGTCCTGGAGACCAGGGCCTGAGGAAGCTTAGCTCAAGTTGCGGTGTCATGAGATTGATTGAGCCAATCTGACAACTCACTGCTGCTGGAAGGAAAGAGACTTCCTTTTTTACCCCTGCTTCCAGCTGCACAGCCCTGACACCATGCATGGCCTCTGGTACCCACTGGGAAACCAGCTCACTGATCTGAGGACATTCCTCCTCACCCCCAATAATAAAAAAATTCCCAAACCAAAAGCCCTACGTGTTTTCTGTTCAGAGACTGGTTAGTAGCTGGGAGCAGGAAAGAGTTGAGCTGGCATACTGGTTTTGGTATCTGAGACAAAGATGACATTTGAAGGCAACTGGATTTGGGGACCTGTGATGTGCTTGATTCAGGGAGACTGCAGGGGGGTATTCTTCCTGATTGCCTCTGAACTGCGAACAGTGGGCTATACAGTTAGGAAAAGAGGGAGCTCTATACCACTCCCAGAAGCCTCCCTATGTGGTCGGGAAGAGCATCAGTCCTGGGAGCATATTGCCTGAGAGTTGCAGGGAACAAGATGGGAGATGCGTCCAGGAGAAGGCAGAACAGGCATTGGGCTGACAGCATGAGCAGAGCTTGCAAGGCTGGTGGAAGGAGAAGCAGCGGCTGCTGGAGCCACGCTATCTTCTCTCATCCACTCACCACCCAACACTGGACTCTAGAGACAAGTGGAGAGGCAGTAATGGGATCCCAGCTGCCAGAGAGTCCCTATGCCAGTCTGTCCACAGCTTGCAGCTCTTTACCCAGAGTGAGCCAAGGCCACTTCAGTCTGTTAAAACCCTTTTCCTACTGAGACAATAGTAGGGAAGCTACTGATTAGTGCTGACACATGTATCTTATTCTGGTGGTTCCTCCAGCTGTCCATAGATTCAAGATCTTTGGATTCCAGTTGTCACTTGTGTGTTTTCCAGATGAGTTCCTATTAATTTATAGTCTGGAGGATGTTGTCCTTTCCTGCTTTGCAGCTGGTCATGCTTTGAGTTGGTTCCAACAATAATGTGCCCAGCAATCATAAAACTTTCTGTCAACAGTAGTTTATTCTTTAAAGAAAAGAAACCTAAATGGCTTTGATGCCTTGTAGATTATCACTGAAGAGATTGAGTTTTGCAAGTGACTTGTGTCTGTTTGATGTTCAAGCCTACTGTGAGCTAAAGCCTAGTATTAACTTCCATCTACCTTCTATGGTTTTAACATAGCTCAGATTTGCGGCCCTTCGCCTTCTGTTTACATCTTCGTATTTCACCCCCAGTTCCTCTGCAGCAGCCTATCTTCCGGGATACATTCCACAGGAACATGTTCCTAGTTTGAGGCTTACTGCTGTAAACTGAAGTCCTGCAGCAGTCTCACAAGGAAGCGATGATTTGATATAATAAGGGATTTGCCTGAAACTGTGACTATGATTCTGCTTTCTCTGCTTTGTGTTTACTTGTGTTATATTAGTGCAAATGAGATCACAGTCAGATTGTGGATTTAGTGCTCTGTTTGTACGTGAGTGCATTTAAAAATTTAGGGAAAAAACATGACATTTTGAATTTCCTCTCTTCTTTCCCTTCCTATGTAAGGCAAGTATTGCTCTAAAATTACCTAGTTTAGGTAAGTGATCACTTATATAAAGTGTCTATCTTAAAAGATTTACATCCTGTCTTCACATTGTGCTGGAACATATCCGTGAAGTCTAGAAGTGGAATAAAAATTTTAGTTTTTCATTGTTTGTAAGCTTACATAATTGGTATGATCTCTGCCTCCCATTTTAATTGAGGAATATATAAATGAGTTGAATGGAAAATAAAAAAAAAAAAAAGAAGTCCTTGAACACAATTATTTGCGATGTAAGTCTATTATCTAGCTTTATTCTTTAATGTGCATTAGCAGATCTTTTCCTGTGAAACAAAGGGTGACCTAAGGTATGGAATGAAATGATGTAGAGGATCTATCTTGAAAGTAACATATTTAATATAATTTTAATTTCTTTTATAATCTCACATTTTCATATAACAGACTGGCCACACATACACTATAACAAATGGTAAAGCTCACTCTTGTGGTATAGTAAGAGAAGTGCAGAAGCAACAGCCCTTTATTCTTCAGTGATTTTTGTTTGCACATAAACATTAGAAGGGACCCTTAAACATACTGCTTTCTGTAGATGGATCCTTGATATTTTCATTCTTCTCTCAATGAACGTGGTTTCTACTGTTCTGTTTTTCTTTCTGTGGTCTAAGGAACTTTAGAGGATTGATGCAGTGCACTATCAGGCTGCTGGACATGTGTTGATGCTTACAGCACCACTAACCAAAGCTGCTTTACTAAAACTCACAGGTTTTTCATCAATCATGAAGTTACGAATGCAGCCAATGAAGGAGTTGCGTGTAGTCAGGCTAGATGTTAGCAGAGACTCTGGAAGAAGCAGATTTAAAAAAAAAAAAAAAAACGAAAAAAAAACCAAAACAAGAATTAGAGTTCATGATGACCAAAATAATCACTTTGGTGGCAGAATCTTTTCTATTTGTTACTAACTGCAGCTCTGCTGAATCTTCTGTGGGTCTTTTAAAATATCTGGCCTACTGCCAGTGTCCTAGAGGCCATTAGACTAGGTTTGGGGAGTTATCTACATTTATGTAAAACTCTTGATACTACATAATCAATAGAGGCCCAATCTTGCATTTTTTGACAACTGCATTTTCTTTTAAGTAACAGAGTAGATGAATCCCAGCGTGTGTGTTTGTAATTTCTTTTAACATTACATGTATTGTCATCTGTGTCCGATTTGTTAGTTTGCATTTAGTTTACTATATGTACATGGTATTAGTTAGTATTATATCTTGTTTGTTGTCGTGAAGTTCATTGTAAGATTTTCCTGTGCCAGGGTGATAATAGCATTGTAGAGCCAATGTATGGCATTGCTTTAACATTCTATAATTAATGTAGAAATAGAAGGCTCTATTATGAAGCAGAACAGCTTTTGCAATTACCACTTTATATTACCTCTCTGGGAAGAGTTCTGTCCTAATAAAATTCCAGTTTGGATTTAAAGAGGGAACAGGCATCTGCACATAGATTTTATTATTCCCTTTAGGCTCATTTTTCCTCCTGGTAACGTGGGATGGATGAGAACATCACACACTCAAGCCACTAATCCAAGATAAGCAATATAATAAATTTTGTAGTTGGAGCTGTTCATGATTGACATGCAAGGCACATAGAAACAATGCTGCATGTTTTCAATGAGAAATGTACAGGAGATTACTTAGAAATTGAATCACGTAGTGTTGATTACAGTTTGTATATGAACTCCAACAGAGTAGCTCTGTCTGTTGAATAAGGGAAGTAAATGTAGTAATCTTGGCCCACACTACACAGATGGTCTGTGAGTCACAAATTCACATTAGCAGACATCTGTGCAAGAGAAATCACTAGTCAGAAAAAGAATCTTCAAGTTTTGTCTTGTGTTCAAAGATGCCATTGCTTGAAGAAGAAGAAAGAAGCCTACCAGCAACAAAACTTTGAGACTCCAGTTACAGTGACAGTGAGTTTCCAATCCCATAAATAAATCAATCAATCACTTCTTAAGAAAACAGTAAGCCCGTACTGGAAAGTAAAGTGGAAAAAAAGCAATTTTTTTTTTCTAGCTAGCTGACTTCTCTGCTGAGTCCGTACCTGACCCTCCAGCAACTGTGAATGTTTTAATTTCAATGAAGCAGCACTTTTGTCTTTGAAAACTTGAGGCAGAACGTTTCTGATCAGCTCTTGAGCCTTTGAATTTTACCAGCTTGTTCACATGAGGTATGTTTTGTTCTTTTTTGAAATGAAAACTAGGTCTCTATGCTTTCTCTGGAAACGGTATCGAAATTTGAGAACAATGTACCACAAAGCTGCCAAAAACTTACCTGGTACACCTCCAATAAACACTGGCTCCCTGTGGTCAGTTGCCTTTGGATTTAGTGGCCCCACCACATGGTTGACTTCAGAGTCTACATCCAGCTGCACCACATTAGCATCTCTAATAACTGAAAGGAGAAGGAACAGGGGTCAAGGAGATTGTAAGAAGTAGCATGTGAGTTTTCTACGACAGACAGGAGTTATCTGTTTGATCTGAGTAGTTTGATTTAGTGTTTGCTAGATGGGCTGTGAGCCATCAGTGACACTACGTGGGCAGATTCTGGCATAGAGCAGAGCCAATGGAAGATACAGTGTGGGAGCAAGGATGCTTTTGAGTGGGGCTCTTGGTTGCTGGCAGTTGTGTCTAGGCTGAAGGGTATGAGCACACAATGGTGTCTGGCTTAGAAAAACTGTGTGCCAAGTCATTCTAAATAGGGGATGTACTAGTATGCAGTGAGGTTTCCTCCTTGCGTGTGTGCCTGGGTTTCCTTCAGAAGGAAACCAGAATGTATGCGGAAAGGGTGCACACTCGGATCTCTTCTGGATGTGACGCTGGGAGACATCCCAAGTGAGCATCTAGACAGGAAGGTAAGGGAGTTCAAAGTACCTGAGTTTTAGAAGTACTTTTTGACTTTCAAACCCAGGAAAGAAGGCTGGCTGGTACAGAGGCAAAATCCTGACTGTAGACATCTCTGTGTGTGAGGCAGGGGCTCCCCAGATCTGTCCTGTTATTTGATCTTTAAGGGCAGCATATACTTGTGCCTACTACATTCTACCAACTTATTTAACCTCTAATTGGGAAAAGAAGAATATTATCTGGTAGATGACTTAGGAAAGGTTGCCAGTATTTCAGCTAGGCTGTCTTGTGTTCTTTGAACAGGAAGCTTCCATCTTTGCTTGTTCTTCGTAGGAACTTGTGCTTGTCCTCCCAGGAACCTCTACAGTTGCTATATCTAAGGAACGAATACAACTGTGTCTTTCACACAAACTTGTGTCTTGACAGATGAAAAGGAAGAGCTGAAAATATGACCCCATTCCCAGTGCACTAGTGCATGGAGATGAATATCTGGGGAGGGAGAACTGGGCTCTGTCACCTCACTTAGGGGATGATCATGTTTTACTGACCTGCAATTCGGTGCCACCTGCCGTCGCAGAGACTCTGTTTCAGTGTCACTGAAGTTGAAAAATCCCTGATTCCATTATTCAGTTTCACAGTAACCTGGAGGAAAATAATGTAGTTGTCACTGTAAACCTCCTCATGTTCTTTTTTCTTCTGTTGTAACAATGCTGTATTCCTCACTCTAAACATGTCTAGTACGTAAGTGAAGGAAAAACATGGTTTCATGAAATTCTTTAGAACAAAGCACCTTTTTAATTCACAGATTTAGGTGGTTTTTTTTTTTTTTTTTAGATTCAATAGTTCTGAAACATTTCTGATTTGAACTCAAGGAAAAGGTCAAAGATTAAAAAATAACAACTAATTAACTCAAAATTTCTAGAGCTGCTACTCTATAATTTCCTGTGTGGTAAATTAGTGTTTAGAGGCATCAGATGATGTTTTGGCATCTTGCTAGCCACTTAATGAGGAAAACAGTCATGAAAAACCCAAGTATAAACAAACAGACAAGATGTAGGAAAGGAACAGATAGGGAACTTAAGAATGACTTTTAAGGTACTTGTTCCAGCTTACCAGCAAATCTCTGGCAGAGCTAGAAAGTGAACCTACTTCTGAATTTTGCACCTCTGCTTTAGTTATGTGGAAGTGTTACAGCAGCGGCAGAGCAGTGACATGTCCCTGTTCAGAGCACAAGATTCCCGGTGGTGATTGCTGGAGAACTCAGAACACTGAGTCCAGCCACTCAGGCTTTTCAAATGTCTAAATTGTCCCTGATAATGCTGACACCTTGTTGAGTGAAAAACGTTGCAAGGAAACAACTTATATTTAATTTTAGAGGATCTCTGTTTCAATGTAGTTGTAACAAAGAAATTTTAAAACTTTTTTTTTTCCACAAGGGCACCAGCAAACAAAAATGAAGTGATCCTCATGTTCTCTTTTATCCACCCTTGGACAAAATATATAGGAACGATTAAAGCAAATACAGAATCATGACAGAAAGTGACTCCTTAATAAATCACCCAGACGAGCTGTACTGATAGAGAGAGATGCATACATTTAAAAAATGAATTAAAGGTGCTGATTGTTCTTATTTGTCCAGCAAAAATGTCTTCACAAAACAGGTCTTTGGTAATGCATTCAAAGAGAGCAGATAGTTAATGGTAAAAAACACAGATGCTTACTAAGAAGGTAGCTGGCATACCTGTTGCAGTGACAAGCAGGGAAGAGCTGCTTTTCCAGGGTGAATTTTGTTTATAAATTGCATATGCATTATACAGGAGGTGAAGTTTGAAGCAGTGAGGCAGTATCTTTTGTTAGACCAGCTGATACAGTTGAAAAACCAGACAAGTTTCCGCATGTGTAAACCTTCCATCAGATCTTTACATAAGAAGTACTAGACTGGACCAGTTGTATACAGCTGCAACCTTTAAGTGTGGCATGATACACAGCAGTGCTTTAAGAATTTCTTTGTTAATTCACTGAGGACTGGCTACAGCTGTAAGAATAGGCTTTATCTTACCTAATCAGCTGTCAAAAGTTAGGTGGCTAACTGAAGCACCTGTTATTCTCTCTATACTCAACACAGAAAAATAGATTCTCTGAATGATAGATGTCTATATTAGACATCAGCTTTAGGACAGGATGAATCACCGTGTTAAACTGTCCACTCAGGCACTCTACAGTAGGTTCCTGTTCTTGTAAGAGAGGTGACAGCATGTTTCCTCAGGTGTTGCATTTCTAAATGAGGTACAGCCAGCCTCACTTAAATACTCTTCCACTTTGGTTGACAGTTAGATACTGGGTAGTGCATTGCAGCAGTTAAAGAATATCCACACTGCTTAGTCTCTTGACTATGCCCTGAGTTTCTTTTCTGCAAAAAGGAAAAAAAAAATTTCCCCTACTCTAAACCTTTGCTTGTTTTGTCCACTTAGACTGCAGCTTATTACAGTATGCGTGCAATTTGTAGCATGATGGGATCCAGATTTTAGCGATGAACATAATAAAAAAATAGCAACAGCAACAACTATGTGGTAAGTTCATTTCAAACCTCTCTCATTCAGCTGACAGCGTTACAAAAATCCAGAGGCTCTAGAAACCAGATCAACAGATAATCAGAAAATCAGAACTTTCCCTTTCCCTCACTCTCCCCATCACACACATATATGTTAAAGCAAGAAGAGACTGAGCACAGCTCAGACTTCTCTTTTAATGAACAAGAAATAAAAATTCATCAACAGTTACCTTACTTGTAACTGTTATACATTTTTAATGTGTGGATGAAAGAGCAGCACTGAAGAGTCAGTGCTCTTGCTTCTTTCCAACTGCTCATTAAATATTTATAGTTGGTATCAGTAAAGTGATCTGATTTTGTCTTAGGTGTCTGGGTTGCCTAATCTAAGCAGTTAATATATTTAAAAGAGAAATAAGAATCAATTAATGGTAAATTTGTAAGACAAAAGCTGCATATAGCAGAGCCAAAGTAGGTAGGAGAGGAACCAGTCAAATCGGTCGAGGAAATGTGACCTTCATTTTACCTGTCCATTTCTCATATGCATGTTCAAGTACTCTCCATTCACGCTGTGACCGTGCAGTAGAATTCCTGAGCTGCTTCGGGGACGTATTTCAAAAACAACTTCAAATTTCAGGCCTAAACTGAAGGATTCATCTGTGAGGGAAAAAGAATAGCATTCTTTTTGTACTGAGTTCGTGATGAAATTGTACATCTACTCAAAGCCAAAAGGGAAGTTCAAAGCCCCAGGGTAGAACTTATTCGTTCTGTCTTTAAAACTACTGGAACATGTGCCAGTACACATTAAGAGATGGCATGGTGTGCTGTCAATGACCCATTTCAACTTTTGTTTTGATTATGTTTGCTTGAAGTACTAATAATGGTTTCTTTATTTTTCTCATTATTTTTAAAAATGTATTTTTTTAAAAAATATTTCTTAGCAATGAAATGGACAGCAGAAAGTAAATTATCTGTATTTTTTGGCAGTTTCTTATTGTGCAATTTGCTAGACATTCAGCATACAGTGCGTGGGAGTTCACTTGAGCTTTGATGATTCAGTAGAAGAAACCCCCTTTTTCAATCTGGTGGCAGGCCAGGGAGCAAATTAGAAACACTGTCTAATTGTTCTTGGTGTTGCCAGAGAGTGGGGTTGTGCAGTTTCCTTTCCTGTTCAGATCAGAGCCTATGTATGTGACCAAAAAACCCTCATAAAACACTTCCTGGAACACAGAAGGCCTAAATGACAGAAAAGATGTGTTCTGTCATGCTGTTCATTATTAAGACATGCAGAAAGCCTTTCCTTAGGATTTTTGAATTACATGTTGTTTTATTAATTAAAAAACTAAGGGATGACCATTTCCTGGTATACTTGGTCCACATTGACTTCTATATGTCTGCAATAATTTTTACCATATAATCTGCTCCCTTGTGAAATTATTCTAATTATTTGAAATACATACAGATGTATTTTTGTAATGACTTGTTAAGTTTCATGGAGACATTGTGACCTGTCAACATCAGCTGCTTACCACAATGATCTGTATCTAATAATCCTTACAGCTCACAGCCTCAGAAATCACCACACCCTTTAGTGAAATATGCCATTCTGAAGCACAGTGAATACTATAGTCTTATTATGGGATACATTTGTTTAGTAGTGTATTACCAAGGACGACATATCCTCCTTCTGATGAAAAGTATGTTCCTGCTTCTGATGGGCCTTCAAAGCAAGGCGTTACACTAAATGTCTGCGAAGCTGAAGTAATTGATCTTCCATTGAGCTGTAAATTGCTGAGACAACCACTAAAACTGTAGACAGAGTTAATCTGAGGGGGGAAAAAAGCATGATTAGTAGATAAACTGCTTGTGGAAGGAAATAAACTTTTCTGTCGCTGTTTGTACTTGTTTATGAGCTGTAAGGCTGTGGTTGTCTGGTGCATCAGTTTTTAATTAAAAAACAATTTCCAGAGAAGAGAAGCAGGACAGATGCTTTTCATAGCCTCTCATGTCTCTCTGATGACTTGAAGGTAACTCCAGCTTGTATTGTTTCTCAAACAATCTGTACTGAACCATGAGAAACAAAGCACAACTAGAGCAAGGCAGCGTTATACATATCTCATACCTTCAAGGCAAGACAGGGGTCTACTTTTTCTGGGTAGTGTATCTGTTTGTTAGGCACATAACACTAAAGATCACCTTGAAGGACACTTGGTTATGTTCATTTTTGGTTTAACACTCCTTGCCATATACTTCAGTATCCAAGACTGAAGAATCCTGACTTCTAGGTACTGTCTTAAAATAGAGATACTAAGACAACAAATACCTGTGAAACTCATCTGTATCTCAGACCTTAGGGTGGAACTGATCTCACCTAACTTTACGTGTCTCCTCTAAGCTTGGATGTCACTAGGATTTCTCTGTTCCTCAGCGACCACTGGCTTTCCAGTTGCTGCTGCAAGTCTATGGAAGTCTAGCTCAGCTACTGCCAGTGCAGCCCTGTGGGAGCTTCGCTATCCACTTGAACTGAGCTGTCTGCTCCTCAGCATGCTGAGGATTCAAATCATAACATGCTTTTGCCTGAACTCACCCATACAGTCAGCTTTTGCATTAGCTGTACATAGAGGTATGGGATGATGTAATGGGTGTTTGCTTTACCTGGATATTTTTTACAGCTTTTCCTGGAGCTACACCCCCAATATAGAGTGGTTCAGTGACTTGCCAGGTATCAGCAATACCGATGAAAGGTTCTTCCAGTACTCGGAGACCATCAATTATCAAGCGACCAATATTTTTGCCTCTAATAAATATCACCTAGAAAGGGAGGAAAAAAATTTGGAAGATTACTTTCATCTGTTGAGGAAAGTGCAGTGGAAGAAGAAGTTTGAGAAGAAAAGCTTGTGAATGGTACTCCACAAGCCTATTTTATTAACTGCCAATAATCTTGCTGGACAACCCTCTTTTTTCACATTTATGCAAAGTCTAGATAGTAAAACTGCTGTCTTTCTTACATTTTGGTGTACAAGGCAGAGGTAATCAAGGTGTCACAAAGCCTACTGAGATCTGCCCATCTTGTATTTGCATATATGATTCATTGCTACAGTGCTATCACTGTTAGCATTTTCATGGTCTTCACAGGCTTTATGGTCTGTATTCATCCAGCCTGCTTTAAACGCTTAAGTGCCCAAGTTAGGAGCTTAGTAACGATAGACTTCCTCGGTAGTCAGTGAGGAGAGAGAGGTACCTACAGAGGGAAATTCACCTTGACTCCTAAAATTGTCTTTTTATTTTTGTAGACTACAGAGGGACCCTAAGACAGCCGTGCTCCCTGCTTAGGCACTTCAAAGAAATTTGCTGAACAGAATTATCCTAGTCCTTCCTTTCCTAGCTAACTTAACTCTTAATTATCTCATTGTTCTGCTTGTTTCTGTCACTTCTGTTCAGCTGTTAGTGTTGGGAATTGCTGAATTTTTATAGCTGACTCATTGTCCTGTCCCTCGTTAATGAGCTGATAAAATGCCGCATCAAAGATTTAAAAATATTGGCAGAAGTTTCTCAACATATAGGTGTGGTTATGAACACGTGAATGAAAACTCCCTGAGCTGTCACATCAGCAGCATCTACTGCAGCCTTGATGGCATGTGCCATCATAATGATTGCTTCCTTTTACTTACATTGTGCCAAAGGCCATCATTGTATTTCTCTTGGCTCTTAATCCTTATCTTCTGATGGCCAGCATTAAACATAAAAATGAGTCGGCCATGAGCAACAAAAAGTGCCATGAAGTTGGTCTCTTTTTGATCCGAGACATAGAAAATCATTCCATGAGATGAGTGAGTTTTCAGACTGATAGAGAACTGAGCTCTGGCAGATAAAAACACAATATTAAAATTAGAGCAGATATAATTGACTTAAATCAAACTGCAGGCAGAGGAAGACTGAGATTTTCCTCTCATCCAAAGGAATATACATCTCCTTTATGGAAGTGGTGTTTTCGAGAAACATTCCACACTGGTTTTTGGAGTAGAAGTCAAAGTTGGAGAAGAAGTTGCCTTGCAAGGAACTTGTTTTCAAAAATTAAAATTTCTGGAGTGAATAAAATCAGTACAGATCACCAATAGCTGACAGTATAGAATCATAGAATCATAGAATAGTTTGGGTTGGAAGGGACCTTTAAAGGTCATCTAGTCCAACTCCCTGCAGTGAGCAGGGATATCTTAGAATCCTAGAATTGTTTAGGTTGGAAAAGACCTTCAAGATCATCAAGTCCAACTGTTAACCTAGCACTGCCAGGTCCACCACTAAACCATGTCCCTAAACACCACATCTACACGTCTTTTAAATACCTTCAGGGATGGGGACTCAACCACTTCCCTGGGCAGTCTGTTCCAATGCTTGACAACCCCCTTTCGGTGAAGAAATTTTTCCCAATATCCAATCTAAACCTCCCCTGGCACAACTTGAGGCCATTTCCTCTCGTCCTATTGCTTGTTACTTGGGAGAAGAGACTGACCCCCACCTGGCTACAACCTCCTTTCAGGTAGTTGTAGAGAGCAATAAGGTCTCCCCTGAGTCTGCTTTTCTCCAGACTAAACAACCCCAGCTCCCTCAGCCGCTCCTCATAAGACTTGTGCTCTAGACCCTTCACCAGCTTCGTTGCCCTTCTTTGGACACGCAGCAATGTTGGGGGACCTTTTAACTGTGATGGCATGGAGCCCTGACAGTTCACAAATCTTTAATGTTATTCCAGACTCACTGCTAAGCATCTCCTTCCTTGTAGTTTCTTGTGAAGTCCAAGACAACATGGCAAGTTATACCATCTTGGTTTGACACTGTCAACAGTGAAGATTTCTTGAGTGACTGGTATTATTACTTTGGGTCTAAAAAATGGCAAAGCTGTACTGGTGTAGGACAGTGCCAGAACTGATTAGTCCTGCTTCTCATGTCAGGTGACTAGCCTAGCTTCCATTCTTCGTATGGCTTGAAGGATCTATACGTTCCCCGTTGCATGCGTGTGTACATTCCACACACACTTAGGCCCTTGCCAATATTGGTTGTTTTAAAACATCACAAGTAATTTTTTTTTTTTTTTTAAATGCACATTACAATGATGGAGCTGTAATAACAGTTGTAAAACAAATATGTCTTGTAGGGATGAAGAGACATATTAGAGTTTGGGTTTTTCTTCTTCATATGGGCACCATCAGGACTGCCCTAAGTAAAACACTACTGAATTAAAACAAATGTAATGCTTTTTTTATTTAAGTCAGGAAATAGCACTCTTCTTTTCTGAGTTAGTGGTCTGGTATGCTTCCAGGAAGTGCTGTGTTGTTGAATTTATAGTCTTTCATGGAAAGTATTAAACCAAAATCCTTTGTTGGTCATAACATACCATATGGCATATTCTGTGGGAGCCTGAGAATTAAATGTCCACAATATCTGGACTCATTATTAATTACTTGGCTTGAATTGGACATGGTTTTCATAGCTTTATGTCCTACTGCACTGTGTAGATTCCTAACCATTAAACAGCCGCCAAGGTCCACTCAACACATAACAGTTTCATTTCTTGGTGAACTATTGTGTCCTTTTCCAGCTCTGCTCTAATGCCATTGCTTCATGCATAAAAAGGCCAATGGTGCATTGCTTGTATAGAACTAACATCCTACAAATAGGCAAGAAGAAACATTTTGTTAATATACAATGCAGATGAAGACTCCACAAAAGGGATGTAACTGGAAACACATTCTATTTATTGCTCTTATTCAACTGAAACATCTAATATATCTGTCTCCTCCCCAATGTATTCAATTTTTATTTCTAAGGTCCCTTTACCTTTCACTGAAATCCTTTGGTATGTGATCAAATTCTTGCCGGCTGTTTGCTGTTCCTCCAAACTGATATGCATGTTCGGTTGCCTTGGGATTCATGGGCAAGTGGCACTGAGGGTCTCTTTGCATATTCACTTCTTGATACAATTTTTTGAGGCCAGTTGAAGGCTGTGAAATCTTGTCTTTATCTCTTCCCACCTTCATAGAAAGAGAATCATTAAGCAGAAATTTTAACTAAGATGGGACATAATAAAAATAGCAATATCCTTTGTATATAAGGTAGTAATATATTTTTTCCTTACAGAAATACCAGGAATGGTTCCAAGTCAAATTTTCTGTGAACTATAGATGCTGATTTAGGGCAGAAGAATGGATAAACAGAATGCTTGTGTAGCTAACATAACTACAATTCAATTCTTTTTCAGTTTTCCTAATTGAATCTTATCTTCTCTGCTTTTGATGATATCAGCTATACTATAGGCGTAAGAGGACATGCTTGGACTAAAAGTTCTGCATGCTGGAAGAGGGTTTTTTCTCATATTTATATTAATGCATGCTAATTGTACCCAGTAGAAAGAGCCATACAAAAGTAGCTGAGAGCAGAAGCAAGCTTCTTGCCTTTAGGATATAGAAGAAATCAAGAAGGCTTGTTTCTGCAGTACTTTTTTTGAAGATGTCACAAATTTTGTTTTACAGTTCTAGTAAGAGAGAATGATGCAAGCATAGGCCAGATAGATCAGGTCAGGGCAGTCATTTCCTTCATATATCTGAAATATTCTTCATGTGGTACATTTTGGATCCATGATTTGGAGAATTTCCAGTCATGACACAGTATATATCAACTTTGGAAAACTCTAGGGTGGTACTGAGGCAATTTGTAGCAAACCTTTTTATTACGGTTTCCTTTGGCTTTTGATGAGTTTTTTCCTTTCTTATGGAGAAGAGCAACCGGAGGAGATTCAACAGGGCATCCATACAAAGAAGTCTGAACTTTCTCAGAGTACTGCTGGAAATCTTCCACTTCAACCTCTCGATCCAACCTGTATTTCAAAGAGGGGATGACAAGAACAGCTTTTTTCCAAGTGTTGGAATTGTCTTCATAAAAATCACAACATTTTATACTTACAGTTTAAATGATGTTTGGATGGGCTTTTTTTCATTTTTGGATCATGGCTAAAAGTACAGATTTATCAGTCAATGTTTGGGTAATGTGGGCAGCCTGTACTATTCTGCCTGTTGTATCCCTGCTTGCGTGAACAGAGAGTCTCAATCTGCAGCATCAAATTCACTTTAAAATCTTCTATACAAGAACATTTCATGAAGCAATTAAGATCAACAAATTCTGACCATTTTCACATGACCAAACTCCTAACTTCCCCAGCTTCTGTGAGATGCTTTAATATAATTTTGTTTCAAAGGCAGAGCTGAAAGCTACAGAATATAAATGTAAATTACAGCTATGCATATTATACATTGCACCAGCAGCATTAGCAGGTGCAGTACTGAAAGCTGATTTACATCGAGTTATTCCCACTTTAACAATATCTTAACCTAGCAGGTCTGTTCCAACAGATTACATGGCAAATAAGGTAAGAACTTATTCACACATACTGTCCAGCCTCACAAAATGAGAGAGGGATTTTTATTGTGACAATAAATCAGTTCTCTTGAGCTACTATCTGAGCTGTCAGGCAGAAACTGCCACGTAAGGTGTTTGGGGGAATGCTGCACACCTAGTGAAGTAAGCGTTGCTTATGCAGCCAGTGAAGTTGGCTTGCTGCGTTCTGAGGGGAGAGCCGCCAAAATAAAACTTCTTGACGCTGTCCGGGCTTTTCCCTGCTCTGTCCTTCGCTGGGTTCTTCTTGCTTTGTTTCTTGTCATCAACAGTCAGCTCATATCTGCAAAGGCAAAGCATCCATTTTGTAGGCTAGTTTTGGAAATGTCAATGCCAGTGGTTACACAGCGTATTACATGCACCCAAAATGCTCCATGCTGTGTATACATCACTGAATGGCAGTGCTCAAAGTCATGAGAACACCTTCTCACTTCCAGCTTGCAACAAGTAGCAATGCAATTAACCCACTGGCAAAGTTGAGTCCAGAAGCCCATGGATTTTGTAATATCCTGGGGTTAATTGTGAAGTCCAAAAAAATACAGTTCACTCAGTGAAGACAGATAAACTAAGGGACTGCTAATAAATGGATGGAGCCAGCATTTCAGTAAAATAAGATCTAAGCACATGCTGATCCATCTTCTTTATGCCCCTATCCCTTTTTCCTTCTCTTTCATCACAGTACATTGAGTTTATACAATGTTTTTTACCTAATCTCATTTTGCAACACATTAATTGCTGCAGAAATCAGGAAGGATTCTATTGCTTTAGTAAGAAACTGAGTATAACTAAAGCATCAGACATTGATTTTTTTTGGCAAGTTCAGAATTCAGCACACTCAGGGAAACATGACAGTCCCCAATGCTATTCCAAGGCACCTTTTTGCACCTTCAGCTTTTCAAACTGTGTTTCTTGGATGTCAGAAGTCATAGGTACAAACCTCCATTTCCATCAGAAAACTGAGAATGACCTGGTTGTATCTGCATAGGCAAGATTCTTGAAGAAAGATGCTTTGATTATTTGATGTACTAAGAAAATTTTAAACAGAAAACAACAGTAAAACATACCAATAAAACAATACTTCCAAGTTTTTTAAGAAGCACAAAGAGAGACTTATTCCCTACTGCTGTATTTAGTCTTACATTTGTGTCTGTCAGTGCTAAAAGTATTTTGAACATGTTCCACTGTATATATCCCAAATAAATGCTTTTTGTGAAGATGCCTCAATTACTTCAGGGTCAATTTGGGATTGCCTTAACAAGTCAGAACAATCAATCCTGCTGAAAAATGGATCTCATCCTAGTCTTAAATTATATTAAACTGCTTTCATACCTGAGGACAAAAAAGGACTAAGCTTTTAGAAAAACTATTATTTTAGTTTTACTAAAAATTCCCAGCATCTCATGCTCAGGCCAAGCTGTCCAGTTTTCAATCACATAGATTTTTGGCTTTGTGTTTTTTTGACTGAATTGATCAGTTAAAAATATCACTTAAAAATCCTACTTAAACATAACTTTGAAAATGAATATTAAATGATAACATGCTTTACAAGAAATATTTGTATTCTAAAGGTAGGGAATAAAAGATGCTGGCAGCTTTACCTTTCTGGGGTGACAGAAGTAATGATGAAGTGGGTTTTTCCATCATTGTAATTTCGGTCTGGTGATTGAATTTTGGTTCCACTTGCATTTAAAACCACAGCACCTCTGTCCATAGAGATGGATAATACATCTGACTGAAATACAGACAAAAACATCTTCATCAGCAATTGTGACCCAGAAAAATTAAGTTCTGTGCATTTTCCTGTTGTATTTATTTTCCTTCCTGCTGTTTTCCCCATTTGTGCTTTATTTGCAGAAAGGTATACTGAGAAGCAAAACAGGAGTTGATCTCATTAGAATTGATATTCTTGCTGGTTTTTAAGGCTGAATTCTTGGAATTCTGCTGCTGATTATGTCTCATTTATCTGTCACATGAGCTCCTTCCATCTAGCATGAATGTATGATGTTTACATTTCATTTATGTTTCTGGTACGCCTCGTACTGTATAGAGTAGCTGTTACTGCAAGATTCCTGCTCTCATAAGACCAATACATTTTTTTTCTTTTCCTAATCCCATCTGATTAGACCCATTAAATCACTCAAAATTACCTGAGAGAGATGCTCTGCTGTCTGGGTCAGGCATACAGGATCTCACCGTGGCACACAGCAGGGATATCGTCTGTTCCATTAGAGCAAGCAGTGCCACTGCGCACTCCTAGGAATCATCCTGTCTCATTCTGTCAAGTGCTAAATAGCTGAACGTTCATTTAAGTAGGACACTTGGCACCTCATAGGGTTAGAGCTTTAGAGCTAAAACCAGACATGGTGTGTGTAAGGCCTCATTTATGCAAACGGTGTGGATAACTGACATGGTTACTGATTTCGATTTAAGGTAATACTCCAGGCTGTAAAATGTAAAAGTTCAGGAGTGGTTATTGGTGTCATACAGCCTTCCCTGCTGCACTGCTGATGATCTGCCAAGTATGGCAGAACAGACATTTGGGGGTGGTTGCAAATGTTCTGTCATCTGAGCTCACGCTCGCTGCAGATGTCAGTCTGAGCCTGCAGGATCTTGGAATCGCTCTGGCTCACACAACATTTTGGGAGTGCAAGTCCGTATTTCTGCCCATGTCACACCTCTGAGGGGGCATTTAGAGCACCCTGGCTTCCCATAGCTGCAAGGAACCATTCTCAAGCACAGCTTTTCCCAGTCAGACATGGAGGTGTAAGTACCATCTGGGAATACAGGCAGCTTTCTGACTGATTTCTGTCAACTCAGCAATGCTCAAAATACCATCCCACTAATTCAAACAAACTTTGTCTTTGCTTCTATGGGATTGTCTCTGGATGGAAAATGTCAGGCCCTTAATATTATTTGTACTTCGGTAGCACCTACAGGTCCAAATAGGGATTGCAGTGCTGCTGAGCACAGCAGGATCCACTGTGCATTTCTGCCCTAAGGATTCTATTGAGCACAAATGGATGCATGTTAATTCTAGGCATATGATCAAATCCTCTTCTCAACATCAAAATAACGTCTTAAGCATTGCTGGTTTTCATCTGTAGATCAAACTGTGAAAATGAGGTCATCAGTGAATGCTTCTATATTGCGGACTGCTTTCTCTATTATGAAAAGATGAAGTGAGAAATTGTATTATTCCCCTAGTATTCTCCTGGGAAACAATCCAAGGATAAAATAAAGCAAACTCTAAAGAAATATGTACTCACTCCTTCAGAGTAGTAGAACAGCAGCCCGTTGGGCTGCAATGTCCGGAAATTAAAGCCTCCTTCAAATTCACTGAAGAGAGACACTTTTTGGCTTGATGCAATGAAGCTCTCTCCATTGAAATATGCTTTGCGGGACATCTGTGTATTAAATAAAACAAAATTACAAGTACACTGCAGAAAACATTCAAATCATAAAATGAATGAGGCTATTTCTTTTTTTTTTAAGATGTAGCCAGTTCAGTTCCTCTATAAAAACTTCAATTTTTCCTGCGTTTCTTAAACTAATTTATATAGGCTATCCCTCATGTGCTGTGGAAATCTTAAGAAAGTGTAGCCATTTTAGTGTAAGCCAAATTGTTCTCAGTTTCCTGGGATTCTTGGCCTCATCCTAAGTCTGCTGATGTTAGTGAGCATGAAGACTAGAAGCAGAGGGGGCTCAAGCTCCTGTCAGAGCTGTGTGGCACTGAGTCACCATCCCAACATGTGATATATTAGTTTGCGTGCTGCACTGAGTGCTGGTGTGGGGGCTGGCCATGGTGGTCTGTAACCCTCTGAGTCTGAGAAGGAAACCTGACTCCGAGGTAGGACAAATTGCAGCTAGCTTCCTTGTTGACAGAGGGTAAGATTGTGTGATGGGTTCTACCAGTGGTGGGCTCCTTCATCTTCACAGGTTCGCAGCATGGCTTTGGATAGACGTGGCTGTAGTATAAAGACCACAAACACTCTTCAGATTTACCAGCCTTGCATTGTAATGAACAAATGATGAATAATGGAAGTGAATAGAAACAAAATGGCATTTTCTCAGTGTTAATGCTGGTGCAGTTGATTTGTGTATCACAGAGGAAGAGCTGGCCCGTCTTAAGGGGAGAACTCATTTGAAGGGTGAATATCTTGCTATCTTGTTCATTTCACACATCTGTATTAGGATGCATGTGAGGACCGTTCTCCTTGTTTCTTTAAGAAAAAATTAATTATGTTGGAATATTTCCTTTCAGAATACAGCACACAATTTATTTCAGATCCAGCTTTCACACTGCAATCTTACATATGATAAGAATATCAAATAAAACAACTTGTTCTGTAATTCAGGGTGAAAACTGGGTAGTATGTCAGCAGACTTAACACAGACACACACACAGACACACACACAGACACACACACACACACGACCCCTGCGAGTCAATGAGTGCATTGTCATTTCCTTGGTTCAAGACTTTCTTGCCATTGTTTGGAGTAAAACTCAAGCTCACAGCTGTATCCATTGCCAAAATTTTGTTGTTATCTCACAAATGATGTTATGCTTACCAGTGAATCCTCTGGGCACCCATAGCTGATTCCCAGGGTTCCTGGTTCTTCTAACAAGTTGAAATCCTTCTTTTGGAACTGGAAACCCTTCATGCAGCCTTTGAAGCCAATACTTCCTGCCAGATGTGAACTAATGCTGTTGGAAAACAATGTCAAACAAGATGCAGTTAGATAGCCCTTTCCTTTCTGAACGAGACTTTTATCGCCGAGGTGTTCAAAACACTTGGAAGATCCTCAACCATTTGCCTCACTAGTGCCCAGTTCCTCCATCTTTATGTAAAACAACTAAACCACATGATATGTTTTGAAAATTCAAGATGCATCAGATGTAGTAAATGTTATGGGGGAAAATGTATGAGATTTCAGAGAGGATATCCATATGGAGTAACTTTAAAAAGATAAAAATAGCTGCTGAAATGAAAAGTCTTATTTTTAAATGGATTTCTACTCGCTTACAGTGAAAATCAATGGACTTCTATCTCAATTTTTCATCATTTTAGAGAAGTTCTGTTTTAGTTTTCCTGTCTTGCAAGCTCCATTCCTGTCTTGGGAAGCAAATGGATCTCTATTTCTTAACAAGTAATAGTAACAGAGGTCAGGGAAGTAAGAGTAAATTCTGACTGCTGATGAGTGGTTTTAGATAGCTGTAAATGAGAGCAGCAGGTGGGCTTCCAGGATCCTTTCTATGTCAGATTTGAGGTGGATAGTACAGCAGTGTATCCCAACTGCTCCTGCTCACTACTCTAAGTTTTTCAACTACATGTCTCACCAAGATATCACAGCATTATGGCACATGGCAAATATAGTTGAATTTATCCTCACAATACTCATGCTGCATGAAGAAGAAGAAATTTGCCTAAAATCACAGAGGGTCTGTAACAGGGCAAGGAAATGACATGGGATCTATTGGGTACCAGTCCAGGAGATAACTAGAGAACAAATACACCGAGGGAGTGAATGTGAAATCTGGAGTTTTGACCTGGCTACCTGTAAACAGTCTTTGTGCTTTCTACAGGATGGACCTTAGCAGTGGGATTCTTCTCACCTCACATTAGGTGATACTGACAGTGTTGACATCTGCTTCTGCGCTAGTTGTCTACGGGTTATCTCATTGTAAGGTAGACATTGGAAACATGACAAATGAATCAGGCTCTGAAAATGCTTATTTTTCTATATTGGCAAAAGTGGACCATCAGGTGAAGTACCGCAGATGAACGTGTCTGAAATAAGGTGAGAGGAGGAGCACTGTAGGGGCTTAATCTGCTTCTCAGCGAAATCAGCAGGAAGGCAAAATCAACAGGAAGGCTCCTGCCATTCTCACTGGGATTTGGATCAGTGTGGGGTATCCGTCAACCAGTTTAATCTCTACTCTGACTGACCATGTGACTGGCTGGATGCCATAAATATGCCTTTCTGTTAAATGCCATTAACTTAACAACATTTTCTAGGAGCAACAGGAACTATAGAAGATAGGTTTTAACCTAAAGAAAGGCTTCTGAGTTTGTTTCTTAACAGTTCCCAGCGCCCAGTGCTCCTGCCTCCCCTTAGCTTTCTGCTTTATGCAGTGACTAAGTTGGGAGAAAAATAACATGTAATGGTACTTCCAGATTCATTTATTTGGGAAAAAAGGCAGTTGACAGAGGAAAGTGCTGTTGAAGCGAATCAAAATATACTGCTTTGAAAGAATATTAGACTTTTCTAAGACTACAGCTCGTTTTCCCCCCTGCTGCTGCCCCCCAATGTCAATCAAATGGAAACCATCCTAGAAAAAGGAACCAGAAATAGTAGTAGACACTAGTAGTAGTAGACAGATAGTAGTAGATCATCAGTAGATAATAATAACTTGTGCTCCTGTTGAAAATGGAAAGATGGCGCCACATTTGGACCATACTTTTTTGCTGTCTACTCTTGTCATGAGAACCAAAGCTGGGTGCAATATCCAAGGCAAAGGTGTAGCTCTGCTTATATAATTTCATTATACCTTTTTCAATATTATAATTGGTCACATTTTTACAATGCCAGTGGATTTTTTTCTGATATGACTTGTTCATTGAGATGCTGGTTTTCCTGCTTTGACACTACCTTCAAGGTGTTTTGCAAGATAACCACAATTCACTTAGAAAACTGCGGGCATAATTCATGCGATTTATCTTGTATCCTACATTTGTGAACAAGTTTCATCTGCCATTGAGTTGCTCAATTGCCTAGATTTCTAGGTCCTTCTGGGCTTTTTCAGTGTTCTCTAGGCTTGATTAACCAAAGTAATTTTCACCATCCTTTTGTGCTTTGTTTCTAGATCATTAATGTATTGAAGAGTTGCTCTATGTCCTATTTTCTCTTTCCCAACTGCTTTCTAATCCTCTGCAGCCTTTCCCCCTTTCACCCCACTAGTTTTCTCAGTAGCCCCTTATTGCAGACCTTTGTAAAAGGCCAGATAAATTATATACTGTTTCTCCCTTGCCCACCATTTTGTTTGCATGTTCAAACAATTACATGGGATTGAAAGGCATCATTTTCCTCTACATAAGTTTGTCCCTATCTTAAAAGCTTAATCTATAAGTGTTCTATATCTCAGACATTATTTATCGATTCAACAGGCTCTCCTGACAAAAAAATAAAGTTTCAGGAGATTTACCACTAATTCCTAGAAACTATTGTGCAACATTTGCTATCTTCCTCCTTTTCTTTTTTTTTAACATAGAGGGTATTTTAAAGAGAGATGGTATTTCTGTTAGCAGTTGTGACACTTAAAACAGCAGCTGGAGCCCTTCTGAATATGCTGGCCTTGCTGCCTGACCCTGAGAATGAATATTGCCTGTCAGAAGAGCATACCCGTCTTCAAGCAGCCAGCCTGCTCTCCCAGAGCATGACCCTGGTCCGGCAGATTCCCACTGCAGGAAATGAGAGTTATACAGTCTACTGAGATTAAACTTGGCTTCTGTCAAATGGTACGATGGGAAAATGAGACTTTTTCTTTTCTTCCCCCACCCACACAGGGCCAGATGACTTTGGTCTAGAGAGAAACTGAGGTGGATCAGAACTGAAGTGCATACTAGGAAAAATATCATCTTTAGATTTGAAAATGCAGTTGGTAGAGGGTTTTGATCCTTCAGCTAGTCCATTGCTATTTTACTAAGATCACTTTTTGCAGAGCAAGGAGGAATAGCGATTGTATATATTCATGTGTTCTTTGAAAATGCCTTTTTGTTTTAAGAAGACAACAGTTTCTGTTCCCCTTACTAAAACTAGACCAGTTTCAGCAGAATTTACCTGTGCTGGATCAAGCCTAATCCTTGGTACTTTAGAGCTCTGAGAGACACTTAGAAGAGTGTCTGAGGGGTTGTTTTACATCAGGTGTTGAGGCTGGCAAAAATGTTTTATTATAAGCCCTTCAGCACAGGTCATACAACGTAACTTAAATATGGTGATTACTTGAAGATAATGATTGAATCGCAGTTGTAAACCAACCTGGAGTGCAAGATCTCAGCAGGTGCTCCTCCAATGTAGATGTCTGTGAATGGCATTGCTGTTCTTTCATTGTCCACACTTTTTATATGTCGCCTGTCTACTACCAAGATCATCTTCTTAGAATTGTGATATATAATAGAAATCTGAAAAGAAAAACATGCACTTAAAAGTGTCCAAAATGTCATCTTTTGTAAGTTGTCATGGTGATTTTGCAAAATTGATTGCATCTTTATATCTTTTTGTTTGACAAGTTCCTCCCATTTATCAAAAAAGTTGTTTGTAAATTGGGAGAGGGTGACAACAATTACCAGTAGGGAGCTTATTTTGATGTCACAATTTCTCTGATGACTGAAAACCCAGGATATTTCACTTCTGAATAAATCCACATGAAAGTACCCCATGTCAAATTCTACACTGCGGCAAACAGACAAGCTCCATTAACTTCAGAGTGCTTTCTTGATTTATCCAGGAAGCTAGGGCATACTTCTTAAAAAACTTATTTCATTTTCAAAGCATAAAAGGCTTAATTGTGCTCTGCTTAAGCAGGTTGAACAGGACTGTAGCTGTAGTTGTGGATCAGGAATCAGACTTTGAATTTACATCAAGTAAATGGCAGGAGAAGCAAGCCACTAAGCATGATTTGTTATTGTCACTGTCACAGTTACACTGGCTTAAAGCAAATTCTCTTAAACCAAATACAACTAGATATTTTAGATCTGCCAAAGTCCCTAAAATACTATGCATATATAAAAGACTGCTACCAAATTAATTCTCCCTTCAAATCAAATGGCAAATGCAGTATTTCTTGTAATCCAACACATAACAACTAAGGTAGTCAAGTTAACATAATGACATGTTTTTAGTTGAGGAGAGTTGTATATTTGAAGGACATAGTTGCCCTGGATATAATTTAATGTTGAATTAATAACACTTTTTCTCCCTCGTGAACTCTCCTGTCCTTGGCTAGTAATATGCAGAATCTGTCCACAAGCACTGATTTACCAGAGGCAGGGAGAGCCTTCCCTTTCCACCGCTCAGTAGTGGTGGGACTTGCATGTGCTCTTTCACATGCAAGGCAGGCATGTGCTTTACTCTTCTGCCCGCTCTACTGCATCACCACCTGGCCCCTCATCCCTTTGCTCCTCTCATTGGTGTTGGAGGAAATGCTGCTTTGGAGCTGCTGGGATAGTTGGTCCAATGGCTGTGATTGTAACCGCGTCTCTACCTCATGAAATTTAGCGTCATTAATCTGAGCCTTCTTCATGGAGTCCTCTAGAAGCACAGGGCCGGTGCTGAAGCCAAAGTCATAGCGAAGGTACAAGAAACCATTGTGCATCTCTAAACTGAAGAACATACTCTGTATAAAACAAAACAACAGTCAGAAAAGCACTATGATTGTGGCAGCAATTTAAAAAAAATAATAAACAATGTTACGAGAGTGTCTGACATTGTGAAAAGCATGCTGGGAAAAGGTCTTTTTATTTGCAAAACTATAACAGTTTCTGGATTATTTTTATGTATCTAATGTATGTGTATATATACACATGCACACATAATTGTTTGATAAACAGCACTTATTTGAAGACTTGGTGAACTGTTTCCCTGTAAGAATAGCATTTGGTAGCACAGTAATGTCAATATTCTTTACCAGCAAAGTATTCCTAATGCAAGCACATCTATTTACTGTCGAAGTAATACTGCATGCCCCAAATGAAAGATGTTATACTGGTAAAAGCAATGTTGTGCTAGAAAGGCTGCATCTGCATTAGCAGCTTCTGTCATGATGCCTGTAATAGCTCAGGATTATATCTTTTCACAGTCCTGATCAGCACTGATGTATTTGCTGAAGGCTGAGCAATAGGTAGAGTCTATTTACTGTGTATTTGGTTTCTGGATTTCCAGATTTCCTGACTATTCCTGCTTCATGGTTTGGCTTCTGTTCTGTGGCTGGGTGACCTAAACTTCATGAACAGGAACTCTACTTTAGAAAATCTTTAGGGAGTGCTTGAAATGAAGATCTGTACCATAGAATTAGTCTTGTTCCAAATCTGAACATAAAGAAGCAGAAAGGACAGTTTACAGCAACTGTGCATCTGGGTTAATGCTTTTAATGCTAATGTTCATCTTCTCTCCTAGTGTTCATGCTGTTGTTTGCATGCCTAATGGAAACATGGGAACAATAATTCTCAAAAAACTACTGCAGGCCAAGAACTGCTGTCTCTGACACAAATGAGTCCACCCTCAGAAGTCATTACTTAAAGTAGTGAAAGCAGGTTTTAATCTAACACTTTTAAATGAAACTGCAGCTTGGGTTTGTTTTGAATAGCTTAAATTTGAAAATGGAATAGGGATTACATTCAGAATATTTATGAGCTGTCTTTGGAGAACTGAATAATGGGCTGGCTTACACAGTCTTTCTAAAGGTGCCTGTGAGCAGGCATGGCCTTGCACAGTTAACATCCAACTTGATTGCAGTTTCCACTGTAACACACAAAGTGCCTACATGTCCGACAAACCTCTAGGCACTTTTGCTTGGAAGAAAAATGACTGATCTGCAATAGAGGCTGTTAAACTTTTAACAGCAGTTGCTTAGTCCAAAACCTCCTAAAAGCGAAGGTTAGTGGTGGCATAGATATTTGCATGTGGAGTCTACTTTCTTCAAACCCTTACAGAGTTTGCGTCACCCTCAAACTTCTGAAAAGCTGGCGATATTTGGATCAAGTCTTTTTATTCAGGCTACTTTCTATTTTCAGTAACTTAAATAGATACTTAACTCTAGTACGCCCCAAGACACGGTTATAAAGGGACAGCTGTCACAAAATGGCTGCTTTATGGGAGTTACTTCACAGAAATTTCCTATCGCTTTGATTGTGCATTCACATGTAAATAAAGGTGCAACTACTGGGCTTAACTGGAGTCTGTCTCAAAGTGTCATGGCAGGGGTAGGACCACTCTGAAGTCCTGACTGTCTCTGGATGAGAACAGAGTCTAACGCGGGGCCTTGGCTTCCTGGGGCTTTTGCAGAGCACGTTCCAATTCTCTCCTAATGTGTACATGCACCAGATGAACACAAAGTATTTCCTCTTTCCAGAAGTTAAATGTAAGGACATAAGCATTCTGGATTTTCCACAGTATTGTACGTACTGGGGAACTTGTGGTACTCATGGATAAAGGGTACCAGCAGGATTTGGTACTCACCCCGTTAATCATCAGCAGGATCAATCCGTTGTCTGTAGGTGTTCGAACTTCTATGTCGAACCGAGTCACCTGGCTGAATCTTCCCCTTCTCTCAATGTTTCTTGCCATGGCATAGCCAGAGCCATCAAAGAAATAGCTCACAGCCCGGCTCTGAGTGAAAGCCAACTTATTTCTATGAAAAAACAAGCAGGGAAGCAATATTTGGCATATCCCCATTTTAATCTGGGGGAATTTAAAGGCCTTTGCAATTAAAATATTTTCTTGAAATAATTGTTCTGAACTGCTGCTTCTTCCTGGCAGCAGTGAGACTAATGACTTTTTCTTTCAAAATCTTTCTGGGAATTTTTTCTGAGAGATAATGTGTAGCTTTGAAGGTGTATCTAATTCCTTCACCATTAGATCATGCTTTTATCCTATGTTGTTTGTAGAGGACAGGAAAATTCTTTGCTCATCCTTGTAAAGTGTCAGGCCCACAACACCTCCTCATTGTAAGGACACACATACATTTCTATTAAGAGCTTGCCCAGTTTATGCCAAAACCCATTTGAATTCCCTGAGGCCTGCTGGGGAGCCCAGGAGCGGCCTGCATGCTCTGTCCTGGAGAGCAGCAGCTTGCGCTCCGTGTGGGAACGGTGAGGGAAGCAATCATTTGCTCTATCCCAACACCTCTTGCATTTCTTCCCTGTGAGAACTGCAAGTTTCTCTCCTGTTCTTTGTATAGAGAGATTCTACTGTTGCTGCCTGTTGTACGAACAAAATGCCTTCTCTGTCTGTGCTAAACGAACGCTGCGGTTGATGCTCACTTCTACTTTAGGGGCTGCATTTCCCAGTTTGTGAATGGCTCATCTGAGGAATTTCTCTTGTGGGTTTAAGAATGTATGGCAGAAAGATAACTTCTGTATGGGCTTTGTTAGCTGGGGGTGGGAGCGTGCTCAAGTTTGCCAGCCCCACTGGAGCCAGCTGGCTGTGGCTGTATCACTTGCAGTGACAGGATTCCAGGTAGGAGCAGTCCTGTCCTAGGCAAGCAGCAAGGGTCAGGAGGGAGCCTGGACCATGCCCTAGCGAACACGGCAGGGTGGACACACTCCGTTTCTCTTTCGAAGGCATGAGCAATGTTGTGAGAGAGTTAATGGAGACACAGAATGTATATGTTTAGCTTGCTGATGCAACTAGGAGTTAAACGTGGCTAAGTCCCTTGTGGATAACTCAATATCACCTTCACATTTGTATTCTGAAACAGGAATGAACCACCAGGACCGGCGCTTTCTACAAACCAGAGCAGCAGAGTGATGGTGGGACTGTCCCCTACCTGGCACAAGGTGGCGATGTGGTGGTGTCGATGTTATAGACGTGCTTGAAGTTGTATAGGCTGATGACATCGTCGTTCAGGGTAGCCAGTTCCAGGCAGCCGATGAAGCCAGGTAGGTTTAAGCTAGGAGGGAGCTGTGCAGAGGGCAAGAAAAATTTGTTTAAAGGGAAGCCCAGCAGGATAGGTTTGCACTATTTAAGTCTGAAATATAGAGTATTTATCTGACCAACCTGGAAGTCTGGAGGCACTCCGCCAACGTAGAAAACAGTATTTTCAGGTTCCAAATTCAGGAGAGAGCCAGGACCAAGAACCTCTCCCTTTTTGATGAACTTTTCTTCAGCTGTGCTGCTAAGACTAGGCACAGTTAAAAACATTTTGCCGTGTCTTCCAATCCTGTAGAAGGGAATTGTAAGAGAAGAGAGTTTTGTGTTGTCTAGACTTAAAAAAGAACAAGCAAGCCTCCAACTCCAGAAGGGGTTTTTATTTCCTCACCAGAAGACTGGTACCCTGGGCGGAAAGAAAGGGGAAACTACAGACACTTTCTTTTCCCCTCTGTGGCCCCTTGGGTCCTGGCTCTCTAAAAGCAAAGAGAATTTCCATTTATTTCAGCAGGAGTAGAACCAGGCACTGAAGACTCCTGATGAGCACTTCTGACCCAGCCTTTTCTGTTTTTTGTTTTTTTTTTTTTTTTTTCTATTAACTGTTTGATTTTGGGAAAATGTACATTGTCACTTTACCTCTCAATTTTGATGATGCTGAAGTAAGAAGGCCAGGTGCTGACTGGCTTGGCGTCCAAAGGTATCTCCACGTCTTGGCCTCCCAAATTATAAATATACACAAGGTTGTCATTTTTAATTGCAAGACCAATGTAATTTTTTGCCTAAAACACCAATGGAGAAGGATGTCAGAGCTACAACATTGAAACAAATTTAATGCAGAACATTAGTAAAGGATGGGCTATGATAGACTAAATTGCACTTTTAAATATAAGTAATAAACAAATGCTTCATTCTCTAATTGCTTTCCTTCACCAGATAGAACTGCACAGAAAAAAATCTCTGATATTTTACCTCATATCCATTTTGACTGAGGTAAATACAAGGTCATGAGATGTCTTCTGGCTGTAAATTGGTAATGTTTCATGGGAAACTGTTCATCAGTATTTAGTGTGCAGTGTCATATGCAGGAAATAGGAAGAAACATTTGTCTAAAGCCTAGGTATTGTGCTGCAATTAAATATTCTGCCAAGAGGGGTTTCGCTTGATTTATATTCAGTAGACATTCTTTTTAGAAAAGCTTAAAAAGAAAAGCCTGCCTCTTTACTCTTCCCAAGTAACAGCTTGCCAGGATTATACCTGGCTTGTGAGGTGTGATTTTTCTTCTTTTAGGAACCACAATTTAAAGAACAATTATTTCACAACACTTACAGGTGGTGGGAGTATATGCCCTTTCTAGGTGTTTCAAAGTCGTGATGTACAGAGCATACAACAGCAGGACATGCCACAAGCAAAGAAACCTGCTTATCTTGTGGGCTTCTGACCTCGGAGATTTGGAATCAACATTGTCAGCGGCATAAAGCTGATTGAAATGTGGCCCACAAAAGCCAGGCAGGTAACATTAACTGCTTCAGAGCAGCTCAGTACCAGCAGTGGAGATGGCAAGTATGGCTTGCAGCAGTGACAATCACAGCAGCACGCTGCATAGGCAGTCTAATTTGCTTCTTGGAGAGAATCCTTCGTTGTTTGGGATGGGAATTTTCAAGGGCAGGGGTCTTGGGAACCCTTGCTCTTTGCTTGTCACAAAATCGATGACAGTCATACAGTAGACACCTCTTATTTTGAAACATGGAGAAATAGTGAGCGGAAAAAACAAGGGCAAATAAACTTCAAACCTATTTCAATTTTTTTCTTAATATATAAAAATTAACTGGATTATTCTCTTACATTATTGTTTCCGAGGTACAAAATAAATCTGTCTGGAGATGCTGCCAGTTGTGGGTTGTCTTTCTGAAGCTTTATGTACAAGCTCATGGAAGTGAAAGATTTCAGTTCGTCCACGTTGATCTTTGGATTGACTTCAACAGCTGATTGGCCTCCAAACATCATAGAAACTTGGACCTGCATTTGCAAGTGTGCTAAGTGAGACACATTATTACTGCCTGGGGACATTACTTAAGGTAAATGTGCAGGAATACTTAGCCAGCAGCCTTGCTTACTACAAGAGTGGAGTTGGCACCTATGTATGTGCCATGCAAAATTGTATGTTTATAACAATCACTTCTGGAAGACACTGTAAAGAAGATGAAGGGAATTAATTTTAAAATTAATTAAAGCTACTAATTATCTGTGCTTAAGCATGTTCATAAAGTAAATTAAATTTCAGTGGGACACAGATGTGTGCTTAGTTGAATCAGGGCTACATCATTATGTATGGCACAGAATGAAATTCTTACATAGCTATAAAACTTCTACCCATAATTTATTTCTTTGCTTTGGGAGTAGTATGACCAATTTTCTGTTCATGAGTAATCCTGTTATATTACTGAAGTTACAGTAATATATATGAGATGCTAATAAAATTTTAAAACATGTTCATTTTAGTTCAAAATGCCTTCAACATAACTGAAATAATGTTTTCAAGTTTAAGCACAATATGCCTGAATGACGAAATACATTTGAAGAACAGTCAAGCACTGCACACATAATAACTGAACTTTGCTTTTCTTTTTTGAAGTAATGTATGTGGACAGCGTATTCCAGCATTGTGAACATACAATAACGCATTGAATTTTTTATTTCTTTGAATGAATGCAAATATACTATTTTAATTTTTGACCTCAGTGTTCTTGTTACAGAAAAATCCTTCATAATTTATGTATGATAATGAAAGTATTTTTCTCTGTTAAATATATATGAGCCAAAGATTATCCTACCCTGCAGAAAATTAATTCAAAAGAAAAAAAGAAATACTGTAATCTCAGAAAAGTTTGCATTAAATTGCCGTAATTACTGCTGCTTGTAACTAATGTTGCCAGCTGAGTAATGACCTATTAGTTTTAGCTTTAAATGGTTTTGCTATTGTAGCCATCTTTAACACTGTGCCAATTACTTAATTAAAGTTGCTGCTGCAGTAGCAGTAGTCTACTATGAATATCATGGTAATGTTAATTGCTTGCAAATAGTAACTGTAAATATTTTAATGACTTCCACTGTACTTTGTTTATCCAGTTGTTGGGAGGAGATAATGTCAAGGTTTGGGCTTCTGACACAGCCCAAGAAACTGGAGCTCCTAGTAAGATACATTTGATTATTAGCACTAGTAACCAAAAGTCCCATCCAAAAGTTTTACCTTGCTTGCTACACTCCTGGTTTGAGCAATTAACTGTCTGATCCGCTGAATGCTGGAAGAAATATTGTTTGCTGGTGCCTTCTGTTCCACTCTGTGCAGTTTGTCCAGGAGTTGAGGGAAGACTTCTGTAAGTTTCTTCACTGCAGTTAGAAAAGAAGTGACAGCTTGTTTTTTTTTCTCCTTGTAACACTGGTTTTGCACCAGAAAAATCCCTCCTTACCCTCTTAGGTTAACTCACCTGTCTCCTTCTGCTTTAAGAACAAGTCCTAACTGTGGTGTGTGAGAGGCAGTGATTTCCAAAAGGGTAGTGATTCATCAGGATCTAGTATTGCAAGTTTTTGGAAAGAAGTTTGCACAAAGGAGACTACTTTTTCATGGAACTCATAGGTACTACTGTGGTGTTGTACCTCTGTAATAGTTTCCTCAAGGAGCTTTGCAAATGTTAATCATTTTAACCTTTTCATCTTCCTTCAAGGCAGATAAATGTTAAACCCAATTTTACAGATAGAGCAACTAGAGCAGAATGATAATTTGTTCAGCATCTCACTGGATGTCTATGGCTGACCTGGGAACTGCATCTAGGAGCTGTGGTTCATGTGCTCTTCACATTCATTTTAGGGGAGATGAATAGGTTGTTTCCCTCAGCTCTCAGCTGTGCATCTCTCCCAAAGGTTGTGACCCAGGTAGCAGGAATGGCTGCACAGGTGTTGTGTCTGCATGTGGCTCACAGCCCATGCTGCTAACAGAAACACCACGCTGCTTTCAGACTGTAGTAACAGGCCTGTACTCTACAATGGTAGGAAGCCTTAGCTGATGATACGTGTGCACCTAAACTGTGCTTACTACTTGCCCTAGCCCTTGTGAGTAGTAACCTCTTCAGCTTTTCTGCCTACATCTGCCAAGGGTCATGAATCAGAGTCCTGGACCTTTGGTTTTTCACTGCTGTGTCTTCTGGTACATGTGCAAGTAGGATGGTTATCAAAGGGAAATGCGGTGCTTTGTTGTGTTCAAAGGGAAAGAAGTCCTCTCCCAGAAAGATAAGCAGACAAAAAAATTACTGAGAAAGAAAAATAACTACCCCCAATTATAATTCAATTTCATCACATCAGGTTCCAATGACATGCTGCCCTTTGAAGGGTATTTACACATCACATCATTTTTCATCTTTAATTAGATGTAGGTACAACTAGCTGAGTATAATGAAATGCGATTTTAGCCACAAGCTACATGCATATAAGAAAGATCTGGTATTCATAGTTAATTTTTAATGACATGGATTCACTATAAAGGTTAAGACCAGATTTGTAGGGTTTGCAGTTATATTTTAGGGGTTGTCAACTTGCGTCTGCCTGCTCTTGTGTTCTTCCCCTCATATTTTTACTCTTGTCTGAGAAGAAGAGAGACAGGTAGAGGAGCTAATCCTCAGATGTACTGAGAATGTATAGAAGGGAAAGAAGGAAGGAAGAGTAGCCTCCAATCACTTTTCTGTGCTTCCAGTTCTGTATTGACTAAAGACCGAAGCAGCTCTCAGCCTCACTCAGAGCAACCCAGAGTATGAGAAGATCCCATAGAGTCCTACAAGTCCTGCTTCTCTTTGGATAGCATGAAAAGCTATATTTGCCACAGTCCTGCCCCTCTCTCTGCCTGGCTCTTTTCACTTGTGTTTTGCTTTCCAAGTCCAGTGTAGGAGTGGGCCATGTAGAACGTTAGACTCTCCAGTTATTCCCATTAAGTCCTGAAAGACCCTATGTGCTGGGGGTCAGTAATCAGATATTCTATGTAAAACTTACTGTCCATTACAGTGCCATTATTTTAGCAAATCCTCAAAGAACTACAATGAATTCTGGCTACCACATTGATTCCAGAATGCATTAAAGTTTCTACTTAAAAAAATAACTAGTATAATAATCAACTTACAGAAAGTTTTCTCTGCCTTTTGAAATGAATGTTCCATATCATTGGAAAAAAGCCCACATTATTCTTGAAGTAAAAAAATTGCAAGCTCATAAAGTGATTTAGCAAATTTCAACCACCTTTTTTTTGATAATCAGCAGCTGAATTGGAATTGTGTCTGATCTGATATCTTGAAAAACTGGCTTTTCATCTGTTTGAAATTTGAGGTATTAAACTTGAAACACAACTATAACATGAAAACACAAAACTAACGTCTATTACTACTAGTACTATTGTAAAACCTCACCATAAATCTCTTCCTCTTGTCCTTTATAATAGCATTCTTCAACACAGAAGAATATTGATTTTTGATTTTAGACTTTGGGATGAAAGTGAGGGTGAAAAAGGAAAACTAGTCTTACCCAGTGATAAAATACAAAAAAGAATACAAGGGAATCTGTCAGGGAAGAAATACCTTGACTATAACCTTCTAGACACTTTCTCCTTTCGTGTTTCCCTTCCCAAATGTCCTTCCTCTTCTCTGCTGAAGCCCACCAGTTCCCTGCACAGTGGTGGCACAGGGAGTGTTCTCAGACAAACTGCACAGCCAGGACATGCTCTCACCCTTCAAAAAATCAAGTGCAAGCTTTATTCAAAGGCAATCCAGACATGCCAGCTTAGAAGCTTCAGCTGCCATGGTAGTGTTATTGGCATGATGATCAGGTGTTTTGGTATTGCAGACACCTGTCTGAACATTTTTTGTGACTTTCTTTTGGACTCTGATGGACATTTCTCCTGCCCGATCAACCTCTCCTGGCAACACATGCAGCTGATCTGAGAGCACTCCACTGTGCCCCGTCATGTCTACATCTGTCTTCCCAGGCTGTGAATCACAGTCACACTCAATGGAGCACTACCCATGCCAGCCTCCTTTGTAGCACTGCTCTGTCTTCTCAGCTATTTCCACCTGATCTTTCTGGAAAAAAAATCATTGTGCCTTAAAACAAAAAAATAAATGCTTTCAGACCAAAAATGCCATGGAAAAGCTGCTTCCACAAATGTAGTAGGCCACACATTGCTGTAGTTTCCATATTAGCATCTCTCAGCCAGTTAGTTTGTGGTCAGCAGGACCTCCAGGCACTCTGATATGATCACAGTACTTTCAAGATGACTCCTTACACGCAAACCCACTATCACAGAGAAGATGTTTTTGCCAGGCACATTACATAGGAGCTGTTCTTTACAACTCATGCCTTTTGGGGAACATAACCAACTAGGAAAGCTGGGCCATCTTATGCCTATCCACTCTAATGGAGCCTCTCAAACGCTACTGGAAATATTTCTTCCAGTGTAACAGCAAGTATGAGCAGATTTTTAAAATCCTGAATGTCTGCTGACATTTTGAGCACGAAGAGCCAAATGCAGTTTGTGTTGCTGCTCTATCTACTAAGCTGGCACTGGTAAATGTTAAATGTAAATCAAGTGTAAAGGTGAATAAAAACAATAACTTTCATGTGTAAGCTATAGCAGACTGTTTCTCGTAGATGTTTTTCCTCATACCATTCTCTCCCTGGATGCCAGTCATATCCACATTTACGTTATCTTAAATGGGAGTTGGAGCCCATAGCCCGCAGCCTAAACTGAGCTCTGTGTTGATCAAAAACATTTTACAGCAATGCAATACAACTACTGTTATATTAACTGCACCCTTATGGAGCTCTAACTCCATAAGCTAGAGTGAGCTTACCTGTTCCCAGAGGGAGTGGCTCAGTGTTTCCTTTGGATGAAAAGCTCAGAGAAAAGTGAGTTACCTCCAGTTCTGGAGCCAGAAGTTGAGATATTGAATAGTACTGAATTTCTTCTTGCGGAGGGAACCACTTTTATACTAGTTGTTGGGAGCACTCACTTAACCAAAAATACTAGTGTGAAGGTCTTATCCATTACTGAATTCTGGAAATAACATGACCCTTGTGTTTCCCTGGTCTAGAGGGAAGAGCGTGGCTTCGGGGCACTAGAAGCAATGTTGGGTCTGATACTCATAACACCATTTGCAGTAAAAGGACACTCAAGTTGCAAAGCTCCTGACAGAAGGAGAAGGGATTTGGGGCAGTAGATCTGAGATTCAGACTTCCTGAAGATAGAGTCAATAGAGATATGGACCTTCTCTGAGGCACTTTCAGGAGGCAAGACATCACTGAACAGTGCTGCAGGTGATGGTACGTAACATCAAACGTATGCAGGAAATTTCTTGTTCTGGATTTCCAACTTCCCTAGCCACGAATAACTTGGGATTAGTGAGCCTCCTGAGCAGAGCCAGGAATACATCGAGCAGTAAATAGTGATGCTTGTCAGCAATTTTTTATTCCGAATATTTTCACTTCTAGGTTGATTCTTCTATTTCCTAATTGTACTTTTTCTTCTTTCACCAGTCACTTCATTTCAGCTTCACTCTCCCTGCCTCTTTTCCCGCTCTTTCCCATCATCTTCATTTCAATTTTGTAGCCTTCCTCACTTTTAATTTTGTCTTTTTATTTACCTTAAATTTTTCGTAACAAATCTTCCAATTTTTGCTCTACTCTTCCTCCTTCCCCTAATAATAAAAGTGGAATTAATGTGATGTTTACAAGCTTTTCCAGCAATCACCCTGCTTAAATATTTTATTTCCTCCCTAATCCTCTTTGCCCCCTTTGTTTAGACTACAAGCTCATCAAGTCAGGGACCATTTCTCCTCCACGTTTGTAATACTGAGGACAAAAGGGCCCTGTTTTCAAATGCCTCCCAATGTTAAAAAAATAATAACTGAACTGCCAATCATAATAGCAAGAAGTATTTAAACAAGCTGTCTATTGTTCAGTGTGACCTTGGTACCCTGATAAAATGACTTAAAAGCCAATAAGACTTCAGCCCTTAAGTGTTTAAGTCATTTTTGGAGATGCCCAAATATCCAGAAGTTTTAAAGTACAGTCAAGTCTCTAGACAACTGCTAATTTTTGAAATGTTTTCATGGAGGTAAAATGCTAGAAGATTATATGCAATGAATATGCAGTGTAAATGATTCATACAACATGATGTTGCACTGATTCCCTGACTTTTTAATGCTAAGGAATGGCAAAATTCAGGTCACCGTACCTGCATCCCCAGCTGAATGCACAGCACTGTCATACGCCGCTGAATTGTGCTGGAAGTCTTGCAGGTTCTGAGACCACAACCTCACGTTCTCATCCATGGGTGTCATAGCCTGCGTTACTGTCATGGTAGCACTTACAGCCTCTGCAGTCTTCAGTTTAGCTTGCTCCAAACGCTCTCTGGCCTCCACTACAAAATAAACAGGGGATGAGAAGAAATGAACTCTTTCAAAGATTCAAGTGAGCTATAACGAGTACTTTGAAAGTGATGAGGCTAAGGGGATTTTACCTTGTACAGAATGGGGACCCAACCTTGCTTGGTTGGTTTTCTCTTTATTTCCACAGGAAATATTCGAAACTTCCTGTGGTTGGTCTACAATTATATTAATTCTTAAAATTTAACAAATTCTCATTTCCATTCTAGATTGCTAGAAATTTTCAATGTCCTTAGATTTTGATGGGTGTTATATAGCCAAGGAAGTTGGAACAGAGATGAGAAAATACATTGGTTTTCACCAAGTTTTTAAAAGAAAATGCATGCGTTTGTTGAATATTTTTCATGAAAGCTATTTTTGAAGGAGAGAAACCCAAGACACTGAAGTGCTTTTGTTTTTTCATACCTGGCATTTTGGGGGTTTTATTTTTTTTTTAGTTACCAGCTACTGTATTTGTAAAACCTGTGGTGTTTTGCATGTGACAATGTCTTGGCAGTAAACCCCAGCCATTTTTAGTTGAAGTTAATGAAGAAATCTTAACCATGTCAGCTTTGAACACCTTCAGATATACTTGCTGGATGCTCTATAATGTCTCTTTTCTGAAAAAGTAAGGTGAGATTTTGTCAATCAAGACTGCCAGAAATTACCTCCCAAATATTCTACTTGCCAGGTGTGATGTATATGTGAATTAGATTTTGACCATCAATACAATAAATCCACAGATTTGCAGATTCTCCAAGCCCTGAAAAGATCAAGAGTAACATGGGAGTGGACAATTCTAGCAAGGAGGATCAAGAAGAATGTTAACAATTTCAGGTGGCAAAACATATACTTTCATTATGAATATGTTAAAGCTGGATGTTTGCTGTCTAGGTCTTGTAGTTTCAGTCAAATTTCTTTAGGCCTCAGGGACTGAAATCTTAATACCAACTTCATAGGCCATATGCAAAGACAAAATATGCTCTTAAACGTATGAAGATAAAGCATCATAAAGATGAGGTTCCTCTTACAACCTGGCTCTGCTGATTGCATTTTTGTGATTGCTCTCATCAGCTGGCTTCGCAGAGCATTCATTCTGGCAAGCGTGCCATTGACATGTCGGCTAGTGTCTGCAATGATTAAATCGTTACCTGTGGGGAGAAAATAGGAGGTATAGTTGAGTGGCATCGAAGTGGCATTTGAAAAGGTAAGTTTCATCCTCTGGAGGTATGTTATTAAGCACTTCATACACCATAGGCAGTTTACTATAGCCTCTTTTAGTACAGGCCATACTAGCACTCTGGACTTCCCATGATCTATAAGAAAAAGCAACCTTGCATCTCCCAGCCATTACTTGCTCGCCACAGAGCTTGTTAGAAAAATCTGGAGACCTGTATCTCAGTCAGTACTATCTGTCTTTACTTTAGCAGAACTGCTGAGAATAGCTGCAACAAGTATACAGGAAAAGTTTTAAGGATCTCAAAAGGTCCTGAAAAATTGAAGAGGTCATTTCTGTAGTTTTAGAGCTTTCTTTCATTTTCAGTGAAAAAAGGCCAAAATCCTTTAACATTTTATTATTATCTTTCACTGGTGTAATCCAGCTTTCTGAACACTTAAACTGTTGCGAAGTGATTTCAGTTGAACTACTTGACTGAGTATATCTACCTGTGAACAACTTATTGCAGGATCACATATTTAAACAGTGGTTGTACCTGAAATGGTCCTTTTGTAAAGGAAATAAACTTTCAGCATCTGGCAGCATGACAACACATGAACTACTCAAACTGTGCCTGTGGCCATTTCAAGTTCTTTGTGTGGTAATGTCAGTCAATACACTATTCTGTTACAGCAGCAGTTCTGCCTTAGTGATGTGCTTTTGAAATTTATTTTAACGTGCATGCTTATAAGCTGACTGGGAAGGTAGGAAGGATGTATATTTACTGTCATCTGCTGTCTGTTGTAGCTCCATGGCTCGGTTGAGAAGTTCTTCGCTTTTACCTTTATGGTAAATGATCTGAGTATCAATTCCAACTGCAGCCTACAAGTATGTTCCAAAAAAGTAAGTCAGAATAATGCTTACCAAATGTTCCTCTTTATTGTGTTTAATTGTGGACAACATATTACTTCATATAAATGTAACTACAAAGTCATTGCAGTTTTGTTTGCTTTGCTAACATTTAAGATTAGCAGCTGGATTAGGAAAAAAAGTCAGAAAAGCAAAATTTTCTGTAGATTGCAATTAAAGTTTAGAGAAATGTATGCTTTGCCAGACAATGACAGTGAATAACAAAGATGCAGAAAGCACAGAAGCCCTCTTAATTTATCAGCTCCAATGTGGTCAATGTGATACTCGTGCTGCATGTTAATTAGGCACTGTGGCTGTTCATTTCTACTGTCATCTTAGGTGGGTGATGAACACTTGCACTGCATGGGGAGCTACCTTGATGAACACTTGCACTGCAAGGGGAGCTGCCTTGCAGCCCCCAGTAGCGTGCTGGAAGCAGAGGGCTGGGCTTGAAATCCCACAGCTCCCTGGGGTTCAGGCCCCTGTAATCTAACCAAATCCTCTTGCTAGGCTGCTAATAAATTGCTGTTAGGTAGCATGTGTATAGGTTGGAAACTGCATACATACAAAAATACATATACAATATTTTAGAACAGCAAGGCCAGAGACAAAGTTAGCATCCTCATCCCTGCACTGAGTGTGTGAGTGGGCTATTTCCCCCATTTTAACTTGACTTTCTATGAGAAACAGTGATGCTTCTGTTTGTTAGATGTCCTGACAACCTTTTCTGCCACATGGTGCTGTGTGGAGTAGGAGAACTTGAGTGCTAAATGCCAGCTCAGGTTCCTACAGGGCCAGGGAGTTTTCTGGACTTTCACAGAAATGCCTCAATTTGAGTGACAACACAGAGAAGCATCACCCTGTACTTTAGGACAGAAGAACCTGTTGCATCTTTTCAAATACCAGGGGACTTTAGGCTGGCAGAACAATTAACCACCTAGGATTTAATTCAGGCAATAGCAGATGAAGCACATGTGCAGTGAGAAGTTCAATGCTGAATCTTGTTTCTTCTTTATACTTAGGTGTCCAAAGCATTGCAAAGTAAAAGCTGATATTATGAAAATTACTTACATCATTGACCCGGTTTGTTGTGTTCAGTGCCAGCAATGCAGCTTTATTAGCTTCTTCAATATAGTTGGCAATGTTTTCATACACATTTGAAGCATTTATTGCTCTTTGTACCAACCCATTTGTATCAACACCATACAAATTCCTGTTAAAAAGAGAGTAAAAGGAGGAAGAAACCAAACCAAATCAAAGTAGTTTCAAATGGATTACTTTTCTTAATGTTCTGTGAATTCTGACTACATAATCATGCACATAAACATACTTGGCCTAAGTGGTATTCTCTTCATTGTGTATGACCGTTTATGTCAGCCTGAAGCAGGTGAAAACTATGCGGATAGAAGGCACTTCCCAGTGGTTTAACTCTGGGAACTTTGCCCTTAATGTGTATGTGAGCAGCAACAAGTGACTACTGAGCTTTTATCTTTTTTTAATCTAGATTAGATATTCCAAAAGTAACAGAATAACATCTATCTGTTGCCCTTATTTAGGGATAACTCCTGGCCGTGAACCTGTGTGTGCCAGTGGTCAGGACAGCTGTATCGCTGGGCTGTTTATACTTTCCAGAAGTAGGTGAGAAAAGGGGGAGGATCAGATGAAGAACTGCCCATGATCATCAAACTTTACAAAAAGTTAGATTTCAAAAATACAGGATAGCTTTGCTGGCATGGTAGAGCTTGATTTGTGTATTAGGCGATAACCGGTCTTCAGGGGAGATTCCAAACAGCAGTTGGTTTAGGACTCAACCTTCAGCTTGTCAGCAACTTTGAATAAACATTATTTTTTTATACTTTTGTGATAAACAGAATTCAGAGTATATGTTAGATATACACTCTAAATATATTTATATATAAACGTGTGTATTCACTTCAAAGAGTTTGCACACTGAGGGCTTATTAAGTTTCCAGATTCAGTGTTGTTGCAAGAATTTCCTGCTATATTCCCCCAAGACAAAAAAAGAAACTCTACCAAATAAAAGCCCAACAGGCTTATAAAGCAAACCCATAAAAAACAAAATTATTTGAAGACAGGCTAAATTTTTTAAAGGATTAAAGTTTCACTGCAGGACAATCTTCTCAACAAATAAAAGAGTCAGCACATTTCCATCTGGATATTTCGTAATTATTTCTGTTTGCTTTCTATTACATTCCCAATGTGTTGGACGTGGTAGTTGTTTTTAAATTATTTGGTAAGGGATGAAGGCTAGCCATATGGGGTATTTTCTTTCAAGTGATTCTGCTGCCCCCAGTTAGCTGATCTCAGACTGAACATACTGTTTGTTTTTTAGGCTGCCTGCAGTTGTGTGGCATTATAGAACAGAGTTTCAGATGTCAGCTTTATACAGTTGTATGAGAGAAAACCATCTGTTATTTTTTTCTCTGTTTTAATCTCCTATCTAGGGCATACTAATATTAAGAAACAACTGGTATTTAGGTAATATACTTGAAGAGTAGTTTTAAGTTCATCTTCAAAAGCGTATGTCCATGATGTTACTTAAGGTAGAATTTGGTGAAATATTTTATTTAAGAATTCATTTGCAGCAGTGATTTTTCCATGGGTAGTCCCAATTGCAAATAAAGTCATATTTCAAATCTGTCTAAAAGTTGCTTTTTAGTAAATTGGGGAAAGTTGATGCATTTAGTATCCTCCAGCAAACTAGGGAGACTTACAGTAAGTTTTTGGTGTTGCAGTGGGCCAGTTTCACTGGGACACAACCTATTCCGTATCAGAACTACTCCATCTGTAAACCAGTTCTTGAACAAAAATTACCCCACAGCCCATTTTTTAGCCCATAATGCTAAACGTTTTTTAATGTGAATGAACTCACTGATATGAGCTGTTTCTGCAAACCCCATTTAATCTGCCTGTATTATTTTACTTTTCAGTAATCTACCTTTTCTATTCTCTTGCTGTGGGAGGAGAACATGCCAAATTAGAAACGGGAGAATGTCATGCAATTTGTTTATTCTTTGAAAAGATTAATAGATTTTGCTTAGCTCAACTTCAACTGTTCCCTCTGGACCTTGACAAATCCTTCCATACATGACTTAACAGTGATTTGTTTAGTGCCTATTTACAGACAGCATATCTAATGTAACTGTTTCTGCTTGTCTCTTAGTTTATTCAGCTGTTCAGTCAGTAGCACTTGTATGAACAGAGTCTGCTGAAGTTAAATTTTACCGATCCAGCTCATCAGCAAGTCTTCGTAGGTTGTGTGCATGATGCATAGCCTTTTCTACCAAATCATCATCAAACAGAGACAGATTGGCTAGTTTTTCTTGCAATTCCTTTTTTGCTCCATCTATTTCTGCGTAGAACCCTGACACGTTCTGAACAAAATATGGAAGGAAGAAAGAAGATGAAAATTGTAAAAAATCAAGTCTGTATTTTGATTATTATGTTTTATTTTACCTTTTATATTATGATAATGTTGTTGTTTTATGTTATATTTGTTTGATGTTATATTTTTAACAGATAAAAAAGAGGAAAGACCAAAAAGAGTCTGTCCCATGAGTGTCAGTATGGCAAGACAAATGCAGGAAGATAAAAATCAAACAAAATTCCAGGAATCCCTTAAAAAGATATTAGAGAGATATGTGTAAAATACCAAAGAAAGACAGTTGAGAAATGTCTTATTATCCCTTATGTTTGCTCCAGAATGGTGCCAATGACAAGTCTTTCAGAGTGAAGTGCTAGTAGGTGAAGTAATTAAACCAGATCTTTGCAAAAATCCCCTTATTGTGATTCTTCTGAAATTGGGAAGTGGAACCCACAATTTTATTTTTTTTTTTTGTACCTCTTCTGTGTGAAGACTTCAGGCCAGATATTAGGTTTTGGGACTTCTAAATGTATACAAGTAAACTAGGACTGGGGTGGGTGGGCTTATGCATCATCCTGTTACTGCATGGGCCCTGGCACTGTTTTTGCCCTGACCAGCTGCCACTCTCCCAAAGCTGCCTCTTTGGGGAATAGCATGGAGCAGTGCCTGTGCCCTGGGGACAATTTGGCAATTGCTGGAGAGGGGCAGAGAGTTCAGCTGTATGGCTGTGAGCTGTGCCACATCGTGGAAAACGGGCCCTGGCCCCTTTCTGTCTCTTGCACAGAGTCATCCCTCATGCTAAGACATCTTGGGTTAGTCTAATTTGTAAATCAGTCCACCTAAATACTACCTATATGTACGTATAGGCAAGGAGAAGTAGTATCCCTTTGCCTTAGCCATATTTCTTCCTTATATGAAATACTCGTGGGGAAGACAAAATGGCCCTACATGCACCTTCTCTCCAATACACAAGCTTGCTGATACGTTTGAGGATTATAAATGTGGCCTCAAAATACACAAAAAAAGGATGAAATGGAGGGAGAGAAAAAGGATGAGTGAGTGAAGCGTGAAAATACTTATTGCAGGTGAGGATGGAAGATGTATGATGTTGTATACTACTTCCTTCCCTGCAGTTTGAACGTCCCCTATGTGTAAACTTATCCACAGGAGTGGGAAACCCGAAATGATAAACTACAGCAATTTGTTTTGCACAAAACACAGAAGGAAAAAAAGTCATACTGCTTGATCACCCAGGGATGGTTATAAAGCAAGCTGTCTTTTTTCTGTTTTCTCAAATTACTTTTTCAAAGAAAAAATAATGACTTTTGATATTTGCTTTTCTATTAAAAAAATAAGTGGGCACCTATGACCAAAATGAATGTTTGTAGAGAATTTTCATTTGTCTGAAATTATCTCAAACTTTTAAAATAAAACATGAAAAAAGAACAGCTTTGGTAAATATTTTAGTTAGCAAAATCCCAGTTTTATTTTCTTCGTTTTTTCACAGAAAGTCCAAAAACCTAAAATTTCTAAAAATTTCCTACAACACCTTGTCTCATTCAAAGCACTGGATACTAGTCTACAGTTCCAGAAGAGGATTTCTGTAAGACAATCTGTTTATATATGTTTTACACTCTGACGGTGGCTGGTTTTAACACTGATATCTGGGATCTTTAGCCTTCTCCTATGCTCACTTGCAGGCATGAGAAAAGGAATTTATCATATAGTGCAGTCTTTTACCAGAGCATCTTTTGGCAGCTGCTTGTAATGAAATGAGTGAGAACTCTACAGCAAAATCCTTCGTTCAGCTCTGCCTAAGGTAAGGTGTCCTTATAATATAATTATTTTTCCAAGGCAGTAAAATGTAATTACAGAGCTTTTCATCCAGGAAGATTTATACTTTTTTGGGGGAATATTCATCAGTATTTCTTTGAAGCAGTATAAAAAAAGGAGAGGTTTTTATTTAATAGTCTAAACACAACTTAAAATTTCCAATTATCAGGACATATCATTTAAACAAGTCGCTGAGGCACCTACCTTTATTACTTCACTTAACTCAGAGTTGACCTTTTGTGGTCCTGCCAAAATAGTTGTGGCACTTAGCAGAATGTCGTTCACTTCATCTGTTTGCTCTTTTATTTTCTCATATTGTTTCTACAAAAAATAAAATAAAATTAAATCACATCCAAAGCCATCTGTGCATTGCTAAAATACAGTATTATAATTTTTGTTAAATTTATTAAAGTTGAGTCAAAAGATGAAGTGATGAACTAAATAGATTTCAGACAAATTTTTTCATAGTGGCCTGGAGACTAGGTTTTTTTCGGGGGGTTTTTTAAATCTACAGTACAGAGATCTATTTTCCTTGTCAATAGTAAAGTTCATGTGAACAATCTCTTTTGTACAGCATCTGCCTTCATTGTGAGGAATAATGAAGATCCAACTGGTTAAAAACAGTGAACAATTGCGACTACACACTTCAGGCTTTGCTTCATAAATGTGAGACGAGCTGCAGCTTGGTACTGTAATTATGAAACAATGGAACAACAGAAGAGGCTTTGTACATAAGGATCCCAAGCTGCTTGTAGAAGAATTCACGAGAACAGCACGCCTGATTTCTCTGTTGAATTATTAGACATTCCACATCAACATGAACTTCTAGCGCTGCAAATTTCAAGAGCTCAAAACTCAGCCACTAATGCTATGAAACCCAGAGGTTGGCCTGAATTTGCAAGATTGTTCTTCAAATCACAAAATTGCTCCCTAAAACCCTCTCCTCCAGAATCCAAACAATTTCAGCCATTGAAATGAAAACACTTCACTTCAAATGGTCCCAAATTGTTCTCTTTGTCATTTTCTTCCTTGCTGAAAAAATAAATGAAGGGAAAAGTTTTAGGTGGGACATTCTGGTTTTGCACCCCTTAAAGGAAACTAAAGAAAACAGAGTCATGAAAGTGCTGGGAGGAGCAAAACCAGTCTTTTTGTATGGCTGATTGATTGGGTACTTTTCTGGGATGAGAGACCTGAAAATTCAATTTCCTCAGCAGCCAGATGGGATTTGAACCTAATACCACCACTTACAGGCAAACATGCCCCGCTTCCATGCTGTAGGGGACAGGTCTCTGAGCTTTTCTCTGGAGTGATTACTTTGTTCAAAATACTGAAACTATTCATTTGAGCAGAGCATAAGGCAAAACTGCTGTAGCCTTACAGCTAGGCTGGTCACCCAGCAAGTAGGAAACCCAGTTTCAAGGTATCTGTCTGTTGTGGAGCAGTTAGAGAATGGATTTGTGCTTGAAGATGCAAGGAGAATCGTCTGCTCTTCCTGAAAAAATTGGGATGCATTTTGTTTAAAGAGGACCAGATAGAAAGTTTGGACGAGACAGTATGAATGCGCTCACAGCCCAGGGCATGAATGCAGTGCAATCTTTATAAGTAATTGTTTTAATAGAATGTAATTACTTTTGCGAGCATGAAGTCCTTCCACATTATAAATCAGTACGTAATAGGTGAAACAATCCCACCATAATATTTATAGCAGCCATGCTACATGGAATTTTAAGCTTCGTGAGTTTTGTTGTAATACGTCTTCCTAGTTTAGCCATTAGTATCCATGTCTTCCTTGGCCTGCTGAGATATGCCATGCCAAAACTTGCCATTTATTGTCACTCCATGAATAAATAATAGTACCTTGCACTTCCACAACTTGTTTCTTAGAACCGGAGATTCAAACTCATCCTGCTGAGTGGTCCAAGATACTCTATTTTTGTGCAGTGATTCCTGAATCTAAATTGTTTGCAATCTACTATTTTAAGCACCGGCAGAGATGGAGTGTTCACAGACAACAGTTATGATAAATGTACTGCATAGTACCTCACGCCTTTGAAGACTGGCTGTGTTTTTCTTATTTATATCCTCCGTTTGTGTAACATAGTCAAGCGCCTGGTCTAATGCTTCCTCCAGGTCTGACAGCTTCACATCCTGTTCGCTGAGCTGCTCCAGCACATCAGATACTAGAGTTCTGGTGTCATTGTACCTCTCGTGAAGCTCTTCAACTTGCTGTAGCACTGGGAGAAAAATCAGAGGCCACTGATTAATCCAAAACTTGTATTTCTGACAAAACTTACCTGTGCAACAATTCCTCTTGCTGTTACAAGGGGGACAGTAAGACACGTTTGTTAAAAGCTCACTTGAGAGATCATATACCTAGATTTTAATTTTCCCTCCTCTTTTGAAGAGGAAAGATGCCTCTCATTTTAGTATCTCATTTTAATCCCATTAAATTCTCCCTCTCAAGCAGCTTTTCCCAAAAGAAACTAGGTTTGGCTTTCCATGCTCTTCATTTGTTTTTCATTGTCGCAGCTAACCAGGCTCTTCTGGAGAAGACAGTCCTTTTTGTCCTGGGGCTCTGACTCATGTTCACCGAGCTGTGAGAATTAGGCTGCCCCTCTTTCCCATACCAGCAATTTTTCTCTCTCTGCTGGAGTTTACTGTCCCCATGGCAGAACTGGCAGGGGGGAAGGAAGACGTTCACACGAGCAATTCCAGCCCTGGCACGAACCTTCCCAAGCAGCTGTCGCTGAGGTGCTGCAGCGCACAGGCACACACAGCCGCAGACAGATTTTTCTGCCCATTCCGCCACGGCACCAGCAAGCGCCAGCAGAGACTTGGGGCAGGCATTTGGAAGAAGCAGCACCTTCAGCACACCAGTCGGTGCTTGCCAAGTGCCTGCTGGTCCCCCCCAGGGGCTCAGCAGTACAGCCAGAGCTGCCTGGCCCATCCCAGCTGTGCATCAACATGTGGGTGAATGGAAACCAGATTTAAAACTCACACTCTTCCGCCGCGTTTTCCTCCTCATCTGCAAGTTGCCTCTGATTAGTGAAAGGCTTACGACGTTTGATCTCCTTCAGCATCTCCTCAGCCACACTCAGCTTCTGGGTAATTTCTTCAGGGCTCAGCTCTTGTTGGATTGCATAGTATTTCATCTTGCTGCTGATTTCTGTGGGAAAAAGGAACAGATGGTCAATCCAGCATGGCTACAGAGAAGTAAATACTGTGGAGTACTTTTACTTTTGTGAATCCAGATCATGCTGATGGCAAAAGAAAGTTTTAATTATCTCTGAAGTCTATAGTAGATAATTATTATGTTTAATCCAGTCTTAAAATTAAACCTGTAAATATATCACACTTTCTGGCATATGTGGGAGTCTCATCAGAAGAGGATGAGATTAAGCAGGCATGGGTTGTGTGTATTATTTGTCTTGGCAGTTCTTATAGAATGGGATCATCATTTTATTCTGAGATCTGTGGCATGTAGCAGGCTGGGGCTCTCGTCCAGGATTGTGGTTTTTAAGTGCTGCTGCAAAATGTTTATTAAATAACAACAATGTCAAGGAGACTGAAGTAACCTTTTTTTCCATCTGAAGAAGTCTGAGGCACCCTAAAGAGGTAACATATGGCTTCTGGCCTGATATTGCCTAGCTGGTTTGGAGATAGATACTATTTCAAGGTTTTGGTCTCAGTTCAAAAAACACTGTTGGATCCCTGCAGCTGAAATTGAGTTTACCCATTCCCAGTGTAGGCATTACACAGTTTACCCACTTCTCACTCCTTGGCCTTGAATGCCACCTCCTCTTTTATGCCCTACAACATGAGTAGTTTTGGCTTGCGTTCATCCCTACTTTTGTGGATAACCAGAGCTGGCAAAGCCAGTACTACGCATCTGTAAGATTTTTATAAAAAATAGATCTGTAATTGTGGCACAACTGATTCTTTGACAGAGCGTCTTTGTATGCAGTTTCTGGCTGGCTCCTCAGCTCATTAGTGAAGCTTTAAAGTCTCATACGGAGCAGTAACTGATCACCACCAACGGCTCCATGGATTTCTTTTTCCTTCTCATGCTGGCACGTGCATATGCATGTGTGCACACATAGACCTTCCCTTCAGTAGAGAGTGGCTTGCCTTCTACAGGTGGTGATGCCCCTATAGAAGAACAGTTTTGAGCATGGTGGAAATAATTTTCACCCACTTGTCTCCAACTGCTTTCTGGGTGAACAAGCACTCTCTTTTTATTCACGGCCATGGGTGTGGCTTCTTCTATGATAGCTGAACCTGATTGTGCTATTTGTGCGCCAAACTAGATACATTTCTGCCTTATGTGGTTCCTTTCCTGCCCAAAACCAATTAATAATAGAAAAGGACTACCCCCAGAGGTCAGCCAGTGATTGCTGGTGACATACAATGAGGCTCATGCTGACACTTTTGCTCTATAATTGTAGAAATAAGGTGTGATGGATGGCCAGTCAAAGGTGATCTAGCATCACAGGTGTAAGAAGGTAGTACAAATATAACATCCTATGAGCATAGTCTCAGCCTGCCTCTTCTGTGTGATAGGATATGTTAACTTAACTATGTTTGTTGAAATAAAGTAATGGTTGAAGCACCCATGGAGTTAAGGATAAGCAAGGATAACAGTTGATACGTAACCGCTCTTCCTTACACAACTTGCCACAGAGCTTGCAGTAAATGCTCTAAGACAGAACTGCTCAGGTCTGTTAATAAAGTGTTTCTATTAGTTGAAAAAGGCCTGTTTAACCTTAGCTGCCAGTCAGCCTTTTTATTCTGGTGCCATATACAGCTTTCTTACACTGTTGGCTTTGCCAAGGTTTGGGAAAAATCAGTGTGCTCTATGGCAGGATGGAGGCTGTGATGATGCAGGTGTACAGGGGACAGAGATGCTTCTGAGTAGGTTCACTTGGGGTTTTATTGCTTTCTGTAGGTACAGAAGAGGCTGCAATTGGTTTAATCTCAGTTTTATATATCAGCATGATAATGATATGTCATAGACATGATAATATGATAATCTCTGACTAGAAAACCTTTTTTAAGAGCAATTGTGCTTGGGAAGGTGTTCATTGTTGTCATTTATCCTTTGATATATAGTACAGTAAAAATTCTTGAAGATGCAGGAGGTTTAACAGGCTCTAAATAAAAAAAAATCTTCATCCGGGAAGGTATAAAATACATACATTTACAGTCAGAAGAGAAGTTATGTTTTGAAATTTATGCTAGTTCTGGAGATGCTTTTATTGCTCTAGCGTGTTGCCTAAAGATGAACTTAAGTTTTGCATGCATTCCCTCACATCATATGGACAGATGAGCAGGACACTGAGACAAAAGGTTACGGTTTGTAAAAAGCTTTTGGTTTGACTCTTTTCCTAATTTTGGGAGATCATCATCATCATCATATTTACCTCTCCTACTGTGAATCAGCATGACTATAACCATTTCTGATGGTCTGCACTAGCCACACAGTTTACAATTCTGCCTTTCACTTTTACTAAAGGCCACGCTTTCTTTGTGGAAAAAAAAGGCAAGGAAAATGCAGTTTTCCGATTTTTCTGTATTTCAGAAAAAAAGAACAAGAGGACAACAGTTCATCTGTAATGCTCTGTAGATGTGTCTGGACCCAAACTCAATTGGAAATTCTGGTCAGATGAAGCAATAAGCAGCTTGAGGAGAAAATCACCATCACCTTCTACGCTGAGCTTGGGGAATCAGTAAGTTCACCAAATTATTTACTATTCAGCATCCTTTTCTTTTTAGAAGCATCTGCATGAAGTTGTATGAACCAGCACAATCCTACTCAGCAACAGTTTGCTAAAAGGCAAAAACTAGATTTAAAGTAACACTCGCCAGTGGGATCACCAGAGTTAGGCAGGTCTAACTGACTGTCATGGGTTCAAAAGGGAAAGCATAATTTAAAAAAAAAAATTTTCTAGCTATTCATATGGCCTCCATTACTTATCAGCAGGATGGGAAAAGTGCACTTGCAGGAATCTGCTGAGAAGTAAGACTTGGAGCACTCTCATCTCTCATCCTATGCTTGCATTTGTGGCTCCATCCAGCCCCAATTTGATACTGACTTTTTTTTTACCACAAGTATATATAAATACCTTGAGCAGCTATTCAAACAAACAAAGGCTACAAGCTGAATTAGCTTGAAGTATTTAATGTAAACCTATTTATTATTATTTTGCTCTGTCAAAGAGAGAAAAAAGAAAGAGAAGCTCTTGTACTGGGTGTCAGACCAAGTCAGCCTGTGGTGTCAGCTGTCTCTTAAGAGAGACAACTTTTCAACATGGCATTGCAGGCTGCAAAAGCCTTATGTGTGGGTTGCTTTGCGGGAGTGCCCAGGTGCTATGACTTTTTTTTGCTGGAGGTTTCATTAATACGTGCTTGACATTGAGCTGAACCAGAAAGAAATCTGTTTACCTTGAATGTCATCCCTCATATTACTGAGCTGCTGCACAAGCTGAGTAGCACGGTTGTTGGTCTCCATGGTTTCCTTCTGTACCAGTAGGCCTTTGCTGGATGCTTCATTTCCCTATGAATAAACCATGTGAGTTAGACATTAGATTTCTTTTCAGATCCATATGCATGCGTGAGGATGAGCAGTGTAAACACACATTTCGCTTTCTCCTGATGAGCATGTGAAAGTCCATTTATCATATAAAGTGGTATTTACAGAGGTGTTTGAAGTGAAGGGCTGTCTTGTCGGTATTTTCAGAATTGCAGAGTGAGAGATTAAAATCTGTCCCATATTTATCCATCATTTGCTGCAATCAAATTGCCATAAATTATGTACAGTTGTGAAACTCCCATCTGCTGAGTCTCCTAGGCATGCAGCGGGGCTGGCTCATTTTGCTGGGTATGGCGTTCCCTGAGTAAGCATATAGACTGAAGAATAAGGTGTCAAGCTCACAACCATTTTTAGATCAGTGTCTCCCTCAAGTGAGGTCCCCAGCTCTGCAACTTGTTAAAATTAAGAAAAAGCATGAGGATTCAAAATACTCGGAAGAGCATAGGCACCCTCCTATACTGTATTACATTGGAGGCTGTACTCTGCATTGTGTTCCCTTACATGTAAGGGAAACGAAGAGTTCCCATGTCATAGTTATCATCTTTCCTAGAAGGTCATTGACTTGGGGAATCCTTAGATTTAATTTTCACTGGTATTTCCCAGGAAGGATAAAAAAAGATGACTGCTGTGCCGTTGACGTTTCCTGGACCCTGTGTGCGCGTGTGTGCGCGCGCGCACGTATAAGTCCGCACCACAGGCTTGCCAGTGGAAAGGTGTTTGATTCACGGTCCCTGTTGGGGCTGCATCGGCAAAAATTCCCATTGAAAAATTAGTTTCTGGGTTTGGGGTGCCCTGACACCTCATAAGCCAGAAGATACTTGGCTGTTGGTGTGCTCACTTCGTACTTGCTCAGTCCTGCAAGAGCGCCGGAGGGCCCTGCTGCCGTCCTTCTGTCCGCCTCAGCAGCGGCCCCGACCCACAGACAGGGTTTTCGCTCGGGGTTTGCAGAGGCACCAGGTGGCGCTTGAAGGCAGGGCCAGCGCCGCACAAAACAACTGCAAGGGTTTATAGAAAGGTTTTAATATTATTTCCGTTTACTTGTTTTTTTTTTTTTTTTTTTAGTCTGTGAAGGGCAAGCACTATGTTTTTTATTCATATTCCTTTATTGCTATCAGGGTTTCTTGTGGATGCTCTGTTGCTCAGCATCGCCACTTCATGCTTATGTCAAGCAACTTCTTGCTGTTTTTACACACCTTTACGTAGTACTCTTTCCTCGACAGATTTTTCTTTAACTATTGAACATCTGGGGAATTGCTGAGACAGGTGTGCTGATTGCCATGAGATTGATGGGAAACACAGCAGCATGAGTGAGGGGTGCTCTTAGGGACCCTCAAATTCCCACTGATGCACCAAGGCTCATCCTGAAATTTGCGAAGAGCCCAGGAAGGAAAGGCGCTCGGCTCTCCCGAGTCTCTGCCAAACATTCAGGATCGAGCTACGTGCTGTTTTACTCTAAGCTTATCCCAAGCAGACTCAGGGTGTTACAGGTCACATTTACTCTTCCCATTTAGCAGGAGGATTTGCTTACAGTTGGTGCATTCCTCCTGCCTTTGGGGTTTAGATCAGAATCTGCAGCAACCCCTCAGACACAAGGACGTGCACATGAAATGCTCTGAGCGGAAGATGCAGCACATCTCTGCAAAACCCACTCAAGGGCCTTGCACCTGTTTTCCATAAAAGTACCTTGAAAGAGCCAAAAGTTCAATATATTCAGAGTTATTACTGTGGTCTTCCTTCCACTGTGAGAGTCTGGGGCCATTATTTCCCTGCCTTTACAAGCAATCACAAGTATTCATGCGGAACAAGCATTAGAAATAACCGGGGAGAAAAGACCAGAGGAAACACTGAATTTATTTGTTCAGGGACAGTCAAATTGAGGATTGAGCTAAGAAATCCCCACATAGTACTGAAGATGACAAAAACACGATTATCCAAATTCACTAAATATTCCTAGAAAACCTAATGCCTTAATCATCATGCCTACAAACTGCATAAAGGGACCCTGAGGCATGTGAGCACTGCCAGATTTTCACAGGTACAGGTGTGGGAGTGTGTGAGCTGGTTTAATCAAACCTCTCTTTTGAACACAGGCATAGTCTGTGTAATTCTGCAGTGCCCTTTCTGCTAAGTAAGTGCTGATTAAAAACACCCAAACCCAATTTTTCTCTTCCATCTCTCTATACAGTCCTTTCTCCTCTTCCTTTGTGTTTTTTCTCCTACTTGCTCCTGTGTTTGAGTTTTAGTCTAAGGTGTAGTTTTAATTTGTCTTCTGAAGGAATTGGTAAGTGTGAATATAAGGTCTGGCATTTTGCAATAAGCATGAAATATACTCCAGTCATGTTATGGCGGTGATTATCTCTGGGAATAACAGATAGTGATGTATCTCACTAATATAATATATATATCTTAGCAACAGAAAGATGTGTAATAATCTCTTTAAAATAGAGGAAAAGCAATTTTGAACCCTATTTCTTCTCTTAACATATTTCATATCAGTATCCTTCTAGGGTTCAATGAAAGTGTTATGTGAGCTGAGAGAAGATAACCTTAATTTTATCACCTGGCAACTGAATGTGGATGCAACATTTATGATTACAATTGTGTTAAAACATATCTTGAGTGCTGATCAGGGTCCCATCTCAGTGGGTACGTGAAAACCCTTTTAAACTGGCAGTTTTGTAACATATTTTGAAGTGTCTAATCAGGGCTAATTTAATTTTAGGAGATCATGCCTGTAAAATGGATATAATACAAATATTCCCAAAGTCAATCTGAATTTGTTTAGTGTTGGTTACTTTGCTTAACTAGAAATCAAAATGTGAAATAGAAAGGCAGTGTGTCTATCTCAGATCAAACACGTGTAGGGGCGTGGGTGGGAACTCAGATCCTGAGAGGAGGCTTTTCGTGATCTGTGACAAACGTCCAACCACATCCAACAGACTTTGTCCCTACATCCTTCCTTTTCTGGGAAGAAGACTTGATAGGTCATTTATGCTGTTAATTCAGAGCTAAAGTAAAGTAGAAAGTCTACAAATGGAAAATAGAAATAGAAAGTTCTCCCAACTATCAGGGCACTCCCACTCTTGTTTGGTGAACGTAGAGGTTCAGACTAGATGTTAGGAAATGTTTCTTTATCGAGAGGGTGGTCAAACACTGGATCAGGCTTCCTAGAGAGGTGGTCAATGCCCCAAGCCTGTCAGTGTTTAAGAGGCATTTGGGCAATGCGCTTAATAACATGCTTTAACTTTTTGTCGGTCCTGAAGTGGTCAGGCAGTTGGACTAGATGATTGTTGTAGGTCCCTTCCAACTGGAACTGTTTTGTACTAACCTCTTATGCCAGCATGTGAATATGACAAACCACAAACCCTCAGCGCTCTGGCAGGAGGCTATAAACAAACCTGTTCATCAAGTATTGCTGCCTCTCTCAGGAGATCATTCGTTGCATCTGCAGCATCATCGACCTGGATGGTCCAAAGCACAGCATGGCTCTTTTTTTTGGACATTGCCTCCTGTGTGCGGGGGAAAAAAGTCAATGCATCTGAAAGCAAATTATTTCTCTAGTGAGGGCAGGGATTAAAATCTACAGGAATAGAATGGAAATTCATAGATTAGAATTACATTAAAAAATAAAATGTCATCAATGTTTGTACCTGGAGATGGGTGGCAGTGAGGTTCAGGTCATTCAAGCGCTTTTGAGCTGCAACACCTGTAGAAATGCTCAGTAAAGTCGATTTGCTTTCATCAATAGCCAGAACTGCTAATCGGATGTCATCTGTCAAATCCCAAATACATTTATCGCAGCCTAATAAGAAAATAAGAGAGTGTCATTTTTCTTTAGTGTTTGTGTCAGTGAACAGCAAATATCTTAAATTCACTTTATAGTGCTCTTGCCCCAGGGCATTCCCTCTCTTCGTCATTGATGGATCCTGATGGATACCCATTTTTCTTTCACTTTCATCTGCCCTCTTCCAAGGTCCCAAAGTACAGTCATGATGCTTCCAGCTGAGCAGCACCAGATGGGACTCCTCCTGCAGGCTGCTGCAGCGGCACCGTAATCAGTAGGGAGAGAGAGAGGAGGCATTTCCTGGCTATTCCCTAGAGGCTCTGCATGGTTTTTTTGGCCTAAAGAACAACAGATGGAGGTCAAAAACACAACTTCATTCTGTCAGAACCCAAAACTCTGTATTTAAAATTCGGTGGTATGAGAAGTAAGGAACTCCAGCAGATGGGCTCTTAGGCTGTCTCTCTGATTACGAAGGCAACTTCTAAAAATACAGTTATAACATGTCTAGAATACGCTTGCGCAGAACCATATCCTTGTCCCTGCTGAATGCTTGCAATACCACCTTGTTTTTAGTGACATTGGTGCCACCACTAAATGCAAGAGACTTAGGTTAACATGAAACGCAGATTACTTCAGAAACTTTTGCTTGGTACTGTATAGTCTGTATTCTTGATGGCAGCAGCTCCCAAATATTTTCCTTCTGTTTGCACTTCCAGGCACACAACCCCTCTTCTTGGGAGTCAGTTTAGGAACCCATATGTGCTACATGGTCTGCATTATACCACAGACATAATTATACTAACATTTAAAAAAATATCAGTGGTTACCAGTAGTTACAACATAGTACTTCTGGAAACTCCCCAGGCTTCCTATGGTTAGAATAAGGGAGGTGATAATGGAAAAGCAACTGCCTGATGGATGTATGTCAAATTGTCAACAGCAACAATTTATATTAGGTGTACAACTAGAAAACCAGAAATTATATGCAAGATGGCACAGATAAAGTTGTGATGGCAGTCTTTAGGGCCAGAATATTATTTTGCAGGCACTGTATCTCAAAGTCTAGAGAAGTGGCTTTGGTGATACTTCCCTACTGCTCCACAGTTTGTACCTAAACATTCAGGCTGAATCACAGAGTTGGACATATGCATGTACTCAGTCAAGCAAGTGAGAACATGTTTAAACACTCAGTCAGTGGGGCATCGTGCATATTCATATGCTTAAGTGCCCTGTGGGACCAAGGTCGAAGTGCTGAACCCACTGGAGAACCGCGCTCTTAAGTTAGTATTTGTAAGCATCTAAATACGAGATCGATATTAATTTTTCATGTTCTCATGATAATCTTCTTACTGATGGTTGGGCAGTCTGTGCCAGTAGAAACTTCAGGACTGTCAGCAAGGCATTCTCCAGTCTGGCTGTCACACATTCTCCCTCCACAGTTACATTCTGCAGGAAAAAGAAAGGATTTTTGAAAGAACAGTCTTCAAAATGCACAACCCACCTTTCCCCTCCCATGACTAGTGAAATGATTGTACGTTGGATTGTACACGGGTAGTCAAACCAAAATCAAGGGCTTCTTGGACTGATTTTTCCTTCAGTATGTAGAATAGGATGTTCTTTGCACTGTGGTCAAGTTGGACCAGATAAAATATGAGACAGGAAACAGAATTAGAAAGCCTGTGCTGAAGCGACTTGTTCAAAGCTTCCCAGCTGGTCACAAGCAGAGGCAGTGAGGCCAGAGTTGCCCATCTGGGCCATTGTACATCACCATCTAGAGAGGGTGACGTTTAAGAGATGGGCTAAGGAAAGCAGTATAACTGAAGTTAATTATTAGTTACAAATCTCTCCACAGACCTGTGGAATTTATCAATGCTGTGTCAGGCTGCCACTAAATAAGCTTTCCAGCTATCAGGGATTGATAGTAGACTCCAGTTCCATCATCAGCTTAAGCTTATCAAAAAGTAAATATCTCCTGCCACTTACAATGAAGAATAAATGAGGTTTTATGTTTTTTAAACTTGAGTAAGCTACATATTTACTGCCAGCACAAGTGGCTTTTTAAAAAGTATAATTTTTAATCTAAAGTGTCTCTTTCAAGGTTTAATTGGCCTTTTAAAATATATTATTTTAAAGATTAAAATATTCTTGGAAGACTTTGATAGAATAACAAAAACTCAAGCAGAACATAAGAACAGCAGTGACTTATCTGGAATCCGTTTTGCTCTTGTGATTCATGATTTCAGCACTGTCATATAACAAAATTGTTTACTGCTGTTTTATTGCAGCCCATTCATTGTTCTCTATGAATTACCCTTGTATTTACATTCCACATTGCACATTTGAGGAATTATCAGGGAAAATGTGTAATACAGCTTCAAAGTCAACATGATGCACTAACATTGGAATAATTCTGTGTAACTGAACCAGTGTTATTGGAACTACTCAGGTTTTGTACCATTGTGAGAACAGAATTTGGTTATGAATTTTGTTGGGCAATCGATATTTTGACCTCACCACAATCTGTATGAACTGGGTGTCTTGTATACACAATTTTTTAATTTGTTATTTCTTTTGTTAAGAAGTGAAAGAAAAGTCTCAGTTGAAAGCAGAGATTTCTCTTCACCTATGTCACTGGATCTAGGCTATCCCCAAAACAGGTGGCAAGATTTCAGTTACAAGATTAAAATTTGGACGAGATTGGTGCTCAAGAAAAGCAAATGGTATCTTCTTATTTAAATGGATAACTTAATTTGCTGTACAAATGCTTATAGTAAATTAATTTCAAAAGCAGTCCTGACAATTTTTCATCTGCTTGTTTAGGAGGTACTACGTTTTTAGCAGGGAATTAAGACTTTCAATGCTGCTGTGGCTTACTGGTGGAGAAAGCTTCTAAATTTCTTTGTTTCTGAGGGGCATTTGTGGAAAGCTTTGAAGTATGGTAGACGTGGTGCTCGAGGACATGGTTTAGTGGTGGACTTGGCAGTGCTAGGTTAACAGTTGGACTCGACGATCTTAAGGGTCTTTTCTGACCTTAACGATTCTATGATTCTATGGTTCTATGATCCCCAAGGTCCTTGCTCTGAGCACCTGCGTTCTGCCTTTAGCTGTGGCTATTCCTTGGTGCTTTGAAAGAGGATGTACTCTCTCCTCTCAGAGCCAAAGCAAGGACAAAGGGCATGAGCCCAAAGTCCTATTTGGATCTAACTCCATGTAAATTAAGAGAATGATTATATTAGAGGACATAAACCTGTGTGACCCTTCTGTGTAGGTATGTTTGCGTAAGATCCTCTGGGTAACACTTTACCAGACCCTGGAAGTACAGTCATCTCTGGTGTGGAAATACAGTAACCAGCAAGATTACACAGACAATGCAGAATACATTATCAGTACGAAAACCAGCAGAAAATGAGCAGGATTGGGTCAGGACAGGAAGGACAATGCTGTTCCCATAATAATTGCTTTCAAGTCTTTAAGTGCCATCAGTCTAAGTGGCCATACTGTGCAGTGTGTGGTGTGAACAAACACAAAGGTGAAGTCTCTGCCCAAGGAAAGCTCAGAGACCCTTATTTAAAACAACATACAGGACACAACAGTGCCTACATTCATCCTGCCTAGGTGTTTGAGATGTTGGGGTCTGGGGTTTGAGACTTCTTCATGGGCAATGGAAAGAGGGCTAGTGCCTGGGATGATTTAGCCAAACAGGCATCCAAATTATCGCACCGGGTAGATGGCCAGGAGCAACCCTGGCCTCCCAGGGCCACAGGTGTCTGATGACTGATTCAGTCATCTCTGGGAGGTCATCAATAGACCACACTGTGCTGCATTTTGCTCTGCTCTACTGAACTATAGACAATACCTGTACAGTTTTTAGCAAATCTGGCATCCCCATAGTAACCCGGAGCGCATCGTTCGCACTTGAACCCGGTGGTGTTGCGCAGGCAGTTGCGGCACTGGCCGGTCACTTCATCACAGTCTTCAAAAATCAGGTTTGGGTCTGAGTTGCCACTGCAGTCACATTTTTTACAAGTGCTTCCAATTAGCAAAGGGTTCCCATAGTAACCGGGGGCACACCTGAAAAGAAGAGCAAGCCCAGCAATGATGAACAATGACATTCCCATCTGCGGTACCATTTTTTCTCTGACCTTATTTATGTCACCATGAATTGATGATGGTCTGCAGCTACTAAAGGACAAAAGGCAAATTGGGAGCTGTATTCCTGCAGAGGCTGTTTTGTGCTCTATTCTCAATCTGTACAGTTACATATTTTTCCCTTCTTGAACACTCCTGGTATCTCAATCACACCAGTCTGCGTTATTTTTTTTGTGTGTGTCTTTAGCAGTAAAATGATTTGTTCCCCATTGTTTTAAAATCTATGACAGAATGACCTTGGCAGAGAAGCAGCTCTAGTGTTTATTTTGGCCTCTTTGAGCTTTGGACCTCACCACCTATATTGTGTTATATAGGAAACTGGGGTAAGAGACTGCATTTCATGATGCTGAATACTCAGAGGAAGTTCAGACCTTATTTTCATTATAATGCATACAACAAAGTACTGACCAGAAAAGGTTTATATAAAAACTTCTATGGTGAGGCATTGGGATGGTTTCTCGTTTTTGCAAAGCAAAACAGGCACTGAACCAGCCTCCATTTTCCAGATTTGTTTGATGTTAGCCTGCTGGCTGAGGGCAGAAGGCTGAGAGCAGTCACCAGCCCAGGAGGGGAGGATTCCTCTGTTGGTTTGCAGAGGGTGAGAGGGAGGTAGGTAACAAGCACGCCAGGGGAGGCCTGAAATGGGTCCAAATTGCTTTTCATGTCTTGTCACATTTGGGAACTGTGGAAAACTTGCTACATCTTAAAATGGAAGAGATGTTGAAACTGTAGTGGTTTTTGAAAGTCTAGGCAAACCAGTGATACCTAACATTCCTGTGTGACCAGTGGCCCTAAGCTAAGACAAGAGATAATAGATTTGGTGTCATCATTTGGAAAGAAAGGAGGGGGTTTCAGTTAAAGGAGTTTCTGCTGGTAGCAGGGGGTGTGCTTAATCCTGTGAGCTAGAGGAACCTTTGCAAAACAACCAGTGAGGCGAACAGAGCCGGCCCTGGAGTAGGCATGGAGCAGCTCGCAGCAGCAAATCCTCGAACAAGGGCATTGCTGGAGGAGCTGGTGGCTGGGGCAGCACAGAGCAGCTGCTTATGGACTGGAGGGGCCAGCTGGCAGGAGAGGGGGCAGCCCATGCCGTCCATGGTGTCACTTCAGGGTGGCAGGGGGGTCCATGACCCAGCAGCCTGGGGCACAGAGGTCAGGGACTCGTACCCCCAAACTGGGAATGAAGAATTACTGCAGGGAGGGGGATACCTAGCTGGTGTAGCAAGTGCTTACTTGGAGGGCCGAATAGTTGTTGCAGTGATTTAGGTAAGGAGTAGTTATTGTATTTCATCCTGTTTTATCATCCTGTTGTCCTTGTCTTTTCTCCCATCCGTAAAGTCCTGTTTTAAGATGCTGTTTTGTTCTGCTCTTTGTGGGCAGGGAGGGTGAGCTCTCAGGCAGTTTAGTTTCATTTTCCCAGATTTCTGGCTGGGAACCTGAGCTGAGGTCTGTTGTCTCCTAAAATCTGAACATAGTCAAATCCAAGTTCTGCTATGTCTGAATGATGAAAATGTGGGAGATCTGATAAGAGCTTCCAGTTTTGATCTGTTCCTACATTTGCTGATTCTTTTTCTTTTAATAAAGAAAGTAATTTCCTCAGTGCTGCTTGGTTCATGTTCCAGTCCTGAACCCCCACAGTAAAAACACATAAAATTTTAAGCATCTTAATATAAACTACTTGGCTGCATCAAATACTGCTTTTGCCAATGGCAAAGACTCCATTTGTCTCTTTACAGCACTGCCAGAATCTTTGGTGCAGACCTTATCGCTTGAGTGACCCAGATGTAAAGAATAAAAGTGTGACCTGGAGTTCTGTGCACCCCTTGCAGAACTGTGAATGCGACACGGAGCATAATGGGTGTGATTTAGCTGACTTTGGTGGATTCACTGCCTGTTCCCATGGGAGTTAGATCAGGCAGTGATGGGTAATGCTACTATTTAGTCATGCCAAAAGTCTTGCTATAATTTTCTAATATTTCAGCCAATCTGAGATTGTAGTATTTTCCCAAATTTCAAAACTTCAGTATGTTTATGAAGTTTGAACAAGAAAAAAAAACCCTCTGGGTTTTTTTAAAAAAAAATCATTTCCTGTATTCTGAACTCTCAAAATCTTGCAGAGTTTCTCTTTGATTTTCTGTAGTTAGGTATTTTCCAAATGGTCATCTGTCCAATGTGGCCACCAAGCCACAGAAGCCACTGAGCAGTGGTGGGGCCAGACCAGTGTTTTGCTTTCTGCCATCCAGCTGTGGCCTTCAGCCAGCATTTACGGAAAACTGTGTACTATTCCCATCAGGCCCACAACGTCTGCCCTCTCATCAGGGCAAGGTGATTTTTTTTTTCTTTTCTGAAATATACCATTCAGTTCACTTGCCAGAAACATAGTGGGCAGTCCCTCACATCCTCACAGATATATTTTGTAAGCGCTGCTTTTTATGACCATCTGAATCATTGGTAGCACGTGAGAAGAGCAGAGGCCGCTGGATGGAAACATATTGCTCCATCTCTGCACTTCACGGTCTGAAAAAGTAGAGGCCTGCGGTACATGTCTTTTCCTCTGTTGTATCAATAAATGACTCTTTGTTGCTAGCAAAGAATATTTCCTCTCCCACAATAAAGCTGCTAAGTTATCTTTGCTTCATTTTACAGCCCTGTTTGCTTCCTGTAGTTATTGGTGAGTAGGAAATTAACTTCCCCTTCCCTGGCAATGCCAAAAGAAGCTTTTTTCTCTGTTCACTTTGGACACTAAAGTATCATTTCTTCAGTTATCTTTTTTAACATTTGGGCATTAACAAAACCTGGATTTCATTCACTACCACCTTAATGCCTTATTGCTGGAATCCAGGAGAAAAATTATTAATTCCTAAATTTCAAATTGGGAAGCTGGTTTTCCCAGTTCCTAGCAAAGGATTTCGCAACACCATTTGCTGGCAAACATAAACTGGATAGGTTTGTGCCCAGCCCCTGGAGCAGCACAAGAAAACCTCCTACACAAATGCCAGAGGAAACGGAGCAGATGGCCTCCCGGTGTGCTGCTCTGGAGATCCCACGCGCTGCCCGTGGAGGGGTGTCCTACAGCTCGCTGCCCCGCGGCGCCCATCACTGACTGCTGCGGAGAGCTGGGAGGGAGAGCGGTGAGCAGGAGGTAGCCTTCCTCTCCCTGGGGATGTGAGCTGCTATTTGGGCTGCAGGGAGGGCAGGGGCACTGCCCCTTCTTGCTCAGGATCCCCCAGTCCTCCTGCCAGCATGTTGACGGTGCGATAGCTGCCAGTGGGAGCAGGGGGTGGTGGCAGTGCCCAGCAGCAGCGTATGAGAGGCAGGGACTTGCTCTTTAGCAAGTGGAGAGGAACAAGCAATGCATTTCTCATTAGTCTTCGAAACACTGTTCGTCATTTCTGACAGAAATGGGAGTAGGACCAGGAGCCTACCAGAAGGAAAGTCCCATTTGCCACTGCTTGCCACTTACCCTGGACTTGCCACTCAAGGATTTAACACGGTGACTGGGACAAGCTGATTTCTTTCTGTAGCTTTTTCTAACCCATCTATGCAGCTTTGCCTTCCCTGAGACAGATGCACTGTGTCAGGCTGGGTAATGGCTATTAGAAAACAAAGCTGATGCTATTTTCTGCTGTTACTATGCATCTGCTACTCATTTCATAGGATTTGATTTGCTTGTAGTCGAGGTTGACATTTTAATAACCATTAAGAAACCTCACTGACCTTTTAATTGTCTGCATTATCCTTTGTGTATATATCTGACATTTTGGAAGAACAAAAGAATGCAGCCATAGCCTGGAAACAAGGGTGTTTTTTTTTTTATTTTTGTGCCATCTGTCTAAAGGGCTTTCACTATTGCTGTCACCATGTTAGTGATGCGGAGGTAATATGCTGAAGTTTTTGTATCATCTGTAAAGGCAAAAGCCTTCACTCTTGTTTTCATCTTACCTTTTTCATATTGATTTCTCTTTGCATCTTAAGCATCCCCTTTCTCCCTTCTCTGGTAGTTATGTTAAGTATCATTTGAATTCAAGACTTGCCCATTAATGACAGTGGACTGAAGTCTTAAATACTTCAGGGACTTTAAAGAAAAACAAAATGAGGTGTTCAGGAAGCCAGTGTCTGAGCCATCCTGTACCCCTCAGTCTTTGTGTTAGAGCTATTTTAATTTACTGGCTGCTCAAGGAGAATTTCTGAATTATAATCACTCTGACATTCATTGAAATATCATCCATGTTTGTTCATAGCGAGTAAGATGGCCCTTTATGACGTAGGACAGTAAGTTATATTTCTGCTGCATAGCTCCATTTATTTGTGTACTTTGTTATTTAGAAGATATTTACTGTAAATTTTTTATGGGCATAAGGGAAATTTGAAAAGCAGCACTGGCCTATGGCTGTTTGCTTGACTTTATTGAATTATGTCTGTGAAGTACATTTAAAATTTAACTAAAAAAGCTGCATCTGCTCATTAAGAATTTGACTAGATAATGCATTTTCTCCTTTGCTTTTGAAAAATTTATTTGGTAGAAGCCTGCTATATGTTTTAGAGCGGTGAACTGCAAGAGACATCTAGGTGGTGGTTCTTTTTCACTTCAGCTGCTGTTTCTGGTTTGTATTTTGTATTTTAATCTGTAAATTGTATTCCTTTTAGAAAGATCACCACATGAAGGTCCACAAAATGCAAGAACTCGATCAAAATACATCAGATGTAAATGTCTGTCTTACCTTGTCTTACCCACAGCAAGTTCTTATGGTTTTTAGTAGGAACTGAATGAGAGCCTTTAACAGACATGATTCAACGGGGTGAAAACACATGCATAAGATTTCTCCCTAGTGTGGGAAGATTCCCTTGAAGACTTCTGGACTTCCGTATCATTGACCGGTAAGTCATCCCATTAGTTTCTTACCTTTCACAGTTGGGTCCTGCATAGTTTTCCTTACAGACGCAGCGCACACTTCCACTTTTTCTGTAACAGGAGACTGCAAAGCTGGAATTTCATTAGAATGAATAGTTAGAGTAGCATGCAATGGCAAACACTTGGGAGTATTTCTTAACTACATTATGGACATTTGCTGTCAGTGTGAGCTCTGGCTCTTGGTTACTCATTGCTGAATAGGTATTCTTAAGCTCTGTATGTTATTCACATTATACCCTTTGTTTAGTCTTTTTAATTAGTGTAGAAAGCACTAATTAGTATATAGCACTATGGAGCTATATAAATGCAGATATATGTAAGTTCCTGTCTTGCAGGGTAGATCAGACACACCTGCAGGTTTTGATACATATATTTTAGATAAAGGACTTCTTAGGACAAATGTGTATGTCATGTGAACTAATTGCTTCTTGTCTCTTATTCTAAGGGGTGAAGTATTGCTTATGAAAGACACCACAGTAAACACTTCAGGAATGTAGTCTCTGGAATGAGTGCAGCAGTTTTCTGTGCAAATCCTACAGTTTTTCTCAAATCCAATCTGGAAGTACGGAGTGGTGAAAACTGAACTCAGTGATGCTATCCTTATTTACAGTAATGGCTGTTCTACCACCTCTCTGAGTAACCTGGAAACAGTCTGGGGCCTCTTCTGAGACCAACAGGGCAAGTAGTGATACTGATCGCAGTAATGGCTTGGGCTGTAATTTTCACTGCCGTGATTCTAAATCATGGATTCCTTTGCTTTCTTATGTTTTCAGGATTTAACAAATGTCTAACTAAATATGAGACCCAAGGAACAGCAGCAGCCAGATGTGGAAAGTACAAATTGTATACACTTCAAACACAGTGATGGACATGGCTTAAATACATTTGCAGGAAAAAGACATACAGTCCTAAAGATGTTCCCAGTTAGTTTGCAATATGTGTGAATAAATGCCTGCCAGCACTGGAGTGCGACCAGAGTAGTGAGTGGCAGCAGTTGCCAGCTGCAGGCCCATGGTTGCTAAAACGCAGGTCCCAAGTCGTACAGTGCTGGGCAGCTGTGGCCAGGTTGCATCCCTTTTGCACAGAAGGACAAAAGACTCAGAGCAATGGGAAAGAGCATGATACAAGCGCTGCTTGTTCCAGAACGAGCAGCATTGAAGGGTGACAAAAAATCCTGCATAATTTCAGTTCCCACCAGCATTTTTCAGCTGGTGGGACAACCAGGGTCAAATAAATCTGTGTCTGGATCTGCGCTGTCTCAAAACATTTCATATAATCAGAGAGAACATAAAATGAGATTCTTCTCACAGAATTCACAAATTAAGTTCAGTAAAGCTTTTTTGAGAACATATCAAGAAAATAATAATAGTTTGGCAGCCTTCCTCTTCTTTTACAGAGGCTAATTCCTTCATGTAGTTGAAAAAAACCACATTGTGGATTTAAGTTATGAAATAAGACTGAAGCCTTCCTGAGGTTTTATATTTTTTGTGATCTTTTAGGGAAAAAAAGTTCATAAAATTCCCTCAGGTTTGAAAAGAAGTAACATCTGCTGGACTGTGAAGCAAACTCCCTCCTCCTTACTTTTATTCCAAAGAGATGACATTATGCTTCATGTGTAATGTCCAAGAGTTATTCCAAAAGTTCCCAGGATAGCAGATATTAAGATAGTCTAGCCAGAAAATCTAGAGACACACAGATGAATCCCAAGAAAAAATATGTATCTATCTATCTGATGAGTGTGTCAGTTTACAGATTTGGTCACTTTGTCTATTATGAATTCACTGGCTATTTCCAAAGTAAAACAGAGTACAAAAAACATCCTTTGGATGTTCTTTATTTAAGGCATTTATGCTTCTCTGCTTTCTGGTAGTTACTGTTTTGCCTTAATATAAATGGAGTAGGATTAATGGAGGAAAAATTAAAAAAAAAAAAAAAAGAATGAATGGTTGTTCTTTGAATTTAGTTATACAAGGCTGAATGTTGCTCAATCATTATTATTTGCCAGTTCCAGCCCCAGCTAAAGGCTGTTGCTGTGGTCAGATCTCTCTCTTGCAAGAAGCTGAACAGGCAATTTCTGCATGTTATTTAAATAGGGGTATGAGGCAAATTGGGATAGGATATTCCTTTAACTATTTCCTTCAGGACTTCTCTGAGGGAAAACCCTGAAAAATTGAGTGGATTTTTACTGAGGAAGTTTTAAAGGGGTGACATATCATAGAACATAGAATATCCTAAGGTCGAAGGGACCCATGAGGATCATCACATCTAACTCCTATATTGCCGCTAATGTTGAAGCATCTGCATTCAGGCTCCTTGCAACTTTTGTTCTTCCTTCCCAATCCCACGCTGCTGTCCTTTTGGGTTCAGGGCTTCTTTATCTCTAGTGGTCTGGAATCGGAGAGGCATATGTCCATAGCAGAAGGGCTAAGGAGCGTGTTGAAGCGGGGAACACTCCTTAGCCTCTGCGCCCATCTCCCATAGCACTGGCAGAGACAACCTGTAGCTCAGGTCCGTGCTGGTCCCACTGCTCCAAGCCCTGCTGGGCTGGCAGGCCGGCTGGCTCCCTGCGGTCAGGGGCACTGCTGCAGAGCCTGGCGGGCTGTAGGGCTCGGGGAATGCAGGCCCGGCCATGCTCTGTCAAATTGCACCCCAGGGAGGACAGCCTAGACTCGGTAGAGACTGGGTCTCGTCATGCATTAGTGCCTCAGGCACAAGTTGCCCAGGTTGTGGTTGAGAGAGCTGCTCCTTACACCAAAGTGGCTGCTCTGTGCCCAACAGGTTAAAAAAAAAAAATCACTTTCCTTTGCTAAGGAAAAATCACTGTTTCCGACTGTTGTATTTCTACTATTTCTGGCATTACAGCTGCTACTGAAACTGGAGGAAGCAGCCTGTTTCATCTGTGAGCTCGCTCACTCCTAAAACTTTTTAAATGTGAGCAAAGCCAGGTTCTTCCCCTGTCTCTGGACAATTTTCTCTCTAATCCAGGCAAAGCTGCAGTTTTTCAGCAATAGCTGTTCTCCATCCCATGGTCCTCTGCACATGTCTGCAGCTCGCTGCGAAAGCCAAGAGGTGATCTGTGGGAGTTTGGCTGGAGCGATTTTGCTCCATTGCCATTTTGAGCCTGTGCCACTGAGCAGCTGAGCAAAATGCAGCTCATCCCACCTTGAGGCTCTGTGCGTAATCCTATAGCAACCGCAAACAAATACAGTGAGGAAATTCCCCTTTGCTGAGGAGCCCTGCTGAAAGCGAAATGAGAAACGACACAAGGGGAGTAGGTATCTTGCTAAAAAATAGCTTTAACCCATTGGCAAGTATTTTCTACCATCTCCTCTGTGCATTATAGTGGGATTTGCATAGATGCCTCTCTCTTAGAGCACGGACCTCAAGCAGGAGGAAGCTGATAATGCTTCTTTTATCTGCATTACTGATGTACCACTAAGTTTCTAATAGCTGGTCACGGCTTGTAGTTATTTGTTTCTTCTGAAGGCACAAAGTGACTAACAGCTGGAGTTCTTTGGCTTGGTCTTGGTTTTCTGTCAGGCTTCAGAGTTTCTTACCCAAAGGTAGCTGGGCACCAGGTGAAGAGCTGTCACAGGGTCCTCCAGCCCTTTCCTTTTAACTGTTCCTGTACTAACCAGATCCAGCCACTGTTTGCTCAGGAGTTTGCCTGGCTATGCTTTTTCATGGTGTGTTTTACCATCCAGAGGTCATGGATTGATCTTTCTGTCTGTCTGTCTGTCTGTCTGTTTCAGCCACTTACATCCCTGATGCTACCTTCCTGGGGAATTTGTCTTTGAGGAATTCTTAGAAGTAACCAGACAGCTGAATAATCTCTCCTACATAAGAGAGGAAGAACTTGAATTTGCTCAAATATTTTCTCCTCTCTCTTGGTAAGAATTTTTATGAGGATATTTTACTTAAGGATATTTTACACCTTCTAAATGAAATGCCATTTCCTGTGGTTATAAATGTGAGCAGCTGGAAGTCCTCTTGTTTTCCCCTGGTTGGCAAGGGCAGCAGCCTTTGTCTCCTGCATCCAGGAAGGGATGCTGACCCCACCTTGGAAAGGGCCAAAGCCAGCCCAAATCAAAGAGAACCAGAGACTCTTTACGTACTTGGCAAGCGCTGGCAGGGGGCAGGGGCAGGGCTGGCAGAATGTGGGCGCTCCTCTGACAACATCACCGATGAAGCCATCCGGACATTGCTCGCAATGCTGTCCTGTTGTGTTTCTCTGGCAGTCCTTCAGTGGAAAAAGAGAGAGTGGTGAAAGTTAAACAGAGGTGCTGCCTAAGTTAGAAAGAAATCATTTAGTTGCAGACCTGGCCAAGCAGAATAAGGGCTGATGCCAGACCCGGACCCTTCAAGGCATTGACAGATGAAGCCAAGCCAGCTAGCACTGCTACAAATAAAAATGCTATAGGTGATTACACTGGCCAGCCAGCAAGTGCTGGCAAGGTGCTGTATGGGACAAAACAGACATATGTGCCTGCCAGGTGCTGGAGCAGAAGCAGCACTGCCTGTCGTCAGAGATGTCAGGGGTACTCACGTGTAGCCAACAGCCCTGTTGTGAGTTGCATGTGCCAGTAGGAAAAAATCCCCTTTACTGACACCAAAACAAAACGAAAAATATCTGCTGGTAAATACTATCAACAGATTTCAGTCTAGATACAGGTTTCAGTGAGGCTGCTTCTTGGACTTGATGACTGGAAAAGAGCATCAGGGGAATCTGCCTGCAAATGGGGGCTATACAACAGTGGCTCTGGTCTTTTTCTCCTGAGATGAAAAGTGTTACAGCATGAAGGGATGTGTTATCACTACACCTTGTTCTCAGCCTTAAAGGAGGTCCACTTAATGGAGGGAAGAAGCAGTGGTCTTCTATATGTGTCCTTTCTATAAAACACAGAGCAACTGTGCAAAATGTCACTCACTTTATAAGCAAGTTTCATGTCCATGGTTTAATGTTTGTGAGGAAATATGCTTCCTCATGCAGAGGCAAATTGGCCACCAGCTGATATTGTTGGGGCTCCATGGAAGTAAATCAAGTTGTGTTAATTCATACAGAATATTTGTTCCAAAGTATTTTGTGATGCTAGGTACAAAATTGTGCCTCTCAGATAATATTTTCAATCACAAAAAAATGTCAAGGGTTGCTGTAAATAATTCTAAATAGAATTTGTGAGTCCTGCAATCTTAAGTAGGCACTGTTATCTTTTTGTTTACAAATGGACACACTTAGATGCCACAGGTTATGTGGGTTTTCGCCTAAGCACATGGCAAAGTGGTGAGTGACTGGTGCAGAGTGCCTGAAAAGTGCTCCTGCATGCTGCAGGACTCCTGCAGACTCCTGTACCCCTTTCCACTTCAGCAAAATACCCAGAAGTTACCATCAAAAGACCACAACCCTACAAATTCTAGCTGTCTCGCTGAATTAGTTTAAAAGAGTAGGAAGCGTGCAGAAGTGCTTTTCTTTCTTGCAACTGTGCGATGCATTTTGCAGTGTCCCTGAATTAGAACTCTCCAATTACACCACTTCATACTGATAAAGTACAGATGCAAACAGCTGTGCAAGGCTTGAGGCAGCAAGGAGTCAGCTCCATGGCAGAAACATGTGGAGAACTACTCTGTCAGTGCATATTTGCTCTGGTTTTGGTTTAGCGTGCTTGATTCTTTCCTCTTCTGACGTATAAACAGTGGATCATATATGCTGGTTTTGGCTGGGGTAGAGTTAATTTTCTTCACAGCAGCTAGTATGGGGCTATGTTTTGGATTTGTGCTGAAAACTGTTGTTAATACAGGGATGTTTTTGTTATTGCTGAGCAGTGCTTACACAGAGTCAAGGCCTTTTCTGCTTCTCACCCCACGCCACCAGCGAGGGGGCTGGGGGTGCACAAGAAGTTGGGAGAGGACACAGCTGGGACAGCTGACCCCAACTGACCAAAGGGATATTCCATACCGTATGACGTCATGACCAGCATATAAACCTGGGGGAAGAAGAAAGAAGCGGGGGATGTTTGGAGTTATGGCATTTGTCTTCCCAAGTAACCATTATGCGTAATGGCGCCCTGCTTTCCTGGAGATGGCTGAATACCTGCCTGCCGATGGGAAGTAGTGAATGAATTCCTTGCTTTGCTTTGCTTTACTTGTGTGCACGGCTTTTGCTTTACCTATTAAACTTTCTTTATCTCAACCCATGAGTTTTCTCACTTTTACTCTTCAGATTCTCTCCCCCGTCCCATTGCAGGGGAGTGAGCAAGCGGCTGTGTGGTGCTTGGTTGCTGGCTGGGGTTAAACCATGACATCAGGGAAACTGCAGACTGATGGATATGATTTCCATCCCTGGTAAGATGACAGTGTCTGTAATAAAGAAGATCTCTGAGTACATGACTAAGTGTCATCTGAGTCAGGAACTCCTGCTTCACTAACCTGCTGTATAATGGTGCAAATAAGCAAGTGCATGAAGGGCAACCAGAGGACATAACATATCTGGACTTTCAAAAGAGCCAACTAAGTTGTCAGGGGACTTGAAGAAAGTTTCTTTTACAAATTGAAAGCTGATAAAGGCTAGGAAGCAATGGGTGTAATGGTCACTTTTCAGAGTGGGGAAGAGTCACTATTTGGATCACCTAGGCCTTGGTGCTGAGATCAGTTTTGTTCAGTCTTCACCAGTGTCTTACAAACAGAGACCAAAAATACTAGGGCTGCTCAGCTGGGAGAGAAGGGCTGAGAGGAGGGTGTGTTTGGGTTATGTAAAATCACAAAGTTGGTAAATAAGCTGAATGCAGGACAATAGTTCATGGGAGTCCTGCAATACAAGAGCTGAGGGGCCCTGACTTGAAAAGGTACTTCTCTACATGGAAGGTAAGAAACTTCTGTAACCTACTGCCAGGAGGTGACAGTATTTTCAGGGGCAAAAAGGAGTTTCCTAGAGAAATTAATGGGCCACAGATTCATAAATGGATTCAAAAAAGATTCGGGAGATAGATGCTGGTGGAGTACGAAGCAGAGACTTCAGCAGTGGGCCAGGCTAGGTGCCCTCCCCAAACACCATCTCCACTGCTGGAGACCCAGTATGGGCTGCAGAGACCTCTGGTTGGGCCCTGCAGGGGACCTCTTCTGCTACGTTCAGAGTTGGCGCAGGCACTAGGAAATGACCGCGGTGCCCCAGTTTATTCTCCAGCAGTCTTTTAATCCCATCACAGAAGTTACTGTGCTGTCAGCAGCTGGAAGTCCCTGGAATAACAGGGAAGCTGGGTGTGGGATTTCAGGAGCGCTTGCAGCAGGAAGGGAGCTCCCCAGCCCGGGGCAAGGGGCACCTTGGCCTCTCTGTGGTCGGAGCTTCTTCAGCAGTGCCAGCCTGGGGGTGGGTGAGCTTAGCTTATCGATTTTTCATTTAAGCCAGTCCCTACAGATCTGAAACTCACTTTCTACTCCAACCATGGTGTGTTCTTCGAAGAAAAGAATATCAGAAGAGAGATTAGGGAAGTTGTTTAATGAAAACAAATAGTCAAGTTTCACTTGCACAGGCATCGCTAAATGAGTTTTGAATCCGAGTATTGTAACTTTGATTTAGTGACAGAATTTCGTCCTGGCAACATTGATGTTTTGGGTTTGGGTTTCTTTCTTTCCTAAGTCTGTGTCCAGATATCATCAATCTGCATCGAAAAGTGTAATTTCAGTAAAGGACACTCACCTTTGTGGAAACACATCTGATGTTTTTTTAGCCAATGGTCCTCATTTGAATCCCGTGAAAGCCCTCAGTTAGGACTCATTAATTTAGTTCAGATCCTTTTTGATTCTAGAAGACTTTGCTTATGTTGCTGCATTTTTTATAGCCATACAGAACCTACTGCACAACAGTTATTTATTTCTACAAAGCTGTGATTTGGCCAAAGAACTCTACAGGAGGTAGAATATGATAAGGGAAGGAAAAAGTCAGTTTCTTTTTCCATGGATCTTTAAATAGATTAAACACCATTAGTTGTAGAGCTAAAGGTGGTTTTTCATAGTAATATTTACTGTAAAGAAGAGAGTATTTAGTACACAGAAACCCAGAAGATTATTTTAACTAAAAGGCTCCAAAATAGAGAAAGCTTGACTAGGAGGAAGAGGAGGAGGAAAGAAAGTTGGTGAGGGCAGAGAAGCTGAGAGCAAATGAGGGCAGAGTGGCAGGCAGCCGCTGGGGAGATGTCCAGATCTCACACCTCTCTTGTGAGAGTGCACTAACCACAAGGCACACGGTGTGAGCCAGAAGGCAGTGGAAGGCTAATACAGCTTTAAAAATAGTTTGCATTTGTCATTATTCAATGAAAAGGTGATTTTTGATGCACCACAAGAGAGAGATCAGAGCGTGGGCACTGAGCGCTCGAAGAGAAAGAGCAATGCTGTATCTGAAGCACTGGCGGAGGCCTCAGGTGGGCTGCATTCAGTTGTAGCCTTCGTCACGCTCTTCATTTTTGCTCCGAGCAATTCACTTCACCTCTCTTATCCTCAGCTCTCCAAACAACACGTGGCTATTATCAGAATAAATCCATTATTAGTTTCCAAAGCTCAGATACTATTGTGATGAACAGAGCAGGGCAGCAGGGGAGCTGATGTTTCTCCTTAAATCTGCAGTTTTTCATCTTCTAAACTGAAGGGGAGTGCTAAAAGGCCCTTTTACCCCAAAGACCTTGTTAGCTGAGTGCTTGAGGCACTTTTGTAGTTTTTCTCTTCTTAGTGATTATGTAAAAGTGGCTTTATCTTATTTAACAAGTCAGAACTCCTATGGGTATTTAGAATCATATTTTTACAGTGATAAAAAAATGTCCTTATATTTTATGTTCCATTACCTTGCATCTCCAACTAAACTGCTGACTGCAAGAAGCCTGTGAGACATCTCTGAAGGCAGGGAGGACACCCTCATGGGTGATTCTCAGCGCCGAGTGGCACTGGCTTGTGAGTTCGAGAAGAGTGTTTTGCTGCTGAACGGATCACTTTTGACAGAGGAATTATGATGAGGAAAAAAATGGAATTGCATTTATGGCGATTTTTGTGAAACTGGATTTTAAAGAAGTGCTTTGCTCTGAGAGTTGCAAGGGTTACTGTTGGTCCTGGTATTCATACATGCTTTAGAATGAAAGGCATCATTTATGGTTGATGTTATGACTATGTGTGGGATTGCTCACGGCCTTCCCTGTCTCAGTGGTTCATGCAAATGTACTCACAAAATTGTAGAAATATATTTACTGATATTGGTGTCTACTTTTTCAAATAAAGAAACTCAGTATATAGTTTTTGTTTTGGTTTCCTTCGAAAAAGAAGGAAGACTGAAGTAAAAATCTCTAGAAAATATGCCATGATACATATCTTGGGACATCAAACACTAAAGCTAGCAGAAAATTGCTGCCTGTCTTTCTACAGAACAGAGTGAGACATGGTAAAGGTCACGAAAACAGATACAACCATGCAGTTAAAAGTATTGCAACTAGGTGTTATAATACTCTACTGTTGGTAAACTATGTTTTAAATTACAGTAAGTGAAAATTCTAAGCTAAATTATTTCCATACACCCATGTTAATACAACCTTTATTTTCATAAAGCAAAAGTCAAGCAGAGGTGTCCCTTCTTTATGGACACTTCAGCTTCAGAGGAAGTAATCCAGTGTAATAGCAGCCTGGCTTCTAAAATCTTCTACACCAGGATACAGCATATAATCACGCATCCATCGGTACACCAGCAGCAGCTTGTCAGATGACAGAGTGGCTGGAGTGTATTTTCCTATGTTAGCCTTAGCTGGTCCTACTACTCTGCTCTCACTCTGTACCATCAATCAAGGTGAGCATTTCTACCTGGTTCTTATGATAATTATCTATACTTTACACACATGAACAGTACATGAAAAGATGCAATGGGGGGATACTTGGGAATGGTTGTCAGCACGGAGATCCTGCACTCATCTGCTTGGAAAGTAAAGCTGGAACCCCTGCTCCGAGACCACAGAGCACTTTGTGTGATGCAGTCCTGCTGAGTAAATATGCTTGTGCACAAATAATAATGAAAAGTTGGTTGATTCTTTTCAGGCAATGCTACTAGGACAAGTTTCCCAGCGAAAAAACGAACATGTTTTTCTGTAAATGAATATAACTGAAAATCTAAGAGGTGGGAATCTGCCCCATCTTAATTTAGGAACATGAACATAAGAGAGAAGAGCTCCTTCTATCAGTCTTCAAAGGCACCAGCTTCATTAAATGTGCCGTTTAGGCAGTTATTTTAGGGAGATTATTTCAGGGAGATTATTTCATTGGATGGCTAACACTTAGTGCAATTCAGGCAGGCTGGAACTCCTTCTTAGTAAACTAAGATAGCAGACCAGTTTTCTGTCTACCCTCTGGAGTTAAAGGAGAAAGACAGGACATGCCACAGAGCGGTGCAGAGTACCTCTGCTAAGCACCTAGCGCTGGATGATATGGGGATTCTCCAGGGCGAAAAATTAATACCCAGCCCTGCTTCTAGTGAAGTTAGTACAACAAAAAAACAAAAAAAAATCCTAGGGTCTGAAATTTTGTCTGTGAAATCTGGAAGTGTCCTCAGACCCTGGTTAGGAATTCTGAATATTACTTTGCAGCTGAAACCAGTCTTTCTTACAATATATCAGGAACTGTTTTTTTTCTCCCCTTATTTCTTGTTCTTCCGAGAGATAGTCTTGTAATAATTGTTAATGCAGAAAGATTGCACAAGAATAAATAAATTACATAGGCAAAGAGATGCAAGTGCTTTACATTGCTGTGCAGTCTGTCTGTATTTATTGCTGGACCAGAAGAGATTAGCCTGAGGTATGATATCTGGATGTAGATTTAGACTTCCTCAAATCTGGGAGATGCCCTCATATCTGCGGTTATGCAACTGCATAGCATTGCCCATGCCAGCATGCCAGAACTTATTGCTGTCCCAAAATAATAGTAGTAGAAAAAGTACTTCAGCATAATGACTTGAAAGCCAGGAGATTTACTTGTTTTTACTTTTTCTTCTTTGAGGTTTATGATTGCAAGCCTTCTCTCTGCAGCCACTGTGGATGAGATGCAATATTAGTTTTCAGAATTTCTTATGGAAGAAGGAGAGGAGGCACTAAAAAGAAACACTAAGTATTTTGCAACTTTTACTAAAGTAAGGACAACTGTCAACCTAAAATAATGAGAAGAGCAACAAAACTCAGTTTCTGATCCAGTTCAGGTCAACACACCCCCTCTATGCCAAAGTTTTAGTTTGTAAAACTTATCCTGTATTAATGAGTGAAGTGGGAGCTGATGTCTTGCCAAAACCACCTTGCCCTCTATTTTCTCATTTCATCACTTGTCTTGGCTTACTATGGGAAATGCGGCTGAGCAGGCATGAGAGCAACGGCAGCCCTTCCTCGCAGCCTTGGCCTGACTTCCCACCTGCCTCTTGTACAGGCTGCACAGGGAATGGATACGAAGAGTTCGCATGTTGGGGTCACTGTTGCAGGTTTTTGATAGTAGAACAGTTAGGACAACAACTACTAAGTTAAAACATAGCTAAAAGGGAGGGAAATACCTACATCTGAGGCACTGAGACTATTAACACTGATGCTGTTGACAACTACTGTATGCCAAAACACTCTGGGGAAGGGCTGCATTTCAGCAACAGACTGTTGTAGTTCTGGTTGGCTTTCCAAACGTGTATCACCAAGGTCACTATAGATAGATGTAGTCCATCTTTATAGAAAGAAACAGTGAGCTGTAAGCTGTAAGGCTCTTCGTGAAGCCAGAAGTACCTAATAAGCTGGAGAGTTTTGCTAGCTCCCTGCTGCTTTTTGTTCGTGCTTGATGGATGGTTGTAGCTCCACTGGCGATTCTCCAGACCTGCCTTGGCAATCATGTGGAACATATTATCCTCTCGGGCAGAACTGCCAAATCCATTCCAACTTTTCCACTCAGCTGCAAACCCAAATGCTTAAACACAAATCACTTACACGACAATACATTCTATTGTAAAAAATTCCATAAAAGGCTGGAAAGGATACCAGCGCATTTATCCTCTCCACCGTCATGATCCTTTGGTCTTTCTTGTTCCAAAAAGGTCATATTTATTTATTTATTTTTGAGTAATCTTTGGATGCCTTATATACATGCTGATCAAATATATGGGACTGAGATGATAACAAAGCACTTAGAGATTTTTAGGTAGACACCAACAAATTTACCCTGTACCTTCTGCTGTAGTGGTCTCTCCAGACTTATTCCTCTGCTCTATGCATTTTCATGCATTTATGAAGATCTAACCTCCATTAACAGTAGAAGCCTCAGAAAGGACGCTGATAACTCAGTCCAACAAAAATTCTGTCTGGATATCCAGCTTTGTAATTTTTAAATCCTTTCAACCTTCCAATCCATTTTACTGTGTTTATCTGGAGTCATTGCCATAGGACACTGCAGTCACCTAAAGCGACTTCCTTCCCTAGTGTATGTAATCAATTTTTTTAGTATGGTAAAGCCCTGCCCATTATCCTAGTTGCATATGGTATGAGAGCTCATTGCTTTAGACAAACTGTTGCACCTCCATATGCCACTCATTTCAGAGTTGACCATCATGGCCTCTGTGACGTTCTGCTCAGCTGTCAAGTCATTTGAAGCCCACTCCTGTGTCTGAATTTTCAAATGTTGAACACTCAGTGGAGGGCACTCTAAAGAAATAGCTCAGCTGTGAGTTGTTGTTGGGGTAAGGTCTGGGCATGGTGAAGGAGGCAAAACATTCCCTTCATATCTTCATATCTTATTAGCAGCAAAACCCAATTGCTTGGGCTTTATGCAAGAGAAATGCACATCACTCTGTCTGCAGACTGCCACTTGCAGCTATTACGGTATCACCCAGTTAACATCACATATATGCATGTTTCCAAAATCAAAAGCTAGAGGGTCCTACTAGTGACTGCCTCTTCTTCGCAGCTAGGATTGAGAAGGTTACATTAAAAGTCCAAAGTCTAAAATCAGCACATAGAATTGGTGTTTCTTCCTCTACCAGTCTTACATGTGTCACCAGATAATGCCTTTGAAATGAAGCATTATATGACATCTGTTTTGTATTATATCATAAATGGAGCTTACACTGTGCTGGCTGCTCTTCTTCTAACACTTGGGTGATTTTCTGTACTAAAAAATGGACTGAGTGGCTCTTCAGTTTTAATCACAGGACAATGTGATTGATTTCTGCACCAGTTTTATGTGGACATCTATGCAAGAAAGTCTTTGTCTGCAATAATTTCTTCTGTCTGGTTACCTAATGAGATTGTTGATTCAATGATTGGGTCATTCAATAAGCTTTTAGACTCATGGATTTGATTTACACTCTATGAATAAGCTGAGAGAAGTTTTGAAACAGAACCCTAAGACAGATACTTATGTCAGCAGAAATCAAAGATGTGAGTAGCTTATCCTAAGGCATCATTAATAGGGGTTTAATTTTATTTGATTTCAAATTCAGGGCAGAGGCCAATGAAAATTTCATTAATTTGTATGCTGTGGGAACTACATTCGCCAAATTGATTTGGAGGATTTGCATAATATGATGGTCTTAGAGCATTGTATGGAGTCTGACCCTTATATTTCATCCTTTTTGAAGTAGAGTACTTTTTCATTTTCATAGTGCCTTGTTCATTTATTCAGTTCTTATAGCTTAGTTTTTATTACCTAAACTACAAAAAATAATTATCTACCAACTGAACACAGTGTTACTATTACTTTCATGTTGTCTTCCATCATTGTTAGCAGAGTTAACTTTAAAAAGTGATATTTTTTTTTTTCACTTTTAAATCATTCCATTGTGTGAATAAACATGTATACATAGAAAATTTTAACTTTGGGGAACATCAGTTCTTCTAAAGGCCTTCCACTAAGGATATTCCATAACATCCATGACCCATGGTTACAGTAATGTGTGGTACCAGTGGAGAGTCAGTAAGTGATAAAATTTTAGAACACTGTTGTGTCTCAGAAGTAGGGAGACAGCAGGTTTATACTGATAGAAATGGAGGATGACAACTGTAATAATATGGGATAAATACAGAATCTCTCTTTTTTTTTTTTTTTTTTTTTTTTTAACAGCCTATTCGAAACTAACTGAATGCAGAAAGTCTTATATCTTACTAGCAGGTGTGGTGGTTACCACTGCAAGAATTATTGGAATAATTTGCCCAAAAATTTGAGGACAGAGAACATAGTGAGCTCTCAATACCATGTGGTCCTATCTCTTCGCAGAAACTCCCAGCCATATAGGTACCTACTCCTTTCTGCCCCACCCTCAGTCCCCGGCATGCTTTGGCCAGATCCATTCCTGGGCATCTCCAGAATGGTCCTTAGGGAAGGCTGCTTTGTCCACTGATTCTAATACAAATCACATTATCAACTGTCAAGTTTTCTTTTCCCAAATTACTTGCATTCATTCATCTAACACGCTTCTTCCTGCTGTAATTCAAGTTACATCTTTCTTTCTCTAAGCTTTTCTTCTCCCAGGATTTCTCAGTCACATTTTGCAGTTTACCAATTTCATCAGTCTTCCCTGGAAATTTCCAAAGCCTCAGGAAAGTCCTGTTATTGCAGTCCCCATGGGCATCTCTAGTTCTGTTTTATGCTATCAAACCTTCAAAACCCCTTTTCATTCTGCTCTTTCCTTGCACCATGCTCTTTCCCTCTCCTGTTCACTCTTATTTCACTCAAGCCTTTTCGCTGTTCCTTTTTATTCAGAAGTAAATGGCTTGAGCTTAATGGCTTATTAAATCATTCAGATAAGCCATCAAATGGCTTACTTGAACTCAAGCAGTAAACTGCGGTTTAGGTCTTAGTTTTGTTCTTTACTACCAGATTGGTTCCAAGAGTTTAGTATCCCAGAGAAACGCCAGTCAGGAATACACATATACTTTCAGATTATTTCCTGCTGATACAGTAACTTTGGTTTTGTTTGGTTTTTTTCCCCCAACCCTTGACATCGGCTTTATTTTTGTAGCAGATAGGAAACAAGTCTTCTGTTGTGTTTGTAAACTGAGGATTTATTCACTTCCCTACCTCATATATTCTACTCCAGAAGCTCTCCTGTCACCAGTCATCAGAAGCAGACATGTGTCAAGCTCTGTCTCTTGTTCTGAAGTCTTCCATCAGAAGTTTCCCCTTATTGTCATTGTCACCCAACACTAAGGGGACAATCATCCCATGAGCAAAAGCCATGTGCGTGTGAAAGAGAATAGCTGGTAATACCTGGCAGTGTAAAACCACTTTTAAAAATTTAATATTAAAACACTAAGCTGATATGTGTTCTGCAGAAACCAGCCAATCCTAAGCACACTACTGTGGCCAAGCCATAATAATTGTCAGCTGCACTGTCTTCCTCCCACAGGAATAAAAATGGTAGGAAATACGCCATGGAGCATGGCTCTATGTATTTGTATAACTGAAAACTTGATAGAGGCTGCAACAATGCAAAGTATGTGAATATTATCAGGCCATTTTATGAACAGACAAACTGAGGGCAAAGGTTTATGACTTGTCAAAAGTAACACATGGCAGAGCGAGGAGCTCTGGGCTCTACTCCTGCTTTACAAGCCTATAAAGAGTACACTAGTGCCTAGCTCTTGCTATGTGGTTTAGATACATTACACTATTAACTTCCATCCTTTTTTTAGTGCATTACTGCTCTGATTGCCCACTAGTAATTGGGGTAAGTTTTACTGGACTGATCTTTACTCTGGAGTGAGTGATCAACTACTAATACTAACTCAGCTTTCTGTACGAGTTGATACTGAGTGAGACTGAACATATGGGAAATTATAATACTACCTCGGAATTCAACATGCGCTTCCCTTGGTGTATTATTTCAACCTCCTCGTGTTGTTCCTTCACAGCAGGAGGCTGCCATGCAGCAGAATTACTATGGATAACACATGTATATACACTCACAGGGGTCACTCACCATTGTAAATTGTTTATATGATATACAGCACTGTATTCATAAAGGGGAGAATGAAATGTGTTTGAATTTATACATTTTTCTCTAGGGGTATACAAAACTCTTTCCATATTTCGGATGAACTAAAAATTTTCTCCAGCATGCTGACTCTCACAAATACTGCACGCAGGAAGTGTTTTGAGTCTTCAGAGATAATTTAAGCAAGGGAGAATGAAATTTGGCCAGGATAATCTTATTAATGTATTGATCTTAGCCCTACTTATGATTGCCCTTCAGCAAAACCTCCTGTGGTACAGGCACTGCTTTTGCAGTGTATTGAAATTGAGCATTGGTGTTAATCGGAGTCATACCATGGTTTCTTGGGTTTGCCTGGTAAATATTTCCTTCATGTGAAACCTCATGCAAGAGTGAAAGAAGGTGAAAGGGTTCATGTTATCATTAAAAAAAAAAAAAGGTACTGTTATTCAGTGAGGGACCAGCAAAGAATACAGGAATTCCTTACCACACAGATTCCAGATCCATCAAGGCATCTGTTTGCATTACCATTACAGTTGCAAGGAGAGCATTTTCCTGAGCTGGTAAGGTAAAATCCTTCTTGGCATCCCTGCAATGAAAAAAAATAAAAATAAAGTGTTTCCTATGCATACGTATTCTGAGAGTTAGGTTTGGCTGAGAGACAGGGGAAAGCAAGAATTACAACCATCAGGTCTCCCCAGAGCATGCTGCACAACCCCACCATAGCAGACCACACACACGCTGCTGAACTCGAGTCTGTTCTTTCACTCCCTGCCCTGGTGCTTGCTTTTTTGCCTTACAGTATTTAAGCTGTCAGCATTCCTGCCTGTGTCCTGCCCCTGGCCAGCAGTGGGTGCCTGCCTGCGGGCGAGGAGCTGGCAGATTCTACAAAATGCAGTCATTTTGTACTAGAGGATGAGTTAACTGGAAATGATGATCCTTATTCAGTAAAAAAGGTGTATTTATAGGAAAGGAATAGCTTTTATTTAAAAAAGAAAAGCTTTAGGAAGTTTACTTTACATCAAAGCTTTGATGAACTTTGGGTGAAGAGCCTAGAGGAGACAGAAACGTATCTACAAAGATCAAATGCCCTTCTGAATGAATGAAAGCTGGGTGGCTGCTGTGAGAGGCTATCAAAGCAGGGTTGTCTGTCTGTCTGTCTGTGAGGCTGGTGACATGTGCCAGCAATAACCTGTTGTTATTCCAGGAAGTAATCAGTCCCTGGAAAGTACAACAGTTCTTCAGTCATTCTTCACGTGACATAGTAAATAAATGGGGGGAGATTGCATGAAAGGTAAAATTTTCTTGTTATTTCTTAAATGTGTGGCTGTGCCTGGTGTATATAATTTAGTACTTTTGATAACTTACCAAAGCTTACCGAAATTAAACAGAAGATTGTAAATATCTAGATCACCTTCTTTTAAATACTAATTAGAGCAATAGTATAAGGAATCAGATATACAAACAAAGCTATTAAGGTGCCCCTCTAAGACTGGAAAATAAAAAGAAAATGAAAGAGGATAGCTTTTGTTTGTTATGGTATGTGTAAATTCTTGTTCTCCACTGAGGAACTTCTACCTCATTACACAAAGCTGGTGAGTCACGCACAGGTTGACCTCAGGAGCAACCTCTGTTACCCAGGCAGCACCTGCTCACCCTGTGCAGTCTCCCTGTGTCCCATGCATTATGTTAGATCCATGCAGACTCATGAATTTTTGGATCCTAAATCTCTTACCCTTGCCTAACTCTTGCGATGTTGATGCAGAGCTGATGTGAAGGCCCTAGCATGTCATTTAGATCTCCAGAAATTATTTACCACACCCTGTTTCTGCTAGCATTTACAAACACTATCCCTGAGGTGGCTGTCAGAGCCTGAGGTATGCCAGGCTCTCCCGGAATACTTTTTGTGGCTGCCTCTACAGCACTTTGTGTATTCTGTGGCTCTTGAGGTCACTTACTCTTGCAAAAAGTGGGAAAAGTGGGAGGTTCAAGCAAATCTTGCATAGCTTGCATTTGTATGAAATATGAGGCTTCTTATTATATTGTACTCATCTAATTAGGATTAAATTTCCTTTGTATCTCCCTCTTCCTCATTTTCCTGAGTTGCCCTGAAATAAAGGATGGTTTCTTTTCTGCAGTGGCCTAACCATTGCTTCTCATGCCCACTGTAAGCTATGACATGAACAGCAGGTCTACAATATCGAATGCAGCACCATGTAGTTATACCTTCACTAGCTGCAAAACCTAGCCTGTGAGTAGTATTGCTAACTAGCCCTGCTGGTGGATGTGGCTAATTAACCCTGGCACAGTGCTATGGCCATATTGCTTCTGGGACCTGAACCTGTACGTCTGCATGGTGCTGTGGATATAGCTGTGGAGCACAGGGTAGCAAGAGCCAGCAATCCCGAGATTCATCTGCGCGTTAGCTTCCATTCTGAAGGGTGGGTAGATACTTCTATCCAGCCGGATAAGCTGCTTGTTTAGGAAATAATATGTCTTACGAGATGACTAACAGCAAGCTTTAAAAATGAAGTTTACAAATGAATCATTAATCCAATCTTATCTCAGAGAGCTCTGAGAAGCCGAGATGAACATAAATGGAAAACTCGGTTGCCTTTACCATTCTTACACACAATGTTTTATCTGGTTTGCTTTGGAAACACTTTCTTAGATAATAGCTCCTAGGAGGAAAAGCCTTCATACCATAGCCACTTTGGGACAGCAGAAATACTATCTATTTGTACTGCTTGTTTCTTTCGGTTGTTTAGTCTTAACACGGAGCTGTAGGACTGGCTCCCACCAGACTAAGGATTTCAGCTGAATGATTACGCCACATACTGTGGAAAGGAGACAATTAGTTTCTAAATTGAAAACAGATTCGTATCCCAGTGTCTGTCTTGGCAATATTTCTCTCCACCCATACAGATCTAAGTCATGTTATATTCTCTGGTGCCCCTCAACTGGTGGGTGGTCCTAGCTGGCCCATTAGTGTCTGTCCAAAAGCTTTCTTGGTTTTGCAGGTCTAAGCAGAATCATTTTTTACTTACGATGGTGAATATGGACAGTGGAAATGTATGAGTGTGTGTAAAGGTTTCTATGCAAATCCTTTGGTCAGCCATAAAGATCATATCCTTTATACTTCGACTAGGTTATGCCTACATTGCAGCCATGAGTGAGCTTTCATCTAGTCCACTCACTCAGCAGTAACCAGCAAGGTGCAGTTCAGTGCAATGTCACTGGTTCCAGCTGTACAGGCAGGGTCGTAGAGTCTTTGCTGAAGTTCACTTGGAACCAGTTTACCCCCTATTCTGAGCAGACACGCTTCTCAGTTCCTCAGGACATCTGCCTCAGTTTTGGGTGTCTCTGCTATTCTCACTGTCAGACCCCCTCTTGAAAATGAGATGCATGGTCCTAAGTCACCTGGGTATTTTTTGGCAACATTTTTTCCCCACATTATTCAATTCATCAAAAAAACTTGGAAGATGCTGACGCTCACTATTTTAATACAGTACTCTAAAACATGGGTTGCATCAATTTAAACCAGAAATGAGGTATCGACAATCTATGCTATGAGGGAAGTGGGAATGAGGGGAAAATGGGATCCAGATTGTTGCCTTTGGGTTCAGAAGTTTTCTCAGGCATTCACAATTATTCTGATATATTTTTGTTGCTCTTTGCCCTACTAGTGATAATGGAGTGATCGGCTAGTTGTTCCAAGGCGTGAGCCAGCATCATATATATAAACAGAAGTGTCAGAGTGTTGAGCTAATTGCGGGATTCAAATGGCTGAATGTTCTGGGAGCACAAAATAATTGCACACAAGGCACAAACAGGGCTGGAACAAAATGGAAAGACCCTCCCTGAAAAATCATTACGTAGGCAATTGAGTGAGGAACATTTCCATCCACTGTCTGTTTCTGAATGGTGAAGACAATTAGTAGGCCAAAATGCTAGGTCTGCATTAGCAATTATGTCTTCACAATTATTAGATTTTTTTTTTTTCCCGAGGGACAATGTTTGTTCCAGTTCAAGTTGAAAAGTCCAATCTAATCTGGATCTTGCTGAGCTCTTGAAAATCTTTTACACCCATGGTGCACTTATTTTTCCCCCCTTTGCATGTGGATTTAATTATTACATTTCTTAAAAACAAGAACCAGATGCAGTGCTAAAAGCACTGTGGAGCCTGTAGTCATATTCTATTTCTTCAGACCCTTCTGCTGCTATCAGTGCAAGATGGGACTGAAGATGGAAGACAATCCACATACACAGGGCATGAGTTTACTCCCGTATTATATTCAAGCAGTTCCACCCATTTCATTGCAGCTGCTCCTGATCTGCACCTGCATAACTGAGGGCAGAATCAGGTCCCTGTTCCTTCCTTGCTGCCAGCTAACATCAGTGGTGCAGCCGTGCCGGCGTAGGTGTGTTTGCTGTGACCCTGCCTCTTCTGGCTTGCTTTATCCAAAAGAAGAGTGCTGTGCTGGTAACATGCACGGAGTGTTCTCTGTGGTTACATCCGCATCAGCCAACTGAAGGAGGGCAAGGCATGGTTTCAGGCACTGGCTTATGATCATCCATACTGACTGACGGTTCATTTTCTGCCTTGATTTTGCTCTTTGACAGATTGTGATTTTCCTGACAGTGTCCAGGCACAGGTCAGAGCATGGCATCTGTTAGGACGTGTTCCCACAAGGCAGTCTGTTTTTTTCTGGGCAAACAGAGAGAGCTTCAGCACATGGACATGGGCTGTGTTATGCTACTTGACTAGGAGGTCCCCACGCTGCTTTATTTGGTAATTCAGATGTAGCCATTGACTCTCTCATCCCATGGTAAGAAAACATGGCATGGTTCTTTAGTTATTAATGGAACTTGTGACTTTCCTGTGCATATATAAAAGCACAAAGGGTCTCTCTCTACCACAATAAAAGGCTCCCTTGGACCCACACCAGTGTTTGCTATTTCCAGAGTTTTCTCTTGAGTGTTGGGGTACATGAAGCGATGTGATTCAGGGTTAAATGGTCTACAGTAAGACATTTCAGCCTTTGTTATATTCATTACACTCAGGCCTACCACTCTTGGGCCAGGAATCTCATTACATTTGATCCAAAACAAAACCAGAAGAAAAAGATGGTGCTTGCCTTCAGGACCATTGTAAAAGAGGAGACAGCTGGTGCACTTGGGGAACTGAAGCTAGAACAGCACTCAAAGTAGAAGTCATGGCACATCAGCTGCCAAATCACTCCTAGGTTTGGTGTCAGCTGAGACTTGGTTGTAGCTGGCCAACAGTGTTATGCTCTTTGCTGCTGGAGATAGAGTTAAAGGATGTGCTTCCTTCCAGGTCTGAGAAGGATCCTCAGTGGGCTGCATGGGTGTTCAGACATGAGGGCAAAGATCAAACATTATGGTATTACTTAGTAGATTGTCTCTTCAAAGGTCTATTCAGGATAGTAAAAATGTGTGCAGCCTGGGCACAGTTGAATCCTATAAACTCATGGGCTTGTATTAAAATGAAAATTATCTTAATTAACCTAATATCCTAAATCTACCTGCAAAAATAAAAGAAGTTCTACCCTGTGTTATAAACACCTGTATTTTGTGTAGAAGGGTGATTTTTGATGCCAAGAGGCAAAAGTGCACATTTTTTTAGTTTCTAGCAGCCCCCGCACATTACTTCTTCGTATGCCAAGATGCTAGACAAATGACTGTAGCATAATTTATGTATGCTACCCAAGTCATAGTAACTGTTCCTGATAATGCTCTTTTAGCATTTAGTGGGAGAGAATTCAATTAATTCTCATTACTTGTCACCTTGTGGTGATCAAGAACATACATAGATGGTTACCTATGGCTAAGCTGACATACCACAGCTTGGTCACCTGCTTTATCTTGATGGTGTGGCAATGTCATTGGACATACAGTTCCATTTTGAAAAGATTTTTGTGCATTCAGGTTTCCATTTTTCTGCAGTCTGACCTGTTCTGTAAAGGTGGTAAAAATATTATCAGAAGATATATATTTAAGAGGGTCTTAGTCCGAGAACTGTGAAGTCTAGTGTGATAGGCTATCTCTCAACGGAAACATCTTTGGAGAATTGTGACACGTATTGTGAATTATTTGCATAATAATATTTGTCACTTGATGTTGATTGGTCAACACTTTCAGAACTGTGGGACCCTCAAAAGTCCTTGCTGTTGTTTATGGAGTGAAAGAAAAGAAGAAAAGAAAACAAACTCTACTTGAACATTATCAAGCTTTACCTCAGAGCCCAGGGAAAAGAAAACAGAAAAATATTGCTCCTCTGTCTGATATAACAGGCATCATATCAGCCATAGATACCTGTCAAAGTAGGACACATGAGTAAATAAAGCCCAAGTTTTTAATGCGTTGATGAACACAATCAGACAAATTGAGTGGAGCAATGGATTCTTCCCTTCTTGATGGTTTCCCATCAAGGTTTAATGTTTTTCTGAAAGGAACAGTTTAGCCAGACAGAAGTTTAGGACTCAGCATAATACTATATCCCTGAAACTCTCCATCTTTTACTATACAGGGGTGATTGAATACTCTAAACATCCTCCACCCGTTTTAAAATCCGTGGGTCTAAAAGAGAGACCAGTCTGCTGGAAGTGCGTGGCATTGCCATGGAAACAACAGCCCTCTGCTCCTAGGGGATGTTTCCAAACCCAACCCAAACATGCTTGCTTTTGTTTATTTCTTTTATGAGCAGTATTTGGAATTGGCAGCCACAGTTCTGAGGCCTTTTTGAAGATTGTTTGCTTAGGCCAACTTGAGATAAATAGCCTACTGCCCTTCCTAAAAATAAAGATGTTTTCCTGCTTGAATATCTCCCAGTACTTTCATTTATGTAATCATTTATTAGAAATATGAACATTAGAGAAATAACTCTGAGAAAGCAGTCCTCTACTGTACATTTGATGCTATTCCAATTTCTCTGGTCTCCTCAGACTAAGTAGGACTCTTCTCCGAAGAGATTCCTGGTCTTTCTCGCCTACCATAGCGTCTTCACATTCAGAAATACTCAGTCCCCAGCCAAGTGCTTGCAGAAAGCACACCAAATTTTCAGCATTCAGCAGGTCCCACCTGACATGTCTATGTCAGCCATGAAGAGAGTCCCGGGCTGAACCCCAGAGGACCTCCGTGCCCCAGGTGCAGTGCTGTGCTAACACAGCTGTGGCCGTGCTAGCGCGGGGGCATCCTGGCCAGCAGCCTCCACAGCTGGGTGGCGGGACTGCCTGTGTAGGAAGCCCAAACCACAGCAGGCTGGGAGTCATCAATGTGGAGACATCCACATGGGAAGAAGCCAGCTAGACACCATTTGTATGGTTTAATTCCTTTGATACTAAAATATGTCTAAAGTAGGTCAGCTGTGCCTGTTGCTTTCTACTGACTGCAAAGGAGGACTTGGAGGGCTAAGGGCACGTGTACTGCATACAAAGTCTGGGGAGATGAAACCTGTTGCACGTCAGGTGTGCTGAGCTGCTGTGTGGAAGTGTCCAGGTTACAGCTGCTGTGCCACAGATCTGGCCAAACTGCTGGACACCCTGTACCTTTGGAGAAGTGCAAAGGCTCCTAACAGTCTGTTCCACCAGTCAGTATCTTCAGGTAAAGAAAATGCATGCATCTACAGGAAACCTTGGTGTCTGTCAGGCCCAAGCAATTCTGTTTCTACATTTGAGTTTAGGCTGATTCTGGCCAGTTCAGAGTGTAATCATGGGGTGTTTCCCTTTGTCTGGGTAGTGTCTCCTCTGATATTTACAGCTAGCTCTCCAAAGGAGCTGTATTATATTACCCTGCACTGGTGCCACCTGCCTCACTTAATACTTGCCCGTTCAAAAATCTGCAAACAAAATCTTTTCAGCCCATTTCTGAGATATGTTTTTCTTCTTTGGAGGGCACAAAGCATGCATATACACTGGCACCTTTTGTAAAGCTGTAATTCTTACGAAGAGTTTTAAAATGTCACTGGACATTTGCTATCTGGAAATTAATTTTATTGCTGCTAGTAGCTTAGTCCCACTTCAACTTGATGGCTTTGGACAGCATAGAACATATTTAGGAAAGAAATCTGTAAGAAATTATTATTAAGACTTTGTATTGTGATCCGAAATACTTGGTGCTCACTGCAAACGGTGACTTTAGTTCTAACACATGCCTGTGAGACACAAGATTATCCCATTTTGCAAAGAGCAAAACTGACTCCTGCCATCATGTTAGTGCTGTCATGTTCATTCCTGGCTCAAGTTGCAATTAAGCACTGTAGATACAGCTGGGAAGAAGAGCTCTGATGCTGTGAGTGGCTTTGACAATCCCCAGAGCTGGTGACTTGAGTAAAACTTCCTGAATAAATACACAGCAATGCTCTAGCACGGGAAGGAGCACGACTCCATTCTAAGGACACCTTCTGGTTCCCTCCAGAATGCACACTTTTTGCTGTGCTAAAAATACTACTTTGCCAAACTGGGATAAATAAACATTGACTCCATGGACATCCTAGCTTGAACCCAGTCTGGGTAGGCACAAATTGTACGGCTTATCATGCCTGGAAAGCATTAACTACAAAGCAATCTTTTTTACCTCGCATAGATATATGAATCTACTGGTGTTTCATTCAGCAAGAAAGTACTGAGGGCACCAACATGACTTCTACAGCTGCTTTTCAGCTCAGGACATAATTGACTTCCCGTACATTTAAACATGGACTTTTAAAATCGAGACTGCCAGTTGTAGGCTGATGGACATTCGACCATTTCTTGCTCCCTGGGAGCAAAGTAACAGACGTTTCAAATTCCTCAGGTCAAAAACATGTTATTCATAAGCATAGATGCAAAGATTTAGTTCTTCAGTCTGCTGGGAAACTTTATGCAAACAAAAAGAGCTGCAATAACACTGAGCCCCACTGTCCTGACCTTCCTGCCTTTGGTGACCTGCAGGAGAAACCCATCTCCATTTGTTGCCAAAACACAAAATCCAGCAGATCTACAGTATGCACCGTGTGCAACTGCAGCTTGGTGCCAGCACATGCTACTGGTGAGCAGCGCACTCAGGAGCCCTGGGCTCCTTGCTCTCTTACACAGCCACCATGCACTTTACTGACTGCGGAAAAGGTGGTTAACTGCTGGAGGTTACATTTTGGCTTGAACATTCAGCACATGTAGTATTTAGGAGCATCTTGTGACTGCAGAGGATCTCAAAAGTGTATGTGTACATGGGGATGGATGAGGGTTAAGTGGGGGGAAAGGATTTGCTCTGCAGGATCCTGGTGTTGACTCAGCCATGCTGGTTGCTGCCTTGATCACAGAGAACTGGGTGGACTCGCATGTTCACTAGAATCATACAATCATCGAATCATAGAATCATTTACATTGGAAAAGACCTTTAAGATCAAGTCCAACCGTTAACCTAGCACTGCCAAGTCCACCACTAAACCATATCCCTAAGCACCACATCTACATGTCTTTTAAATACCTCCAGGGATAGGGACTCAACCACTTCCCTGGGCAGCCTATTCCAATGCCTAAATACCCTTTCAGTGAAGAAATTTTTCCTAATACCCAACCTAAACTTCCCCTGGTGCAGCTTGAAGCCATTTCCTCTCGTCCTATTCCTTGTTACCTGGGAGAAGAGACCGACCCCCACCTGGCTACAACCTCCTTTCAGGTAGTTGTAGAGAGCAAGAAGGTCTCCCCTCAGCCTTCTCTTCTCCAGACTAAACAACCCCAGCTCCCACAGCTGCTCCTCGTAAGACTTGTTCTCATAGGAAACCTTTGAACTGCACTTGCTGTGTAGAGTCAGCAGATAGGAAAGCCTGCATGCATTTTCCTCTTTTCTGAATGCATAGGCAGCTGCACTGGGCCCATCAGAGATTGAGTTTACCAGATTTATAGGGTGTTTATTAATTAATACTCTGGTTTGAGTGACATGACTTTAAGTTATGGAGATGGAGCCCTATTTCTGGCAGGGAATGAACTGCCAAAAGCTTTTATCTCTGTCTCACATCTTATCCAGCCAATGCTCTGCCCATCCAGGCAGTGTGTGATGCTCCGGTATACTTCACATCCAGACTTTTCCACTTTTGTGGGTGAGGAACTCACTGGTGCTAGCTCACCAGCTCTTGCTGGAAACACTTTTGTACCAAATATTGGCTACAGCTGAGAAACACTGTTAAGTAAGTCTTGGGATGAATTTGACTGATAAAGGTTAGGGCTATGCTGGTTTTGTCTGTCCCCAGGAAACAGTACCTGTTTTACAGGTACAGTACCTCATGTAAGATATCTGAGAAGTGTGCATCAGCAGGTAATCTGCCTTTCCTATTTGGCTTAGCTAACCATGAAAGACTGTCTTGCTACACTTCAGAACCAGGAGATAACAAATCACTGAACCCAGCATCAGATGCTGCCAAATGCCTCTGTATGATCAGACTCCTGATTCATGTTTTCCATAAGGTAGGACAGTCAGTGATAACTGCATTAAAACAGTACTTTTAATATTATTTGCTGCTTTCAGTATTGTCTGGCATTGCTCCTATTCCTCACAGCTTTTATCCTTATCTGTTCCACACACGATCACTAGACTGTTCACAAGATCGCCAGCAATGTGTAACCAAGAAATGCAGACCAAATCTCTGCATTTTTTCCCATAATACCTTCTATGAGAGAAGCTTGAGAGGGTGGTCTCTGTCTCTTAAAAGATGAAATGGTTGAGATAACTGATGGCTGTATTTAAACACTTTGATTTTTTGTTACTCCTCCAACCTGCCAAAAGGATCCATCTATATTTGCTCTAACTACGGTAGGCCATGTGGACAAATGATCTGATGATCTGATGGAACCTATGTGATGTGTATGACTTGGGGTAAAATTTGTCTAATTGAATTTTCTTTGCTTTGTTTTGTTCTGATTTTCTGAGGCAGGAGAGAAAAAAATATTTGTAGAGGGTATCCTTGGGCTCTTTATAAACAAGTATTTGATGACAGCGCTGATATTGTCCTAACAGGCATTCATATTCCTGCTGCTTTTTTACAATCATAACTATATAGTTGCAAATAATTTGTTTACAAGTTTCTTCCAGCTTTTGTGTCCCTGAAATTTGGATGGATTTGAATTTGCCAAAGGAGAAAGAATAATCATATGGATAGAGATTTGTCTAGTTACAATTTCCTCAAAAGCGTAGTGAGTACTTGTAGCAATGAGGGGTTTGCTGCAGACACATGTTCCAGTAGGTCTGTTTATATATAGTGAGGCATTGATTAAATCCATGGCTCCTCAGTTTATATTTATAGCACACATTCACTCTAGTTTTTATTTATAGGTTACCTTTTAGTCTTGTCTATATTATATGTCTCTCTTGTTGGCGACAAGGCTTGAATGTCATTTAAACAGTCTTACAGTAAATGCCAACCAGATGAGATGGTCGTTCATTGGCCCTTCTTGGGGGAGGCCTCTGTACTTCTCTTGGGCTGTTTCTATTAATGGAGCATCTGAACATCACGGTTATGGACTGTGGATCTTCACCTGCCCCCCATTGGCTCCCACAGCCCTTCTGCTGCTGCCTTGTTCTCTACTCATGCTTGTGTCCTTCCTGTCCTTCTTTCCATTTGTCCTCCTACTCCTCTTCCCCACTTTGCCTTTCCCTGCACCTGGTTCTAGTCACTCACCCACTTCATGACACAGCCTTCGCCTCTAGTCTGCTAACATCTTCACAGCAACAGTTTCATTGTGTTGTTTGAAATTAACATAAGGAAAAAGATTCCTTCTCCCTGAACAGATGAGAGACTCATCACCTGGTTTCTGTGCATGAGCTCCTCTGTCCCTAACTACGTTCATAAGGATATTGGGACTCAGAAAAACACATCCGTCTGCTCATCTCTTGTGTGCCCATGAACATTACTTTTTCATTCAGTTTCTTCATCTGTAAAATGGAATAATGACCATAGTCACATAGAATCACAGAATGGTTGAGGTTGGAAGGGACCTCTGGATGTCACCTTGTCCAACCCCCCTGCTCAAGCAAGGCCACCTAGAGGTAGTTGCCTGGAACCGTGTCCAGATGTATCCAATGTAATCCACAACAGTGTACCCAGTGTAATCCCAGATTACAGTGTCCCAGATGTACCCAATGTAATCCACAGCAGTGTACCCAATGTGATCCCAGATTACAGTGTCCCAGATGTACCCAATGTAATCCACAGTAGTGACACAAGTCAACAACTCCATGTCTTTTAAGAGAACTAGTCAGAACCACTAGGAATAATGAATATCCCCACATAGGCAGACATTTCTGGTAGTCATGATTTGCTTGTTTCAGATGCCTGCAGTGAATATAAAGCTGCTGCTGGACCCAAGACTTCCAGTCTTTTTAATCCAGTGCTGAAAGAACTTTTTTGGCTTCCAGCTAAACAGCCATACTTTAAAGCCATTTGCATATTTACACAGCACTGCTCGGCATTGTGCCATCTTTCCCATTTTTTTTTTTCTCCATCCTTTCTAAGGGATAGATCACACTCTGGTATTTGAGGGCAACTTTTATGAGCGACCTGCAAGGTTTTACTGCCAACGCATACCAGATATATGAAAAGGATTGGTCAAAGAGTGTAGGGAGAAAGAAAAAGACTTATATTTCGGTGTTAAAATTTCACAAGAAAAGTTGAAAAAAACTTTGTAGGAGAGCTTTTAAGATATTTAAGGAAAAATCTGTTTTCTTCAATTCATAAGAGGACAGAAATATGACTATGGAAAAATTATTTGTTATAGAAGTTGTTTTTGTTAAAATATCTTTCAGGGCATTTGTTTTTGTTAGATACAATGATTAAAACATTTTCCTCTTCTTGAAAAAACATATGAAGAGCTGGAGCTCTTACTGAAGGTACAAATAACATTAGTTCTGCTGATAACTTCCCCTTTTAACCTGCCATGTTAATTTCTCTTCATTTGCTACATGCATCTTCCTAGACCAGGTCTTGGCTATGGAAGAGGTTGCTGTGAGTTCTTCCATCCACTGAGTTAAGTGATAGTTAATTTTAAAAATAAAATGCCCTGGTGATGCCCTTTCCAAGACCTGTCATACTTCACTTTAGCTTAAGTTATCATTTGAAGAAATAAATGGATTTCAAATTCCCAGGCCTTGAGTAATAGCAAATTCAAGACTGTCTTTGTAGTTGAACCTATAAATCCCTATGAAGTGACATTTCAGAGGTATCTTTGTCTTTCCCTGCGGAATGAAGCTCTCAGAAGTTAGTAACTGACCTGTTGGCCAGACATGCTCTACCATCAAAGTCATCATAAAGAGAGATGGACAGAAATCCTGCTCTACACCATGAGGTATTCCACAACATGCAGACAAAAGCAGACATCTCCTCTGCAATTTTATTTCTTCTCCATTGATTTTTGCTAAATTTATCTGAGCTTTGAAGCCTCACAAACCTAGAGAATTAAAAACAAACAAGCTTGCTCACCAGCTTCCCGTTAGGCCTCCAAGCTCTATTTATAATTTCTATAAGCCTTCATTACCTCTGGTCTACAGTATCAAATTCTTCTGAACTAGAAAGGTCACATTCTAACTATTATTACTGGAGAAATTAATTCAGTGTGTGACATCATAGCTAGACAGTTAATTACCCCATTTAATAGGACACTACAGCTGTTAGAGAACTGTCTGCATGCAAAAAGCCACTCTACAGCGTTTACCATTTTGAGGGCAGAAACCTCATGCAAATTAGTCATTTGCAATCTCAAATTTGTTTTTAAAATTGTAAACATTTCTGAGAGGAACACATTTTTTAGCTAGTCTCCAAATCAATATTCATGGTAGTTTTATAATAAGCACCCTGGCATAGTACATTAAATTGCTGTATTGTTCTCTTAAATTTCTGACGTTGTTAACTGTGAAATATTTATTGCTTCCAGTGCTCCACTGGTGTTGTAAATTAGAAATTAACCAGAAGCTGGTGAAGAGTTTTGGGCACAATGCTGGTAATCTTTTTTTATCCACTTATCTTGCCAGGTACCTCAGTTTTAATTGGATTTAATGAGATTACAAACTAAAGCAATTATGTGAATTACACAATAACTAGTTTTCTGTTTTGTTATTTGCAAATGTAAAAGAAATTCTTTCTTGCTGAAATAGTCATTCAGTGAAAACTCCCAATATTGTTGCATATTCTTATTTTTTAAATTAAATTCTAAGATGAGATAGCTTCAATGAAAATTAAAGCCTCACTGGGTGCATTTGCCATAGATCTGGGCAAATTAATATAATCATGGGGTTTTCTAGGTAAGTGATATAAAATGCTCATTAAAGCTGCAGTGGTGTGTTTTTGTGAAGCTCGGTAGTTTGAATCTTCAATCATAAAAAAATAAATAAAGGAGTGACACTGGTTTTGAATCAGTAATCTTTTTCAGTAAATGAACTATTCAGTGAGTGATGAAACAAAATGAAGCTTTATTTTCTGTTACTAATGTCCTTTCTGTCATCCCCTGTGCGTGAATCTCAATATTGTCTCTTTCTGTCTGCATCCCCAGTGATGCCTCCACCTGAGAGCACAGGGCTATGGCTGGTCCTGAGCCATGCATGCAGTGTCTGGCCAGTCTGCAGCTGCTAAAGAATATATCTGATGACAGAATTCAGTCCATTTTTCCAACTGTTGCTGCGTTAAGCAACAACTTCACACTGTAAGATCTCTATCATTTATGGGGTTGAGCTCTCCTCAGAATTTACTGAAAAAAATTGAGGTTGCCTTAAGGGATACAGGATAAGACCCTAACTTGATAACAGCTTGATTTGAAAACTTCACTTGCTGACTTATCCCTGACAATTGGGAATATTTATGTGTCACCTGAGGAGTTATCCACTCATCAGCTTTCAAAACAGAAGTTTATTTTTGATGATAATAAAGAACAGATTATGATGCTGATGGAAACCCTCTTCCTGAAGTTTTAGATAAAGAGCTTAGAGACTGCTAAAACTAAAACTAGCAAGACTGAAATTAGTTGCTCCAATTCGAGGTAAAATCTTGCTGGCAGGGGAGATAGATACAGAAAAAAAGTTTCTATTTCTTCATGTGGCATAGTAGAGCTAGCAGTCAGAGAGAGTGAATATGGCTAATTGCATGTGAGTAATCCCCAAAGCAATAAGCAAAGCAGAGCATGGGTAACAGGGAAAAATGACAAGGAACGCACTCCCCAGCCCACTGTCACTCTACATTTTTGTTCCTTGAGTGTGCTTGTGCATGCCTCCCTTGTAATAGTGACAGAGTAACGGTGACTCCTGCAAAAATAAGGAATAGCTAAACGCCAGATGGCTTTATGCAGAGCAACAACATTATCTATTACCTTGACTAAGTAATTGTATTTAACTTAAAAAAAATTTCCTGTGTTGAAAATGGTTCCAGACTCTTACCCCTTCCCCAGTCTGAGTGGAAAACAAAATGCCATTCAGCAACAGAGATGGGGTTGGATCCAACATAAACATTTCTCAGCTAGGCATTCTCCATAGAAGTGCATAGTCATTTTTTCCATATACAGTGGGAAAGACAAAGCCTCTGCTTAAAAGGCATTCTCCTCCAAAAAGGGGGAGGGCTAAAATGTTTTAGCTGTCTGCAAGCTGGCTAAGGATTAGAGATTAATACCAGCCTCTGCTCTAATGTACTTATTACTACAGCCACTAAGTAAAAAACTTACTCTTACAGATGCTCATGGTTGGAAATAGAAAATCTGCAGTTGGAAAGGTAGCTATTTGATTTTCAAACAAAATGCCAAGCTTATTCAAGGAGAACAATTTACAGGAAAAGGGACAAATAATTCTGCGTTGTTTCCTCATTAACCACCCTCCACCCAGTCCCCACAAAACACTCACATGAAATATGCTTTCTGAGTCATACTTTCTCCTCTTTAGTCCCCCAAATAAGTGAGACACAATCAGTTGATAAACTACAGCACTCCCTGAGAGATTTCCAGAGACAAAAATTTTCAAGGGATAAAAAAGAAAAGTGGCTTTTAAAGCAGGTATGACTGCGCTCTTGGGACACTTAAAACTGAGAGGGTAAATCTGAAACTTCTTTTGATTTCCCTTTTGCAGCAAATTCCCCCACCCCAGGTTTCTAGTATTTCATGGTTTGATTTTGCAGCTCTTTGAAATGTTGGAATCTCAGTAGGGACATATAGCTTGACCAGTAGCCAAGGCATCAATTTAAAAGCCTGTTAGCACGAAACACAAGCCACAGTGTGAAAAACTTGGAAGATCAAGAGAAAGAACTTTCATCCATCTCTTCCTCCCAAGGGTGGCCCGACTGTGGACAAAACAGGCAGCTGCTGGGGATGGCTGATGGGAAGGTGCCATGTTTCTGGGCTGTTCTCCCAGAACAGTTTCCCCCTTGATGGTGCCAGTGCTTTGCAAATGTGAGGGAAGGAAGGGAGACAGCTCGACATGGTTAAATGTATGCTACAAGCCTTACATCCAGCATAGAGGTGGGCAGAGGCTGTGCTCTGAAAGGAGAGAGGGAAGGCCAGAGCTCAGGAGAATGGAGAACCTGCCCTGATCTCTCACTGCCTCTTGGTCCATGGCTTGTTTCATCACAGGCATGGTCTGATAATGAAGAAATTAGTTTCTTGTCAGCTCAAAAAGGGTGAAGAATAGATGCATCAAGAGAAAAAAAGCCCCAGTCTCTTTCCTCACCAAAATCCCTCACCCAAACCCCTGTTTAAAAGTAATTAGCTGGTGCCTTAGAGACTCTGTTAAGCCTCTGCAGACAATCCTCACCATTGACGAGAAGCAGGTAGCCACAGAAAACCACAGACATGCAAAAAGCTGAGTACGACACAAATTCCCTCTGACCTTACACCATGTCTAGACCTTCAACCCCTGCCCACCTTCCCCCTGAATGGATCTGTGCCAGGTACTGGTGCTCCGGAGGCCTTGCCAACCCTCAATGGGCCAGGCTGTGTTAGCTTTTCTGGGGCACCTTGGTATGTGGGGTTTAATAGATGGGGTAGGGCGGTCTGTGCCGTGTTTTGCCCTGCCAGCTCTTTTATTTATTTCTTCTTTTTTGGATGCTGGAGCAGATTTTCTCTGGATAAATGCTTTCTTCCACAGAGTACTTTCGAGGAAGGGTCCCTGGAGCCAGGAGTGGGGAGCACAGCATAAGGGAGTCATGAACAACAGGCTCTCTGTGGCTCTCCACGGGCTATCATCCAGGCTCAGAGGTGGGAAACCACAGTAGGAAACCCTAGGACATATTGGCCTTGCATTAGCCTTAGCAGAAAAGAAGTCTGCTCATCTCTTGCCACTCAGAAGGCCCTTCATACAACAGTAACAGGATGCAACAGGGTGGTAACAGGGTCCAACGCAGCCCCAAAATGATCCAGTTTAGTTGCTGGTTCCATATGCTTTTTCTTCCATCTGATGCCAATAGTGAAAGGTTGAATGTGTTCATTTTTATTCATTTTTGTTGGGAAGCCAGAGTCAAACAATGATTCAGAGCCTTACAGTTTTAGCTAAAATGGCTATTTTTGCAGATCATATTGGCAGTTTTTCATGCAGGTAGAGTCTTTTTATTCAGTAATCATTAAATTATGTTTCAAATTAACATTCAAGTGTGCCAATTCTTCCCATGCTTCCTGGCTTCCGTATGTCATGACTTCAAAAATAACATTTTAGTTCTTCTTACAGTCTTGTAAACTTGGAATAGTAATTTCTAAAATATTTTTCACAACCCTCTATTATTCTTTGGCTCATATTAGGCATCTTAGAAACTCTCGAATGCTGGGGTTTTAGCACTGTTTCTTGCTGGTTTGTCTTATAAGAAAAAAAGGAGTTCTAGTATTTCTGAAGTATTTATTTTAAGAAAACAACCATCTAAAGAATTGCATAATACAGCTAAACAGGACTAACAAAGCCAGATCGTATTTACTGTATTTTAGTCAATCTCTGTTTACATTGCCAAATACACACTGTATGTATCCTGACTGATAGTTAGGAGAATCTATTTGAGATCATTTAATGACAAAGAATTAGATTTGAAAAACCACGGAGCTCTAACAGCTTTGTATATAGTACTATTCAGCAATTGTTGAATCTTGCATTAGGATGCATAACCCAAACATCCCTAGCTCATGGTGGTGTCTGAAAATGAACTGGGATCAGATCCAAGCGTTCAAGAGGACCAATTAAAATATAAAAACCGAGGATGTCTATATTTTGGTGTTTGAAATCTAAGTCCAGAAGCAAACTGTAAATTATCAGTGGCTGGTTATGTATTACTCAGAAACTAGACCTATTTTCCACAGATCTTGAACACTAGGAGCTGTAATTGTTATCAGTTTAAATCAGGACAAGTTCTCCTTCAGAAACCAATTCTTTTATTGTTTCTCATGCCCCTTGGAAAAACTGGACTTTTAATTCCTTCCTTGCTTCCCATGTCATGAATAAGAGTGGGCATGAAATGCCTTTTATTGGTTTTCACAGCCCTGAATAAGCTTTGGGGCACTTTGCTGGTACTTGCCCAAAACTTTGTGGGAACTCGCTGCAGTGGAGTTTAAATTGCATTGTTCTGGTGGGTGCTTTATGCACCTTCTTGAAATGGAGAACATTTCCCACTATCCAACTGCTCTGTCCTGTGCTTCCATTTGCTTCAGCTTCCTATGATTTAAAAGGCTTGGGGTCTGGCGGCTCTACTCCAAGCAGCTGATTTTCATTAAAGCTTTGATGAGAAACTTAAGCTGGAATCACAAACATCTGCAGTAAAACTTCCTCCCCACTAATAGACATTTCTCAGAACATAACCTTGTTGTACCAGAAAAAACCAGCAGCTAGAAATCCAAATTGCCCATTACAGGAGTTAACCTAACATAACCTCAAGGGTCTGAGATGAATTTGTTAAAGATCTGCTTTTTTAAAGGTGGATGCAGTTCCCATTAGCTTAAAAGAATATAAAGGTTTCTGTCAAGCTAAAACCCTTTTTGGCTCACACCTCAGGATTAGGTCTTCTGCTGCTTCTTTTAGTGCTAGTTTGTTTTCAACAGATTAATGCCACAAGTAAGGATCAAATTGTGGTTTCTCTAAACAGTCTGCAAGACTTTGTGTTCTAAGCTTTATGTGGGAAGGGGTGAAGGCAATTTGGTGATAGTTTGAGTCTTGGTTAACAAGTGGCAGAGACTTTGATTGCTCTCTTTTATATATTTTATGTGAGCCATTTTGGAGAGGTGAGTTTGTCACAGGTCCCATGCTAATTATTGCTCATTGCTTCAGAGAACCAGAAAGAAAGCACCTTAACTACTGTTTCTTGCTTTTGAAAATTTAGATCAGCAGATGCTGGTAGAAGTCAGGTGGGAAAAAATGATTGTCAAACATGTCATTTTAACATGCAAGCTCCATCAGATAACTTCTGCCTCTTATGGTCTCTTATGGCTATTTTTGCCTTGACTATGATAATTGTTTCCTTTAAAGGACTTCTTTTGCTTCTCTGCCTTTTCCCTGAGCCAAAACCACTGATGCTGGAAACAGTTTTCCCCTTCCATCTGTCCAACAATATCATGCCTTCCTTCACTTTGGGAATTGGCTTCCTGCCCTGTCCCAGCTACATTTTTTTCTTTACCCTTAGGGCTTTTGATTATCTCATTCTTGATCTAATTTTTTTCCTCTCCTTTGTCTTCTTCCTGCTTTAGCTTTCTTCCTTTCCCACTATTTGTTTCATTTCTTCTTTCCATAAAAGGCATTTGAAATCTTTTCTTCCTTGGCAAGTGTCTCTACAAAATGTCTGTCTTCCCTTTCTTCCACTTATCCTTCCTACACTCATCTCCTATATTGGTCTTTCTTCACTATTTTCTTGACTTCGTGTAGTCATTTACATCAGAATGAAATGAATCTTCCTCTGGATATCACCTTACATTCATTTTGCACTAAAAAGTGACTGCACAATGTGAATCACAGGGAATCATTTGCTATATTCTCTAGTGTTTGACGTCTCGTACCATTGCTCATGCTCACCTTAGGCTCTGTACTTTTCCACTGTTTGCAAGGAACTTTCTTTCTACTGGGGAACAAAATCTGCATCTATATAATTAAAATCAGTGGAATTTACAAATGCAAATGTTGACAGTGGCAGGTTTCAGACTCAAATGGTAATGTATGACCTGCCTGTTATTTTAAAGGCATGCATTTGACAGTGGGATATAACTGTTCTCAGAAGTTACTTCTGGTTTTCAGTTTTGACTCTGTGCCTCACCAAAACTGGAAGTGTCTCACCAATGCCTTTCTTTCTGCCGTGTCCAAGCTAACACGCGGAACCCCAAACCAAAGATTTCTGATGTTTGCCACTTGCTTGCTTGCTTTCGTTTGGTATCTGTCTGTCAGTTTTAAATCCTTTGCTTCCATCTCTGATGAATCTTCCTTGTAAAATATTTTAATCTATCTTTATTTGGAAAAATCAATCTCTGACTTAATGCCACCAACGGTGGTTGGGTTATACTGATGAGCTGGATCCAGTGCTTTGTGCTCATTCTCTTTCTGTTTCTCACTGTCTCCCCATACACATCAGGATTTGGGACCATAACATCTTCCCCACGTCCCCTTGTTGTCTTTGTGAGCCAAGGAACTTAATCATTCTAAATAGCACACAAGCAACTGAGTACTTGAGAGTGCTTTTCATATTGATCTGCCTCTTGATAGGCAATCCAGCACAACCGGATAAAGTCTCCACTGCTTAATTACCTTTGAAATTAAAATTTGTAACTAACTTGTAGTCTGAACTGGGTCGCCTTCAGTTTCCAGTTGTTGCATATGATGAGACCTTCTTTTGTTAGACTAGCGAGCCTACTATTAATTTTTTTTTGCCTGTGCATGTGCTTGCACAATAAGTTCAAAGTTTTTTCTTAATGTCCCTCTGAGCTAAGCAGATTGGATTGTAGAGTCTCTCAGCTATCTTCCAATTCCTAATGCTGCAATACTTCTCATGATATTTTTCTGAATAATTTTCATCAATTTATGAGCGTTCTTCTTGAATAAGAGGCAGAAAGCTAGCTATATTATTCCATGACGGTCACTACCAGTGCTCATTATGCAGGTAACATGACATTTCATTGGGTGGAATCTAGTCCAGTTAATTTAAACATCTACATTTTGTCCCCAGCCTTTAGCTGATTAATAAAGCTGTCCTGAAGTGAGTACCCAACATAGTCCTTACAGAGGAAGAAGATCATTTGGGGGCCTCCAGGGAAGACAGCTAGGAATCTGAGGTTTAACAAACCTGGTGTCTCCATTACTGTATGGGGAATTTGGGTTTATACTTGAAGACAGTGCCTGATCTGGATTGAAAAAGTTTAGGCGCAGTTTATGTGCCTAATTTACGTGTACTGGATCACATATTAATTAACAACCAGGGCACCAAGCTACTAGATGTTGCTGAGGTCTAATTCAAACCCATGGTCTGCTCTGTGAGTGGGTACAGCATATGAACATAGCATTGAAAATGTAATTAGTTCTCTTCTCTCTTCTATCAAGAGGATTTCATTCAAGTCCAAGGCACAGAAAACTCTACATTAACATTAATTCTGAATTTTTAAACCACTTCTTTCAGTTCCTCTGAGTTGAGGGTTGCCAAACATGGGAAGGTAAGCAGAGTGGAAAACTGAGAAGGATTCATTAATATCTATTTACATTAATTGGGGCCTCCTGCTCTTCTATAGGTTCATAATATCAAACTCTTACCAAGATTTAAGAGCATCCCACCAGTTATAGCTTGGAAACCACCAGCACTGTTTCAGACCTTGAAAGTTTCTGAAGATGTTGTGTAGAGCAGAATCATGTGTGGGGCAAATGCTGACCAGCACCTGCCCCACATGCTGAAACACTGTGATTTCTGTCTGCGATTTCTGTCTGCCCTGATCTGTGCTCCAGCTTTACAGTGGCGTGTTCCACCTCGCGGTTGACTGGCATCACAGTCCACCATGAAGCACCATCCGCAGCTCTGTAACTCTGCCTTGTAAATCTGCCCCCTTTGTATAATTTGGCACTATTCAACGTGACTAACGGCCTCTGTCTGCTCGGGAGAGCTATAGGCCTGAGTCAATATTTAGATGAAGGAGCTGAATCAAACCACACTGTGTAAGGGAATTTACTCTGTGGTTCACTGTGAGCTACGGGTTATGAACTCGGGCTTCGAAAGAGGCTAATTCAAACCTGCTGGAATAAACCATGTTCCCAGGGCCGAGGGAGGAGAGGTGGGCTGTGGGAGGGGGAAGCTCTCAGAGGACCAAAGGAAATGCTCCTTCCCCGGCTGAGAGGCTACCAGACCACTCTCTGGCCCCTACATCAACCTCTGGGCTTAGAGCCGGTTCGCCAGCTCCTGTTACCAGCTATGTACATGGATCAATGGGTATGCAGGTTCTCACTGTTACAGAACCATCATCCCTATCCCAAAAGAGTATCCTACTGGGCCTCCTTGGAAATTGCCATGGAGGCAGGCCCTGAAATGCAATAGTAAGGTGAATCTGCAGCTAGCAAAGGGACCTGAAATCCTGGCTCCTTCCTCATGAAACCATAACATCCTGCAGCCAAGGGCCTTGGCGTGACAATAGCAGGCAGCATCATTCATTCATAACATGGGATCCAGAGCCTAAATGCTGCCATTGCAGGGGCTGAAGTAAACTGCCAGAGCAAACACCAGTCAGTGAGTCTATTAGATCGGACGGTACAAATGAAACTTTAGGGAGGATTGAAATGGGTGAAGCAAACTAAAGTGTCATTCCGCTCCAATGTCCAATATATCTCACAACACTTTCCCAAGGTAAAGTCTAATATATTAGAGTGATGCAATGTGAACTGGATCTTTGGGAAAACCATACTAGACAATCATATCAAGAAAGGCTAATAATCACTTATGCCCGTTATCCTGTGAAAAGCAGCTACAAAACCCATTCAGCTCTTAAATCAGGCATTTCGTTGAGGGACTTTCCATGTTAGTAAGCAACAGGTGGCAATGCAGCTTCCCGGAGCTGATCCCAGGCCAGAGGAGAAGAGCTGTACATCCTACGTCATGGAGCCCGTCCAAGCCCAGGACGGCTCCTGAGAGCCCCTGTGCTGAGCAGAGCACAGATTAGCCTCCAGTTTTCTCACACAGGTCATGTTTCGCACCGAGCCCCTGGCAGGGTCGGCAGGCATTTCTGAGGCTGCCCAGCTGCTTGGAGCCACTGCAGTGAGGGGATGAGCTCTGCCCAGCCCTGTGGTAACCCCGTCTGTTTGAAGGGCTTGTGCACTTATTTGCATGGCTGTTAGTTCTGTCAATTGGAGTGTAGGGGAAAAATTAGCCGTGTGATATCGGAGATTGTGATCTTGGTATTGTCACAGTGACACGGCTGTGTTAATCTCACCTCATTTTTGGATGTTATGCAAGAAGAACTACTCTTTCCCTTCCCATGACCTTATGTAACTCAATTTGCCTTCTACTTTGCATCTCCCACGCATGAGACATTACTGACCCCCCTTCCCAGTGTATGCTGGAGTAATTTATTGTTTTCTCAAGCTGTATTTTGAGTAGTCCATTCCTAATGCAGCCTTGCTAGAATGAGGAATATCAACCAATCCCAAAACACAGGGGTTGCAGGAAAATTTTCCACGATCAAATTGCTTCTCAGATCTCTCTAATTTCATTTGTCACTAATCCCAACCTCATACTTTTTGGAAGTCTTAAAATCTCTGCAGGTGTTTTCTCTACAGGCAGTTTCCTACACACGTTTGATTGATTATCCCCGCTCTCACCGCGAAAAGGAACTTCAGATTTTGGAGGCGGATGGCATTCAGAGGCAAAAGCACAAACTTCTACAGTACAGTGTTTGCCATCAAAAGACAGACTCTTTCTGGAAGTTTGTGAATTACAATTCCAGGAACTACAACAAGGCAAGCAGAAAAGTGTTGTGACAATTAACCCTTGTAAAATAGCTCTGTTTGGACAGGCCTGTTTAGTTATGTTGGCAGGAAAGTCAGAGACGTGCTAAGCCAGCCTCACTGCAAAGTACAGCAGCTGTCTGCTCACAGCAGGCAGGGCATGTGTACATTTTGAAGTCTGAACTGTATCTCTTCAGTCCCGAAATGCAACGTCTCAGACCCCCCGCAAAAAATCTCTGGTATCGCTTTAAGGATCGAATGATTAAGCTAACGTTAACCATATGGGAGCTTCAAGACAGACAGATGAAAGCAGAAAAGCGCAGACACTAGAGAGAGAAGGGAGTTACTGTACCTCAGCAAAAGGCACCCAACTTCCAGTAGCTACTGCCTGCTGCTGCCCTCTGATAACAGTGGCTTCTTGCGCGCTGACCGCTGAGCTACCTTCAATGTCAAACTGAAAAACACCTCCCTCACTCGAGGCTGTGCTGGAGGAGAAGCATCTCAAAAAGAATAATATAGGAGAAATGAGGGGCCAGGCGGAGATCAAAGCCATTTCCTCCCCTTACATCCAGCAGTGGTCTTCTAGCGTCTCAGTAATTGTTTACCCTCTTCTGCAATCAGCCCCCCTTGGCTTAGTGGTGCCTCAGTTATTTTAACTTTCTTTCAGCGTTCAGTTTCCAGATGTGGCACTTCAAGGCAGTCTAACCAGATCCTTATTTAAAAGAGAAAAAAAAAAAAGAAAAAAAAAAAGGAAAAGAAGGGAAGAAAAGCGCTTTTGCTGCCTCCCTCCTTCACTCTCTGTGCCTGTGGCTCCTCTTTTTCCCCAGAGGCTCCAGCTCAATAACATACAGATGGGCAGTGCTTAAGCAGAGAGTGTCAAACAGAGATTGTATTCCAGGAAAGCATCGCTGGCTCCCCAGCCACCTTATCTCCCCCTGTCAGGATACAGACTGACGCTCTGCTCCGTGCTCTGGCTTCCTTCACATGTTCACATCATTCCCTTTTTTACCTTTCGTGTTGAGACCCTCCCACTCAAACTTTGCTGTTCAGAAAGTGAGGTCACCCTTTCCTCCCCCCACGCCACCCCCCCACAACTCCACTCAACTGCTCCACGCGAAGCATTGACTCTCGTGACTGTTTATTTTTTAATATCTCCAGTTTATTCAGCGGAGCACAGAAAGGTGCCAAATTTATTAAAAAAAAAAAACGCTAGACCAACCTTTTCTTTTGGCATGGGGGAGGGGAGGCAGTGGGCGGGAGGAGGAGGAGGAGGAGGAGGGAGACAGCCTGGCTGTGCCATGGGCTAATAGGGCTAAGTGGTTTCTCTAACATGCTTCATTCAGATCCTTTCCCTCAAGCCCACCTCTCAGCTTCTCGTCGGCTCGCGAAAAAGAATATCGTTCACTGCGATTTTGGAAAATTACTTCATTCCTCAAACTCATGAACTTTTATTTACAAAGAGCATCTTGTATTCCTTTTTCAAGAGATGCTTTGTGAGGCCCTGGTAACAAGGCTTGCAGTGTGTGTATGAAACCAAGCTGAATATATTGCCCACAGCTGACTTAATTTTATGACTACAATCTCAAAAAGACAACGCAGTAACCCTTGCTAGGTTTTGGGACAAAGTCAGGGTATAATTATACTAATGTCCACTGTTCCAGCCAAGGGGTCAGCACCTCATCCCTCAGCTGCCCTGTGTGCAGGGGTTTGTAACACCATTGGCCCGTCAGGCTTCATTCTTAAATCTTAACAGAAATTGATTTATTGGGCTTCGTTAATCACAGAATCATATAATTGTTTAGGTTGGAAAAGACTTTTAAGATCATCAAGTCCAACCGTTAACCTAGCAGTGCCAAGCCTACCACTAAACCATGCCCCTAAGCAGATTCCTTCTTTTTCCCTCCCTCCCCCCTTTCCTATCTGATTGAAGATATTATGAACCAAGGAAGCAGTCAGTAGAGAACTAAGGGTAAAATAAAGTGCTTTGGCTGTCTGTTAACTTCCACACACCTGTAGGCACTGCTCTGGGCCATAAATGCTGTACAGATGTCATATAGGGACTATAAAGAAGTTAACCACCAAGAAACTCTGCCTGATTCAGAAATGGTGTAGCTGAGCAGTCAAGGCCACTCAAACTTGTGGGACAAAGTATTACACCAGCAGAGAAGAAAAAGCTATAAGTGACCCAAGGCTGTGAGGTTCAGGACCAAGGTTTGTAGGAGGAAATAAAAGATGGCAATGGTGGTTGCAGGTAATTCTGTCCTGTGAGCAATGGAAACATCTCACTGTCATCTGGACCTGATATGGTGGCAAGCATGCTGCCTCCCAGGAGCCCGAAGGTGAGACGTTATTGAGGGCTGCTAGGACTTTTCCATCCCTTACTGCTAATGGCAGTCCTGGGAATGGCCTGGAGCAGGTCCGAAGACTCAGGGATCAGAAGACCAGGGAGGACCCAGGCAGGGACCCCATGCCTCCCATTAGTTCCCATTAGGCCTCCTGCTATAGGGACAACCTTGAGGTATAATTATAACATTAATGCAGGGGCAAGAAAGAGAATAAAACATCTTGTGACAGAATCACCACTCCTGTGGTGGCAATGGAGATTTTTAACTGCTCAGTGAATTGTGCAGCAAATTACTGGAATATGTGCGAGACAATTTTTTGGATACTTTTTTTTGGAAAAAGCAACCACCATAGAATCTTCTACATCTGTTCCCAGGCATTAGGGAGGAACTGTTGACAAAACAATAGAGAAAGATAACTCAGGAAACAGTTACTTAAGGTTTGTAAACCTTTGGGTGGGAAGAACAGGAAAATTAAATCTATGTATTTCTGGCAGTTAGTCTTCAACAAATTCAGAGACTTGTGAGGAAAGTTCTCTTGCCCAGTAGAAAAAGGAATTGAAGAAAGTAGGTGGTCTGTAAAGAAATGACATGAACCAGAAAGACAGGAAAGACAAGAAAACTTGGCCAAATGGTGAGCTCTTTCTGAACCTGAAGCTCAAGAAAGAAACATGTGGGAAGTGAAAACTGACACCACATCTGAGCACAGGAAGAACATATTGAGATGAAAGCTGGAAGGTAAAGACAGAAAATGAGCTGTAATTTTAAAGACAATAAGTGTGAGAGGAATATTTTGGACATCCTTGATTCAGTATCCATCAAAGAGAGAAAGTTTTCAAAGGATAAATCTGAGAAGTGAACTTGTTTAAGGTGAAGGACTGTGTTAAATGGCTTCTTGAGGGTTTTTCGAGCTCTGTGAGCTTTAGTTTTCCTAGGAAGTCATTAGCTGTTACGGTTTTGGCTCTAGAGAACAAGACTTCTAATTATAGTGGAACAAAAATAAGGTGTAGCACTGTTTTTCTACAATTGATTTTGCCTTCATTTTTTTTTTTCTGGATTGCATTGCAACAATGAAGAAAAAGATTCCTTCCAGAACATTTTGGGAGGATTTCAGTAAATAAAATTTCAGAATAAAAGACTCTTTAAAAGAGCTCATTTCAAAAAAGAAAGTTGTAGAACATACAAGGTTTCTTTGTGTCTTTTCATCTGCCTGGGGATGTGGTTTGGGTACAGTTTAGGACTGGGAGTATGTCACAAGAGGTATCAGTACATGAGAGGTATTGGAGATCAGTGGTAGGTACTAGTCATTAAGTTGAGTGATTCGTAGTTTTGACAAATTAATTAATTCAAGGAATTAAAATTAATTGAATTATTAAACCCTGACAATTTAATTATTTTTTTAAAAGTCTTTTTATTATTGCAGGGATGGTGAAAGGAAGTTGAATGGTGTATTCATGCATACTTAATTTAGGTCAAGATCCTGCAATCATGTATATAGGTCACATAATGGCTTTGAAGAGTTCAGGGTTTATGTGTTTGCACAACTGGGCTTAACTAAGCAGTTGTATTGGGAACAAATAGCAGGGTTTGGAGGGCAGCAGCTGCAGGGTGCCCTGGGCTGGTCCAGCTGGCTCAGCAACAGGTGGAAACGGCCCACAGTGCCCCAAAACCTGGCTCCTCTACTCAAACAGATGCTAAAAAGGACAGTAGCTTCTGGGGCAGGAGATACTGGAGGAAAGATGTGAGGGTGCACTGAGGACCTACATAAGGAAAGATATGAAGATGCTAAAAGAGGACTCACAAGGAGAAATGTGAAGGGATGCATTTGGAGAAATGAAATGGAGGAGAAATTGTAGGGGACATTGCTGGGGAGATGGCTGGTGATGCAGTCTTGGAAGGACACACTTGTTCCTAGATAGAGTGCCCACCTGAGGGTGACCCACACTGAGGCAGGGACACCCTGAGCGAGTGCAGCCTGTGTGTGACCCATGCTGGTCAGGGACACCCCTGAGGGTGTGAATTAGGAACAGGCTAGGAAGGTGTTGGACAGAAATTGAGCCTGGGAAGAGGGAAGGAAATATTTCTCTGAGTGATTATTTAAGAATTTGTTTTTTTGCTCTTTTCTCAATACCTAAATGAGTGAGTAAACATTTCTCTTTATTTATTTCCAATAAATTAAATTATGTGAAATGCCCTGAGTTGAGATTGTTTTGCCTGCAACAATAGTGAATATGGAAGTCTTGTGAATGAGGTGCTGAATGAGATATATTCAACCAGAGCAACTGTGAGCTTCATGAGCCTTGCTCAGCACAGCAAATTGACCACGTGCACCCTTGTGCATTCCATTGAGGAACTTTCTTCTTCAAATATATATCTGCTTTACCAGAGCAAGAAATACCACTAGAAATGTCATTAAGGATGCTTAGATTACAAGTTCTTCAAGTGAAGCCTGATTTTTATTGCACATATGTAGCAGGTAACAGAATGAACCTCAGTGCATGATGAAGGCATCCCACCTAGTAGGTTATTAGGTTATTAATAATGCAAAAATCCTAAGACATATTTACAGAAAGCAGAAAATACTATTGTTGAAAGGGACAAAAATTACCAAGTGAAAACAACATTGTTACCCATCACATCTCTTCATGTAAAATCAGAGTAAAGAGATACATATCCCTTGTAAAAGAGTTCACAATGCTCATTTAAAACAGTTTGAGAGATGTAAAATTGTAATTATTCTCAAGATCAAAGTCTTAAAAGGAGGAAGATGTCTGCTTAACATCTTTGGAAAATAAGATTCTTTAAAAAAATCTCAGACTGGCCCAAGGCATTAAAAATCTGGAAAATCTCACGTTATTAATCTATATAGGAAGGAAATACTGATAACTTCAAATGGTAGCATTATTAAACAATAAGTAATTTATTCTTATGAAATACAAGAAATCCAGAAATACACAGTTCATCACAGCTCACAAGATCTAAATCTCTCCACAAATATATATTAGTCCCATACCAGACAAATTATAACCAAAATCTTCTGAGCAGAAAATATTATAGATATTAATATCTCTAAATGTTGTTGTACTTTGCATCAGTGGAATAGCTTGCTGAACAGTGACATACAAACACCTGCTTAAAAAAGTTTTTTCTGCATTTAATTTTAAATTTTTAAAAGATTGCACTCCTTTTCAAAAACTGCAGATTTGTGTAGAAATTCAGAAAAATGAAAATGGTACATAGGGTGCTTATAAAAACATGAGCCTTTCAATGTAAATTTATGCTGTGATGGACTTCCAGTTTCTTTATCCTTGGCGGAGACGATGTGTCTGTGTTACGTGAGCAGTCTCAGATTTGGAATGGGACTTCTTCAATATGGCAGGGTACAGAAACAGAAGTTTCTCCTTCTGTTTTCACAGTATTATCTTCTGTTCTTTTTACGAGTTCTTTCCCCCCATCTTTAACATTTGGTTTTGATTCACTGTGATAGACAGTAGGATTAGTGAAAGACAAAAGGAAGAATCCAGTGGAAGGCTCATTACAAATAACATATTCCAAATTAACCAATCTCAAGCTGTTCTGTGTGGGCCACTGGTGGTTTGTCAGGTCCCCGTGGGAGATCTGCAAGCAGTCTGTCGAGCTCTAGTGCCAAGTGTTACCAGTTAAACATTTGATAATGTTGCGTGGTGGTCCAATGGAAATGTTGACAGATGACTGATGTTTGCGATCCAAAATGTTTTGGAACCAGTGTTCAAAGTACCTTTGTAAAGGTTAGAAGACGTTGGCAGTATATCTATGCAACATCAAATGAATTAACAATCTACAATCTGTGCTAGAAACCTCTGTCAATTGAGGGGCAACAGCAATAATTTGTCTGTCATAGTTTGTGCCAGAGAAAGATGCTGATAAAATCTCAGTTATGCAAGCAAAATGGCACTTCTGTTAACTTATTTCATTTGTTTTGGATTATGTCATACTAGGAAAAGCCTAAGTTTGCAGGTAGGAGATAGAATTTATGCTGTAGGGTTAAAGGAGAGCATACCTTCAAAGCCTTCAAGTTGTAGATCTGGTGTGAGGAAGCACAAGCATGTTCTTTGCTTCTTTGCCATACTAGTTAAGGGCATCATCTAACGAATTTCCCACAATGCCTGAAAGCCAACAACACTCATCCTTCATGTTATTAGTTACTGGCAACACGGATCTGGCTGATTCCAAGCTGCTTTCAACTAACCTTGTAATGTTTCTTTTCTGCCTTGATACTTGTTGCTGCCTAATTTTGTCCTCTGTAAAACTCTTAAATTAAGCATGCCAAAATCTTGCAAGTCTGTTGAAAATGCCTTTATTCTTTAGTACTACAGTATTAAAGGCAAGCTGATTTACTGAGAAAGATTTCTCAAGGTTTTGACCTCCAGAGTGCAACAGGGGAACAGCTGCCTGTCCTGCTAAAAGCCTTGTCCTTGGGAACTTTATAGACCTTGTAAGACTAGAAATGAATCACAGCATCATGTAATACTGGATAATTTACTTGAAAAATCCAACTTACCCTGGCTGCTAAAAGTCAGTCAGATTTAGAATAGTGGTTTTCCCAATCCAGTATCCTCTCCCCAATGGTAACCAATAAGCAATAATATTTTCATACTTTTTTAATATGAAAGTCTTTCAGTACTTCTGGTCATTTTTGTCACCCATATCTGAACCCCCTGGTACCCTTGATATATCATTATTCCTGTTGAATGACATGAAGTATAGAGGTGCTATACTACCATTAATGGTATTTTCTGCTGCATTCCTTATGTATCCCAAGGTTCTGTCTGCTTCTGAGACAGCTTCTCAACACAAATTACTGAGAGGGCGGTAAAAGGCATTAGTCCAGCTCCCATTGTAGAAGGGCGCATGAGAAAAGAAAACACCATCATATGTAGTGTTGCATAAATAGCAAAGACTCAGTGGTCTTAAAAAGTAAATTAGAGTGAACTAGAGGACATGGGGCTGGAAAGATGAGGCTGAAGAGGCATTTGCAGGGATGGAGACTGTTCGTCCTGTCTTCTGTGGATGAACAGTTGAATCTTTTAATTTGCCATTACGATTCTTGTGCCGTCTTGGCTGTGGAAGAGGACGAATGTAATATTCCAATCATTCAGTTTCTTGTGACCCAGTGTTTGGCTCTGACACCTTGGCTTGCACATCCAGCACCTGATATTTCCAGATGGTCTCCGATATAAGTCCTGGGCATGTCTGCTTATCTTTTAAGATAAAATAAGCCAAGACAAATCAATTCAGTCTGTTATAGCCAGGAAAGTGATACCTTCTGCTAGAACAAAATAAAATGTTAAGTGAGACATTTTAAAAAAATAAGATGTTATTTGTACAATGGAAATGTCCCTAATTTTATCAAATATATTTGTAAGTTTGTGTGAGTCTGGAGGGAGTATGATTAGAAGGGAATAGGACAACTATATTTTGCTCACAGATGATGATGATGCTTAATATCAGTAGATACATTGATGGAGAAAGACGTGGCATTGTAGCATAGCAAGTATGTGTTTATTGGGGTTATTAATAGATCCTATTGGTAACAGCAACATGTAACACAGAAGAGAGTGGATGGCCCTGACTAACAAAGTAGCAACAGCTTCTCTGAAATCAATAGGAACAGGCTTCAAAGTCAGATTCATACGGTAGAGATTAATTGTTAGACAGACATATATTTTGACCTTATAGGGAAACGGATGTCTTGCTATAATTAGTGAAGTTGCTGGGTATTTTTGTCTTTCACTGGGTACTAGTGAAGACAGAAATCGTCACTGGGCACTGCAGCATAATGCAGCAAGTCTAGGATGTGGATGGTAGACTTTTTTCTACTGTGAATTTTGTACTCATTTACTTCTGAAAAAGATTACATAAGGGAAAAAGATAAATGATTTTGCACATTTTAACCATGTTTAGACTAATGATAGGTGAATAATGATCCAGTTCAGATAAATCCTTCTCTTAAAGCGGAGGCCTGGCCCAAACTCCAATTTCCTTATATTGTTTTCCTTTCGCCATTCTTCTTGCAAATCTTCTCCAAATCTCCAGAAAGATACTTTTTAATTTGTTAATCCTTCATGCTTTCAATCATGTCCTTACTGCCTCGGAAAATTCCTTTATTGGAGAGTCCTCAAAGCTACAACCCCTTCGTAAGGCTGCCCTCCTAGTCTGATGATTCCTCTCCTTAACTTTAGCTTTAGTACTTCATTGAAATGCTGGGAACAATGGGCTAACTGCTCTTCCTGGTCAGTTCAGGAAGATTTTACTCTAACAACAACAACAAAGTAGATTAAGGCAATAAAAGCCTGATTGCTTTATTTCTAATCATTCATCCTCAATCTGTTTTTGGTACTCACACCCTGATTAACTGGCATATTTAGCTGTTGCATTCCTACACAGTGCAGCATTTCCTGTTGCATTATGCTTTGACCTACACTGACCACTTTCCTCTCCATCCGGAGTCTTCAGACTTTTTCCTTTCTCTCCCAGCTTGTTTGTCTAATTCAAGTTACATATCTCTATTTTATTTAAGTCTCCATTCTCTCTCCAGGGAAGCTTCCCCACCCTTCCTCATCAGGCGTTTTTTGATCAAAATAACGGAACATTGCCTAAAGAAAACAAGTTGCAGAAAAATCCACACTGAACTTTACACCTCCTCTAGAAGTCCCCATAAAACAGCTTTCCAAAAGTGAAAAAAAAACCAAAACCCCACCCAAAAACCCAGGCCCTGGAACGCTGGCTAACAACTCTCCCAAATCCAACAGTGCTTAACTTAGCCTTGGATATAAGGTCACACAGAAGTAGACAGTCCAGAACACTGCCAAAATGCTTCCCCTGGATCCTGCGTGGTCAGCACAAAGAAGAAATTGTCTCAGATCCCTTCAAGTTTATCCTATTTATCCTATTTTCAGTGGCCAGAAAGGAGCATGTCACCTACAGTTAACAGCAAAATGTAATCTAACAGAGCTCACTGAAGTAACACTGAAAACATTAGCAGTCTAACCAGGACAGCAAAGCACTCAGTGCAGCTTGTTTTCCAGCAAGCTGGCTGGGTTTTGTAGCCTCCACGGAGCTCTGAACTTACCCTGACCACGTCCCCTTGTGCTAGATGTAGCAGAGAGATAGCAATTTGGACTTGCAAGAGCACTCTTTTCCAACCCTGCATGTCCCATAGGAGGGCATCCCAGCACCAGCCAGCTCTGTCTGTTCAGTCATTCCCTTTTTAAGCATTGTACCAGTTTTAAACTTGCTCCGTGCCAGCAGTGCTTGAAAACAGCCTTAGTTGGCTTGCAGAGCAATCCTACAATGCAGTCAAAAACTTCTCAACTGTGATGAGGAGAAATGTTGCCCTGTAAGATAAACAGTTCAGCATGGCAGATTCAGAACATTTGTAAATCTAGATTTTTTTTGTACCACACCTATTGCTGTAGGATCTGATGGGGAATTTTTCAAAACCTTGGTTTCTCTAGTACTGATTTATGTTTGTTTAAGTGGAGGTAGCTGTGAATGTGCTCTGTCTTAACTTACTGGTTTTGGATGCTAAAATTACTTCTCCTGAATGGCCCAGTAAGCAAGGAAGAGGAATAAATTTTGATTGCACTATGCCACCTGTATTCCTGACAGCTTAATTTGTTAATGTCAAGTCTGCAGGCACTAAACAAATGCTCATGAAAGTCTTGACTATCTGATGAAAGGCACTGGCTAGTATGATGCAATTAGCTGAGCTCATCGATTATGATGGACAGCTGGAGCTTTCTGGGTTTTTCTGAAAGAGCTTAATCAAAGGCATCAGAATAATAGAAGCTCTCTCAATGAGAAAAGCAGTGAACTAAGACAGTTAATTAGATTTTTTTTGAAATTGTTGTGTTTATTATACTTCCCATTTGTCCTTGACATTTACGTCTCGACCAGAAACGAACATAACTGTACTGTTGATTTCACTTCAATCCAAAAGAGTTTTAATTTGCATAATAAGCTGAAAGTATTTATGTGGTACTAGGACCTGTACTAAGGTGAAGAAATAAATTCTCACCCAGTTTTGCAGGATTTTCATGTCCTGTCTTAACAGCAAAGGTGGTTGAAAGTCACTTTCACATACAGTAAACACCAGTTTTCAGATTTTTTTTCTTTCATTTTTTGTATTTTATTGTGATTTTCACCCTGGTCAACTGAGGGATTCAATAGAATAACAAAGCAATTCCCTTTGACAGGAGGCACAATACCAGCTAACCCAGCTTGTCTGTCAGCAACAGGGCTGGCTGAGCAGCTGGCCCCTATCCCACTGCCAGGAAATGCTGACAGCAACAGCTACACCATTTCAGCTGCTAACCGGCTCCATAGTGAGTCTTGATGGCTAATGAATTGCGTAAGTGCTACCTAGATCTGTCCTGATCTGAGGAAAAAGAACAGCAGCTTTGGGACGTCAGCTGCTTTGAGAGAGACCCTGCACCACAGAAAGTTTCATTACAAATGTGTGGGTCACGCTCTGTCCGCAGTGACTTTCCCTAGTGCGATAACACACAGCAACCATGCTGTGTTTTCAGGTAAAGCAGAATGAAAAAGAGTTTAGGAGACACCAGCATCTTTCAGCTGGCACAAAGTGTTTTGCTACGACAGCAGCCAGCCACGACGGAGCCAACAGACAGAGCAGTGTGCATGCATGTTGAAAATCGGCTGATTTAGTTGCCTACCCACACGTACAAATGAATCCTGGTAGCTCCCTAATTGCCAAGCTGTTAGCTATGCAGTCAGGCAGCTCCAGATTAAGCCAGTCCCTTCAATTTTAGACACTTGCTTTCATAGCTGTGAGGAAATCCACGTTGCTTTGTCCACTTTTATTAAGCTATCAGAGATCTGAATGTATAAGCATGTGGACAGGCATTGTGTGAAACTCCAAACAGATCAGTGCTATGAGGCAACTGCCCTTAGGTACACATGCTGTGTGGATGACCAGAGGCAGCTGTTTCTTCTCTGGTGTCTTAGGCAGACTTTATCTGAAACAGGAAAAGCCATCTGCCTTTAACATGAATCAGAAGCTTTACTTGGTGGCTTTTTCTAAGTAGTAGAAAGTTATTAACTTCAACCAGGATGATCACAAACACGATGTGGTGAGTTTTAAAGGCAGATCTGCTGCACGTTGCTGAAGGTTGTGTTGATGGTACAAGCTATTGCTTTGGGGGAAAACTGTCCCTCTGATGTCTCCTCAATTGTCCATTAGAAGTTCAGGCCCCCTGGGAGGATCTCACTGCTAGATACTTGACATTTGGAGAAAGAGTGGACTGTTCAGATACCTTTGGAAATGTTTCCTTGGATTTCTCTAAGCTTTGCACTAAGCTCAGATGATTCTTCTGGCTAAGCTGAGAATACCATTTTAAGAAACTGCTTTTCGTAATTAAAGTGAAGGACATAACAAGACTTGGTTTCTGGGCTGAAAGTGTTTAACAACCCTAATAAATGGGTCAACCATGTGGATCTGTAACTGCAGGCTACCTGGCTGGCTGGGATAACAGCATTATAACCTACAATGAGCATGGATGGATGCCCCGTGGACTCCAGTTTCAGTGGTCCCTTTCTGTTCCCACAGAGCTCATTGCCGTGTGCTGTGTGAATCGAGCAATCCAGTCAAGCTACCATCTGCAGCGTAGATGCAGTCAGAACCAGTTGACTCACCCATACGGAGGCAAGGAAATAACAAACCAGTCACTTCACCAGCCATTTAATTCTACACAATGAGGTATACTCAGACTTTTCAGGATCTATATTTATTTTAAAAGCAATGCCAGTGGATGTATCCCAGTCCTCCTGACTCAGAGTCTGCTATATCATTCCAGCACACATACTGAATCTCCATAGCATCACCCATTACCCTGGTAATTAATGGGAAGTCCAAATGAGGCTTGTGTATCCAGTATCATTCTGATAACTCCTGCCAAAGCTGCAGGATACAAAGTGTTTTATATATTTTTGCTTACAGCTAATCTAATGGTAAAAAATACACCCTGTCAAAATTTCTGGTACAGATACAACAGTAAAGCCACTAACACTTTGACACCATTCCCATTGTGCCTCCCAAGAAAACCAACTACTTTCTTTAGTGACTATCACTAGTTTCCATAGCTGAGAAATTACTGCTAGCTGCCAGAAAGTTTTCTTCACTTCCTATTTAGGTTTCATTCTTACTCGCAGCTGCAAAAGCTGTCTTTAAGCTCCTATTTTCTATTCTCTGTTTTCCTTAGTTGACGAGCACAGGTAGAAGTTTAGATTGCTTTCTGTTGTGACAGTCTTTCATTACATTCTTTCTCTAGCTCCAGACCATATCGGGGTTGGCAAACGCTTGAATTAGATGACACAGTGGTCTCTTAAATGTTATTTGCGTGATGGGAGAATTCATGGCTGCTGCAGTAACTGCACTTATTGTATCCATAGCAGCCAACATCACACTTGACTGCTTTGGAAACAGTCCCCGATGAACACTGGCTTTGCATGAAAAGCTCGATTGTTCATACAGACCATCAGATTAAACAAAGGAAATTTCCCTTTTTGGTTGCATTTGCAGAAAGACAAAAATAATTGCTGTGGGCCTCATACTGTGAGTCCTTGGTGCCTGTTGGGCCAGAGCAGGTTTTTCCTGTGGATCAAATAAAGGTATCAAAAAATCTTTTGTTTGCCAGATTCCAGGGCTGACACACTCCAGCGTCATTCCTCTCTTAGAGCAGATGATTTTAACATTGTTCATCATACAAGACATTGTTTCATTTCTGCTTCTTTTGCCTTCTTGTGATGCTAGTGGTACCTGCCCTCTCACCTCCTCACATATCAGCATGTGACTGCTTTGATCTGAGGATATTACTCTGTGCTGAGATGCTCCCTGAGCTCTCTTTCTTTGATGCAGCAAAACCAGAAAGTTTAAATATTTTAAGATTTTAAACTCATGAAGTTGGGACTGTCATTATCTGGTATGAGTTGTCCACTTTTTCAGGCTAGATTTTTAGGTTAGATGTTTTAGGTTAGATTTCACAGTTTTTGGACTTGTGGGTTAGCACTGGAAGCTCAGCTCTGGAGCCTCTTACTTGTTGCCTACCTGTTGTTGCTTGATGGTGAATTTAGGCTATCCTGGATTTGGTTGTGGGAACCTGAAGTTATTGCTCTAGGCAGCAGAAAAAAAGCAAGCAAACTCAAAACAAGAAGCTTTTAAAGTTTCATTGCAAATTTGCCATGTAGTTTTAATGGTGCCATCAGGAATAGAAAATGGTGTCAAGAAAAAAAGAATCTTTCCATAGGCTTCTTTAGAGCCTCTTAAAGAATCACATATAGAACTGCACCTCATTTATAGAATTATATGTGATAGTAAAAGTCCTGAAAACTGTTAAAAAGAAAGGGAAATTGCTCTGGCAGGTCTTTTAATGAGTAATTTCTGGACAAACCTACTACATATTTATGTAGGCCTATTGACAATTTAATGCTGTTTTACTCCAATAGTGCTGTCCAAAACTATCATAGAATCATAGAATCATTAAGGTTGGAAAAGACTCTTAAGATCATCGAGTCCAAGCATTAACCTAGCACTGCCAAGTCCACCACTAAACCATGTCCTCGAGCACCACGTCTATACGTCTTTTAAATACCTCCAGGGATGGAGACTCAACCACTTCCCTGGGCAGCCAGTTCCAATGCCTGACTACCCTTTTGGTGAAGAAGTTTTTCCTAATATCCAACCTAAACTTCCCCTGGTGCAGCTTGAGGCCGTTTCCTCTTGTCCTGTCCCTTTTTACTAGGGAGAAGAGACCGACCCCCACCTTGCTACAACCTCCTTTCAGGTAGTTGTAGAAAGCAATAAGGTCTCCCCTCAGCCTCCTCTTCTCCAGACTAAACAACCCCAGCTCCCTCAGCATCTCCTCATAAGACTTGTTCTCTAGACCCTTCACCAGCTTCGTTGCCCTTCTCTGGACACACTCCAGCACCTCAATGTCCTTCTTGGAGTGAGGGGACCAAAACTGAACACAGTATTCGAGGTGCGGCCTCACCAGTGCCGAGTACAGGGGCACTATCACCTCCCTGGTCCTGCTGGCCACACTATTCCTGATCCAGGCCAGGATGCCATTGGCCCTCTTGGCCACCTGAGCACACTGCTGGCTCATATTCAGCGGGCTGCCAACCAACACCCCCAGGTCCTTTTCTGCCAGGCAGCTCTCCAGCCACTCCTCCCCAAGCCTCTAGCGTTGCGTGGCGTTGTTGTGACCCAAGTGCAAGACCCGGCACTTAGCCTTGTTGAACCTCTTACAGCTGGCCCCGGCCCAATGATCCAGCCTGTCCAGATCCCTCTGTAGGGCCTTCCTACCCTCCATCAGATCGAGACTTCCACCCAACTTGGTGTCATCTGCAAACTTACTGAGGGTGCGCTCAATCCCCTCATCCAGATCATCAGTGAAGATATTGAAGAGGACCGGCCCCAACACTGAGCCCTGGGGAACACCACTCATGACCGGCTGCCAACTGGATTTGACTCCATTCACCACAACTCTCTGGGCTCGGCCGTCCAGCCAGTTTTTAAGCCAGCGCAGAGTGCACTTATCCAAGCCATGAGCAGCCAGCTTCTCCAGGAGAATGCTGTGGGATGAATGTGATAAGTAGGAAACACTGAATGCAGTCATCAAATGTGAATTTAGTCAGACTGTTACTGTGCTGCTCTCTTCTACCTAATTGCCTTTAAGCCTTGTTTTCCAACTCCCTGAAAATTTACGCTGATCTAAGTCCATGTGCTAGCACTGGCATTTTTCTGATCCTGTGGTGAGCCAGTTCAGGAAGCTGAAGAGGAAGAAAACTAACCTTACAAAACAAAGCAAATAATAATAGTTTTTAGTTTGGCTTCCTGAACTTGATTGCTATGAGATCAGCAAGCACCAGTGCTAGTGAAAGTTTAATGAATACTCTAGGAAAAAAGCTGTACTTCAGGAGCTGGGGATCCTAAATCTTACCTGATCCCTGGTTTCTGAATGGTGTTTGCTAACGTAAATCACGATTCATCAACTTCCTTACTAGGATAACTTGCTTTTCTGTTTCCCAAATGCAGAGTTTGTTGTGACTCATTAGGACACAGCTTGATGAAATAAAATGCAAACAAATAACTGAACTGACTTAATGGATCTAGGAGTTGCATGCCAGTAAGAAAATGTAAGTAAGTAGAATATTTCAAAATATAACAAGATTGCAATTTGTTAACCAGGTCATTTGCGTCATTTAATAGTTCTGCCAAATGAGCAGATAAGGTGAAGTCTTGACCCCTCTGGAATCCATAGGAGTTTTTTGATTTACTTGAACCAGGGTTTCACAGCAAAGGTTTTTCTCTTACAACAGAAAGCAGAAAATCAGAATTTGCCCTCTCTGCATCTACAGTGGCCACATATTTGCATATGTAAATATATTTGTTTGTATAAAAGGGAGCTTACAAATGCAGAAATGCAATGTGGATTTAAAACAGAAAAGAGGGGGTAAACCTCTGGAATCAAATCAGATTTATTGAACTATCCATATATATATTCATCATTGCAATATAAAGTCCAAGAAAACAATTGATGTTTAGGAGGAAAGAAATGTTTTAGAAAACATTTAATTAATCTTAATAAATCTTAATAAATATAATTTAATAAATATTAATTTTTCAGTGTAGTGCCTTGATACCATATGCTGTAGTGGGATATCTGCAGTTATGACACCTTGAAACATCCAATGTTACTCTTTACTTACTAAATCAACTGTCTGTTTCAGTGGGAGACTTTACCGGATGATTTGCTGGGATACAATACAAGACAGGTGAGAAGGCCCAGAAATTGTATTCCTGTATTCTTACATTTATTTGTTCATGAAAATCACTGAAAGATTCAAAGCTGTGTAAGGAGATTACAATACAGCAGCACCGATACTGCAGCTGATCTCTTTCTCAGATGGGACATTGTCAAGGTCAGGATATTATTCTGACATAACATTGATTGTTTGGGCAGAAGGAAAACAACCTTTTCAGCATAACTATGTCAATTTGAATATAAGTAATATTTCTCAATGCTCAATCCAGAAAAAGTTCTCAAAGGTCAAAGCTATAACCTGAAATAAAAGAGGAAGAGTCAGAGCTACGAGATGTTTGGCAGTCAAGACTGAAAGCCAGAGCACAGCTGAGTCTCAGCATACATGGGATTCTACTAAAAAAAAACAAAAACAAAAAACAGAAGGAAAAGAGTACGATGGTGTTTAACACTGGCTGTACTTAGCAGAGTGTATTGTTGGTCTCCACCCTGTATTAATCCACTCCAGAGACTGTGCCAGTACAAAACACTGCAGTTTTAAAAGGCTTAGTGTTTGGCAGCTTTTTTTCTTGTACAGTAGGCTCCATGTACAGAATCATGGAGATCTGGGATTACATCTTTTCCCTCCCCACACTTGAATGCATTCACTTCCTTTCAACAGTATTGAGACTTAATTCCCCCAGAAAAGGGAGGAGGCGAAAGGAGGAGGAGGAAGAAGAGGAAAAAGTCAACACATAAAAATGCTATGGATTTAATTTGGACTAGAAAGAGACTTCACATGTCTGCAAGCACAATAGCTCTTTCAAGGCCCAAATTATCCCCATATGATGACCTTTGAAATATTTTCTAGAGTTTTTTAAGAGGGATCATGTCATGGCTTGGAATTCGGACACATTTTCAAGTGCAATGATAGCTTCATTGTTAGGACTTTTTCTGCTGCTCCTCTCTGGTCCCTGATGAATTCAGAGAAAGTAGATCTGACAAGAAACTGGAATTGACCACCTTTTAGTGAAGGTCTCCTCCTTAATGACCATCATTAAATGTATGTGGGATGTTCGGATATGGGATGATGGGCTTCACTGCAATCAGTGGAGCTGCAGTCCTTTCTAGTGGAAGTGATTGTATGGTAGGTAATGTAAATGTTTTTGAGCTCCAAGATGATGTAAGTCCAGACTGGCTTTTAGATGCTGGGTGTAGTTTGTCTCTGCTTGGCAAAGCTCTTTTAATATCCGTTACAAGACCCCCATTTCAAATGGTCTATAGTAAGAAAAGTGAAATGAGGAATGTATTGACAAATATTTCCTTAATTATTTACTTTGCATTGTGAGGGAGAGGAAAACCAACATAAATTTATAGGGTGTTCTCTAATACATTGGTTTATATATCCTACTAAAGGATACAAAAGTTCTTTTTTGCCATGTAAGAAGTCAACTTTGGAATCTTTGGACTCAAGACTATACTGACTGTAGACATCTTTGACTAAATGTTTGCTAAAATACTGTATTTCATGACTGTGGTAGGCAGGCAGGGAAGGAAAGATGCTCACACACGTACAAACATAGCGTGTTGTCTCTAGTTTATTTCCTTGTGTAATGCAGATCTTATTGCTTTGTCTAACTCTGACAGTAGAAAGTGCTGGCATCATCAGGAGTTTGGTTTAGATATCTTGTGTTTACTCTTAAAATTAAAAACTATGTCCATTTTAGACCTTACCCAGAATGGTCCCAAGGCTACTGATTACCTTTAACAGGCAAGTTTCCCTGATTTTGTGCACTGAGTCTGCCTAAAACACAAAAATGGGCTGTATAAAACAAGAAAAGCCTTTTATTTGGAGACAAAAGAAGCACAGCATCACCTTTGGAAAAAATATTGCTGGCACAAGTGAACTCTATGTAAAGTGCTCTCCCTTCAGTATCTTTGGCTAAAGTCTTTTTTCCTGCCTAGCTATGAAATGTTTGGAGGGTGAATCACCCTCTTAACCAGCACACTACCACCTCTGTAACACTTTCCCAATTGGAGAAATGCATGTGGATGAACTCTGAACATCTGCACTTTCCCTTGTTCACCCAAAGGTAGTGACAAAGGTATTCTCACACTAAATTTATGTCTCTCTTTTCTAGGTTAGCAGACTTTGAGTTGGCTCTTCACTTCTCTTTCCTGTGTCGGTAGAGAGCTCCTTACTCAGACCCCAGGGATTGCACACGCAAAGTCTCCATTAGCTTCACACAAAAAGGAGACTTCAGCACGGAGATGCCCTTCTGCTCCCGCAGGAAGGGCTGCCTGCAACTGTAGGGCCTGCGGAAGAGCCATGAAGGGGGTGGGCAGAGGTCAGACTCAAACAGGCAAAGGGTACATTCCTTTTGTGGATGCGATGTGCTCCTAGTCAAAGTGCAAATACTTCCCGAAGAACTGAAAGCTGCCACTTTGTGGTTTCTTTCATGTTTCGACTACCAGGATTTGTATAATAGTACGAAAGGATTGCATTGGCCTCACAACGGTGCTTGCAGGTAGCTGCTATGAGGTCCCCAAGGTGCCTATGCCCATGTGATGTGTTTGTGCCGTGAAGGCCGTTCGCTCGTGCAACAGCCACGGGGACTGCCTGACCAAGGATGCTGCTGCTTGGTTCATACCACTGTGCAGCTAGCTGTGTAGCTGCTGCATCTGAAATACCAAGCTATGTGCCCTGTGACAAACGTATCTCTGTGAATGATCACCAAAATAGCTCCCCTACATTACTGCTTGATGTGCACGGACAAGCTGACCCTACCACCTCAGCAGACAGCCTGAGAGGACTTCAGCCACAGCACTGGCAGCTCACTCCTGGCTACGTGGCAGCCTACACCCTGGCTGCATGCAAACCCGCCCCAGCTGTTAGACACCCTGATGTGTGACACCAAGGGGTGTATGTACAGGTGTGGAACCAAATGGATTCAGTTGTTGAATATCTCAGAAAGTCTCTGTATTTAGTACTTGAAACTAAATTTAGTACTTTATTTTTTAGTAATTTATTTAGTACTTTAGAAACTCTCTGAAAAGTGCAAACCATATGCCCCTGGAACGTAGGCTGATACTGCTTTCTTATTCCTGCTCCAGCCTCTTAGTCCTAATGTGCAAATGAGTTTTTCAAAGTGAGGAATAGCTCTTACTCTGTATATGCAGCGTCCTGAAGCAATGGGGTTGACTCTGAACTGATGACGTTATTGTCATAACTGGTCAACATTCCTGGTCTACCAGTGTCCTGGTTTCAGCTGGGATAGAGTTAATTTTCTTCTTAGTAGCTGGTATAGTGCTGTGTTTTGGGTTTAGGATGAGAATAAAGTTGATACACTGATGTTTTGGTTCTTGCTAAGTAGTGCTAAGATGTTGCTAAGTAGTAGTGCTTACACTGGTCAAGGACTTTTCAGCTTCCCATGCTGTGCCGGTGGGCTGGGAGGGAGCACAGCCAGGACACCTGACCCAGACTGGCCAAGGGGCTATGCCATGCTGTATGACGTCATGCTCAGTATATAAGCTGGGGGAAGAAGAAGGAAGGGGGGGACATTCGGTGTGATGGCGTTTGTCTTCCCAAGTAACCGTTACGTGTGATGGAGCCCGGCTTTCCTGGAGATGGCTGAACACCTGCCTGCCGATGGGAGGTAGTGAATGAATTCCTTGCTTTGCTTTGCTTGCGTGCGCAGCTTTTGCTTTACCTATTAAACTGTTCTATTTTTATTTTACTTCAATTATTAAACTGCTTTTATCTCAATCCATGACTTTTCTCCCTTTTACCCTTCTGATTCTCTCCCCCATCCCACCAAGGGGGGAGTGAGCGAGCAGCTGCGTGGTCCTTAGTTGCTGGCTGGGGTTAAACTGCGACAACCAGTCAGCAAGTCGAATTCAAGACTTAGAGAGAAAAGCTCTAAGAGATACTATAACTGACTTGTTTGTTCTTCGTAGCTTTCCCCTTCTTTATTTAATTTGTTAGAAAGTCTAGAAAGGGGCTTCGGGGGACTTACTATATTAACATCCTGTCGAGTGCTCAATGGACCAGACAATATCAAAGCTGCAGTGAAATGAATATTGTGAAGCATCTCATGTGTGCCTTTCAACTAAAAAATTCTCAGTGATTGGTTAGTGCTGATAATTCAAATTGCACAGAAGTCAGAAGCTATAAAAAAAGATTGATTTGAGACAGGAAAAGAGAAATGGAAATAGCATCTGCTTTAAGCCATTGATCATTACAAGCTGCAGTTTCTGTTCACCTTCTCTGGGTTTGGAGGCAGAGATAAGAGAAGATTTTTAGTTTCATTATTTCTGGAGAAAAAAATCAAAGAATGTTAATGAGAAAAAAAGATAAGAAAAAACCTGATCGCCTTGACCTTTCTATCAGCATACGCAACCATTTCTCTTGAGCAACAAAACAAGTCATGAAACACAGAAGAGGAAACCTGGTGGAACGGAAGCAAGAGGATTTGGGAGGAAGGATGGTGCAGTGGGCACATGGGCTTGCACTCGTTCAGTTCTTTGTCCTTTCTGGTCTTGTGTGGCTTCAGATGAGTTATTTCAGCTGTGTCTTCTGTCCCTTTTACTGTAATGGCATTTCTTTGATTATTGCGAGTATAAGCAGATTGAAACTAATTATGCCTTAGGCTGGGAAACCTATATAGCTCTTACCTTGGGGGTAGCAGAGTCCTTCCCTGGCAGAATTTATAACTCTCAGTAAAATCCTCCTGTCTTATTTCCCTCTTGTGTTTAGCACAGCTAGTGCACATGCTAGCAGCAAGTCTAGCAGCACCACACATTGGAAATGAAAGTTTACAGTGTGTGGATTTTCCTGGCTATTCCCAAGCTTGCACAGATGGGCAAGTGGCAACTTGGGCTGAGCACAAAAAGGAAATATCAGAGTAAGTTATAAGTCCTCTACAAGGTGATCACCTTTTTTCTGTTTTCCCATGTATCACAATTAAATATGCTTGTCTTGCTAGTAGTATATTGATAATAAATTATGCTGTCCTTGTTTTGTTTGATATTGTTCTCTTAAACCCGTGTTGCATTACAAATACGTGTGCGCACACAAAGACATAGTAACACATGCATGCACCTGCTACAAAATAGTCTATTGACATCCTCACCACCTAAAAAGTGTTGGACACATCAGTGCTGAAAAGCGTCAGCTTCTTCACATGGATTTGGTCAGCTCCCACCCCCAAGACCTCTGGATTCTGGGAAGCAGGTCCCTCCTGCATGGATCTGAGGACCTCCTAGCTCAGTGTTAGGAAGTCTTTTTACTAGGTCTTCCCATGGTCTTCCAACTTCCTCTGTAAAGCACTGTGTTCTTCTACAGAAGGAGACATTTTTCCTGGCTTCTGCTCTGGTATTGCTTATGGTGCAGGGAGAAGGGGAACAGGTCTTTCAGCTTGGCCCTGCTCCCCAGGTCTGCCACTCAAACCTCCAGCGACATCAAGCAATGCTGACTCTTCATGGAGCTGCAAGGAGATGGGACTGCAGCTTACTGGCTGGAAAGCAACTATTCAGTGAAAGACCTTGGGGTCCTAGTGGACAAGAAGTTGAACCTGAGTCAGCCTTTGTGGCAATGAAGGCTGTCTGCATTTTGGGCTACATTACCACAGGCTGTAGATTGAGTGAAATAGCTACTACCCCTTCTCCACTATTTGACATTAGTGGGATTGCATGGGGAATACTGTGTCCAGTTTTGGGCTCCCAGTACAAGAAAGATACTGTCAAACTGGAGTGAGTCTAGCCAAGGAAGATGTTTAGAAGGAGTATGGGGCATGAGAAGAGAGATTGAGGGAGCAGGTTTTGTTCCGCCAGGGAAAGCAAGCTGCTGTCTTCAGCTGCCAAAATGAGGTTAAGCAGATGGTAGAGCCTGACTCTTCCTAAAGGTGCACAGTGCTGGGAGCGAGATGCAGTGGGCACCGGCTGCAGCAAGAGAAATTCCATTATACATAAGGAAAACGTTTTTCAACATGAGGGTGTTCGAGCATTGGGAGGTGTTACCAGGATAGGTTGCGGAATCTCTGTCCTTGGGGATATTACAAACTCAATGGGGCATGGCCCTTAGCTGTCTGATCTAACTTTGTAGGTAACCCAGCATTGAGCAGAGGTTGGACCAGATGGCCTCCAGAGGTCCCTTCAAGACCTAATTATTCTGTGATTATGTGATTCTACAGTATTGTCATGAAAGTATGCACCTGAAGACATGCACACACACACACAGAGAAAAAGGGTATGAGGAGGGTCTTTGCAATGATCAGATTCAGGATCTGGCCTTTATTTTAGGAAATTTAAATAGTAATTTGACTGTAAGTACGGTCTCAGCAGGGCAGTGACCATAACAGGTGCAGAACAGCAAGAAAGAGTTACAGACACTTAAGTAAACATTTCCTTGCTTTCCTGTTCCTCTTGAAGAGAGGTAGCTGGGCAACAGCTACTCTTCCTCTCTTCTGAACAGCAAGGCCCTCTTCATTCAGAACATTGCCCACTCAGAGATAATGAATGGGTTCTTATTTTTCATCTGCTGCATTACATGCATATATTTTGCAATAAGCAGAAGCCTCTGTCACTGATGGGTTACAATACTAAGAAGAGGGACAAAGCCATAGAGATCAGCTTTTAAATTTAAGCTCGTATGTCATTAAATGGTGTTTTTCCTGTGAGGCCAATGTCTGTAGCTGCTCACCCCAGAGAACCTGCAATTGAGATGCTTGACAAAGAAAGAGAAATGTGTAGATGGGAAAGCAGATGGCAAAAGGACAATTAGTGAACAATAAAATAAATGTATTTTTACACAATTACCAAGACCAAGCTTTCTCAGATGCTTACATCTACGCCTCTGTGGTGCAGAACTAGCTTGATTTATTTTTGAAATGCAGTGGGTAACATCTTGTAAAAATGGGATTACATGAGATTTTCAGGACAACAAAATTTCATAAGGTGATGGCATTACTGTGTGTTTCCACAAACTTGACATAACCCAGAAATTAAGGAGAAGACTGTCAGCTTGTCAAAATAACTTCCAAAAATGAAAGGCAGGCAATTTGCCAAAGCTTAATAAAAACAGATGACATCTGCTCTTTCAGAGTAAGACTGATACTGCTACCTACCTTAAATTGTACCTTATTCTCAATCCTGCAAAAGGTTTTGTCTGGGCTCAGCTTGATTACTATTGATTTCAATAACACTATTGATAATAAAGAAGTAAGATAAGGACATATATTTAAGCTCTGCAGGATCAAAGTCTTATTCTGCTGAATTTTCTTATTGCTCCAAATGAAATTTATTGGAGATAGGGATATGACTGACACAAATAATTAGATTTTTTTTTTATTAGAGATTCAACATTTCAGCAAATTGTCAATTCGTAAAACAAACCAGCATCATCTGCTCTTTGTTTCTTTATGCTGATACTTCAGTGTAACAGTGGCAGAGTTACTGGCATAAAATTCTGTCACTAAAAAAATGTCAGAATTACTATTTTCTCTACACAGTTCTGTTTACAATAGTTTACAGCAAGAAGGTATTCCACTGACATTATCTCTTCAATTAGACAAGCCTGCTGTGCTGCCGGTAATTGCGAAGTGGATTATTGTACCAACACAAAGAAAGCTCTTCTCGAACATTTGTGACAGCATAGTAGGTGGGGGAATTATGCCCACAGTTTGGCTCTTCGGAGTTTATGAATGTCATATTTCAGAAGTATCAGGATATTCCGGCTATGTTCAAGTGTCAGGATAAGCTGAGGAAGAATGACCATAGGGCTCATAAGCAGAGCTATAACATACTCCATTTTAGCAATCCACTCTGGTCTCTAATGTGGGCAGAAAATTAAATGATGCCTGACAGTATCTGGTCATAATGTAACAGCATTGGGCTCCATCACCAATAAAGATTCATTGTCATAGACAATAAAAGTGAGGCATTAACACATTTATATTGCCCTGACTTAGACTTGTCTTTGCACCAACTCTGTGTGCGCTAATCCCATGCTGCCCACTCTGGGAGGGAGCGCTTGTAAAAGCCCCCTGCATTGAGGCTCAATATGGCACAATCCAATGCAAATGTTGTGACTGCAGGACGTTTGAAATGAAGCCACCAGCTGTATGTGCACAGGCTTCCTGATTTGGTCAGGGAATTTGTCTTCACAGCAGATCCAAGCTTAAATCTTTCCTGTGCCTGATGGATCTCATATTGGAAGGTCCCACTTTGCAGGACCTTAACTATCAGATAGTGCAGAGATTTTAGCACTTTGTAGGCCAACTGTTCCCCTCACCCCAAATCACATCGGTCACGGGCTATGTCTAGACAAAAAAGAACAGTCCTGGGCTTAGTCCTCTCCCTAAAGCAAAGTAGCACAATAAAGAGTTTGCATTCAAAGACTTGTCTTTTCCCTTTAAACAAGGAGACTGCATAAAAACTGCTTATTGAAAACAGTCCTTATCTTGTGCTGTCCTCCAAGCTGTGCCGAGTGAGCCAAAACTGGACCAGGAACTGTTATAATAATTTAAGAGAATGAATGATCATGCTCCAGAGGCTTGCTCCATGCCGTGTTTGCTTTACTGGTACAGATGAGTCCTTGGGGATTAGTGTGCCCAGCTGAGGAGACCTGGTTTCTTGCCTTTGTCCCAAAACCACTTACATGGAACAGTTGCTGGCAATAACATGAGAAGGTGAGACTCTTCCTGCTGGTGGAGAAAGGCATGTCTCGATCAGTCCTTTCAGGTGGAAATTATGTGAAAGATACTAGGCTGGGTTATAATTTATTTCAAAACCTCACCCGAAATGAGTGTGTGTACCCATGCATCAAAACTCCAGGCAAGATAAAGAGGTTTCTGTATGTATAAACTATCATGGAGCTGCCATGTCCTGTTGGACCCCAGGAGGGAAGAGGAAAACTGGCAGAAGGGAAGCTGGCAGAAGCGAGCATGCTTCTCTTGTCTTGCAGGACTTCCTGTGGTTTCTGAACATTTGCTATTCATGAATGGCAATGGAAAAATGAAACAGAAACAGTTCAGAGGCTTTCAAAAGTTAAAAGAAATCAACTCATCCCAAACCCCTTTCTACAAAACCTCTCTCCCTTTCTCAGATCAACCCAAGCAAGCAACAAGTTGCTGGTCAGGGCACTCATAAGGGACACCTAAATGCCAGGTTCAGACCCTCGTTCTAGCTTTCCCCTTCGTGATCAGGAACCGGGACTTGCTACGGGTTCTCCAAGTTGGAACCAGCAAGCTCTAAAGTCTGTCTGCCTCCTCAGCCCCATGCTTATTATTTAATGATTTCTACAATATGGAGCTGCCGTAAGGAGAGGAGGCTCCATTAGGCAATAATCACATCCAAGGTCTTACTCAGGATATGGGGCCTTACTGTTCTTACTCCTTGCTGTCTTTACCATCTGCTTACTGTCCTTTCCTCACTCCCAGGAGAGTGTTATTCTGGGATGGAGACTTCTCAGACTTGAAATCCCATTCTGAATCTTATAAACCTTTTCTGACTAACTTTTTTGCAAAGCTAGCAAATCCTTCCATCAACATGCTTTTGACAGTGACGTTTCCCAGTAATGACAGAAACAGCATCGAGTCCTTAGAAAGTCACTTCAAGTCAGGCTTTTATTGCTTTGTACTTACAAATCTGCAGAGAGTAGAGAGCTATTTGTGGAAAATTTTACTGATGTCCTTGTTTTTCAAATGCTCTAAAGATGTATGACAAAGAAATGCACAGATGCTATTCCTAAATATATATGCTTCAAAGTGGACTAAGAGATTTAGCATCAAAATCATCTCTTCCTAAACACAAGGTAACACACTGACATTCAAAGAGAATGGCAACAGATCACTCTGCCAGTATGTGGTGATGGATTCTCAGTTCCTTGTGTGATTCATGCTGATAGCTAGATGTCAAGTCTTTGCTGCATACAAATGAAGAAATAAAAAATAATAACAATAAAAAAAATTTAGTGGCTTCTGACAGGAAAAAATCTGAGATAAGGATGACCTACCTAAAAGAAGCTACATATGTTAGATCCGTTAATTTTATTTTCTTAGGACTACTGAAAAGATGTGTCAGGTAGCATGAAGAGTTGCTGACATTTTCATGTATACCTTTTTTGGTTTCATTTTCCAGTTATGTAATTGAAAACTACCGCATTTTTATGGGATTTTGTAGGAAGCCAAAGGCTAATATTTTCAAAAGTGGAGATGACACTGAGGAAACTGAGCAACTCTGAAAGTCAAAGTCTGTTAATCACCTACATCATTTAGGCCAAGACCTTAACAACTAGAAGTATTTTGCTACCTCTTTGAATTCCAGAGACATCTTAAAATACACCATCTACCTGCTGCCAAACATATTGCTAGTGGGTATGCTAAAAACCTCCTAAAGGTTGATACTGCACTATGGAGTCACACGGAGTCTTAGGCCAAACTCAGAACTGTTGTTAAGCCAGGTTTTATTTAAGAGCAGAGATAGGAATGGCTCTGCCAGACCAGGACCAATAATCCATCTCCCCCTGTATCCTGTCTCTGACAGTGACCAAGAGCAGGCATGTTGGAAAGCATATAGGAACAAGCTTGTCACGTAGTAATACTTCTCTGTGGTATTTTCCCAGTCTCCAAAAATTAGTGTTCAACAATCTTCTGAGCCAGCATTGTTGTCTTTGTATCAAATTGTCCTCGACGGATTTTTCTTCCTTGAGTTTTTCTGGTCAAATTTTGAGCTTGTTTTAATTTTTTGTACACAGTGCCCTGTGCCAAAGGAGTGCTGCCACCAGCCAGTGACATTTGATGCCTCCTGATTCTTAGGGGATTTCTTCATTAAAAATCTACTTATGTGACTGCCTTCCAATCACCAGTGTTGTAAAATCAGCGGGTACTTTTCCTGTGGATATCTCTCTGTTTCAGCTTCCTCTTTGTAAAATACAACCACGTTCCCATAACATGTAAGGATGCTGCGTATGAATCACTGAGATGCTGTGCCAAGTCTGTGGAAAAACCCATTGGGAAAATGAACAGCTGAACAGCATGCTGTACATGAAATTGAGGCCCCGATAGTGAATAATGAGGAGAAAACAAATTATCAGTGGGATGCTCATTAAGTGAACACCATCCTCTAGTGTACTGGACAAGCATAGACAAGCTTGTTATCCACTTCTGTAATTAGAAGCAGTGTCCTAATAGATATGCAGAAATGCGCTGAATTCAGGTGACTCACGTTTGACTTTGCAGTCTTAAAAAGTTGTTTCATTTTAGCTTGTGTATGTGCATGTCCCATGTCAGAGATGTCACCTTTCACTTAAAGTGAGACAACTGCTTATTAAAAATTGATACTGTATTTTTTTTTAAGTTCTAAAACAGTTTTGAGCACAGCTGAGGTTTTTTTTTTTTCTGAGAATTTTGTTACACATCCTACCCATTGCATTGTGGATGGGCCAGTGCAAATATTATTTCTGTAAATGAAAAAGACCGCTGATAACTACTGTGACCTGTATAGATCATATGTGCTAGGGTTAACTGGAGTGTTTATCAGGCTCATGTTGGTAATGAAAACCAGCTGCTCTTCAGTCACACTGAGTTGTTCATAGCTAGCAGTTCCCATATACAACTAAATTGTGTTTTGTATGGGGAAAGGAGTTTGCAAGATGTCCCAGGCTGGTAAATACAAAAGGGATGGATTTAAAAACATCTCTGAAAGCAGTATCCTATGACATTTATAATCAAGAAGTATTTTTGTAATTATTGAGGAAAGGGTCAAATACCAATGCCAGCTGTCCATCTGCCTTAGCAAAGAGCCAGGAGTGAACAGATTCAGAAGAGGTCTAAGTGGATTTCTGAAGTAAACTCTCCTTTTTCTGTCAGCTGTTTTACCTCTGGGTTAGAGCTGACATAAGCTTCTTGGTGATGTTTGAAAGACTGCCTTTTTCCTCCCCAAGTCTTGCTTTCCTGCGGGCAAAGCAAGGTATTACTGTTCCACAGCTGTCAGTGGTCCACAGTACCTGGCAAAAAAGAAGTAGTAGTGGAAGTTAGTATTAGTGAAGGAGGAAGTTAAATGCACAGACAGGTGAAAATTCAATAATCTTATGTTCTGTAATACATACCTTGTGGCAACTAAATGAGGCAGTATTCCACGATGGTCTGGTGTGACCACACTGAAAAAGGACAGGAAACACTTCTGAGTTTCAAATTAAAAACCAAGGGAATATAAAGACAAAAAGTAAATGATTGGAGCAAACCTAAGTAAATATAAACTGTGAAAAATTCAATTGTTTCAAGTTTTCTGGATATAAAGCAGTCTTTGGACATACTTCCCAGCACAGGCATAGAAAGATGTGCCAGCCATATGTCTAGAACAGCAGAACTAAAGAACAGGAGGTATTGGGATGGAGGTGGCTTTTTGTTATTAAATTTGCATCACAGCCAAAGTAATTACAGTGGTTACTCTTAGTCCACAACCTGGAGCTGAAGATGTGGTATAGTTAATTTCTTAGTGACAGAAGCTGATCTTCTCTGCAACAGGGGAACACATTGAGGAAAACCTGATGTGAGCCAAAGCAAAGTCTCACAGATTTGTTTTTTTAGCTGTTAATACAAATAGCCATTACTCCGTAACTTCTTTCTTGCAGAACGTGTAATCTTCTGCACATGCTGAGGGAGACAGAAGCAAGGTGCAGTGCAAGCGGTAAGGTCATATATCCATGCTATGGCATTACCGATGCACGGTGTTGCAGGTCTGTGCTGTACATCCAAATGCGCTGTATGAGTCTGCAGAAGGCAAGGGAGGATGCATGAAGCCAAAAGGAGAAATCGCTGACATTGTATGACTTTGAAGGTCTGGTGGGAAAGGGTCTCTGCTGTGTGGTTGCTTTGTGGTCCGTAGCTTCTGTTTCCCCTCACTTATTTGCTCATTTACCCTGAGACAGTTGAATGCAAACCACATGTACAACCCTTGGTTAGGCATCCTCTTCAGGCAGGGGCACATAGGTTTTTGGGGTTGCCCTTCTGAGATGCCTAATTCTGCAAGGTGGCAGAAAATGGAGACTACATTCCCAGCCCTAGGTATTAGGCACCCGACTTTTGGCACTAAAATGTGTAAAATGTTGTCTCCCTCAGCAGTTTCCACTGCTTGGCTTTGACGGCAGCAGTCTGTGAGGCTCTGGTTTTGGCAGCGAGTTAGTACTAATTTTACTGTGGGTACCTGGAGGTGGAGGAAGGCTGAGGGCTAATGGCAACTGCAGAACTTTGGAACCACTAGTGACTGGCAGCTTCTCCAAATGAGGCTATAAACCCCTTCCTAGGCTGGCCTGAGGCTGCACAGCCATCATTCGCACCGACGGTCTGGCTTTCTGCAGTGAGTGTGTGAGAGCGAAGCCATGGAGCCAGCACTGGCTGCTGACCAGCAGTCATCTGGCAGGGCCGGTTCACTCGCCTGCTACTGCACAGGCAGGAAACGCCTCCTTCTTCACCTGCCACCCGCCTCAGAGAGGAACGTTAACTTGGGTAGGGTGTGTGTGCTTGTCATGAGAGATCTTGCTTGGCATCGAGACAGAAAATGTCAAAGATGGGTGGTAAGAATAATATCAAAAGAAATTATGGACGACTCCACCACTCTCCCAGCAGCTTTGTGGGCATGATGCTGTAGGAGCAGCCTTTGGCAGCTGAGCTATGGGCATATTTGAGTTGCTAAAAATTGCTCAGGAGGAACCATTCATGGGCACGAGATCTACACGGTGCACTGTGGGAGTCACTGGTGGTGTGGTCACAGACCTTACTGAGAGGGGAATCAAACCTGTAGCAAACAGGCAGCTAACTCCCAACACTTGCAGAGCTTCTCAAATTCTTCAGTTTGTTATAGTTACCAAAGGTGTCATCTTCTCTTCCGTCATCATAGTAATCCATTCTACCACACGCTGTGCAAAAGGCTATTTGGTATCTAGCAGTTCTTTTTCATTCATTTTTGGTTACTCATTTATACTAAATGTGAGATCCCTGAGAAAATAACAAAAAATGAAAAGCAAGTTCTAGAGGTGCTTTACCAGCGTATTATTTGGTGTTGCAACCCATCTGGGTATATGTGATTAACATTTAGATTTAAACAGCTTGAAAACCATTTAACATTTCCCCATCTTTCATTTGCTTCTCCTCCTTTCCCTTCCTAAAATACTGAGCTCTTCAAAGAGTGATCTAATTAAGAATGAAAGCATATTTACTTGTTTTAAAATGCCCATGTCACTTTTTAACGCCAAGGGAGAAGTTGATGTATGATAAAAATTTCAAATTCAGCATTCTTTTTATTCACATAGGGAAAAGAAAGGAAGAAATGTTAGCTTATTTATTTCCAGGAAACATTAAAAATGCCCTACCCTACCCTGCAGTGTGTTTTGTTTTGGTTTATTTTGTTAATATTCTTATTCTGATTGCTTCTTGGTAAAGAATAAAAGAGGATTCTTTAGTCATGGGAATGCAGAGATGTTTATTTCCGCTTTGGGAGTATAACATACTTTTAAAAAAATTCAGCTGTTTCCAGAGTTAGTTACTGAAGCACCTGGTATCCCACGCTCCACCCAAGATTATAAAAATATTTGAAACTGCAGGAAGGCAATACAGCTGTGCATGCTTATGTGGGGACTTGTTGACTTAATTAAGTTCAGAAAAAGCAGCCATAGTAATAAGTGTGTAGTTGCTTGAAAGAGAGAGAGGCCATTTGCTAAAATAAAGTTTTCACCCTTAATTATCTGGTATCTAGTTAACATTATAGTCTCCCATCATTTCTCTGGCAGTGTGGCGTAACCAAATTCTGTTCTCTTTGAAACCATGTGTTAGACGATCAATTTTTAAGGGTGAAAAAATGACAGTAAGGAGAAATTCAGATCCAGTTCTTGCTGCTGATGTTTGTGGCAGTGAAACCTGGTTAAAAAAAAACAAAAACAAACAAGCCAAATTAAATTTTCTGCCTTTGTGAGTGATTCTTCTTGGCAATAAATGCAGTCTCTTGTACGAAGATTCTTCTTTTGCCTTGATTTACTAGACACATATATAGTTACAGGAGAGAGCCCTGACTGGAGAATACCATACATATGGGGCAAAGAGCAGCGAATGTTTCAGTGGATGGGATTCAATTCCTGGAAGGGATGGATGCATCACCTTCTGTTGGTCCAGCTGGGGGAAACTCCAGCAGTTATCCTGGAAACAGGAAAAGTGACACCATGCATCCTTGCTCACATTAAATAAGGGAGGTGCTAAAGTGGTGTTCAATATTCAAGGATAAATGGAAAATGGTATTGTGTATAAAAATGGGTCTACCTCTGAAAGGCAAAACTGAAATCCAAAAGAAAAACTATTTGTTACAAACCAAGTTTTTCTGCAAAACTTTAGTGTGTGGGATAAATAGTGAATTTTCAGATTTCTCCAAACTCAAGAATCTCAAACCATTTGGAAGAATTGTCACAAATCTATATGGGAAGCTGTTTGTAATTTTCTAGGTTACATACCATATGCGGCAAGTTTCAGATGTTTAAGTATAATGACTATAAATCACTATGTGATTACTTAACAGAACATATATTGGTATAGGGGTGGTAAATCAGTACTAAATGTGCAGCATGTGGAACAAAGATCCTCAGTTCACTCACTGGTCTTTAGTTTTTTGCTTGAAAATCAATCGATCATTTGATTACATAAAGCATTGATAGATGGGAAATTGTTTTCATGTATTTGCTCTGCATCCTCTTTGATTTCGAAGTGTTCCTGGCTAAACTCACTGGCAGTGTTCTCACGTGGTACTACTGCATTTACATATTGTTAGGGGAGGACTCTGAAACTTGAGAAATCTTCTAAGTAAGGTTTTAATATAAAAGCAGAGTGACAGAAATTTTGGAAACAGAAAACACCAATGACTGAAACAATGGCAACAGTTAGGATATGCAAACAGAGAGGAAAGACGGAGTATCATCACCCTTTTGTTACATATTTTTGCTTACTAGAGATGCAGTTATACTTGAGATGTGCTGAATCCTATCTCATTGACGGGGTAACCAATGAGGCTGGTACTTCAGAAAGACAGGTCACCACAACTTCTATGCTGGAAAGCATATGAGGTGCATGAGTATAAACCACTCTCTGGACTTAGGCATGATAAACGTGAGTGTTGAGGACACCACTGACACATATTCTAAAAACCGTGTAATATCACTCCAACTCTTCACATGTTTCTTCTCTCTCTCTGTGTCTCCAGTAATATGAAACAAAAAGAAAGTTAAATGAATTTGTAACAATTCCATGTTCAAGTACACAAACATGTACCATTGCTAATGGTGGTCTCCTCAGCTCATTTGTCTCTATCAAAAGCTGCTGCAAGTTTGGTATAATCATTGCCTGTGATTCAGAAACACCTGAAGAACCTGAGCCTGAAAGCACGGGTGCTTGGTTTCATGTGTGAAACTGTACTTTTGAGGACTGGGTCTGTGCACTTTGCTAAAGGTAGGCATAAATGTGTCTGAATGGGTTGGGAGAGCATTTTGTAAGGGAATCGGTTGATGGTCAGTTTATACAGTGACACACTACACCTTGAAATGAATACAGGACTAGGATATGAGATATGAGAAGTGCAAATATGCTACCAATAGGGAAGTCTTCTAACTTTTAATATTAAAAGGAAAAAAAAAGAAAACATGAGTATATGCTTTCATATGAGATGCTTTGCTAAATATGATAACAGATCATGGCCTTAAAGTAGTAAGAAAGTATAAACACACATTTTATCATGTAAGCTCAGTATTATTTAATGACAGAATGACCAAAGCAATAGATAAAGTAAATGAAAGACAAATTGTAATTGGATTTTAGTAAGTATTAGGCAATATTTCAAAGTCAGTTCAAACCAGCTGTGGTATGAACACCATCATGTGGATCATGTATGGCTGAGCGTCGCCTGAAACACATTTGAATATGAAAGGAGATGTTGCCTTGTAAAAGAGGGTATTAGCACGGAGAAGAGCTCTGCTCCAAATTTCCAGCCTGACCTTTGGTTGACTCTTAACATGTGGTTTACAGTGATAAAGAATATCTGATGATGAACTCATAAAGATTAATTGGGTTTGGAAACATGTAGCTTTGATAGTGGGGTTGATGCAGCTGTAGCACCAAGATCAGATTTAGTAAGAAAGGCTGAGAGCTGTATCTTCTTGCAAAGTGCCACTACCATTGCCCAAGGCAGCTGCCTTTCCAGGTCATGTCAGAACCACTGCCTTTTTCTAGCATACTGAGAGTGTATCTAGCTCCCCACAGCCCATAGCCACTCATGGACCATTTATTCATGTGCTTAGTAGGGTCCAGCCATGTGTGCTGAATTGACGATTAACACATCTCATTGTGAGCTGTACCTGCCTGGGTGGTGTGAATCTGCCTTATGCATTTCTACAGTGTGTTGCAGTTTCAATAGTAGTAGGAGGACATGTGTGACCTGTTTTCCACTTTTAAAGATGGTTGTGATGGTCAAATTTTTTGTGTTCTCTAGAAAAACATGAAGGGAGGTCACTACTTCAATTAACATGAATGATCACAACATTGAGCCTGAAGTTTAAACCAAGTTTCTCGGGTGGGAAGTAGCAGCCCCTGGGGGACTCTGTTGACTGCAATGGGGAAAAGCTGATTAGTTTTGTCAGGGTACCTCACTTTTGACTGCTGGTTATATGACGTGACAGAATGTACACAAAAGACTTGTCAGAGTGCTTCTCCAGAGCTGGATTCAGCTCACCTCTGTTAGGTGTTGAAGAGACTGCTGTGTGATTTAAGATAATTCCCTGAGGCTATTTCTGTAGGCAACAGAGTGAGGCAGGCACCTTCAGGGAATGATTCCTCCTGATTGTTGTCTGAGGTAGGGCAGACGAATCACCTTCTGGAGGTGCTTATTTCTTTCCTTTGACTCTAGAGAGAGGTCAGCCTAACTTCGGGTGGGTGTCTAAGGTACAGATAACTCCAGCTGGGAGCAGGAATCCCACCCACAGTGCTCAGCACAATGCAGCTCTGCTCCTAGTTAGCCCTTCAGAGCATCGCTGTAACAGAAATCACTGCACACAAACCCACGGCGTTGAAATGCATGCTGTACGTTTATTAAGCATTTGATTTCTGTAGTGCTCATCACTCAAGAAGCTGTTTTTTTTCAGAGTTAATGACTTTATTTTTATAACAAACTGGCTAGATGAACCAGATCATCTCTAAATGGGAAACAGCTACAGAGTTTGAGATGGAAATGTCTGCAATTTTGAGTGGCCAGTCAGAGGTGGATGGTACCAGTCTCTCTGCTTGATTTTCCAGTGTCCTTGCTGGTAGGATTTGCACTCTGATCCTTCCATAGCAAACATTTTTCCTCAGGACGCCTTTGCTTCATGGAGTTAAGCATTTTCTTCTACTCTACTTAGACCCAGCAAGGGGACCAATGAAAATATATAGAAATCTGGCTCTCAGATGAGGTGCCTGGACCAAACCTAGAGCAGCTCAAAATTTCAGTTTTATGCCTCATTGTGCAGTCTTCGGATATTTTAGCTGCAAAAGTCAACATGATTTCTATTGAACATGCATGAACGGTACTTTTGAAGGGTCTGTAACTTGGCTGAATTTGTTCAGATTTTCACTGGGTAGGAAAAACAACTATGGACAGACAAGTTGTACTGTCAGTGCCAGCTATGAAGTGTGTGCTCTAAAGTTCAGGATTTTGAAGAAAATATTGCCAGGATTTACCAGGACTGACTGTTAGTTGTTTCTCTCTTTGGCCCAGTAAAGACTGAGAGGGATAAATCCTAAAGCAATACCACCCAGCATGTAAAATTTGAACCTCAAATGGTGACAGTTTGGCAAAGCCGTAAAGTGAAATGCAGGCTGCAGAACGTGAAAAGCTGTAGGCTGGCAGCAGGCTGGGCTTCCAGCCCACTGACATAATTTCATTACACACTTCTACTAAGTTATTTTCTTGTATTTGCTGTACTTTACTATGCTTATGCACTTTTATGCCAGGAATGTATTTACCTATGTATACCTTTCCATGAAAAAGTGATCTATCTGCATATATGTGTAATGCAGACAGATGGAATATATTCTAGTCTATGTAGTAACAACAAAGAAATGCTCTTTTTTCCCCTTTTATATTTAACTTAAGTACATTTTGAATGCCACCATTTGCACAACAGTATGCCTCAGCAAAACCCACTGGCCCTAAAAGCTATTAACTGAAAAACTCTGCCCACTCTGAAGCAAAACCATTCTACTTACCCCTGCATTTTTCAAGTGCCCAAGGAAAAAAAGAAACTAATAGGCATCATAAAGAGGTTTTGTGTTGTTTTGGATAAGCATGGTTGGGAATTCTAAAGCTGTAAATTTCTTACATATGCCCCTGTTAATTAATACAACTACTTAAATATAAGTTAGACATCCATGTGAATGTTTTCTTAATAAGTTTAAGGATGGACCCAAGAGCATGACTGGAGAGCAGTCATTCCCCACACGCTTCACAAGCTCCAGCTCAGACTCACCACCTGACCTTTGCTGCGGAGATGTGTGGGCTGGGGACAGCTTTACAGTGCCCATATTCTATTCAGTTCAAAGGAGATGGATTTAATTACAATCTTTGAAAAGATTTTGTAATTTAGAAAAGCTTTTAAAAATCCTTGCTGGCAAACTAAATAAATGATTCTTTATTGCATTTCTTCATCTTTGCGTGGCTGCAGGGAGTTTAACAAGGACCTCTGCTGTTCATTTAATTTATTACACCACCGGATGCTTTACATTCCTAAGTTCTTTTTTTTATGTGTTCTCGTTTTGTTGGTCTTTCACAACATTTTTTCATGCCCCTTGTGTGCTTGCATGCACCAATTATATGTCACATAAAAATCGTAAATCCTACAATACCAACTGGTGTAGTTAATAAACTTGTAACTTTACCCTTGTTGAACTATGTCAAATCCCTGTAACATCTGGCATGTTTTAATTTCTGTGCTATTGAGGGTTGAATTTTCATTTAAGAGCTCCCAGATATGGACCTGTCAAGAATTTCTTTGCACTGTAGCTCCTTAAACTGCATCTGCAAGTGTGAAGACTTTCAGTTGACAACTGCTAAATATTTATGGATTTTATTTTGTTTGTTTCATTTTTGTTAAGGATTTTTTTCCTTTGTTATTTTCTGTCTTGTTTTCTGATCTGATGAGTGAATAATGGATGGCCATTTCTCCCTGCTGAGCTGGTCTTTCTGCCTGTGCTACTGACTCTGTGCCTACACCCTCTCCTTGGAAAAGGAGGTGGTCAGCTTTGAACAGGGGGAATGTGTATGTGAGAGTGGTTAGGTTAGGAATACAGTTTTATCTCTCCTGCTCTGTCATGCGAGATTTTTGTAGCATGCCTATTCTTAATATTTTGTAATAATGCCGAATTTATGCCCTTTGCTACTCAACGGCGCTCTCAGTACAACTGGATTTCAGTATTCCTTTCCCACTGTTTGTACTGGGCTGGACACACAGTTGAGAATAAACCCTCCAGAGGTTTTGCTTGTATCACATTTGGCTTCCAACTCCTGCTGTCCCACCTGCTCTCTCACCTTCCCACCTGCTTCCTTATTTTTAAAACGAAAGGCAGTAGTCTTGTTGAGGAAGGTTTGCTGGTGTGTGTCAAAGGGTTAATACATTCCTCCCTCACTGCAATTTAATGGATCACCCATGTCTTCCATATTAGCTCATCTGAGACTACCCCAAATGATATATGATCTGTGTAGGCGCTTTCAAGCAAACCATACCATTAGCAATGCTTCCACACCATCCCCTCAGCTGTGTGAAAAAACGCTTTCAAAAGACAAGCTAAAGCATGTTACTGGTTTCACAAAAGGGATGAAAGAGGGGGAAGAGAAACAAAACAGAGCAATATTCAGCTGGGGCCTCACTGTCACCATCTCTTCTCCTTGGTTCAAGGTTATGGCTCTGCACACCAGTTCACATTTAAAGTCTGTCACATATCCTTCTCTCTTGACTAGATAACTACAATGGTATTAATATGGAAAGAAATTGCTTTGCTTGCGGGACTCAGTAGAAATCCTTTGCTAGGAATGGGTATGGCTCTAAATACACTTATAACGTAATAAAGCAATAGGTCCAGCAACATACTGGAAAGAGCCATGAAGGCAGCTGTTAGTCTGCACAGACTGGAAGACCTGCTGAAAATAAGCTAGTGCGTAGCTTTGTGAAAGACCCAGCCAAAGACTGGCAGCTGGAGAGATGCTCAGCTTCTTGGAAGCATCCCATCTGGGCAGAATGAGGGAGGGTTTTCAGCATGTGCATGATTTACCATCTGCAGTGTAACTCACACCAAAACACAGCATTACTGGGGGGAGAGGGGCTTGACGACAATTTTCTCTGTCTGGGGGTTCCTAGACAGAAGGTTGTGTGGCGTGGCACAAGTACAGCCAACATGAAACTTGGAGAGAGTGTGAGTTACAGCTCATGCAGCAGAGGTGCATCAGCCTGCTTCGTGGGAGTGGCTGTGTAGCACCATCCAGAAAATTCAGTACTTTGTGGCTGTTATATACATACCATAAACCACCTGATATTTCTGGATGACCAACTGCCCAGCCTCAGTTGTGCATGCTTAGAGCTGCAGGTTGCCAAGAAATCCCAGTCCCAGGTATGCATCTCCTCTGACCTTGCTGAAGGAAATCTGGACATGTGGTAATCTCTATGGAGGTCAGGCATGCACTCCCAAGAGGCGTTTCCACAGTGCAATAACTCTCTCCCGGTCTAGTTCAGAGCAAAGTCTGTGTCTGTGTTGCTCTGTGAGCTAGATTAGGTTATTTCCACCTCCACAAACTCTGAAGGAAGGACACTGTGGTCTACAAATATAGTTGGTTACTAAAATACCTATAAGTAGGTACTATAAATCAACAGCATCTTTCATTGTTTTATATGGTGCAATGAAACACTGCTTTTTTCCTGACTGTCATGCTTTGGGAATGGCAGTGGACCTAGAGTGGGTTATTTATGAGGCTGAACTCCCTCTGCTGACCTACACACGCATGTCCCAGCTGTAGGAAGGACCAAGAAATGGGACTCTTGTGAAAAGGGAGGGAAAGGGAATAAAACCACTCACTGTTTCTAACTGGAATGTGAATTTAGGAAAAGAATCTCTTTCTCCATGCTGAAGTGTTAGCACACCAGGGCTAAGCGGTCATGTAGCTACTAGAGCTAACCAATAACAACAGTGCAAAACAATTGCTATTCCACATGGAAATCTTTCAGTTGGTTAGCTGACTTTGTATTTTACATCAGTCATGTAACTTTTCAGACTTTAAAATAAACCAGACATTACATAATTACTAAAGCAAACGGCATAATTTCATTCTAATATGTTTAATTAACTTATTACTCTTAATTAACATGGTAGAAATCACTAATATGATTTAGAATTTGCTACTTTCTTTCTCCATGTTTTTCTTCTTGCCTGCACAACCTGAAGACTGAACTAGGAATAGAACATGGACCTCCTAAACCTACAAGCTCCACACAGTTGTATTTGGTGTCTTTACGACTCTCAGACCACGGATCACTCTTAGAGGTGATGAACACTCAGGAGACTGTTAATAAGCTATGAAGCTGTGTGCATTCACCTTATCAATCTAAAGCCAACTCAGGCTGACAATGGCTGAACAGTCAGTATATGACTTGTAGAGGGATTTATGTGTGTGACTGTGCAGGCTGGACTACATTTTCCACCTACATTGATGGTTCTTCAGTTTTCTGCTAAAGTAGGGAGGCAGAGCAGTGAGAGGACCATTGCTCTTTCTGTGTTTGTCCTGTGGACAAAGCATAAACATTAATTCCCTCGTTTCTATCAAGATCCCTGCTATGCTTTTTATTTCACATTAACAACTAGTGCTTTAAAAGTCTGCAGCACTAGTATGGTGTGGGTTTGCAGATGGGAAGAGAGCCTCTTCTCTACTTGCATGGGCACCCTGGCGTGGTGCACCCTTCCGTATCACTGGTGCCGCTGGGCTCGGAAGAATGCCCTCTGGTTCGGCAGGCGCACGTTTCATGCTCAGCCCCGCCTTACGTGCAGGTAGTTTACTGTCATGGGGAGGGTCATTCTTTCTGGTGTGTGCTCCTCAGGCATGTGAGGTTCATGTACAACTGAATGGTACAACATCTCTATTGCCTTTTGTCAGGGGAAGCCAAATGTTACCCTGCCATCATGACTTACAACCCATCAGCTCTACATCAGCATCATCTTCAGTTCACTGATTAGTTTATGTTATGTTTTTTATCTTTTGGTGTGTGTTCATGTACACATAAGCAGTAGTGGAATTACAAGGTGACTCTGAGTCTGTGCAATACTATACTTCATCAAACCTTCAGCTGGTACCAGTGTATTACAAATTAAGTACAGCATTATCTATATCAACTGGATAACTATACCAGTTTATGCATATAATCTTTCATGAAGCTTGTATGACACTCCTTGGTTTTGGGGCATAAAAGACTATTTGGTGTAACAGTTAAAGAACAGGAGAAAGCTGTATCAAGGCATTATTTTACAAGCAAATGATGCTTTGGCTTATGCCTTAATATCTGCATGGTATAGTTTAATTTTTTAATTGTTGAATTCTCTGTCTCCAAGTCAATGTTACCTTAAGTGCTTGCTAAATTAATTAAGCTTTTGTTTGCATATATGGATGAAGTTCCTATTTAAATAGTTCTAGCTTGTTTGGAGACTCTGTCAAAAGGAAAAGAAAATTACACAACGAAAATACTTTTCCCTGTAGAGATTACGGAGCTTCAGCATACTTTTAATTTTTTTCAAATTGTGGCAGTTCCAGAAGGTAGACAGTCTTGATTTGAAGATGTGAAAGGATGGAGAGTCTTTCCAAAAAATGTTTTGTATCTAACTGAAAATTTTATCATCTAACTTCCAGTTATTAATTCTTGTCATTCCTTCCTTTCTGTTGGTTCACAGGGCCCTTCAGTATGCTATTTGTCATTGTGAAAGTGCTTGCTGTGACCAAGCCAGATCAGTCTTCTGGGGCAATTTTGTTAGCTCCATAGTTTTGATGTCTTAGGTTTCTTACTAGAAAGAATTTTTTAGTTTTTAGATTATTCTATCAGATTTTCATTTTTAGCCCTTTCCATTTTTCTCCATCCTTTGTAAAAGATGGATACCAGCATTATGTGCAATACTTCCGTACATGCTGTGTGCAAAAGTAAAATCACTTACTACACTATTCACTGCTTTCTTTACACAAAGGGATCACAAGAATCACATCCATCCTTTTTGCCAGTCTCATACTGAGAATTCATGTTCTGTTGCTTTTCACAGTTTGGTCTTGAAAAATTTATATCAGCTTGATAGTTATCACCCTGTTGCCTCAAAAACATTGTTTATATTTTCCAGTATTTATTCTTGCATGGCATTTAAGTCAGCTATTCTACTTTTTTTTTTTTTGGGTGTCCATCCCCCATTCTCAGATGGGCACTATAATGGGCCTTTTGCATTGTTCTAGAACTTCTCTTTTTTCTCCATGAATTTTGAAAGGTGTAAAGATTAGTTCATTCAGGTCTCTAAGGATGCTAGAGATGGTGGGAGTGGGACCAGGTGTTTGTGTAACATAGGTAAGTAATCTCTGACTTGTCTTTGTTCTAGCCTGAGCCATTACCACTTTATCACTGATGTTAATTGTGTCAGCCATCTGAGCCCAGTTTACTTTCTTAATGAAGATGGAAGCAGAGACTGAAGCAGGAAAAAAAAAGGACTAAATGAATTGCCCTTCCTAAAGCCATCTGCTACCAGCTTTCTCTTTCATTTAGTGGTAGACCAGGTCATCCAGTTTGTTCTGATTTATCATAATTAATCCACTGTAACCCTTCCTTTCTCTGTCTCAAATCAGCAAATGTTTTCCAAATCTGTTATTTTCATAATATTGTTCTCTCCATGTTGGGCCATCTTTTCCTCATTGTAAGTAGCCTCTCAAATGATTCCCATTTCTGGGTGAAAACCCATTCTTTTATTTTTGCAGTGTAGAGTTTTTTCAGTGAATTATGGTTTATGGCCATTCCTCTCAGGTGAACTGCCCACAGCAGTGCTTTAGGAGTGCAGTCAAACATCACTCATGGTGCAAAATAGTCTCATTTGATTTGAATCTGATATTGAATCTTCCTTCTTTATTTGCCTCTGATGAAATGTCCTCAAACTTCTACAATCAAATTACTTCCTCACTAATTGAAAGTCCTAATGACCTTTTATAAATGTCTCAGTATACCAGCATCTTGTTTTTTCCCTGCAAATCTTACACAAATTCACAAATGTAGTTGCCCTTCAGAGAGATTTCAGTCTTAATAACATTTGTTAAGAAGTGACCTCTTATTTTAAGTCAGCTTTGCTGACTCAGTGCATATCTCAATGCTGTAGTTATCCGCAAATCTGGACAGTCAATGTCAGTGTTAGCCTAGCAGGCAAGTCACTAGCTGGCAATGAGAGTTGGGATAAACCTCTGAGCTATCCCAGTCCAAGATAACTTGTCTGGAATCTTACAAAAGAGAATCAATGGGAACAGCAGCAACATTGTATAAACTGAGATCAGTTTCCTGTGAATTATTTTGCAGGAGATCTGATTTGTCTCCCCTGATTTAATGTCTGGCTGATCTCAGATCATCGCTAGGTCTCAGTGCTCAGCCTGAAGCTCTGCAATCCTGAACGTGGTGCTCCAGAATCATGACTAGTGCTACAAGTACAAACCTCCCAAGCCTCAACAATAAAACCTCCAATGTAACTTTTAAAGTCATCCCCAATTCTACTACTACTTGAGTTTTGCTCCTTGCTTCAAAGGACATGCCACATGGATTTTACTCTTTAAATTACCGGAGCACAACTTTGCATGTCTCCTTAGTATGCTGTCATAGTCTCCTACAGAACTGTTTCATCTTTTAAGAAAATCTTCCTCCTTTACCTGTGGGATTAAAGAACCCATCTATGACACTGTATGAGTTCAAGTTCGTTCTCTGCCTGATTGGGAACAGGATTTATACTTCATATGAGACCTTTCTTAAGCAGGGCCTGGCTGCATATCCCAAGGTGACCTACTGCACTGTCTTCAGCTGAGGATGTTCCAAAATGTTCATTGCTGAATCAAATGTAAGCCAAGACTCTGATAAACATATTCCCCACTGAGCTCTAGATTTCCATGCTTGTGGCCCAGTGGATATTCAATAAGCAAGACTGAGAACCACTATGAATAACTAGTAAATACCTAGCAAATAATAATCTGCTAGTTTGGGAAGAATAACATAAGGAAACAGTTTTTTATTAAAATCCCTACTGCAAAAGAGGCATTAGAGTTTCATTTGATTTGTGTTAGTACTTTATCAACAAGACTGCTTGGTGGAAAGAATGGTCAATGGTGTGGTGTAAGCATGTCCCAAATGGCTGGTCATACTCTGAAAATGACTTGCAGATTGGACCCTGGGAAAGAGAAGAGGGTCATGAACACTGAAAACCCTGCTGGGGGTCAGATACAAAACACGCCAGCAGCAGCTAAGGTCAAGAGTATATCCTCCATGAACAAAACTTAAGGGAAGATGTTGAGTGGGGAATGTATTGAGAAGGCAGTTTCCATATTTCGATGGTTAGGGAGTAGCTAAGTGGAGCTATGAATTCTTGGATACGGACAACTAAAACACCATTAGGATTTTAATCATCTGGCTTGTGGATCCTGCCTAAGATCAGGGGAAATAATGTGCGTGCTTTGCAGAGAGCACAGGAGCACAGATCTCCAAACATGGCAAATGATCTTGTATTTCCACCAGTTCTAAAACGCCTGTTAGAAAGTTTGTTCTGTTCTTTTTCCCAGAGCTCAGAATGCTTTTAGCAAGGATTTAGTCCCCATTGAAAAGGGTCTGCAGGGACTTAGTCTTTTTTCCCCAGAAAAAATAAGGATAAATAAATTAATAAAAATAAATTTTACAAAATTTTGTTGAATCATTAGCTTCAGTAGGGTGCCAGATCTAATGTCTGCATGGAAAGAGCCTTCCAGGGCTCTGACCTGCATTACAAATTGTCTGTAATTTAATAGCGAGTGAAGCTTAGTGGGAGCAATTTCTTTAAAATGCTTGCTGCCATTAGCTTAAAGGAGAGGAAATTAGAGGAATCCAGAAGTTTTCATTTCCAAGTGAAGCAAGTCACACAGCACAGCACAAGACCTTTTAAAATTGCAATATGGCATCATATTAAACAGAAGCCATCTGTGTTTCCTTTGGCTTTCTATCAGTTTACATTTTTTTCTTAGATGTAGTAGTAGCAAATGTCAGAACTTTTTCACCCTCTCCCATAATGCAAAATTAGTACGTGACTGTCTGCAGATCTATAGGTCTCAGCTGACCCATTGCTGAGAACCCTGTGTTGTGCGAGCTGCTTGTCTTCACAGAAGTACCACGAATGAACTTAAATAGGGCCTCACGTGAATTGTAACCTAGATCCTGCAAAGTATTAAAACACTTGTTTAATTAGCTTGCTAGAGGGGAGTTTTGAATTAGTTGGTTTTTTTTCAGAAGGAGGACTAAAGGCAGTTGCAATAACATGTGTGGTTCCTGAGTGTCTTCTAAAATGACGTTGTAGTTTCCTACATTGTCGGCTTCCAGGGCAGCTGTGCTAAATCTGGCTGTAATGATTAAAAATGCTGCCGTCTCTTACTTTTTCCCTGCCTCTCTGCTGGAAACTACTGCCTCCATAGTAGGATAGGCAGCTATCCTGCTACATGCCAGCTGCTCAACTTGTGCGGTTTGCAGCTTGGGCTATTAGCTTTTACTGCAACTGCAGATAGGCTGGTCTCTGAACAGCATTGCCTTGAGGTGTAATGCTGTCCGGGTCTGCTATAACAGCAATAGACACTAGCAGAAAAGGAAAGGCAGTCGCTGGGAGGTGAGGAAATATTATTTTCCCCTGGCATGAACTGCTAATGCTTGTGAACCTTTAATGACTTTTGTTTCTTCAGGATTTTGCCAAAACAGACACTGTGTGAAGTGACTTTATCAAAGTGTTTTACTGTTGTTAATGAAATAAGAGAATAGTAATTAAGGTGAAATAATGCCTGAAAATGAAAGGAAAGCGCTATGAGTTGGGCTAGATAGTCATGTGGGCCATGAGCAAGGTATATGGATAGACGCCGGTACTAGTGAGGTGTATGGGCTATACCTCTGCAGTGTCATTGCTCTATCCACACAAGGAAGGAGGCTGGGGCTGTGGTGCCTGAGCAGGGGAGGGTGCTGCCAGGGACTGAATTTGGGGTGGAGGGGCCTTGAGGTTTGATCCTGCCTGACTCAGGAAGGAGAAGGGGCAGGTGGTGTCCATGGAGCTGGTGGCAGGGCAGGAGACCTGGGGAAGGGAAAGAGTCTTGCTGGGACAGCCTTAACCATCAGCTAAGGAACAGTCTGTAACTTTAACTGCTAATTCCCAAGCACTAGTGGTTTCTTAATCTTGGGGGTGAAGATGTGAACATTTAGAGAAAAACTACAGAGGATTTCTGACAAGAGATTGATGTGCTGCTGCAAGGGCACTGAGCCATGAGGCTGTGTGCATCTGGAAGTGAACTCCTCACGTGCAGCGTGCGCCTGTTGGTGCTGCCAGACCTCTCTCCATCCCTCCTCTTCCCGAGGACTGACAGCTCTGGGGGATGGCCGGGAAGCTGCGCTCAGATGGGCTGTCAAAGTTGCCTGCAGGGCTGACGCCGGCAGGAACGGGCCTTTGAACTGGACCCTGTGGGGATCTAGCACGGAGAGATGAGCTCTGGAAATACAAGATTTTGATGATTCCTGCTACTTAATGGACTGCCTACTGGGTTTGCTGTGAGTGGGCCTTTGTTCTGAAGGGCTTTGCTGCCAGGGAGAGGGGAGGTGGATGCCTTTGACAGCAAGGGGTGGTATGGCTAGAGTTGATCCTGCTCCTAGCATTAGTCAAGTTTAGCTTGAGTCTAGCAGTGAGAAAACTGGGGGAAGGTGTCTGTGATGTAAAAAATGCTGGTTGTGCACCAAACAGTGGTGTCCTGACTGGGGTTGTTCAAAGATTGCTGGGAGCACTGGGATCCTCTACCAGATCACAGGGTACAGCAAGGAAAAGGGCACAAGTGTTCAGGTGTATGGAGTGGGATTGATCTTGCCGAACTGCAGCAACCCATCTCATCCTAAGGCCAGCATGTAAATTGGTTCAGGTGAGTTCCTCTCTGGAGGCACCTAGCTATTTTTCAGGGTGAGTCTTAACAACCATCTCAGACAGATGTTTGTGCATTCAGGGCTAGGGGAGCTGACTCCCACCAGCAGCAGCCTGTGGAAATGACCTGTTGAGTCTGTTTGCATCTTGCTGCTGAATCAGATATGCTGGTGAAATACATAACTCACTTTCATGAATTTTTTCTCCTCTGTTGATCCCAAGTCTAGAGCTTATCACACACAGGCACTGAAGAGGTACCTATCAGCAGCTTAAAGAGTAACACGGAGGTTGTTGCAGTTGACCCAATCTGCTAGTGCACTATGTAGACAAACAAAGTGAAAGATGGGATCATTGGGTTGTGTGACACTTCCTTCAAGAGTAAAATAAAAGAGTGACATTTCAGTAGGGACTCAGCAGTGACTCTGACAAAACCAAGCTAATAACATGGGGAACGTTTAATGTATTTCCAAAATTCAAAAGTCACCTAAAGCAGTTCTTACATGCAAGTCTCCATTTTGCTCTCATGGAAGCTGTGGAACATCAAAGGGCAGAAGAGTTGCACTGAATTAGTTTGTTTTCATAAACTTTCAGCAGTTTTGCTTTCCATAATTCATTTTCTGGGTCACTTTCTGGTCCTACTAGTTTGTTATTACACAAACTTGTGACAATCCTGGCAGCTTTGCGCTGATGACAGTAAGTGTGTTCAATTAGATCAGGCTCCTTTTTTAGGCATAGATGTACAAAAATTGAGATGGATCAGAGGCCAGCTGAAAAATTACGTCTAATATTTTAATTAAGAGTTTTAGCTTATCTATCTAATATTATAACCTGTCTTTTGGACCAACTAAGATTGCTTGTGGGAGCTTTTTTCCTAGGATGTTGAGGTCCGCGGAAGCCAAGTAGATGCATTAATTGAACAGCTGTGAGAATAGGCAACATTTCTGTTTTTTTTTTTTAAACTTTTTTTTTTTTTAAAAAGCTTTTCTATTTTCTTGCTCTGTTCCTGGGTCTTGATGTTTTCTGAAAGTGTAAAGTTCTGTGCAGCCTGAAGAGATCTAATGAAAGCGTAAGAAAAAATGGCAATGGTGCTTTCTAAACTCTGCTTAATAATGTAATGCAATGCAGATGAATGCTTCTTCTCCAGCTGGCTAACTCCACTGGAACCCATTTACACGCCCACACGTACATACACATACTTGTGCTTTTTCCCTTTTTGTGGCCTTAAAACAAAACAAGAAACAACCCAACAAACCTCCTTTCTGTTCATAGAACTAGCAGATTCTAGTTTGCTCTGCCGAAACCATGATTAATGAAGTACAAAATGGATAGTTTTCTTATTGAAGGGCTACTGACAGATTAAAAGCTAATTAAAGTTGACTGTTGCTTACATGTGAAAGGAGGCAACTACTTGATTCCTGGTGGGCAGCAGTCATTATGAAAGTCTGTGTGCTTTGATGGAGCTGGAGGACTGGCAGAAGGATTCCTGGAAGAATGACATTTTTCTCTAAGATGAAGCAGCCAAATACTTCCTATGCAGTTTGTCTCAGCTTTTATATATTAAAAGATATATAAATGTATTTAGAGTAAGGAGGGGTGGAGAACCCTTGTGGAAGCACTCAATAAATCCTGCATCAGGTAATAAACTGGCTGATATCAAAGGGCTCATCTGCTCCTTAGAGATAAGCTCTTATGTGATTTGATACTTATCAAAGACCCATGAGTTTGCAAAATTTAGTTGGGAAATCTTCTGAGCAAAGGCCATGACAAGCCATTTGTGAAAACAGCGTGATATATTCCGCAGCTGTCAAAGCATTAGAGCAGTCTTCCTTGCAGTATCTTAGAATACTTTAATTTCTTCCTGAAGCACAAGAAACTAGGGAAAAGAAGTAATGCTAGCTCAGACATACCCAAAATATCTGTGCTGAGAAGATCTGGCCATTGGAAAACCTTTATGGTGTAACGCAAGGTGCTTCATTTACCCCTACAATATGTTGTGCTCATCCCTGCAATCTGTCCCTGTGTACCATGATAGCAGAGCTTTCAGCAGTTGCAGCAGGCTTGCACAGTGTGCATCCTGCCTGGCAGCTGCAGGAGATGTGGTCCAGCCTCATCCAAGACAAGTCTTATTGGCAGCTTCCCCCACCTTGCCTTGGGAGCTGTGTTTAATCTGGTCCTTGCCTGAACTGCATTATGGCTGTGCCTGTACCTGGCCTTGTACCTTGTTGACCCAGACCCACAGACCTGATGTCTTGACTTGAGCAAGAGTGATGTCTGTCCAGCTGTGTGCTTTATCTCTGGCTTAACTTTGTTTTCTTCCATTGCAGACCAAGCTATATCAAATAACTATGTTTCTCACCAGCTAAGAACATGTAGGAGGAAAATCAATTGCAAGCTGGTGCTCTTCCTCTTTGAAACTATTCTGTGAAAACTGGTGTATTCTCTGTTCTGGTGTATTTTACCATTACATTTTATTTTCCCTTCTAGAAAATGCCTTATTTTGTTCTGATTACACTGTTCATGATAAACATATGCTGGCTAATAATAATCAACCATCAATGTTATAGTTTTGAAAGTCTATTTGCAAATATGTCAAGTGGATTTTTTTTAATGCATACTTTGATATTTTCCTTCCATTTTCTCTGATGGTGTCTCCACAATTTCAGTTGCTCTGCGGTATACATCACAGTAATTACAGTGTAAAGAGACACGAACAGTGTTATAAAGTAGGCTATTCAGAGTCTGTTTTGTTAGTTTAAAATGACCAAATGAGTATTATGTGAGTTGGCAGCAACTTTTCTACCTCTGAGAGGTAAAGAGCCAGGCTACTGTGTCCATGCTGAGGATGTTTTAAATGAGGCCAGTGACAAAACTGTGAGCTGTAGTTCTTGCATGTTGTCGCAGTTCAGCACCACATCCCCATGCCGTAGCATGCCCCAGCATGGTAGGGATGCAGGAGAGCAGCTGGCTCTGCTATGAAAGGAAAGAACTCACATTGTTGGGAACCGCTCTGTGGGGTATCATTCCTCACTAATGTGCTTAAGCAGACCCAGGTGGAGTGCAGAGGCAATAGGAGGAGAGCTTTTGTAGAAAGCCCTGGCATCAGCGTGGCTGCATAAATAAATGGAGGAAAGTTTTCTTCCTCAGATATGAAACAATTGGACTGCTGAAGAAGGATGCTGATGGTCCAATGGGAAACAGTTATTTTGCTTTGCATTTTGTTTTGAATGTATAGCAATGCCTGGCTTTTTTTTTTTTTTTTGTGGGTTTAGGGAGGGTGTTATTTTTCTTTTGTTAACCAAAATATGTGTGTCTCATTTTCTCTGTCACTAATTTACACTGTCTTGAAGACTTAACTCATTTCCTTGAGGTTCAGTTAAAACCTGGTTGAGAGCTTGGCTCATGCAAGAGACTGCGTTTACTCAGACACGAACTTCCTCCCTCCTTAAAGGCTGTTCAATATGTTGTAGATAGGCCTGTTGGCTGCATTTATTCTCACCACCTGTAGGCATCTAACTCAACAGTTAGAGCAGGAGCTTAGTGTCTCTCAGATCTTTCTATACTTGATCTAGGAAAATGTGCAACTTCATCCCACTTGAACTAAATCGCCCTGTGAGGCTGCCTTTCTCTTTCCATTCATATAAAGCAAGTCTATGGTACTATGTACTATAGGTCTCTCAGGGAAGAGAGATGAATCTGGGCACAAGCAAATGAGTGCAAGGATAGTATTTGATGTTGACTTGTAGCAGCTATGAGGGAAGCTTATATAGAGGAATTTGCCTTTTTCATTACTCTTCATTTTTTTTATTTAGCCAACTTATGGTATAGTATTTGGTATGCTTGTTAGAATTCTTTACCAGATTTTTTTTTTTTTAAATATACACAACACATTAAACCACTGAAATACAAGCTCTGTGGAATCCCTTTGGGTTCCCTGTAAATGTTTAGCATCCACACCAGCTTTCTAGCTACCTTGTTGTTTCTGTCCTATAACAAGATCCTTTAATATAGCTCCCAGATCTGTAGTATAGAACCTTACACCTTATAAAAAGGGATTTTGCAAGGGATGTAAGGAAATGATAACAGAAATATCCCTGCAAACAGCTTGCCAATGAGTTAGAAATAGTGTGAAGGCTGGCATGATGCCAAGCACTGGTCGACCACTGCTTTTGGATATTTTTCTAAAGTTCATTTAATTCTTCACATATGTTCTTTCCCCAGCCCCCAAAGAAATATTTTTGCAATGCTCTTAAAAAAAAAAAAAATCAATGCCAGCTGTTGGGTTCTTAGAAGAAACTTTTAACAACAAGGAATGCAGTGCGCACACAATGGAATTAAAAACCCTGGGTACAAGAAACAGATTTCTTTAAAGATAAAGATTGTGATCAGCAACAAATAAGACAAAATAGAGCTTTTCCCACAGAAAAAAAACTTGAAGAGAATGAAAAATCCAATGTGGTAGATTCTTTCTAGTGTCAAGTCCTACAGATCGAGGCAGAGATGCCATTACTGCTAAGTTTGGTTACTACCTGAGGTAGAAATAAGGGAGTATTTCATGTGCATTGCAGTCAGTACTTTCAATAAAACCCCTGGCTGAGGTGTGGCTGCAGCTAGTGCTTGCACAGATTTCACTCTATGTAATTTGGTACAAATCTCTCTTGCAAACATTGCTGTATTACAAGGGAGTTGTTCTTGCCACCAGAACAGTTTTTAGCAATCAAAAACCAAACGACCCCCTACCTTGCAAAAACAAACAAACCCAAACATCCCCAACCCCAAAACTCAAAGAAACCAAGTCATTCCTCCCAGCATTCTGCAGGATTTTAAAGTTGCTTGGACCACCTGCTGACTCACAGCCTCATTCGGTCAAGTGTTGAAGATCAAGGATGGAGATTTCACATTTTCCCTGAGCACCTGTCCCAGTACTTAAGCACTATCACTGTGAAACTTTTCCCTTGTTGCAGCCTGTGCTCATTGCTTTTGCTGGGCACCTCTAAATCATCTGTCTCCATCTTCTCTACAACCCCATTTAAGGTGCGGAAAGGCTGCAGTTAGATCACCTGACAGCTCCCTTCTCTCCAGGCTTAAGTGGACCCAGTTCCCTTAGCCCTTGATTGTACATATACTCCAGTCATCTTAACCATCACAGAGGTAGCTTGCCTCTTCTTGAACTTAAAAAAACAACAAAAAAAACCCAAACTAACAAATAAAACCTCCCCATTTTGCTCACTATTCCTTAAAGGCAAAGTTTTCTAAGGCCAGTAGTGTTTGCTCCTCTGTTATATGTGAAAGGATGGGGCTCCAGATGGAAGTGATTACTTACTTTTTCTCATTTTCTCTTTTCTGCTAATGGATAGTCAGAGAGATAGTGCTTCCTTCAACTACTTCTCAATCATCTTCTTGAAATGATCTTTTCTCTTGAGCTACCACTGCAGAGGAGGGCTCAAAGGAGCTTCAAGGTGTCATGTCATCCATCCTGCTGACCTAATAAGCCAGCATCCACTATACCACTGCCATCTCTCTAACCAATATTTGCCTAACGTGTTTTTGAAGATCTCTGAGGTTGGCGACTCCAGAATTTTCCAGCACTTCAGCATTTTTTACTGTCAGAAATAATTTTCTTGTGTGCAATACGAATCTTTCTCATTGGAATTTTATCCCCTTACCTCCTGTTTCCTCCAACATGTGTACAAAGAACAAAGTTGTCCCTTCTAAAAGGTGTGCAGGCTGTTCTCATATTCCTTCTCAGTCTTTTCTGCTACAGGCTGAACAGGTCAAATACCCTTTTTCCTTCCTCCCAGATTGTTTTCCAGACCTCATTCAATCATCAGTCTCATGTCTAAAATTTTCTTTAAGAGCAGCACCCAGTGCAGTACTCCAGCTGAAGTTTGACTAGTGTTGTGTAGGATGAAGAGATGATCCTGCCAGTGCTGCAGACTACATTTCTATTTATTCACCTCAGCATGATGTTTCTCTTTTTTGCAGTAGCATGATGTTGTTGACTCATGTTCAGCTTGTGATCCGTAGCAACTGCCAGCTCCTTTTTTTCAGAATTGCTCCTTAGTCATCTGCCATCCAGCACCTGTGCAGCTGATTGTCCTAACCTAACTACAGTAAATTGTGCACATCTTTGAATAACACTGTATTGATGTTGAACTGTGCCCCTGATTTGTCATGGTAATTTGGAATTCTATATCTATCTTTCAATGTATTCCCATGTCTGCAAATATAGTAAGCCCACTGTCTATTCCATCAGCCAGAGCGATCATGAAAATAGTGTGTGGCACTGGAACTTTGGGTATGCCTTATGGGACTGCGTGTGATATGTATCTCCATCCTGATCCTTGATTGCATATAACTCTATTAGTATGGCTTGCCAGCCCATTTTACACCCTTGGATAGTAGTTTCGTGTAGTTCATATTTCTCTAGATTAAGTGTGAGAATGACATGCACCACAATCTGAAAAAAAGTACCATCATCATACAAGCTATTATTGCCCACACACAGTCATAGGAGTTGCACTGAAGAAAAAACCCCACCTCTACTATGTTATACCCCAGTAAGAATGGCAAATAATTTAAGGCTGTAGAAGACTTCATGCAATGAGGTACCAAGACTTAATGAAGAGATATTAGAAAGAATCATGAAACTAAAAGAGCCTTAAAGTTATCATTCATTCTGACTTCATATGTTGCTGAATGTGTAGTTATTCATCTCTAACCTGGGCATGTGCTGAAACAACTTGCATCACTTAACCTTTCCTGCCCTGAAGCAGAAAAAAAGGTTGAGGACTGGTAGAATCAGGCAGAGTGGGTAGTGTGAGTAAGGAAATTTTGTTTTTCAGTAGCAATTCTTCCTGTTTGTATATCGTTACAATGTTCAGGTAGAGAAAAATACCATGAAGAAGAAAAAAAGCAGGTGGGGCTATGAACCATGTTATAGAATAGATCCATAATGGTATGCATGAAGAGGATACAGCACCTGGATGGAAAACAGATCTGTGTTTTAAATGAACAGATCTTACAGATTTTTCCAAAGAAGAACTACAATATGTAATGCACCAAAGTACCACTAGATTATACCTGTTTTACAGAGAGAATGGGATGCCAATACTTGTCCTACTGAAGCTGGCAGGAGTGTGGCAGGGCTGCCAATATCCCCCGAGGTTTCCTGGAAATATCTTATGTTTCCTTCACAAAGTCCTGCACTGCTTTGAGTCTATGTATTTTCTCACTCTGTGATTGCCATGTAACACTTTGTGGTCTGCTCTTAGCACTTCAAAAGGCCAGCTGCTCCCTCAGATTATCAGCTAGCTGGTTATATATAAATAGAGTATAGCTACTGCCCTGGGGAGATTCTGGGTTGGAATATAAGTAAATGTATTTGACAGGTTTCTGAGGGGGTTAACATAAATTTTCATATAGGATAAAAGTTGGCAAGACATCCTTATATTCTTACAAGCATCTTATGACACAGAAGATTGTTCTAGTTTATTTATATATGCTGTCACTCATTAATGTGACAATACACATCAAATCCTTATTTTCAAAATGAAAAGCTGTGGGCAATCTCCTTCACTGTGCAAAAGTTGGGACCCTGAGTGGCCATATATGCCATTTGTGCTTATTTGTGCATTGGTTTGGATTTGTTCTCCATACCCTTGTGCAATCCCCTCCTGAAGCACAAAAGTGATGTGCAGTGATAATTTTTTTCCATATTTTCTAGGCTTGAGTTTCATGTCGTAGTATGAGTAGAGACACAGTAGATGGCAGTGCATAACATAAATTACCTCTGCTGCACACTTCTGTTCCCAGTGGTAATTGTCCAGAGCTGGTGAGATTACACGGGAGGGCACCCCCTGCTCCCTGGCTCCCTGCGGAGGAAAGGAGGAGGCTTCTGCAAAGCAGCGTACTTTGAAGCATCACTTTTGCTCAGTGAATCAAGACTGCTGAATCAGCAAAGGAAACTGCCCCTGATCTAAGCAGCTTAATCACCGGTAGGAGACTCTGAAGGCCTGCCTCCTGACAGACTGCAGCTTTCAGCAGAATCCAGTCCCAGGGTATTTTTGTTTTTACCCACGTTTTTGTCTTCCACACCTTGATTCATGTTCTTAATAGCTTTGCTGCTTCACAATCTGGGCAATTTGCGCGTCAAATTCATTTTTTTCCCATTTATCCTCATAGCTCTGTTTTTAGGTAAACATTAGAGTGCTCATTCTTGGTGCTCTGTGACATTTGAACTAACATCTGGTATGGAAATAATGATGACATTAAATGAAAGTTCCCTTACCAGGTCGTGATGTGTTTCATCAATTTGATCTGGTGCAAGGAACCATCTGAAATAGGAGAAAAAGGAGGACGGAGGGGAAAGGGAGGAATCAGGACCTTCCTAAATGCGTAGGAAACTAACGCAGGACTGCTTTGATAACAAGGACTGGCAAAACAAGAAAGCCTCAAAATTAGAGAGTTTTAAGTGGAAAGCATTGTTTTTAACTGAAACATTTCATAACGGAGCTACTAGGGAGAGCCCAGTGGAGTGTCCATAAGATGATGAAGGGACTGGATCATTTCTTCTATGAGAAGAGGCTGTGAGAGCTGTGACTGTTCGGTCTGAAGAAGAGAAGACTCAGGGGGATGTTACCAGTCTATATAAATACCTAAAGGGAGGATACAAAAGAGCCAGGCTCTTTTCAGTGGTGCCCAGAGGCAATGGGCCCAAACTGAAACACAGGAGGTTCCCTCTGAATATCAGGAAACAGTTTTTCACTGTGAGGGTGACAGAGCCCTGGGACAGGTTGTGGAGTCTTCATCCCTGGAGATCTTCAAAAGCCATCTGGACATGGTCCTGGGCAACTGGCTCTAGGTGGCCCTGTTTGAGCAAGGGGCTGGACCAGATGACCTGCAGAGGTCTCTTCCAACCTCAACGATTCTGTGATTCTATGAACACAAAGGGATGCCGACTCCTGGACTTCTGGAGTTGGTAGCTGTACAGTTATGTTATGGTGCCTTCCAGTGTCAGATTACTCATTAAAAACTATTTGGAGCACTATTAGATAAAATCAGTATCTGAAGTTATACTTAGAAAACTAGTTTTAGCCAATGTCCAACATGGTCTCAGTATTCAAATTCCAGAGGGTTTCCTGAACTCCCTAAGTTACTACTCTAGTGCTGTGTTCCAAAAGACCTCAGCAAATATGCCGAGTGTTATTTTTTTTCAGAATTATGTTTTTCAAGTGGGTCATGAAGTGACAGAAATGCTAGGATAATACAGGAGGTTGTTTCTTCTGTTTATTACCAATTTTGCACCTGGGCAAGTAGCAGTCAGGTAACATCATGCTTGCATCACCTGGAATTCAAATGAAGGAAAGGTCTTGTTCTCTTTGTTTTGATTGGATTTTCTTTCTCTTCAGCCAAGAGAGACAGACATTTCCTTCTCTTAATATGGTGAATATTCTAACTACCAACAATGGAAAATTCTAAAATATAGGAAAAAATCTAATTACTAAAAGTACTACTTAGAATAACAATCTGGGGAAAATTAGCAATTGTTTTCAATAAACTGAGATGCTGACAGAATCTTTTAATGAAAACGAAAAAATCTGCAGATGTCTTATTAATCATCTTTAAAGAGTCACTATTTTTTTAAGCAAAGACATGATCAACATGTAGGAACTTGTGTGTGGAACCATGTAGAAATAGCAATTATTTTTGTCAGTGGTCTTATTCAGTATGGACTGTTTACTGTCTAGCCTGGATCATTTTGGGCCAGAAGGTGTAGAAAAAGATTTTGATTCTTTCTATTACAAGACAAGAAGATTGTTTAGGATCTTGCTATTAAAGGGCAAGAAGATTAATTTAGGATCTGCTTCTTAAAGTGTATGCTCTTTATCAGGAATGACTAAATAGGAGGAAAAGCCTGTTTTCAAACAGGGCTCTGCAGGGAGTGCTGGTTGGGAAGTAGGTCAGGAATCCCTCCAGGAAGTGGTGCGTGCAGCAAAAGCTTACCCTGTGCTGCTTAAGGTGTTGTTGAGACAATGTTCCTGGGGGACAGATGTCCATGTCATGACCATCCACTTAGAAAGTGGCTCTGACTTTCACCTTGGAAAGGCCGAAAGATTAATGAGCAAAAAAGACTACATTTTTCTTTTTCCCTGGATGCCATTCCTCCAGGACAAGCTTGAATGGTCAGAAGTGTCAAAAGCACTGTGAGGATGTTTGCGTATCTGCGAACTGGTGAAGAAGCTCATCAGTCAGAGTAGCTGATTTGGGAAACAAGAATACTGCAGCTAATGCCTGTTTCAAATTCTCTTTATAGACTTAGCTTAGGATTTTATAACTTATAATATTAGCACTTCAGAGACCCTAATCTTTTTTTAGAAACTAAGAGCAAACTTTGACAGTAATCTTTCTACTGCTTGTCTCAGAAGAAGAGCAGCTATTAAACAACACAACTAACTTTCAGCAGTCCTCATATCACCAGTAGTCACCACCCTTGTGAATTTTCCAGAACAATCGCTAGTTCTCATGCTTAAGAAACAAAACAATATCAGTGAGAAATCTCTGCAAAGTCACAAGAGTATCCCACATAGAACTCTTAACTTTCAACAAGGTCTGACTTTGTCTGATACAGTTTAATGCTCTTGAGATCACTTCTGCAAGCTTTGAAATGGGGTGTGATTCCTTTGCTAGTAAGTTAGGCTGGTTCCTTAATCTCATTTGGAAATAGGGTAACCAGAAGAAAAGACCTGGACTGACAGGGCCACAAAACAGGATATCTTATGGTAAGAGAAACTGAACTCCTGCAAGCCTAAAACCTTGCAGTGCAGCTGAGGAACAGTAGGAAATCCAAAATTTTCTCCCACTTAGCTGAGCTGCTACCTTTTCTTTCCTGCCCTGCCTCTCTTCTCTTCTCATTCAGTTTGCTTTGAGTTTGCTGCTTTGTGACCTTCAGGCCAGATAAATTCTTTCAGAGTCCTGGTTTTCCACTGCAGCCCTCACAGAAAACTGTGATTTTCCTTCCAAACTGAGCCAAGGAACATGTGAAATTCCCCTGGTTTTCCTGGAACATGCTGCTATTGGTTGCTATTTGTCTACTAATGGTTTGCTCCTGAATGCTGGACACTGGTTAATTATTATGACAAATCGTCACTCTGGAGACAAGAAAAATAATAAGGAAAAAGTGAAGCTCCCATCTCTATTGATTTACTGCAAAGCTGGAAGAGTAGATCATCTAGCCTGTGTACATTAGCTCTCCAAGAAAGTCTTGCCTGGTCCTACTGCCTAGCACATGAATAGGTTTAATAAAAGTAAGGGAGGGGGTAATTCTCCACCAAAATGGACCTGGATTGGCAGGTTTGACTCACTATTCTTTACAATTCCTTCTTACACTGACCTATTTTCAAGCACTGCGCTTTTTCTATTTCATGCTTTTACCCTGCTTTTGCCCTTGGTTTTGTTCTGAGTTTTGAGAGTCCACTCAGACGAGGAGAGGGGTGTCACCTATTCAACCATTTATAGATCAGATTTGACTTTTTTTTTTCTTTACAGTAAGTAATTACAACTTAAATCACTGTTTTAGTTGTGTCTCTCTGGAGTTTTTCAGTCATGACTGTATCTTTCTTGAGCAAGGGCATCCAAAACTGAACAGATGTTTCTCCCACAATCACCTTCGTTCATAACAGGCATTCAGAGAGTATTGCTGAAATATTCATAAGCCTTAAGACATAACAATGCATGAATACTAATGAATGGTATGTTGTATGGTGCTTTAAACAGTGACACAATAAGGCAAGTCCAAACTAAAACATCACACAATTAAACATTTCCTTAGCTGCATAGTCTTAGGTGAAGATTTAGGTGAAGATTTCACATGTATTGTTTTCTCTAATATTCACAATAAAGAGAGAAAAGGGCATTGCAGAAAGGTTCATTTCAGTTTACAAAGATTCTTTGCCAATGTATTTAATATATCTTGAATCAAGGAGCTCATGAGAGATTGTTTAATAGTCTCGTCACTATGATTATTCCTAAATGGACATCTGTGGAATACATTTAAGGCTAATTAGAACTTTTTCTATTAATTTGTTCATTTTAATTGAGGATGATTCAACAACTTATGCTGCATGCATACAATCACTACCAGTTAGAGCTGGAAACTGTGATTTTGTCATGGAAATTTCTAATATTAATTAACTGCCATTTCTCATTTTCTACATTTTTATCAAAAACACAACTTTTTAAAATGGCATTCCCCCCCTCACTAATTTGATGTCAAAAGAATGATGAATATCTTGACCATCTCTACTGGCAAGCTGTTGAACATGAAAACAGACAGCAAACACTTTCACAATTTAGAAACAGTAGGTTTGTGCTGGGCTCAGGTTTTACTATTTTTGAAGCTGGCCAGTGGGCTGTAGCTAAAATTGCTTCAGATTTGCAGTTCACCCTCACTTAATACCTCCAGAAATGGAGTGCAGCGGGATGAGCCTGGAGATGAGGAATCTGACAGCCCAGCCCACTAGCCACCAACACTTGCTCTTTGGGGTCTCTGTGGACTTGTGCCTTTGCCCTTCTGGCAGGACATGCCGGCACCACTGTAACACTCAGTAGTGCCACCAGCGAGGATGTCACTGTCTTCTGCTTTCAAGTCTTTCTGGTGCCCTTTGCCTTTCAGCTGAGAATCGCTGCGTTATGCAAATGCTGCATTTTCAGCCCCGTGCATTCTGTGTTCCCCTGTGCTAATGAAAGAGCTGCTTTAGCCCAGTGTGCTGAGATGAGAATATCCCCTCAAATACTCTACAGCTTGTCCCATTTTACATAGTTTTTAAATTACAAATTACATTATTCCACCTCCCTGCTGCCAGTGTTTAAAGACTCGTTACCATGGAATTTCAGATGAAATAGAAATAATGATGCTGAAAGACGTTAGCTGACACCCTCGGCGACTGATGAGTTCCAGCACTTATCAAGACAACCCCTCTCACAACGTGATCAAATGCTTGAAATGCTGACATTTCACAAGCATGTGTCACCAGGAGATGAGAAGTCTTAAATGTTTTTTAGGGAGGGCTCAGGTAGTCAAAATATCATAAATGATAAAATCTGTGATTTATAGCACAATGGCTAATTCAGAACAATGACTTGTCATGTTTTTATCAGGGAAATTGTGTAAGGGAAGACGTAATGCAAAAAGCAAATGGAAGGTAATTATAAAAGGAAAGGTTAGCTGGTAATAGTGCCTGGTATTAATCTGCTTAATTGCTATGTGAGATTGTTAGAGGGGGAGCACATAGACCTGACAACAAAAGTGCTGGGGCCCCCACTGGCTATTTTAGCCCCTGCAGTTTCCTTGGACTCATGCAGGGATGAGTCTTGCAGAGCTTGTTCCTTCTGGAGTTCCCCTGAGCAAAAAGGGAGCCAGCGGGGCTGGATGCAGCCGGCGTGAGGTAAAGGCTGATCAGCAGCAAAGCTCCTCCCTTACTGCAGCAATCGTAGCAGGCTGCAGCTCAGTGAGTAGGAAAAAAGCATCAATGTTGGGGCAGTAAAGCCCCCATGCTCTCGTGGAGTGGTCCCTGAGCTGCTCAGTACATGGTTCATAGATTTGCTGTGTTTGCAGTGTGACCACAAGGTCAATTGATGGGAAAAAGATGCATTTTTACGTGTATATATGTATTCATGATGTATTTATGTAGCAAGGTGCTTCTCCCCATCTTCACCAAAGAAAGTCAGCATGACTATAACTGGAATAGCTCTGGGGTAAGGGAAAGCCAGGGAAAAGCTTGGTAGATAACTTGGGCTAACCATGTGGGTCCACTTGAAAACATGTTGAGAGGAGAGACACAGCCTTTAGGAGTTGCCAAAAACGTGAAGCTGAAGTAATGCTTTTGCTGTCACTTCACAACATGTGTTTGCATGCTGTGTTTCCTCAAAAGGGTTGTGAAGCTCTGGGGCAACTACTCTAACAGATGAATGGACCTATGAGCATGGGATTTTTTTCCTTGGTTCCTCCAATCTCAATTTCATTTAGACTCCAACTCTTTTTCCTCATCCCATATCTCAATCACCGAGTGTGATTAAGGGGTGGGGGGTGGGAAGACAATTTTCTTATATGAGTATATTATTGCTCCAAAACAAGTAAGAAAAGAAACCTTTTGTCCAATAGAAGCTGGACTCCAATACTTCCTCTTGGTACACAGCATAGAGAAAAAATAAACAGGACCCTCTTACAGTGTAGCCTGAAGATCAACATGGACTTTTATTGGAAGACTGAATATTTTTTTAAAAGCAAGGTTCTGTTCTACAGGTGGTAGAGAAAGTAAACCAAGCTTTTTTCTTCTCCTTCTGGTCTTTTGTGCTTTCCTCTCCTTATCCAGTCCTTGTGCTTCTCAGGCAAATATGCTGCTGTCCCAGGCAGGTGCAAATGTGTTGCCACCAGTCTGGGGGTGAATACCATTGCTCCTTGAGGGACTCATTGCCACCTTCTCAATTAAAACGCAGTTTCAGAAACTAGAAGGTAGATCTATTCAATAACACGACAGTAATGAGCTTCCTCAGTTATGAACATGCTAACATAGAACTAATACCATGTCCACTTGACAATTACTCTGTTTAATGCATTCACACAGAAGATGAACAAGTGGGTCCAATAGTTGAGCGTTTTGTAACAACAGTGGTTGAAGATGGTGCTGCAAAAGAATGTTTGAGGAACTGAAAGCTAATGCTGCATGGAATAAGCTTCCTATAGACTAAGTTTCCACACAACCAGCCTTAGTGGCAACTTGGAGAGAGGTAATTATGATGAGGGAATTGCCTGAACACAAGCTGTACAAATATAATCTATTTGTTTTTTTGCCCTTTGTGGTAATGTCTTAGAATTTAAACAAAATAACAAATGTTTCCATCAGTACCTGTATTTTCTGAAGCATTGACTTCTCTCATCAGTTACATATTTATCATTCACTGAAGTATTAAAAAGGAAGAATTATTCTGCATTAATCAAAAGAATAGTAGTTACTTTCAAATATTTGTTTACTTCCATATATCCAGCCAAAGGAAATGATCACATGACTGTTATTATCTTTACATCTATACCAGGGTTTGACTAAATACTTGTGAAATTGTGTTTGTTACTGTGCAAACCATTTTGTATAATAGCTGAGAATCTTGTTTACCAGGACAGTCTTCAAGAGCTTCACAAAAATAGGTTTGGAGTTGTACACTTTGCAAATCAGACTTTGTAATGTACAGTAAACCATAATAGAAGCATTAATAAGGTTTGAACTTTGTTCTTATTATGTATTTCCAAGATTTTTATGTCTCTTGATTTATGATAACTTCCACATTTCATTGCCTTTTCCTCAATATTTCACAGCTTTGCTTCTACATTTTAATAGAGGTGTCTTCTAGAAGGGAAATTTATGGAATGAACTTGATTTCTTTTTTCTGCAGCTCTGAAGAACATAGGTGTATTTTTCATTTCTGTCACCTCTCCTGATGAAATGTATCATCTGCTTGAACCATATGTAGGTCTCTGGGATACATCAGGAGGTGGAGAGGAAAGGAAACATCAGTTTAAAAAATCAACACCTTTAAAATGTTATTTTATCTTTAAAAATCTGCAGTCTCTTTCTCCTCAGGATGAACATTAGCGCTGAGAACCATACATTCATTTATAAGTGTAGGGCCAGGCAGGACCTGACTTTTTGCAGTGTGTGGTTCACAGATTCCCACTCAAAATGTTACCCAGGAACAGGTTGTGAAACAAGAACAAGAGCTGCCCTTCAGGAAGACACATGTTCTGGAGTTAAGGAGTTGGAGGGCTGGAAAATTTATCACATTCTCTTCAAGGTAGTTAAAACAGTTGGTTGGCTTTACTGTTAGTGTTCCCAGAGTGCAAGCTACTGCCTTGCTGACTTTCATTTTGAGGACAGGAATGGTGGCTCCTTTATCCAGCACATCTGAGCGATTAATAATCTTCTTTTGGTGCTCCAGAGGTGGCCCAGGAGATTACATCTAGACTGTGTGGCAACAGCATGCTTCAGTTCACCCTGCTGTCCTTGTGCTCTGAACTAGGGGTATGGCTGGGGTATCCCATAGCTCCTTTCTGATCCAGGTGTCCAAGTTCCTGCTATAGAAGCAATTTAGCAGGGATAGCACAAGAGGGAAGAGGACTGATCTTTGCCTGGGTCTTTCCCATGCATATGGTCAACATGTGGCTAGGGTTTGCACCTCAGTCTGGATCCACTCTCCAGTCTGCAGGCTTTGATACAGCATCAGAGAGGATGTCTTTCTAGATCATTGGCTGGGCTGCAGCCAGCTTCCTTGGATATATATACTGGTTAACACCTAGTGCAGAACTGTTTGCTTATAGAACCCCATTTATTGGTCTGTATTTAAATATTGGTCTATCTACACATATATATTTTGAAGTCTGCAGGCAGGATGGGAACTGTTTAACAACTACTGAGAGGTCAGTAGAATAGGAGGGGCTCTTCAGTGGATTGTCTGCCCCAGCAGCCTGGCTTTGGCAGAGTGAGAAGCTTTGGTTAGATGAGAGAACTGTGGGGTGGCCACACATGGTGATCTAACAGGGCTGACATGACTAGAAGTGACAGAATGTTATTATTTTTGCCAGTAGTGTAGCGATCCATTTCAAAGTGATAAAACACCAAGGCATTGCCTTATCTCCTTTCAATTACACTCATTTGGAGAGCAGCAGATAAACCCACCAGATGGCAAGTAAGGGAAGCAGATAAATGCTGCACTGCTTTACGTAGAATTAGGTTAATGCCATTCACCTGTACATGGCCTGGCTACGCCACTGGCTGTATTAGGTAGGAGCTGGCAGCTGAGGCGGAGCGAGGAGCAGCCCCACCAAATGCTGCTGGCAGCTTCAGCAGTCCAAAACACACCTCTCCACCCTGTGTGGGCTGTCAGGATGCTGTATAGAGTGTTGCAACACTCAAGAGTGTTACTCATCCAGCCTGAAGCAGCTGCTTGACATCATAGCTCTGATTTGCCCCATCGTGCCCTTATCTCTTGCTTTTGATGATAGAGAGAGCCCAAACTGTACTTTTGTGTATATACCTAGCAAGAGCACTGAAGTTATGGAAAAGTAATCAAACCCACATAATGCTGCAGCTGAGTGCCGTGGTAGTTTCAGAGCAGAGCTGGCCAGGGGCTCCAGCTCTGGCTCTGCTGTGCCACATGGAGGGGACCCTATGGCCAGCTGCAGCTGCCCTGTGGCACAGGCTCACACAGTCCGCTCTGCACCATTTCATCTACTGCGTTTTGGGGTTTGGTGCTATTCCTGCAGTATTTGCCATTGGATGACCAAGTGGGATAAGACACAAGGGCAGGCTTAAAGCTTTTACTAAACTACCTCCAAATGCTGCCTAGAAATGTTGTGTGTGGTGTAATTCATAGTACTCTATACCATTGCCTAAACAGCATTTGTTTTAAAAAGACTCCTCTACAAATACATGGAAAAAAACCCAACCAACTTTTTTTCTCATGGTAGCACTAGAGGAACAACAGAATAACTTAAAGTTAATAGGTTTTATGAAAATAGCGAATAGAGCTAATGATGCTTGCAGCTAATATATGTGCTTTCCAAGGCAATAAATGTGTTTCAGGTAAAACCAGAAATGTTTTGAAGTGATCATCCCGCCCATTTTCGGGAATAATTAAAAGAATATTTCCTTTTTCTTTTTCATCATCTGTCCTCTTATATGGGCATAAATGTTTATTTAATAGTGTTAAACTGAATAACTCTGAACGTTATTAGTTTCTTCTCTAACTGAAAAGAACAGTTTTATGGAGATAATATGAACTATATATTTATTGCCTCTTAAATCTGTAATCAAATTGAATATATCAGAAGGAATTAGATTGTGCACTTGGTTAGCTTCGTTGCAGCCTTGAAATGTGCTCCAGATGCTGGGGACACTAACTTAATATTTAGTTTAAAATTAATGTTTTTATACTTTAAGCTTGTTGAATATCTTCTTAGTGAATAAATTAAAATGAGATATTTTCCTTTCCATTAAATCAGCCGTGCAAGTATTTGTTTCAGATATGCTACAATGTTTCATATGAGATTTTATAAAGTATTACTTTTAACTTTTATTAAAACTTTAATAAATTTTTCATTACAGACAGTGCAACACTTCCTTCTGTATTCATGTCACAGTGTGAGCTACACAGGGTCGTTTATAGGGGAAGCATTCTATGTTGGCAAGATGCAGAAGGAAAACAACCAGCAGTTAGTAAGTAGTAATATCTGTATAGTCTCAAGTCAAAGCAGCTTACCTATAAATTAGGGTTTCAGACAAAAATTGTAAAAAAGACACAAATTCTCCATTTTACTTGTGAAATCTGAGTATAGGTTCCTATGCCACTGAAGTGCTTTAAAATTTTAATATTATATAAAAACTAAAATGTTTCTCAGTATTAGGGATCTAAGTAAATAGAATATGCTTTTATTATTATTTTAGAAGAAGCAGAATATATAGAACTCTTCAAGCTTCTGGAGAGGTTCTCTCCTGTTCATACTATTTCAGCCTTAAAAGAATTGGTTAAACGTTTAAAAGCGTTTATAATGTTGACTGAATTTATTTGTTGATTTACATGTCAAAAGGAATAAATGTTTTGCAAAGATGTCAAACAACTTTTAGGTAGCCCTGTGACTGTAATGCTCAAGATCACACAATGTGTTTACGCAAAACTTTTCTAAGATTTTGGGGACTAAAATATTTTATTTTTTTTTTCTTTTTGAAAGATATCTGGAATTTGGTTTAGCTGAATTAGAAATATAGTGTAAACAGTCTCACCCTTCCCATACTAAACATTCATATGAACATAAATTAGAGAATTTTATGTGTATATTGATAGGAAAAATACAAACACACCATACAGAAGCTAACAATGACATGAATGATTAATAACGTTCAAGTTCAGTAGAAATTTTGTGCAAATACACAGGTGGATAGCTAATTTAGCTGCTGTGCTTGCCCTTGCTTTCTGACAAACTTTTAAAATAGTGTATTTCCTTTCAAAACTAGTTACTACAAAGTTTATCTGATTAGTTGCTGGTAGCAAAAGAAATGTTTATGTCTGTATTTCCTTTGTTGAAGATAAAACCCTTTCACTCTACCAGGACCTTACCCTGTGTTGCATGTGAGATGTAACTCTTTATTGTTGTGGTGATCTTAGTTCTGAAGGAATGGGTGTTGACAAAGCATGGCCTGAGAGTAGTCTTTTTGATTAGTCTGTAAATAAAATGTACATGGAAAAGAAGAAATGTCACCAGCATTGGGGTGCATATTTCTGTTATCCATTTATAAAGTGTTTTTTTCAAGGGATGCCAAACCCAAAGCATAATCAGCTGCTAACTGTTTTGCTGCTATTCAACCAAAACACAATCAGATGCAGCCTAAAGTCAAATTGCTACGTTGACGCTGTAGAAATTTGGACCTCTGGGCCACTGGACCCCAGTTATCAGCAGGCCACCACAAAACTCTGAGAAGGACTTAGAAGCAGAAAAAGTTTGGACTAAATTAGGAGTTGATTGTTGTAGTGGGTTGACCCTGGCTGGATGCCAGGTGCCCAGGAAAGCCACTTTATCAGTCTCCCTCCTCAGCAGGACAGGGGAGAGAAAATACAATGAAAGGCTCCTGGGTCAAGATAAGCATAGGGAGAGATCATTCACTTATTATTGTCACGGGCAAAACTGACTTGACTCGGGGAAATTAATTGAATTTATTGCCAATCAAACCACAGTAGGGTAATAAAATCAAATCTTAAAACACCTTCCCCTCACTCCTCCCTTCTTCCCAGGCTCAACTTCAGTCAACTTCTCTACCACCTCCCCTCAAGTGGGGCAGGGGAATGGGGAATGGGGGTTGTGATCAGTTCATCACTCATTATCTTTGCTGCTCCTTCCTCAGACTCTTCCCCTGCTCCAGCGTGGGGTCTCTTCCATGGGAGACAGTCCTTCACAAACTTCTCCAACATGGGTCCTTCCTACGGGCTGCAGTTCTTCAGAAACTGCTTCAGCATGGGTCCCTTCCACAGGGTGCAGTCCTCCAGGAGCAGAATGCTCCAGCATGGGTCCCCCATGGGGTCAGAAGTCCTGCCAGCAAACCTGCTCCAGTGTGGGCTCCTCTGTCCATGGGGTCATGGCCTCATTCGGACACACCCACCTGCTCTGGCATGGGGTCCTCCATGGGCTGCAGGGGAATCTCTGCTCTGGGGCCTGGAGCACCTCCTCCACCTCGGTGTTTGCAGGGTTGCTCCTCTGACGTATTCTCACTCCTCTCTTCCAGCTGCTG